>NC_041015.1:4008750-5340000 GCF_004193775.1 Glycine soja | reverse complement strand
GTGGCAGATTTCTCTTTTGGTGGTATATTTGTTTATGGTACTAATTACTGTTGATGTTTCTTCCAACTGATTTAAGATAGTACAACTTTTATTCCTCTCCCGTTTAGTATTTTTCATTTTTCTTTTGGCGGGATGGTCAGAACTAATAATTTAACACTAGATTTGGGCTTTGAATCAATATGCATTTAAAGTGGTTTTAACATTATGATTGGAGATGACAAAATGGTTTCAATGTATGGTTTATACCATGAGGATAAAAGTTAAGTAAATAGGACAAAGGTCAAATCCTACATAATATGGTTAATTGAATTTTTTGGATTACTTCTATAAACTTTTTTTTTTAAATGGATTTGTTATCATATAATTTATTGGCATGAGACAATTTTAATCATAGATGGTTTAGTTTGATCACATGACATGTCACATAAGCCTCAAACAATATAAAATAACGATTTAAAATTACTTCTTTAAGATTTAAAGTTTTTTTTGTCTCTCAATGAGTGATGACATCATATACAACAAAATAGCATTACTTTAGTTGGACATGATATGAAACATGTAATTATATAAAGTAATAATTCAAAATTGTTGTTTCAAGCACTTTTTTTTCATCTAGCCATGTCATACAGCGCAGTAACGATTCTTATTTGTTACTTTAGTTGAAATTGAATTATAACTTACAAATACATAATTACACTTAACACGAATCAATGTATACATTTAAAATATTTTTTTATAATTTTTGTAAACATATATAAAAGATTACAATTTACAAAAAGAATTACAATTTTTGTGTATATTTGTATTGTTTTATTTTTATAAAACATCACATGAAAAATTTATAAACAGTTATTGCAGTTTTTCTAATAAATTTATTTTCAAATGTTTTTCTTAGAAAATAGAAAAAAAAAATCGCAGGTAATTGCCACCCGTTTTCATGCGAGTTTTGTATTGTATATTTAGTACGTATATCATTCGTGAGATTTAACTTTCAGTCACACCCTACCAGAAGGAAATGCTTGCGCTGATTGGTTATCGAGTCCGGAGCAAATTCTGAGGATAAACTTCATTTGTTTTCGTCTTGTCCTACACCCATGCATCACTTATTGCTTGCTAATGCCATGGGTTCAGTTTTCCTTAGATTTTAGCTTCTCTTGTTCTTTTTAGCTTTCATTCTCATAAAAAAACTGATTTAGTATGGATTAAAGGGTAAGCATGTGATAAATTATAGGAATTAAGGGCTATGTTTATTGAGGTTTCCTTTTTTTATTTTCATTATTTCCTTGTACAGTCTCATCTGATTGTGTAAATATAAATTAAATGTCTTCAAGATATTCACAAAATTCATTCTCAGGTTGGCATTAGAACCCACATTCTTTTTCAGAAATAGAAATCCAGTGAGAAAGCGAAAGTGAGAGAAAATGAGACCAAAGAGAATCCAGACATATTTGAATTGAAACTTGAATCATATGGTTTCTAAATTGTTCTGTACAAGGCTGAAGTAGTATTTATAGTGTGGCAGTTAATCTAACTCTAATTGATTGTTACAACAAACTGAAACAAAACTGTAACATCAGAGACACAATAACTGCAAAGTACTATTGCTAGAGAGGTGAGATTAACATGTTAAACTCTGCTGCTCTACAATTGAGCTCCCTAAAACTAAGAGTTATACTTTATTTTTTCATGATTCTACTTTCAAAATGATCATGTCTCCTTCCATGTCTTTATTGCATCAATATTCTTCAATCAGAATAACATTTCTGATAACCGTTCAGCAGTTCTTCAGCCACTGTCCATCATTGTAGGTCTCTAATGCAGTATAGAGAATTCATTGAAAATCACATCTCTACCCATAAATGATCTTTCTCTCTAACGGAAATCAGATTCTGAATCATTTGATTACCGAGTCCTAACACCTTTATTTCATTCTGATTTATGTTCTCTCCCGTTGTACATTTTGTAGGCGTCTCTCAGACCATTTTCTATCTGTCATGTTCACTTTTCAGCAATTAGAAAAGCGTACCTTATTTGGATAAAATAATTTAAATTTCTTGTGTTTCAAACCATTTGTTTAGAACTTGATCTATTGATTTCAATACTATCTTTAACTGTAAAATTATTGTTTAATTACAAAAAAAAAAGTAATAAATGTGATAAGTTTATTATTTGTAGAAGCTAAAATTAAGAGAAAGAGAAATAAATAGGGAGAGGAAAAAAAAAAGAGAAAGAATACATCATAACTTTAAGACGGAAGTGTTCACCTTGAAACCATGAATAAGATGAAGAATTTTCAAATTCTTTTATTTTAAATTTTCAGTGTTATCCAAAATTTTTTAATTTTGCTTTAAAAAAATTCTCATCATTCTAAAAATTGATTAAAATAACGTCCTCTCTTAAAATTACCTTTTTATATCCAAGCACACCTTAATAGAATTTTACATTTTATCACGTTATTTTATTAATTAATATAATGATAAAGTTAAATATTATTAAATATTTTTTTACAGTGTGATAAGATGTATAAATTACACTCATTGGAGATATAAATTAAACTTTTGAAATACAGCCCAAACTAGCAAAGGGAATCCTGCAAAATGATTTGCTTTAACAAACTTGAATTTGCAACCCTTTATGATTCTTCAAACGAAACCAGCTCAGCAGCTTTGGTCCATATGCTTTGCTTTCCGTGTTTCTTTCCTTTTAAATTTTTATTCTCCCTTCCCTATTGTTGTGATGAATTTATTATCTGCTCCTTTTTCAGTTGTGTGCTCCATTGACAAAGCAAAATTCCGTTAACACTAGCATATGGCATTGACTTCAATTTTTTGAAGTGTATGTTTGTGTCGGTCCTATGTTAATCAATAACAAAAGCAAAGGAAAAGAAAACTCTAGTATGGCACATCACAAAGATATCTTGTTTATTTTCTTTATGCCAATAAGTTGAAAAGGTGATTTGTATTTGATTCTGATTTTGTATTATGATTAACAATTTCGTCATAACTGAATGGCCCATGCAAATAAATTGATTTTTTTCCTTCTGATTTAGCATTTCTTATGATTTATATTATGCATCAATATAATTACAAATCATCATGACTGATATATATTTTTTTTAATTTTATAATAATTACCTTAAAAATTACTATTCAAAAATGACTTTTGATCAATTAACAACAGTGCATCAAAATTAAACTCATAAAAATATGTATGTGACATTAGCCATGAATACAACACCCCTTTCTGCTCATTTGCTTGTCTTAAATTCATTACGTTAATTGTGCATGTTTGGCTCAGTGTTTTAATCACGGATCCACGTCCAATTTAAAGCAAGATTCATAGCTTTTGTATTTTTATATATATGAATTTGACATCAAAACTAGGAATTATGTGTGTTCAAAACTGGAACCCAAACACACGGAGAGGTGATTGATATTGTAACAATGTAACATCAATTTTGAACTTGCTCTTCAAAACGCAGAAATCAGCTAAGGTTTCCATTAACAATCTATCCCTTCCCTGTTTGGCATGCCAAGGTTGACTAACTTACTGTATGTCTCTTGTAGTGATTCTAGCATATATCATATAGTAAGAAACAAAGATGTCGTGGGAGGGATATAATATTTAAAAACAAAAGATATATACAAGCTAGAAAGAATCAACCTATTTATACTACTATAACTACACTAATGTTTATCTATTTAATAACTTTTTATTAGATAATCTTATTTTAAAACTTACCATCAAATTCAAAGTTCTTATCATATATACAAATCTTATATGGATCCAATTTTTTTAATACTCTATTAATAAATATCAAAATTAACATATATATTATATACTTATAAAGCATGGAAATAAAAACTTTTTGATTATATTTTACTAAGGACATAGATTAACTGACATGTGATTGATTGATCCAACTTATCTAGTGGTTTTAACTCTAGAGTTCAAGTCTTGGGTATGGGTATGCAACTGTCACAATCCAAATCTTTTGCTGGAACTTTGCGGCTCAGAGTAATCTTATTGCTTGAGTAGAATTGCCTTTAGTAGAGAACATCTATGATCTCTACCATAAAATATTCTTAAAGTTGAAAATTGACACACAATAATGTAGCAAATACTTCAGTTATGCAACATTAAGTATCTTTTCGTGATGTCTAGTATTACTTGTAAATAGATTCTGATTTATTCAAAATTCCCAAATGATCCTGTTTTTGTCAGGGAAAGCCAAAATGCTCCGGGTAGGAATGAAAACTTACACGAAACCAGCATAATCAAATTTGTTTCTTAGTTGAATAATTTCATATTGCAAAGAGGAAAAATCTGCTGGAACAATAGACAATTCTGTGGAAAGAGGTACTTTGCCAATTGTCTGCTGCCGGTTTGAAAATTATTAGTTAGTAATGGGTACTTGGCAAAAGCTGCCAAGACTAAAAGCATGTTTTGTGAAAACAATATTTTGAGATTTTATATTTTTTATGGACATTGGATTATGACATTCAAATAAAAAATAAAAAGACAGAGGAGCATATAGTTTCATCAACTTTCACAACCTTCATCATCAAACTAGGTACCACCTCTTAAGTTTCAAGATGCTGCTACCATTTTAAGTAGAAAAAAAGTGGAAAAAACGTATCTTCAAGGTGCTCCCCAACATGTGGTCTGACTCGGATATTATGTGTTTCTAGTACAGAAAATATAAAGATGAGAGTTGAGGGTGAAATAGCCTTCCTTCCTCCTTTTGCTTCCATTTTAATATTAATCAGCACTTTTTTGTCTTGCTAGTAGCTACATAAAGCTTTTAAGGCTGGCATTCTGCCAGATAAGATGTTTCAGCTTATATGCTTCAAAACTTTAGGTCATAGCCCTAATTTATAGGTCCCGAGACTGTTTGAAGAGGACGGACAATCCCCTTTTGAGATTAAAAACAGATATCCACTTTATTCTGATGAAACAGTTGGTTCAAAAGAGAAATTTGCCAAGTGTCAAGGTTCTTGAGCCTGCAGTGGCACATGCCCAAGTTTAGACTTGGATGCCATCTTAATTAATGTCACATATTTTGATCTTCAACAAAACCATGTTTCTCCATGCCTTACATAGATGCTTGCACCTATACTATGTTGTAAACAAAGGGAGAAAAAGAAAGACTAAAGCATTAGCTACTTATTTTTGTTTTTTTATTATACCAATGAAAACAACACTTGGAAAAAAGATCTATATACTCCTAAGAATCATGTGAATTTAAGAAAGAAATAGAACTAAGCCAGGTGTGAAGACATTCCATCAATTAATCCTTTTGCCGGAAAGTAATTCTCTATGTTGTGTAGAGCATATAATTGGTCCCAACTTTATGGCTATATTGCTGGCTAAGAGAAACATCTCAGTATTGTTGGTGATCAAAAGCCAGGTTCATATATGATATATGGAACCAGAAAAAGAAGGAGGCATGGCTGTAAAATGCTTTTTCTTTATTCATAGCTTTTGAAGTTCCTAATTTTCAGTGCCCCTTCTACAAATTTACAATGATGATCACACTTCTGATGACAGAGAAAGCGTTTTTCTTTTCTACTTTTGTCTTCTTTTTATGTGGTGTGGTTACTATAACAGATGAAACTAGCAGATCGATTTGCTTTTCATGCAAATGTTTATGGATAGCATGCAAAGATTCTTTTCTGAAAAATTGGATATCAGTTCGGAACAAAACTACATCTGATTATTATGATTTTTTTCCCCTTATCCTTTTAGCATTGTTTGCATGGATGTAAAGCTAAAAAGTCCGCTACAGCATGAAGAATACCTTCACTCATATATGCATTTCTTGGCCGTCCAAACATTGGAATAAAATGATTTTTTTGGTTGGCCAACATAGGCATTTTACTTTGGCATTGCTCTATTAATTTCCCAGATACAATTTAGTCCAGAAACAATTATGCTTATGCCTAAGCTCATTTTTAAATCAAAATAACGAGTAAACCATCATTTAATTACCAGAAAGTATATAGTGTTGTTACATTAGTTCTAGAAACTAAGAAAATTTCAAATAATTAGTTCTTGGAAGTGCAATTGGTCAATCGCATTAGTCCAAAATTTAAAAAAAATGTGACTTGAAGTAATTAACAATATTAACATAAATTTAAGAATCAAAATGATAATAAATAGTTAAGTCTAAGAATTAAATGAAAGAACTAAAAATTTTAAGAATTTATTTAGAAACACTATTTTTTCAGACTAATATAACATGTTACACTTTCATGATCAAAATGGTGATTGATTCTCAAAATAATACAACACACTGCAACACCTCAATTTACACCTCCTTATCAATGTCTTTGTGAAATTCTCCCACCTGTGTTGATGAATTTCTTAATGAAGGTCAGGCTGTCTTTCTATTACAACTGAGAGATGTACAATTTGTAAGTTATTGAATCGAATAGGGATGATTCCTCTGGGTGTGAAGAGTGTGCGATGAAGGAAACTCTTTTTTGATTTTTTGGCTTATTGAATGTCATGTCAATTAGAAGACAAACAGAACAAAAGTGTTTGCTTTGATAGAAGGAATAAAAAGGATAACGATTTATATTCGCAGCGTATGAATGGAATTTGAAAACAAAAAAAAGATAGATAAAAGTGAGTCAAGTTGCGATTTAAGTGAACTGTCAAGAACCATAGCGGATAACTAGATTATATGCAGATGTATTATTGTCTTATTTATTTAAGGAAATACTCCTAGTAAATTTTCATAAGAAAAGAGAGGTGGAGCTAAATATAAAAAAAAAGTAAATAAATAAATACGAAAGAGAGGAGAGACTGAGAGAGGATAACTTGACAAGATAAGAGGTAGAAAATGGTGAAACATTTTTTTTTATGAGAAAAAGGGGCCTAAGACCAAAAGGGTGAAACATCTTGTACAAGATGAAACCTGCACACTCATAAAGTCAAGTAAAAGTAATATATATATATATATATATATATATATATATTATAAAAACAAAAACATATTTAAACATAAAAATACATTTAAAAAGTGTATTACAGGTGTATTCCTATTGTTTTCGTTTACCTAATAATAGTGGGTTTTGTCAGAATTATCACGGTTACATGATTAACTTGAGTTGAGCCCTTTTTTGCTATCACCTCTACTCAGCCATTATCTTCAAATTATATCGCAGTATATATCACACAACAGAGAACTATTGTATATAAGTGACAAGTATTTTGTAGGATACCTCCATTAATAAATATTACTAATAATTGGTCGTTGACTTTTTTATAATAAGAAAAAAGTCGAACTGAAAGGTAATGCAGTTCACCAACGGGAAATCATCGTTTTAATAAAAAAAAATACATTGTTGGTGGAGTCTTGTGAAGGAACTTTATAAAAAAAAAACATTATTTTAAAATACAAGAAATTTTTTAATGAGTAGTTTTTCTTTGAAATTCTTCCTCCCTATGAAGGTGATATTCGAATCTACTGTTATAAAATTTTGTCACTCATACCAGTTAACGCCTTTAAAACAAATCTAACAAACGCAATTAAAAAAAAAAAGATTATCCACATGTTTGGTTTTATGCTTGTGAGGGAAACTTATTTTATTTTACGTGATTTCTGGACTAAAATTAACTTTGATATTCAATAGATATGTGACATGGTAACTATAACTATTATTTTTTAAAAATTACATTTAAAATGTTGAAAAATCACATTTAAACGTGGAACCAAGCATGATATATGTTTCATATTAGATTCTAAATATATACATCATTATTATTTTTTATTACTAAAAGTTATAAAATAAAAAGACACTCTTAATATTATCACGGATGGAATACTAATAACATGTTGGACCTATAAGCAAAGATCGATGCATCCAAGAAAACTGCAAAAATCTGAATTACAAATAAGTTATTTAGTCACATCTATTCAACTAGCTAGCTCTTAGATGACAAAGAATCTCCTAAGGAAGGTTACCCATCAAACAAACATTATTAAGGATTATTCAATTACATTAAGAGAGATCTCTCAAGTACTCTTGCACAATAATTAAAATTCCTAACTTAGAGAGTAAAACTCTCACCTTCTTAACCACGAGGGTGAGCCTAGTGTGTGTGTGTGGGGTACGTATTTTTATATTTGATCTTCATTATCGTTTTCATACTGCAAAAAAATTATCACGTTTTTTACTTTCTCAATTAAAGATTCTCAACATTTTTTCCTATATTAATGGTCAAAAGTTAAAATTACATGATTACTTAAGAAAATTAGTATATGTTTTTTTATATTAAAAAATCATATAATTAAGTTATATGTTGTAATCTTAATTTTCATAATAAAATTTAATATCAATATTTTTTTCGCAATCACATAAGAAAAAACTGTCTCACTAATTTGATGACTAGCTAGTTGAATATATGTTTTAATCTTGAGTGTATGGGTGTGCTGTGTGTGTTTTCTTTACGAACTTGACTATTGGGTTCACGAATTTGCTTAATGTGAGAAATTAAAGGATATGTGATCCATTACTTCTTTTTTTAAAATAATGATAGCTTTTGCAATACTCTAACGGAAGATGAAAGGGGAAAAACTGTGATGCACTTAAGTCATAGATTTTATTATAAAGTATTTAAAATTAATGTAATTATATACAGATCCATTTTTTTCCCGTGTTGTGTTTTTTTTTTTTTTTTACCGTAGAATTGTTGGAGATCAATAAAAAAAACTGAAGACAAATCATCAATATAATTATCATTTGTGTTTTAATTGAATGAGAGAACATCATATGTATTTGATAGTATAAAATTTTATATGTCATCATTTAATCATAAATTATTATTTATAATAAGTCTGGTGGTGATTTTAATATGAAATAATAATTATGTTAAAATTCATATATAACACTAAATATCTATATATACTTGTGTAAAAAAAAAATTCTTTATATGCCGATAATGCATACCAAAATCTACTTATCTATGTTGCATGGTAACAAGAAAAAAGAATAGCTTCCTAAAGTGGACAGTTACCAACTAGAATGAAAACTGAAACTGTGTGTGTCCTTTTAGGCTTTTTACCCGGCAAAATACCTTCCGAATTCAAACCAGAAAGGCAACAAAGAGAAAATTTTGCTTACACACTCTCTAACTTGAGTTGAGCTTCAACTCCATGCGTGCAAACACAGCACTTGTTTCTTTTTCTGCTTTTCTCTCTCTAAATCCTCTTTGATTCTCTCTCTCCAATCCACCCCTTACTTAATATTCTCCTCTTGAGCAGATTCCCTCCTCGCCCACCCCACAACCCATCTTTCTGCCTTTCTCTCTTCATTGCTTTCCAAGCCAAGAATCTCTTTTGATTCCTCTCTTCCTCTCCTTTTCAACCACTATTAACTCTTCTCCAATCCCCCTTCTTCTCCACCTCTCTGTCACTTTCATTCCTCTTCCTCCTTTTTCCCTTCTCTCTCACACAACATTATTGCCTTTTCATTCTTATGGCTCCTTCTTCAGATGTTAACCATCTTTCACATCCTTGTATCTATGGTATCACTACTCTCTCTCTCTCTCTCTCTCTCTCTTTCTCTTTCTGTACTAGTCATCTAAATCTGAGCTTCATGTACACCCCTGATTCAAAGTGATTCCTTCATAGATTTTTACTCTAGTACATGGAAGAAAAAATAACGATTGTTTTTTCAAAATCAAGAACGACCCCATGAAGCTGATATTTGAAGTTTAAGTTTTTCTCTGTTGATTTTACTAAATGGGTATCCTCAAAGTTCCGTAATTTACTTTTCATACGGTTCCAAAAAAGTTATCTAGATCATGTTGTTTTTTTTATTTGGTTTGGAACTTGAAAATTTGAAATTCTAGTGGTTCTAATCTAACTTATTAAATCGTGAAAAATTTTGGTGGCAAGCAGGGGATTATAGTTCTTCTCGCTCAGAAAGAAAGTCTGGTTTCATGAAATGGCTTAATAAGCTTTTCAGAGGTGGGCCCAATAGAGGAAGGGGTGGTCGCCACCTGCATGAGCCAGCAGAGGAAAGCAGAGTTTGGGGTGCTCCATCTAGAGCGTTGGTAAAGTGAAGCACTGCATTTTCGTGTTCTTCAATGATGTCATGTCTACTTTTTTATTTTATTTTATTTTATCAATAAATATTAATTTTTGTTAAGAGAAAAAATTAAATCTACGATTTTTTTTTTCCTATCCAACTCATCTAATATTTCCTGATGTCATGTCATATACTTGTTATAGATATTATTATGAATATATTTAAAATGCACACAAAGTATAAAGATTTTTTTATAGAGTAATTTAATCATATGTATTAATATATATATATATATGTATAATAATAATAAATTTGTTGACTTTTTATTGTAATTATTTTAAAATCATACTTAAGAGACTTTTTTATTGACGGATTGGTGTAAAAATCTTTACATTAACAATATATGAAACTTGAAATCTATTATTATTTATTTGCTTACATTAAAAAATGCAATTAGTTACTCAATGTAGTATTATACTTCTGGACCAAATACATGGTGATCCTAACTTGGTAAAAAGCATTCGAGACTTTACTACTTTTTTCTTGTTTGGTTGATTAGATAGCCTTTTGATCTCATCAAGTGAACTGAAACTCGGTATTTGGACTGCATTTAATCTCAAAGCACTTTTTTTTAAAAAAAAAATTACATATTTACATTTTTCCTCAAGATTGGTTCCACAATGGTAAGTTGGTAAGTTAATTTCACATGTTGCATTCCCTTGATACTCAGTGGCTTCTCTTTCTGCCACTAATCATTATTATGTAATTCAGTCAATTTGAGTTCTTATTGTTTATTGCAATGAGGGTGCACGTTTAACACAAGAACATTTTCACAAACTTCATGACTTCAAATTTCAATTAAATAATAATTTGAAATATATAGAGAAGGGAAACCGACATACAAATCTCGTACAGGCAAATTTTAGAAAGATCGTGCTTCGTTGCAAATATAGTTATATCCGTCTATCTTTGTCTGCACCAGCAAATTACACCATATGCATTGTGCTGCATTATATATTGATAAGTGATAGCAACATTTTTTGAAGCATACATCACATCGTTATGCTTCTGTAGATTATTCAGCTTCTAAAAGCAGAAATTTTTTTATTCACTTCCAAGGTTTTATAGAATCCCTTTACTCCTTGTGTTGTAACGTCTACTTGAATGTGTTCTTCTACACTTAGATGGCAGGGAAAGCAAAATTCATAACTAGATATTCAATAACTATTTTGGATTTATTTACTGTCACACAGATATAATTCAGGGTAAGATTTTTCAATAACACTCCTGATGTAATAATTAGGATGATCGTGCTAGAGCTCAGAAGGAGAAAGAGGATCTAGGCCATGCAATGGCACTTTCTTCAGCCGAAGATTTAAAGAGACCAAACGGTTGGTACTTGATTTTCAAAAAGGCGCTTGTTATCTAGTTATCTAGATCTTTCTGATCAAAGATTAAACTTGTGTTTCCATTAGCTCATCAAGGATATAATTGGGGAGAAGACACTGGTGATGATTACTCGAAGGCACCTCGTGATACCCTTAACTCATCTGCACACCCTCCCTTTGCCCCTACACCATTTTATCCCCACGAATATAGGTAAAAATTTCGCTCTCCTAAATCTTGTATTATGTGAATGTCAAAGATCAAGTGCTTCCAATTTGGTCCATAGTAAAGTACTTGAGGTTTGTTATATGGGCCAGTGCTAGTTGGAAATCACTTTTTTTCTTTTCTTATTCCTCATGCTCAGAAGTCAAGATATTTGACAGTCTGCATGAATGTCTGTCTACATTATGTAATTAATTGTTTTATTGTTGACTAAATACTTTCATGTATACAAACAATTCTCTGAAGATATAGGGCATCACATGATCACATCAATATATGAATAAATGATGGTCCTGCAGCGTCATTTCTTACTTGTTTCAATGAATCAAGTTGCAAAAGGAATTAGAATCTGTTTCTCCTAAACAAATTTGAAAAGTGAAAAAAGAAACTTTCAACATGTGCAGACATGTAGTTTTGACTTTTGAGGGGGAGGGGTAGAGTTCTATGTAAATATCTAAGCAAATGAAAAAGAAGGATATTTTGGTAACATTTAAAACTAATGATGTGTAGTTTGTCATTGAACAGAAGAATATGTGGTGGCTGCAACCAAGAGATAATGTATGGAAATTGTTTGGGCTGCATGGATACTTATTTTCACCCAAATTGTTTTCGCTGTCACTCTTGTGGTTACCCCATTACAGAGCGTGAGGTAGTTTGATCCTCTTTGATATTTTTAGGGGATGTTAAGATCATCTCTTACCTTTTTAACCATCTCTTACTGTTTTCTTTTTTCTGTTGATCCAAGTTTTCCTTGTCAGGGAAGCATCCATATCACAAGTCATGTTTTAAAGAGTTGAATCATCCAAAATGTGAAGTTTGCTTCCAATTTGTAAGATTAGTTGCCTTTCCCTATTCAAACCGTTCTTCTTTATTATTAATTTTCTCTGTTTAAGGATATTAAACTTCAGTTTCTTTTATATACCTTAAATAGGACTATGGCATTAGAATGTTTTTGATGGAGAGACCAAATAATATTCCCTATCATAGAACCAGCCTAGTAAAAAGATTACCTCTGGTCTTTCATTTAGCCCATCATCTTCACAGTTAATAAGGAGCTTTATTAACACTAATGACTTTTTATTTTAATTTCAGATTCCTATAAATGCTGCTGGTTTGATTGAGTATAGGTGCCACCCCTTTTGGTCCCAAAAGTATTGTCCATCTCATGAATATGATAATACAGCTCGCTGCTGTAGTTGTGAAAGATTGGAGGTACTAATTTAAGCACTCCAGACTATTTAATTATTCGTATTTTCAGAACAGGTGTTTTTCTGAATCTCCTTTGTCACTGTTATGTTTCCCTTGAAGCCTTTGAACATAAAATACTATAGACTAGAAGATGGACGGAGTTTGTGTTTAGAGTGCATGGAATCTGCTATAATGGATACCGGTGATTGCCAGCCCCTTTACCATTCTATCAGAGATTACTATGAAGGAATGCAGATGAGAATAGATCAACAAATTCCCATGCTTCTAGTTGAGAGAGAAGCACTTAATGAAGCTATTGTAGGGGAGAAAAATGTATGCAAAACTCTCTTCTTTGTTTCAGTGAAATAATTAGTCCAATTCCTCTTATTCTCAGTGGTTTCTGCCAGGGTTTTCATCACTTACCAGAAACAAGAGGCTTATGCCTTTCAGAAGAGCAGACTGTCACCAGTGTATGATATTAAAACTGTTTACTTTTTGTTTGATTAGAATGTGGTAATGAAATTCAGATAAATTCACTACTCTTTATGATTTATATGTTGATTCAGATACATAGAAGACCAAGAATTGGAGGCCATCGACTAATCGGGATGCGAACTCAACCTCAAAAACTGACTAGAAAATGTGAAGTTACAGCAATTCTTGTTCTATATGGTCTTCCTAGGTAACTAGTGGACAATGGAAACTTTGCTTTTTGTCCCCTTCGAATTACAGCTGATTGATTCCCTTTTGAATATAATAGTGAGTTCAGATATTTTTCCAATACCCATAAGACACAGTACCAATGACAGACTATAATGTTACTTTCTTCTCATTGATGATGTTCAAACTTCATTATAGGAGTTCTCATATTTTAATGGGATGCAGGTTACTCACAGGTGCTATACTTGCCCATGAGTTGATGCATGCATGGCTACGCCTTAATGGTAGTATATTTTTATATTTTGATCCTTATGGTATTCAACATCTCAGTAGTATTCGTGACCTTTCATCTCATTCATTTACTTTGAACTAAGCAGGTTATCGCAACCTTAATCCTGAAGTAGAGGAAGGCATTTGTCAGGTTCTTTCGTATATGTGGCTTGAGTCAGAAGTAATGCCTAGCTTTCAAAACATGCCATCAACATCCACAAGGGCTGCCTCTTCCTACTCCTCCTCAAAGAAGGGTGCAAAGTCTCATGTTGAAAATAAATTGGGTGAATTTTTCAAGAATCAGATTGCCAATGATTCTTCCCCAGCTTATGGTGGTGGCTTTAGAGCTGCTAATGAAGCTGTTAATAGATATGGTTTGCGTAGAACACTTGACCATATTCATTGGACTGGTTTTTTCCCAGTGTAATAAGTATGGATAGAAGTGCTTTGTTTTCATTTTCTTTGGTTCTACAAGTGGATGGACCAGGACCAATTCAAAGTAAAGACAGAAGCTTGGACAACTTCTGATATTTGGGTCCTACGAGGAAGTCCAAGTCTAATTTGACCAAAAAATAAATAAATGCATGACAAGTTCGTATTCAACAACTGTTTATTTCCCTTGACCCCAAAATAAGGAACTGTTATTTCTTTATGCATTTAGCAATTATTTTAGTAAATCAATATGGCTTTTGTAAATATTGTAAAAAAGCATCCCTCCCTCACCAATTAAAATTTCAACTTAATAGCAAATGAGTTCCTTCCATAATTCCAATAGAAGTGACTTTGTATATCTACATAACATTGTGAAGATAATATTTGCAGAAAATGACAACCTATTTAATAAATATCAGAATGACCCTATAACAACTCAAAAGTCATTGAAGATATTATAATTTGATAAGCACATGTAAAGCAATGGACTCCAATTCATCGTCTTAACTGAAAAAATAGAAAAGTAGGTGTTCATGTAGCCATTCATTAGGAAGCATAGGTCACTTAAAGATAACACTACCACACAGCTGGATACCTCTTCACTTGCTGATAATCACGTGAGTAATTCACTCTTGAGTCTTAACTATTTTTCTGGCTTTTCTTTTTAAAAAGAGAAGACCAAAGATAATTTTAGGAAGAAAAAAAAACTAAAAATAAAAAGGACCATTTTTTTACTGAACTAGAAAAAATCTATACATAGTTGATTAAAAGAGCTTCTACGACTCTATTCTTAGTCTCCACCTTTAATTTAAAGGTAATTTTTAAACTAAAACAATAATAAAGTTAACAATTATTATTTAACTTCGTTAGAATCCAACTTGCACATAGGATTTCAGTCCCATATTAGAAGTATGCAATTCAAATGTGAGATTTACAAGGGCATGGCCTCTCCAACTACAACTGACTAGATTTTGTAGCATAGTTCTCCCAAGTTCTGAAAGTATTATTTTTAGCAACTCTTAAGACAAGAATAAGTCGGGCCATCGGAAACCAGTTGCAGTCTTGCAGATCAATAGATATTTCTCACTGCACTTCCCCTTTTTCTTTAGTGCAAAGATAAGCAGACCAAATGAGAATACATGACGATAACAGCTTAATATTAAATGTTATGCAAGTCTCTGTACATGCAAAAATGCAATCCCCACGGGAACACATTACAAAATTGCCCAGGTGAGGGCTCGAGAAATAAAATGAACTTACAATTGTTAATTCGTAAATGTAACTCTTACCCTTTTTTGTATGGGTAAATAACTTCATACATTTACTTCTTGTATATCAGACTCCAAGGTTGATGGGTGTAATTATCCAGTAGCAATATCTGCTAAAAGCATCTTCAACGTCTCATAAGTCATAAAACAAATACCTACACCTGGCACCACCTTGTAATATTCAGGCAAAATTCCTCTGTAAAGACCACGAAAGCCTTCTGTCCGGATTATGTGCCTAAACACACCATAGAGGCCTGTTGTATACACACGAGCTCGCCCACCAGCCCCCTCAAGTTGCTTCCTCCGCCTTACAAGATCCAACGGAAATGTTGCTGCATATAGTATAACAGATGAATTGAATTGAACTACACCCATTCTACTCAACAGAAATTCAATTTTTACATCAGACCAGTAGTCTGTGACATTACAGTGCATCATCAAAGGTGGTAAGATGATTAATCGATTGAATTGCAAACCAATTCCAAAACAATAAATGAAATGAATATCAATTTATACAAGCTAAATCTTCTAATCGATATTTTGGCCATCAAAATCAACGATGTTTGAAATCAATAACCTATAAATTGTAGACAAAATAGGAGTTTCTAATTGTGTCTCTGAGAAAGTTGCAAACCTGCACCTCAACATCAGTGGCTATTCTAAAGAATAACTGTGGCAAACATATTATTGATACCATGTGGCTCTACTGAATTTGTGATCAATTGACAGCAAGAAATTTATGGATGCACAAGCCTATCTTAACATGGTAGACGCAGCATTTAACAAATCCAAACATGTAAAAACATTACCTGTAAAATTGGCATCAAGAGGTAAGAGTTGAAGTAAAACACATCCTTACCTGAACATACATTTATTGTAGCAAAGGGGCAGAGAACCTTTATTAACACAATTGATAAAAAGGGCATACTAAAGTTTTTTATGCGTGAATATTTTGGATACATGTGGTTAGTATCTATCTGTATAATACGGTTTTGACACAAAATATCCATTCCCCAATCAGTATGATTTAGTGTTTTTCCCATGTAAAGAACAGTCGTTCTTTATTGACAATTTCATTTATAAATTTTCTTATATCATAAACAACTATATTGTAATTTTTTGCCATAATTTTCATCATTTAGAGTATGCTGAAAGCAATAAGAACAGATTCTTCAGAAACACTTAGGGCTGAAAAGGATTCTGGTACCCGTCCAAACATCAGGTGAAGGTAGCCTAAGTGAGAAGCATACCTCAAAGAGGACACCTCTCACATTTGGTAACTGAGGGAATCATATAGGTTCATCCAAGTAATGCCACCCCATGATGGAATCCCCTGCATAGCTTGGGGAGACATGCCATAGAACAAAACTTGGGAAGATGATTACTTGAGCAAGATCTTTAGATAAGAAATAAAGTTACAGAAAGGCAAGAAAAATGTTATTTTGTCATTTTCCTTACTAAATTGTCATATGCCACAGATACAATAACAACTCCCACCTGGTCTCTGGTTCTATGGGTCAGTCTGGTTAGATACTTGGTGCAGTTCCTGCACCAAACTCTCTTTCTCTGCATCAAAAGCATAGTAAACCACTACAGACATTAACTTCTTTGATGTTCTTCGGTTGAGCAAATTCAATAGTTTGACTAAAGGATTCTTAACTGTAATTAAACATTTGATACAACAAAACTGAATTGAGTGCCCTGATGACACTCAGATCTAGGAAAAGGGTAAAATACCAAAAGAATGTGCATAACCGCATTTGGAAGGAACATCAAAAAGCAAATTATCAATACTACTTATCTGAGAAGGAACATCAGAAATTCAAGTTATCAATAATATTTATATGATAAGGAACACCAAAAATGCATGTTACAATTCCGAATTTTGATGCTCACCAGTTGATGATGCAATGCCTGAAAGACTGCCGCAAGCCAGACTAATCACGACAGGTGAATCATCGGATCTGATGTGTACAGATAAGTAATATTAATAATTTAATATAATACTAACTGTAATATACATAAATTAAAGGGAATACTAGAGGTTATATCAAACTGCTGAATTAATTTGTGGACTGATTACCTATTTGACTGCCAATAAGATCTCAAGGTTTCATACACAGAGAAGCTGATAGCTATACTTGGCCCTACAGTCTGCATTAGCACCCGAGAGATGTGGCAAATTAGACACAAAAGAATATAGTCTTCAACTAATGTTAAATTCATAATAATACCATACCAAGAGTGTAGTTCCAAGTCCCTTGTAAAGGCCAAATATTCCCTCTTCCTTGCTAATTGTGTGTAAAGCATGCCAGATACCTCTGTAGTAGGTAAAATTTGTCTGCAAAATTTTAGCAATGCTAATTGTTAAGAATTAAAATTTTAAAATTAAAATTAAAATGCACGGATCTTTAACCACCAGCTGTGCATGAATCAAATTTAAGCAGACATCTCTAGTGGATGATCTGATTTCAAAATAACTCAATTTCAAGGTCGGGATCATCATTCATGCAAGGTTCCAAGCAAAGAGACTAAAAGACCACATAGAAGACTAATACAACAACAAGAACAACAACAAAAGTCTTATCCATTACGTGAAGTCGGTTACATGGATTGCACAACACTATTGAGCAATGCAACTAACTATAATGGGGGTGGGGGTGGAGTCAAAATTACATTGACCTGGATGACAACTTGGGCACATATCATTGATTGATAATACTCATCAAAGCTAGGGCAGAGATGGAGGTAAAATGCGTAGGGCCAAAGGGGAAAGGGCTACCACACAACACAAAAATCTAACACATTTGATCTTACCTGTGCAGCCAGCCGTGTTCTTACAAGATCCAATGGATAAGTAGATGTAGCAGCAGTGATTCCTGCCATGCCACCACCAACAAAATGTACGCAAAGATCTGCACTAACATTATCCCTATGGCTTTGAAGTCGTGGAACCATCTTTAGCAACTGCTCATACAAAAATACCATTAAACACAAATCAATCCATGAACAAGTGACCACTCATAAAATCAAAATGCAACTTTCTTACTTCTCAACAACATAATCAAAAGAAAACAAACATGCATCACAGCATCAATAACCATACCTTCTTGTAGTGCTCGTACGAATAAAAGTTAACTGACGAATAAGGTAAGCGGTGAGCAATGGTAACCAGATTCCCTTTCCAGAAAGCCCTAAACCCCTCTTCATGGATAATTCGTGAAGCCTCATTCCATATACTGACTTTTCTCAAAGCTGCAACATTGGAATGCATTCCCTGAATCTGAAAACATTTCCACTAAAAAAGTAAGGTTTAACATCATAACCTAAACCTAAACCCCCTCTCTCACACATTATGGTTTGAAATTTTAATTTTAATTTCAATATTTCAAATAAGAATCGAACTCAGATAAACGCAGAAAGAAAAATAAGAAAAACTTTTTTTTATAAAATTGAGAGGAAATTAAAAAAATTGGAACCTGAAAGAGGATGGTAAGTCTCGCAAGAGGCGCCGTACAGGTTTTGCTGAACGCGCCGGCGACTCCTCCGGCGAGAAGCTGAGAAACAGTTCCAATCTGCTTCGGCGGCGGCTGCACCAACTTCCGTACACCACCACCATCCACCGCCATACCAACCCTAGCTTCCATTTGCATCTCCGACCTTCGATTTTTCACCTTTTCTATTTTCTCTCTCTCAGCACTTTTCTCGAACCGAATTAAATTAAATAAACCTCAAGCTACCTTCACTATCAGAAGAACAAGGATTCGGAACTATGCACCGAGCTTTTTCTTCTATCTGCTCTTTTCTTCACTTTGTTACTTTTCGCTCTGCACAATTTCAAACAAGGGCGTCGGCGACGTCGTTTTTGCGACGCGACTCGAGCAAAACGGTGACGTATTGTCGGGGTGGGTTCACGGGAAAAGTTAAAGCATCGCGGGCTTTACGTGGTGCGGTGGGTTGCAGGGTAGTTTCATGTTTTGCGTCGTTGATTTAAGAGGAACAATGATGTGTGGGTGTTTTTGTGTTGAAAGGGGGATTTGCTGTGGAAGCGGTTGTAGGAGATAGATTCCGTTGGCGAATATGAGGTACTTTTCTGGGGAATATCCGTTGCCTGAAAATTAAGTTGAGAAGGCACGTTAGATTAGACAGCTGTAGATATTAGCATGTATTTTGGACTGGGATTTAAAAAATTTCAGAAAATTCAAATACACATCATTTTTTATTATTTTGATTTAAATTTCTTTCATTTTATAAATATTTTATTTAGATGAGATAATTAATTTTTTGTATTTTAATTTTTTTTTTGGATAAAGTAATACAATTTTAATAAAATACAAATTTTTATTTTTAAATATTTATTTAAAAATTAAAATTTCAATATTGAATAAAAAGAAACATGAATCATTTTTTTTAAATAGTTAAATATTTAAAATAAATTTAATGTTATACAATATATAATAATAAATTTTAATTTAGTGTTCTTATTTGTTTCTAAATTTAGTTATTCTGTACTTTAATTCACTTGAGTCTCCATTTTTTTTTAATCCCTTTAATATTTTGGGGCATAGTTTTAACCCTAAGTGATAATTTTTATTTTACCATTGGATTTATTATTTTTTTTAAAAATAAAAAGGGCTATAATTATTTTTAGCTTTTATCTTTTTTTTTTAACTTTTCCATATTCTCTTTTAGCTTCTCATTCTCTCTAACCTAAATTTTGCTCCAACTACAACACCAACACCAAAGTCAATGACGACGACGACACCACCGCAACCTCCTTTCTTTCCAACCAAGTTAGCATTATGAAAAGAAATAAACAAAACTAGTTCACCCAATTATTTATTTGTCGAAGGTAAAAATCATTCTCCAAAATAAAGATAAAAATCAACATCGATGGATCTTTACAAATTAGGCTTCTTCCAATCAAGAAGGAGGATTGAGGGAGCTAATAAGAAAAAGCAAAATAATGAAAATAAATATTTGTCTTTGCTCACATCTCCGCTTCGGAACCACGTTTTGCCTCTAAGGCTTGAGTTTTGTTTCAGATCTCACATTTGGGTGGTGGAACATGGTAGCACCACCGTCATGATAATTGTTGGTCGTGTGGAAGGACGAAAGGAAAAAGAAAAGAATAAAGAGAGAAAAAAAGATAAAGGTCGCGTTGGAGAGGAAAATAAGAAAATTGAAATTCTTTGATTTTCAAGAGAATTTCATATGATTCATTTTTTGTTAATTAAAATTTTTGGTTAAAATTTTAGATATTTAATTTCTCTTTAAATTATTATCCAAATATTAAATTTAAAATGACATATATTCAATATCTTATTTAAAATAAATTACTCCATTAAAAATATCCATCCAAATACATAATTAAGGTTTGGGCAACGTGGGTTAAACCAAGCGTGTTATAGGGGTTTAAAGTAAAAGTAAAACATTAAACCCCGACATATTTCCTTAGCTATTCTTTTTGATCGAAAATTTTCTTGAAGAATAGCCACTTATATGGTTATGAACAGATATTGAAGATGATAAAAAAATTAAATTATGCAATTGCGAACTTCTATGCAATTTTACCACAATTATGCAACTATGATGTTTTTTCATAATTACTGTAATTAGAATTTTTAACTTTTTCAGCGAAACTTACATATTATTGTAAGTTTTAATCATTTGAGCTAATTAAAGATTAATTACCAATTTAAAATTTAATTATACTTAAAATTCATTATCTCTTTCCAAAGTTATATTACACGCATCGAACCCTTTTCCTCTTTGTTTACTAGGAAGGTGCCATTGAATTCTAATCACGCGCCTCATACAGTCATATTAATACGTATCTACTACGCTTAAGACGTTGAACACATGAAAGTTGAAACAAACGCATGGTTGATTTTTATGGACAAAATATTTGATTTAGTAAATTTAACAACAATAATAGTATTCTTTTTGAGTGTATCCTAAAATCTTATATAAACTACTCAAGCATCCCATTACTAGCAAATAGCAACAATAACATGACCAATAGATTACAATAAAAATAATAATAAAGTGTACGGACGAGGAAACTTTAAGTTTTATTAACTATGAAACAGTACATGTCCGTGTTGATAATTCCTTGATGAAGATATTTACTTGTAAGTTATTATAGGAGATTTAATAATCAATTATGAAATATGCTTTTAGTAGGGACTAATGCATTTAGTAGGAAAAAACGACATTTTTTATTTGTGACTCTTGATTATTTAATTATTCATTGGCTTTTCGTTGGCTTTGTAGTTGCACCGATGGATGCCGTATTGGGTTACCGCCATACAGCTTTTCCTGACCGCGTTACTCGGAGAATAATTTTTGATAGATTTTAATGGGATGATTAAGTTTTTAATTCTAAAATTATGGGGGTTTTGAATTTTTCTCTAAATTATTTTTTTAAAAATAAATTTGATCCCTAAAAATTTTCTGTTATTCAAAATAGTTCTTGACATTAATATCTCTGTTAAGTGATAAAGCGTTATAAAATAAGTCAGATCTAGGTAAATAATTAAAATAATATTTTATTAAAATACAAAAGAAAAAAGAATAGTGATTCTTAGACTCTAATACTCCAAGCACCTATAAACATACAATAATCACTTGTGAGGCAATTTATAGCTAATTCATTATTCTCATTTATAATTTGTGATGATATTCGTGATCACTTAAGTTAACAATTCAATACTTATAGAGATAATTAACACTAAAGACTATTTATAATAATGAGAAATTGTTTAAGAACCAAATATTTTTAAAAAATAATTTATGGATAAGAAATTCAACCCCATAATTTCAGGACTAAAAACTTAATTAACCTAATTTTAAATTTCAAAAAGATATCATTATAAAATAGTTTAGTTTTACACCATTATTCAATAAAAATCACTGTGTAAAATAAATTTATCGAATTTGACAAAATTATCTTAAAAATCATATTAATAATGATTTATGATTAAATGACAATATATAATTCACTGTATCATTATTAAATTCTTCAAAAAAAGTGAAAGGAAAATGAGTCCTACTATTTCAAATGGGTATTACTAGTTACTTAGAAGTTTTTAGTTTTCTTGTATTTTTGTAATTCAAAAAAAAGTGAAAAGGAAATTGTAAGATAAAAAGTATTAGTTAATACCATATAGGACACAAAATTTAGTGTATTATTTGTTTTAAAACAATAAGTTTAACTACACTTTTCATTTGGTCTGTAAATAATTTTAATCTTTAAGTTATTTAGTCAATTAAGTTACTTTGTTTCTAAGTTAAATAAATTTAATTGTGCCTCCAATATTTATTTAAAGTCTTAAAATTATTATTTTCTATTTAAATATTTGAAAATTATGATAAATTTGACATGTAAAATAATTTATTTTTTAAAAATTAGTAATTCAATGAAAACTCAATAGAATTTGAATGTTTGAAAAAATGTGAAATCAATTAAATTTGATATTATTTTTATTTCGGATGAAATTTGATGTATATTGCTTTACAATTGTACAACTTTTACAATCTTATTTGGACTCATTTTTCAAGCATATCTGCATTCTATTGTTGTCACTTAAGATGAAAAATATGTGCAAAACTAGAATATATTTATTGAAATTATTTCGTGAGTTTATATATACATCTAACTACCGTAGTTTGAAAATTTGAATTTGTGATTTCCAGGTGTCACCAAACTGAACAGATATGGAAGGGTCCGTGATCAGTATATGAATCAGACAGAATATTTATAGTTGGCAAAGCTAAAGCAGTGAAGTGGTCACACATAGCTGCTTGGCTTATACAATAAATTTCGATGCACATAATGTTACACTTACACCATCCGTTGACAACTCATGATGTTTGGTGAATCTAACGCTACATAAAAAGACAGCTCCCAAATTATTGTGGTGATTTAGTGATAAGTATTATCCATTACTTACACGTGCTCTAATTCCCCTAGCTCCCGTGTCTAGTGAGAATTGGTTGAGAGAAAACTTAATGCAAGAACCCTATTTGTTGTTTCTCGATATTTTCTTCTTGTTGGTTGGGGCAGGATTTTCACATGGGTCTTAGAAGGCTTTCTCACCCTATGGTTCACTTCTAATGGTTGAGCCTTCAGTCCCTCAAGTACATCTCTGGTTTGTTCCTTCTTGCACTCTCTTTTTTGGAATGACCAGTCTAGAATATGAAATTATATGCTAGAATATATCTTTTTTCCGCTTCCAGATTAACCAATCCGAAAGATAAAAGAAAAGAAATTTCAGAAAGGGTGCAGGAAACAACTTAGAGGACCAGGAAGCAACAGCCGCATCTCTCCCAAGATGGACTTCCTGATTCCAACTCTTGCATTTATGAACCAGTTTTAAATTAAGCTGCCCAAATACAAATTGTTTTTTCTGCTTCTTTCTCTCTCTCTCTCTCTCTCTCTCTCTCTCTCTCTCTATATATATATATATATATATATATATATATATATATATATTGTGTTTCTAAAGCAACTTTGTTTGAACCACGCTCGGATATTAAATGTGAACACATCTCTTTATAAGATTTCAAAGCTTAATTGTAAAAAAAGTAGTTATCATATATAGTTAACCATCAATGGGGATTGAGTTTAACAAATAGAACTAGTTTTTTATAATGTGACAAATCACAATTTGAATTTTTGTTTGAAAAGTGTAAATAGAAAAGAAACTGTGAGAAAAAAATTGGCCTTAAATTATCTAACTATATAGACTAATTAAATTAATTAGTAAATTACACTAATTATTTATGAAAGTTTTATGAAATTATACAAATGTTTTTATTATTATTTATAATAACCTTTTTTAGGGGAGTCTGGTGTAATATTTCTTAAACAATTAACAAAGTTAATATGTAACGTATAAAGAAGTGTCTATGTATATTTTTCAAAAACTTAGGAATTTAGTATGTAGGAGTAAATAAAAACAGAAAATTTTATGTAATTTCACAAAATTTCAAGATTAATGTAATTTACTCTAAGTTAATTTGGTAGGGGCAATATTATGTTATTTCTTTATTTATTTATAGAATATTATACTAGAACTTCTCAACTTCTAGTGATGACCCTTATTCAACTAAAATTGTAGGATAATGTCGTTCAATTTATGTAATCAATGAACAATATTTGATATATTTTTTTCTGCCTATTCTGAACCTAATTTTAATGTGTTTTGTTGAGAGGCAAGTCGAGTACTTTTTCTTTTGATGTTCATTATTATTTTTATTAACTTCAAAACTAGAAAAAGTTGAGGAAACTGAAAAGTAATTTTATTTCTAATTTGATGAATACAAAAATGGAGGAAATTACTCCTATATATAGACTTTATCACGGAGAGAAGATAAAACATGTATTACTCTTGTTCAGTAGATGGAAAACATAATGATAGGATACTGGACAATGACCATATATGTTCCTCTTTGAACATGTTCACATCTTACAAGAAAATTGGTCCCATACCTGTTGGACCATTAACTACCTAATGGCAGAAGTGTTGTGACCAATTAAGTTGATAGGAAATTAAATGTGAATTTTGCTGGTTCTATAATTTTTACAGATGTCCTATATTTACATTTGTTCAATTTCAACGTATTTTGAGTTTCCAAATTGGAAAAGCAAATGGGGTGGTCTTTTATCTTTTCTAATAAGAAATGCTACAGGATAGAATGCAAGATGATTCGTTGGGGTAAAATGGAAAATGGACTTTGAAAAACTCTGTCTGAACTTGGTATTTTCTTGTTAACATTAAGTATTTAACTAAAATTCCTCTTAGGAAATAAAAAATAGAATTCCTTTTCTAACCAATATGAAAAATATTATTGTCTATAATATGCTCATCTGTCAATGGTTATCATACTTATATAGCTTGAGTTTTTAAACTGGAAAAGTGGTGAGACATGTTGGCCAACATGTGATTTCAAACGTTTTTGAGGGAGTGGTCAAGTTTCACTCTGAACTAGACATGATAAATGTTCAGGGATGGTTTTGGTGTCTATTTTTTATTAAAAAAAAAACATAATGATACATATAATTTTAGAGGACTAAATTAAACATTTACTCTAAATACAATATAAATAGACAATTGATGAATCAAATATATACCTAGCATCTCTTTGTTAATGATAACAAAATTGTGTTATGAACGCTAAGGTTTTATTATAAATGAAACGTACATCTGAAAGAATAAGGGCACATTAACTGAAAGAGTAGTAGCACATTAACTTACACACTAGAGTTACAATATTAAAGACTAAAGTCCACTAAATCCTAACTCCGAATGACATGCAGTTCAAGAATCAGTTTACACCAAAGAAAAGAGCATGAATTGTTAACACATCATATTCATTTTCAATTGAGATTGTTGAAGACTAGAGATCATCATCCTCCCACGTCTTACACAAAAAATAAAAACCAACCTGACAAAAGGTAGCAATTAACTAGCAACTATTCCTGATGTGTTTTCAAATAACAATTTTTTTTTTTTTGAGAAACTTTGCTTTTCACCCTCTCCTTTTCTACATGGTAACCCTGTTAATTAGTTAGAGCAACAACTTCTATTGCCAGCATTACTGGACATATTCGAGACATTTATGGTAGTTCCTTGGGGAAGGCCAGTAGAGGAATTAGCCTCTTGTGCTGCCAGTGCCTTTTTACTTATAATGTGATATATATCAAACAAAATGGTTTGGAATGCCTTCTCAACATTGTATGCCTCCAATGCTGAAGTCTCTAGAAAGGACAAACCTTCCCTCTCAGCCAAACTTTGAGCATCTTCAGTAGACACTGCTCTCAGATGATTCAGGTCAGATTTGTTTCCAGCCATCATGATAACAATGTTGGAGTCCGCATGGTCCCTTAGTTCGCGAAGCCACCTCTGCACATTGTCAAATGTTTGCCTCTTGGTTATGTCATACACCAACAAGGCTCCAACAGCTCCTCTATAGTAGGCACTGGTGATAGCTCTGTACCTCTCTTGCCCTGCAGTGTCCCATATTTGTGCCTTCACAGTCTTCCCCTCCACCTGCATAAACACATGTTTTCCAAGGAATTGATTAACTCTTCTTGCAGGTGACATGACAATGAAAATATTTTAGCAATGAAAATTCAATTCCTTCATTTTCTTCACATAGGCAAATCATCAACCATGTTCATCTCTTGACAATTGACATTTCTGCTGATCTTACTTATCACAGCTGACAGCCCTCAAACCACAAGCATATTATTCTCATCATACAGATAATTTTATTTCTATTCTTTTGGGGGAGAAATTTTGCATACTGTTATATAATTTCAATTCAATTTTTTTAGGTGTAAAATCTAGATGTGTTCTTAGATGGGATTACACCAGCATGGCAGTACCACATCTCTTTTTCATAGATACTAGCATATAGGATGAGTTGCAAATATTTATTAACTATTGTTCAATGGAGAAAATATCTAAATACACCCTGCAGTTCTTCAACCTTCCAATTTGCTTTCTATTCAATCCAATAAAATGTATGAATAAGGTTTTAAAAAATGGTCTCCAACTGTGATTTGGTCTGCAATATCAAGGTGTGACTGCAACACGATCACAATTTGGAACCACATCGGTCACATTTGTCCGCAATTTATGGCGATATCAACAAACACGACAAAGCCGCAACGTAACCGATATTTAAAACCTTAGACTATGATTATTGCTAAGAAATGCATTTCACACACATAAGGATTCTTGTCACCTAGTCTTCTAAGTACAAATTAAATTTCATCACATGGTAAAAACTAATCGTGCCACACTGCAAGTACAAAAACTGGTGTTAAAAATGTAATAAAATTAGTCATGAATTTTTACCCAATAACAATGGATTCATGGATTGTTAGCATTTCTCAAGTAAAAATAGAAAGAGAAAGTTCTCCTAACATCGTGAAAGACCAGTTTATTGATGACACCATGTTGTGACATGTATTATGATTTTACTGGATTAGTGCAGCAACTTGAAAATATAAGAACTTCTCATTTAATAACTTCCAATTTTCAAACATCTCTTCCGACATTATTCACTAAAAATCAATAAGTTTTTTGAGAACTCGTATGTAAAAGCATCTCTGCTCTTAGAATGTACCAGTACCAATTTATGCCTTTTTCTTGATGAGAACCAATCCAATTAAAACACAACAAATTCAATAAAATTTAAACCATTGAGTGCATTATTCTAAAATAACATGATAATTTTCCACTATAGTCAAGAGCCATTCCTTCATCAAAATTTTCCCGAATCAATCAAAGAATGTACAAACCAACAAAATTACAATAAACCTCAATCCAAAATTAAAGTAAGAAAATGAAGAACATAACATGCATTGTACACATAAATAAACCAACCTGCAATGTTCTGGTTGCGAATTCAACCCCAATAGTAGACTTAGATTCCAAGCAGAACTCATTTCTCGTAAATCTGGAAAGTATGTTAGATTTTCCAACCCCGGAGTCCCCAATCAATACGACCTTGAAGAGGTAGTCGTATTCATGGTCCACTTTGTACGCCATGCAAGTTAAACGATGGAACGTAAAATCAAAACTGGGTTTGCGGTTAGAGGGATTTAAGATTCAAACTTTGGTGCAAGTTTTGCAGAGGAGTGAGGAACAAGGAACAGGGAGAGAGAGAGAAGAAAGGGCACATTACAAGGCCAACAACGTGAGCAGAAACAAAATTAACGGAAGAGAAAGGAACTTAATTTGAACGGACTTAACTATGTGGGATTCCAACGCCCACGAAAATCGCAACGTGTTTTTCTTTTTATATTATTAAATTATTAATTATTTAATTATCAATTGTTATTCATTTTCAAAATTTCAAATTAATGAGTGCAATAATAACTTATAACTGCAAATACCACCCCATCATCAGTAAAACAAAAACCGTAAGCAAAAATACCACCACATCATGGAATAAGGATCTTGTTACATAAAACGGTTTTTTTTTTTTTTTTTTTAAAAAAAGGTTATCTAAGTTATAGAATTTAGGCTCAAATATATTTTTATTTGTTTTTCAGTTTAGCTCTTTTTTTTATTATATAGATTTTTAAATTTTTATTGTTAATATTTGACTTATTTAAATCTATTAAATAATAATGTGATAATCTAATTTTAAAAGTGTGTTACACCATCTTTTAAATTGTGATATTATCATTTAATTGATCATGTGATGGATTTTGTATTGATTTGTCTCATTATCTCTTGATGATTCGAGACTAGTAACATGTCAAAAGTAAAAATTTTAAAATTTATACTAAAATAAAAAATGTTGTATGTAATAGGCTGACAGAAATATATTACAAATAAAAATATATTTAAATCTAGAATTTAATGTATATACATGGAGAATATAAAATATTTTATATCATCATTTAATCATAAATTACTTATCATATGATAAATTGTGATTAGTGTTATATAAATTTTTTTATACCGTATTCAATACATAATTTTTTTCTCTATATTATATATATCTCAATATCTCTACCTTGCCCATGTAAAATGAAAAAAAAATAAAATCAGCGTACGTCCTTCTCGAACTCGATCATGATCCACAGCCATGTTACATGGTGAACTAATTTGTGATTGCACGGTTTTAAATTGCAGTTGTATCCAATAAGGTTGTTAAAAAAAGTATCCAATACGAATTTACTGTTACATAATCGATATCTTATTTATTAATAAGATTATCATAAAGCCATTGAGCCAAGCTAAGGGTAAAAAAAATAGGTCACGTCATCCAATATTCTTTTAATAATTGAAGCCATTGACTTGATGATTTTTAAAATTCCTGCTTTGTGACCTAATGTCTTTGACAATAAATAATACAGTAAATAATAAATTAAAGCTCTTTGCTTGATGTTTTCCAAGATTCTAATGTCATGGATTTCTTGAAAAATTCCAAGCGTTACATTATGTTTGGTTTTTAAAAGAAAGGGGAAGGAAAGAAAAATAAATGATTATTTTGGGTTTTAAATATGTAAATCAATAATAATTTAGTATTTGAAAGAATGAAAATTACAATTCAATTCCTAAATATGTAAAAAGTGTAACAATTATAATTTATTACAAATTTAAATGCAATGTTAAAGATCTAATTTAATTGTGAATTATAAATTTCAGGAACCAATTTATTATTAAATTTATATAATGCAATTATTATACTTTTTATACATCCAACTACTAAATTATAATCGTTATACACATTCCATGATCAAAATGGTCATTTACCCAAGGAAAGAAAGAAAAAAAATAGAAGGGAGATGATTTTTTGGTTGTTTAATAAAGGAGAAATGAAAGCAAGGAAAGATAAAATATTTCTCTAAATCTCTTATTTGGTTGTATAGAAAGTGAAAGGAAAAACATATGAAAAATAACATAAATATCGTCAATAAAATAAAAATTACTCAGTCAAATTTATAGAAGCGTGACAAATTAAAACCTACTTTATCGTCGTTAAAAATCATTTACCTTCTTTTCTATTCCTTTTGCTTATCTTATCCAGGCATAGCATTGCCAATAGATCATTATTATCTTATATGTTCTATACTAATTGTATCATGTCAAATTTGAATATCAAGTGCAAAATCAATTATCAAAGTTTGATTATAGAAAATGAATTACCAAATCCCTCAAAATTTTTGTTTAATACTAGTGGATTTTGAGCTAGTTGTTTATAAAGTCATCAAAGGATCGTCTTGAACATATATTCTCCTCCACAATGGAAATAAGATGTGTAGTATCTGAGCCGGAACCCATAGAGCAATGGTCATATGGCCCCAAGGAGTGGAACGTTTATAAGAGAAAGCCAAAACCTAGTGAGATGGAATGAGTTTATAAAAACCATTGGTCGACATTGGAACATTTCCGATCGAGATTGTTCTTCCCTAATATCTTTGCCACTACCGTGATTAATGTTTCCTTTTCTGTTTAGTTTGAGTTAAGGTTCCTATAAAATGTCAATAGTTTCTTTCATGAGGCTAATAGTAATGTGGAAAAAAAGGAAAAACAGTCCTTAATCGGCATATATATCTAGTTCCGGCTTGAAGAAAGCCCATGTTTTGTATTTTTTTTATTTTGTTTGTTTTATAATGCAATCTTAAATAATGTGAGTTTAGGTACTGCGTGCTGGCTAGTACACAGAAAAATGGTCCCTGTCTTTACGTAAGCTTTTGACAAGTTAAAGCAATTATGTTTTCTTTTGATTAAAGGAACTCGATCTGTACCTTTGTCTTTAGTATAAATTTCCTAAGATGAATTAAAAAATCAATTGGTGTGTTCTGTTCCTCCTTTTCGTTTCTGCATTTTGTACTTAATGCACTCCTTCACTTTTAGTAACAAATTAAATGGCACCAATCGACTAGCCATGTGAATTTGTATGCATCGATAATGGAAGACAAAGGTCTTCCATGGGACGAGGGAACATTCCAAATTAAAACTTCTATAAAAAATTGTATTGAACTCTACTTCTCTTTATTCCATAATTAACCTATACGCCACACAAATGGAACCTACTTGTGCAGAATATACCACACATATGCATCATACGGCTTCATATAATTTCAAAACTTCTAGCCTTCTCAACACAATCCCCCAACCCCAAATCATCGAGAGGCTGGAGTGCTTCCTAGATTTGTTAGAGATTCTACCTTGACTATAATAATAGTTAATGTTGTACATTGGATTGAAGGATTGAGATTTTAACTTAAAATGTGATATTGAATTTATTTATATAGTGTGCCCTCATCCATTAATATGTAAAGATCTTCCATATGTTTATCCCGTCACATAATAAGGTTAGCACATGTGGTATTTGTACTACTCTTTCCATTTTTATTTGTGCTGAAGACAAGTTATATAAGGGCCATGGGGAATAATATAATAATGTCTTTTCTTATCACTCTTTTAAATGAAAATTAATGCTTTTCTTTCTACCAGGTATCAATAATTTCATTAATTTGTTTTGTCCAAGATAGTAGAGGTTGATTTTTGGAGTTGTGGGCATGGTTCAATTGCCGAAGCTATGTAAAAAATGATGTACAAGTACAGAATTTCAATCTGTGCCATGTGCTTTTAATGTATTCAAACAGGTATGGTGGTGACAACGATTGTGACCACCTTCCAAATTTAGGGTTGAGTACAGAATTATTAGGTGACTGAAACACGAGGAAGCAAAAAAAAAAAAAAAGCAGATACATAATCGCCACCAACTTTTTGTCTTTTGCTAAAATGCTTGAAAAATGGCAGATGGTCCCATGCCAAAATCAAATTCCAAAATTGTTTTTTAAGATATAATTTTATATATAAAAATTAGAACATAAATTTTAATAAAGAATTTATTAACAAATTAAGTTTTTTCAATTTAAAAATTTAAATGTATTCTTATCTAGTATTATTTTCTTATTTTTATTTATTTAAAATATATTAACATAATAAAAAATTTTCTTAATATTGCAAGAGTTTGAATTTTTTTCATATGACTTATTTTATTTTAAATTATAGTAAAAAATAAATAATAAATTGAAAAGTCTCCTTATGTTTTGTTAATTTAAATTTTAAAATATATTATTTTTGTTCTTCAGTTTTTTGTTTTTTAAAAATCTTAATAAAATATAAAAGTTAGTTATTTTTACAGAAAAATATAAAAGTTATTCATACTTTATATTTGTGGAAATATTTTCTATTTTTAAAACAAGTTTCCGTTAGTGTATCTTTTTTATTTTATTCCTTCAACTCCTTTGCTATGCACTCCTTCATGGAGGTTGTTTCTCTAAGTGTTTCCCAATTGATCTTGGTGTTGGAGTGTTCTTTGCCCGGTCCATTCAGAAAAAAAATAAAAAATAAATGAAAGAGATCGATATATTAAATATTACATTCAATTTCTATCATAACGTCATATGACTCGTCATTATATTACTTAGAGCAACTCTTACCTTGCAAAAAAATTTATACACAAGTCACAACATGCTCTTAATCTTAAAACCTTAAGGTTGTGTTTAGATAATCATGATCTTAAAATTTTAGAGAATTTAAACTATAAACTTCAAATTCTTAGCTTCTACGTCATGAGGTCTAAACCTTGTTCATTCTTCATTCCACCCCATGTTGTCCATTCATTTTTTTTATTAAGAAAATATTTCATTAATAAGAAAAGTACTTAAGTTGAATACAAGATGTATCCATCTCAACGTACACTCCCAATACAAAGTAAGAACAACAGATAAGGAAGGACTAGATAGCATATTATTCCCACTGTTTCAAATAAAGTCCAAGGACATGCATGGCCCCAAAACAAGCCGAAGCTATACAAAGCAAATTGCTAGCGCGCTCACACTTCAATTCTGAACAAGCTATACTTAGCATGGATCCTACCAATACAATCCTGAGTCACGAGGAAAAGTCTTAACAACACACATTCAAATACTTTTTAATGCATTATTTATTTTTAATTAAAATTTATTAAAAATTAAAACATCATAAATGATATTCATTAGACTTAATTAAGTTTTTAATATAGGTCGTTTTCAAATTATTAGATTTTTTTTTCAACTAAGTACATGAAGGATTTTATTTTACTATCTATCTATCGTTAGTCGTCTTCCCTTAAGTAATGACGTAATAGACAGAATGTCACGTAATCACGTTTTGTTATAGACACCTCATTGTTATATCATCACTCTCAATGACGTGGTACTGACATGTCAATGATTGGGTGTGATGACGTGACACTCCGTCTCTCACACCATCACTTAATAGAAGATTACTAAGTGCAGGTAATAAAATGAAATTGAAAATTTTTTCATGTAGATATTTGACAAAAAATGAATTTTTAGATAGTAATTTAAAAACGACATATTTTTTAAGTATGAAGAAACTAATTTAATTTATATTTAAATCATATATAATTGGTGTTTTGCGGGTCTATAATCAATATACACATGTAACATGTTATATTTTTTCTCACTCTTCCTTCACTATTCTCTAGACCCAAAATATATATCATCATTTGACCATGTTAGGTTCTCTTTTAGCTTAGTTCATATATTAAATATATGTATCTTAACTTTTTAATTTCACCTAATATTATCTTATTAATCTAGTTCAGTTGATTAAACATAATAAATTGGTAGGTGAGTTATTGTAAATTTTAAATAGTATTTTTTTATTCCTATCAATAAAAAATATCTTATTAATTTAATGTATTTCTTATATTGAATGAAAAATTATCTTAAAAAAATAAATAGGATAAAGTCTCTTTAAGTCTATGTAAAAGTAAATTAGATATCTGTTTATCAAGTTATTTTAATTAATTTTTAATTTTTTTTGAAAAGTTTACAAATAATTGATTAAATAAAAGTGTTTTAGAAATAATTTTTTTTATTGACTTATAAAATTTACTTTTAAATATAACTTAAATTTACGATTATTATTTTTATTTTTAATAAAATTTATCATTTTATTTAAAACTAAATTATTTATCTTGATAAAACTCCAAGGAATTGAGTGAACACAATTTTGTAAGGTGAATAATAGAGTGTAGTGTGTTGCTAAAAAATTTCATTCCCGGAATCCTATTCCTACCCTCGAGACATGCATGGCTTCTGCTTGTGAAATGAAATGAACTCAACTTAGGCAACAACTAGAACATGTCACGTGACTACAATCCAAATGAAATCGTCCCCTTTTTCTGTTTTATAGTGTAACTATTAAGAGAGTGCAAATTGTATAGAAGGACCCAACATGGTAAAATAATCACGTACATGGTATAATTATGAGCATGTTTGATTTCCAGTCCAACTTGTTGTGCACGAATTCTGAGATCAAATCCTATGGTGCACTGCAAACTAAACGCAATAGGAAGAGTGGAGATGCTTTTGCAAACTTCATTTTGTCACCAACTTTTATTTGCAAGGGATACTAAAACATGCACTATATATTGTTAATCTGATTCATTCTCAATCGGTGCTGATGTATTTTTCTAGCTTCCAAGACTTTCATTCCGTGCAGATTACTTGTTTTTCGTCCTTGTTTGGAGGGGGATTTAAAAAAGAAGAAGGAAATATATGAATTATGAAAAGCAATATGCATGCATAAATTGTAACGTTTTGATGGTCCACACCATGAGTGTGTATATAAACACACACCATCAACCAATTTGTCTACTGTGATATCATTACTAACCTGACAATGGCAAGTAGATCTTCTGTTCTTCTTTTGCTTCTCCTCTTTAGCTTTACTTCACTTGTGCTGAAATGCCACTCAACTTCACCAGATGACCTCAAAGTAAATAATACTAAATATACTTCTATATATTTCTCTGTGTATGTATGTTACCAGCATAACTTTCATTTACTATAATGAAACTAGCTAGCACAAATTACCGTGGTACATCATGCCTTTTATGTCTTTCTTTAGCTAACAACATTTGCATATTTTATTGTTTCTGATAATTATGTTCCGAATGCAGACTTACATAGTCTACACCGGCAATAGCATGAAAGATGAAACTTCTTCATTGTTCCTTTACCAAATCATGCTTCAAGAAGTTGCTGACAGGTCATTATTCCACCATAATTTTATGCAATTAAGTTTTGAACCAGTTGGTGTGACAAGTCTTACAACACAAAATTGTTAAAGACAACATAAAAGTATTGTAATGTTATGAGTCTCTAAAGTTGAATTGAAGTTGGAAGTTTAGTACACACTAAAATTTAGAAAGAAATTGCAAAGACTTCTTTGCCTAATTTAATTTCATTATTTATATTCATATAATTTCAGCAATGCTGCACCTAAGTCTGTACTGCACCACTACAAGCGTAGTTTCAGTGGCTTTGTTGTGAAGCTAACAGAGGAAGAAGCTAATAGAATCGCTGGTAAGTAACTATTCTGTCATTTCGAAAACTTTGCTTGGATTTGTAGATTTATTGAACAAGAAATTTGGTAATAATGCAGGACTTGATGGAGTGGTGTCTGTCTTTCCTAATGGAAAGAAACAACTCTACACGACAAAGTCATGGGATTTTATTGGCTTTCCACAACACGTGCAAAGATCAAACACTGAAAGTGACATTATTATAGGAGTAATTGACACTGGAATCTGGCCAGAATCCGAGAGTTTCAATGACAAAGGATTCGGTCCACCACCTAGTAAATGGAAGGGAACTTGCCAAATCTCTAATTTCACTTGCAACAAGTATTTTTTATTTCACTAAAACGATAACTTCAATTCACTTGCTTAATGAATATATAGATGCAAAGAAGTACACTATACTTACAAATTTTGCTATGTTGTTCTTGCAGTAAAATAATTGGTGCCAAGTATTATAAAGCTGATGGATTCAAAATCAAAGATCTCAAATCTCCAAGAGACACAGATGGTCATGGGACTCACACAGCATCAACAGCAGCTGGGAACCCAGTTAGCATGGCAAGCATGTTAGGCCTTGGACAAGGCACATCAAGAGGAGGTGCCACGTCGGCGCGCATTGCTGTCTACAAAGCGTGTTGGAATGATCACTGTGATGATGCAGACATTCTTGCTGCATTTGATGATGCAATTGCAGATGGGGTTGATATATTGTCAGTGTCACTTGGAGGATCCAATGATCAAAACTATTTTGGAGATGCATCTTCCATTGGAGCATTTCATGCCATGAAAAATGGAATAGTGACAGTATTTGCAGCAGGGAACTCTGGTCCATCTCCTGCATCCGTAGACAATTTATATCCTTGGTCAATTTCAGTCGCTGCTAGCACTTTAGACAGGAAGTTTGTTACCAAGGTTCAATTAGGAGACAACAGAACTTATGAGGTAATGTGCCTTCCTTATTCTATTCTAGAACATGACTTACTTAATTCATCTTCTAGTTGATGAGTTCAGAATTTAAGGTCACATCAAAACCTCATTTCTTGAATGCAAGCTAAGCTAATTAATTCGGATTGTAACTGATGATACCAACCTTTAATTAAAAGTTCTCTTTTTATATAAAATTGTAAAATCTGTACTTGGCTAGTTTATTTAAACTTATTTATGGAAGAAATTGCTTATTTTAATAAAATAATTTTTTATTATTATTTTAATGTATTTGTTTAAATTTCTTCTGTTTAAAAAATGTTTTCTGTTTATTTTAAAAAATAAATCTTATTTGTTTCTTAAAAAAAACACCTACATAAAAAAGAGACTTATTTAAAGTTACCTTTTTAAGTTTAAACAAACTTACTTTAATCTCTTTGTTTCATGCTTAGGGAATCTCTATAAATACATTTGACCTTAAGGGAGAATTACATCCTCTGATCTTTGGTGGAGATGCCCCAAATACTAAAGCAGGCAAGGATGAATCTGAATCCAGGTAACTATCCTTGATGTCTTTGAACTAAATTAACATGTAAAAGTTAAAACATGAACGTTTATGGTCAAAGACCAACAATTTAAGTACAAATATATCTTGTGTGCTTCAAAGTGGCATTATTGAAATAAAGGAAACGTTCCAAAAATCTATAACTTGTCAATGAAATTATTCCCGCGTTGCAGGCTTTGCCATCTCTATTCATTGGATCCAAATTTGGTGAAAGGGAAAATTGTTCTGTGCGAGGACGGAAGTGGGTTAGGCCCCCTCAAAGTGTTGGGAAAACTCGGACTTTCCCGCTTCGTGAAGTTAAGATAGGCACTTAGTAATTAAAGGTAGTAATGGGAGCACACGATTATAATTCTCCAATATGGAGATTCTTCCACTATACAAAGTGATAGTAGGGTTACAAGGATGTGTTTACAAAATTGACTCACTCTATGGTGGCTCACTCAAGCTTGAGGATAGAGACTTCCCAAGCTATTTATCTTCTCTCTCAAAGAGGCTCTTTCTCACTCTAAGAAGTGGATTCACTCTTGTCTGGGATGGGTAGGAATGAAGGTTCCTACCTTTATTTATACTACTCCACCTCCACAATGAATGGTGGAGATTACTTGTATCCTAGGATGGAGATTAATTCTCTAGAATGCTCCACACATTCTAGGAGTCTCTACACTCTTTTACTCTTTTCCATATCCTTCCATAAGGTTCCAGAAGGTTCCACACACCTCTAGAATATTCTAGAGGTTTCCACATTCTTTCACAAGCTTCTAGAGAGTTCTACACTACTCTAGAGTTCTCCAGGACGTTCTAGAAAATTCTACACTTTTCCAGAAAGTTCTATAATTTTCTAGAACCTCTCCAATTAAGGAGGGATCCCAACAAATCTCCCCCTCCCGACTTAATTGGGGGGTAGTAGCAAACCGGCACCTTGGATACCTTATGTCAATGTGCTTTGGTCATCATGCAAGGATTGCTTCTCTTCTTGCATGGCTCTTCTCCACTCTTCCAATTCATAGGTGTTACTCTCATGCAAGGATTTCATCTCTTCTTGCATGGCTATTCTCCACTCCGGTGTTATTCTCATGCAAGGATTTCGTCTCTTCTTGCATGGCTATTCTCCACTCCACCAATTCATAGGTGTTACTCTCATGCAAGGATTTCATCTCTTCTTGCATGGCTATTCTCCACTCCGATGTTATTCTCATGCAAGGATTTCATCTCTTCTTGCATGGCTATTCTCCACTCCACCAATTCATAGGTGTTATTCTCATGCAAGGATTGCATATCTTCTTGCATGGCTCTTCTCCACCACCAATTCATAAGTGTTATTCTCATGCAAGGATTTCATCTTTTCTTGCATGGCTATTCTCCACTCCACCAATTCATAGGTGTTATTCTCATGCAAGGATTGCATCTCTTCTTGCATGGCTCTTCTCCATTCTTCAATTTTGTAAACACATCCTTGAACATGTCTCCATCATGAGCGACGTTATCCTCTATCTTGAACTGCACGAGCTAATGACGGCTCCGGATGAACTTGACTCTTGATACCACTGTTGGGAAAAACTCGATGGAAGGAAATACCAGGGAGATTCTTTTACCCGATGTGGGACTTCATCTCACACTTGTACTCTAACACATCTCCCCCTCAAGTGTGAGTTTCTTCCACATGGAAGCCTCCCCATTCGAGCGAAAGTCATCATCCACGAGTATAACCATTAGAGCCTTCATGCTCTAGCTACCTGCGGTACTTGCACCGCCGCTCCATCTGCGGGACACGCAGCCTGGACTCACCGCCAGGAAGACTTTCGATACAAGGGATCCCCAAAGCTGAGATCCATCACCGCCATCTTACTCGTCTGAGCCGATCACCAAGTCGAACAACCTGACTCTGATACCACTGTTGGGAAAACTCGGACTTTCCCGCTTCGTAAAGTTAAGATAGGCACTTAGTAATTAAAGGTAGTAATGGGAGCACACGATTATAATTCTCCAATATGGAGATTCTTCCACTATACAAAGTGATAGTAGGGTTACAAGGATGTGTTTACAAAATTGACTCACTCTATGGTGGCTCACTCAAGCTTGAGGATAGAGACTTCCCAAGCTATTTATCTTCTCTCTTAAAGAGGCTCTTTCTCACTCTAAGAAGTGGATTCACTCTTGTCTGGGATGGGTAGGAATGAAGGCTCCTACCCTTATTTATACTACTCCACCTCCACAATGAATGGTGGAGATTACTTGTATCCTAGGGTGGAGATTAATTCTCTAGAATGCTCCACACATTCTAGGAGTCTCTACACTCTTCTACTCTTTTCCATATCCTTCCATAAGATTCCAGAAGGTTCCACACATCTCTAGAATATTCTAGAGGTTTCCACATTCTTCCACAAGTTTCTAGAGAGTTCTACACTACTCTAGAGTTCTCCAGGACGTTCTAGAAAATTCTACACTTTTCCAGAAAGTTCTATAATTTTCTAGAACCTCTCCAATTAAGGAGGGATCCCAACACAAAGCTGGTGCTGTTGGTTTCCTGATACAAGGTCAGAGTTCAAGAGATTATGCATTTTCTTTTGTCTTGTCAGGATCTTACCTTGAGTTGAAGGATGGTGTCAGTGTATATGGCTACATAAAGTCTACAGGGTATATATCAATTAGATACAATATTCAGTTACACACCAACAACAACCATTTAGAGTACCACACTAATCTAAACTGAATTGCTTGAAACACCATGCAGGAACCCAACTGCAACAATATTTAAGAGCAATGAGATAAAAGATACTTTGGCCCCCCAGGTAGCCTCTTTCTCATCAAGGGGTCCAAATATAGTTACACCTGAAATTCTCAAGGTACATTTCTATGAATGAATAATCAAACATATCTCTATCAGGTAACAATACTTGTCATGACTTATTCTTTTTCTTTTTCTCTTATTTGTTTGGTTTAATGTTTCAGCCGGATTTGATGGCTCCAGGAGTCAACATTCTAGCTAGTTGGTCTCCAATTTCCCCTCCTTCTGATACTCATGCTGACAAGAGAGAATTACAGTTCAATATTATCTCGGGAACATCAATGTCTTGCCCGCACGTGTCAGGCGCAGCAGGGTATGTCAAATTATTTCATCCTACTTGGTCTCCTGCTGCTATACGCTCAGCTCTAATGACAACAGGTAATAGAATTGAGAGTTGTGACACAACTTATTTCATTCATATATTTATCTATGAAGCCTAGATATGGGATATGATACGGATACGAAATATTTTTTGAAAGTAAGGATACCATGCATCCAAAATACGTTAAAAAATTATAAAATAAACTCCCTTATTAGAAGAACATCTAAATTTGCTGAAAAGGAGTTGTCATGCTTGAAGAAGAGAAAAGGGATATGTCTTGTTTTTGTTTATGTTTTGAGAAGAGAAAATAGTTATGTTTTATTTATGTCTGGACTTTTTTTCTTTAAATCTTAAAGTTAAAAAATAACAAAAATTCAAAAGTGGCTCAAGACATATAGAAAGCATCTTGTATCGAAGTCGTATCCCAGTTGTGTCTTACATTTTTCTCAAAAAAAAAAAAAAAAGTTGGATACATATCGGAGGCATATCGTGTACGACACGGGTAAGACAGCGATATGTTTTCATTTTTGAAGTATAGGGTTCGTAGATGTTTATGCATGAAGAAACACTAAACTTAGTTAATAAATATTACTTATAAATGTTGCTTATAACATGTTTTTTAACTAATCCCTTGCAGCTAAACAGATGAGTCCTGTGAATAACCGTGACGCTGAATTCGCATATGGAGCAGGCCAAATTGATCTCTACAAGGCTGTGAAACCCGGTTTGGTTTATGATGCTGATGAAAGTGATTATGTGAGATTTTTATGTGGACAAGGCTATAGTTCAAAGATGTTAAAACTCATCACAGGGGATAACAGCACTTGTCCTGAGACACCTTATGGAACAGCAAGGGATCTAAACTACCCTTCCTTTGCTCTTCAAGCCACACACTCCACACCAATTGTAAGTGGCAGTTTCTACAGGACTGTTACAAATGTTGGGTCACCAAATTCCACATATAAAGCTACTGTGACTGCTCCTATAGGACTAAAAATCCAAGTGACCCCAAGTGTTTTGTCGTTCACTTCTCTTGGTCAAAAGCGAAGTTTTGTGCTTAGTATTGATGGAGCAATAGACTCAGCTATTGTGTCAGGTTCTTTGGTTTGGCATGATGGTGAGTTCCAAGTTAGGAGTCCCATTATTGTGTTTGATGTACCAATACCATGATGGCTAGTTTGATGCATTGAATAAGGAGAAGCATTTGCACGTTTGTATGACGCATTGGAAAAGGAAAATGTGAGACTATGCACATTCCTATTAGGTTGTGCAAAATGGAATAGTGCAAAAAGTTGCATAACCAGGGTTAAGGCCATGCATATATTGTCCAAAACATCCTAAACTTTGAGGCTTTCTACTCAACTTCATCTAAAAATGTCTCTTTTTGCTATTTTTCTGCCCTAACTCTTAAGAATTTTAAATCCAAATAAAATAAAAATTTACTCACATGATACAAGGCAAAAATTATTTTCTAGCAGTGTTAGACCGATGCGGCACATGACAACAAATCGGTTAAGTTTGATGGAAAAAGAAGGGATGAGCTCAATGAAGACAGTTAACGAAGTTTTAACGTGAAAGTTTAAAAATTCATTTTTTTAAGTGACCTGGCATTAGATAATTGGTTGGACAGAAAAAGGGACATATTTTGAGACTGGTGATTTCAATATGTCTCATGTCATGCACACTACGTACTCGACTTTGGCTAACGTGCGTACCCATACATGGGTTCGCAGGGTGCAACAAGAATGTTTTTAAGGGTACGCACGGTGCGAACATTTCTTAACCGTATAGATTTGATAATATTTAAATGGAGGGTACAGATAATTTGGGTATAGGATGGTCATAAAGCACCGAATAATACTGTTATTATTTCATTTTATTTTTTATTTTCACTCTTCGTCTCCCCTTTTCTCCTCATATTCCTTTTCTTATTCTTTTCTTCCTTCTCACCACCTCCTTTCTCCTTTCTAGACCTAGCAAATTTTCTTGAGTTCTTTTTCTAAGATGGGTTCTGACTGGTCTCAGTTTTTCAATCAGAGGTTCACGATTTTGTCGGAGGTGGTTCATGGTGGGTTTAGTTTGGTGGCAATGGTTTTGCAGTCTTTATTTTTATTATTTTGTTCTCTGTAATAGTTATGCTGCATGAATAATTTCAGATACATGATGGAAAGCATTCATTGTTTTCTTCTTGTTCTCTGTAATTTGTTTTTTATTCCGATTTGTCTTGAAGACTTGTTCTGTGTATTTTTGTTGATTTTCTGTATTGATTTCATAGACCTAAATGTTGTACTTTATTTTCATAAAGAAGATGGATGTTATTGGAGATTTGAACATAAAGATTTGAGTTTAATTTGAGAAACGAAAGGGAATAAGGAATAAGGAATATGGAATAAGGGCCGGCAATGACGAGAAAAAAAAAATAGGGTGAATGAAAAATAAAAAAATATAATAGATTTTGTGTTATATGTTTTTTTTATTTTCTATATAGTTATATTGGTAGAGTGATTAGGAGAAAATATGAAATATTTTTCATCCAAAAGTAAATGAAAAAGATATTAAAAAAAATAAGAGAAGAAAAAATGCTGATTGAATTTTACACTTGTCACCGCACCGTTCAAAACATAACTCCTATCATTATGGATTTGAATCTTTGTGGCATCCCACATTGGCATGCCGTGCATTATGCATCATAAGAGGACAACGTCCCTTCACGGGTTCATCGCCCCAACTTCAGAGGACAAATTAAGAACATGCATGTGAAGACTAGACAGAGGTTGGGACCAGAAGAAATTAATCAAAATATTTCTCGGATTGTGCTTAATTAGAATAAAAGAACAACAAATGAGATAAAAATGAATGATATAATAGAAAGGAAAAAATGTTGTAAAAAAACATTATGAATTTTGTGTAAGAATAACATTATTGTATCATTAATGGTATTTATTCCATATGTACGCACTTGCTGCGAGTGCCATGAGGTTCTGCGTAACAGGACAATTCATTTTGTGTATTGAGAAGCTTAATTCTAATGATTAATTAATAGGAGAAAAATAACAATGGTCTTCATTTTTGCTTCCCGTATTAATTAATAATTTTCAATGGTTAAGTCTACTCGCGTCTTGCTTGATAAAACAGATTAATTAAGGGGTTTAAATGATTTAAAATTTCAGATCTCTTTTTAATGAATGGTTCAGGACTGTCACATTAATTAGCAATCACAATGCGTGTTTAATTTAATGATAGACAACATGAGCATTGAGTTTATTTCTGGTCTAATATGATTTTTAATTAGAAGAAAAAAATATATTTGGTTATTATTAAGAATGCGTTTGTTAGGAAGAAAGGAAGGAGATATAAGGAGAGAGAGAAAGAGAAAATTGATGAGAAATAGGAAATAAGATGTTAATAATAAAATTCTTTTAAAGATCTAAATAATAAATTTTAGTGTGATTTGTTTCTTAGCTAGATCGTCAGGCTATATAGTGTAGGTGTCTTTGTCTTTTCTTTGCTTGTCTTCTTGCAGGTGTGTTGGTTGAGACATTTTTTACTTTGCTCCTTTGCTGCTAAGATTTCTTGTTCAAAGAAGTAAGTAGTGAAAATTATAACTATTAATTAATTTCTCAAAATTACATTTGAGAGGTAAGAAATCATTTAATTTAAACCAATGGTAACATGTGACCATGGTGGTCACATGTCTCAAAATCTGCAAGCAGCAGTTGTATATCACTGCTTTGCTAGACAAAATATCTTTATACCACTGACACAAATTTGAAAACACATTTTTTACTTTTCTTTTTTTCTTCAGGTTTCACTCTCTTTGTTCTGGTGCTTGCTTTTCGTACCTTCCAATGAAAGTGTGAAATGTGTTTTTTAATACTGTAATAAAAAATTTACATGACCTATGAAAATATCTTGTGTTCAATACTACTGTTCCTATCGAACAGAAGATATAATATCTTTATGCTAGCTTGTCTTAAATATGACGGCTTAAATTCTTTTAACTTTTTCTTTGTCCAAAAATTCCAATACTTACATGCATTCTAAGTTGAGTAAACCTTGAAGTCCTTTGTGCCTCTTATATAATACACAGGTTTTGTTCCGTTTTGTTGGAATAGCTAGAGAAGAATCACACATCACAAATTAATTATAAACAAATGAACTTGTAATTAGCTTTGGAGGCTTGGACACAAATCACAGGTTACTTGCCACTTAAAATAGGGTATAGGCGTTTCAAGCTTGGTACATGTTGTTAAGAAAACTGGAAATAAATCCATGCATTGTACTGTGAGTTATTTAATTATAGTAATAAAAAATGAGTTTTGCTAATTTATAGCATTGATTAAGAAATTAAAAAAAGAAAATACTTAATAAGAAAAAAGATTGTGTACTGATAATGTAAAATATTTTATACATTTATGTTATTATAATCTATTATACATGGTAAGTTTATTGAGTTTTAAAATAATTATTTTAAAATAATTTATATTGTAATTTTTAATTGAATAACAATCCAATTTTTTTTACACCGTTAGTATATAAATATTAAATTCATATTTAATATAAAAATTATAGAAAAATGCAAAAAAAAAAAAAACTACAGACACTATAATTTTCTATCTCCCAATAAATTAAAAAAACTTTCTATTTCAATTTTCTTAAAGAGTATCTTTATGATCCTGATTAACATTTTCGTTAAAAAAATAAATTTTCATTACTTTTAAATAATTCGTATTGACATTAATTTATTCAAAAAATTAATAAACCAACATTAATATGAGAGAATAATTGTTGGTGCCATATCATACAACTTGCGGTAGTAGTTGAAGTTCGTTTGGATAAGTGTTTATCTCTTTCTCGTGCACAAACTTTTTTACCATCTTAATTTTGTTTTGAGGGAGCATCGATCATTTTGTGGTTTTCAATTGATCATTCTTTTGAAAAAGTGCCATATCATTTTTTTTTTTATATGTAGAAAATGAAGACAAATACACGGGTTTACAACAACTCATGGTTTGGAAAAGTGTTTAATTCTTCCTCTTACTTATTGACCAAAAAAAAAAGTTTCTTCCTCTTACACAAACTCTTTTCATCATCCTAATTTTGTTTTGAGGAACCATCATTTTGAGGTTCTCAATTTAACATTCTTTTTGCGTGTTAAAGTTCTTCTTTGAAAAGAAAAAACTCATAATAATGTTAAAAAAATTATACAAGTCATTAGGTGTAACATAATTTTATATACTGATAAATTCAAATAAATATTTTATTATTTTTTACAATAATTTTTATATTAATTAGTTTAATAATTGTGCAAAGTGCCTTAAATCATAAAATTTAAAAATTTATGATTTGACCTTAGTCAAAATTTATAAGGAAATTCTTCATAGACTTTAAAAAATAACTCAAAACTCTAAAAATCTAATATCAATTACATTTCTTGTAATTCATATAATTATGTTTTATTTAATAAAATAGTATGAAAAAATTAATATTAAATTCAGAAATCTTTCATATTAAAATTAACTTCCAAAAAATCATAAAATGAGATTTTAAATAGGCAAGTATTAAAATATTTAACTAAATTGCATTATATTTTTTGGGTTTATGACCACAAGTATATATTCTATGGAAAAGAAAAGGAGGGGTATCACACTCACACTAGTATAAAGAGAACTCTAAAGTGAAAAATGAGAACGTAAGTTTCACGCATTATTTCTTTTATCCTTCGAATATTTTTTCTAGAAATATAATAGGAAAATGTTATTCTTGAGTATTTTAAAAAAAATAATATATCCGGTAATAATTATTTTATTATCTATCTCTTAACAGATATGGGGATAAATTTTTCCAACCTCATATTTCAAAAAATAAAAAGACCAACTGTGAAACAAACGCTCCCAATATTAATTTTCCTTATACTTAGATATTGCATAACTCTATCTCTATATTAATTTTATTAGTTTATGATATAATATTTTTTTGTTGATTTAATACTTGGATAAAGCACTATAGACTATAAGTTTCGAAAAACTATGATTGGACCATAATCAGTCAAAATTTATAAAATAGTTCATAGATTTTATAAAAAAAAACCAAAATCCCTAATATCCTCTTATAATTTTTATAGATACTTTTATTTATTAAAAATAGAAAAGAAATATTTAAATTAATTGATAAATTTAAAAATAAATTAAACTTCTTGAAAATATAAAATAAAATTTAAAATAATTAAATCTTAAAATATTAAACTAAGTTGTATTACTATAGTAATTTATAAGTATTTTTTTTAAGAAAATAAAACTTAGACGTAGTTTTTGGAGTGCTTTTGATATTTTTTTGATTAAAATCAGAGTTTTACTTCAAAAATTCATGCATGTAATGAAAATTTACATTAAATACCAATGTCAGTTATTCAAGTACTGGTACAAAATAACCCCCAGAGTGTATTTGATAGGAGCAAATTTTTTTCATGCTGACGAAGAATCAAGATTCCTAGGTGGGAATTATAATTTTTAGAAATGATTAAAATATGTTTGATTTGTGATAAATATTTTTGAGAATATCATATAATTAATTTCTTGACAATCAAAGATTTATATAATATTTTTTATTAAAAAATTTAATTATTTATTACACTAAATGATCCAATAAAAGAAATATAATATTTTTATTATAATAGAACTTTTTTTTAATGCTGAAAAGTTAGATTCTCACCTTTTCTATGAGAGTAATTTTGTAAAAAATATAACTACAAATATATCCATGAGAAACATTATTTAATCGAAATGTTATTTTTAAAAAGATATAAAAATTATACATTCTTAACTTTAAATTGATGGGAAAATAAATTTATCCTTTTATGGACTTCAGACATTTGATTAAACTAGTATAATTCTTCATTACAACTAATCCACATTCGGTGATATGTTTTTTTTTAATGATAAATGTGTGTCATACGTGGAAAATGGCACCATGGCAACATCCCATTGATTGGCTATAAAAGAGAGTGGATATGTTTTTTTTTTTTTTTAAATGATAAATTAATGTGTGTCATATGTGGAAAATGGCACCATTTATAGGCTATAAAAGGGAGTGGTAGAGTATGCCCCTTGACATCCCATGAGTCAGTAAGCCAAGCGAGAGAAATATGTGTGGTCGAAGAAATTGAGTATGCCCCGGCCAGTGATACCCGTTATTACTCTATTTCTATTTCTATTTCTATTTCTATATACTTTATTCTTTTATATTTAATCATAAATCCTATTTCTACTCATTTTATTGGTTTATATTTAACTTTAAGTTTTTACTTTTCTCGTGTTAATTTTGTTTGTCTATACTTATAACACGATATTCCACTTCTATTTTAGTTGTTTCATATTTATATAAGCTTCTTATAACTTCTCTTCATTGTGGTAAACTATAAGCATTGTTTTACCACGAATTATATTAATTTTATTAGTTTACTTTTAGTTATAAATAATTGCTCCATTGTCCTATTCCTATTTATTTATTAATTTATGTTTGTTATTCATGTTAATATTATTGTCTTATATAAATTGATTCTTAATAATTTTCTTTTAATAATGTTACTTATTCATTGAACTTAATCCAAATTATTTTAAAAAAGTTTGTATACTTAAATTGAAACTTTAGTATGAGTATGCTAACCAGTTATAATTAAATAAAATCTTAAAGTACACAACTCACTCCTATTAAAAAAATAAGGATAAGTGTATAAGTTGCCAAATGCTTATAAAATATTGAGCTAATTAAACTATTGGTATATCTTAAGATATTTTTTAGTTATAACTTCATTGAATGTGTATTTTAGTGAATCTTATGTATAATTCACAGCCTTGAATTTTGCATATGCAAGAGCTAGTTTGGATTTAGACATATATATAATTAATTATAAACTAAAGCATTTACTCTTACTCTCGATCTTTCTCTCTCTGTCTTTTTTATCTATGATATATAACTTTATATTTTTACTTTTGCATATTTCAACTGGACTAAGCTTGTGTTTGGTGGATACTAAAGAGGATGAAAATAAAAAATAGAAAAAATAAAAATAAAATAAAGAAATTAAAATTAAAATGTGTAAAAAGTGAGACCCCATTGAAAAGATGTTTTTATCCTCTTTTTCTCCTTTATTTCTCCTCCACCAAATAAGGGCTTAGAGTTGTTTTTAGTTAATTGTTTATGGTGTGTACTTTCTAACACTTCACATTATTCACTTACAAATTAAATTTACTCACAGGTACCTGTAGAGCGTGCGTGAAAACATATTCAAACATTTTGTCAACAAGATTTACTCTCACTGAAGAATGATCTCTGTAGGCTTGTGGCATCTCCTCCAAATATTTACATGTTTTCTGCTTTTGACTCAATCATTTTCTAAAGATGATCGAAAGGTAAATAATATATATCTACGTTGCTTGACCTAGCGACATAAACTGTTTGTCCGTACGAAAATATACATTTGAAAATATACATTTGAAAATATATATACTTCAAGTATATCTTTAGAGAGTGGGTCCAGTTTGTATTTGATTTTCTCTCTCTCCTATTTCCCATTTTTTAAATTATATTTTTATGTTACATATTACAATTTTTAGGTTAACAAATATTGGATTATTTTTAAAGTTAATAAGAGTTAATTTGGATTATTTTAAAAAATGATTTTATGTGAGGTTGAATATTTTAATTTCTCAATCTCTGAACCCTCACATGCAACCTAGTAGGAGTATTGAATTTAAATTCCTTCTTCATTCATCTTGCTAATGCACTCTAATCATATTCTATATACAGACTTACATCGTCTACATGGGCGATTATCCGAAGGGTGTGGGATTCGCAGAATCACTTCACACTAGTATGGTTGAGAGTGTCCTCGGCAGGTCATATATTATTTACCCAATAATTGCTCCCCATTTTTATTAGAATACATATAAAATAACTACCTATATTAGTCTCGCATTATCTATATATATTTCAAATGTTTAAGTGTTTATATAACTTTCGTATGTTTGGATGTTTGGAGATAATAATCAATTCAACATTAAGAAGTTAAATATGCTCATTTTTATTATTAATTAACGATAATTACCAAATAATAATATTAATTAAAGATAGAAATTGGTCAAACTAGACTTACTTTAAATTAATGATCTTATATTGTTTAGGTGGAGGCTAGCGTGGATAAGTCATTTAAGTGATTTATAATGGACCACTTTTATCTAGCATAAGATTCATGTCATCCACATAGTGTTATGATACATGATCATGATTAGGATGGTAAACATAAAATTAACTTCTTTGTAATTTGATCTATTTAGTTACAAATTATAAAAAAGAAAGAAGATATAAGATGAGTTAAATGGTTAAAAGAAAAGAAAATTATAAATGTAATCACCCGTATTAACAAAATTAATATTTGACAATAAAAAAAATTAATTCTAATTTGTGTCCCTAACGTGTCCAAACACAAGACTTAAATGATATTTTCAATAACTCAAAGAAAACTAAATTAAATAAATTATTCTCAAGAAAAGGTACTTTGATAAAATTTATTGTTTTAATTTATTTTAATTTATATAAATGAAACTTAAGACTAATACAACTAATTACGAACCCACATGCAATAATATATAGGTTTGTTTTAATTAAAAGGTAAATAGACTCAACGTGTATTGCACTTGATATTTACACCAAAAAAACTATTGCACTTGTTTTGCTAATGCACTCAAACTTCCTTTTTTTAGTATGAGTGGATTTAGAAAAAAAAAAACTAATAAAATTCTCTGTTTTAGTAAGTTTTATTTAGAGATAGAATAATAATAATAATAATAATAATAATAATAATTTATCATTTAATTATAAAAAAATAATTTCTCCCTCCTTTTCTGATTTGAGTGACATTAATTTTTCAAGTTATTTCTTTTCTCTTATCATGTGTTCACACCAGACATTAAAGTGAGACATTACACATCATGTTATAGATCTGACTTTTTTTCTGTCTTTTTTCATGCTGTCCTTATACTATTCCATTAAAATAATAATGCATAATAGCATATTAAATGGTGATATTTAATTTTAAAAATCATGAAAATTATATAATTTCAAAAGACAACAGAGAAATAAAATTCATTAGGTGAAAAACAAATTAATTACTCCTCAAAGTAAAACATTACACATCATCAATTATATATAAGTATCTAACAATTTGATTTAGACAAAAAAGAATAGTGTAAAGATTACTCTAAAATAAGGGCGTTCTTGTGAAAATATTTTCAATCAAGAGCTTTCTCTTTTGGGTGGGAATTTCTTTTTTTGGCCAAATACTAATTACAGTTCCAAATAACATATATCCTCCATCCAGAAATTTTCCACCAGATGCTTTGCTGCATAGCTACAAGAGTTTGAATGGATTTGTGGCGAGGCTAACAAAAGAAGAAGCAAACAGAATGAGAGGTAATTTTAATACGCATGTCAGTCAATATATATCTCACGTACGATGTATACACTGTGAAAAAACAATGAGACATTAATTTGGGCAGGAATGGATAGTGTGGTCTCTGTTATACCAGACAGAATCCATAAGCCACAAACAACAAGGTCTTGGGACTTTCTTGGCTTCCCCGAAAATGTTCAAAGAAACATTATAGCAGAGAGCAACACAATCGTTGGAGTGATCGATAGCGGAATTTGGCCTGAATCTGATAGCTTTAATGATGCTGGATTTGGTCCACCACCAAAGAAATGGAAGGGCATTTGCCAGAACTTCACTTGCAATAAGTACTTAATATTAATTTGTTAAACAATTTAAATATGTTTAAAACTTTTGATAAATGATGAATTTTTATTTCAGGTCTTTAATAAAAAAATTTATTACATTAAATAATTGATATTATTAAAATTTTTATTTTAAGTCTATCACCAATTAAATTATGACATGACACTATTTCAACTGGTAATATATATTAAGAAGATTTATTTATAATATATCACGTCAATGATGATATATATAAAAAAATATTTTAATATATCATAATCTAATATAACAAAAAAATTTATTAAGAATTTAAAATAAAAATCGATCATTTATTAAGAATTTTAAATATTTTTAAGGTTTTGTTAATATATATATATAAATTTGTTAATAAGGCATATATGATGATGCATGTTTGTAATTAAATGGCAGCAAAATAATTGGAGCACAATATTTTCGCACTAAGGGTTTTTTTGAGAAAGATGACATCAAGTCTCCAATTGATACAACTGGTCATGGGAGTCATTGTGCTTCCACTGCTGCGGGAAACCCAGTTAGGTCCGCGAGTCTATTAGGGTTTGGCTCAGGGACAGCCAGAGGAGGAGTTCCATCAGCACGTATTGCTGTGTATAAAGTGTGTTGGGCAACGGGTTGTGACACTACAGACATCCTTAAAGCCTATGATGCAGCCATTGCAGATGGTGTTGACATCCTTTCCGTCTCAGTGGGAGCTACACAGCTTACACACAACAAGTATTTTAAAGACGTACACGCAATAGGAGCTTTCCATGCAATGAAGAAAGGCATATTAACATCAACATCTGCGGACAATTTGGGTCAATTAGGTCCTTACTCAACCTCAAAGTTTGCACCTTGGTTGCTTAGTGTAGCTGCCTCCACCATAGATAAAAAGTTTTTCACTAAGATCCAGTTGGGAAATGGCAAGATCTATGAGGTAATACATACCGCCTCTTTATATATACAACAAAAGAGAATATTTTTTTTTAATCCTAATTATAAGAAATATGATATTACTTTTAAGTGTATTATTATTAGATTTCTTTTCTACATTTAATTAATTTTGAGGTTTATTAATTATATATATATTGATTTTTTTATGAAAATGGATGTATTTATTGAAATATTAATAAAATAAGATATATTTATAGGTTGATTTTTTTTTATAAAATAACCACCTCGTAAACAATTTAATGTTACGGTTAATTTTAAAATAAAATTGAAATTTATAATATTATTAATTAAAACCAATTAATTTAATTGTTTTTATTCATGATAAATTAAGTGTTTGTTTCTTTCATATATATATATATAAAAGACCAAATGTAGTATTAAAGGATTATGGATACACATTATATTTTTAAATCAAACATTTTACATGATACCATAATTTCATAATAATTTCAAATATTTTACATCCGCTAAGTTACATTTGAGCATTCATCTTTAATAAATATAATTAAGGGTAGTTTAAGAAATGTATTTTTTTTTATATGAAATCAAGAAAACTAAATAAACTTAACTAACATTTTTTGTCAATGTAAAATTAGGTATTTTTATTTATATTTGAATTTAGAAGGATTATTTCTTTGTGTTGATTGATTTGATATTTTTTAAAATTGTAAAAAAATAAATATCATATATTATGATATTCAAAATTACATAACTTCAATCATTCTGTATGTGATACATTATTAACTTTCTTTCATAAATAAAAATAGTTACATATCATGTGGAGATTGGTTGATTGAGATTGCATCATCTTAAAAAATGTTAAAATTTCTCAGGTGCAAAAGGAATATAAAAAATTATGACTTAAATATGTTAGAGATTTTTAAAATATATTTAAATTTTGTAATTGCTTCCTATTTTTTTTTCATTGTGTCTCAAAATTTAAAAGTTTTGTGTCAAATTCATGTTGTTAGTCTTAATCTAAAATGTGATGACATGACTTCGTCTATGTATTGCTGACACATTTAACTAAAAGACATATCATCATGTGTTTAAATGAAAATTAACTTTTGAAGTTTTAGGAATCAATAATAAACAATTTTTTTTAGAAATTAACTACAGAATTCAGATATATTTTAGAAATCTTCACAATATTTAAGCCCAAAATTATTGTAAAAGTGTGACAAATAATTTTCTTTTCCTTCTTTCTTTTTATAGTCATGCAAGGTTCCTTTGATCCACATCAATGGGTGCACTGTTACTTGATTTAAAAAATATTATAATTATTTTTGAAAATATTAAGTAACCTAAAAGATTTCACTCAACATATGCAGGGAGTTTCAGTAAATGCATTTGATCTCCACAATATACAGCATCCATTAATTTATGCTGGAGATGCATCCATCATCAAGGGTAACAGTTCCAATGCTAGGTACCAACATTTACCCATCTCTCCTTTTTATTACTATTTTGGTACGTATGTACGTAGTTACTAGTTTTTTTTTCTATTACATTTTAAGACATCATCCTAACATTATCACTTGTTAATTAGGTATTGCCAAGAAAACGCTTTGGATAAAGCTTTGGTGAAGGGAAAAATCCTTTTGTGTGATAACATTCCTTATCCATCATTTGTGGGATTTGCTCAAGGGGCTGTTGGTGTTATAATTAGAAGTAATGTTTCTTTAGCTGTGTCAGATGTATTTCCCCTGCCAGCGGCTCACATTACTCACAATGACGGGGCACAAATATATTCTTATTTAAAGTCAACAAGGTACAAAACTTTTCATTAAGATTAAATATATGATATAAAAATGAAGTAATATTTAGTTAATAATCATATTATTGGTTAGTACAACACTTAAATTGTATACTTAATCACACTAGCTAGATCCATTTTTTATACACAAATGAGATGGAACAAATTAATATACATGGGTGCATATAAAGAATAGATTTAGTGTGATTAGATGTATAATTTAAATGTTATATTGATCAATAATATAATTATGTACCACATATTGTTTTATTTTATTGCAGAGGATTTACACTCATATGATATAATATTTTGTTTAGTCTTGAATTGATTGATTTATGTATGTTACCGAACATTACAGTAATCCAACAGCGACTATATTTAAGAGTTATGAAGGCAAAGATCCATTAGCCCCATATATTGATTCATTCTCAGGTAGAGGTCCAAACAAAATCACTCCAAATATTCTAAAGGTAACTTCACGGCATAATATTTATACAATCAATCTAACCGTTACAACTAGCTAGTACAAGGTTATTTGCTTATTGCAATTATCTCTTGATGTTGTAGCCTGATTTAGCTGCTCCAGGGGTTAACATTCTAGCTGCATGGTCTCCAATTGCTCCTATCTCCGGAGTTAAAGGAGATAAGAGAATTTCAAAATACAATATACTATATGGAACTTCAATGGCATGTCCTCATGTTACTGCAGCAGCTGTTTACATCAAATCATTTCATCCCAACTGGTCTCCTGCAGTGATTAAATCCGCATTAATGACAACTGGTAATGGTTTCCTTGGTATCCACACATATAGTAATTATTCTATCTATTTTTCCTATCTATCACTTAAAAAAATATACTCCCTCCCTTCATAGTGACTGCACATTTAACCATTGAAACAAACGTCTGGCTAGCATGTGCTCTTAGAGTATTAATTAAAAAAATTAAAAAATATATATTTATAGTATAAACAATAAGATAGTATAAAAAATTTATAAATAATATATTTTTTTACATTTCAATAAAAATATTTGTAATTTAAGTTCCCTAACCAGTATCTTTAGGTCCTTAGGGCATTAATTAATATTTATCTTTAAAAAATTCTAAATTATTTGATGTTCTTATTTTTCAAATGAAATATTCAAATATTCATTTCAATTTTCCTATGTAATACATAATGTTACTGAAATTAACAAAAGAAACAATTATATATATTTTAGTAAAATTATCTTTTAATAAATGTTAATTAACTTGAAATACTCATTTTATTAGTCTGTCTGAAAAACCTTAAATATCTGCCAATTTAGGACGGAGGGAGTACAAAGTAGATCTTTCTTTCCCACCTCGGATACTGTTTTTTTATATATATTTTTATTTGTATGAATGCTGCTTCTTAAGATAACTAGAAAAAAAAAATAGGAGACGGGAACAAGCAAATTTGGTTTTGTTCACATACATGTATAGGATGTAAGGTTTACTTTGCTATGCGATATCATATTTGAATCACTCATGATCCTTAAATCAAAATAAAGGGATTAGGATTGGAAACATTTTATCAATAACTCGACCTTTCTTTATATTGTGACCTTCTTTTCCTTCATGTTTCTTTGTGCTAGCAAGCACACACGTGTATAAATCAGGGCCGGCGCAACATATTTTTAAAGTGAGGATTTTATAAAATTAATAGTGATAGTGATAAGCAGTTCAAGAACAAAGGAATACAGAGAGAAAGGAATAAAAAGGGTGACTTTTGGGTTGATTTAGGTGAGAATTGAATATTGAGGGGGCCTTTGAATCTTTGATATAACCAATTAAAAAATATCTTTATTAATTGAAATTAATGAGTAATTATTTTTTTTCTTCAAACCGATTATTATTTACGTTGGAACAAATAACAGAACAATTATGGACCTTACAAAAATTATACAAATACTATTGTTAATCAATTTGTTTTGGGCCTAAAGCACGACCTTTAGTTGCTTTATGCTAGGGCCGGTCCGGTATAAATATAGGATAAAAATGCAAGGACACCCCTATAAGATTAGTTTGATAAAATGGAATGAAATAAAAATTTGAATAAATATTTTAATTAAAATACAATAATAATGTAAGACTCATATTACTTTTTGAAAATTTCTTCTCTTTCCTGACTACAATTTCTCTTCTAGGGGGGTTAGACACTTTGAAAGAAAAAGCCAGTAAAGTGTGAATATCATAAGTAATATAATTTGATATGAAAAAACAAATAAAAATAAGAAAAAAAGTGTCAAATAAATGTCTATAATATATGAATGTTCATATTACTCATAAATATATAAGGAACATGTTTTTCCTTACACATTTTTTTATACCACCTTTACACCCATAATTTCGTTGGAAAAATAAGGAGAGAGAAATTTAAATGAGCTTAATGAGAGGTGTGGATAATGTAAGAAAAGTGGGGCGTGAAAATATTAGTTATATATATATAAAGAAAATAATATAGAAGATTATGCACTTTTATATATAAGTTTCCACTTTATACATTTTTGTTGGGGAAAAATAGTCGATTAACTTAATCCATGGAGTTGAAGGGGTTCAAGTTCAAAATTACATATCTATTTCAATTATCTTGAGGTCTAATTTAATGGGTTGAGTATGTTTATGACCATCTGTCTTCGTTTTATTTATTTATTTACAGCTACTCCAATGCGTGATATACTTAATCATGGAAATGCTGAATTTGGTTATGGTGCTGGGCAAATCAATCCTATGAAGGCAGTAAAACCTGGATTAGTTTACGATGCTACTGAAATTGATTATGTCAAGTTTCTGTGTGGAGATGGTTATAGTGGATTTATGGACAAAATTACAGGAGATAATAAAACCACTTGTACACCAGCAAATACAGGAAGTGTTTTGGACCTTAATCTCCCATCTTTTGCTCTATCCACAACTCGCTCAAAGTATATTAGTGCCACTTTTAGTAGAACTGTTACTAATGTTGGATCAGCTAAATCCATATATAAAGCCACAGTAACTACACCTCCATCATCTTCTTCCTTAAACATCAAAGTAGTGCCAGATGTTTTGGTCTTCTCGTCTTTGGAGGAGAAGATGTCGTTCACCCTTAAGATTGAAGGAAGCATTAACAATGCAAATATAGTTTCTTCGTCTTTGGTTTGGGATGATGGCACTTTTCAAGTAAGGAGCCCCGTCGTTGTTTATGTTCCTCCGTAAGTTCTCTGCTGCGAACACTTGTCAATGAAGAAGCAAGCAACATGCATGAATGGAAATGATTAATGTGTTATTTATAATCGGTTTGCTTTTTCTTCTTCCCTTTGAAGTGTTAGTGAATAAATATTCTAGGTGTGTTCTAAGCCAGAATTGATGGCAAGTGCTTTTGTAAGCCAGGAATAAAATCAAGATAACGATTTACTATTATCTAAAGTATTTTCTATTCATCCTTCTTGAGTAATTTAAATGTCATTATTATATACTCCATAATCATTGGTCATGAGTTAATTGAAGTGAGTTGGAATTGAAGTTAGCAACTAATATCATAAGTTCTCTAATAACCATTATTAATCACTAAAATATGGCCCCTCGGTCTCTCATTCACATCTCTTCTACTGTGAATAACATATAGGTATTTTTATCCTTTATCTTTTTCAACCTTTATTTTTTTAAATCTCTTTCAACCTTTTTACTAAAAGTAAAAGTACTTTTTCTTCCTTTTATAACTGTAAATTAAAGACTCAAACAAATTCTGTATTCATAGATAGTAATTGTTAAAAGACAACGTACGATATTTTTCTCTTATAAGGAGATTTAATAGATTTTTTTTAGTTTAATTTGAATTAGATGCACATATTGCTACTACTTGCTCCATGCAGCTAAACAGATGAATCCTGTGAATAACCGTGATGCTGAATTCGCATATGCATGCTGCAGGCCAAATTGATCCTCCAAGGCTATGAAATTCGGTTCGGTGTATGATTCTGGTGAACGTATCACGTGAGATTTTCATGTGGACAAGGCTATAGAAATCATGCATCTCACTGATTCCCACTATCAAACTTGTTAGCACATGCATGCATGCCACGTATATATCAATCCCAAGATGACAAAAAGGAAAATTTTAGGGTAAAAAAATACATCAAATAGTTTATGGCTGGACCACCGTTATATAATGGTTGAGATTAAAATTATATATTTAATTTTTTAACAAGTTTGACAAACAATCATATGGATGAATAAATTAAATCATTAAATGGGCACACCATGAACTCAACTAGAAGTGTGTAACTTAAAATGTAGATTTTTTTTATAGTATATCTTCAATGCTGATTGAAATAACATAAAAGGAAGAGAAAATTGGAAAGTATAAAGATATATTAACATCAATTGCAGTGAGGGTTGACCCTTGACTCTCCCAACAGCATCCACATCTCCTATTTAATCAGTTAATGATTAAGAAACATATATATGATAATCAATAAAAACAAGCTAATTTGAAATAATACAAAAAACTGAACACAACCAGATTAATTACTACTAACAACTAACAATATTAATTCCTCGTGTACTGTACTAAAAAAACATTTATAAAAGGAAATATTCATGCAACGTCAAAGGAATATCCTTCGTATATTGTAAACAATTATTTGAATTCCTCAATGCCATAATATTGCAAGAAATTTACTAGGGGTGTATATGGAACTGTAGGAGTTGTATTAATTAAGCATCCTTCCAATCTTGAAGACGTTGCATATATACTGCATATGTCGGTTTCAAGTCTCAACACGTGAATTGAAGGACGCTGTCCTCTGGCTTAAGAGAGAATCTGAGGTTGATCGGTCTCAACGTACACGTGAAGGACCTGTGTGCAGCTTTGTTTGTTTGCACAAGAATTTTTTGAAATTTAAATTAGAGAAAAAATTAAAATAGCTTGCTAAAGTTATTTTTCTCTCTATTTTTTCACTTTTATTTTTTAAACTTCGAGTAAAGTTTTTATGTCCTTACATTATTATTTTAAAGTTTAATTTTCACTCTAATATGTTAAATTAAGTATATTACACCTTATTTATGTATATTTAGAAAAAAAATACAAACAATTTTTGAGATTTTTCATATTACACATGGTATTTTTTTAATATTTACAACTATATCTTTTATAGAGGTACAAGATATAATATTTTTTAAATAATAAAGGATTAGTGTAAAGTATTAGAGGCGTTAATATAATGTTTTTAAACAATTAAAAAAGGTTATCTTAAGGACATAAAAAGAAAATAATATTATAAGCAATCTGAAAAATCCTTAAAAGTATATATGTAATTTATTATATATTTTATTTTACTTTTATTTTTCCATCCAATATAATTATTAAATTTAACGTAGTTAGCAAAAATAGTTTGACTTTTTCTTGATATATAGTCTTAGTTTAATTCAGTGTATTTTGTTTCTTAGCTAAATGGTGATGAGGCTCCAGCTGTGTAGGTGTCTTAAATTGTCTTTTCCTTCTGCTTGTTGCTTCTAGGTGTTGGTTCAATTCAGACAAGTAAAGAGACGGACTGGATAGAAAAAATGACAACGAAAGGGCAAGAAAAATGGAATTATTTTATAAATAAAACAACTTATTTATAATGTGGGATTTTTTCTTATATATAAGACAATATTAGATTAGTTTTTTATCATCCTATTTTTATTTTGAGGGACCATCATTTTGTGGTTCTCAATTGAGCATTCTTTTAAATGTTAAAGTTCTTCTTTGCAAAGAAAAAACTCATAGTAATGTTAACTTTTTAATGTAAGTCATTAGGTGTAACATCCTTTATTTATTGATATATTCGAATAACTTTTTATTAATATTTTTATAATAAAATTTTCTTATTAATTTGTTTAATATTTGAGTAAAGTATATTAACTCAATCTTAATTTAAAAAAGAAAAATATGATTTGACCCTAGCCAAAATTTATAAGGTAACTCATAATCTTTGAAAATAACTCAAAACTACAAATTGTACATCTATGATTTTTCACTTTTATATTAATTATTAAAATTTATAAAATAGTTCATAGAATTTAAAAAATTATCCAAAATCCCTAAAATCCTCTTATAATTCTTATACCTAATTTTATTTATTAAAAATAATAAGGGAATATTTAAAATTAACCTATAAATATTTAAAATTAAAATTAACTTAATAATAATTTATAAGTTAAATTCTTTTTCTAAAAAAAGACAAGGCTTAAATGCGATACTTTTGTGTTTTAAGTATTGTTTGCTAATTAAAACTAGAATTTCAATTCAATAATTTGTGCATGTAATAAAAAATACATTAAATATCAAAATAAATTACTCCAATTCTAGATTAAAATGACTCCATAAATATTTAAAGAATCTATCTGATTTTGATCGTTAGATGTAAAAGATAAGGTTATCAAACTCGAGAGTTTATGTAGATTCATAAGAGTTTCATAGACTCGACTCGTGAATTCAACTCTTAGATTCGTAAGAGCCTACTGCATGTAAAAATAATAATAAAGTATCTATAAATAACATATTAATTAACCATTTCAACAATATAATAAAATAAAACAGTAAATTATAAAGTTCAGATTATTTAAATAACCAAATCTAATAATAATACATCACTACTAGATAATAACTTTTAGAAGTTATAGTAATGGTAGATCATTCTCATCGAGAATTTAATGTTATTAAAGGTGATAATTTTGTAATTGAGAACAACATACTAAATGAAAGTATGTTGAATGTTAAACATACATAAAATAATAAAAAATAACTTATATTTTCATCTTTTTTTTTTAACTTGTTAACTCGTTGACTCGGTGATAAACTCGATAATCTATCGAGTTTACTTAAAATTTATAAAGTTTGTTCAGAGTCTACTAAAAAAAAATTTACTTAATAATCAATTCACAAAAAATAAATTTGTAAACTCATAAGAGTTAACGAGTTAATTTAAAAATTTAATAATCATGGTAAAAGTAGATAATACCATGAATTCATCCCATTTATTCGCTATAAAAGGTTAGGTATGCCTCTTCCCTTGACATTCTATACGTGAGTAAATAAGTCAAGCGAGAGAAGTATGTGTGGTCGACGAAATTGAGTATGCCCCCTGACATCCCGTTATTACTATCCTCTTTCTGCATACCTTATTCATTTATATCTAATTATAAGTCTTGTTCCTACGAATTTTATTGATTTATATTTAACTGTAAGTTGTTACTTTGCTCTTATTAACTTTAATTTTCTATCTATATTTATAATAACACTCTTTTTCTATTTTAATTGTTTCATATTTATGTAAGCTTCTATTATAAATTTTCTTAATTTTGGCAAATTATAAGCATTTAATTTGCCTATCATTATATTAATTTTATTGGTTTACTTTTAATTAGAAATTGTTACTCTATTGGCGCATTCCTTTAATTTATTGATATATATATATATATATATATATATATATATATATATATATATATATAATTTCCAACTTCTAATGCAAGAGTTTGGATTTAAACATATATACAATATTCCTTCTTCGTGGAATTTTGGACTTTAAAATTAATTATCCAGAAATAAAATTCACAAATATAATTCATACACGTTTGAAGAAAAAATTCTAATAGTATTCGTATCCTAGTTTTATTCTAATGATTTATTAATTAATTTGTACGCTGTACCATGCATTGCTTTTATTTATAATTTATTGTTGCTATTGTTGAGATATTATATTATGATTTTCAGTTGCCAAGATAATGTTACTTGATGTAATTAAGATGATGGCTTGGTCTTGGTTAAAGTATAACCCTGAGGCGTGCTTTTGATTGTGGCTTTGGTGTAGAGGTATATTAATGTGCAGTATTTATTACGGTTATAAGTATGAGGTGAAGTGTCATATTATGTAGAAGTAGAAAAAATATATGAATTTTCTCCTCACTCATATGGTACTCAATCTTTCTATTTCTATTTGATATGAAATTTCATCTCACACTTGTAATTCAATAATATATTGATTATATTTTTGTATGGATAAAATTAAAGTGGTAAGAATTTGAATTTCTCTTCATTGGAAGCTCCATGTGTTTCAGACCTCAGAGTTTTAGTTGTATGCACAGTTGTGTCCAAGTGTACCGTTGTGTCCAAGTGTACCATTTTATTATGTGTTGATGTCGGTGCTGGATGATCATTTGTGTTGGGTTCATTTTATTCTGGCAACATCAGTGTGGGTGTATAATGTTTGGAGATGGTAACCAGTACATGTACGAGGATGTGCCTAATATACACGGGGTGCAGATGTAAAGGTTGTTCGGTGCCATGTTATATATGAATTGTTTTATTTGCTCACATATATATATATAGAGAGAGGTAGTAGCTCGTAAACTTGTCATAAGTGTGATTTTGGATGAAAATATAAGGTTGTTTAGATGATTTAAAAAGATGTTAATAATTAATATTTATTGATAAAAAAATGAATGATTTTAAGTATTTAAGTGTCATGTTAGATAAATATATTTGAACTTTTATATATAAAAAAATAATTATTTTTATATTGTATAAGAAAATTTATTAAAATTATTTAATTTTATTAATATCAAATAAAATAAAATATTATTCATTAAAATTTGATATCATAAATAAAATAAAATTCTTTAAAATAATTATAATTAAACAAAAAATATTTTAAAAATAATATCATTAAATAAAAAAATTAATTAAATTTACTTATATTTAAATTCAACATCTAAAAAAACTTTTTTTTTCTTATACATGAGTACTACCATACAGTATGACCCATAAGAGGCAACATATTGAATTAATTGTGGTATAGACTCGTCTCTCTAGCATCTCATATTCTTGCCTAACAAAAATTAAATTTATTCGCAGGTAGAACGTGTGTGAAAACACATTCGATCATTTTGTCAAGATTTATTACTCACTACTGACAGATGATCTCTCTAGGCCTTTCGCATCTCCTCCAAATTCTCACATGCATTCTGCTTTTGACTCGATCATTTTCTAAAGATGATCGAAAGGTAAATAATATACATATATATATATATATATATATATATATATATATATAATATTGCTTGACCTAGCAATTTAAATGGTTTCCTCTTTCAAAAATACTACACGTAGATGCAGTACGTACTCCACTTTGTATTTTTCTCTCTCCTAATTTCCCCATTTTTTTATCTTGAGAAATTATATCTTTCGAAAAATTAAGCTTAGTTACTTACATCTTAAGATTTTTTAAAATAATTCTTATACATAAAAGTTTCAAAGTTAAAAAATGGATTATTTTGAACTTTGAAGTTAAGAACAGTTTGGATTATTTTCAAATTGAATGTAAAATTAACCTAAAAAAGATTTTATATAAGGTTGAATATAATTCTTAATCTCTGAGCACTCATACAATTAACTTGGTTGGACTATCTTACGTTTAAATTCTTCTGTATTGTTTTTTTTTATCTTGCTCCAACTCTAATCATGTTTTATATATAGATTTACATCGTCTACATGGGTGATAATCCGAAGGGCATGGAATCCACAGAATTACTTCACACTAGCATGGTTCAAAGTGTCCTTGGCAGGTCACATATTATTATCCAATAACTCCCCATTTTTATTAGAAAACATCTAACATGGCTTCTTATATTAGTTTCTTGTTAACTATATTTCAATTTTTTTTTACTATAAATAATTAATTATGGTTCCAAATTAAATGGCATATATCCATCTAGAAAAATTGCAGCAGATGCTTTGCTGCACAGCTACAAGAGTTTTAATGGGTTTGTGGCGAGGCTAACAAAAGAAGAAGCAGCAAGGATGAAAGGTAATTTTAATATGCTTATCAGTCTATTTTATTTTAACTCATATACGATGTATACTTTTTATGAAAAAATTGAGATTTTTTTGGCCAGGAATCGATGGTGTGGTCTCTATTATACCAAATAGAATCCATAGTCTCCAAACATCAAGGTCCTGGGACTTCCTCGGCTTCCCTGAAAATGTCCAAAGAACAAACATAGAAAGTAACATAGTCGTTGGAGTAATTGATAGTGGAATTTGGCCTAATTCTTATAGCTTTACTGACGGGGGATTTGGTCCACCACCACGACAATTGAGCTGCTATAACTTTACTTGCAATAAGTATGTAGCATTTCATTATTTTGACTTTCCCAGGAACGCGCGCGTGTATATATATATATATATATATATATATATATATATATATATATAAAAGTTATAATTTGTTAACTTATTTCTTATAAAAAAATAGGTGTGTATATTAATAAAATTGTTAACACACATTCACCTATTTTTTAGAATGAGTAAATTAACATGTGTATTAAAAAAAAATTATAATTATAATTTACTAATTCACTGTTTTTATAAATAAAAGCTAACAAACTCATATATATATATATATATATATTAAAACAGTTTCAATATATGATTTATAATTAGATGATATTATAAGTGTATAACCTATTCTTTATCCATATATGGTGTGCATGTTGATTATGGACAACAAAAAAATTACTTGAATCAATTTATTAATGCATCATGAATGAATTGTTTGTACATAGCAAAATAATTGGAGCAAAATATTTTCGCATTGGGGGCGGGTTTGAGAAAGAGGACATCATAAATCCAACGGATACGTCTGGTCACGGGTCTCATTGTGCATCCACTGCTGCTGGAAACCCAGTTAGGTCTGCAAGTTTATATGGGCTTGGCTTAGGGACAGCCAGAGGAGGGGTTCCATTAGCACGTATTGCTGTATATAAAGTTTGCTGGACGAAGGGTTGTCACGATGCTGATATCCTTGCAGCATTTGATGAAGCCATTAGAGATGGTGTTGACATTATTTCTATTTCAGTGGGACCTACAATCGTGTTACACCTCCATTATTTTGAGGAAGTATATGCAATAGGAGCTTTCCATGCAATGAAACAAGGCATATTAACGTCCAAAACTGCAGACAATTTGGGTCCAAAACCTTACACAATGTCAAATTATGCACCCTGGTACCTTTCTGTAGCTGCCTCCACTATAGACAGAAAGTTTTTTACCAATCTCCAACTGGGCAATGGCCAGACCTTTCAGGTATGTAATACCCATTAAAAAACCATGCACAGATACATACACATTATTTTTAAATGAAACCCATATTGAATTGGAGTGGTTGAAAAATTGGGTCCAAATTAATAGTTGCCTAACAACATTAATTAATGTGAATAAAACATTTTAATTAATTACAAATATTTTTTAGATTTTAATATATTTCATTTTTATCATTTTTTTTATTTTTATTTTCTTAACTATAAGCTCTCCATAAGTAATGTTAGTTATTGTTTTTTTTTTAAAAAAAATCGAGCATTTTTTTATTTATTAAGATAGACCAAAATTCTCAGCTTTTGAAATATCTTTTGAAACTTCAATATTGCTTACATGAGCCATCCTTTTTTTTTAAAAGAAATTTATGCATATTTTCTTTTGGATGCAAAATATAAATGAATTTTTTATTGTTATTAATTTATATTTGACATATTACATAATAAATTGAAATATATAAATAATTATGTAGATGTTAAATTTGTAAAATATTATTGTTATTTTTGAAAAATATTAGAAAAAAATAACCTAAAAGATTTCACTCAACATATGCAGGGAATTTCAGTGAATACATTTGATCCACAATATAGAGGTTATCCATTAATTTATGGTGGAGATGCACCCAACATAGCTGGTGGATATAATAGTTCAATATCCAGGTACCAACGTTTACTAATATGTCTTTTTTATAATTTTGGTAAATATAGTTATATACTAGTCTTTTTCTTTTATTTTAAATTAATTTGTAACTCTTTGATGAATTATTTTATAATTTTTAATTAGATCTTTAAATAATTTTTTTAATTGGGTCATTCAGATTGCATTTATTTTTTAATTGAATCCTTCTATGTAACTATCATTACAGAAAATTAGTTATAGGCACCTAATTAGTATCTGATCTGAATCCAGTATTATAACCTTAATTTGTATGTTTGTATCAAGTAGTATTCCCTCTTTACCATGTAGATATTCTCACTTTTATAGGTTTTGAACCTAATATTCTCAACTCAACCATATTCTTCAACCCGTACTTTCATATATGTAATCAGCTCAACTAAACTATTCTTTCAGTCCTATAACAACATTATTGTATATTCAAAAAAGAGAAATACTACAATTGAGTCAGACAACTAATTATTCGTAAAGATAGTTAGACGAAAAAATTAACTTAACAAAAAATACGATACAATTAAAAAATAATTCAAAAATATAATTAAAAATTATTAAATGATGTGGGGATCTACCGATTAATTAAACCTTTCTTTTATTACATTTCAACACTTCATTCTAACATTATCATTGCTTAGGTATTGCCCCGAAAATTCTTTGGATGTAGCTTTGGTGAAGGGAAAAATTGTTTTGTGTGAAGACAGACCTTTTCCTACATTTGTGGGATTTGTTTCTGGGGCGGCTGGTGTTATAATTTCAAGTACAATACCTTTAGTTGACGCAAAGGTATTTGCATTGCCCGCAATTCACATTAGCCAAAATGACGGGAGAACGGTATATTCATATTTAAAGTCAACAAGGTACGAAACTTTTCAATAAGATCATATATAAATGTTATACAACTTTGTTTAGTCTTGAATTGATTGATTTAGATTATTACAGAAATCCAACTGCTACCATATTTAAGAGTTATGAAGGCAAAGATTCATTTGCCCCTTACATTGCTCCATTCTCATCTAGAGGTCCAAATGTAATCACTCCAGACATTCTTAAGGTAACTTCATAGTAAAATTATATAATCAATTAATCCAACTGCTTCAAGGTTACTTGCTTATTTCAGTTATCTCTCGATGTTGTAGCCTGACATAGCTGCTCCAGGAGTTGACATTCTAGCTGCTTGGTCTCCAATTTCTTCTATTTCTGGTGTTAATGGAGATGTGAGAGTATCAAATTACAATATTATATCTGGAACTTCAATGGCATGCCCTCATGTTACTGCAGCAGCCGTCTACGTCAAATCATTTCATCCCAACTGGTCTCCTGCAATGATTAAATCCGCGTTAATGACAACTGGTAATGGTCCCCTTGGTATCCACACATATTACAACCATTTTATGCCTTTTTCTTGTCTCGCAATATGATACATGGTTAAAAAGTAATTCTTTATTTTCCTCCTGGGTTAGTGTTTTTGATTTTACACATGTTACTTTTTAAGAGAAATGGGAAAAAGATAGGAAATGGAAACAAGCAAATTTGAGATTTCATTTACACATATATAGATGTAAGGTTTATTTTGTTGTGAGAGATATGAGTTATATGTAATCCTTTAAACCAAAATTAAGGGACTAGTACATATAAGAAAAAAAATTAAGTGACACGACTGATATTAATTGAAACATTTAATCAATAAATCACTTTACCTTTTTTGTATTGTGACCAGCTCCTTCATGTTTCTTTGTTTTCTCTGACACCTTTTTTATACACTACATTTACACCATTCATTTCATTGGAAAAATAAAGAGAGAAATTTAAATGAGCTTATCTCTCCTCTTTATTTACTATATATATAATATGAGTAGTAGTGATATTTTAATATTTTTTATTTTAAACATCACATTAACAACTTTTTTTTAATGTATTTCTGTCAGATCATATCATTAATGTATCATATTTATATTTTTTTTCTTTTCTTTCTCTCTCACTATGTGTATATTAACATTTGAGGTTCAAAATATATTTTTTCCATATAAAAGGGGAGGTGTGGATAATGTAAGAGAAATGGAGTCTGAAAATTAGTTCTCAATATATATAAATTAAACATAAAGAAAAAATATGCCGACCTAGAAGCTTGTGCACTTCTACATGTATGTTACCGTACCTTAATGTAAGAGAAATGCATTTTTGTCGGGAAAAATATATTAACTTGATCCATGGAGTTGAACAGATTTAAGTAAAAAAAAAAAACTATTTAATTTCAATTATTTTGGGGTCCAATTTAGTGGGCTAAGTATATGTATGTTTATGACCAATTTTGTTCGTTTGTTATTTACAGCTACCCCAATGAGTTCTGCACTTAATGGAGATGCTGAATTTGCTTATGGTGCGGGGCAAATAAATCCTATCAAGGCAGTAAATCCTGGACTAGTTTATGATGCTAATGAATTTGATTACGTTAAGTTTCTGTGTGGACAAGGTTATAGTACAAATCTGTTGCGAAGAATTACAGGAGATAATAGTAGTTGTACACCAACAAATACGGGATCTGTTTGGCACCTTAATCTCCCATCTTTTGCTCTATCAACAGCTCGTTCAACGTATACTAAAGTCACTTTTAGTAGAACTGTTACAAATGTTGGATCAGCTACATCCAGGTATGTAGCCAAAGTAATAACTCCAAATCCATCTTTCTTAAACATCCAAGTAGTGCCAAATGTTTTGGTCTTCTCATCTTTGGGTCAGAAGAGGTCGTTCACCCTTACAATTGAAGGAAGCATTGATGCAGATATAGTTTCTTCGTCTTTGGTTTGGGATGATGGCACTTTTCAAGTAAGGAGCCCCGTCGTTGTTTATGTTCCTCCATAAATTCTCTACTACAAACACTTGCCAATGAAGAATATAAAACCAGCAACATGCATGAATGGCAAGGATTGTGTTATAATTTATTGCTTTGCTTTTTCTTCTTCTTCCTATTAAAATTTTAGCGAATAAATATTGTGAGTGTGTTGTAAGCCAGAATTGATGATCAAGTGCTTTGTAGACCAGGAATAAAGTTTATTCTTTCTCTCCTTCAAAATCGTTCGTAACCAAAGAAAGACGAAAATTGTAATGAAATTTGATAGATTTTTTATGATAAAATGATCTAGATTATATAATATAATATACTATATTTAAGGCCAGCGACCTTCAGGGTATTTGATGTGATTGGATTTGGACCTATTGATGAGAAGGAAGCTATGAAATGGATTAGCCCATCGTTTCTTTCTTCACTCTTAAATATTGTGGCTGTTGCATTTCTAGTGATCGGTAGAACAATGAATGAGAAAAGGTTGAATTCAATAAATTTAAAATGTATGTAGTTAATAAAAGTTTGTTTTTGAATCATTGCTGTATCATTTCATTGTGCAACAGTGCTATTTAGCACGAAGGAAAGAGTGCACGAACCACATGAACACTTACGTGGATGAATATGTTTTTTTAAAAAATAAATATTAATTAAAAAATTAAAAAAAATATGTTAAATATGTTTTTGAGGCAACACACGTTCGTGCAAGTTGCAAGAAAACTTTTTCGTACAGAACAGCAATTTCCTTAATTGTGATGCATCTATTACAAATTTTCTTTGGAAGGACAAGACCTCGGAAGAAAGAGAAAAGAAAAGAAAGAAGGAAAAAATGAATTATTGTTAATGTTCAAAATATTTTCTGTAAACTAGGCAAAAATCCTTAAATGATAGAATACTTATTGTTATAACCCAAAAAAAGGTTCTCATTTAGAGTTTTGTTTTATTATATTATAGCAAAACTTTAAATGTTATTAGTATATATAATTATATTTTTTATCTAATCAAATAAGAAGAAAGAAACTTTTTTTAAAATTGTCTTTCTTATTTCTTCGAATCCTAAAATCTTAAAATTATATATTTTCTCTTTTATAAAAATTTATTTTCACATCTAAACACAGATTACAAGTCAGATCTTGAACCTTTTTCTTGAAAAAGTTAGGGTGGATTGGTATAACTGATAGGATTAGAAATGTCTAGGAAGGCTCCCCCAAAAGAGAGAGAATGAGATTTAACTCTACATACTTTTTAACATATAATTTATTATTCCAACAACTAAAGTATCTCGAGTAGAAATCTCCTGAACTCTTTTTTCGATAAATCTGGATAAGCAATTGGATAAATTAGTTTTGATTTTATTTGGATAAATTTTTTCTATAAGAAATTATGAGAAAAGAAAATGAAAAGAAAAAAAATATAAAAAGCTTCTCACCACGTGATAAGAATAATATATATCTACTATATTATACTTTAAAAAGGTTATTTTACTCCACCATTAAAAACACTTATATAATATCACTTTTAAAATATATATCATTTACAAACAAATATAAATCAACCCTTTTAAACTCAATTCTTTCTAGCGAAAAAAAAGAAATCAACATCAATTATTTTAATATTTTGAACAGATTTAAGACTCTCAAAGACTCAAGTTATTTGTGCATGCATGAAATTTTGAGAAATACTCTTAATATGATGGCAACGTGCGTAATTAACATGCTGACAAATTACTCCATTGGATATATAGAAACTCCTTGGAGTTGGCTAAATTTATTTTTCCCAAAGAAACAAAAACATTGAATACCTGGTTGAAGTTATGTAAGAATGTATAAGTCTTTAATTGGTTCCACTGACTAAGCAACAAAGCAGGCAGAGCATGTGTTTACAATTTCTACATTTTAGGATGATTTTTTAAAAAAATCCTCTTAAAATACTCATTTTTGTAAAAAAATAATATTTTAAGATGAATTTTTAAAAAATAATTTTAAATTATAAATATTTTAATACAATTTTCTAAAAAACCGTCTTAAAATTTTTTATTTTTTAATTAAAAAAATATTTTATTTCAAGTTAAAGAATGCAAAACTATAATCTTTTTAAAAGCTTTGAATCAATTTATAGAAAATTTTCAGACTCACATAATACATACTTTGAATCCGACGGTATTTTTTTATGATCGGTAATATTTTAATTGAATAACTTCAAACGTCAATATTCTTAAAATTTGAAAGCTTCCAATTGTAAAATTTGAATCCCAAATCATTAGGGATACGTTTTTTTTTTTTCTTTTTCAATACCCTTAATTTAGATATTTGGATGAAGTTATGGAGTTTGATTTCCATACACTTCTTTCTGGGATGGAATATACTAGGATGTATTCCCATCTGATCATAATTTGGCCTTTTAAAAACAACTAAGAACCGATAGTTGCATTAACAAACAATATATTAAATATAATAACAAGTAAAACACTGCGTCAGTCTCAGGCTTCAAAAATCAAAGATAATAAAAATTAATTATCCATTTGGTTGTTTTGAAATATATCCCTCTTATTAATAAATGAATTTTTTAATCCTAAAATTCATTACACTCTAAATTAAAAAATCCACCCCTCCGCCTCTCTGCCGGTGTAGATCGTTAGATTAATTTATTTATATATATTGTTTTTTTTTTTTATTAAGATGATGGGGTTTGCATGTGAGTCCCAAACAAATCACTGTCTGGCCTCTGTGATTGTTGTAAAATTTTGTTTATTTTTTTCTATTGTGCAAAGGTAGTCCCAAAACAATCTTTTATGCCTTCTTTAATTTTCTGCCTGTGCGTGGTTGTCTGGTCTGATTGTGCTTTTGCCTCTTTTGATTATTTATTTTTAATTTTCTCGTTGGTCCCAAATCCATTTGTATGTGCATGCTTCAGTCTGTTGAACAATGGTATCCGTTCTTTTCCCCTTCCCCTCCATCATTCTGGCCTGAAACTATGCTGAAAGTATGCTGAAAGTACCATTTTAATTCTAAAATGATGGTTAAGCACCGCCACGTCACTTACTCCAACGCTAATTTTAGTTAAGCACCGTTTCTTAATTTTAAGCAACGAACATAAGCAGAAAGCCAATGTTGGAGTTGCTCTTAGAAGTTTGGGTAGGAAAAAAATGAGCAAAAATTTAAACTTTGATCAATTGGCATGCAACAATGCACCAATCAAATTTAATAATATTATTATTCATAAGAGAAATTAAAAAGGGTCATGGTATGAGCTTATCTGCATTCATTTCTTCGTAGACTTACAAACATCACTCAACTTTCATTTTCATTTATTTTATATATCTTGTTTAACGCACTTGATATATCAATCAACTATTTGGTAACACCCCGTACACTACAATTGGACTTTTAACTTGATGACTGCCATCATCCCAAATCAAAGAAGCAGAGACTATTTCTACATTAGTTATCCCTTCAATTGTGACGCAAAATGACTTTTTCTGCCCTATAGAAGTGAAGGAAAGAGTGCTGGGTTTCACTTGAATATTTAACAAAGATGGAGCAATTACTTTGGCTTTATAAGTAGATGTTACTGATCCCACATTTGTAACCGTTCTAGGGTAAGCACGAGTAAAATCTGAGCCGTTTACAAAAAGAGCAAACGATGGGAGATTTAGTTCATATACCGCTCTCTTGTTATCTTGTCCTTTGCAACTACTATGATTAAGACTGAATACTTCAAGTTCTTTATCTGTATAACCCTCTCCACACAAGAACTTTATATAATCTGCTTCGCTAATATCATATACTAAACCAGGATTAACGGCCTTAACAGGATTAATTAGCCCCGCTCCATATGCAAATTCAGCTTCAGGATTAAGGGTAGGACTCATTGGAGTAGCTGTCGTTAGAATGAAATAGAGATGGTCAAGTTTCGTTGACTAATTAGATAAAAATAAAGGATGATAAGGAAACTCCCACTGTGTGTAATTGATAACACACACACTTATCTCAGAATAATTATATTAGTAATTTAAATATAATTTTAGTTTTTTAAATGCATGCACTCAAAGGTACAGATATATTACTACTAATTAGAGAAGTGATTACCTGTGGTCATCAACGCAGACTTGATCATAGCAGGAGTCCAGTTGGGGTAAAATGATTTTATATATACAGCTGCTGCAGTAACATGAGGACAGGCCATTGAAGTGCCAGAGATTACATTATACTGTATAGTTCTTTTGTCACCTTTGACACTTGAAAGTGGGTTGAGTGGAGACCATGCAGCTATAACTTCAACTCCCGGGGCAGTGATATCAGGCTACAATATCAATAAGTACTTCTAATTAGATTTTGACAGATTCAAGATGACTAAATGATCTGGATTATACTATATACTATATTTAAGGTTACCTTTAGAGTATTTACAGTTATTGGATTTGGACCTCTTGATGAGAATGAAGGTACGAAAGGGATTAGCCCGTCGTTTATTTCTTCGCTCTTAAATATTGTAGCGGTTGCATTTCTAGTAATTGGTAGAACAATAAACGAGAAAGGTTAAATTCAATAGATTCAAAATTTAGTTGATGAAAGTTTGATTTTGAGTCAATACTATCATTTTGTTATGGAGTTAAATCTTCAACTGTATTTGAAACAGAGGGACTAAAACAATTTTTTTTAATAATAAAAACTAAAAAGATCAATTTTAAATTAAGGAGACCAAAATAAATTTATTCTAAATTTAAATATTTAAAAATATATTTAAAGTTTTATTATGTGATAAAATTTAAAATGTTGTTTAATATAATTATATTTTTTATCTAATCAATTAAGAAGTTTTGTTTCCCTTTATCATATTTCTTCCGATCTAAAAAACTTAGTTATATTTATTTACTCTGTCATTCAAATAATGTTTTATGTGAGCAATAACAACTATGAAATTTAAACCTAAATCTACATACAAATTACTCAAACTTGACTACACTATGTCAATTCTAGTGTGCATGTATTCCAAACAGATGTAAATAAACTTTTTAACCTTTGTTCTTTCATTTTTTTCAATGTAGATTCTTTTAATCAATTGCACCAAAATGTAAAAAAGTCAAGTTATGACTGAAGGAATTATTTCAACTTGTTTTGGAATATGGGATTTATTAAAAGGATCTAATTTGGAAGGTGATACATAGCAATGTTTCTTTGTGCATCCATGGAAGTAAAGAGAATTACTCTTAAAACGGGCAAGTTGTTATGATGGCGACGTTATGTGAGATGCTGACAAATAGCTTGCCTAACTTCGCAAACTTTTAACAGTCTTTGTTTGAGAGAACGAGCATCTCTTAGATGTATTATTACTTTGTTCATATTTTCTTTTTAGAAAAACTCTTAACTAAGTTAGAAAATAGTCTAAAGCAGCAAGAACTTTTAAACTAAAAAATATAAGGATAACTGATAACGGTAAAATATGAGTTATTTTGATAATAAAAATATATTGAAAATATCTTTAAAAATATTTATTTAACAATTATTTTTTGTTTAAATATTAAGATTTGATATTTTTTTTATTTATGACTTACAAATATAAAAATGATGGATTAAACGAGAAAAAGATTGAGAAAATATTAATAAGGAAGATTTTTAGTATTCAATCCAAGTCCACTCCAACAACTATAAAAAAAAAGTCAAGTCAAGAAGAAAACACAACCCACACACTAGGTCTATCCCTTAGGGAAAATCCTCTTTCTTTGTTATTAGTTATCTATCACTTTCTTCCATTCACCTCAATCCCCCAAACTGTAAAAGTCTCTTATGACAATGAGAGGCTAACCCCTTAGTTAGGACTTGACAAGTTTAAAAAACCAAGTGATGTATGGTGTACTTCATATTTATCAATGTAACATGATTCTTTTCCAGGTTTTTCTATTTTATTATATTTTCTGTTTTTATCTTGCATTATTCATTTTTATATTCTTTTAGGGGTTAAACACTCGGGAAAGGATAACTTCTAAATAAAATTTAAATAAAATATGCATGCATTAGTTTTAGGGGTTAAACACTCGGAAGATGGTAACTTCTAATAGAACAAAAAGAAATGATTTCATAGGAAAGTCATTGCTAGACATAGAATAATTATTTTATGCCCATGCATTCTTGCAAACATCTAGAATTCATACTTCATGCATTTTATTTGTTGAGTCTTTGCAAAGGAATTCGAGAGATAGATAAATAAAATAGACTTAGCATCGTGAAGAATTAGGGATAAGTAAATGAACAGATGTGGGTATAATAAAATCACCTAAATTGATAAAAAAAAATCATAAACTCATACATCCTAGACAAACAAGGCATGTCAGGTCCTAACATTCACATTCCATTGAATTCTCTCTTTGATTATTTTGCTTTTAATTCTTTTGTTTTTTATTTATAATTTACTATTATTGTCTTCTATTCTTTCTTTTACTCTTTTCTTTTATTATTTTTTCCTTATAAATTAAAAAGTATCCAAGATAAGTATAACACAAAATCCTTGTGGAATCGATACTCGAACTTCTGAAACTTTATTACTTGAACATTTAGTACACTTGTCAAATGCTTAACAATAACTTTCATTTACTTTATCTAAAAAGATTAGTGACGAATTGAAATTGTGATATATTAATTAGACTTTATATTACTCTATTCTAGAAACTCCTTGGAGTAGCTTAAATTTATTTTACCAAAAGAAACAATGATATATGTGATTTATACCTGGTTGAAGTTATGTATGAATGTATGAGTCTTTGATCCCACTGAGTAATCAGCAACTCAGGCAGGGCATATGCTGCGGGCAAATCTTGAGGGTAAATCAGTCCAAATATAACACCAGCTGCCCCAGACAAAAACCCCACGTTTTCAGTCCGATGAATTCTTTCACACAGAACAATCTTTCCCTTCACTGAATCTGCATCCAGAGAGTCTTCTATGCAATACCTGAGAAATAACCAATAATGTATGAGATTCAAATCCATTTTTTATTCCTTTTGATATATGATTAAGGTCTTTCTACTTTTATATCAATGAATTTGCTCCTTAAACTTTAAAAAACGCACATGGATTTAGATCTTTTCAACTTTAAAAAACATAAAGAACTCTTAGAGAAGACAAAGTAAATCTGTCTTTCAAAGATTGAGCTCCAAATCCATCTATTTTAAAGGGACCTTGATCAAATTTTATTTTTTTTGAAAGCTTAATGTTAGTAGCTAATTTGTTATTATTTTGACAGCTTTGAGTCGACAACTTTTTCCTCCTTTTCTTTTCTCTTAATCACCAAATACACTTATAACTCCGAACCTTCGTGGGTTTGACCGAAAGTAACACTAAAAATATATAATTCATTCATTATCTTATTGATACCTGGATGTTGAGCTGTTATGTCCACCAGCAATGTTAGGTACATCTCCAGCGTAAATCAGTGGATACAATTTTTTCTCAAGATCAAATGTGTTAATCGAAACCCCCTGTACATAGGCAGACTCATCCATCAAACTTTAGTCTTTCTTTGAGTTAAGATCAATTCAATTAAACAAATGATACCTCATAAACAACCCCATTGCCCAACTGCACCTTGGTAACAATCTTTCTGTCAAAAGTGGTAGCAGCCACAGAAAGTAACCATGGTGCATGATATGACATGGTGTAAAGAGACGGACCCGAATTACCCGCAGCTTGTGACGTTAAGATACCTTTTCTCATTGCATAGAAACTTGCTACATCGAATGCTGATTTGAAATACGGAAAGTGCTGTATACCAGGTGACACGATCGCGAGTGAAGCAGAAATGATGTCAACGCCATCATCAATAGCTTCATCAAATGCTGCAAGCATGTCGATTACTTGACAACCTTTGTTCCAACATATTTTGTACACAGCAATTCTGGCAGATGGAACTCCTCCACGGGATGTCCCTGAGGCCAAGCCAAATAGACTTACAGAGTTAACTGAGTTTCCAGCAACTGTGGATGCACAGTGTGATCCATGACCATTTGTATCTCTAGGAGATATCATATCATCTTCGGTAAAGTTTTGTAAAATATTATAGTACTTCGCGCCAATTATTTTGCTGCATAAAAAATTATTGACTTTAATAAAGAATCTACTCTTTTGACAGAGTGAAAAACCATTTATATGATATATAAAAAGTATTAACAAATAATACTCACGTCTCACGGTGTAAGTCTAGAGATATTTTACTCTATGCTTCAATTATAAATCATAATATATGATAATTTTATTAATTTTTATAAGATTAAATTAATCCGCGGACATTTCAGATGTAACGTACGATGCAACTTGTAAAAAATAGATTGTTTTTTTTTTATTTTTTCCGAATCATTAAGATTTGTTTTTAAAAATATCTGAACTATTTAATTTTTTTAATTAGGATCTCAAACTAAAAAAATTGTAATCAAGCATTGATCCTATAATTTGTTTTAATCATCACAAATTATTATTTTTCAACAATTTCAAGTCACCACAAACTATAGGATCTAATTACAAAAATTTAAAAAAAAAAACGAGGATTCAATTAGAAATATTTTAAATTAAGAGAGTTAATTAGAAATTTCTAAATGATTTAAGAACCTAGCTATTAATTTAATATTTTCATGATAATCACTTTAAAAATTATATTAAACATAATTTATTATTAGTTGATAGTACAAGTAATGCATCACTGTATTAAACCCACAAAAATGATTACTTGTTGCAGGTAAAGTTATGACATGATCCTTTCCATTTGCTTGGTGGAGGACCAAATCCCCTGTCACTGAAGCTCTCAGACTCCGGCCAAATTCCTGTGTCAAGTACTCCGACAATTATGTCACTCTCTGTAGTTGCTCTATTAACATTCTGGGGAAAGCCTATGAAGTCCCACGATCTTGTTGTGTGAAGATGGTACTTGGTGTTTGGGAAAACAGAGAAAACGTTGTCCATTTCTGTTGCAATTCCAAAGTTACACTATATGCTTTATATATCTTTCATAAACATAATGAAAATTAATTAAGAATCATATAGTGGTTTAGAAAGGAGATTAATTATAATACCTGCCATTCTTTCTGCCTCCTCTTCAGTTAACTTCATGACGAATGCATTAAAGTTCTTGTAGCTGTGAAGTACAGCTTCTGGTTTATAATCGCTGGATGCATGCACATTTGGATATCAGTCTATGGTACTCTTAAGGCAAGCAACAAAAATAATAAATGTAGACCTAGTTCACATTATTCATTACTGCGGTTGGCATTAATTAATTACTTTTTTTTAGTAACAAAGATATTAAAGGTGTAATACGTACAAACATGAGATTAGACAATAATACAACACATACATTTCGGTCTCAAATAAGTAACTTTTAATTATTTATATCTTATTTAATGAAATTCTTTCTAAAATATTCTTTATTTAATAAAGTTAACTATTTTTGTTAATAAACGTAAATTATATATATATATATTTTTTTACTTATAATTGAGATAGTAGAAAATATATTAAACCCGCCAAGGACTTCTTGAGCCATGACCGTATGAAGAGAAGGTATGGAAGTGGAGTCCATGCCCTTGGGATGATCACCCATGTAGACAATGTAGGCCTGTATTCAGAAATGAGATTAAATGAGGAATTGAAATTAAAGCACCATTATCGTCTTAATAAGCTACTAGATGGGGGGAGAGGGGATATATTTGCCTTCCGATCATTATTGGAATGCGCAAGATTAATCATGGCAATACAGAGAAGAATGAAAAGAAGGCATGGCCTTAAAGACACCATATTTGCCACTCCTATGAGAACAAAATGCCTAGCAGATAGAAAGAGTATTTATGGTGGAAAAATGAACCACCCACTTACAGATCGGCTCGTGAATATTACAAAAATCCAAAAGGGTAACTAATTATAAGGATATATTATTATTTATTCCATTTATTATTTTCTCTATTTATATTTTTTAATTTCTTTCTATCCTTCTTCCCTCCATCCTATTTTGGGTGGAGGTCTACCATTTTACTCAAAACCATAAAAAAAAAAAAAAAATCAACTCCCGTGGATATTTAATTTTATAAGTGGTAATAAACCGTGCTCTCTAAAAATGGGGATGTATTTAGCTGAAAAAAAGACAGGGAAGAAGTAATAAATAAATATGTGATAAAAAAAGAAAAAAAAGATAAAAATGAGGTAGAAGCATATATAGTTTTTATAACCAGATCAAAATGATCAATTCGATCCGTCTAAGTATTATGATATATTTAATTTTTACTTTTTATGTGTACATTGAATGTTAAGAACATATAAAATGATGTTTTACATTAATTTTTTAGTGTTATAAAGATATGATATTTTATTTTTATTAATATCGATTTGACCAATTCAATAAAGGGTTCGAATTTTGCAATATCATAGAAAAGAAAATAAGTATATATTTATAATTTTTATTTTTCATATGGAAAGAGTATTTTGCGGGAAAGAAAAAAATCTTTTGAATAGCAAACCTTTTTATATTTTTTAAACATTAAAATATTAAATTTATTTATTTATTTAAAGTAAAAATATTTATATCCAAAGAAAAAGCATAGCATTGCTCTTTATAATAATTAAAGTATGAAACTATGATACATCCATATCAAAACTTGTTCTGTTTTATTTTTTGAAGCTATAAATGTTGTTTGAAATAATGCATTTATTATTTGTCGAGAGTTGTAACAGTCTGCTGCTCTTCTGTCTTTTAGCTATACTTAAGGGACAGCTGGGAGAATATTTCGGCTTCATCTTTGCCTCAAATAAAAGTTTAATAGGCCTTTTACTAGAATATTTTTTTTCGATTTTTTATTTGGGATCCATTTTAAATTATTATAAAATAAAAGTTCAACGATCTGTTACAACTTTTTTATTTTTATTAACTGAAATTGTAAAATAATTTACGATTTTTTTTTTATTTTTTATTTACAACCTTAAAGTTGTATTAATTTTTTTTTATTTTTTAACTTACTATTTGAAGTTGTAAATTTTTTTTAAAGTTTTTGTTTTAGAATTTTTATTTATTTGTACTTTCTTTTGTTTTGCTTTCAAATTCTTTTAAAAGTTATAAATAATTTTATTTATTTACTTATTAAGTAAATATTTTTAATTTTACTTGTTATTAGTTTTTATTTAATATCTTGTATATAATTTTTATATTATTTTATTTACTATGTTATATATATTTTTAATATTTTTTTATTTACAATAATTTATATAATTTTTTAATAATATTTTATTTAATATATTTTGTATATTTAAAATTTAGATAATTTTTTTAACAATGTTATTGAATTTAATTTGTTTTGTAAATGAAAGAAATAATATAAAATACTTAAATTTTAAAAATTAAAATTTTAAAACAAGTAAATTTATAAATCCAAGACATTTAAATAAAAATTACATGTTTTTTTAACATGATCATAGTAACGATTTATGCAAACAAGTAGGCAGTTAATATAATTTTTATTTTTTATGTTTTTTTTATATTTTTTATTTTATATTAATTTATTATATTATTTTTAATTTAATAACTATTTTATTATTAAATTATTAGATGTTGTTAATAGTAAATTTTTTTATACAAAATAAATAATATTACTTCATAAATTATAAGTTAATATTTGTATCAAAATATTTTAATATTTGTTTTAAAATTTTAGTTTTTTAAAATTTAAGCATTTAAAATAAAAACAAATATTCAAAAAAATATTAAATATCATAAAATTAGCTTTTTATTAAAAATATATAAAATATTTTAAATAAAATAATATTAAAAAGATATATAACATACTAAATAAAACCATATAAAAATATATACAAGATATTAAATGAAATTAGTAACAAGTAAAATTAAAAATATTTATTTAATAATTAAAAAATAAAATTATTTACAATTTTTTAAAAAAACTGAAAGCAAAAGAGAAAAACAGAAATAAATAGAAAATCATAAAACAAAAACTTTAAACGTAAAAAAAAAAAAAATACAACTTCAAATTCGTAAAAAAGATCTTACCCTAAGTTGTAGGTTAAAAAAAGTTACAGGACTTTGATGTCGTAAATAAAAAAAATTAGATTGAAATCATAAATTTTTATACTATTCCAATTAAAAAATAAATAAATAATCATAATAAATATTACAACTTTTAACTTAACTTATCCCATCTTCAATAATAATTTAACATCCACTCCCAAATGGAGAAATAGAAAATAATTTAGCCCTTTCGGTAAAAGTCCCTAACTTATGAGACGAAACAAAACATATATATGCATGGTTTTATTCAATATTTTAAAAATTAGACTAATTAATAATTGATCATAATATTGGTTTTTTTTACTGCATAATAATATTGGTTTAAGATTTAATAGACTAACCATAATTAAACTGTAGTTAAATTATTAGAATTAAATATTAATTTAAAATTTTAATTTAATATATCAGGTAGTATTAAACATATTATATTCATTTGATAACATAATGTTGAGTTTATATTTTTAAAATATTTTTGTATTAAGTTGAACCAAGTATACCTTAGACAAAAATAAAAAATAATTATTATTAAGAGTAATTATATAATATTATATTAGTTTATTATTAAGACAATAATTAAATTTAAATAATACGTATAATAAAACATATATGCAGGGGCGGATGGTGTGTTGGGTTTGGGGGACCTTTGGCCCTGACGCTCACTGGCAGAGCTTTTTATTTTGACCGGGGGAGTCATGTCCCCCAACATTTTTAAGATTTATATAAAATTTTAGTTGATTCTAGTATATTTTTTTGTAATATTATCAAATAATTTTTAAATTATTTTTTTGTCAATTATTAAAGGTTTTAACTCGTTAAAAAGCTTATATAATTTTAATTGGTAAGTTTTTAGTTATTGAAAAGGCATGATAATCTTTAACAGTTTTCTTTGGTAAATTTTATATTAATAGTATACTTTAACCTTTTGTTTTTGATAACATCAATCGAATGATTTAATAATATTTTTTATGCATTAACTATTTCATCTGTTGATTTTATTTTTATAATGTAAAACTATTCCTATTTACATTTTCAAACTCATTTTTCCATGACTCTTATATTCTTTTATTCTAAAATAGAAAAACTGATACAATATGACATGAATTTGGGTATTTCATCGTGGGAGCTAGAGTGGAATTTTCTTGTGGAATTTTTATGCATATTTTAAAATTTATTTTGTGATTGTTTTAGATTTTTTTTACTATAATTTTTGAAAAATTACTATTATTTCCTTAAATTTGTTAAAAAAATTCATAGAATTATATGAATTTTTTGTGCGTATTCACTTGCAAAATTTTGTTTTGCTTGAAAAACATAAATTTGTATATACTGTATATTATGACCATAAATATTTGAGCCCTCTATATATTTTTCTCAAGCTCCGTCATTGGACCCTGACTTTTTAAAAAAAAAAATTAAAGTCATGCTCTATATTAAGTTATAAAATCTTCATTACCAAAAATAAATTATAAAATCTTAAAACTATAACGATACTGTTATATATATGTGGTAGTAAAATATAAAGACATTGTATATATTTCTCAAACACTATAAGGATATTTACGTACTAATAAAGAATTATTTTCCAAATATTTTATTTCATCAAATTTTATCTCCTGACTTTAACTAAATTATAAAATATTATTTTTTAAGAAAATTTATCTTGGTATTATCTTTTATAAAATTTTAATTATTATACAAATTGTTTTTATCCTGATCTTTTTTTAAAAAAAACAATAGTAATCTTATTTTTTTAAGACATCTTACTAAATATTATATTTTATTAAATTTTAGTTATTATATAATCTAAATATTATATTTTAGTAAATTTTAGTTATTATATAATCAATTTGTTATGTTTGTTAGCCTTTGTGAAACTCAAATTGACAACATCTCTTATGATCAGTTATTTAATAATAACAAAGATACAAAATTAAAACAAATTGCATTCCAATAATTTGATTTAGTTAATAAAAAATTAAATCATATCTGAAAAGAATATGAATTCGATTTTCGCTACTGACATTTGTAAGTATCTTTATAAGCACTCGATTTTGGAGTTTTGAGATCTATTTTGACCTTAATAAAATCTCGATACTTAATTCATCTAATTTTTTTTAAAAAAAAAATCAATTAAGACAAATTACATCCTATTTTTCTTGTAATTAAAGGAATTATTTGTTTTTCAAATTTCATTTAAACAAGTGTTACGGGATTGACTAGAGGTTGTTATTTCCAAATTTTAGAAAACACATTGACAAAGTAGTTGCAAATTTGTAATCAGGAATAACAAGTTCTACAAGAGATAAAGGTCAAAAGGGTAATCATCCATATTGACACATCTTATGTTCCATCTTTTGGCCGGTAAAAAAAAAAAATCCTAGTCTTTAAAAAAAGACTAAAAGGATGAAAATTTTAAAATTGTGTGATTTTTAATATATTTCAATGGTCTTTAACATTTTTCCTTCCTAATTTTCAAGCATTAGAAACTAGTTCTGATGGGTCATTGGTTGGTAAATGCTACTAGAAAAGCAAAAGTTTATTCTCTTTTGTATAGGGTGATAATTCACACATTTTTTTGTCTAGCTACCACAAACGATCGATCTTTCTTACTTATGAATAAAATCAAGATTACAAAGCATGACTAAAATCTCTGAGCCATTTACAAAGAGAACAAATGATGGGAGGTTTAATTCGTATACAGCTTTCTTGTTAGCTCGTCCTCTGCAACTGCTATGATCTTTAGTGAGGATTCGAAGCTTTTTATCTGTTTACCGCTCTTCACACAAGAACTTTATATAATCTGCTTCGCTAATATCATATACTAAACCAGGATTAATTAGCCCCGCTCCATATGCAAATTCAGCTTCAGGATTAAGAGTTTGACTCATTGGAGTAGCTGTCATATAATTAGAATTAATGCAACAAAGACGGTCAAATTTTGCTAAATAATTAGATTACATACTCTCTGTGTGTAATTGATTACATACACACAATTATATCTTAGAAGAATTATGTTAGTAAATTATGATTTTAGTTTTTTAAAATACACTCAAAGATATTACTAATTTAGCAAAGTCATTACCAGTGGTCATCAATGCAAACTTGATCATAGCAGGAGACCAATTAGGGTGAAATGATTTGACATATGCAGCTGCTGCAGTAGCATGAGGAGAGGCCATTGAAGTGGATTCTATGTTGTATTGTACTTTTCTTTTGTCACCTTTAACATTTGAAATTGGGCCAACTGGAGACCGTGCAGCTATAACTTCAACTCCAGGTGCAGCAATGTCAGGCTACAATATCAATAATTAATTCCAATGAGAGTTTGTTAGATTTAAGATGATGAATTGTTCTAGATTATGTAACATACTATACATAAGGCTACCTTTAATTAGGATATTTGGTGTGATTGGATTTGGGCCTCTTGATGAGAATGAAGCTATGAAAGGGATTAACCCTTCGTTTATTTCTTCACTCTTAAATATTATGGCCGTTACATTTCTAGTAATTGGTAGAGTAATAGATGAGAAAAGGTTAAATTCAATAAATTTAAAATGTAGTTAATAAAAGTTTGATTTTGAATCAATACTATCATTTAATTGTGATGCATCTATTACAACATTTTGTTTGGTAGGACATGACCTTGGAAGATAGAGAGAAATAAAAAAGAAAGAAGGAAAAAATGAATTATTGTTAATGTTCAAAATATTCTCTGTAAACTAGGCAAAAATCCTTAAATGATAAAATACTTATTATTATAACCAAAAAAAACAAATGTTCTTATTTAGAGTTTTGTTTTATTATATTATAAAACTTTAAATGTTATTGATATAATTATATTCTTTTATCTAATCAAATAAGAAGAAAGAATTGTTCTTTCTTTTTATTTTCTTTCTTATTTCTTTGAACATCCTAAAATCTTAAAATTGTATGTATTTTCTTTCTTTTTTAAAAAAAGTTTTTCACATCTAAACACAGATTACAAGTCATATGTTGAACCATTTTCTTGAGAAAAAAAAAACTTAGGGTGGATTGGTAACTGACAGGATTAGGAAATGTCTAGGAAGGCTCCACCAAAAGAGAAAATAATATGAGATTTAATTCTCCAAACTTTTTCACATATATTTTTCTATTCCAACAACTAAAGTATCTCGAGCGGAGAGCTCCTGAATTTATTTATTTTTTTATAAATTTTGATAAGCAATTGGATAAATTCTGGCTTTATTTGAAGCTAGATAATATTTATCCAATAATATGAGTGTATTATATATATATATATATATATATATATATATATATATATATATATATATATATATATATATATATATATATATATATATATATATATATATATATATACTGCCTGAATATTTTTTGCATTGGTTCTGTCTTCAATTTGTAAGTTTGGATTAATTAACAAAACAAGCAGCATATTAAAAAATGCAAAAACAACATTAATTTTGGCCAAAATTGATAAACAGTTATGAAAATAAAAAATATAAAAAACTTCTCACTACTACGTGATAACAATAATATATATCGATATTATACTTTAAAAAAGTGATTTTACTCCACCATTTAAACTCAATTCTTTCGAGAGAGAGAGAAATCAATATCAATTATTTTAATCAATTGAACAACAATCTTAAAACTCAAGTTATCTGTGCATGCATGAAAGTTTAGAGAAATACCATAAAGAAAAATGTTACATTAACATTCATTATGTTATTTAACACTCAGAGAAAGTGAGAAAATTAAAAGAAAAAATATATAAATATGATAAGATTTATGATATAATAAAAAAAATAGACAAAAATAAAAAAATATTGAAGAGATATTTAAAATAATAAGATGCTTATTTATCGTTATTCTATTATAAAATGGATCAATTGTTATGATGGCAACGTTTTGTAATATGCTGACAAATTACTCCATTGGATAGAAACTCCTTGGAGTTAGCTAAATTTATTTTTACCAAAAGAAACAAAAATAATCAATACCTGGTTGAAGTTATGTAAGAAAGTATTAGCCTTTGGTTCCACTGACTAAGCAACACAGCAGGCAGGGCATATGCTGAGCTACGGTCTTGTGGGAAATTAAATCCAAATATAACACCAGCTGCTCCAGATAAAAACCCCACTTCTGCAGAACTCTGAATGAAAGTTTTCACACACAACAATCTTTCCCTTCACAGAATGTTTATCCAAAGAGTCCTCCATGCAATGCCTGAGCAATTAATTAATAACGTATCATATTCAAATCCATTTTTTTTTAATTTTCTTAAAACTAATTAAATAAATAAAAATTAGCATGGAATTCATTTGCTGATACCCGTATGTGGAGCTGTTATGTCCAGCAGCAATATTGTTAGGTATATCTCCACCGTAAATCAGTGGATAGAATTTTTTCTTAAGATCAAATGTGTTAATATATACTGCACATATATATAGGCAGACTCATCCATTAAACTTAGCCCTTTCTTTTGTGATGAAAATTAAACTTAGCCTTAATAATTAGCCATTCTTTGAATATTTCAAGTTAAGATTAATTAAAGTTATCAGGAGAATTAACAGTACATGCAAATGATACCTCATAAACCGCCCCATTGCCCAATTGCACCTTGGTAACCAGCTTTCTGTCAAGAGTGCTAGCAGCCACAGAAAGTAACCATGGTGGATAATTTGTCATTGAGGAAAGAGAAGGAACCAAATTATTGCCAGAATTTGTCAAGAGTATGGTTGCCACCTCTACAACTCAGCCAACAGCTAGGCAGTACTACCTACAATATTTGTAACTACACTAATATATATATATATATATATATGAAAAATATAACTATCATTTTTATTAGTATATTTTTAATTTTAAATATTATTATTGATTTTTTTATTTTTTGATAAGTATATAAAATTAAGAATATTACTACTGTTTTGAACTTACATAAATAAATAAAATAGAGTTTTCTTTTCAAAATAAATAAAAAAGCAAAAAAATGGATTTCCGTTGGACACATCAGCATATAAAGGATCCAATTTAATGATGAGGGATTAAAGATGCCAATGGAAAATAAAGGGAGTAAAAGTTGAAAAAAAAAATTACGGCATTAAACAGGAATTCTTAAATAGTTAAGGGATGAAAAATTTATTTAACCTAGTTAGTTTTCAAAATTTATTTTAAATTTTTAAATATAATTGAAATATGTGTCTAAATTAATTTCAACTATAAATTCTATATTGAGGTATATGTAGCTAGTACAGAGAATTAATTCCTAATATAAAATAAACAAACCCTCGTTAGATTGATTAAAAATAGAAATGATGTAGCATGCGGCCACAATCAAATGGGATACTCTAAATGGATCAATTTTTAACACTGTATGCGTTTGTTAGACGGAACTAGCTCAAATTGTTACTCTTGTCAAAGGTAAAATCATGTATGTACCTAGTGTTAGTTGTTTTTAAAGGAAAACACTGGTTAAATCCTCGTATCAAATGTTTAAACAAAACATTCTGTTAAGTAGTATTATACCCTTAATTATGCCTTTCAAATGCCTCCCCCCCCCCAAAAAAAAAAAGAACAGAAAAGTTGAAGATCATTTTGTTTACGAAGGATGTAAAATAATCTAATGTGGGTAAAAATAACATATGTTGTCCTAATATGCATAAAAAAAATAGACAAAGCATTCGACTTTGCAGAAAAGTGAAAGCAAACAATGTAAAGGAGTGGGTTAAAACTAACTAAAAGAAGGGGAAATGATCAAATGGATGTAATATTTGAGTGGCAATCATGGTGTTTGTTAATAATGGGTGATCATGCCCTAATTATAGTCTTGCTGATAAGTCTCTCTTTCTCACGAAAGTCGGACATCATAGAAGAATATGCAAGACAACATTGTTAGATAAGTGGGTGAAATTACAAATAGTTTTCCCATTAAAAAACATTTTAAGTAAATGGGTCCTTTCACAGTGGCTTTTGCTTTTCACTGTAACCGGGGACCATGCGGCATAATTAAAAGTGCTCACCAATGTACAAAGCTAGTTAGTTTCAGTCTTTCAGAGATCACTGGTCACATGCAATCATATTTTTGGAGGAGGTAATTCAATAGCAGATGACTTAGCAAAATATGTCTAATCTTTGGGGATACATCATGTATTTTTTTTAGTAATATTTTTTAGTTTAATATTTAATAAAAATGTTGTTAAATTTTTTTTGATAATATTTTAAAATTTTCATATAAATAAATGTTATAAATATGTTTTATGATATTTTTTGACAATATTTTAAAAAATATCACCAAAATATATTAGTAATATTTATTCATATTTGATGATATTTTTTAATTGTTATTAAAAAAATTTAGCAATAATTTTTTATTATATGTTAGACAAAAAATGTTATTAAAGGTCATATGTATATAGTGATATATTTTAATTGAGTTATATAATAATATTTTTTTATGATACTATTTTGTATTATATATATTTGAAGGTTTTAAAGCCAGTAAAAATTGGCCAAAAACCCATGAAAAAAACTTGTTAAAAAATGTTTAATAAAAAATAGTGATGAGTCAATAAAAAATTTAAAAATTCAATCTAAAATACTTGTCTTTTTTTTAGATGTAAACTTATTATTGTTAGAAGGTAATTGATATGCATTATTAAAACTTAAATCTACATGTTATGATATTGGAATTGATATGAAAATTTATGTGTACGATGTCAAGAATTCATAAAATAGTTTTTATGAGTGTTATCAAGGTAGTGTAATGTTATGTTTCTTTAGAATTGTTTAGGTTTAATTATACTTTTTACTCGTAAGTTTTTATATTTTAGAAAATTTTATTTCCAACAATTTAATTTGACGTCCAACTCTTAAAAACCTTACAAATTTTATCCATAGTCATTTATCCATTAATTGCTTGCAAAAATTGAAGATAAAATTCAAAAAAAAAAGAAAAAATGTTGATAATACAATATACCAAATTTATCCAAAAAGTAAAAAAAAAGTTGGGATAAAATTTATCCAAAAAGTACAATTTTCTTAACATATCACATAAGCTCAAATCACATACAGTAAATTTTGTAAGTTTTTTAAAAGTTGATAATACAATATACCAAATTAATTTGTTTAAGATAAAATTTGTCAAAAAAATAAAAAGTTAAATATAAAAAATATGATTAAGTCTATTATTTAATTTTGTGTATTATTATTATTTTATAAATAATAATATGATCATAGTTCAATTATTGAATCTTAAATAATATTTTGATGAGTTCAACGATCGATTTAATTTTAAAAACATTAAAAATAACATAGTTTTTCATTCATTATTTCACAATATTTTAAAATAAATATATTAAAATAAAGTGACGCTTATGTATCATCAGCAAAGATTTATCTACTAAAATAAATAAAACCATTAGCTACTTAATTTTCATTATGTATATGACCACAAACACGTTATATCATGATAGTCTTGTCTGTTTTCTTCTTCTTAATTACTGCATTCGAAAGTGTTTATGGAGTAGACCCTTGACCTACCAGCAAGACGAAATGACCCGTGCACTTTGGCTTTTTTTTTCTTTTTTTTTTCTAAACTATATGATTTTGTAAAATTATATATGATATTAAATGATTTTAAAAGCTATGCATAAAATATGGATAATTTTAATTTTTAAAAGTAACTATTACATCAGTTATGTTATAACGGATATAAAAAGTCACTTTTCTATCTCAATGGATTACAACAAAGGTAGAAAGTCATATAATTTCGTAAATTGCTTAGTTTAGTATATAGTTATACAAAACTAATTAGTTTGATAAAAAATAAATAAAAATCCATGCACTTGATGGCAAAGTTGAAAAATGATTTTTTGATCCGTATAAAACAAAAACAATGTGAAGTTACAATAACTCCAGCCCTACTTAACCAACTAAATTAGAAACCATTGAACAAAGTTGAAAATATATGAGCAACAATCAACTAATCAGTATTTCCACCTCACTTCATTTCTTAACGTACTATTGCTTAATTTGTGTTATGTATGAAAATATATTTGGTTATAAACTAAAAAATATATTTGGTTAAGATGTTTATAAAAAATTGTACGAGAAATGTATGTTTGAAAATTTAAAAAGAATGAAATTATGTTAATTTAAATGTCTTTTGTAATTTTGAAATGTAAAATGATATAATAATTCAATTATTTTATAACTATATGTGTAAATAAAAATAAGTTTATTAATTTCTAGAAATTTAAAGTCTATAAAAAATATTTGTAATAATTTAAAATATATTAAGATGAGTTGTTATAAGTGTTTAATATTATTTTCTACTCGTGAAAATAATGTATTAACTAATTAAAGAAAAAACCACATATACTAGTTATATAAATACTTAAAAGAGCGATATTTTTATATGCTATGATATAAATATTTATACAATTTTAAATGTTTATCATTTCAATATTATATTAATATTAAACCATATAATATATATCATTATTAATATATTCGATGACTTATTAAAACCAACAAAGGTTGATAAAGCAATTGTTAAGAAATAAATTCATATCTTATAAAAATGTGAACTCAATTTTTATTATCATGGTAATTTGTAAGTATATTTATAAGTCCATTTTAAATCTTAAAATTGATCTTGATTGTGAGTTATCGGGATCTAATCCATTTAAACCTATTGAGTTAGTTATTTTTTAAAAATCTTATATTAATTATTATTTGTAACACAATAATATTTGTTTCACATTTTAGTACTTGTGTAATATTAGATGAGTGGAATGACTTAACATTTTTAAAAAGTATTTTTTTTTATTTTTTCAGAACTTTTGAACTACTTTAGATGGATCAATTTGTCATTTATAATTCACTTTTATCTTTTCTTTTATTATCAATCGATCAATTTATTCTTAAACAATATTAGATATACTCTTACATCATCATGGTTTCCATTAATCTTTATAGGCATATAATTAAGTATTATTAACTCTTTTTCATAAATTATAAAATTTAAATATATATTATTTAAATATTGGTTAGGACAGTAAACATGCAGTAATTTAAAACTATTTATTAATTTCTTCTTGATAGCATATGATTTTCAATTCATTTTCATTGGCACCTCACCCTGCTTTTATAAGCAACAAAGTTAATACTTATTATATAAAAGAAGTAGAAAGAATAGTAAGAAGATTTAGAATTACTGTTTCTGCCGTAGTGGTAGGGACGTTTATTGCATTATTGAAATAGTATTATATATAATGATTACTGCGAATGACAGATTCAAGGAGCAAATAGGGATCGATATTGAGTCTCTCTCTCTCTCCTTGTTATCCTTTATATATATACGAGAAAAAAAATTAAAAAAAATACTAATATAGGAAAATATATAAAAAGTAGGTTTTTGAATTGATATATATTTGTTTTAAATTTTTCACTAGTAAATATATTTTTAATTTTATTCATAAAATTAATACTAACTAATTTTAAAACTTATTATTTATTAAATAAGTATTTATTTAAAGTTAGGTATTTAAATAATTGTGAAAAAAATTATCCTCCCTTAATATACTTCTGAATTTGTCCATGATTACTACTATGTCTAGACTTAAATATAAATAAAATTTTAGTTAACTCTTTCCTATACTTAATGATAGTATCTAAAGTAGTATTTATTTAATTAGAATTTTATTTTTAATTATCTTTTCTTTCTTGATGGGTATGAATTAATTTTTTATTTTTTATTTTGCTATATTTCAGTTTGGAGGGAGTATTGTTTACTCTTGAAAAACTGCACTAATCTCATTTTTCTCATCCAATCATTCGATAGTTTATCTTATGAAGATAACTAATTTTTGAAATTATATATAATAAATTTTAATGGTGGGATTAAGAACTACACACCCTCAGTTTATGTTGAATGTTGATTTGAAAATATAAAGTTGATAGTGGTCGGAGAAGGTTGAAGGTAAAAGGAAAGAGAGAGATTATGTGTTGAAATTCCCTTCAATGACAATTTTTAAGAAACTAACTTCAATTAATAAAATAAAATAAAATAAACAAAGTACACTTTCTCCGGCATAAATAATCTTTCGTGGAACAGGCATGTGCCCATTCATCGACTCCTCCTTAAAACTTTCAGCTTTTCATTGATATCCTCCGGCAAATATGATTTCTTTAAGGCTAAGCCTTCTTTTCACACTTATCTGCTGTCTGATTATTAATCAGACATATTCCAAGAATGATCGGAAGGCAAATATATGCACATTCTTCATTCTTTCATTATAATATTTTACTAGATGCATACTTTTCCCTTCTGTTGTTAGCTTTACACTTTTATTATAAGATGATGGTGCTTACAAATTCTTCTCTTGAATTTAATATTTTCATTTTCTGAATACAGACTTACATTGTCTACATGGGCGACCACCCTAAGGGCATGGACTCTGCTTCCTTACCTTCCCTTCATATAACCATGGCGCAAAAAGTCCTTGGCAGGTTGAAATTGAATCCTATAAATTATGTCTATTGTCTAATCCTTGTTTCATGATAACATCATCATTCTTTATGAAAGCCATGTTTAAGTTAGTTCCAGCATTACCAAAGCTTCTTGATTGGCAACTCTAGAGTATATAAGTTTTGGAAATGCTTTAGATAAAGAAGGGAAAGGGGAAAAAGTGAAAAGTCGTGGCTTTAATTCTTCCTGTTAACAAAAACAAACAAATTAACCATTAACATTTGTGGATAAAAAAAAGTTTTGTAGATACTTCACAAATATCTCATAAATCTTAATCACTGAATAATATGAATCTATTAATCATTGTAACTAGGCACATAATCCTTTGTTTGTTATGCGAAAAAAGTATTGTAAGATTGACCATCCAAATGTGCATTTATCCAGCGACTTTGAACCAGAAGCTATACTTCACAGCTACAAAAAAAGCTTTAATGGTTTCGTCATCAAGTTAACAGAAGAGGAAGCACAAAGAATGGCAGGTACTTTAATCTCCTCCTTTATATCCTAACTATTGCTTAAAATATTCACTCAAAGGAAAACCATAGCATTAATACTTTGGTATTGTAACAGAAATGGACAATGTTGTCTCTGTTTTCCCAAATAGGAAAAGTCGTCTGCAGACGACTAGATCGTGGGACTTCATAGGCGTTTCACAGCAAATCCAAAGAACAAGTTTAGAGAGAGACATAATTGTTGGAGTAATAGACTCAGGACTTTGGCCTGAGTCTAAGAGCTTCAGTGATGAAGGATTTGGTCCTCCACCAAGCAAATGGAAGGGATCATGCCACAACTTTACCTGTAACAAGTAATCATCTATTGATATATCTCACAAAGAACACTAACACATTCTTTAACATATTTTTGTTTTTTAAAATATTTTTTATTGTTAGATCAAATTTATTAAAAATGACACAATCAGCAAAATTTTGTGATAAGACCCATTAACTAAAAAAGGATTAGTCTTGCTCTTGGCTAGGATATACTAATAATAAATAGTTAATATAATTAATTATAATATTAACCCACATTAATTATTAGAATAAAAAATTTCAATTAACAACATCTCTTTGATTTCTTTGAGAGAAATTAATGTTTTCTTTTACCAACAATTTTAATTTACTTCTAGACAATAGCTAATCCATTGAGCTCATATGCTTTTATTTTAAAGTTACAGTAGTATGTATTTGAGTTTTATATTTTTTTTCCACATCAATTATTTTAATTCATTTTTTCTTTTTTCATCTCTCATTTTGTTAAAAAAACTGTAAAGACAAATTATGTAGTTACAATTTTTCTTAATTTATACTAAAATTAATTTTTTTTTAATATATATACATATTAAAAAAAGTTTAGAATTTTAGTATATATTAAGGATGGCCAAAAGTCCAGCTAGCATGAAACAGGGAAACTAAGATGGAGGGGCCACCACACTGCTCATGGGCCTAGTTGCCTGGCCTAGTAGTAAGTCACGGACCATCATTTTGTAGGTATTGTTTCTATTGCCTTGCGCACGCAAGAATTAAGAATTAAAGATAAGAGAATTTATAATATGGTTTTTTTTATTAGTAAGAATTAATGATATTGATAGGGATTTTATGATAATTTACTCAATCTAGTTAACCAATTGAGATAAATATACTTTCAATTTATTATATGGTTTCGACTAGACTCCAATCAATCCATAATCAATTACATAAAAAAAACTTAACATCACATTTTGAATCAAAAGCTTGTGAGATATAAAGTGATCTTATCCGACTCAAACAAAATTGCTTTCAATGGAGGATACTTGTGGTGTGGTGTAAAAAAAATCATTCTTTACTAAAGCGTGTCACCACTTGTATGCAGAAAAATAATTGGAGCAAAATACTTTAACATCGAAGGTGACTATGCCAAAGAAGATAGCATATCACCTAGAGATGTACAAGGTCACGGGTCACACACTGCATCAACAATTGCTGGAAATTTGGTTAAGTCTTCAAGTCTACTAGGGTTTGCCTCAGGGACAGCCCGTGGAGGTGTTCCATCAGCACGCATTGCTATATACAAAGTATGTTGGATCAAAATAGGTTGTCCTCAAGCTGAAACCCTTGCAGCATTTGATGAAGCAATTGCTGATGGAGTTGATATAATTTCCATTTCAACCGGACTTACTAGTATAGTGTACATTCCGTATTTCCAAAGCGCATTTGATATAGGAAGTTTCCATGCAATGAAGAGAGGTATATTAACGTCAAAATCAGCCGATAATTCGGGTCCAGGGTTATCCTCTATCACAACTTATTCGCCATGGATACTCTCTGTGGCAGCTAGCACTATTGGCAGAAAGTTCCTTACTAAGGTGCAATTGGGCAACGGCATGGTTTTTGAGGTACCCTTTTTTTTAATAACTTGTAGTTTAACTATATGAAATTATAATAATAAGTTTAATTTTTATGAACGACTCTGCTTTGTATACAGGGGGTTTCAATTAACACTTTTGATCTCAAAAACAAAATGTTTCCACTGGTTTATGCTGGAGATGTACCTAACACTGCTGATGGATATAATAGTTCCACATCCAGGTATCAGAATATGAATCCAATTTTGTGATTTTTCCTCGTTTAGTAAAAGAAATTGGATTTGAATTTCATATTTTACTACTGCTCAGGTTTTGCTACGTTAACTCTGTGGATAAACATTTGGTGAAAGGAAAGATCGTTCTGTGTGACGGAAACGCGAGTCCTAAAAAAGTTGGGGATTTGTCTGGGGCAGCTGGGATGCTTCTTGGAGCCACTGATGTAAAAGATGCTCCATTCACTTATGCACTGCCCACAGCTTTCATTAGTTTAAGGAACTTTAAACTAATACATTCTTACATGGTTTCATTGAGGTATTGGTCCATATTTTCTTATCTATAAGACAAATGTTAATCAGTATCTTAAAAAACATTATTTAAGACTTCTCTAGGACAGAAAGACATTTATTTAAAAGTTAAGTTATTGACTTCAACCTGTTTCATTAAATGCTTCCCAATTGGCAGAAATTCGACGGCCACAATATTTAGGAGTGACGAAGACAACGATGATTCACAAACCCCTTTCATAGTTTCATTTTCATCTAGAGGTCCAAATCCACTTACACCAAACACTCTCAAGGTAACTCCAAAATGATTTTCAATGGCAAAATCCACGTTCAATTGTCGTCTTCAACCTGAAGATGCTCATTGATGTTTTTCATGATATTGTAGCCTGATCTCGCAGCCCCGGGAGTTAATATTCTAGCTGCATGGTCTCCAGTCTATACAATTTCAGAATTTAAAGGTGACAAAAGAGCAGTTCAATACAACATAGAATCTGGCACTTCAATGGCTTGTCCTCATGTATCAGCTGCAGCTGCATATGTCAAATCATTTCATCCCAATTGGTCTCCTGCTATGATCAAGTCTGCACTAATGACCACTGGTAACAATTGTTCTGCATTTATTTTTAAGATTTAATTAATGTTGTCAACCAATCAAAAATAATATTTAGTATAGCTTTCTAAGATAATTACTATAGAATTCAAGTCCTTTAACATAGTTATTTGTGATTGGATAACCGTATAAATCAAATTTTTATAATTTCATTGTATTCTAATTAATTTTCTTACTTTTATAATGTATCTATTAAGAAAGTCAATGTTTCTTTATCATTCTTACTTGTTATGCTTCTAATTAGTCAACAAAGTATATGACTCTCTTTTACATTTCAATTAACAGCCACACCAATGAGTCCTACTCTTAATCCTGATGCTGAATTCGCATATGGCGCGGGTCTAATTAATCCTCTTAAGGCGGCAAATCCTGGTTTAGTGTATGATATTAGCGAAGCGGATTATGTCAAGTTCTTGTGTGGAGAGGGCTATACAGATGAAATGCTTCGAGTTCTCACTAAAGATCATAGTAGATGCAGCAAACATGCTAAAAAGGAAGCTGTATATGACCTTAATCTCCCATCATTAGCTCTTTATGTAAACGTCTCATCTTTCAGTCGTATTTTCCATAGAACAGTTACAAATGTGGGATTGGCAACGTCTAGTTATAAAGCCAAAGTGGTATCTCCATCTTTGATAGATATTCAAGTGAAACCAAATGTTCTGTCCTTCACATCAATTGGGCAGAAGAAGTCATTCTCCGTCATAATTGAAGGGAATGTCAATCCGGATATACTGTCTGCTTCTCTGGTTTGGGATGATGGAACTTTTCAAGTTAGAAGCCCCATTGTAGTGTATGGTGATACATAATTTAGTGTCATTAATTTTTTCTTTCTAAAGTCAAAATCTAGATTATATGTTTCATGAAGATTAGTCGGGACTAGAGATAAATAATAGTCCGAGACCATATAATAAATTGAATTAAGATTTATCTTAATTAGTTAAACAGATTGGGTAAATTATTATAAAATCCCTATCAATATCTTTAATTCCTACTAATAAAAAAATCATATTATAAATTCTCTTATGTTTAATTCTTAATTCTTGCGTGAGCAAGGCAATAGAAACAATACCTACAAAATGATGGCCCGTGACTTACTACTAGGCCAAACAACTGGGCCCGTGAGCAGTGTGGTGGCCCCTCCGTCTTAGTTTCCCTGTTTCATCTAGCTGGACTTTTGGCCATCCTTAATATATACTAAAATTATAAACTTTTTTTTAATATATATATATATATATATATATTAAAAAAAATTAATTTTAGTATAAATTAAGAAAAATTGTAACTACATAATTTGTCTTTACAGTTTTTTTAACAAAATGAGAGATGAAAAAAGAAAAATGAAATAAAATAATTGATGTGGAAAAAATATAAAACTCAAATACATACTGTAACTTTAAAATAAAAGCATATGAGCTCAATGGATTAGCTTTTGTCTAGAAGTAAATTAAAATTGTTGGTAAAAGAAAAGATTAATTGCTCTCAAAGAAATCAAAGAGATGCTGTTAGCATTTTTCTTAAACAAATAAGAAATAATAAATTATCTCCTTGAGAGAGAGAAGATTTATTGATATTGTATGTCTTGAGACAAATGTGAGAACCACCGAATCTATTTAGGCCAAAATACCATGCTGATGTGTAGAGGTGTTTGTGGTGTGTTTTTGGTGTAAAATTAATTTGAATCAAACAAAAAAATTATATACGGTATAATTTGGTTCGGTTTAGATTATTTATGAAATTCAAACCAAACCAAATCAATCTTTTATAGTTTGGTTCGATTCAATTTTTGTGATTTGAAAAATTCTACTACTAATAAGTATTAAAATATAACCCAAAAAAGAAAACATTATGTGTGCATGTAAAAGCCACCCATGCTAAGGTGGATTCCAAAGGAAATTTCGAAATGAAAGCATTAACCTTCATGCAATATAAAACATTTGAAACAACTTTCTCGTTGCAATCAGCTTCCTAAGTAATGAAATAATTTTCCTAATAATTACAAGGACAATTCCAATGGTAAGATAGAGATCACACTTAATTTAAATGATAATTGAATCAATGCATTCTCAATATTTGTGTAGAATGTTTTGTGGGAAAAACAAAAATAAACTAGTTCAAGGAGTTCAGAGAATTTTATGACATATAGATATGGTGTAGGTTGCACTGCTACATCGAGAGCAGATTCACAATACAAAGGCAGAGTTCAACTTTCACGAGAGATTGGAGATTGTAGACAGATATAGAGAGTGACACGTTGAAGTAACTCGCAAAAGTAGAAACCAAAGACGGTGTCGATAAAGACTCGAAAAGATTACAAAATTGACACAATGTAGACACATAGACTTGTGGGAGACTAAAGAAGGAGACATAGACAGAGAGACTATGGAGACATAGACATATAGCCTTGAGCAAAAATCTAACTTTTTTTTTCCTAACATAATGAATTCTAACATAATGTCTAAACACCCATAATTAATTTGGCAACAAAGATGAAACAATATTATTTAATTTGAGATCATTTGGATTCTTTCAAAGTGGCTTTTCACTGTAGCCATGGATATCATGCAGCAAAATGTAAGGGCATATGCTTGGGACACCCAACACATTTTCAAAATGCCGAAAAAATACTTTCATGGGTATTTTTGGTTATAAATTGCAATATCTATTTTTCATTTCTGCAGCGTCTTTGTTTCTACAAAATCCCACTCCCTTAGTGTAAGTTACTTCCATTAGCCTCTTTTTCCAAGTGTTTTTTGTCTCCGATGGTGTACATGCGTTGTTCAGGAGTATACAGTGAAGTTGGATCGTTATTCGTCACCGAAGAAAAAGAGGTATGTAAAAAAAAATTAGAACATACGAATTGGTGATCCATATGACTTATACAGATCATCAATCCGTATGGTCATATGGATTACTAATCCGTATGGTTTATACGGATCAGCAATCCGTATGACCCATACGAATTGTCAATCCATATGGGTCATACGGATTGCTGATCTGTATGGTTCATACGGGTTGCCATAATCTGTATGGGGTTTTTTAAAAAAAAAACACCATTTTTGTCTGTGACATTGCTTCAAACAACAACATGAAACCAATATCAACAATATCCAAAACAATAAAATCATTCATTCAGAAAAACAACAACAACGAAGGAGTAGCAACACAATGCACAAAAAATAAGTATGATAAGGCCAGGAGAATACTTACCTCAAAGGAGAATGAAGAAGACGAAAGGAAAAAGAAGCAACAAAGGATCAGGAGCCACCAACAAGAAAAACCACGAATGGAGGACCAACACCCACGAAGGAAGAAGAACAAGCACCAACGGAGTGAAACGAGGCAAGAAAGAGGAAGAAGAACAACCACAGCGACACAGGAAGTGAAGAAAGAAGAAGAACAAAAACGACGCATGAATAGGGACTTGTACCGATAAGTCACTCTTGTTTTTTATAAGCAAAAAGTGAAGGACATTTTAGTCTTTTCACTTTCGTTGCTGGGTGATCAAGCAAAAATGCAAAGGTGCCCAAAGGAACGGCCGAATGCAAGCTGATCGTTGGGGAATCTCCAATGGGCTTGGCAAGATATTAAATTTGTAGTTTTCGAAAGCTGATGAATGATTGAAATTTGAAACTGAACCCCGAAAGTGACAAAGTGCAATTCATTTCCTTAAGCAAGGCTTGCTCCACTCTCACCGATGTGCAAGGCTATTGTCAGATATCACTCAAATTATGTCTTGTCTTGTACGTGCAAAATAATTCAGTCAATACGGAATCATATTTTCCGAGAATGTAATTAAATGGCAGAGAACTTACCAAGATATGCCTAATATTTGGAACCTGGCTTCATCAGATATTTTGATTGAGTTAGACTATAATTTATATAATCATTTTTTATAATTTATTTTGTATTATGTTGATTACTTTTTTATTATCTTGGGTCATAAATTATGAGTATCTTTCAATTTATTTCATCAGATACTAATTTTAATCTTACTTGTCATGTATAACTATGATTGAATAAGAGAATTTTACAACAAAAAAATTAAATATAAATTTTCGTTAAATAAATTAGATAAATCATTCTCTTATATATGTGAATGCAAGGAGGCTTGCATCATTACCCTAATTCTATGCGTTTATTATGTTCATTACTTGATTATATATATATATATATTACATTTTATTCCTTTTCTTTTATCAATTTTTGTTGTATACTCCGTTGTAAAATAAATTATATATGTAAATACAATTTCTCATTTTGATTTTCTCTTCGTTTGTTTTTGTTCATTTTGTATTGTACCAACCAAATACCATGCATGATTAGAGCAACAAGCAACCAATCAGTATTTCCATATCTCTTTATTTATTAGACAGTAGCTAAGGTGGAACCAGCTGATCAAATGCTTTATGGTAGACCAATTTGTATTGATTGTTGGAATATTTATTGTTTAACTATTGAATTGAAGCGTAATGATGTTCAATCCGTTTTCATTGGCACATCAACCTGTTTTTCATATATAACGCATTCAACAGTTCATGTAAAGAAAGTGGGAAGATTATTAGAGGATATTATTGATTATTGGAGGATTTAAAGTGTGTTTGATTGCTCATCCATAAATATAGACGCACAGCGTCCTACGGAAGCATATGACACTAGCTTTTGCGTCATTTCTACCTTTTGGTAGTGAAAATGTCATAATAGGCTCGTTTTTTTTAAAGTATAACCAGTAGTCATGCACTTAGAATTGTTTTTTTCTGCGCTAGTGGTGTGGTCCAACAATGGGGACGCTTATTGCATTATTGAAATAGTATATATTACGAATTTAAGATTGTTTACTCTTGAAAAATTGCATTAATCTCATCCACTCATTCAGTAGTTTATCTATGAATAGGTAGATTTATTTTTTGAAATTATTTATAATAAATTTTAATGGTAGGATTTAGAACTAAGTAATAAAGTTCTCCAATGCAACAATTTTGAATCGTCCGGCATAAATAGTCTTTGGTGGAAGGGGCATGCGCACACATTCATCGAATCCTCAAAAAATTAAACTTCTCACTTTGATCTCTTTGTGACAAATATGATTTCTATAAGGCTAAGCCTTCTTTTCACACTTATCTGCGGTCTGATAATTTATCAGACACATTCCAAGAATGATCGGAAGGTAAATATATAAACATTCTTTTTCATTATGATGTTTTACTAGACCTTGCATATATATGGCTGGCAAGAAGATGATGGTGCTTAAAAATTACTCTTTAATTTAATATTTTCATTTTCTGAATGTGTCTACATGGGCGACCACCCTAAGGGCATGGACTCTGCATCCTTACCTTCCCTTCATATGACAATGGCTCAAAAAGTCCTTGGTAGGTTAAATATTATAATTTATATCTGTTGTCTAATCCTTGTTCCATGTTTGAGTTAGTTCAAGCATTGCCAATGCATCTTGATTGGCACCTTTAGAGTATACAAGTTTTGGAAATACTTCACCTCGTAATTACTTAATAATGTGAATCTTAACTGTAGTATAAGTGCGGTAGAAGATATACTTTTGTAACTGTATAATATTTTATTTTTTAATTTTTAAAATAAGATTTAGTAAATAAGTTGGTTTCTTATATTTTAGGAGTAAGTCAGTTTTAATGGATTAGCCTAGTCAATAAGTGGTTCCTATCTTTAAGGAGCAAGTTAGTTTTAATATTCTGTTTTGCTAATATCTTGTTATCTAATTAGTTTTATTGTATCGCTGCTGAGAACAATTTGAATTAGAATAGAATAATTCTATTTCCTCTGCATACGTATTGTCTTTCTTCTCTTCTCTGTTTTTTATAATTTCCTCCAAAAAACCAACAATTGGTATCAGAGCCTTATTCTTACGAGACCTGTACCATGGAAGGTGAAGCAAGTTTTTCCCACATAACTCTTCCAATCTTTGATGGAGAGAATTATGATCTTTGGGAAGTGAAAATGCAATCCTACATGGAGTCTTTGGATTTGTGGGATGTTGTGGAAGAGGATAATGAAATATATTCGCTGCCTGAAAATCCCACCATGGCCCAAATTAAAAATCACAAGGAAAGAAAGATGAAGAAGGCAAAGGCGAGGTCATGTTTGTTCACTGGTGTTTCACAAATGATATTCATCAGAATCATGACTCTTAAATCACCCAAAGCAATTTGGGATTATCTGAAAGAGGAATACGCTGGAGATGATAGAATATGAAGCATGCAAGTGCTAAATTTAAGGAGGGAATTTGAGTTTCAAAGGATGAAAGAGTCAGAGACAATCAAAGAATACTCAAACAAATTGTTGGGTATTGCCAACAAGATAAAGTTGTTGGGAAGTGATTTTGCTGATTCGAGAATTGTAGAGAAAATTTTGGTAACGGTGCCGGAGAGGTATGAAGCATCTATAGCTTCATTGGAGAACACAAAGGATCTGTCGAAAATCACATTGGCAGAAGTGCTACATGCCCTGCAAGCTCAAGAGCAGCGAAGGTTGATGAGGCAAGATCGTGTTGTCGAAGGTGCTTTGCCCGCCAAACATCATGAAGTTGATGAAAGCAAAAAGGATTTTTTCAAGAAGAATCAACCAGCAAGCAGCGAAAACAGTGCAAACAACCAAGGTAAGGATAAAAAGAAAAATCATCCACCTTGTCAGCATTGTGGCAAAAAAGGTCATGCGCCTTTCAAATGTTGGAGGAGACCAGATGCAAAATGTAACAAGTGCAACCAGATAGGGCATGAAGCGGTGATCTGCGCCAACAAAAATCACCATGATGAGGGAGCTCAGATTGCTAATCAAGAAGAAGAGGACCAACTATTTGTGGCCACATGCTTCTTGAGTAGTGAATCAAGTGAAAGTTGGTTGATTGATAGTGGTTGTACGAACCACATGACAAATGATAAGACTCTATTCAAGGATTTGAAGCCAACTAATGTCTCAAAGGTCAGAATTGGGAATGGTGGTTATATTCCAGTAAAAGGAAAAGGAACTGTTGCAATTTCAACGTATTCAGGTACCAAATTAATATCAGATGTTCTTTATGTACCTAACATTGACCAAAACTTTCTAAGTGTAGGTCAGTTGATTAAAAAGGGATTTAAAGTGTCCTTTGAACATCAACATTGCTTTATCTATGACAATTTTGGCCGGGTAGTTCTAAGGGTTAAAATGAAAGGTAAAAGCTTTTCATTTGATCCAGCAGAGGAAGAGCATACAGCCTATTTCACCCAAGTCACACCCACGGAACTCTGGCACAAGAGACTTGATCATTGCCATCTTGAAAGAATGCTAAACATGAAAAAAAGGAAATATGCAAAAGAAAATTTGAAAAAGTTTCAAATGGAAGAATGCAAGTCTGTTAGCACACCAATGAATCAAAAGGAGAATTTTAGCAAGGAAGAAGGTGTTGATAACATTGATGAAGGATATTGTGGGAGCTTGATTGGATGTCTAATGTATCTCACTTCAACAAGGTCAAACATTCTATTTTCTAAAAAGAACAAAACTGGAATTTTTGTTGACAATCAAGTAGCCATTGCTATTGCAAACAATCCCGTGTGTCATGGAAAGATTAAACATTTCAACATCCACGTTTATTATTTGATAAAGATGCAACAAAGTGGAGAAGTGAATTTAATTTACTGCAAGTCTAAAGATCAATTGGCTGACATGTTTACAAAGTCACTACCTATCAATAAAATTGAACTCAAAGAATTGGAGTTTGCAGTTCCAAAAGCAAGGAGGAGTGTTGAAAATATACTTTTGTAACTGCATAATATTTTATTTTTCAATTTTTAAAATAGGATTTAGTAAATAAGTTGGTTTCTTATATTTTAGGAGTAAGTCAGTTTTAATGGATTAGCCTAGTCAATAAGTAGTTCCTATCTTTAAGGAGCAAGTTAGTTTTAATATTCTGTTTTGCTAATATCTTGTTATCTAATTAGTTTTATTGTATCGCTGCTGAGAACAATTTGAATTAGAATAGAATAATTCAATTTCCTCTGCATACGTATTGTCTTTCTTCTCTCCTCTGTTTTTTATAATTTCTTCCAAAAAACCAACAAGTGCAAGATGTATATTATTTAAATTAGAAACATAATCCTTTGTTTGTTACGCAAAACATGTACTGTAAAGATTGACCATCCAAATGTGCATTTATACAGCGACTTTGAACCAGAAGCTATACTTCACAGTTACAAGAAAAGCTTTAATGGATTTGTCATCAAGTTAACAGAAGAGGAAGCGGAAAGAATGGCAGGTACTATATATAATCTCCTTTTTTATCCTAACTACTATTACTTAAAAATATTCACTCAAATTTCTCAGAAGAAAAACCACGTTGTTAAATACTTTGGTATTTGTTGCAGAAATGGACACTGTTGTCTCTGTTTTCCCAAACAGGAAGAATCATCTGCACACAACTAGATCATGGGACTTCTTGGGTGTTTCGCATCAAATCCAACGAACAAGTTTAGAGAGTGACATAATTGAAGGAGTAATAGACACAGGAGTTTGGCCAGAGTCTGAGAGCTTCACTGACAAAGGAATTAGTCCTCCCCAAGCAAATGGAACGGATCATGCCACAACATATTACCTGCAACAAGTAATCGTCTCTTGATATATCTCACATGAAGAGAAGTGTTAGTAACACATTTTTTTATTAATTTATACTCTTGCTAAGACATTATTTACTATTAGTTAAACAGTAGTGCTATTTGTTAAAAAAAAAATCGAATTGGAAACTGCACGAAACAAACTTTAACCAATCAAAAGATAGTATCGGTCAATCAAGATAAGGGTTAGACTTGATTAGCAGGAGAGGGAAAATTTAAACACCAATTTTACGAATTTCGTTTTCACACTATTTATCATTTTTGTTAGTTAAAATTTATTCTAAAGAAGAAAATATAGACTTGTCCATAAACATTTATAGAGAAGAATATAAAAAAAAAATGGATCAAATTTCTCCTATAAGCTAAAATTAACTTATGTACTTTAGCACGAAGTCAAATAACAGATATTTTATTTTAAATAATTATAAAGGGTATGTTGCTAATAATTCTCATCATACAAATAAATGCATTTTGACTGTGTTAGAAAAAGGGATTCATTCTGTATTAAAGCATGTCGCCACTTGTGCAGCAAAGTAATAGGAGTAAAATACTTCAACATCAAAGGTGTCTATGCCAAAGATGATATCAAATCTCCTAGAGATGCACAAGGCCACGGGTCACACACTGTATCCACAATTGCTGGAAATTTGGTTAAGTCAGCAAGTCTACTAGGGTTTGCCTCAGGGACAGCCCGTGGAGGAGTTCCATCAGCACGCCTTGCTATATACAAAACATGTTGGAAAAAAGGTTGTCTTGACTGTGACGTTCTGGCAGCATTTGATGAATCAATTGCTGATGGAGTTGATATCATTTCTGTTTCTGCTGGACCACCCAGCTCACAGGACCTTTATCAGTATTTTCAAACTTCATATAATATAGGAAGTTTCCATGCAATGAAAAGAGGCATATTAACGTCAAATTCCGCCGGTAATTCGGGTCCAGGATTTTCCTCTATGTTAAACTATCCACCGAGGATACTTTCTGTGGCTGCTGGCACTATTAGCAGAAAGTTCCTTACTAAGGTGCAATTGGGCAACGGCATGGTTTTTGAGGTACCCTTATTTTAATAAAAATAACTTGAACCTTAATATATAAAAAGTTTTATATTTTTTTGGAGGAAAATGTTTCTTGGAGAACCTTGAATCGTCTATAACTTGAGAAAGAAAGAAAAAGATAATTAAGTGATTGATTTTGAGTGATGATGTAGTGTGATAAGAAGAAAGAAAAGAAAGTTGTCCAGGGAGTGTTTGAAATTTTTATGTATAGCTCTGCTTTGTATACAGGGAGTTTCAATTAACACTTTTGATCTCAAAAACAAAATGTTCCCAATGGTTTACGCTGGAGATGTTCCCAACACTGCTGGTGGATATAACAGTTCCACATGCAGGTATCACAACATGAATCCATACGTGATTTTCCCTTGTTTATTTTTTTTTCAGAAGAAATTGAAAAAAGGATTATGATGAGTTTGTTAACTTTTATCAAATTATCTTAAAAATCATATAAATAAAAATGATGATTTATCATTAGTTAATACCATAAAAGTACATCATCACCGTTAAACTTTAAGAAAGTTGGATTTGAGTTTCATATTTTACTGGTCAGGCTTTGCTACGATAACACTGGATAAACATTTGGGGAAAGGAAAGATCGTTATGTGTGACGGATTCGCGTCTAATGGAGTTGTTAGGGTTTTGTCTGGGGCAGCTGGGATGCTTGTTGGAGCCCCTGTTGCAAAAGATCTGCCATGGAACTTTGCCCTACCCGCAGCATTCCTTAGTCTAAATAACATTCAGCTCATATATTCTTACATGATTTCATCGAGGTCTTAGAATCTTATTATTAATTGTTTATTCCACTAAGATCACTAGTATCAATCCTTATACTATTTTAGGCTTGCCGAGGAACTTGGCTTAATTAATTGAATAAAGAGTATAATTTACCTGCCTTCGATTTATACGGATAAAAAAATATTAATTTAGGCCTTCACTGATCTCATTACAAATCTCACTTAAAAGAGTAAAACTCTTTCTACATACAACTTTTCATTTTCAAGACTCCAATCCTATATATATTATCTATGTACCTAATTCAGGTAAAAAATTTAAAATATATATTAAACATATAGTATTAAAAAAATGTAAAATTCATTTAAAAGAATTTGAGTACGGAAATTAAATTTGGAGAGGAAAAAGTCTAAATGCAAAATGAATAAATAAATATGAGTGTATATAAAAAGTTTTGATTTTACGTACGGCTCATCCCCGTCATGAGGCATGTTTAAAATACATCTATTCATAAATTTAGATATATTCAGTGAAATAAACATAATTAACTAATAAACCTCTCCAACATGACAAAAAGATTGAGAGAGTATTTAAGGAGAAAAAATATTTTAATTATAATCATATATAAATTTATAATTTAATTTAAAATATTTATAGAACTATATGAGAATTTAATATATATATAAAAATTTGAAAGGGATTTAACTTTCATTTAATTTATATATTTAAAATTTTAAACTATGAAATAATAAAATAATTAATTATTTTACACTTATATTTTAAATAAAAATATTAATTTTATAATGTTATAATTGATAAAAAAAATTGTTTTAAACAATTTAAAATGTAAAATTAATTAATTAGATGAAAACTATTAAAATTAATTTTACAAAATAAATTATTATTTTAATCTCAAATAGACAATTTATATTTCATTAATGTTTATGTAAGATGTGTTATTACAAGTGTGTTTAATATTATCTTCGTCTTGTGAGAATAAAATATATTAAGTTACTAACTATTAAACTCTTTAATTATAACAATATATTATTATAACGATATTAGTTATATCTATCAAAAGATAACAATAACACCAAATATAATACAATCTAATAAAAATAACAATAATAATAATATATACAAAATACACGTATATAATAACACAACACAAGTATTTAAGATAAAACTGATAATATACAAATAATAATAATAATAAATATTTATAAGAAAAATATAATAAAAGGATTTTAATAAGAATTCTCCTTATGTCAACTCTCTTAATAGATATATATCAGTTAATAATGTCTCATAATTAGGGTTCCAAGGCAGTATTATTTTATAATTTTAACAATATGCATGAAAGTTGGATGAGTTGTTCGAAGTTCGAACTGCTTCTTTCTACAACGTATAAGTCCATCTATCTCTTTTATTGCTAAATCTGGAGCCATCCCAGATCATCAATTTCAAGTCATCGACCATTGTCCTTCTCAAGTTCAGCCTCTTTTGTGGCTGATGCAATAGGAACTTCGTTCCTTAGATAGTTGTTTGTTTTAATTTCCCTTGTTTTTTGTTTTTCCTACTGATAAAAAAAATCCATCTCTTTTATTTGCGCAAGAAATGAGGAAGAGATCCAGAGAAATTCACTATTATAAAATCTCTTATTGATTAAATAAAAACTTGTTGTCACACCTATAAATAATTTACCAATACTAAAATATTATCGCTAAGACCTGTGAAATTAAGATATACTAGTACGTGTTGATTTAAATTTTTGAGGTACAAATGTGTTGCTTTAATTTAATCCATTACATATTATGGGAATATTAGTTTTAGATATGCACAAGTTGAATGCTCATCATTCGGAAATCTGACCAAATGGAAAGCTTCGACTGCTCTTTATTAATTAAAAAGTACTTTAATCTTACTTTAGAAGATATTCCGTTTTATTTTATCAGTCTCTTATAGTTTAAGTTTCCTTAAAATATTAACAAGATATTAGTTACTTTTTTTTAATTCACTCTTGATATATGAAGTCCACTAATTAAAAATAATAGTAGTAGCAGCAATGATATTTGAGCATTTTAATGAAAGTAGTGTAATCAAATGAACTTTGTTTTATTTTTAAACAAAATCCATTAATGATTTTTTATTATACAGAGACCACAAGAGAGCTTGAATTGAATTTAAGACTTTGCGTAAATTATTTGAATTCTTCACTAACTTAATATTTTTTTAACTCCTATACAACAATATTTTTTTTGAAAGACCTATGCAACAAATTTAAAATAATAAATAATGGAGGGAGTATATGGTTCAATATTATTCCGGCATGCATTTCCTTATCATGTTTTTTATCCAAAAGGAATCAGAGAGAACGAAGGGAATTCTTTTAGTACCGTATGTTCTCCATAATAAAATTCTTTGACATCCTTTTTCATATACATCTCCCTCCTTCTACTTTTATCCCATTTTATATACCACCATTTCCATGTGACCATTAAAATAATATTAGGAATATTACATTAAAATGGAATCTAATCATAACGATAACATATCCATCTAATATATTTTTATGAGATTATATCAGTCTAATCATTATTAAGGACATAAAGTTGACCCGGTCCTATTGGCTTGACTGATTCCTTCATTTCCATGAACTGACAGTCTTATATATGTTGGAGTATTCCTTCATTTATGCGGATTGACAGCGTGTGAAAGTGAAGTATTATATGAGTAAGAATAAAAAAAATCAAGTATCAAATAATTTAAGAAAAGACTCATAAATATAAATTTTAAGGTTTAAGTTAAAATATAAAATCAAATTTTTTTATGTAATTATTCATGCATATTTAATTAAATAATATGCTAGAAGAAAATGAAGAAGAGAAGAAAGAGTAATCAACCTTTGTGGTAGGTTGAGTGTCCTCCCCTCTTTGCACTTCTCATATATATACAGTTATATATTTTTAAATTAATTAATATAAAATTAATTATATATTATTATTATAACAATTAAGATTAGTTAGTCTAAAATTATGTGAAATTAGTTGTATTTATTGTTACTAATGTAATGTTTAAAGTGATAATTAGAATAAAATTATGTAAAATTAATTCTGTATTTATTATTTTAATAATAAAAGTTAATGTTATTATCATTTAAAATAAATTTTTAATTTCATGTGTAAATATAGTAAATATTTTTAAAAAATTATCACTTATTAAAAGTTAGACATTTAAACAAATATAAAAGAAAAGAAAAATTCAATCTCCCCTTTAATAGGTTTCTAGATTTGTGGCTACTACCGACACTGCCCGAGTCCTTTTTTGCTTAAAAAAACTGAAGTCTTTAACTCTATAAATGCTTGTTGAAATAACAAGTGGAAGAGCTATTAATTAATTTTATCTCTCTAGTTTGATGAATTGCAATAAAGAAGATATTTTTCAAAATTACTTTGTGCGATGTGGTAAGAAAAATACTAAAAACCATTGTGACAAAGAACCTCCCATGTTTCACATTGTTCTCATTACTTATGAAAGGCTTCGTCCATGAAATATATATGGTCCCCTTTTTGGCCATTATATATATATATATATATATATATATATCGATTGGTTCTTAAATTATTTCTTTTTTCTCATCATTGGCAATTATAAAAGCTAAAAACAAGAACTTTCATTAAAGAATAAAGGCTCGTTTGGATACAAGTTAGAAGAGTTTTTGAAAATTTTGCTATTAGAAATATTGAGTGTTTTTTCTAATAAAGAAGATATCAAAAGATTTCAGTAGTTCTTGTAATATTATACCCAAACAAGTTCTAACCCTAAGAAACTTATATATCCTCTACCACTCACATTCACAGCAATAATGAAATATTCCTTTTAAAATTATATCCCCTTCCTTAACAAACATATTAGTGTCACCTCAAAATGATATATTAACTTCAACAAGAAACTTTTAGGATAGTTGAGACTATAAAGCAAAATAAATTAAGGAGGAAAGGAATACACAATCCAATCTGCCTCTTATCCCTAATAAACGTGAACTTTATTAGGCGAGTAAATGAGTTGAGTTATTTGCGAATTATGTAAACTTGACTGGTTAAATACTTCATCAAGTTTATTTTTTTAATTAAGTAAATAAATTTAAGCTTGAGATTAATTAAGCTTAGTAACACAAATGAGTCAAGCCAAAGTCTTATAAAATTGACATTAAAAACTAGTGAATAGGTTCATTTATTTAAATTAGATATGAGAATCTCACTTGTCTTTGTTATTTATATATCATATTTTGAAAAAAAATAATTGTCACCATATATATTAATGATTAATCTTTATCTAAAAACTTAGTTAGTCACCTTTGTTATTTATATATTATATTACATTATGGATATACGTAAAATTTTATTGAGTGTTTAAATTAATTTTAAAGTTTCTTTTTTGTAGTATTCAAGAAGTTATGATTTTTTTTATTTACTAAATTACAAAAATATAATAGTATATAATTTTTTGAATCTCACATACCACATACATATTTGAATTTATAGATTATCACAGTGTTAAAATGATTACTAAAAACTAAATTGATAAAAAAAACAGAAATTTCATAAAAGGAAAAAACAATTAAGTTATGAATAAGGTAAGCGAAACTCAAGTTATGTTTTTTTAACAAGTCAACCTCAACGTTTAAGTGCTTAGCTCAGCTAGACTTGTTTATAACCTTAAACTTGATTGTTATACTCTCCTAAGACATGATTTTTTCTATTCATGCATGTATGTCACATGTCTTCATGCTTGACAAGTCAGTTGCAGTTCAAAAAAATTCAAAAGTCTTCTCAATATCATTAATTTCATAATTTAAAATCTTAACATAGAAATAAATTTTAATATTTATAAAATCATAAGGAAAAAAATAGTTTATAATTTTAAAAAATTAAGAGTATATAAGTGCTATAAACGTGGATTGAAATCAAATGTCATCAAATAACTTTTTTCGAATTACACATAATAATGTTTTCTATGTTTACATTACGTTAATGTCTGAATTGACACCTCTTATATATTAAGGGAGGTTCTTGTAAACATTAAATAAGAAATGTTATTACATGTAATTCGAAAAAAACTTAGAGGTGTTAACTTAATTTGTTTATTAAATAAAAAGAATACGTGACATGATAAAGTAAAAAACATGCTGATTTAATAACTTAAAAGGTGGAGGCTGAGGGGATTTTGAATTTCTTAATTCATGTTTTTTTTTAACATCAAAATGTACTTTTTTTATTAAGGGTACCATAGTGTACTTAAAAAATGAATTTAAAGAAGTACAATTCATTTGGTAAATCATAACTCCCATGATAGATCTGGTTTCCGTTGCCCCTTTTTCCATTATGATATTGCTGAATGTGAACGCTAAAGCCCGTGGATATAAAATCATATAAATTGTTACTTTTTAAGTAGGATCCTGGATATCATGTTGAATATGAGAATATGCGTTTGAGCAAAATGAAATTCAGATAACATTATGATACTACGATTTCCCACATCAATTAAGCAAGCAAAAATTTCCATTAAAAAATTAAGCAAATATTAAGGACATATAGAAAATTTGTAACCAACCAAAGAACCTCCATTCTCCCTCTCCATCCCTAAATCAGAGTCATGGAATCCTATTATACGATCGACCATACTTTAGAAAAAGATATAAATACAATTATATTTTAAAAAATAACTAGTTGATTATAAAATCATGTTTACTCATCAAGTGAAACTTCTCTTCATTTACAAAAAGAAAAAAAAAACAAGATAAAGAATATCCCTCATCCACCATTATATATATAGAAAAAAAAAACAAGATAAAGAATATCCCTCTGAGAAAGTGAAAATATCTCTTACCGATTTTTTTTATAAGACAAGCAATCATATTATTATTTATAATTTTTTATTTTTAAAATTATCAAATAAATAATTGTTTTCTAACTTTATACTCATTATAATTGTTTTCTAATTACTGATTTCCTAAAACAATTACTTACAATAAACATATTTTATTGTTTTATATTCATGTCATTTTTATTTTTTTTATACTTTAAATTGCCATGTGTAATACTTTTTTCGAATTTATTCTTTTCTTTTTTCTTATTTATATTAATTTAACTGTATATAAGACTTTAAAAATAAAAAAAATACAAAAAGAAAATATGTATTATATAAAAACTTTAAAGTTCATTCAATATTTATAAGTTAAATCATTTAATAAAATATATTAATATATTTTATATTATATGTGACTATGAATATACATTTAGTGAAATATGTTTAATTATATAATACTCTTTTACATCAGCCTCTAACAAAATCATTAATACAAAAATATCATATCTTGGCCCTCATGAAGGTCAAAACTTTAATAAGGATCGAATAGAAAGAATTGGATTCCACAGTTGGATTATATAAAAAACTAGAGCAAAAATTATAATTATAATTATAAGTTGAATTATAATGTTGTCCTGATTGCCCTAATTAAAGATGTTCAAGGGTGAGGTTACATTGGGTTTGAGAAAAAAAAAATGACTAATAGATAATGGCTTGAGTTACCATAGTAATAGTAATGATTGCGACAATAAGAATAAGGTGACAATAATGGCTTGAGCTATTTTTCTTGCAGTATTATCATTATTATGACGGTAAAGGATGATACTGAGTAGGATATATAATACTTGTTTTCATGCATGTAATTAAAAAAAGAAAAAACTTGTATTTGGTCTTTAATACTCACACGGGTACGTAATAACCTTAAATTTTATCTTTCTATATGTTGAGTATCTATACATACATACTTACGCTTTACATACTCACACCTTACACACACAATATCATTAAATCAATAAAATAAAATATTAAGAATTAAATATATTTTTATCCTGATAAATTAATGAATTTTATTTTGAATTTCTAATAATTTTTTAATGTATTGAGTCACTATTAAAATAAAAAATTTATTTTTAATCCTTGTTATCTTATTTTAATCCTTTTACTATATTTATTTTCATTTGTATCCCTACAATATGTAAATTATTTGTTATTATTCTTTATCAAATATATATATTTTTAAAGTGACTACTAATACAAATGAATAAAATATTATAAAAACTAAAATAAAAAAATAAATATATTAAAAGGATTAAAATAAAATAACAAGATCAAAAATAAAATTTTTATTTTATTAACACAAAAAAAAATTGAGAGACCTAAAACAAAATTTATTAATTTATCGAGATAAAAATATATTTAAGTTAAATATTAATTAAAAGTTAAAATTAAATCAAAAATTCATTCTTAAATCATTAAAACATTGTATATATCACAATAAAAAGTTTGTTCCAATGAGATAGTCAACAACAATATCGAGGACAAGTTGTGCAAGGACAAATGTATGTTGTATTTTTGTGACATTCATGACATCACTGTCGATTGAACACATTGACATTAAAAGAGAACAAAAACAACTATTGGTGAATTTCTTACAACTAGAACAACAAATGAGAAGTTTATGGCATGCAATTGGGTAAGAAGAGTAATGATATTTGAACATGGTTTATTTTAAATATATATATATATATATATATATATATATATATATATATATATATATATATATATATATATATATATATCATTAGGTGTCTAATAGATGTTCATTTATTTTTTCCACAGAAGAACAGTGGATGAGTGGGTGGCACATTGACTTTAGAGCCAAATTAAGTTAGTATGCAAAGGGAGTCAAGTACTTAGGTTCAAGTATTATATATATTTTGATAATTAAATTATTAATATATATATATATATATATATATATATATATATATATATATATATATATATATTAAGATTGTGTACTATTAAGAACAATGTATATATAAAGTTTATTAAAAGCATTTATTCATAAATAAATCATTTTTCATTCTTGAAAGAGTTGTATAGCTATTTGTTAACATTCTCCCGTGTAAAGAATTCTTGAAGCAAAGGGGTGGGAATTAAATGAAATAACTAATTAGATTATATTCTCTCTTTTCTCTTGTTTCCTTATCTTGTTTTACTTTTATTTTTTTTCTTCTTTTCTACACACATCACATGGGTAGTTAGTTTATCTGACTCAATGGAATGAGAACATACATTTTTGGGCTTATAAATAGGCCTCTCACCCTCTGTCCTTTCTATGCATGTCTCCTAACTTCACTTGCTCAGCTCTCCTCTCCATTATCCTTTGGCTTTCCCCTAAATTATTACGTGTTTTGTTGGCCTCTTTCCCTTCAAATTCTATCCAAATCTTTCCATACAAATGGCTAACCACAAAAAGCAAGCAGGGGGTTCTTCTTCTTCATCAACCATGAATTTTGACCATCTTTTTGGTCCCAAGGAATCCTCCTCTACTTCATCTTCCTCCACCGGCCTCTTTTGCTCCATCTTTTCACCTCCACCTTCTGTATGCATCTCCTTCTCCATTTTTTTTATCTATGCTTAGTCATCACTTAATTATTTCTGTTTAATTTATATATGCATGGTTACTGAATTTTATTCCAGCCTAGATATTTTTTTGAATGTCTTGTTCTCTGCCTTGACTTCTGCGTACGTAGCATATATATCTGTTTTAAGTAGCAACATGCAGCTGCTGAGGGCATTATGGTAAAACTCGTCGGAATTTTTAGTAGATATAGTAACTACAGGTTTTGTCGTTTAAAGCTGTTCTTTTACCTTGAAGAGTCATGAATCTGTTTAAATCATTTCGGTCTTTGCTCTGAGTAGTTATTTGAATATGGTTGCACATTCTGGATGTAGCTTTTCATGTTTACTAAGAGTACCTCTAATAAAAAAAATGATTATTAATTAATACCTTTTTAGGTAGTCTCTTGTTGTCACACAATAAGAATATATATTATTTTTTACTCTAGCTAATGATAGATGAAATTCAACTTGAGTTTTTAACTTAATTTTTGTAGATTCCATTTAATTAATTATTTCTTCACTCACGTACAAGAATCCACACATTTTGACTGGAAAATTTATTTTTTAACTGTACGTAGCTGTTAAAATAAACAACTTCTATAAAAACTCATTTGTTGCAATAGTATTTTCAAATTGCTTAGCTTTAAAAATCAACACAAACAACTGCATATATTATTCTGAAAAGGTGATAGTCTAATAATCATAACGTTCACTTTCTAGACATGATTTCTTACTATCAACGAGTTTTTAAATATGATAAGCATGCCGTTAATTGGTACCTCTGTGAATGAGTATACTTTTTTTCAACCAGACACTCTTTGATCAAAGTAAAGTTCTTTTATGGTAAATATTGACAAGCCGATCCCACAATGAGTGAAGTTTAAACAAATTTTAAGAAAATCCATTAAATGAGAGAGTTAATATTAGATTTTTTTGTCAAAATATGTATATAAAAAAAATTTAACATGTGTGATCTTTTTTATTTTATAAAAATTAATAAAATAATATTTTATTATTATTATGCTTAAAGAAGTTTTAATTATTTTACACTTAGTTCCACCATAAATATACAAATAGTGAGAGAGGTGAGTATATACTTGTTCGTGAATTATAATTGCCATAATCAATCAAATATACTCAACCTGTTACTCTTTCTTAACTTGTAAGGTTGGGGGTAGAGAATCAAGAATACAAGAAGTGGGAAGCAAAAATTTTGGAGCACCAGGTTCTTTCAAAACTTCCTCCTAGCTAGCTATATGCTTGTATTTAATATTAATTACTTTGACTTGGTTGCATTTGCATTATATACCATTATACCACTACCACTATACCTTTTTCAATTCAGCATATCTCAAACCTTGTCTACATACTGGGAGCATATAATAATGGTTTAAAACCTCTTTGAATGTCTGGTTTTATTTAGTAATGGCTCAATTTGGATTTGCTTTAGGAACTCAGCGCAATAAAAGTGAAACCAGCAGTCGCATCAGTAACAAGAATATTGGTACCAGTTATCAGAATGAGACAGCGGAGCCCAGCTACTTCAGCTCTTCTATCTACTATGGTGGTCAAGAAAATTATTCCCCAAGAAGCAGCAGGACCACTCAACCCCACCATGTTGTGAGTACTATAATTCTCATCCGTTATTTCTGTGTCCCTTGTTTCACATAAGGACACTATATGTTATAAAAGTGATACTTTATCAAATAGACTAATGTTGTTTTTACTTATAGTGCCCAAATATCTATCATTTTTTTGGAAAATGACTTCATGGCATTATATGTATGTCATCACAGTTCACTCAGATATATATATATATATATATATATATATATATATATATATATATATATATATATATATCCTATAATTAATAGTATTATATTTTAGGTCTGAATATGTTTTATTTTCCTATCAATATTACCAATTTTCTCACAATTAAAAGTGGGTATATAGTATAGACATAGATACAAACTTCATCTATTGTCATTTCTTTTTCATTTATTTTGTCTGTTATTAAGTGGTGTTTTCAATTTCCCTTACTATAGCAAATTTTCATTTCGTCCCCCATAAAAAGTTGTGATATTTTAGAGAGATCAAATAAAAAAGATATCTAAGTCGTAAAAATTAGGAAAGTTAATATATAAAACAAATAAATTGCATAAAAAAATACAAAGATTAAATTACAACTTTTTAAGAATAAAGAGTCAAACGATAAATTTATTATATTTAAGAAGAAGAAAATATATTTAACTTCAATAAAGGCAAAATACCGTCTCCGATTAATTAATTTTCCATAAAGTTTTGCTATAAATTTAATTTCCTGCATAAATGTTTGTTTGAAATACTTATATTTTTGCAGCATGAAATATTAATATATACTTAAAATTGACAAGTAATTAGAATTTCATGCAACGAGCTGAGGTTGATTTCATAATCATGAGAAATATTATTATAAAAAAAAAGGTCACAAGAAGATAATCTGCGATTGGAGTGTGTAATGATATCGAAGCTGGCTAAATATATACAGTTTAATTAATTTATATTTTTTCACCTTTGCAGTTCAAGAAAGATAAGGATGATCATGGTGATTCCAATAGTAACGACTCAAACAGCGCTGCAAGAGGGAACTGGTGGCAAGGTAGGAGCAGACCGGTAGCTAAAAGAATTAAAAATGTCATCTAAGAAGATACATATATTATAAGTTAAACATCTAAAATTTACTCACTTTTAGTGTACCTCTATTATTTTTGGTTTCTGCAGGTTCCCTTTATTATTAACATCACACTACCTAGTAAATAAACCAGCATCCTGCAATGCAGGTATCTTTTCCTCCTTCTTTATCTTCTTTGGCTTGCCTACATACATAGAATTCAATAGGTTTACGAACAGGAATGATCAATTTGATGCTCATTTCAAAAAAAAGTAACAGGAATTTCAAATTAAATTGATTGAGGTAATATATGGGACTAAAATAGTAAAATTAGAACTGTCATAACAACTGCTAAAGAATACTTTTTAAAGTTAGAGTAGTATTAGTAACACATTCTCTTACTCTTTTTAATACACTTTTGTTTTCAATTTTTTACATAATTGATAATATCTTTTTTATAAATAAAAAAATTGGAAGAGTTCGATCATTGTTGAACAAATCAAGAAAATAATCTATTTTTAAAATTTTTTTCCTATACAATAGTAAAGTTATAGAATTCATATAATTCTTTTTTATAGTATAATATATACTTTAATAGATTTTGCTTCATTTATAATAGAATATTTTTCATTTAGTTTAGTTTTAATTTTGATTTATAAACACACTTTTATTATGGATTGAAATTTATTAAATACTATAACTTCTTGTAAAATTCACTTACACTCACAAATTTTTTAATTTTTAATAAATTATAACTAATAAAAAACATGTATTATAAAGTGTATTAATGTATTATTACCATTCCTCTTCATTTTATTATTATGCTCATTGCCCATACCATGCTTACAAAAATTTATTACATAGTTAAAGACCACCATGTCCATGGTTGAGGCCAATCTCTTTGGTCTTTAATTGATTCACTTATTAATGTAACTGAGTTCATATTGTTGTAGGATGAAGAACGACCACGGGCGTGCAGTCTACCCTAATTAACTCTATATGGAAATAAGTCATGGTAGGGCATATATCCTACAAGTTTGTACTCTTTTGTCCACTCCACATATTGGGCCCTTTTTTGTCCCAGATATCTGGTTATGTACTCCACAGCGGTCAAATCGCGACAGCAGCATGGGGCCAAAATTACTACTATATTTGCTTTGTATTTATTTTATTTTATATTGAAAAGGTTTTTATATTTCTATCCTTGTAGACTTTTGCTTTATTTTATATATATATATATATATATATATATATATAGATGTGATCCTGTTCTATGACTAGAAATAATATGGGTTCGTGCTTTTTCATTTGAGCGTACACATGAGTACATATTGTTGCTGTGTTATTATCTCAAAAACTAGTTAAGGATATGTTGTCAAAATAATTAATGTTTTATAAGGACTTAACATGGTAAAAAATGCCAGAATCACAAGAATTATGAAAAGAAAAAGAACTTAACATGGTATCGCACTTGGCAAAGGCAATGAGGGAAAAAAGTGAAACCCCCGTTGCCGGGGATTGAATCCGGATCGTTCCCGTGGCAGGGAAAAATACTTATCACTATACTACAACAACTTTTAATATTAACTTTTAGTTTGATTAATCTTTAAAAACTTTTACAATACACTTCTGAAAATTCATGAAATAAATGCTAGTCACGCATTATTTTGGATCAATCCTCCTTTATTGGTTAAAATTTATTACATATGTCTCACATTTTTATTAAATGATTCTCAAACACAACTATAATAATTTTGAACACACTCCTCATGATTTCAATCTTTTTTATTCAAATAATAGAATATCTTGGAAAAATATATTTTTTTCATAAAAAGATAATATGTATTATATTTCAATTATTTTTATATAATTGAAAAACTTATTAAAAGTAGTTTTTCTGGTTGCACTACTCTAAATGTAATTAATAACTAGTTTTAAATCCTTATTTTTACTTTATAAATTTAATTAATAGGATCAAATTTGTTTGAAATTCTAAAAACGGTATAACAGATGTCTAATTATAAAATTGATAATAACATATTCCAATTGCAAAAGGAAAAACATATCTACTGTTTGTTCGTAATTTCTCATCATAATTATGATATTCATTTTCATTAAAATAAATTAAAAAAGAAAAGAAAAGACAGTATAAAAGAAAACTAGAATTTGCATTACAAAAAAACTGTTTATTTTCTACAAAGGAAGATTTTACAAACACCAATTTAACAAAAATTGGAGTGACCAAAACAGTTTTAGCTCTCTGCAGTAATGCTAAAAAATCACCTGTCGGGTTAAGTTGTCTTCTTAAATTGGTATAGAAGAAAAAACAATAGACATTAAGTACACACCATCTTGAAGTAATACACAAATGACAAAACCATGTCCCCCTAAACTACATCAGATCATTGATCTCTTACAAGACAATCTTCTAATTGATACAATTGATCCTGAACTGATCCGTATCAGATTTTTTGGGTCAGGGCAAAAACTAAGAAAAGGATCATTAAATAACGGAAAAGAATTTCATAAATAATTGATCGATAAAAAAATTCATGAATTTATAAATTCAACCATAAAAAATATAATACACAAAAATCTTATATATTAAAAAGTTCATCAAAATGAAATAAATAAATTTTTTAAAAGTTATGGCCTCTCAAAATGGAATCCTGAACGATCACTTTAGGCATGTGTTCGAGACGGATAATAACCCCAACAACTACACATTTCCATTCCCAACTAACAACAGGATTTTTTAGGATTCAACCAAAGAAATTATACAAAGAAATGCTGATAAAACAAATGATACAAAGAAATGGCTGCTTTACTATACAACCTCACTAGTCAGTTTGTCTTGCCATTCATGGCATGTGACTTCTTTTGACGTTCTGGCTGTTCTGCTTTATTGCTGCTTGGGTTTGAACCATTCATCACAGTTGAATTGCTTACAATCTTAGTTTCTTTCGATTCTGCCCCGAGATAATTTGACAATACTCTTCTGACCCCAAAACCACGACATTGAGGTTTGATGTTGTTGTGGTTGTTGCGGAGGAAAGGAGATCTCTCTCCCCTTGCAGGACTAATTAGTGGTGGTGCAGGTGAAAAGCTTTTTCTTGGTGTGCCGCCAATTGCTTTGTGAGGAGTGCCTGAGACAGACACTGTCATTGGAACCAGTGGAAACCTATCTGAATGTTTAGTTAAGCCATCCACATATAGCAAATCGTCTATGCGAGCCACAATGTTAAATGCCATGCTCTCCAAAACTCTTGAATAGCTCTCTAGTATGGATTTTCCAACATCCTGAATGTTTTCAATTAAATGTGTTAATGTGAAAGAAAGGCTTTGAGAGAAAATATTGCAAATTGGATGAAAATATGGAAACAGAAGCATGGAACCTTGTTGCACTGGATCTTGCTGGTATCCAAGGTAGTTTGAGTTAGACCCGGGAATCGTTGCTTCAATGAAAGTAGAACATTTTCAGCTCTTTCTGCTAATAGCTCTCTCTTATCTCCATCAGCCATGAAGTCCTTGACAATTTCCCAGGATGACTTTGTAGTTGAACGATTAGGATTAGGTGGGGGTTTAGAGTGAGCTCTTCTACGCCGCCACACGTATATTGAGGCTTCCACACGGTTTGCAATCTCTAGTGCAACATGTTCAGAGGAGAGGTCTAGGCAATCAAGCAGGCACTCTGGAGAGAATTTCTCTGATGTGATGTAATGGTAAATAAAATCCCCCAAGCAACTTCTTCCATTCTGAAAATTTAACAATGAATCAACTATGTTGGAAGAACTCTTTGTGAAAACCAAATTTAAATTTCACCACAATATCATATAAGTCAACAGAGAAATTAAACCAGATTTTACCATGGCAGATAGTATACGTATATTTTTTAAGAAAGACACGTGTGTTAGTTTCTTTGAGTTCATGATGCAGCAAAGTCACATGCATGATACACCTGTTATGAATGTTCCCTTGGTAAACTTGCTGTGGAATTTAATTAAATACACTGGCAGTGTAAAAGTTCTTTACATTGTCATTCAATAATAGATTCCCTTTTATGATATGATTATTAATTTTTGTAATAATTACTTTAATTATATGTAAAATAACATCTAGTTAGTTGACAGTGTAAAAGTCTTGATACTAACAGTGTATGAAATTAAAACTCACTTGCAGTGTCTATAATTAATCTCATATTATACTTTCTTTGAGCATATACAATGACAACAACTTCTATTTATATACAAAATCATACCTTAGGAAGGGTTTCCAAGTATGACTCAGGAACTTCCATTTCAGCTAAAGCACCGTTGTTGATAGCCATGGAAGCTTTTAGTATTTGGCTTGCACATTCTCTTGTGTGATTCAACTGCTTTCTTGAGTTCTCACTGAGGCCAGAAGGGGGGATACGAGGTACTGGGAGCCACCACTTATCCTCTTGCCGTTGAATTCTTTTGTAAAATGAAGCTGATCCATCTGCATCTTGGGCTACAATTCCTTGGTCAACATACCAAAACTCCATATCTTTCCAACTATCTAAAATTTCCTGTGATAAAGGGAAGTTTACAAGAAAGTCTCAGAGCTGTTTCTCTACCAAAGTACTACTCTAATAGCACACAACCAAAGTAAGATCCAACACTCACAAGAAGCATGTTGTCAAGTTTGCGCAGAGCTGGAAGATTCATGAAAAGATCTGACCTTGGCCTGCAAGTCATTACCTGCAGAATGCACCATATTACAAACATCACAATTGCAATTCCTAAGTCAATTAAAAACAAAATAGAGAACTCTTTATCGAGAAGAAAATTGAAGTCACAAATGAGTACTCAATCAAATTATACCTCAAGCTTACTTCCATCTGGAAATGTTTGCCAAGAAGGTATTAACTCAACAATGTGATCACTAACACTAAGAAGGCATTCCATCTCTCTCCGCCACATTTCTTTCTTTTCACAAGGTATAGGTTCTAGTCTCCACAATTGCCCAAACACAGTGGCTACGTGTTGCATGAAATTCAAATTTAAAACATTAGTATAACAACATTAAAATTCGAAACGTAACATGAAAATTTTGTCAATCCAGAAAAGGTAGCACTTTCTCAATACATATGTTACAAAGAAAGCATACCACACAAATTAGTAATAGCATTAGAGATGGCCAAAGCGCTGCACACTCCTTTCCCAGATCCTGACATGTCTTCCCCAAGCAGTAATTTGGCAAACCTTTCCTTCATTGCATCAATTCCTGATCCATCGTTACTTCCCAGTAGTTAGACAACAACCAAATAAATACTGGTAACTAAGCTCACCAAAGTGTTAATTTATTTATAAAAAAAAAAAAAACACTAATAACAGGTAAGACTCTGTCTTTGTCCAAGCATCAAAATTCAAAACTTGCCAAAAATGTTGTATTTCAAATTCTCTAGTCCTAACTTACCTGACATTTTTGAACTGACGGTGGTAAATTTTGAATCTTCCAAGTGAGAAACAGGTTCATTTTCTTTTTCATCTGATTTACGGCATTTGGAGAGTGTAGCCTTCCGAATAGGCCAACCAAGAGGAGGAGGAGAACACCCTTTGGCTTCGTGAGTTGAATCACTAGCAGAAGAAGGAACCCCATCTTTTTTCTTTTGAAAATTTTCACCCTTGTTGCCTAAAGTCTCCATCTTGCACAACTTTTTCCCTCAGAATCAAAAGCGTAGCTTTTTGAACAAAAATCACCCCAATAATGGCTCACTCTCCTCCAACATGTCCCAACATAACGACAGTTACAGTGATTGTAGTAACAGTGAAGAAGTTTGAAAAACACAAGGGACTTGGGAGGTGGGTTTTATAGATTACCGTGTTATGAAGGGACCGTTGAGGTTGCTGTGGACACAGCATCATGGAAAAGACGAGGAAATGAAGAACATTATGGCTTTTTGGGAAAAAGTTTGTTTGTGAAACTGAACAGTTGTTCTGGTTTTTTGCTCTCACTCTCTCTGTCTCTCTCTCTTTGTGTTCCAAATTTGAAGTGTGAAATGCCACATGACATACCAACGTCTCTCTGGCTTTCGCTCTCAGAGTAACTCAAATTTCTGTTTACGTTCAAAATAATAATAAACAATTTAAATCTGGTAGCCATGTCTGTAAGAGACAACAAGCCAATATTATTTGTTTGACTTTTTCTTTTATCGTTAGCTCTTAATTAATTTGACATTTTCTTCTACTCAATTACATTATATATTTTTTTGAAAAATTAGACATTGAGACCTAATATATCAATAGACACCTGATGAAAGTGTGGTAAGAGTGAGAAAAATATAAGTTTTATAGGTAATATGATTTAACATGAAGAAAGATAGAAAGAAATGAAAAATATTTGTTAGGTGTTTAAAAAATATGAATATTTATATACCATTATTCTATTTTTAATCATTACATTACATATTACACAGTTAAAATTAGAACTAAAAACTAAAAAATCTAAAAGAAAAAAAAGCCCCATTCAAATTTTACATTGTTTGTCTCCTTTACAATTTTAATTCTCCATTTTTTTTGCAATTTTACTATCTAGGTTTTTAAAAAAAATCTCCAACCCTCAATTTTACATACATTATATTTGAGGTAAATTGAATCTTTATTTAATTCCTAATAATAATCTTCAATTTTTTCTCAAATTTTCTTCGGGATTTTAATCTCCAAATTTTAGAGAAAAAAAATACGTTTTAGTCCAATTCTCAATTTCAGATATGTTTATTTCTTTTATCTTTTACATTTAAATTAATTAAATTATTTTTAATCATTAAATATTAATTTTCATCTCATTACAGTTCTAACACATCATTAGTTAATCGTTAAATTAAATGATCAACATATGAAAATTTGAAAATTAGCCTAAAACTGTGGATTTTTTGAAATTCAAAATGTAAAATCTTGAAAAAAAAAATAGGGGGATTTAAGTCGTGGATCAGAAATTAAAGAATGAACAAAAATGGTTCGATTGAACATTATACCTAATATATTTGCATCATATTAGTTATTTTCATGCGATTTATAATTATATTTTACATAAGATTCACTGTTTTAAAAGTGGCTCGTTTTTATTAAAAATTGTTTGTCATTTTTATTTTCTCTATTTAAGTTTCAAATTCTTTTGAATGGGTAATACATATTGTGTTTATAATTTTAAATTTTCTTTTTAATCGATTTTTAATATTTCATTATTTAAACAACTAATTGTGCACATCTCTTATAATTTGTAAACTTTTTCCTTAAATATTTTTTACTTCATATTTTAAATTTTATCGGTATTTTAAACAACTGTGGTGCACTTTAATTACAATTTTAAATAAGACAAATTAATATCTAAATACATGCTAATACACAAGAGCACTTTAACAAATAAAATTGAGTAAGCTGATATAAAAAAATGAGTACCTTGAGTTTGTGCATACAAACGGAATAATCTAGATTGACATGATTTTGCATGTACGAGTAGTTGTGGATGGCGTTGAAACTAGAAAGATATATTAATAAAATACAAAGTACAAATTTTTCCATAAAATGGCATATTATTAATTGAAAGGAAGAGCAGAAAATTCATGTGTAATGAATGAAACAGTTGAATTAGGCATATATTTGAATAGAAATAGAATCATAAAATGGCATATTATTAATTGAAAGGAAGAACAGAAAATTCATGTGTAATGAATGAAACAGTTGAATTAGGCATATATTTGAATAGAAATAGAATTGTGAGTTGATAGAGTACTTGATTTCTCTCTTAAAAAAAGATTACTTGATTTAAATTTTAATATAATACATTTGTAATTCCGCTAAAAAGTGAGTGAAATTGATGAGTGGCTCGTATAAAGTTCATAAGAGTATTTCTAATAGCAAATTTTATTTTAGATTTTTAATCATTTTTTAGTGGACTTTGTAATGTTGTATTACTTCTAAGATCTTACAATTTTTTTATTTCAATAGTATATCTAAATTTGAGATCTTCAACCTTTTTTATAAACCCCATCAGAAACTCACCATTTAATATTTATTTATAATTTATTTTTAAATAATTAAAAATAATTAATTATATATTTTTTATTTCAATTTTTTTTCTTTTTTTTTTCTCATCTTTCTTATCCTTTGCCTTTCTGTTTTCTCTCACCCTCATCCTCCATCGCACCATCCACCCCTACCCCTACCCTTCTCTCCCTTCGCGAACCCCACCACCCTCTGGCCCAAATCCTCACACTCTCCACCCTCTCCTTCCTAATCATTATTTTTGTTCTCATCAACAACATGGAGAGACAAATGTGATGCTCATCAACCCATATCTATCTTTTATAAATAAAAAAATATTATTTCATTTTTATTGGTTTTGTTCATCTTCTTCTCCTTTTCCTTCGATTTTTTTATCCTTTATGGCAATTGCTACATATGGATCTCTAAGAAACAAAAATAATTAATTTTTTTGAAACAGTACGAATTTTGATGATTCTTGTGAAAGAACTAGATGTTTACATGACTACCAACTTTAATAGTAAATCTTAGAAAGATTAGATCTTGAAACTAAGATCTCCTTTCAAGAAAAGAACTAGATGTTTACATGACTACCAACTCTAATAGTAAATCTTAGAAAGATTAGATCTTGAAACTAAGATCTCCTTTCAAGTGGAATGCTTCTTGAAATACTTTTTCGGTAAAATAAAACCCCTCTTATATATTCGGATATTCGCCTCAAGGAAATATACATAGAATAGTTTTAAATAAATGGGAGAGAGGATAAACTATAGTATAGAATTGTTGTGGGTTCCTGACCATGCTTTTTTTTTCATGATCTACGGAGATATGTTAAGATGAATTGAAGGAAAAAAATTCTAATTAGATTCGCATGATCAACCTTCAATGGTCAAAATTGCACACTTATATTAAAACCAAAATAGAAAATTAAAATCATGTGGGGACAAAAAATCAAAATTTATGCACATTCATTTGAATCTATAACAAGGAATGTCATATTTATGTCTATAAAACTCTTCCCTAATAAAAGAGGAAAGGAATTGAAATCCCACCACACCCAACCAATAGCAAAGATATCATGAGAGGCAAGTCTATCTAGACAACAATTATCCCTACGGTAAATGTGAGAAAGAGAAAATGACATATTACAAGTGATATTTATACAATTTAGCGATCTATTTCTAAGTCAATAATGAACAACATTGAAAGACTTGAAAGTTTTAAGAACAAATATGAAATCACATTCAATCCAAAACTTAAACCAACCTCTCCCAAGAGCGGTTTCAATAGCTAACATAACTCCCGTTAATTCAACATGAACAGCAAAAAAAAAATCCCAAATTGAAAGAGAAATCACCCAAAAAACAGCTCTATATATAATTTCTGAAAATACCCCGCAACCCACAGGTCCAAGAGCACACTTAGCAACCCCATCCATGTTGCATTTAACCCAGTGACAAGACGGAGGTTTCCAAACAACTTGAAGAATCTTAGGAGCCTTACGATAATAAACTGTGAATGAGAAAGCCTTCAAAATCTAAAATTCTGTCTTTCACAAAACAACTTTTCCAATTGTAAAAAAAAAAACTTTAATTACCTCTATTCTATTTCCAAAATGTTATCAGCAATTATTGTATGGGAACCCTAGCACACATTCTATTTAAAAAATAAATATTTAGATCCTCACTTGGTGCTCAAATGAGGAATCTCATGTCTTTATCTTGATATTATAAAATTATCTTCCACTAAAAAAAAATAGTATGATATAATATTGTATAAAAAATTCTAGCCCGTCATACACAAAGACGGGTTTTTTCGTATTCCACGGTTAGTGATTCTATCTAAAGTGACAAATATTGATTTCATCTCCTCTTTAGGTATATGTCTTCACATTTTGTAATTGCCATTGTAAATTGTGATATGTCGTCATTATGCATCATTTTGTCATTAAAATCCATATTAGAACAGAAAAATGCGTCATTTTCTTTGAGCTTGCTTCAACTGCCTCCATTTCCAAACCTTGTGAAACCCGCATGCATAGCCACTAAGATTGAAAAAAAAAAAAAAAAAAAGAAGAGGATATGCATGCCCAAACCAAGCTTGACGATGAATAATTAGAAATGAGCTTTAATTTAAGACCTCAAAGGTCACCTCAACCGAGGTAAGGGAGAGGAAACCACAATCCTTAATTAAGAGCTATGAGTTGCATGTGAGCTAGGGGAAGTGTTGAAGCTCACATGGATAAAGGAAAAGTGAGAGGCCAGTTTGATAAGAGGAAGGAAAAGCCTCAGTTTTAACTAGAAACTAGAAATCAAGAGAAGGGTTTTCCTTTGCTGAAATTGAGAATCATTACTTATAGAGAGGAAGCTCGAGACCATGAGAGACATAGCTATCGAGAGTTAAGTTGGCAAAACTTATGTATATGAGTGGCTCTGCCACAATAATTAAATAATTATATATATATATATATATATATATATATATATATATATATATATATATATATATATATATATATATATATATATATATAACTGAAACAATTGAATTGTTGTAATATGTTTTAACTTCTTGATTGGTCATGCATGAGCTTACTAATTTTAGTCGTGATATTTTAAGGACTATGATTCAATGCTCTAATTTGACTTTCTAAAAGTAGTTCAAATTAATTGTCTAATAAGAATGTTTATCTATTCAATACATTTCTAAAATCTATCTTAATTATTCAAAACATCTCCACATAAGAGATGGACAATTTGGAATCTTAGAAACTACTTGTAATTATATTTTAAGACATAATTTGCACATAATCACTTTGCATCTAATTGTAAGTTTTGTCTTTCTATTCTAGACTAGCATTATTTCCAAGAGGAATAGCTCTCGATTTCATAGAGCAATAAGTACATAAATCAATAAACATTTCCTTTCGGTCTCTCTGTTGGTTTTTTCTTTTTTAGTACAATGTATATAAGACTTGTGATTGTGGTTTAGATGCTTCGGAAATTCAAATGTCTCTCCCTCTTTATACAACTATCTTCCCAACCAACAAAAGGACCGTACCAAAGGCTTTTTGCCCATAAGCCACCAACAACAACGGTTAGCACATTGGTGGATTGATCAGACAAGAGAAAAGTGAGAAAAAAAAAAAGTTCTTGTTTCTTATATCCGTTTGGGAAAGCAGAGGTACTGTTAGCCGTTGAACTTTGATTTGTGCTAGGCTGCTATTTTTCCAAAATTCATTCTATACACACTTGGACCCCCACTAATACAATCTTGTCAACTCTTTCCTTTTTAATTGCACTCTCTGTGTCTTTCTGACAGTGATGGCATCACCCATTAACTTGTTTATGCAAGGAGTAAGTCACCGGTTGTGCCTATAACTAAACCACATATCACATTTTGTACTTTGGCTAGCATGCAAATTGAAATGCAAGATATGTGCAGCAAATTAATCGGTCAATGGAGAAGTATAATCTACATGTAATCACACTACTAGAATTTTTCTTATTAGGTGCGGATTTTCCTGGCGTTTTTTCACAAAAATTCGTAGGAAACAAGTTTTCTCGATTGGCAATCTAGCCATATGCTGTGTCTTTCTGGGTTGTGCCATAGCCAGAGGGTGGGAGCTTAATGGCCTTCTCGGAGCCCGGGCTGGGGAGGTTTTGGTTGGGGTGCTGGCTATGGCTTCGTTTCTGTTTGTTGAGCTGCTTCGTTTGAGGGAGTTCTTCTAGGTATATGCATGCATGTTTGTACTTGGCTCTTCTTTCCTCTCAGCTAGTCTCTCTTTTGTATTTTCTACTACTTCTCGTGCGTTAATATTATCTTTGTGGATCCAAAAATAATTCAAATCCGCAGGTAATTTACTCGTAGATATATAATCAGTTTTTTGCGATTTCAAAATCCGCAAAAATTTCTTAGCAGATTTTCCTATGAAAAAATAAATCTACAGAATACACTAACGTTTTGAATTATTAAGGAATTGAAGCAATTTAATAAACATAGTTCAAAAGATTTTTATTTTTTAATATATATATATAAGAAATATTTTATATTTTCTCTTAATCACAAATTATTATATATAATATTTTCTTTTTGAAAGGAGTTGAACTTTATTACTTTAATATTAAAAAATTTATAACTCATTTATATTATCCATCGATTAAGTTAAATTCATGTACAATAAATTTATTGTACATAATAAGTTTATTAGTTATTATAATAATTATTTTTATAATCATCTTAAGAATAATTTTGTATTAATTGAAAGCACATTAAAAAATAAATGTGATAAAATCTACAAATTAAATTTGGATTTATATTATTAGTACTAAAATTTCATATTCACCGGCCACAACAACTACACCAATTAAATTAAAGCAACTAAAAGAAGTATTGAAATGGGTTCAAATGGAAGGTAAAAAACTGTTGGTAAATAAATTCCAACTTTAAGCTCTTTTTTTTCTTTTAATATTAAGGTGCAATTAGTTTTATTGGTCCACTGTGTATCCCACTTCTTAAAATTGCATTTAAAGGTTCATTTCGGCTATTAGTGGTTGCCCTTCAATCCATATTCTCGACGCAATAATTACCTTTACCACTTGCTAGTATCTTCGTGGTAAGCTTTTCTTCTACTTTTTGCACACCTAAGCTAGTCGTTTGAATTTAAACCAAAAAAATAAAGAATATGTCCTTTCCAATGGTGGATTTCAAACCGAAACAACTTAACCATATTTCCAAGCACGTGATGTTCTGAGCATTGCGGATTCATCTTTATTCCATGGCAACACTGCTAATAATCTCCATTAATTCTCCAATTATAGCTACAAATACGAAAATGGACCATCCCCATCTAACTCCTCTCTACTTTCTACTTTCATTATGAGGTTTTATCCTTCATACAACGCGATTGGAAATTGCTTAGCTCAAAGTTCCCTTCCTTAGCTTCCATCTTCAATGCTTCGATTGTTTACGTTTTTTGGAGTTGACCATTGATTTAATTTCGGGTTAAAATGAAATAGATCAATAGCAAATGACATGTAACGTTTTATTTAATATAAAAAAATGCTAACTGTTTCGGTTTTCGATATAATCACATGAACTGTGATTTCTATAAGATTACACTTCATATTTTTCTGATTTTTTAATCAACACTTGTTTAAAAAATGTCAACATTAATTCTACATTACTTTTCATGTGAACTCACGCAGACTCTTTGTTTGAAAAAGCGTTTATGAAATAATACTCACTATATAGTATGGTCCCCCCTAAGGATTAGAAATTTTGTTTTCAAATTTTCTAAAGTATTCTTGGTTCTTTGTTTTTTGGTTTCGTTGGTGATAAAACTCAACATCGTTTATTTTTTGCCTCTGCATGTAACGAGCACCGTTGAGGAACAAAAGTACAAAACCTATTTAAGGTGGCACACTGGCATGCTTTGATTCTGTTTTGTTGTTTTATATTCCTCTTTTTGTGGTTGCTAAATTTTTATAGTGATTTCATATAAGGGTTGCTGATCATTTTTTGTGGTGGATCAAAGTCTCAGTTTCTTTCCGGTGTTCCATTTCAATGTTAGTAACTTTGAACTTTTGGATTAGGGATATTTATGGCTCGATTTGGTTTGATTATTCATCAAAAACTTATTTGAATTAAACTTATATAGTTTGGTTTTTATTTAAAATAAAATTTAAACCAAATCAAATCACATTTTTTGTTGTTTTATTTGGTTTGATTTTTATGATTTTTACTAAAGTACCATTTCATTAAAATTTATTATTTTTTTATCTTTTAAATTAAATTACATTAAAAAATTACTAATAACAATCAATGAAATTTATTATTATGTTAAACCTTTTATAGTAAAAATTTGTCAAATTTTCATTCATTTTAAACTAAACATATCTTTAAAAGTTGTCTAAAAAAAGAAAATAGTAAACATTATATAAGTTTCATATAGATAACACTACAAAATACTGTGAAACTCAAGTGATATAAATAATAAATGCATAATACTAAAGTAATATAAGTGTTATAATTTGGTTTGATTTCAAAAACACAAATCGCAAACTGAATCAAACCAATCGATTTAAGAAAAAAAATCATCCAAACAAATGAAAAAAATTGATTTTATTCAATTTTTGAATTTTTTAGGGATTTTTTATTTTTATTTTAAACCGATTTAAATTTAAACACCCCTACTTTGAATTTAGCTTCTTGATGAGGTTTTTACATTATAATTAAGCATAGTCATGGTATGGTTGAAATTGCACCCACCCAAATGGTACAAATAAAAAAAAAATATTTTCTCCTATCCTTTTCCTAATAAATAAGTTTTAATGTATTTTATGCTAAAATTTATTTCTTATAAAAAAAATATCAAAAGTAATAATATTTTCTATAGCTAAGGCTGGATCTATATCAACTCAAATTTGTTTTGAATGATTCACTAGTTGAGTGATAAAATTTTCCGAACACCCATTTTACTTTTACTTGATCCAAACTCATTTAACTAATTTGAAGTAATTTTCCCCAAAGTCCCATCTCAATCCAACCCTAATCACTCATGCACAATATCACCACTCAACTAAGGCAATGGGTTAGGACGTAGGAAAGAAGCTCGCCATTCACTGAATAGCGAACGCTAATGCCTCAAACGCACCACGTGGATGACGTGTATTGGGCCTAAAGTTTGTTACTTGTATCCGTTAGATGGGTTTGGGTTTGGGTTTGGGTTTGGGATTAGAAACAAAATAATATTAACCTAGCTAATGCCAACAGTTTGAGTGAATGTTCTTCCTTGTATATCAGTAAAATATGTGTGTAATATTATTCCAAGTTTCAGATATCATTTTTTTTTGTCCAAAAAAAAAGTTTCAGGTATTATTAAGTTAGTAATAGTAATAAAGAAGGAAGTTTTATTAGTATACAATTAATAAGTACAAGTTATTAATACATTAATAAAAAAAAAGATATTTATTATAGGTTAATTTTTAACAATTATTATCATAGTTATCTAATTTGTTTCAGATCAGGTAACACTGACTCAATTCACCATGCACCCAAGCATCAAGGAGGTAAAAAAAGTTAATAACAGCACTGGACTGAGGACATCTAAGGCTCAAACCACCAAAGGTCTGCTTTGCTCAATACTCCGCGTGCCTAAACCAAACAATCCCTTGTTCAAATCACACTACAATATTCATTTGTTAGATAAAATACCAATAAAAACAATAGCTACACTGTACACATATACTACCCATATATCATTAGTTCATTACACTGATTTGGACCTTAGAATACCTTTACAGGTATCTCCTACCTTTCACCATTGTTCTGAAAGTGACACCTACATCCACCTCCAACCGTCAAGTATATTACGAAGGCCTCATCCACCCTTTAAAAGACTCAGTTGATGGCAACTGATCTTAAATAGGGCAAAACATGGTGAGCTTTATAAATCTTTATGTTATGATCGGATGTTTTGAAAATTAAATCAAAATAATAATAAAAAGTAAAAAAAATAAAATAAAATTAGGTCACTATTTAGTTATTTAATTGTGATTGAATCGTGATTGAACTAAAATACGTATTTAAATCAAACTATTTAGTATATTTTATAAGAATGTATTAATATGAGCATTATAGGTTAAGAATTAATAGTCGGAACTTGGAACTTTGAAATTGACATTGTAATTTTCTTTTTGTTTTAATTCTTTTCGCCAAAATATTTTCTCTGAACCTAAAAAATATAGTCTCTATGCTAACCATGTTCACGGACGTAAGTCATCGAAAGTGAAAAGACTGAGACAACCAGATATTATTATATGGTGACCATGACACCAGTGTCCGAGTCTTTATTATTTGCAAAGGATAAGGTGGAATCCTTTTTTCAAAATTTAATTTAGGAAATGTTAAAATTTTCATATTTATGAAATTTAATTTTTGGAAAAACTAATTTCTAAAATTATTCTTATTTTTAAAAATTAACTTTTAAAATTGTTGAAGTTTTAATATTTCTGAAAAGTGAAAACTAAATGAATTCATGTGTATAAGAGCAATGTTAAATTTATTTATTTTTTAAATATGGAGGGTTGGTCTAAATGTAATTACCATAATTTATGAAGACCAAAGCAAAGTTGGCCCAAGTTGTCGATCCTGATCGTGAAAACGGAAAGAAGATACACAATTTGAATTGTCGAGCAGGTTCTTTGCATGTTTCCAGTTTGCAATCCCATGACTTTACTATATTTTTTCATAGAGTGTGATAAGGTCAATTAATTCTTACGTTGTTAAAACTATTTGTTCTATCGAACCAATGATATGTAACAAACATGTAGTTAAATACACTGATAAGTGATAACCAGGTAGCTTAAATATTAGATATTCAATGTTATAGAGCAAAAGATTTATCAAACCGTGATTCCATCTTTCTTACTAACTGTGCCCTTGAATGGTTTTAGAAGCTGGAGCACCTAACCAGAAAGAAATTCGAAATTTGAAACAATTGTCTGCATAACGTTTAATAAACTTCATGTAAAAGCTGCTGCAGGTAGTATATATATTATATACTACTATCTAAGTATATGTATATTTTGTTTTGGTTGAGACTTGAGACTCTCAGGGCAGAAGATAAATGACCACGGCACGTAATTTACTCCTTTAAACTGTATTCGTATCATAAACCTTCATTTGGAAGTGAATATTAGCAGCTATATAATCTAGGATGAGTAGTTAAAATTAGTTGAAGTTGGTTGATAATTGATCTTCAACTTGTATATAAGGCACATATATGGCCTAATTGTATCATCTCTCTCATATGCATCAATTAGACACGGATTTTCTAAATGACTCTAAATTTCTCTCTTCTATTGGACTCTACCATCATGTTTCTCAACTCTTAGGTCAGGAACCTTGGTTAGTTAAATCATCATGTCCGTGTATGTGTCTGTTAAACATTTAAACTATAGTGTAGCTTATGTAAATGCTTCTGCTCAACATCACTTAAAGCACTATTAGCTTTGATCTTCTAAAGTTCTAATTCCTATACTCTAAGATTGTGCTTGTTTTCCAGTCGTGAACTAGTGCTGGTATTTTTCTAAAGTTTGAAACCAGACACTCCCCTCATTGTAGCTTCACACTTGTGTTACTATTCATTGCGGGATTAATTCTGAAATTAATTAATCAAATAAAATGTAGGAAACTTCCATTTATGTCAGTACATATTATATGGCTATGATGTTGGAGCAAATATGTAGAGATCTTGTGAACTCTAGGCACCCTCCTGTCCTTAAATTGCATAAATTTAAACAAGTACATGATAAGAAAAATCATCCATGTGATTTTTGTAGCCAAAAATTGTGCATACATGGTTCTAGACTATCTTATGAGGTTTATTCAAGATAACTCGATTGTCATTATTTAAAGTGATTGGATTTCCTGATATACCAAGAGACAATATACAAATGATCTTTGTCATTTCTTTAGAGTTTTCTTTCTTTAATTGATGGAATGTGACTAACATCAGCAAATTATAGAGTGGATAAACTATTGTGTAATCGTTCTGCATAACTAGTTCTTCTATTCAATTTTGATCTCACGTACAGTAAGAGTTTAATATTGCTCAACTTTGTAAATTTACAAATTCAGAATTCCCTAAAAATTATGCTGGAAACACAAGAGGGTATCTTCAAAATCCTTAAAAGAAGCTCGCAAAGTCTTCGCTAGGGATGAGGATCTTGTATTGATGAGCTTACTGAGCTAGTGCCAACATATATACCATATCACATCTAGTCAACTTTCAACAAGCTAGTTCCTTGTATTTTAATCTAACCACAATGTATTTTTTATTTGCTACTTTGTCTCAAAGTAGCTGTTTTAAACTTGCTTTTTGATTGAACAATATTTTTAAAATTAAGCTATCAGCACTGTTTTCTTTTCCCTTTCCCCTTTTAAAATTAAGTTATCTGCATCGTTTTCTTTCCTCTTTCCCCTCTATTGGTTAACCTAACGGGGAGCTCCCTTTTTGATGATTAACAGATTAAGAACTCAGTATCAGAGTTCAGATTTCTCTGCCTGATGATTGGATATGACCATTGTCAAAGGCTTAAGTTTTGGGGATTAAAAATTGTATTTTACAGCAGTGATATTTTCCAACAATCTAAGGTCATTTAAGGGATTTTTGTTTTTACCATGGTATTAGGTGGGATACAAATTACTACTATTTGCATCAACTGTTACTAGTCATTGAAAGAAATTATTAAAAAGATTTTATGATGAATAATATTCTTGAGAATTTAGATATTAACCAAGTCTGATAATGTTCTATGATCTATACAGTGGATTTCACTTGGTAGAATAATGTTAATATTGGTATTGTAGATAAGTGGAGTAGTCAGTAAGGTATACTAGTACTTCCTAGACAGGCATACATGGTTATAGAAATAACATTCCTCACGAAGGAGACAAGACTGTTTCAGGTATCTGCATACTTTAAATTAATGTACATGTTATGGACAGTGCATTCAGTCAATTTCGCATTTAATTCATGACCTCCTTGGCGAACCATTAAATGCATCCTCGATTTGTATACTGTACATGACACTGATAGTTTATTAGAAGTGTGTTGACTCTAGATGCATGTATTACATACTTATGCATACCAACAAATGTTGGTTCAGTATACAAAGATAGGACTTATATATGTCTAATAAGAACCTAACTTCAAATTCCGCTTCTAATTCGAAGACTTTATTATTAAGTACTGTCTATAAATATTTTTATAAATATTCTTTGAATCATAAGACTTGTTTTAGTTTTTGTGAATTTATTGAAACTCAACTCACCTAAATATTTTAATAAGAAAAAAAGGGTATAATACTGATACACAAAATATTGTATATGTGCACACTCCTTGCTACCAGAGGAGTAGTGGAATGCGACCCTAGTTCCAAGACCTTCCACCATATTATAGTATAAATTATTGAATTATTGGCTACACTGCATTTTTCTCAAACAATGGTTGATATTGATCATTACTATGAGTCTAGGATTTTTTTAATTGACAACGGTAACCTAGGCTTGGAAATTTGTTGATGATGCAAGAATCAAGAATTACTCTATGTTCTCTACTCCAAGTCTCCGAGAATCTTCTAAACCAGAGTTCCCCGACAAGTCCTCTCTTCCCCTCATAATAATGAGAAATGTTTATCCATGATTAGTTTGTATTTGTAGTATTTAATGTCATTTCTTCTTTTCTTTCCATGTCTTGGCGTGTGTGATTTTTATCTGCAATGCAAATGTTAATAGTTAGTTTTTTTTAAAATGTTAGTAGAAAAGATATGAATCTATCTGTGTTTTTTTTTACCACCAAATTAATCTTATAATTTCGTTTGTGATTATATGCATAATTTTTATCATTTTGCTTAAAATGATGTGATGGTTGCTGGTTGTGTGTGCTTGTTATCTGTTCGTATTCTGTGGAAATTACTCTCCGGTTGTAGGTCCGATTATAACCATATTCCCTACGTCGTCATTGCTTTTCTCTTTATTTTTAACCCCTCCTCCCACTTTTTAAATTTTTAATTATATATTTTTCCAGTTTTAATAATGTTATACTCTTTATTTACGTTTTCTGTCTTTGTTATTTACAAGATAACAATAGTCTGCTTTATTTTTGTTTCGGAAACATGGCAATGCAAGTGTAACAAATTCTTTTGTTTCCTCTTGTTCCAAAAGGTCATTCTTCTGGTTAGATATAAGCACAATACAGAACACAAATTACAAAGGATATATATATATATATATATATAGAGAGAGAGAGAGAGAGAGAGAGAGAGAGAGAGAGAACTAGAGTACTGGCTAGTTAAAGTGGTGCGGCATAGGCACCATGGACAGTTGTATAGGTGCTGCCCATTAGCCCATGACTATAACACACTATAGACGACATTTTCATAAAACAAGTAATAAAGTGAAACCACGTTAACCCATGTTACATAAAGGTTGAACCAATGACACCTCTTATCATCGTAATACGAATCATTGTCCTTTTGCTGGAAATTGTTTACCCATTTGTTTATATTCACATCGAATAAGCTAATAAATATCGTGCGCCCTTATGTAGTAGTGGTCCAAATTCAATGAAAAAAGATGAATAATAGTAATAGTAATAATAATTCAGAAGATCCAAATCGTTGATATTATAAGTCATAACTGCTTCTCTGTGTGATTGTTTGTTTGCCTGTAACTTTGTACTGTTTTTCTCCTAGTCCAGCATTATGCTCTAAACTCTAATATGTTTGGCTGGATTGTATGAAGCTGGAGGGGTACATCCACCAAAAAAGCCAATTTCAAAAAGAATACTATACCCTTCTCCCCCTAGTTTAATTTGGATGGAGACGTGATTAAATAGTGATCAGATAAATCATGTTATCTGTTTGATTACTTATGTGTTTAAGTACACCATAATCAAGAAATCAACTTTTATGAAAATGCACAAAGTAGTCAACGACTAACGTCATACCAATATGTGTATATAACAATGTTTAATTAGATTTCCACTATAAGGAAAATGCTTTCCGGCTACAGCCACATGTGCACTTTTACCATAAGTTTGACCTTTGACTTTAGAGTTTAATTTTGGTCTATGGATCACGTGATCATTTTGCTAGTCACGTGAGCCTCTTGTTGGGTAGGATACTATACTCTAATCCCAAAGGAATCACATCCCATGCATCTGATCTAAAGGGGGAAAGTAATACCAACAATGAACAACTTAACCTGTTTTGAATTTATGTCAGCGTCAAAGGCCATCTATGCGGTTATTGTGAATCAAACACCTTGCTCTATAAAAATAAAAAAATGTCGTTACTTAATCTATATATGTGATGTGAAATTTTCTTATCCATATGAACAATTTAAAATGAAAAAAACTAGCTATGAATGTTGTAAACTTACACCCTTTATTTATATTAAAATGGAAGCAAGGTGATTTAATATATTTGGTTGGGGATAGAATGGGTTGTGCATGTCAGGTGTATGGCATGTGAAGGTTGGACCCACTCTGTTGAAAATTTTCTAGTGCCAGCTTAGAGTAAGAGGTATTCGAGAAAACAGTGTAATATAGGAAGGACAGAAAAAAAAAAAAATATTGAGGTTGACTCAATATCATTGGTACTTGTCCTGATATCTCACTTCTCAGTAGTGACTCAAATTCGCAGTGGATACCTAACTCACCACCTCCCCATTACAAGTTTTCAAAGGGACATACGTTTGAGAGAATAAAGTGAAAGGATTAGTCACATAATGAGATTGTATTGTATTTATATTTCATAAACTTTACGGCTTAATTTTTTTTATCGATCAACAATGATTAAATGCATCATTCATTAATCACTCTATTCAACTAATTAATATATTAAAATTAAGATTAAACAATTTAAATAATATTTAAGTTTAATTATTTACGAAAATAATTTTTAATTAATTTTTATCGTTAAACTTCAAATTAGTTAAAGTCTCATTTTATTATTGAATTGAAAGATTAAAAAAAAATAATACACCCTTCATTCATCATAACACATTTGCTCATTTGTTTAAATTAATATTGACACAATCATGATGAAAGGAACCAAATAAAAACAAATATAATTTCTTTAAAGAACAATTGGTAAGAATAGAATTAATGAAATAGGATTTATATATCATTGGTACTTGTTAAATAAAATGGAATTAATAAATATTTTTATTATTTTTCTTACATTATATTTATTACTTTATTACAAAAGTTTAATTTATTTTCAATTTCAATGTGAAAATTTTATTAGTGTATATTTTATAAACATATCTATAAGTAAGTTTTTAGTTTTAATGTCTATCTTAAACTTCTTAGATTCAACTCACCGTAATTCTTTAGAAACAAAAACTAACAAGGTAACTGGATTGACATTATTATCTTATATTTTCTCAAATTTTCACGTCAAGTAAACAAAAAGTATAAATAGTATTCTTGTTTTTAGTAGATTATAATTTTTTCTTTTTGAAATAATCTTATTCAAGTTGAATAAAATTATTATACCGACTTGATGTGTGAACAATAAATGGTGGGTGTTTGTCATCAGAAAACGAGGACTAGCAGAAGCATGGTCCCAAAAGCTAGCTCAAGGGATGAGGGTTGCCCCTCACTTATATATTTTATTCTAATGTGGGAGAATTATCCCTATATATTCTAGTGTGGGAGACTTGAATTATTTCCAACACACGCAACATTAACTATTCACATAATTTACAAATGCATAATTAATTTAATAGATTATCCATCTTAAATTTGCGACTCCATAATGTCATATAAATTTAGAAACTTTATGAAAAATTCACTTTAATACTAAAGTTGTTAACCAAGATACTTAACTTAATTTTCATATAAATTTGCGGATTCTTATTTTTGAAAGTACCTTTTTATTCATAAGAAAACAATTAAGTAACATTACTTGTATAAAAAAAATCACAAGTCAAATGCTTCAATCACAATTTTTGTTAAACAATACGTCTTATTTTTAGCAACTCTCATAAACAACGGGGTCCCACATGTTCTTAGTTGTGCGATTAAAACATTATTTCTTGTGTTGCTGGATTAGTACCAAGGCACCAAAAATTGTGTCTAAGTACAAGTATGCTTGAAAACACTTATTTCTACTTTGATGATTGATCGTGACTATCTTCTCGACATAAGATACGATGTGCATGTTTGAAAACCTAGTGCATTAGTGAATGTTTGTGTTTGATGCCCATGTCCAACAAGAAGCTATCTTCATGTTTTGAAATACATTACATTTTAAACACACATATCTTGTTATTTTCACGTCAAAATCCTCTATCAATAGAGAAATAAAGAATAGTTGTTTTACAAAATTCACATCACGTCAAGCTACGAATCGTTTCCAAGCACACACTAAACAATTAGCTTCCAAGATCTATATTGTGTGGCTGTAATGAAAAACCAAACACAGGCTATATGTGTGAGAAGAAACTATCCTCTTGTGTTTTTGAAATTTTAATATAAATGTAAAAATTTACATTATTAATTTAATAAAATCATGTCAAAATATTTTTTTATTTGTTAAAATGATTTCAAAGTTATAGAGTATGTATGAGTTGTCGTCCAACATGAGACGTGCATTTTAAGATTAATCTAACGGACCAACACAAAAATAACACTCCATATCGATGCAAACGTAATCTTGAAACTTACAAATGGATACTAAAAAATAGACATCTTGCTAGTTTTACACTATACACGAGAAATTACGTCAATAATGAGCGTTAAACTTCAAATTTGTATATGTGTTTAACAGGTTCCAAAATTTATATTTTTACTTCTTCAAACATAAAGATGAAATTTACTTATCACGCTTGATAAAAAAGAAAATTAGTCACACAAATAAGAGACGGATAATGAGATTTTTTATGCATGCAAGACAGTATATGCACTGTAATTTGGCGGATTGGTCAGCGTATAGGACCTTCATTAATAAAATATTCTTCGCCTTTAAAAAAAATAACAAAAATTATCTAAAATGACTCTAGACCATTGAAAATAACATAAAAACACTAAAATCTTACAGTAAATTCTAACATATCACTTAAAAATTATCAAATAAGTACTAATTTTGAGAGAATTAAAGTCTTTCAAAATATGATGTATTTTCACACTATCGTCAATGATAAAATGTCACTACTAACTTTTTTTTATTTTTAACTTTAATAATTTTATGCAATGCCACGTGTCAACCTATTGATTTATTGATACAAATAGATAGTTTTCATTTAAGAGTTTATAACTCCACATATTTTATCTCAAAAAAAAATCCACATGTTTTATTTGTTTAATTAATAACAAATGTTGGATTCTTAGTTTGACAAAGGTTGTTTCGATTTGGCGGGAAAAGGATTAATGAAATTGAATAATGCATTGAAATCCGCCGGCATCGATGCCCACGTACGACTGGTCCACGTCAGCCAGTGCTTGATTCACGGGATTCCTGTGAATACTCTCAGAAATTAGCTGCAATAAATGCACAGGTACGTGAGTTGTTTAATAGTTATTTTAATTTATTTTTTTAACAAAAGAAAAAAAAGTAAAGTACTATATTTTTTCTTCTAATTTTCAAAATCGAATTTATTTTTTTAAAAATGGTTTATCTTATTTTCGTGTGAATTGGAAACTCAACTTTCATTCTTCAAAATGTTTATAATTAATATTAATATTTAATTATAGTAGTAAACCATCACAAAATACATTTTAAAGATCCCATAGAAAGTATTTAGAAAAATAGAACAAATTTTTTAAAAGATTAAAACCAAATATTTAAAAATTAGAGAGAAAAGAACATAGCAGTGATGCAAAAATGAGTCATTCAATAAAGTTTATGTGGTTGGGTACCCCTTAATATCTTGTAACCAGCACTTGGGTTCAATATTCGGCTTCAATCCTATATGTGGTTGAGTATACCTTATACCCTGTAATCTATATATACATATTTTGTGTGATTTGAAAAAAAAAAAGAAAAGAAAAGTCAAGTCAACCTGAATTGAACTACCAAGCATATAGATTAACATTTTCACAGTTCTAGAGTGTACTTTATCCCTCCTGAAAAGTAACACGCAATTGCCTTCATTCATAAATTTACATTCGAACTACCAAGCATATAGATTACTTACCGCATATAGATTAATTGGTAAGTAATTTAAATTTTTAATTAGTAGTATCAAGTTTGGATATTTCATATGCAATTAATTAAACAAAATAAGTGTGTTAATGATTTATTATTTTATTTTTAAATAAAATATTATGATTTTAACTCTTATTAATTTTTTTTATTTTTTACTTTATGTAACTTTTTATAACATAAATATCGTCAACCATTTATATAAGTATCACGTTAATATTAATACATCACATCACAAATCAAAATTAAATTTAATTTTAGACAATCAACTAATAAAAGATCAAAATTGTTATTTGGAAAAATAGGAGAACTATGTCTTGATTTAAAAATAGAATAATAAAAATGATGGATTTTAAATTATAAAGAACAAAAATTACAATTCAACTTATTATTTAATATATTTTAGATTTCAATCAGAAAGCACCTCGGCCAAGTATATTTTGACAATCCGATTATATCTCGGCTAAACCCTAATCCTCTTGGATTAGAAGGCCATTTAGTATTATTCTAATCTAATCATCATCTTAATGTTATTATTAGATAATATCGGATTAAAATTTTCTTAATCAAAAAAGGTAAGGTGCATAGATCCTATGATTCACAAGTATTAATTGTATATAAAAAATTAGATTCTCAATGTAATGTTACACTGTACATCTTCATTATTACATCTTAATAATTATCATATAGAGTATCACTAACTTTTAGTGTCGGTGTGTTCCTGCCAAGTAAACTACAAAAGATTTTGGAGTAGGAGAAACACAACCGAAATTGACAGAACTCTACTAAAGAAAAAAAAATACTTCAATACTCCTGAGTCGTGAGCAATTACAATATGTTTTTACTTCTAAAAAACTTTTTTTTCCTTTTTTATTTGATACATTAAAATTTATAAAAATATCTGTCCAACTTTTATTCCAACAAACCCTTATATTTTGGAAAACAAAGAATTTTAATTAGGGAACCAAGCAAGCACGTTTCGCCCATAAACTGAAAAAAGAGTGTGGAACGAAAACATAAACGTGCACTAGATTATTCCAGACACCTACTTGCGGCGTATTCTAGAGTGTTTAGATAACATGAAGAATTAATTATAGTTTTCAAAATATGACAATACCATGAAAATATAAAAGCGACTCTTTTTATTGTGTTATCTTCACCATAAAAATACAAGTTATTATTTTTTTTATCATAAATATAATCTAAACACATTATTCGTGAATTAGCTTGCCATGTTCAGGAATCACGAGCTGAGCATGCGTAATGGTGTTTCCGCCGAAGTAGCATGGGACCTTGATGTTATCAACTTATTATTGCATGTCAGTGAAGTAGTAACAAACACCAGAATAGGGATATTTTCTGAGTTTTTGACCATGTCACTGTATCTTGGGGTCTCTTTGGCAGTGTGACAGCAGAAAACAATAAAAGGAATGCTAGTAATAAGCACTAATAATGTACAGTTATGAGTCAAATGTACGATGATTATGTCTGATCTTTTGTTTATGAACAGAGTTGGCTAATTAAAGAAACAATAAAAAAAAAATCACAACGAATGGAATGGGTGGGGGGTGCACTTAATTTGTAGTATTTAAGTAGGGGTAGGGAATTTGTTAAATATCTTTAGAATTATTTTTAAAAAATCTTATATATTTGTGTATTTTGGCATCATAAATTTTATAGCGATTTTTTTATTTTTAATTACTTTAAATCAGTCAAATTGATGGTAAAAGAAGAAAAGACTCAGGTAAATTAAGAAGTTAAGGTAACAAAAAAATTGCTAAAATGTCTTTAGAGTGATTTGTGAATTGTATGTTAAATTTTGATTGAATTGGTCTTAAATATGAATCGAGGTAAAAATAATAATGTTTTGTATTTGAGAATAGTATTTTAAAAATTATTTTATTTGAATAGTATATTATAATAACTTTTGAAGTGTATGTAAATAGTCAAAAGGCTTGACCATTAATTTTAACATTGTGTAAAAAGTACTCTTTACAGATATATTTTTGGAAGAAGAATTTTATTTTAATTTCTTAAAATGATTAAATATATTTTTTAATATTTATTTAATTAGCTTTTTTTTCAAGTAAATTTCAAGATAACGCTCTCGAGATTGGATAGGTGAGATTTTTAGCTCTTATAGTTTAACATATTTTTTTGCTTTAAAAGAAATTTAACATATTTCATCCAATGGCAAGGCTAGAATAGAAATAGGTATTTTAATAAAATAGATGATTGAAATAATTGTTTTAATAGGCAAAATAATTAGTCAAATTTATAGAGAATGTAAATCTTTCTTTAAATAATTTATAATGTGGTTTATTTTTAGATTGTAATTTTTAAGAAGAAAAAAGGTTTACCCAAGCATTTGTACATATTTTAAAAGTGATTTTTTTCAGGAAAAAATCTTAAAGAAACAAAGTCTTAAATATTAATTTAATTTGTGGGTTTCATACCCAAAATTAATTATTTTCAATTAAAACAAACAACTTTTTTTAAAAATCAATTTTATCTTAAAACTAATTTAAAAAGCTATAAAAATCATGTGAAACACAATTACGATAGTTGGATCAATTAATTTTAACCACCTACAAACCGTGTTTTTTTTTTACTGCACATACCAACCGTGCTATTAGTATGTTTTTCTTAACAAAAATAGTATTAGACTGTTTAATATTGTAAAATGTATTGGAAAAAGTAAATACATAGATACAATGCTCGTGTGAACAAATCAGAACAATATAGATTGTTTTATTTTGTTTATCCTGATTTTATATGATGATATTTTGTTTTTGGATTTGTTTTAATTCTAAAATATATGGAATATAAAACAGAAATATATATTTTTATAATAGAATTGATATATTTTTAATCTTCTTATATATCAAACACGACCAAAATATAATAGCTGCTGTCGCTAAGGACTATAATATAGAGTAGTCTGTTTCGGCCCATTCAGTTAATGAGACGTGCCTTTGAAGAGAAGGAAGAATCAGGGCCACATGGGGCAGTGTGATTGTGGCATTGTGCTTAGCTTTAAATAAATAAATAAAAAACCTTAAATATTAGGATCAATTAGGGGCACATCTCTTGAAGTTCAATGAAATTGTACTTAATTTTTAATATTATTTTATTTTCCTTCATTTACATAACTTCATAACAAATTAGGAATAGTTTATGTTAATGTTGATGAAAAAGTATATGATATTATATTATAGTTGTAGTTGGGGTTGCAGTAAAAAAAATGTTGGCTAATTTTTTTGATAAACTTAACATCTTCTTTATATACAATTATAGATAATAGTATCGAATTATCTATTAGTTATACCCGGTGTATTTAAATTACTTCATTTTTTTCACTTTTAATCAAATAGAGATGTTGATGAATATATAGTAGCAGTAGTAATAATAATAATCTAGTTATTTTTAATAATCTAGTTATTTTTATTTTTGACACTATAAAAAGTGACAAGATCAGCATTAAGGGACAATATAATTAGAAATAAAACTTATAGCTAGTTTGATTTAACATTCGGGACGTGATTTTTTATGTCAAAGCTGAAACAGTTAGTTCTAGCTTCTGCATCAAAGAGCCTTTAGACCTAAATTTTTTGGGTGCAAGACTCGGTTCCAAACATGCTCTTAGCTTGAATACTATTTTTAGCAACCTCTTGATGATGTGTGAAATTACATATACAAGTAGTAAAGAAAAAAAAAACAGAGAAATTACAAATACAAGTTGTAGTTACTGTGCTTTTTACGGTGAAAGCCACTTTCATCAGTCATAACAATTTAACAAACTATCAAAGCTCCACTGTTTTGTATATCCATATCTATTTATAAGAGTGAAAAAAAAAAGGTGAAATCTCAATTTGGTCTCTTGAAAAGTGGGACGCGGTCATTTATATCCTTGAAAGCATTAAAATTAAAAAATAGTTTCTAAAAGCGTAAATTTATCACTGAAGTTAGTCTCAGTGTTAGATAGAATATGTTGAAGTTAATGTTCATGACTATCTGACGTGTCATTTGTTAACATGGCAAAAATATTATACATGCGGATGACACACAATAATTTAATCATTTAAACTGAAATAAAATTTGTCATTTTTTTAACTTTTTCAAAACTTGTGATGTGGTATACTCCCTTAAAATTACTTAGGTTAACTTATTATTTTGTTGTCTCTAATTTTTTAAATTTATAAATTTGATTTCTTAATTTTTAATCGTAACATTTGGTCCTTTGATTTATAAAATGATAATTTTGATCTTATGGTAAATTATTAATAAATAATTATAATTAATAGAATTATTAAGTTAATAATAAATTAATTTAAAATTTTTAATTCAAAATTATTTTATAAATTTTATGATTTTGGTTCCTTGATTTTTAATTGTAACATTAGATCTCTTAAGCTTATAAACGGGCAATTTTGATCTTATGATAGATTATTAACAAATAAGTCTAATTAATAGAGTTATCAAGTTAATAATAAATTAATTTAAAAACTTTAATAAAAAATTATTACCTTAATAACTTAAAAAACCATTTAATCCTTCACAACATTGTAGTCCTCTTTTTCTTCACAAACATCTTTTTCAACTCTACCACTGCACGCGATCCCACTAACAACAAAATTACATTATGATTAATAATATTTTATTAACATTTTTTAATGATTAATAATTTTTTATTTAATTTATAATTAATATAACAACTCTATTAATCATAGTTATTAGTTAATAATCTATTAGGGGGATCAAAATTATAGTTTAACCTTTTTATTATTATTTTGGTCTTTAAACTCAATCACTCATTCTCATTAAATTACTTTCGATTTTCCAATTAAGTTCATGGGCATCATCATCTTTTTCTTTCCCTTCATTCTTTATCCCTTATATTTTCATCTTTATCTTGTTGTGTTTATAATCTATCTTAACTCTGACCTTCTCCATTTACATACCAAGTCCACCACTTTTAATTTTTAAAACAGGTAGAGTTAAATGCAAGCCATAGGAAAAGTTTTTAATTTTTGTAAGAGCATAAAACTAAGGTTCCATTTGAGGTGGTTTCTAATTTTTAGTTTTAAAATTTTTAAAAATCAAAATCAATTTTAATTTTGAATTTTGAGTTTTAGTTTTATTCCTTGTTTATAATTTTTAAAAACATGTTACATATTAAAGATAAATAAAACGAGTCAACAATTTTTTTCTTTTCTTATTCTATTATGAAAAAATGACAATGACAAGGGTAGCAAGGTGGAAGTGGGGGACAATGACGGTGGTGGCAATAGTGATGGTGTCAATGAAATGGTGGTGGTGGTGGTAGTGATGACGATGGTCGGGTTGAAATAGTAGCAACAATGATGATAACAGTAACGGTAGTAGTGGTGAAATGGTAGTGCCTATGTTTTACAACCTAGATTGACCATGATTGGTCAATCTAGTTCAATCGCAACCCGAAGGTTTGGCTAGATCAAGTTGCCTATCAGATCGATCATACATTGAACTTGATATAACCTGGTATGACCGACTGAGTTTATAGTTAAACTGGTGACCCACTTACCTAGACCAAGTTACACCCAAGTAAGGAAACACATTGGGCCATGTAGGTAATTGAGGTCAAGTATAAAAAATTAAATATGATGCGAGATGGAATAATGGTAGCGACGACGACAACAGTAGCGGTGGCGATGGTAATAACGGAGGTGTGGTGGTGATGGTGGAGGTAGCAAAGGCGAGGTGCGGTGGTGGTGGAATGATGGGAGCGACAGTGACGATGACAGTGGTGGTAACAACAGGTGTGTGATGGTGGAGGCAGCAATGACCAAGTGTGGTGGTGGTTGTGGTGACGATATGGATAGTGACAGTGATGGTGGTGGTGGTATGGTGATGGTGGCTAGAATGTATTTTTTAAAATAAAATCAAATTCAGAAAACATTTTGTCTTGATTTTGATAATGAATGTAAAACTATTTTAAAATTGAGTTAAAATCCATTTCAATTCCAATTTTATTGATTGCGCTTTGTTTTAAAAATTACATTTGAAAATCAAATACTCGCAACCATACCAAATGAGGCCTAAGCTTCAAACAAGATTTCTAAGATGTCAATGTTCGATGCAACCATCCTTCAACACCACCTCATATCACCATCATTTTCACCCACAATACTAATGACCACCATTAGACACTTAAGCGTTAGTCATGCACCCCATGCACACATTAAACCAAACAACGTCTTCTACCCAAATCAAGGTATTCACTTATATGCTATTAATGTGTGAATAATCTATTTTAAATTTTATTTTTAAGCTCTAATGAAAATCAAAGTGTATCTTATGGTTTACATTTGCCTCTGCGTGTTTTTTAAATTTAAATGGTGGATTTGGTATGTGAATGGTATAGGAGTAAGTCAATATGTTCTAGAAAGTTTGGAAAAGGAGGGTGAAAAGTATGGAATGAAAGTAAATGATAAGATAGTAATGTCTATGCTAATAATTTATTTGTAATGTGATACTTAATTAAAATTTTTAAAATATTTTCAAATACCAAAATGATAATAAATGATAAAGTTTAGAGACTAAAATGACAACAATTGATTAAATTCAGGGAATAAATTGAAAATGACACATGTAAAATTATAAGTATTGAGAAGGTAAAAAACTAAACTTCCATATCAGTATAACCAATTGAGTTATCGTGTATCACTTATATATATACCATTAACAATCACATGTGTAAAATTGTCATGTGTCATTCATGTATATTTGAGTTGTCAAATAGACAAAAAGACATATCATGTGGACACAAATATTAACTTTAATAATAAAAAAATTCTAACAATTAGACTATTGTGAGAAACAACTTGCATTTTCAAAAATTAACTTTAAATTTGAATGCTTGTAAGTTTCATGTGAAAATTAGAATATACAACTTAGTTTACATTAGCTACATATCAGGAAAGCAGTTGGATTATGGCCTTTTAAAAGTTAGTTGATTAAAAAGATTTACTCCAAGTCATTGTAATTTTTTAAGTCTAGTACTTATTAAATAAATATAAATGATAATATGTAGGTTTATAATAATAATATAAATATTATTGTATTAAATTTGCAGTATAATATTTTAAAGCTATATTATCTATTGATTTGTTTAAAATGCTTAGTAGGAGTATGCCAAAATAGATATAAATTCAAGTTTATTAACCTATTTAAATAAGTAGAGTACATTTTTAACCTTTAGAAGACTACTATTAAATACTAGTAGTATTTAAATTAAGTCAAACTTTTAAAGACATTAAATGAAACTTAAAAATAATCTTTTATTAAGTATAGTATTTAAGTCAAATTTGAAATTTAAATTTGAAAAATAAATTAGCATCGGGACTTATTTTGTCGATTTGCTCGTAGTGATTAAGTATCAAGTATCGACACACATTCAATGCATTTTCCAAGCAAACAAAAAAAAAGTCCCTCTTCGTTTAATTTGAAAAAAAAAAACACTGTCCATGAACATTACACAAACGACCCCACCGTCTTCAAAATTTACATAAAACCTTAATCTCCAGGTCAGCATCAGCGGCAGATCTAGTCACAGAAAAAAAAAAGAGTCAGAACTCAGAAGCTTATAGGAATTTAAATTTTGAGTGAATTTGGGCAAAGTCCAAAGTTTACCAAAAGCAAGTAGGGACAAAAAAAAAAAATGGAGTCCAGCGGAATTAGGTGAGTGAACTGCAAGTCCATCAGTTGTGAACAGTCCAAAATTTTTGAAAATTTGATTTGAAAACATAACAAACCTTGCAATTTGCAAAGGAAGTAGAACAGAAATAGTAACCAAGCACAAGGATAGCAATTTAAGTTCTTTAAACAAGTGATATATAACCTTTACAAAAAATGAAGTCCATATCTCCAAACATTGCCAATCATATGTAAATGTGGCTCTGCCGCTTAATTAATTTGAAAGATTAGCAGTAATAATAGAGTGGACAAATGGCAGGTGGGTTGCATGCAAGGACAAATGTCCCCAACCACTGGGCCAGCGTTCCAGTTGTTTACAAAATTCCCCATTTTCTCACTTTCTCTTTCATCTTCTTCATACCAATATTTTGATTTTGAACTGTCTCAAAGGGACCATGAAACCTTAATAAAAGCAACTTGTCTTCTTACATTCTATTATCCTCCAACTCACTTCTACTAGACCACCACCCCCCCCTCTCCTTTTTCTTTCTCTCTCTTCCTTTTTCTCTCCTTGGCTGGGTCCCAATCCCTGCACACACAGCTGGTTCATTATTAAATCTTCCTCAACCAGCAACTTCAACTTCCTCGTTCCCCCCCTTCATTACCCTCGTAACTCGTAACGGCTTCATACCCCTTTCTTTTCCTTCGTTCAAGTTAGAATCTTTTGCTTCACTCAGTGAGCCATGGATGACGCTGAGTTGGACGCCGCGTTCGGGTTTCCGTCTGAGTTCCCCTACGAGTTTGACTCGGTTGGGGCCGAACCGGCTGATTCCGGTTCGACCGGAACCGAGAGCAGCGACGAGGAAGACTTCTTCGCCGGGTTGACTCGCCGGCTGAGTCACACCTCACTCAATGAAACAAGGAAGGAACAACAAAAACTCAATGTTCCCATCTGCAACAGCGACAAAACCGAGGTAATGATAACCAAAGCGCGTCGTTTTGGTTCGTCTTTTTTCTTTTCTTTTCGGGGAAGCTAACGTTGTTTGTTTGTTTGTTTTTGTAGAATCAGAAGATGATGGCTCGCGGTTTGGCCGGGTCGCCTCAGTCTATACTGAGCGGAATCGGAAGCTGGTCGGGTCGGAGCGGAGGGTCCGGCGACGGAAGCCCGAACGGGTCTTCCCGTGTTGCGTCGCCAACCACGACGCCGTTTGAGGGCTCAAACGACGCGTTGGATGTGCTGTATGCAGCTGCAGGGCAAGTTGCGAGGTTGAAGATGAACGACGAAGTCTCTTCGAAGTTCGATTTTCAGAGCAGGGGAGTGCTGGGTGGTCTTCCTCCACCTGTTGCGGCGGAGAACGCGTTTTTTGCAAACCAGGGTGTTTCTCAGGTGAGTTAATTGAAATAGTTAAAACCGCGTTCAAGGTGATTGTGAAAATTCGTGAGAATTGCATGTTAAAATGGAGTGTTGTTTTTGTTTGTGTAGGTTCGGTACCAGCAAGTGAGAACAGAGCAGGTGCTGAAGCAGCAGTGTGGTTCGGTTTGGGGGAGGCAAGAGAAGGCTAATTGGGCAACTCAGCAGCACCACCAGCCCCAAGTTCAGAATAGGGTTCGTGTTTTGCGTGAGTTTGGGTATGACTATGAAGCTGTGAATTGCACGCACGTTTTGCCTCACTCTGCATGGCACCCTCTTCAAGTGAAGGACCAGAATACCCAACAGGTGCCTTATTTCGGATCCGGGTCGCGACCCGGGTTGCAAGGTGGATCCGGTGTTACTAAAAGGGGTTGCGCTGGAACAGGGGTTTTCTTGCCTCGTCAATATGGGGCCCCTCCTCCTGAATCTCGCAAGCAAACAGGTAAAATCACTGAATCTGTTTTGTTTTTCCTCCTTGGTTTAAGCTTTGTTTTTGCTTATTTGGTGGTAACTTAAATGTTTTTTTATGTTTTGTTCTGTTCTCTTGTTATAGCTGCACCTGTTTTGGTCCCAGCTAAGGTTATTCATGCTCTGAACCTCAAAATTGATGACCTCAATAGCCAACCACGTTTCTTGGGTGCTTTTGACGTGGACTATGGTAAGTGGGTCTTTAACATAAGAGTAACATTTCGGTTCAGAGTGAAGTTTAGTAGAGTTATTAATTGGATTTTATGTCTGACTAGTGTTTTGTTGTTTTTTCTTGGTAGATGCTTTGTTAGCGAGGAGGAATGCTCTTCTCTTGCAGCAGAAGTTAAGCATGCTGCGAGAAGAGGCAGCTAACTATGAAGCTCTTAGCCTGCCTCAAGAATGGACGTACTGACTCCTTTGATAATAGTGTTCATTCAAACAAGATTCAATTCCTATAAGTTAATCCTTGCTGAAGAAAGAAAGCTAGTGAAATTAGTAGGTTTGTGATAGGGAAGTTGGTTTTTTTAGTTTTTTTATGGTATAAAGATGAGATTCAAGAATGTGTTTGGGTAGTTTAGGGGCAATAAATCATCCGGTTTTTTGAGAGAGATGCAGCTTTTGGGATCTGTTGTTAGTTGAAGAAACAGTGAAAGATAGTAAGCAGTTTAGGGGATTTTTTTTTTAATTTAAATCTATGATTAAGAATATATTTATTATTTGTAATAAGTGGGGTTCGTTTTCTTCCATGTTAATGTTAAATTAATGTTGATGGAAGAAGGGTAAAGGGCTTATTGTGTTGGAAGAGAGGGTTCAAAGTCTAGCTGGGAAAAAGTGTTAGAAGATTGGCCATACTCTTTGTAAAAGCTCTTGCTGGTAATAGAATAGTATTTAATAAGTTATACAATATATGCAGGAAAGGCAAGTCTTGTGTAATTCCTCAAAATCCTCCGTGTCTCTATCCTCTTACTGTTGAAGGGTTGCATTTTAAGCTTTAGTTGGTATTCTTGTGGAATTTGTTCTGCCAAGGTGGGCAAAGGGCAATGTCAATTATGCGTCATTGACACATGACTCGCTCAGTACCTTCTTACCGCATCTTATTGCACATGAATATGTTTGACTTCGATTAATTTTTACAGAAATGCTTACTTTATTTTTTGGAAAGTTAATAAATTGGGGAAAGAAAATCAATAAATTAGTAACACAATGCCCAAAATAATAGTTAATGATACTGGTGGAAATGGATGAAGGCAGAAATTTATAAACTTATAAAAAATTTATCCATACTTATATTTTTCACTGGAATGAAGAAGTCATTAGTCATTGTCAACTGAATACAATAGGCATTGCTTGCTGAAGATGGATTGTGGGGAAATGGGATTAGGAGGGTACGTTCGATGGGTCCCTCTCTGAATCCAGTGTTAGGGCCCCATCCATCTGCATTCCCGCCTTTTTTATTTATCAAAAAAGCAATCTAAAGAGTTGTTTTGAAACTCATGATCTGATTTTGAGCGTTTCTTTTCTGATTTTGACTAGGTCAATCATTTCATTATTAAAATATTGCACTCGTTCTTCTACAACTTTGACATAATCTTTTAATTAAACGGCTTTCTCTATCTAATTTAAATATTTTATAAATTTATTCATTAAACAAAATAAGGTAATTTTTTTCTAAATATTATAAAAATAAAAAATATTAATTATATTTTTAATTTGCATTTTTCTTTAAAGTAAAAAGACCAACATCCGTTTTAGTGTATTTTAACATTATTTTTAACAATTTTTTTTGTTATTAAACAAGTTAGATATATTATAATTTATTATTCGTTTTGTCTTATTATAATTTGTGTTGGAGAAAAAATTATTCTAAAATAATTATTATTTTAATTTTTTAAATGTAATATTAATTATGATTTTTGATTTATATTATAAATTAATGATGATATAAATTAATGATGATATAAAATTAATTTTATAAAATCATTATTGTTTTATCTATTTTGTTTTTTTTTTATTTGTGTGGAACAAACTTGGAGCATAATTATTTTGGAGGAAAGGAGTATTAATGTTTTTTTAATGTGTTATGTCTCTATCGCTTTTTTCATATCATTATTTATATAAGCATTATTGTTGCTTAATAGAATCTGGTAATCCGGCTTTCTACAGGAAACGGAATCTTGATTTTCATTACCAAACACGAAAAGCTGAATATTCATGAATTTATGTTTTACGACAGTATTTCTAGATCACTATGCTCCTTAGAAGTTGGTCATATTATCGTACACTAACGTTTAGTACTCACCGTAACTACTAAGTTGTATTGATATTTTTTAAAGTGAGGTAAAATTGGAAACTAAAAGTTTAAAGAAAAGAATAAATAAAAGTATGCATAACTTATTCATGTAAAATATTAAAATTATAATGAAAGAAAATATTATAAAAATGACATTTCTTTTAAGAGAAGAGAGATCAAGATATTTTTAAAATAATTTTTAATTTAACATATAATTTACAGTGGGAAAAACTATGTTAAGAAAAAAAGCGCAATCAAGTATCCTTATTCTAAATAATAAGGACTCTGTTTCATTAAATAAGTATAAATTTTGTATGATTATATTGATTTACGATGAATGAAAATACAACACATAAATAAATTTTATTAACCTTTGTGTGAATAAATTATTAGGAAGCGTAAACTATTAGAATCGATTTAATGATATACAATTTAGACGATTTACGTAAGGTCCTAAGTTCTAACTTTATTTTAAGGCTTGAAAAAAAACTTTATTTTCGCTATTGTAAAAAAATAAAATAGAAACCATTAGAATATTTTATAGTATGAAGAAGATAGAACTGACCTCACGAATTTTTTTTTTAATAAAAGAAACGACTTATGGACGGCACGTTAGCATTTAGAACACATCAACTTGATAAATTATGCAGTTACTTGCTAGTTGTTCTGCTTGCTTGTTTAAGAATCTAAAGAAGCCTTCAATAAACAGTTATTTTATCAAATAAATCTTAAAATTATATAATGGATTAAGTCATTAGCTTGTATATTTTTAGGTGAGTTGATTTTTTCAAGACCATGAATATTCTCTTTAAGACTTAAACTTAAGACGTATGTGAATAAGTTAAAATTTAGAAAAATTCTATCTCAATTGATTTATACACTCGGTGATAGTTATTAGCTTGTATTAAAAAAAATATATTCTATGTTGTTAATTTAAAATAATTATAGTCTTATTTTAAAAATATTAATATAAAGTAATCTTTTAAACAGGTGTTGAGGTTTGGTTGCATTTTTTTAAGACTAAAAATAGACATATCTCACATAAATAAGTTAAGTTTAGATTATAAATTTAAAAACCAAGTTACGTTTGTTTAAAGATAAATGGACGTGATGCCATCTATTACCGTCCCTAATTGTGACCAAAAGTAATAGTATATTATCCTACATGCAATATCTATTTATTAATCATTTTGGTTCTAAAAAGTTAATGAACGAATAATTCTGGTGAGTTAATAAATCTTTTACGGTGCTTCAAAAAAGTAAAGAGATTGGTGGAGTTTTTTTCTTTTTCTTTTTATGATAATATAATAATATAAATTATGACTATATCATAAATCCATCTTTTTGGTTCAGCACAAAAGAGAAATTCATCTCCAGATTTTTAATTCTACGCGTTACATTGTTGAGTTATATCAAGGAGAGGGTAAACGACAACTACTACGACAGTTTTTTCTTTCTTCTTTTTGTTTGTTGCGTTTAATGAATAATGACCTAAATGTAATTAAAACGAACAAGCTGAACAAAAGGGTCATTGTGATATTCATCCTACGTAAAAATCCGTAACATTGGCTTATATTAATCCTTAGTGGTTGACTAGTGGTGGCGTAGTGGAGTACAGCTATAAAGTTTGTCACAGAGAATACTAACAGGGCAGATGAGTTGGTTCTTTGATTAGGGTTAGGGTTCCTGAGGCTGTGTGTGTTGTGTTTGCATGTGGGGGGGTAAGAGTAGGGTGCACCTTCACTTATTTGGTTTTTGCAACTTATGCAAGCAAACACATCGAATAAAACACACCTCTATGTAGTCTATGTCACTCGTGGTTAGATCAAACAATGAACACCGGAATTGATTGTTTTACTTGGCTACTAATTAAGTTTATAATTGACACATTTCACCTTCAATTCGGTTTTAATTCTTAGGGTATTAATCAATGTACGAGTGTGGCTATTTATTTTTAGTTGCAATAATCGATTAGGAACCATAATAGGCCATTTAGCTGCATCATGGGTGTCTCATATTCAATGGAGAATAAGAAGAGCTGTCTTTTCAGGGATCCAAGAGAGAAAAACTCGTTGAGTTGGTGACAGTTCAGACCATAGTTTTTGTTGTACTCCTTTTCGCTTAATTGACGCTCTTATAGTCCTTGTCTTTTAGATGAAATAGATCAATGTGGTTTATTGGACTCAGCTAGCTAGGAATTAGGATTGGGAAGTGGTTACTTGAAACAGTAAGAGTGTAAAACAAAGCACAATTTGAGGTCGGTGGCGGTTGTTGCATACCATTAATTAGTTTCTTTTGTTTGGTTACTCTTCTTAATCAAACCGAATAGGGGGTGTTAGATTTGTCCCCAGGGACCAACAAAACAAAGCACCGGACTCCTGTCTCCATTAAAAGTCAATTATTGTCATTTTTTTATTCCATAATATTAATATGAAATATCTATTAGTTTTATTAAGATTAATTTCTATCGAAAAATTGCATTGATCACCTCTCAATTATTGTCATTCAAGCCTGCTGTTAAAGTATTATCTACTATACAATTAATTAATTCAATCATAGTATATGTTAGTTTTCATTTTCAACCAATTTATTAGTTGTTCTTTTTTTGTGCGTTGGAGTTGCACCTTGCACGCCCATATGGGTTCAAGAAGGCTCTTTTGATTAGGTTTTCTTGGTGGTGGAATAGCCCCCTTCTCTTTAAAGAAAGAAAGATATATATTGATTGATCAAAGTTTTGTGCGTATTCATTCACTATTATGGACTTGTCTTTGCTACAAAGATACCAAGCAAAGTCTGCAAAATAATTTAAAGTAACGTGCAAGCAGAGATGGGTTGTCAACACGTGGAGGGTCACATAGATGCCATTAGGAGTGGCTGTGATAATATCATGGGTGTTGTGAAGATATTCTTTTTACTTTTGTTTTGTTTTTTTTTTTTTTTCTCTTCCGGCTTTTGATGGATGGGTTCTGCATTGCTTAATTTCTGGCCCATAACTAGCGGTCAATCACGTCCATCTATATTTTAACACTTTTGCTCATACTATCTACAAGCTTTGTAACTTACACTTGCTTTTTTGGATTTGTTAACTTACAAGACAGTTCGCAATACAACATTTGTTTGATAACATACATCAAAATCCTGTTAATATTTAATTGCAATACAATATCTATGCCAAATGCTTGTAGATTTTATCTATACGCACACTTTTAAGCAACAAGTACATAATTTTTTAAGTAAAACAAGAAGTGATTTTGCTTACAACAGATTATATCTAAATGAATTCTTCACTAACAACGGTTCATATAAGTAATAATGATTAATATTTCTTAATTAAAGTAGTTTAAAATTTAAATCCTGATTGATTATTAAGTATGAAATAAATTCTGTTAAGAAGAAAATACTCACTTGATATATACTTATGATGTCAGGTGAAGATTAATCACCTGTCCATTTCTTTTGACGAAATTAAATATGAATACTAAATGAGTGTATGGATTTTGATGAAGCTCGCTAATGTTTTGGCATCAATCATATCCTCCAAGGCCCACAACCACGCACATTCTTCATCGATTCATTGTGTTATGATAAACGCATACACTTGATCCTTATCAGTGACTGGCGTGCACATAATTCAATAATTTGCAGCTACCAATCTGTTAAAAAAGAGAGAATCACATTTCTGGCTTTCGTCAATTGTGAGGAATTTTTTTTATTTGTACCCTCTTTCTTTATTTTTTAGTTATTTAATTAAAGCAATTGATTTCTAAATTAAAGCTTTTGTCAATGATGTATTGATGTAGATGTAGATAATAGACGCAACGAGGGATTGGTTACTTGGTTCCAATTGTGTTTAGAATTATGGCCCGGGAATGATTCGAGACGGATGGATATTTTTGTTAGGATTTAATATATATGGACAACTAATATTGTATGGCATGGTTGATAGATAAGATTATTTCTCAATTGAATAAACATTTTTAGTTGATGTTCTACAACTGTTTAATTGGTATTTTATTTTTTATAAAAAAAGTTGATGTTAAAAATATCTACAACTTTTTTTTCCTTTTTTCACTTATGGTGTTTTATACATAGATTAAAAATTGCCTTTAATTTTTATGAACAATCTGTATAATGATTTTGAAACCGTTAATCAATTAGAAATTATTTTATATATAATTTTTGAAGTAATTATTATAAATACTTAAGAATCCTATTTTTACACATGGTAATCTATCATTGAATAACAAAGTAAAACATCTTTATATTATGAATATGTTCTAATTTTTTTTACACTACTAGTGTGTTTAAATTAAATTATTAATAAATTATGCAATTTGTAAATATTGCTTAAAGTGAAAAATAATTGCAGAATATTTAAATAATTTAAAAGTAAAAAATATTTATAATAACAATTAATTGGATAAATAGTGAATAAAGATGGAAAAGGGCAATTTAATTTATGAATTTAGAATAAGAAACTTTCTATTTTCTTTAAGTAATACCTCTAAGCCAATATTTAACAAGATCTTTTTTCTTTCCTTATGAATGTTGAACACTAATCCTTCACTTTTTTTCTTTTTTGTTGGAATGCAGGGGAACGCTAAGTCTTCACTATTCACTAGCACCGAATAAGATATACCAGCTCAAATGCTCAATGGTGCATGTCTGTAGCTGATCAATCAAATATGAACGCTTGGGCTTTTTACCGAATTAATGAAGTTTATGTTCTTGAAAAGACATTATTAGGCCTAGTCCATCTGTGTTTAGGGCCTACGATGCAGACTAGCCCAATCCAGCTAGCACCTTCGAAATTGAATTACATGTAAAGCACTAAGCAGGCACGTAGCTTGCCAAGAAAAGGAAACAAAAAGTTATCTACCATTTTGTTCCTCCACTTTTTTAATTTCATAAATTATTTTCTCAAATTTGTTCCTCGGTATTTTAATTGTGTAATTTTGATCTGTGTATTAACTTAACATAGGTTAATATATGAATCAAAATTACATAATTAAAATATTACGAAAAGTAAACTTTTATTCAAGGAACGAGGCAAAGTTGTCCAACCTTAATAGTACGTACTATGGAATTATAAAACATGATTCCAAGTAAAACCGAGTGAACATCTTACGGATGAAAAGCGAGCTATGGAGCGTGACTGCCCTTGGCATCAACACTAAACAGGACATGACATTTTTCTGTTGCAACACCGCATATATTTCCTTTTGTTACTAAAAGCCACATATAAAATCGTTTTTTTTAAACATCGATTTTAAAAGAATAAAACTAAAGACATATATTTTAGTAGTATAAAATAAAATATTTGGGATACATAATTCATAACAGCACATTCCTACGCATACATTTATATAGAAAAAGAAAAAAAATATAAATATTATAATATGTATGATATGATAAAAAAAATAATAGAATATTTAAAATAAAAATATTCATATATCAATATTCTTTATTATTAAAAAAAGTTACACAACACGACCAACAGTTCACCACACTATAACAATACATGGTAATAATATCTCACACAACACACCTCAAACTCAATTATTGAGACACATGAATTTTGATTGATTGAGAACACAACTTAGCCTTCAGTGATCTGAACGGGCTTGACATCGGGCTTCTTGACATCCACCTTGGGAACAGTGACAGTGAGCACTCCGTTCTCCATGCCGGCCTTCACCTGATCGAGTTTCGCGTTCTCCGGCAGGCGGAAGCGGCGGAGAAAGCTGCCGCTGGAGCGTTCGAGGCGGTGCCACGTGTCGTTCTTGTCCTCCTTCTCCTTTGTTCTCTGTCCGCTTATCTGCAGCACCCTTCCCTCCTCCTCGATCTCCACCTTCACCTCTTCCTTCTTCAGCCCCGGCAGGTCTGCCTTGAACACGTGCGCCTCCGCCGTCTCCTTCCAGTCGATACGCGTGTTGGCGAAGGCCGCCGTCTCGGAGCGCGGAGCGGAGAGGGCGGTGGTGCCGGGGAAGCCATGGAATGGGTCCCACACGTCGAGGGAGAAGGGGTCGAAGACGTTGGTTCTTCGCCCGGTGCCGAAGAAACTTGGAATCAACGACATTGTTATGTTGGTTTTCAATTTTCTGTTGAGTGTGAGAGAACGGGGAAGTTATATATATATATTGGAGGATTTTTGGTCATTGGGATGTTCGCGATGGTTCACGATGAATGTGCTCTTTGTTTCGCAAACAAAAAAAATAAAGAGGAAGAAATGTTTAGAGGGTTCTGGGGAATGTTTCGGCATGAGATGGCATCGTGGACCTGGTAGAATGATGAAGATGCTTCCGGAACGAACAAATAAGGATTGCCACGTAGAATTATGGAGCCTGAATCCATGCTCTAACTCTTGCCACCAGTGGAAATAAAATAAGAAAGAAAACAAAATTTTAAAAGCTTAATATAAAAAAGTAAATTAAAATTTTAACCAAGGAATCGGGGTAATTAAAAATTTCTCATTTAACTATATACTATTAGATTAGATTATAAATCACGATTCTAAAAGCCCACCAAGCTAAGTGAACAAATTATCAAGGATGAAAAAGTGTTTTTGGACGTGGCTGCACTTGGCATCTACACTCAATACAACCAAACATTTGTTATTGCAACACCTCATATACTTCGTTTTACAGAACACCACATCATACACAAATGTTCAAATGAGAGGGATGGCCTCTATGTTTTTTAGTTTAATTTCAATACATTATAAATATAAAGATTTTGAACTATTAATTAATTAATTAAAATTACATTTGTACCAAAAAAATTAATTAAAATTACTTTATGACTTGTACATAATTATTATATAAACTAATAGTTTTTATTAATATAATAACTCATAATTAAAAATCATAACAATATATTTGAATTAGATTCTTTAGGGATTCACCAAGCAAACAATGGTAAACAAATTATGGGAACAAAACCCAACTTTAATAGAAGTAGAAACCCCTAGAAAGCTATAGAAGGTAATTAATGTACGTGTCTCCATGCATGGGTATCTTTAATAGAATTCCTCGAAAATACTAGACACTGGTCTTGTTTTCTATAAAAAGCTTCTTCCTCTGTTTCTCCTTAGCATTGTAAGAAAGCCCTTCATCAGAGATAACTTGACAAATAAAATCACCATGTCTATCATCCCAAACTTGTTCGGTGGTAGACGAAGCAACGTCTTCGACCCATTCTCTCTGGACGTATGGGACCCTTTCGAGGGGTTTCCTTTTTCCACAGGTCACGTGCCTTCCTCTGGTGGGGAAAGCAGTGCCATAGCCAACACTCGCGTGGACTGGAAGGAGACTCCGGCGGCTCACGTGTTCAACGTTGATCTTCCCGGGTTGAAGAAGGAGGAAGTGAAGGTTGAAGTTGAAGATGGGAGGGTGCTGCAGATTAGTGGTGAGAGGACCAAAGAACAAGAACAGAAAGATGATAGGTGGCACCGCGTTGAAAGAAGCACTGGGAAGTTCATGAGGAGGTTCAGGCTTCCCGAGAATGCCAAAATGGATCAGGTCAAGGCTGCTATGGAGAATGGAGTGCTAACTGTTACTGTGCCCAAGGAGGAAGACAAGAAACCTCAAGTCAAGTCAATTCAAATATCTGCCTAGATCTTTAATTGGTTGTTGCTGTCTCTCATTCCAAACAAGTGTGTTCTGTTCTGTCTTTACTGTATGTTGTTCCATGTATTTGTTTATGCTGTGTGTTGTGCTTTATGTCATTTGTGAGGGTTTAATACTGGGGAAGTTGAAAGTTTTCCGTTAAATGTATCAATAAACTTTTATTGCTTTATCTCGATATGATTTTCTAAATCTCTCATTTTCAATCTTACCTTGGAGTCTTGAGAAGTATTTAGACAATAGGCTTCAAATTTGATCTTGTTGAATGGTGAACAGGCCTTTCAATACGCGTTCAACAAGTAGAGACAACAAACAACTGATAAACTTAACAAAAGCAAAAAAGTGAAAAAACTAACAATTCAAATTGAAAGGATCGGGACAAGTACTCTACGATCAACACTTTATTCAAATTGAACCTACAATTAAGCAACAACCTCAATCGTGTGATAGCGCTATCTTCAAGGAATTTTTCGCCCACATCAATTATTTTGTAGGATGCAACTGGCTCCTTCATATGAACTCTGAGTAATAGAACAAGATTTTCAAGAAAAAAAAATCAAAGAAAGAGTGCATGTGGATGCAGTCAAGGAAACTAATAAATATGATAAAAAAAAATTGCTTGTGGGTCGTCATCTCTCTTGTTGACTCAACGACTAATCTTGTTTATTTTATATGAATCTAGTTCACTTAAGAGAATTTTATTTATGAAAAATGAAATAATTAAATACTGGTGATTCATATTCAATATGTAAAAGTAACATGATCTTATATCATTATTCCATCCTGAAGGTAATAAATATAATAAATGATATAATGAAAAATAAAATAAAATTTGAAAAGTAAATATAACAATTGGTGCACGAGGGCACATGCATATATAACAGTGATAACAGTAACACAATTGCTCTATTGTTTTGTTTGAGTTTGAGGCAGTAATTAATGTGAATAGAGCTAACTAATAGCATAAGGACTTCGAGAGGGTGAAACTTGGAGAGATTAATGGTGAAATGGGTTTAGGAGATTGTTTCTTGTATTTTTTTTTATTAGAGTAAAGCTATGTGATAAAGAGAATTTTTTAAAAATAAAATTTATATTTTTAATAAAAAATTATTTCTTACTAATACAAAAATATTTATTTAAGTAAAATTATATATAAATTTCTTACTAATAACATGATTATGTGAGACAAAAAACCAAAAAAATATTGTGAGAACTAAAAAAATAACTTAAAAATCCCGCTTAACAAATTTCAATTGAAAATACTCTTAATCTTAAAGTCTTGTGTATTGGCGTTATGAGGGAGAGTGAACTTCCCCTGAAATCTACCAACTTTGCGCTTTGCATATAGTGCCACACGTCAATCTTGGTATCATGTTGCCGATGCAGAGCACCCTATCGTACTCTACGACTTCTATCTTCATTGGAGTCTCCTTGCAAGTAGGAGGGATGTTTAAAAAATTCAGTTATATAAAACTAATTCATAATCGTCCATATTTATACCTCTTTGAATTTATTTTAATGGATTGATTTTATATCCAAATCTAGTTTTTTTTAAAAAAATTTAAATCATATCCAATTGAATATTTCATTAGTTTTTCAATTTTATAACATTTTTCTAAAATAATCTTAGTCAAGGATAAAAGTAATTTTTTTAGTTGAGAGGTTGTTTTTTGATCAATATTAATTAAGGTTATTTTTTGATAGATTGACATGCAGATTTTCTCAGCTAGTATCGATTGATAATATTTTTTAACTAACCTCAATCAAGATTATTTTTTGGAGGACATCGATTAGGATTTTTTTTTAGCAAATGTTGGTCGAGGCTATTTTTTGGTCAATGTTGTCCAAAGTTCATTTGACCAACGCCAACTAATGATGTTTTTTGGGCGAGATTATTCTTTAGTTGATGTCAACTAGAGTTTTTTTTTTTTTGCCAACATTTCTCAGAATTATTTTTTGATCAATATTGTCCAGAGTTTTTGAGCTGATGTTGACTGATGATTTTTTTGGTAGGTTATTTTTCAGTCAACGTTGACTAGATTTTTGTTTGATCAAAGTTAGCTGAGACTATTTTTTAGTTGTCATCGACTAAGGTCTGTTTTGGCCGTTGTTGATCAGGGTTAACCAATGTTGATTAGGATTTTTTTAGCCGTCGTCGGTCAATGATGTTTTTTTGTCAACATCGATCATAACTATATTTTCAGTCGACATCAACTAGAATTTTTGGTTGACGTCAACCAAAATAATCCTAACCGATGTCAGCAACGAAACATGATCAATCAATGTCGATCAAACTAAACATCATTGGCTGACATCAACAGAAAAAAATTCTAACTTATGTCAACAAAAAAGTAGTCTTACTTGACCTCAATGGAAAGTAACCCTAGTTGATGTAGGTAGAAAAAATTATTGACAAACATTGATTGAAAAATTTCAATCGATCTCAACCAAAAAATAATTTCACATCGACCAAAAATAGTCCATTTGACGTCAATAAAAAATAAACCTAACAAAAAAAAAAAAAAAATCATGATTAAAGTAAGCTAAAAATAACCCTAACTGATGAAGTAGGTTGAAAACAAATTTATGATTTAAAACTAGATTTAAAATCAAAATAATTTTGATCTATAATCCGATTTTAAAATCATTTTAAATCAGTTAAAAAAAAATTCAAACTATTTTCATCTAATTAAAGCATATATAAATTTTAAATTCAATCCATTTAATTGGATATGAATTATGAGATTTTTGAAAATCCAATCCATGGACACCTGCATACTTTTGTGCCACTTTTGCGAACAAGTCATATACGGGTGCCGCCGCCGCAAAATGCTGATTCTGCCGCCATCATCAGGGATTGATTGAGGGCTAAAGAGAAGAAAGAGACAAGGACTTGTTTAATTTTGTTGGTTCTTTTCTTCCAAAACAGAGAGATTTCTTATGGCTTATGAGCTTTAATTTGTACCAACCTACATTTTTTATTTGCATTATTAAGTTTCCAATGAGCATGTAATATAAATTTTACGTTCTATATTTGTTGAAAGAAAATCACCTTGAAGTAAAGGAATTAAGCTATTTAGCAAATACCATATATTCCCTACAAGCATGACCAAGCCCCACAAATGGGATGGATGGTCTTAGAAAATGTAAGGTAAAGATTTACACATCCTCATCATCAGTTTCACTAGCACTTGAATCATCCACGTTAACGGCAGCTACTTTGGAAACACTAATCTTAAAAGAAGAAGCAGATTGAATTTTATAGGGCAACTTTGAATTGCTTGCAACCACCCGGCACTCTTCTACCCTTTTTTCTTCATCTCTCATCAAATCACGAGGTGGTAGGAAGCAATCCATGGACAACCCTTTGATGTTAAAATCCACTTCTTCAATTTGCCAAACCTCTTTTATTCTTGTCCTAGAATGGCTCTCAGGGCCTTCACCAAACCTTGACAATGCGACCCAAGTCTTCCCCCCGTGTGCTATGTTAATGCCATCTACAGTTCTGTAGTCTTGTATTAGGGACTCCATGTTGGTTTCCCAAAATATGGCATCACTTGCATTGGATTTGAGTTTGAGCAAGTGAGAGTCTTCTAATTGGACCAAAAGGCCTGTTCTCTGGCTGAAGTAGCCCCACACCGTGTGGCGAATAATCTCTACGTTGCTGCTACTTCTTGTTCGAAGTGAATTGGAATCGGCTTCAAGTTTCAATATGAAACATTCTTCATTATTCACTGTCTTCTCTCCTATGCATATGGAGTTGTTGAACAAATTGCCCGTAGACCTTGGATCAAGACCCTGTTCGAAAGGCATTAATTATACCAGAATGGAAGACATTATTTACATTGAAGGGTGTGCTAACAAGGGTCTCAAGAAAAAATATTTATTTTGTAAATTATAGAAAGACTTAAAAAAATCATGAATAACATAATTTTTTGTCATTCAATAAAAATATTTCTATTTTAAATTTTTTAATCAGTACCCTTGACATACCAATTAATATTTGTCTTATATTAAAATTATAATTAAAATGTGTATCTGTAACCTGTGTGATATTTGACACTAGCTACTAGCTAGTAATCTGGTATTTAGGTTTCTTAACACGGTAGATTTTCTTTCCCCTATTTTCTTCTCTCCTATTCCTTAATTGATTGATTGTATGTAGGAAGCCTGAAATGGGGCGTATGACTATGATATGTGAATCATGTATAAAGGAATTGGGGACATCAAATTAGTGAGCGTTCTTTGTGAGTCAAATTTCATGTCCTGGCAATAACCAAAAGATGCCTAAATGCGATTACCTAGCTGTGACACATTAAAAGGCTTGGGAAGGACACAAGAAAAAAAATGCTATTTGAAAAAGTGAATACAAAACAGTAACATAACATAACAAATCCTAATCATAATTAATCATGTTCCATTATGTCAAATATAAAAAAGCACACACATTTCTTTGCAAACTAGCAACTTTAATTAAAGGAAACAAAACAGAAAAACAAAAGGAAACATATTAGTGAACATGAAATTTAAAGGCTCAATTACAAAATTTGTCACTTTATTTTACCTATTACACTAAATTGGTTTTTTTTTTTTTATAAATTTTTTAGCTCACTATTTGAGTCTTTTTATATTTCAAAATATATCATTTTAGTTTCCACAACCGTTGATTGTTAAGAACTAGAATCATAGTCTTTGAAGTAAAAAATATATTCTCTTACCACTACACTCAAGTGTTTATTTGAATATTTAAGGTAAAATATAGTACTAATACAAGTTTTATGCGAAAATAGTTTAAAATTCAATTTTTTTAATTTATTATATTTTTATAATCTTATATATTATCTTTTAAAATATAATATATAAGATTAAATTTTATTTTCACATAAATTAGAATATGTATACTTATATAACCTTTATTTTATATATCATATTTTTATAATTTTATATATTTTTATCACACTATTCAAAACTTATTTTATAAATTAAATATATAATACAAATTTTATCTTAAATGCATTTTTTTATATGAATTATAATTTCATAAAATAATTATATTTTATTATCTTTTTAATATTTATATATGTGATTTAATGACAATATTTTTTTCTTATATTAATTAAGACATTCTTGCTATTTATTATAATAATATTTTTTATTTATATTTGACTTTATTTAATCAGATATGATTTTTTTAAGAATTAAATTATATAATAAAGATACATAATTAAATAAAATGACAATATTTTCTATTTTTAAAAATATTTATTTATGTAATTTATCGACATTATTTTTTTTATCTATATTATAATAAATAACATGAATATCTTAGTATAGATAAAAAAATATTGTCACTAAATCATAAATACTATTTTAAAAGATAAATATAAATAAAATTTAATCTTATATATTATATTTTTAAAAATAATATATAAGATCATAAAAATATTATAAATTAAAAAAGAATAAAATTTAAATATTAAATTATTTTCATATCAAACTTATATTAATATTATATTTTATGTTAAATATTTAAATAAATACTTAAGTGTAATGATAAAAGTATGTGTTTCTTACTTTTGGAACTAAAGATAATATATTTTGAAATATATGGACAATTAAAAATTAAAAAAAAAAATTAATATAACAAGCAAAATAGAAAGAGGGGCTGTACAATTAAGCTAAATTTAAAATTGAGATTACCTGAAGTAAACGCCTAAGTGGTCTTGGTGGGCCACGAGAAGCATGAGAATGGTGGAAAGGTGTTTGCCTCCATGCCACTTTCCCATCACTCCCGGCACTGATTTTGTACCCAGAAACAACCAGTTCCAAACACCACAGTTCTGGCTTCTTCTGCCACACAACAAACCCTCCCAATTCCCCTTTCATCTGCACCTTCTTTACCTTCCCCATCTTCTTGCTACTCACACATTCTTCCCCTGCTGAAAACTCTGACCCTACTCTCACCTCCCCCATTGCATACATGCTTTCCACCGAATTCAAAGCACTCTCTCCTCCCACAGCCGCCACGTACTGTTTCACTATGTATTTCGCCATCGAAGCCTCCTTCACAACACAAACAATCAAAGAGTTAAAATTGAGATGCATATACATCTATATACTCAATTAATCGATTATGATCATTGTATATGTTTAAAAAATAAAAGGAAAAATTTAGATACAGTTCTTTAGGTGTTGTTCTCCAATCAGAATTGGAATTTCATCTAAGTAATCTGCATGATAAAGGTTTGCAATAATAAAGATTAACATAGATTACCAAAATGAAATTCCAATTCTTATTGGAGGACAAGGCTAAAAACGCCTGTCAACAACATAAAGAGAATGTGTTTTGGTCAATACTAACAATGTGATAATGTTATGGGATTGAGAATTGAAGTTTCATCTCAATAATATGTATAAGAAAGGTTTGCATAGACATCAACATAGATTATCAAGATGAAACTCCAATTTTGTTTGGAGAGTAGCACGCTAAGGAATTGCATCTAAATTTTGTCAAAAACAAAAGGAGAGTGTTGTCTTATTAGTCATTACTCACAGTGTTATGGGATTTAATGGTGATAGGTTGGTTGTGAGAGGTTATAGGGAGAGGGATCAATGGCGCTCCAACAACACCAAGCAATAGTTGGATATCTGTGTTTTGGCCTCCAAAGAGTGATGATGATCTTGAAGATTCAACATTTGGCTTCATCCATGACTTCATGTTATGCCAAGCTCTGCTGGTTCCACTTTTGATGGTGAAAATCTCCTCTGGAATAGGAACCTCCAGCACCGTTTCGAGCCCATCCTCGCGAGTAAGATTGGGACAGAGCTTCTTCATACCAGAGAGAGAGAGAGAGAGAAATTAAACAGATGAGTTGAGAAAATGTACTTTGATTTTGATTACCATGAACACAAGAAAGCCTTTGGAGATGTTAAAGGTTGTGTTTATGGCTATAGGTAGCTTATGAGATGGGGAAGTGACGAAGGAGAGGATTGGAGTCTTGAATTCAAAGGGAGAAGAAAAGCGAGCTTGGTAATAGTTATTAATTGGATATTTGAGGAAATTAAGAAACTGTGTTCCTAGAAATCAGGAAACTACTATATTTCAGGGAACTATAGATTTGTATCAGATATTACAGCTACCTGAAATATCCTAATAGTTATGAGTGTTGAGTATTTAGTATGTAACTTTGGAAAAAGAAACCAAACTATGGGGACCCTCACTTGTCTATGTCGTCGTGTTGGCACGCCTCTCATACTATATACTAACTTGTAGGCAACATAACTTACGGTTTCCCTATAAAATTAATGTACTTGTTTGTTTGTAGTGTAATTTTAAGATATTTATGTCAACTTATTTTATTTTGACAAACGGTAAGTAGTGTTCTATGAATATTAGTTAAAGAATTTAAAATAAAAATATTTTTATTAGAAGACGAAAAATTATATTATTTATAATCATTTTTACGTTTGCTTATGATAAATACTTTTATCTTTTCCTTCTTTAACTAATATCCTAAAAACATTAATTAATAAGACTCTTTTATTTTTCAAAAGGGAGCATACGAAAGTAGGTTGTTGAGATTAAGTAACGTATGCTGCTTGGTTATCTCCATTTACTCTGGCAGAAAGAAAGGCCAAATCGTGATAAAAAGTCCTTGAGTTCATACCATGTTTGTTATTACTTTGCTTTTTTTCATGGCCAAATCGTGATAAAATATCCATAAGTAACGTATAAATACTTTTTTCTCCTCTTTTTTTAATCATTCAATCAATCTTATATCTTTTCATGTTTTTGTTACTTGATTGTCTTTCTTTCAACCTGATTTTATTTATCTTGGGATAAATTAATTTGTCAAATTTCCTCTCTCTTGAGTAAGAGTAACGGGATTTAGAATTTGAGAGTTGAGAATCGTAAATCTTAGGTATTTCTTGGTTGGTTTGAGTATTTTTTGTTTTTATTTAAATAAAAAAAGTAAAAAAATAAGAGTAAAAATATGTTTATTTAAAATGTAAAAAATATTTCCACTAAAAATATTTTCAAAAACATGCTAAAGACTAGAAATAACAAATCAAAATTGTCAAAATCTTAAAAAAAAGTGGAAACGGAATAACACCTTAGAGTACCTTTTCTCCCGACATGTTTTTTACATCATGAAAATTCAAAAATAAAAATTATTTAAAAAAAACAAACACTCAAACCAAATGAATTATTCTGCAAGAACTTTTTTACACTTAATAAAAGTAGTTTATATATATATATATATATATATATATTCTTTCTTTCTAGATCATGTATATACTTTACTAGAAACAATTCTTTTCGAGCCTTAATAAAAATTATCAAAATAATTTTTTTATTTATTTTAATCAAGCTTATAAATAAACTTCCAATTATAAGAATTTTTTTATAGAAATGTTTAGCTAAATTACTAACCCAAGTTTGCCCCGAAAGTTGTATCACCAACCGCCTACATTTCACCCAATCGTTTGAGTATTAAATTCTGGAAAATTTGACTAAATTTTATAATGTGTCAACTATTAAAAAATTGGTAACAAAAAAAATTCTTGCCGTACCTAAAGTTTCTTAATTCTGTTATTCCTCTCATGTGGTACTTTAGACTTTAATTTTAAAACATTTTTAACATTAAAAAATAGATGGTATGTAAAACATCAATATTGACTTAATTAAATAAAGTAAATATTATATCAATACAAAACTAACAATCCATCAAAATTATATAAAATTAATGTTTTTCCTTTTTTCTTTTTTATTTCTAGGTAAAAACGTACATGGAAATTTAATGATGTAACAATATGGTATCCTTTCTTTTTCACATGATAATATTATGATTAATTAACTATGTTAAAATTGACATTGTATCGTATGTGATTGTGAGGTGAAATATATATACTTAGTGTGTCCGCTACACAAGTGAGACACTTTCTCTTGAGGCACACACATATACACAATAAGTGAATTTGATTAAGAGGTAAACAACTTAAATTAAAAGTGAAACAAACAAAAAGAAAAGAGAAATTCATTAGTTAAGTTTGCAATTGGGAGAAAAGAGAAGCACACAAGGATGAGCTCGAAAGAGAGTACATTGCCCCACAATTCAAATTTTGTTACCTCCTACAATGACATATACTTTTATAAGGTTTTCTTTTTTTGTCCAATAATTACTAACTAGTTAAAAGGATAAGATCATGCTTATTCAAGATAAGCGCGCTACTTTTTTAACTTAGCATAATGTCGGCGACACATGATATATGCAAAAGAACTTAAAGATGAAGATGTGATTATGCAAGATGCGACCAACATTCTAATTCTAATTGGAATTGAGAATGGTAGCCCATGGCCTTGGCCATTGGTGGTTGCTGGTTACAGGTTAGGATCATATGAATCTGTTCATGTCTCCAATGAACAGGGCCACAAGAGCCATGTGGTCTGATTTTATTTCTGATTATTGGTCTAGTTAAGCTGACAATAAAGGTATTAGGCGACAAAATATACATTGACGTTTTTGGATTCTGAATCATTTCATGCACGTTCATCAAAATGCTGCAGTAAGAGACATGGCTTGGCCACGGGCCGGGTTACTTAACTGTTGTTGTTACAACAATCGAGACGTGTATTATTTATGAAAAACTTTTTTTTTTTTACAAAAATGAAAAAAAAATATTGATACGACACTTTTGTGGTACTTTGTAATTAAGACAGATATAATAGAGAGAAAAGAAAAAATAAGTTGTAAAAATATGTACAAGAATATCATAATAAGTTTCACTCTTTATTTATATAATAGATTTAAATATATTTTTTATACACTTAATATATCATCTTTTTAATTTATTATTTAAAAATTAATTTTTTATTAACTAACATTATAATATCAATTAAATGAAGACGTGACAGACTAATATTATATTTTTTAATAGACTTAAATTAATAATAGATATTTAAAGTAAAAGTTTGAATATAAAAGAAAATATTTTTTAGGTAGTAAATTAAAAAAAAATATTACAAATGTGAAAAACATATTTAAGTCTTATTTTTATTATTACAATAATTTTCATTAATTAAAATATTTTTAATATTAAACATTTTAAACCCATGTACTTTTTTTATCCTCAATGAAATCGTTTTTTCATAAATAATGTTCATTTTGCACACACACATATATAATGCAACCTAGGGGAGTAGGGAGTTCTAGTTCCATACGTGGTGAACTCAGATTCTGCAGATTAAGGTGACAAATCAATGAGCGCTAATCGCGCCGAGTTAATGGCAGCAACTCGTGTTCTGACTCAACTAAATTGCTTATTAATCATAGGATTCTAATGATGCTGCTTCATACTCAACTAAATTGTCATACTCGATCTGTTATCTTCCATCATTCCTAATTTCCTATGTTTGTACAGGTGTATTTACCTTCAGGCATTATTTAGGTGATGCAATGTTAAGAGGTCTATATTTAGGATAATAACAAAAACAAATATCATAACATATAACTTAATTGATTCAACATAATAAGTGAGTTATGATAGAATTATTCACATTATCTTTTATTTGTAATTATCTTATATTTGTAAGGATAAAAAAAAATACTGAATTGTCAGTATAATGTTAGCAATAAAAAAATTAAAATAAATATGATCTTTAAAAGTATATAAACTTATTATATATATCAGATAAAATGTAAAATTATCCAAAAATTATTTGTTCAGATCAAAATGATCAAAAATGTAAAATACATTTACCCATATTTTCATCTTCCCTTATATTTTTTTTATTTGGAAATCTTCCCTTATATTTTTCCCCTAAAACTAAATTTCTGATGATGGTATATTGATATGGACATTTTATGACTGACCATCACATGGCATTCAACACTTCAGATAAAGTCTTTCACGTTTTCCTGTCTTTTCTTCTTTGTTTATTGATTCTTTTTTTTACATTATTTATAGTATATATGGATCTAAATGGTCTGTCTGGATCGTAGAGGGGGACTGAAGGGCAAAAATTAACAGAAGGGGACTGAAATATTAAAATAAGATTCATGTTTTATATGTTCAAAAAAATTTATAATGACATTTGGAGCACTAGAGAAAATAAAGCATTATACCACGAAATGATTAGTGATCAAATGTTAATGTTACAATCATAGAAGACATCATTATATGTTGTTATTGGAATAAAATAATCTATTCAGTGAATCGAATCTCGCCTTTTATAAATTCATTGTTAACCCATGCTCCTAAGTTAGTCCTAATTGACATGGGAATAAAATCATTGTACGAATCTTAGAGGATAAAGTCTCGATCATTCTATTTTTACCTTCTTTTTTAAGTCTTTATGAATGCTAAACATAATTATAAATGTACATTTTTTTATTCGGGGTACAGGGACAATTCTTGTACATAATATAATCTTAATTGGATTGAATTTACTTATAAAGCGATTAGGTGCATGGTAAGGGAATCGTAACTCGTAACTCGGTACTTCTAAGAAAGGACCAAGATTTGAAAATACTACCCTCACTCATTCTCTATTGAAGTTTAGGTTTTTTTTTTTTAATCTTTTTCCCCAAATTATTAATATTTTGTAAAGCTAAAGTCTTTCTTTCTTTTTTTTTATAGAAAAAATGATTGTACATTGAAAGTATATAAAATTTTACACAGTTATCTAATTATAATTTCTCATATATGTTAAGTTTGTTAACTTTTAAAATAATTTAAATAATGATATATAATTAAATGATAATGTAAAATTGTTATACATAGCTATTAAACTCTATTTTTCCCTTTATACCTCATTTAATAATTGGTACATTAAGATATAACAAATAATAAAATATTAAATAAGGATATTTTAAGTCAAACACAACAATATTTTATTTCGAGGGGTGTTCACGGGTCAATTTTTGTCGATTTTGATCAAAACCCAACTCAATTCATTCATGAACGATTTAGTTCGGTTCGGGCCAACGGGTTACTCATTTAAAATTGATTTTTTTTCTTAGAATTACTATTTTATATTATGATTCATCCAAATATTCAATACAATTAACACAATATTATCAAATATTTGAAAGTAATAAAATTGATTCATTTAATATCATTAACCTAATATTCTAAAATAAACTACTACAAATTAAAATAAAATATTCTTCAACAAGATATATTATAATAGTTTGAATCACAACTATTTCCTACAAACTAATTTCTTGCAATAAATTTTGTTGTGCTCAGATTTGCTACAATCAAGTTTGCTAAACAAATTAACAAAATATGATCCATTAATATTATAAACATGACAGAAAAATAAATATGAAAAAAGGTAAAACAAATAACAATGGACCTAAAAATAATACCTTAAAAAATTTAAACACTAGTCGTCTCAACATTTGCACTTCTAATGTTTTGAGTCTCAATATTAACATTATTTAAAATCAAACCAAATAACTCTAAAACTTTTGATCGATTTTAATTGATTTGGTTCGATTTTGATTAGATTTATAAATCTAAACCCACGACTCAACCTGTATATAAATGATTTTGACTGATTCTATTCAATTTTGACTCAAATAAATTATTCAGATCGGGTCAATTTGAGTTGATGGGTAACCTATACTCATGAACACCCTATTTATTTCCTTCTTAATTTGTATACACTAATCTTAAACATCAATAAATATGAAATAGAGATAATATTATTTGTAAGTGAACAAATTATATAACCTCTTTTCTTATACTACACACCCTTTATTCGAACGATTAAGTATCAATTTTTTTTTCTTTTAATGATAACAACAAAGTTAGAACACAAGAATATAACCTCTTTTCTTATACCACACACCCTTTATTCGAACGATTAAGTATCAATTTTTTTTTCTTTTAATGATAACAACAAAGTTAGAACACAAGATCTTGTACAAACTACAGAAACCTCTCATTACAAGACAAATCCTAGTATTTCAATTTAATATCAATTTGATTTAACACTAGAGTATAATTAGATAAAATTAGTTTCATCAAAATGTGTATTTTTATTAAAAAAAATGGATAGACAGTGATAATGGAAGATTATTTTCCTCATTTGCATAATTAATTTTCGGTTTTGCGTTCGATTTTCTCATTTTTATTTGCCTTTGGGGCATTAAATAGTCAACTAATACATAAACATTAAAAACTAGTAGTTATTTTCCCTTCAATGCCTCTTGTTCTTAAAGTGCCTCATGAAAGTAGAGATGGGAAACAGGTCCAAATTCAAGATCCTTGATGTCAATTATTCTGAAACAGTCTAAGTCACAAATCCAATGCTATATTGGTTGTAGCTCACACAACTGAAGTACGATGATGGGGTAAGTGTAAATGGTTTTACTTGGTAATGGAATTATGAGATATGTTGGAGGGCAGAGAAGTAAAACCATTTACAGTTACCTCAAAACATTAGTCTTGAGAAATATTTGAGCCTCAAAGTTTTGGGTTTGGGGTAATAGATGTGGTTGAAACTTATGGATCGCTCAAGGTTATCAAGTATAAACTTCCTGGAGATTATCGTGCATCCACTTTGAGCAATGACTCTATTTTTAGTGTTGCATGTTCTTGATTTCTTAGTTAGATATCTAAGAAATTGGACCACAATTGGAGCAAGCATGAATGAGAAATAAGTTTTCATACAAAGGATAACAATGTAAGTTTGAATGCTATTAGATCTGATATGATCTCATTTTTCGATTAAAACACACACACATATATAATGGTTAGAACTAGGTGGTGCACTAATGTACCCAAAATTGTTAGGTGCATTGTAGAAAGTAGAAACGTCCAAGTTTGACCATCCATTCAAGTACAATTTCTACAAGATCCAGCGAGAATGATATATAAATTTAATTAAGAAAATAGCGATAAACATCCATGGTGCTATTCTAAGTTGAGCAAAATAAGACCAACAAAAATACAACAAATAAAAATACACATATGAACATCATGTGGAAAGAAAGACACAGATCCCAATCAACTAAGCAAGCACAGGTATTGAGTTTGATACCTGTGTTAAGAGCCATAGATTGGTCTAATAACCCACCATCATCTTAATCTGCTTCATCCTCAAGTTACACAGGAATTCAAGAGGGCACATTAAAGTGAAAAAGCCAGGATATGACAAAGGCAAAGACCATACAGGCTAGCAGGAAATTCAAAAAACGGTGACCCTGCCAGAAATTTCGAGTTTCTGTGGGTGGTGCTGGTCCAGATGGTGGGGCCGTGGAAGCATCATTTGCCTCATTCCACTGTTCTGTCATTTGAATTTCAATAGCTCCAGCTACATTGCGTGCAACCGATCCACAGATTTCACAAGTTCTGTTAATCATACAAACCAAATGATTAGTGCATCTAACAAGCCTATAAAAGTAAAACATTCGTGCAGTAAATTTTATTAGTGCAAAAACACAAGCAGAAGTAAACTAACTGCATGGATCAATAGAAACTGCATTCAATACGTGCTATTCCAAAACTTAACGGATGATCAAATTATTGATCTTGAGCCATATTTTATGCAAAAACAATTAAAGCCATCAAACCAGTTTCTGCAATGCTTTGCACACCCAGTTCACTTTAACCAATCTAATTTTGGGATATATAATCTCAGAAATAACAGCAAACAATAACTGATTTGCCAAACTGCTGTCACTTCTTAATGTTCTCTTTGTGTTTGGGCTGGGAACAGATTACTCAAAGGAAAAAAGGCTAAGGAAAACAGTCAAGATAAAGACACAAAAAAGTGTTTATTCATTGAAAGCTAACAATGAGATTATCCTCAATATCCTGTGGATCAACAATTGAGCTTAGAGTTGCCCAACAATGATTCATTGTTAAGGATCTCGATACTTCATAGTGCCGAACTTCCTGATGTGATTTCATAACTAGAGAATTTCCAAACTTAAAAAGAGAAAGGTAAACCAAGAAAATCAGCCTAAGGAAAATTGATGCCAGAAAGTATGAAGCTTAACTGCACATTGAAGTCATATAAGTTTGAACCACAATTTAAAAAGAACAAAATAGTGATCAGATGAAAGTAGCCAATAGATTTTAATCCCGTAATGAATTAGAGACTAAAATTATTTGGAAAAAAAACTTCAGCTATTATTTTCATCTTAATATCTTTCTGTAGAACAACTAAAACTCTTATAAACTTGGTATTTCAGTTCACACTAATAAATATATTATTTAAAAATAAACTAGAGACTGAAGTGTCATAAGCTTCCAATCAAACATTAAATAATTGAACTTATACTTTCTATCAATAACTAATTCCACCACACTTAATACAATAATCCTTTCAAACTTCAACCTTTTCCCCTTCATTCAATCAGTATGCTTATAATGAAAAACCCAAAGTAAGAGGCTGTCAGGAAACTTTTCCAAATTGACAACTATTTTCTCTTATATGATTAGTAGTGGCAGGCTCCTGCCTCTGTCTGACCAGTTGATTTTAAGTTAGTGACTTTTTCTTATGGCTAGATGTTTTCCTCTCCCACTGCTAAAAGAACTTGTTTCTTTTTTAGAAATAGAACAGTAAAAAGAAGGAAATACCAATCAGATATAGGATCTTGATGCAGCAATTTTCATGTTTCTTCCTACTGTTTAACCATTAGATTTATGCATTTTTGGCTTATCTCTACGTTTTCAGAAACCTAATGCAGATATAAAAGAAGCTCATATGCTTTTACAATCTCAAAAGCAGAACTATGAGTAGCTCAAAAAAGACATCAAATCTCAAAGTCTGCAATTTTTTTACGAAATTACTTTTTTCAATGGTCTAATCTGTACATGACAGTTGGTCAGCCTAACAAATACAACCAAATACTAATGATCAACTTTTAGCCCATGTTTGGATGGAAGTTCGGAAATTACTTTTGCAAATTTCAATGCACAATTACGAATTCCAATACACCAACTTAAATCCAAACATAGACTTATATGAGACATTGGCTTTGCTGCAAGTCTTCCTGAAAACCCGTATGCACTCTGAATGTATGAATGCTTTTAATGCTTTAGTGTTTTAAGCACATTTATCTGAATCTGGATGGAAACAGGCTAGACAAGCATCATTTTCCATTTGAAGGCGAAAAAGGAACCAAGAATAAGAAAATATGAGGTCAGCACTACAAGGGAAGAACTATAAACTATGAAAGATCAGAGGTAAAAAACTACTGAGAAAACTGTGTCATGATTACCACCAAAGCAGCATTTTGTTCTCAGATAAATTCCCCAGAGCAATTCTATGCCCTATTTATATGTTGAAAATTCAGAAAGCTAAACTGTGATTAAAAGTTAGTAACATCTAGGATCCCTAAAATGAAAGATAGGAGGCTTAATTTGCAGGTTTCAGATCACAACTACGGAACAAAATGAAGAACTAGAAACAAATATTGGTAAATGAAGAATAAACAAGAACAAAAAATGTCATATAACATTATAACCAAATTTCATACTTGCAGCAGTTTAATTTATTTAGTGCTGGCCAGTAGTGAAAGCCAGAACAAATCAGATCTAGAATGAGTATAATTTGACTATATATTGCAATTTTTCAGTATGCACTCCACCATATTCAGGTGATTTTTTAATTTGGAAATTACTAGATCCTGTCAACAATAGGTGAAACTATTACTTCATGAAATACAGGTATCACAAATGTCCTACATGAATCAATGAATGATACACCTATTCATGATTTCTTTTAAGGAAAAAGAAGAAAGGAACTAATGAATAACGGATAATTATACTAACCTCTATTGAGGTTAACCTTAATTGCATTTACAGCTTTCTTGATTAGAAAACTACACCCATTTCCCTATATTAACTGACACTTTGACATCCTTCTTTTAAAATTCCTCATAACTCCTAAACTTCAAACTTTTTATTTTTGGAACATACATGCAGTCTCATTAAAAAGAACAAAGCAAAGAAGGTCAGGGTAATTATCCCATATAAATAAATGATGGATCTTCATGTCAGTTGACTTAGGACATGTTTACAAGTGAGGTTTCGGAGGAAAAGGAAAGGGAGGTGCAAAATTGTCATTTTTTAATTCAGAGAGTTATATATTGTTCATTCAAATAAACAAAGGATTAGAATATCATTTTATCTCTTTATTTTAAAAATTACCAAAATTACAAAATTTTATTAGAAATGAAAATTTTGTTTTCCTTTTCCTTCAAAACCTTACTCCCAAACATACCAGTCAAAATCCAATCTGTTTACGAGCAACAGAATATACAGAGGTAGAGAAACAAATCAAACAAATATTGTAATAACTGATATATGTCTGGACAGTCAGACCTGCAAATAGGATATTTTCAGTTCCCTTCCAACATTTTCCTGAAATCATTTACCTAAACCATTTTTGGAATAATGTAGCCTAATTTAGCTCACGATATCCTAATGTTAGCAGAAGAAGAATCAGATTCACATCTCCACTATTGGGACACTTCATCAAGCATGACCATTTAATCCACATTATTATCCCAGATTCACACTCCAGTATTGAGACACTTCATCAAGAGTGATCATTTAACTCACATTATTATCCCAAATCCTCTTCGCATCATAAGCATATGCTAAATTGTCAAGGGCAAGTAAGCAGCAAATAGACAAGTCAAAACAGCACCAGATTTGAAAAATAAAATAAAAAATTATCCATGCCTCAAATTAAAGCAAGGACACTATGGTACCTTGGCCCCAATAAAAAAACAAACAAATTAAAATTGGTGAGTAGTAACTAGTAAGTGGTACTCATCAAACTTAAAAATTCAAAATACTTGGCCAAGAACCAAGCCATTCCAAGGACATAAAAGTGTACTTACTTGTTTCCCTTGATCTTGAACCAAACCTCAGCACACTGCTTGTGAGCAGCAGCCAAATCATCCTTGCAAGAGCATCCCAATTCAATGGAAGTCCCAGATTCATGGTTGGTCATATCCATGCTGAGATGGCAAATCCTACAATCCCTCTCCACATTGGCCAAATGCACCTTAACCTCAGGAACCAGATCCACCTCCACAGAACACTCTGATCCTCTCTCCTTCTCACACACTCCCACAATCTCGGTGCCAGAATCATGAGAGGACCTTTGCTCCTCATCTGACCGTTCGCCGGCGTCGGCGAAACCCTCGCCGCCGGCAGAGCTCCGGTGACAACAGCCATCATTGTCTATGGCAACAACGACATGAGACTTGTCCTCAGTAACCAACATTTTGAACACCCAAGTAGAGAATCTTCATGTAATGACTCAGGGAGGCAAAGATCATTAATACCCACCAAGTTTTTAAGGAGAAAGTTTCAGTCTTTCTGAACCCCAGCACGAGTTGTGTGATTTTTTTGCTAGGAGTAGTAGGTACGTGATATTTGTGATCTCTCTCTTCTGAGTCCCTGACACACGACCTTTGAGAGAAAGAGAGAGAAAAAAAATGAATCAATAAAGATGATATAAGAAGAACAGCATTATGATTATGCAGTGATCTGATGGGAGAAATTTAGCAATTTTTTTATTGGTTTGTTTGTTTCTATGTAAAGAATGGGTCTTGAAAATCTAACAGTGTCTCAAATAGTCAACAAAGGTATAATTTTTAATATATGTCTGATTATTTTCTGAATGTCGACGTCGTTACCATAATAACAAGCAAAAGAAACCTTAAACAAGGGAGATATTGTTGAACACGGGTCAGGGTGGAGTGACATGGTGTAATGAGTAATAGATAAGTGGGGCCCACGTCTCTTCTTTTTCTTTTTTTCTCTTGTCGAGTCTGGCGAGAAAATACGGTGGGTTTTTCTACTGTGGGCTCCAAAATCATGAGTGTAACAGAGCAGGAATGCAAGAAAGAAGGAAAAAGGGAAGGAAAATGAAATGAACATTGAGCATTGGGAATAAAATTGAAGAGTGAGGTTATGATTGATAGATAGAGGTCACCTAAAAAGCTCTTTCTTTTGCCGCTGCCAACAACACTACACTACAGATCAATCAAACTGTGAAAAGAACAAAATTCTTTGTCCTCTTTTGGCACTCACCGCTTTCACTTTTCTCTTTTCTATTTTTTCTGGTCTTTTATGTATTTTTTCAATTTTCTTAATTATCTAAACTTAAATAAAATAAAGGTTTAATGCTACTTTTTATTCTTAATTTTTAATTTTATTTACAACAAATTAATTTGACTTATTTTATTTTAACTTTTGATAAATTTATAAATTTTATCCTTTTTGATTTTTCATTTAATATAATTACACTTTTACTATCGATTATTTTTTGACAAATTTTGTACCGACCGTTTTTTTGGAAAGTTTTATTCTTAACTTTTTTATTTATTTAGTAAATTTTATCCCATCTTTTGAACTTATTAATAAATAAATGAGGTAGGATAAAATTTGTAAATTTTTAAAAAGTTAAAATTAAAATGTGTTAAATTAAGATATTAAAAATGAAATTCATCAAAAATTAAAAAAATTATAGATGAAAAAGTAATTAAACCTAAAATAAATATATAAAGTAGTTTTTGGTGAGGTTAAAATACACAGTAGTTGAATGGATGACAATGAAGATAAGTTAAGGTTTTTTTTTTTTTTTAATTGAAGGTAAGTTAATTAGATAAGTTTTTTATGTATACATTATTTATATATAAAATTGTATATTTCCATTAAATTTGATGATTTATGTTTTATTAAGTTTATTAAAAACTATAATATATTATTAAACAATACTATAAAATATGCTGGTAATGCTTATAATTTCAATTAAACTTATTTTAACAGTATATTATGTCTCGCACGGACGTGTATTGTGTATTGTGCATTGTAGACTGTACTTACAACTTATGTAATTATAATGTGATCAAAAAACAAAAATGAAATATAAAAATAATGATATATCTGTGTAACACACGTAAGCTTTTTTTTTTTTTCTCCTAAAAGTAACGCACACAAGCTATTCATAACTTAATAATGTTCTTCTAAAAAGCTAATAATGTTCCTTAAAAGATGTTGACGTATACAAAGCTTAAACTTGATTCATTTAAATACTGAAATTTTAATATAACCTTTAATAAATTTGTTTATCTAAACACATTTATAACCAAACGCAAATAACTCATCTTATTTAAATTCCTAATTTTTACTATTAATTTCAGTTATACTTCATTTACCATCATACCACTTTTTTATAAACTAATAGTTATTTTCAAAGATAAATATTTTATAAAACACTAAATATAAAAATAGAATTTATATGAAATACGAGTCTTTTTTTCCTCGTACTGATATGAGTTCATTTTTAATATACTGTAATATTATTTGACTAACATTCAATATATTATGCAATACTGTACTAATTTCTTATAAAATTCACTATTAGTTTACATGGTTTTAGTGACGTATGGTTAAATTGGCATAACCAAATACATGTGATAATATTCGGTGACAAAGATAATTTGCTTTGCCCGGACGAATAAGAAAAACATCTGTAAGTACAGGTTCTTTAAAGTAAGAAATTTAGTTGAAAAAATATCAGTTAAATAAATAAACCAAAAATAATTTAAATAATTTCATAGTTTATTATTTATATGTAACTTATTATAATCTTAATCTTTAATTTTCTGAAATATTAATTCTTCACTTTATATTTTAATATGTAATTGTTACGCTCAATCATATTATGGATGAAAAAAAATATTTAAAAATATTTTTTATTTATTAAAAGTGATCAATCAATTTTTTTATCTGCAAATATTACTAATAGAAAATATCAATAAATATCTTATATTTATATTACAATTTTTTTTTTTAAAAAAAAGAGCCCTAGCAACAGCAGATCTTGATGGGGTACTGAAGGGATGGTGCAGGTGAGGAGAAGGTGCCACTGAAGGGATATCTTTTTTTTTTAAGAAAAAAAAATTCTAGTGTGGACAAGTCTATGATAGTCCAATACTTATCCCAACAAATACAAACTTTCCATAACTAATTTTTTTTCCCCATCATGGAGGACTTAATTGGCTCTCCAACAATACGCTACTTCCTCGTTTGACTCATTTAACTTTCCCGTTGAGGTGAACTATCCTACATTAAGCCGAACCAACCCATGTCACCCCTTTTTTTTTTTTTAAAGATACTTAATATTTGCTTTTCATTTTTTGTTATAAATGTTAGTTTGATACTTTTATTTTATTTATCTATTCTTTGAATTTATTAAGAATTAATATGTTGCTGGATCTTTTGTATTTATAGTTTTTTGCTTTGTATTTTTTTTATCATTATAGTCACCATGTAAAACTTGTCGATATACTACATGTACATCACTCATGATAAAATAAGTCATCTCTATTAAAAAAAAATTAGTCATCCCGTTACCTAATCGACCTAGATTGCTTTTTTCTTTTTGGAAGTGAAGGGTCAAGTTAACTTACTTTCTGAGAGGTTCATGATGAGAGCCAACCCAACTTTGGAGTTTTGACACCTCTATTACGAATGTTAGGAATAACGTGTTATTCGTGTTTATGTCAAAGGATTCTCTGATGAGACAAATTAATGTCAAAAGCGAATCACAATGTTGATGTTATCAGATATAAATAAATCGTCAGGATAAAAAGTTAAGAAAATAAGAACTGAAATATTCCTGTACAAGATCAAATTGGTAATTTGGTATATATATTTTCAGATTATAGTTACCAAGATGCAATTCAAGAACTCTGCAAGTCAATGAAAACCGAAAAGAGCTACTCACTCTACACGGTGCGCTTGATTGTAGTGAAACAAACTTATACCATCTATGATCTATCTATCCACCCACCACAAAATGCCACAAACTAAGATTGAAATCCACTTGCACATCAAAATAAAAAATAAAAAATCCAATTGAGGAACCTTAAGTTAGAGTTAAACTTCCGCAGGCATTGCATAATGTTGCCTAGCCATCTTTGTTGACAACACTTCTTGCATCGCACCCAAAAACATGCCATGTCCCTCCTCAAATTGCCCGTAGCCATTCTTTAGATCTTGTCCTAAGAAGTTTGTTTGCAAAGCACTGGCAACTCCTCGAGATGCTGTCAAGTTTGCAGTATTCTCAGTTACTCCAGTACTACAATTCTCAAGGCCACTCTTGATCCAAGCTATATTGTTCAAGTCAGTAGCTATAGAAATAAATGCATGACTAGAGGAAGGTGACTCCAAATAGTCAACAAACTCAGGACCTAGAAGTGAACCATGCGTATGGCTTTCCCTCGAGTCTCCTGTGCAGCAGCCATGACCACATTGTGATGGAACCATGGGCTCACAATCAATATCATCAAATAACTTGCAGGATCCTACGTCTGGTTTGGGGGATTGGATCAAAGGGCTCTGCCTTGGGAACATCTTTGAACATGATCCCATTGTTGACCTTCCTGGAGTGTTATAAACACTAAATGCACTAACACGTGCTACTGGTCGATGAAGAGTAGGATGTTCCTCCACTTTAGCATCATCTTTTGTTGGAGGTTTATTTTCATTATCCATCATGACATTTCTGACTTCAGCAGGATTCTTTGAATTGATATCCCCAATTGACATGGTTTCTTCAGAGGATGCTTTTGTTTTATCAAAGCTGCCAGTACCATCTTCCATCCCATCAGCATGTGCTGGGACATATCTTCCCATTTCCATACACCTGCGCTTCAGTGTAGAATTCCAGTGATTCTTGATTGCATTATCTGTTCTTCCTGGAAGAAGCCTAGCAATTGCTGCCCATTTGTTTCCATGGATTGCATGGGCTGAAACTATGATGCTATCCTCTTCCTCTGCAGAAATTGAATTCTCATTAGATATTGATAATTGACAGTCATTATATTCGTAATGACTGCTAATCAGTCAATTAAATGATAATAGAACATATAGCATACAATTGGAAAATTCACTGGTGAAAGGAAAGTACAAGTATTAGACAGGGTCTGACAAGAACTTTCAAGATTTTCTTTCATTCAATTCAGGTGTGTCACACACTCACACATCAACACAACATGGTTGCAAGCTTAAACATAAATAATACCATTTGTTTTATATTTCTTTTTTTAAAAAAAATTCACAGGCGTTCTAAACCAAGCATTCATTTTCAGAGACCACAATTTTTTTTTATCATGTTTCTGATTTCCATATCAACATGGTAGTTGAATTTATTCCCGACCGACCTACTGTATGGCATGTAGATCTTTGATTCACTTCTTACTCCCTATTTATTTGCAAAACCACAAGGGGTCACTGATAAGTGATAACTCTGGGGCATTTCTTTTAATTTTATCTTCTTCTTCATCTCTATAATTAGTAGTTCCCTGATAGAAAATTAGGAATATATGGCAAATTGAAAGAGATTTCTTGTCAAAATAATATCTCAAAAAGCTACTAGAATTATCCTTTTCAGAAATAAACAACAAACTCTAAGAACAAAAAAGAAAACAGGAAGGTCCATTAAGTTCTTTGCCAATGGATCTTGTTAAGTATTACCTGACAAAAACTTTAAGAACCTAAAAATCTAGGGTTCATTGGTGTTCAGACCTCAAGTGACAGGATTGTAAACTTTGGATGGAAAAGTGTGGATTTAATTTATAATTGTTGATTGGAAAATCAACAATTGAAATTATGAAAAATACAAGCATTTGTACAATTAACTACAAGGTTATTAAACTCTAGTTCCTTGATTTTCCGATCAGTGGTTATAACTAATAACTCTGCACTTTCCCCCACTAAGGTGCATGCCTCAGTTTATAGGAGTTGAGTCCTTAACATAATATAATATAATATCAGTGTTTAAAATAGATCATATAATTTATAGCCTAATAACCATAATAACAAGTTACATAAGCAGTATAGCACTCAACTGTGCGCTAGAGAACATTTATCTTGCGATTTTATTCATGACCAAAATCAAATAAATATAGAGATGGTATGAGCCACATTAAATGAATATTTAGCAACTAAAATGAACTAAATAACAACATTCAACTTCAATCCTTTAGAAAACTATCAGCCTTACCAAAGAATAAATGCTAACTACTTTTTTTTAAGAAAAAAATCCAACATGATAAGCTGTAGCTACTAACCATAGTTTACCCAAAAATATAGTCAACATCTAGCAATTTGCAAGCTAGCACAAGGTGAAAGGCACGGTCATTTTATAGAAAAAACCGTAGCCACAAACCATAGTTTACCAACAAGTATGTAAAGATAACACATATGGTCCGTTTGATTTGCAAAAAAGTTTGGTACTGGACAAGATAACTCTAGTTGTTCAATGTTTGATTTTAAAATATATCATGAGACAACACAACTTAAATGCCAATGGACAGGACAAAACTCTGATTATTTGTTATTCCATCTTTGTTCCTAGTACAAACTACTTAAAAGACCAAAACAACCATTTTTTATTCTCTTTTCCCTCTCTCCCACCCCATTATCTTGCTTCTGCACTCTTTCTATTTTTTTTAGTAACTGTTACTTGCTCCATCAAATCTTTATTTTCAGTTCTCAGTTTTTTATATTATATTATATTATATGTTTCTATATATAATTTTTACAATATATATTAAAATATATAATAATATATTTTATAATATATAACAATAATATGAATCACATTAAGATAATTAATACTAAAAACGGTATTTTGGTGATTTTTACATTCTTTTTTTGTGTTGTCCATTGTCCACCAAACAATACACATGACAAAAAAGTTGTCCAATAACTCAACGGTTTGTGCTGTGCTATTCTTCTTGTGTTGTACCTTGGTGTGCATCAGACGGACCCATAATGTATTATGTAGCGTGGCTATCAAAAATAGTAACTAAAATGGTCACTATACAGTTTAAGGAGATAGTATGGAGCTGGACAAGGTCTCACATCATGAGATAATAATAGATGTACAAAATGATTAAAGAAATACCAATAGGTATCAAAGTAGTGATGAAGTTAAAACTGATAGGTGATGATGCTAACACCACTCTACTAGTTTCTGGAACTATTTTAATTTCTTCTTATTGCATAAACTGGTTGAAATATGGTTGCAAACAATGAACATGCCAAAACAACAGAGAGAAAAACAGAAAATCAACCTCAACACCAGGAATAACATACAGCATTTTCAGCTGCCACTATAAATTGCTCTTCAGACTTCCCAGCACTTTTGAAACTATCATAAATCAAACATTAAATGAAAAATATATAACAAACACACATTGGCTCCGAGATTATATCATACTTGATACTTGCACTAATATACTTATATTTCTCAATTGTAAATAGGACAACTTTAAAAAGACAAAAATGCATTAGATATCTCCTTTCCACTAACACATTCTGTTACTATATTTGAAACATATAATGGTATTTTAGCATACAATACAAATAGCATATTAGTATATTGCTCTCAGCTGATTCTATTTGTCAATCCCCTTAATAATCACTCTACTTGTGTGGATAATAGCATTTTTTACATCAAACTTACCACATTGACTCAAATAAAGATAGTGAAACTGAGAGCGAGACTTCACTGTTTTGATAAAATGATTATACTAAAGTAACAGAACAATAGTTATTCCACCCCCCATTTTCCTTGAATATCTCTTTATAAACGGATATATCACTGTCAGTTTCATTATAAATAAGAAAATTCACATATCAGCTCCAACTCCAAATGTCAATAAACAAAAAAGACCATGAAAAAACACAAGCTACTAGCATCATTCAATCCAAAACAAACAACTAAAACCAAAAGCTATACAAATAAAGAGCATTATATTTATATCTATATATATTTAATTCTTCATATCTTTAAATTTAAAAAAAAACACACACACACACACTTACTCATACAGTTCTAACCTTATACCCTAATTCTAGAACCATCGACTTAAAAACAGCGTATCGGTGTGAAACGGAGATTAATTAATTACCAGTGAAGGGCTTGCGTTTCACGCAAGGGTCCAGCTGATTACACCACCGGAGCCGGCACGACTTTCCGGAGCGTCCCGGCACTCCCCGCGCGATCATGCTCCAGTTCCTTGCACCGAACTGCGCCACCAATCGGCTCAGCAGCGCGTCCTCCTCTGGAGACCACGGTCCCTTCACTCTTCCGGCGGCCGTCACCTCAGCGATGTCCATCTCCTCGCCGCCTAGCTCCGTCGAGGCGACGCCATTGTGGACGGTTTCCTGGGCGGAGCGGTCTTCTTCGGTCATGGCGGTTGTAGGTTTGGTTGTTTCGCTATCTGTTACTGTCAGTTTATTTTATTTTCTTTCCTTTTTCTCTCTCTTTTTCTAACTAACTGCAATTCCGATTGGTGCACACGCATAATGTTTCGTCTTCTTTGCCCGTTTTGTAGCCCGCTTTTCTTCAAATGACTTCTTTGTCCCTGTCCTGTCAACGAAACGACGCAGTTTTGAATGAATGTGAAGAGATTGCGTCTGTGCCGTTTCGGAAACGCTCATGCCTTTGGTTGACTGAGAATGTTGCGCGTTGACTTATGACACGTCAGATTGCGGGTTTCGAAATGATGGGTTATTAACCCTATTGCCATCCTTTAACAACCGCCTTGGGAATTTGAATTTTGGAAAAGCAATGGTATTTTCTAGATTACGAGTTTGCCCTTCCAATTACGGATTTGGGCTTGCGGATAAATAAACCCTACTAATGGACCCTCTTCTGAGCCCATTTAGAAGGGTATTGCTATTGGACTACCACTTTTTCTATCGGTACTACTTGTGTGGGTGTCTTTTAACTCTATTCCCAAATTGTCTCTTAGACGAAAATTCAATGGAGATGTGTTTTTGTTACATAAATGGGGTGAAAATTAAAACAAAATTTTATTGTGTAAGTGTGCAATGAAATCATGTTTTCGTTGCATTTTAATTTTTTCATCCCATTTAATAACAAAAATGTGATTTTGTTGCACATTTCAAAAATTACAAAATATAATCATGTTTTTTTTTATATTTTTTTCACCCCCATGTATGCAACAAAAATCATGTTTCATTTTGGCTATCGTCAATCATGTTTCCCCAACCATGTGACATTGTAACTTCATCATAAATAAATGTATTCCAATCCATGTATGATTTACAAAGAACCATTAAGGAAAATTCAGAAATATGAAAAAAAATTCCAACAAAGAAAACCCACAACATAATCATGATTTCGTTGTTGTATGTGTTTTGACACACAACATAATCATGATTTAGTTGTTTTAAAACTCAAACAACAACAAAAAATCGTGGTTCTACTATGAGTTTCAAAAATAAATAAATAAATGGAATCAAAATTTCACTATTTCAAATACACATTGGAATAGTATTCCATTGAATGTTTTTTTTTCTTTTTGGAAAAGTTACCTTTTCTCTCGAATTGGTCTGACAAGAGAGACAAAAGGATGAATTGGAAAGGGAAGTGTTGGGTTGTCGTGAAAGAGGAAGGAAGAAGTGGTGAAGAAGTGAGAGAAAGGGATAGGGATGAAGGAAAACCTCATAAGGACAAAATGATCTTTTGGTAAGGTTTGGTAGTACCAATAGCAATTCTAATAGTAACAACAACAACTCCGCATTTAGAATGGCAGCTAAGCCTTGTTCGATTACCACATTGACCCAAAACAGCCCAAGTAAAATATACAGTTTGCAAAAGATTAAATTTTGTGAGTCGGCATAGTTAATTAAGTTGCAGGACATTGATTGTGAATGCAATGCACTCTGTCAAATAGTACAGATGCAGTTGGGTCTCTTAAAATATGTTTCATGTTTTTGTACCGTATTCTCTCCTTCCTTTTTAATTATTCCGGTTTAAGTGGCGAAAAAAAAAAAAAAACTTCAAACAAGTGACACTGACTTATATCATCTTGTATGATTTTTTTGTTTTGTTTAAGAAAGTAGTAAAATGGGAAGCACCACAATACATTATCAGGAAATATGTTAATGACGTGTTGGAATTGCTAATGAAAGTCCATTGATAATACTTTTAATCTGCAACTAGTTTTACCTAGTTATTGTATGATTTATTTAGCTAGCGGCATTTAACCAGGAATGATTATTATGTTATGGGGTGGATTTTATGGATCACTTTGTAATTGACCTCTATTCATGGTTTAATATTATCAAAATAACCAACACGAGTTAATTTAGCTACTTCATGAAGATGAATTCTTGCTAATTTTCACTTGGAAATTCCAAATGTACACTTTTATAATTTTATTTTTTAGGTGTGGGTGAAAAGAAGAAATAGATAGAGAAAGAAAATTTTAATAGATATGATATATGATTTTTTTTAAAGAAAATATATGATAAATGATATAATGAGAAATGAAGAAAAGAATAAAAAGAAAACTAGGGTAAAAATGAGATAAAAGAAAAATTATGTATATAAATATATATACGATAACTTTTCTCATTTGAGGATTGTAGTTGTAACAATCAAGAGCATGCTTATCCTAGAACATAAATGAACAAGAAAAACCCTAATAAATTCGTCTACAAAATAATAGGAAAAAGACTAATAACAACTTCTTCTTTTCTTTTTTATAATCAAATAAATACTCCTCTTTATTCTTTTCGCTTGGTGGGGTAGTGAAACCAACCATTTCAATTTTTTTTAAAGGCCAACCATTTCATTTAATCGTGCAATAATGGTTCTCCACTGCACTACTACCAACCAATACATATTTTGTTTTATTATATAGCTTATATGTAATATAAAAATTAATTTTTCTATCCCATGTACCAAGTTATCGTGTCCAAAATTAAAAATATATATATTACATTGATAATCTATAACTTATAATATTAAGTTTTTTTTAAACTTATTTCTTATCTTCTGCATCTAATGTATAGAATGGAAAAATCGAAGGGTGAGATTTATTACTAGTGTAAATTTATAATACTTACATCAATAATTTAATTTCTGTTAGAGAAAATTAAAGCTATATTAAAAAGGACAAATTAACACAAGACCTAATCGCATATATATGACATTTTTCTTACTGAAATAATATTTCTCATCTACAACGCTATTGACTTGTCTTTATCTTTGACTACTTTTTATTAAAAAAAAATTGGGAACAAGAAATGGTAGAAAGAACAATTAAAAGAAGTTTGTTTATATATATTCGAACTTTATGAAGAATTCTCAATCAAATCCTCCCTCTCAAAGTGAAGATGATAAAATCCTGAGATCCGAAACTTATGGTTGCAAGTTAAGCCTCACACACTGGGGTACCTTGGTGAGGGTGTACACTTGCACCCCTTATTTTTTAAAATTTATTAATAATTTTTTTAAAATTAAAAATTGTAAATAAAATTTTATATTTTTATATTTTATTTCATATATATTTATATAGTTAAACCCATTGATTTTATTTTTTATAATTTGTTCCCACCGACTTAGGATTTTAGATCCGTCACTGACCTCACAAAGTGGAGTACAGAAGAATGAGAAGAAATTGAGGAAATTAAAGGAGTTTAAATTTGGAGACAAGAGAAGGGCCTTAAGGGCCACTACCCCTGGCACGCTCAGCCAACCCCTTCTATACTTAATAGCACTGTACGTAATTTGTTTTTCCTGAAGAAAAATTAATATGCATTTTATTTTCTTTTTGCAGCTCGTGTCTTCTTCGTAAAGCTTGTGTAGTCCAAGAGGGGGACATGTGAACTACATATTCACACTTGTAGACAATTTGTACACTCTTTTGTCCAAAAATTCTACTTCACCTAGGACCCCATATCATGTACTATTGCAATTCAACGTCATTTCCTTAGAAAATTTGAGGTCCAGGCATCCATGTATATGAGAAAAATGATGACAAAACCAAGCATATATTCTTGCTGCTAGAGGCATTGTTCCATATTTAAATTATTTAGGTAAATGTTAGTAAACCGTGTTTCAACAACAACACTGGTTCAAGAATTAAAAAAAAATTAACTTATTAAAAATATTTATTAACTCACTCTCATTATAATGTTTAGAATAAATAATACTGTATTACATTAACAATGTGAATATTTGTTTACATTATTATTATTATCTAATTATAAATAATTATATATGAAAAATAGTTATGCTGACAGTAGATATCTATAAAATTCTATTCTTTTAACACATGCTAATTAGCATTTTTCTTAAAAAATCCGTTTATTTGATTCGTTAATTAGTAGTATTCTTAAAACAATGTTAGGTATTTAGGTAGACACGATTATTAATGATCTGGTACTTTTCTCTGACCAATAATTTATATTTACTTTTTTACAGGCTTTGTGGAAAATGATTAATGGAAAAGGTTTTGCATGCATAATAGTCAAATTCGAGAGGACAACGGGGAATTCTCAAGGAAACCATTTGAGTGACACTAAAATGGTCTACACAATGTAATTGCATTTCATAGTTGGCAAAAGAGTGACCTGGCAGAGAATCAATTGATAAAAAAAAGAATAATTTTTTCTTTTTTGTTAAAACCATAAAATATGGTGTTGTAGCTTCATTATATAATTGTGAAATGAGTACTGCTCGGCTTAATTAACTATCTCTTTATCATGCCTTATCAAATTCAAATTAAATATATCCGCATCAACAAAATTAAATATGCGCATATTTTTTGACATATATAAAAATTGTGTAAATAGCGCTCTTCTTAATTTATAAGAAATTGACATAATAGGCCATGAAACAAAAGTGCCATCCTTCACAAATGTGTGTACTGTGTTCCTAACTGGCCATCCAACATTAATAGTTTATTGGAGAATTAATCTTTTGTCCTTTCAGGAAAATTGATAAAGAGAGTTAACAGCTCATTCTTTAACAGTAGAGAGGAGGGAAGGGTAGCTGGGGGGGTTGGAACCATGTGATAAAAGCAATCGTGAGGAAAGTGTGGGCTTAAATTTAGAACGTTGGGAGTCATGTGCTAATAATAAGGACGTGTATGATTCCATTTCCTATGGAACACTCAGTGTGAGTCTCAAAGCAATATACAGAATTGCCTAAATAAAAACTTTCACTGCCTTGGATTCTAATTAAAGTCCATAAAACCATGTGGTTTCGGAGTGCAATTGACTCAATCTCAGTGGTTTCAAAATGCCATATGCTACTTCAATTGGCTACAATACTATACTTTTATATAAAGTGCTCCACTTTATCACCAATATTTCGGTTGTATTTTTCTGAAATTATTTACAATAGCTAATTTAAAATTGTAAGGTTATCATATATATATATATATAGGCACTGTGACTGTGAATGTGTGTGACCCATGAAGCCTATTCCAATACTATGGCAACAGCAAACTGTTTGGTTCAACAGAAAATATCATGTCAACATATGACAACTCAAGTGTGGTCATCAGTAAACTATTACTATGAGCGCCAAGTTTGCCCAGTTAGCTTTTGTCCATTAAATGATCATATTCAACCAGGCAAAAAGATGCTCTATCAAAAGGTGAAATTGATTTGTTGAATATATGTAATGATAAAAATTCAAAACCTTCTAAATGGGGTAGAAATGATTTTTTTCCAAGTTAGAATTAATGCATAGAATATGTATCACTCGGCACTGTTCTATTCATACCGATGGATTGCTAATTAACTAACTAGCTTGCTTCCATTTTGCTAGGATTGGACTTGAATATTGTTAAAGTCGCGCATTAAATAAAGATAACGTCGAGATAAATTATAGAAATAGAGAACAATCCTCACTTTACAGTTACATAAAAGGGTTTGTTAAAAATCACACATAACGGTAACCTCTCATAAAAAATTCAATTTCTGATGAATATTATTTTTTATTTGACATCCTCAACTTGTAAGAGGGAGAATATGCGCTTTTGTGACTTTGGAGAGAGATTACTTTTTTCCTTCCATTCATTTCTGAACCCATAAAAAAAGTGCTTGATTAAAATCAAGAAAATTACTCAGAGAGGATGAAATCTTTCTTATTCATCCCATGAAAGATATGAGGAAAGTATCCTTAATTCTTTGGTCAAAGTTGTTTTTAGTCTATGGCTTTAAAATGTCTTACCTCCTACAGATGGAAGATATCTATTAGAAGCACCCCAAAATGTCTATAGCACACTTATCATATAATAGAAAAACATCGAATGGCCATTAATTAATTCATAAATCTTAGTGCATCAACGGCTCCATATTAGTTAAAGTTGGCATTTAACTTTTATGTTGTCATTTTGTAGTATGTTAGTACCCAGCAGTTGAGGCTGACCTCACTCGAGGGTCTGAAATATATATACTGCATATACACTGACATTCATGGAAAACTACTTCAGTAAAATATATATATATATATATATATATACTTGGGTTCAAGAATAATTTACCTTGGTAGGATCCAGCCCCCCCCGGGACTGAATTAGTGGATCTATTCAACCATGCTCAACAAGCATGAATAAGGTATAATCATTAAGTCTTTTTTTCTTCTTCTAAATTTAAGAGTATAATATATGGGGTTCTGTAAAAAAGTTAACTTGTTATCACAGAATGAAAAGAATGAAAAAGGAAAAAAAAAAAACAAGTCAACAACAACAAAAGTCTTATTCCACTGACTACTGAAATTGAATTGATTACATGAATCACACCACAATCCCATCTAGCACAGTTAAAAATAAAAATAAAATAAATAAATAAAAAGAAGAAAGGAAAGATTAAATAAATTGGTTTTGTAAGACCAAGAGAGCAATACCAAGGTCAATATATAATATGGACTTACATGAATCATACCACTCTCTTTCATATGCAGAATGCAGTTTCTAGGCCATGAACTGGGTATTAAGCATCTGATGGTTTCTGATGCAGTAATTAGAGGCAGTCCACCAAAATTAACCATTGTATACAGTAGAAGCCACCAAAGGAGGAATCCAAAGGGATAGCATGATCCCAAATATTGAGAAGGGAAGAGAAATGATCCCAAATATTGACAAGGGAAGAGAAAGACAAATTTATAAATCTGAAATTTGGGATCAATGCGATCCCTTTGGATGCCTCCTCCAGTTGCAGTGGAATATAATAACCAAACTTCACCTTCTTAATTCTTTGGTGTTTCACATAGGTATATATAAGTGTGTGTAACCCTTCTCTCCTCTCTCTGCAGGCTTTTGTGCTGAAGGAAAGTAGAAGGATCATGGATGGCTCTGAGTTTGAGGGTTGAAGGAGAGGCTTTCATACCAAAAGAGAGCTATTGCTAGTGCTTATATTAACAACAAAAACTCTCTTTCCATCATTGTTTCTTTTGTTTCAAAAACTGTCCATGAATTGATTAATACTATATTTATTAAGATTTGCAGAATAATCTGAAAATGTTTTTTTTCTCTCAAGAAATTATGATATTGATTGAGATGTAGACCCCATTCCATAACAATCCAGACACCCCGAAAGAAAATTTACCCGACAATGGGTCAGCTATCCATTATTGGAAATTCTCTACAAGTTGGGCTGGCAATATATATTAGAATTTTATTCCCTGTCTTCCCAAAGAAAAGTAATTTTATTCTCTAATTTTTTTTCTTTTCGTCTTTATTTAAATGAAAGTTTGTGGTCCAAACCATGTTCCCACTCACACACAACAAACTATAATAATACTTGTTTCAGAAGTATATATTATAAAATTTATGACATTGTATGTACGCGTGATTAAATATACTTTATCAATGCATGATATGAATGATCATATATATGACTGAACCAGAGACTAATTAAATATATGGGGGATATATATTTGAAGAAATCCAAGTTGTGTCTATTGGTCAAAGATGCTTAATATAACGCATAACTTATCATTTAATTAAATTACATTATAAAGCATATGGCTGTACATTATTATTTTTCTATATTGCTAACGACTGTATAATTTAGTGGTTATATCAAGCTTCTTTTTCTTAAAAAAAAGTATTTGATTTCATGTTCCATATCTAGCAAGTTCTAATGTCCACACTCGACCGTCCTTTATGACATCAGAATCCTAAGATCTCACCAATAACAAATAAAAAAAATTCTTCTATTTTATTAATTGAATTCTTTTCCCTTTAATACGCTATGGTCTAAAACTTTTATCTATAATATCCACTACATTGTAAGTTAATTATATTACGCATATAAGTACATACAGTTACTCAATCCTAAAATCATTCAACTCGCCGTATAGGAAAGTCATATTCCAAGTTTATGCACGTAGACATTATCTTCTTTTAATGTGTGTGGAAAAGAAAATCTCATTTGTTATAAGGGTGTTTTATTTATTGAAGGAAGAAGTTTGAACCAATCGATTTAATCACCTTAGCAATAGTGAGACACTGTGCATACATGTTGCACATCTTGATAAGATCATCAAGTTAGAACTATTAGTTATTGTAAGAAAATGAGAAATATAAATCTGAAACATACAATTTTATACTATTGGTCAACTTAAAAGTTAATTGGTAACTACATGACCATCAAGTATATATAATTGTTTTCAAATTATATTATGTGTTTTTTCCCTGAAGATTGAGCAAACTAAAGCTGTAAGCTAAATAGTGACATTACAAGTTTAATTTGCAGGAAAAATATTGTAGTTGATGAAATGGTTAGAATAAATTAATTAGTCATAATGGAAAAAATAGAAGGAAATGATTTTTCTTAGATTTCTCCCTTTTAATGGGCAGACAAACACATAATGGGCACCCAAAAGAGAAGCATTTGTTTCCTTCCTTCCAATCCAATCCAGTAAATTTGCACATGGATAGGCACATTAAGCGGGTATTTTAGCTGTCTAGATCCTTTCATATCTTTTCTTTTCTTTCTTTACATCTGATGTAAATCTTCTCCACATGATCACAGCTACTAAATACTAATAGGGCCTAAAAAAATTAATTTTCTTTAACAAATGGCCTCATCGTACATGCTTGTCAATTGTTCCTATCATTCGTAAAGTTTGAGGACTAAGTTTGTCTTCCTTTATTGGGTAAAATCAACAAGTTCAACTTTATCAAAATCTTCACGTGAAACTGTCTTGTGACTTACCCATAAAATATTCAAATCTATCAGAAATTTTTGTTTTCGGAAACTTTTTTGAGTATGCTTTCCAATTGTTGGAGAAAAACATTTTAATCTCTATTGTGTGCAATCTCTATTTTATATAGAGACTAAAATAATAACAACAAAAATATAAAGTACAAGTAAACATAATGTAAAACAAAATTTTAATATGGTTTGATATTCTTAAAACATATTAATCTTATTTAAAAGGAAACAAAATTCAATTTGAGTAATATGAACTTAGTTTCGAGATCAAATCTTATCAAAGGGTTTTGCATCAACTTTAACTTCTTATCCTTCTCCTCCTCCCACGTGTCCTAATTAAATGTTCTTTATTTTAAAAATATAAAACAGTTTTTTTATTGCATATACAGTCATATGATCAATAAATAACTTTTAATCCTAATTATTCATATAATTGTATAGTCCATATTTATTTTTCTCACTGTCATTATAAAAAAAAACTCCTCTCACTTGTAGGATCGGCCCAAGCATGAGACGATGTAAACCCTTGCTTTTGGTCTCATAAAAAAATAAATCAGTATTAATATTTAATTATTTATACAATTTTTTTATTAATCAGTACTACTATAATTTAGGTGTCTTTGTTGTGAGTGAGGCTCGAACCTTTTTTTTTTTTTACAGAAGAGGCTCAAACCTATTAGAGGAAAAAATACTTTTATGTTTAGTAAGGACCCTAATTTTGTATTACTTTTACTATTTTTGTTTTAAATCTCACCTCAACTAAAATAATGTTGGGCCGCCCTGCTCACTTGATATACGTCCCCTGTAGAGAATTGAGGCGCACCGAAAAGAAAACTCACAGACCATGCATTATATAGCTTTTTTTCTTTATTAAATATGTTTTTGATACATATAATATACTTATTTTTTAGTTTACTATCTAAAATATATATTTTTATTTTATTACTTGAAATTTTTAAATTTTTACTTTTGGTACCGTTAGTCTAAGTTTATTAAATGATGACGTGATATTTTGTTAGTTTGTCACATTATTATTCGATAACATGATATTCTGTTAGTTTGTCATGTCATCGTTTAATAGATCAAGATTAACGGTAAATATTAAAAATAAAAGTTTGAAAATATGAGATAATAAATTAAAAAAATGATATATTACCAATATGAAAAACATATTTAATTTTTTTTATAAACAAAAGGACATGAGACTATGAGAGACAACTCACATCATATAACTAATTTGACTAAACGCAGTTATCATGACATGCATATCAAAGTCTATCGTTAAGAGAAGCGGTGATCTTGTAAAGCAATAACAAATCCAAACATAGTCAATGCTGGGGAGACCTAGAATTTGTTGGGTTACAAGTGTGAGTTGAAGTCTCACTTCAGGTAAGAGTAAAAAAGTTAAGTATCATATAAGTGAGGAGACTCATAAATCTGAGTCTTAAGATTTTTAGGTTAAAGTGTGGTGTCAAATTTACTTATATGATTACTTATGATTCATTGGTATAAATTTTTCCAGTATTTACTCCTCTCAAATACAATCATTTATTAATTGACTCATTGAGCTACTCATGTCCATGTACTCCCCATCTTTGGGCCAGAGAAGAATTAAACAAAGAATGCCGGAATAGAGATCTTCTATGTTGCTAGTTGTATAATTAACCCATAAAAGGTGATGCATCGTATTTATGATAATATTGAAATGACTGATCAAATATAGCGAGCTAGGTTAGAGCTATTAAAGGTGAATAAAACAGGAGAAAATTAAAGTGGGCAGAGCTAGTATATAGTATAGTTCAACACAAGCATGGGGGTGTGCGCAGAAATTGGATGGATATAAAACGGCATATGATGATGTATATTGTATAATCTTGCGTGGTCCAGCTAGCTACTGTGCACTGCATGTTACACAAGAGTAGCCACGACAATACCATTAGTGGGATGGCAGTACTGTCAATATTGGCCCCATAGGTGTGATGCTGCATGGTGCCATTGGTGGTGATTGAAGGTGGAGACCCATGTGATGGAGGAAAGGACTCATAATTGAAGTTAATCTATCAGATTACTAAAATAAGCATGAATTTTCACATTTCAATTTTTATACTTGTTTATTTCTGTCTCATTATTTATTGACTACATCTATTTTCTTCTTCTTCTTCTTATTCCTCTCTTAAAAATATATATATATACTCCCCATTAGACTGATTAGAGTGTTAAAAATGATATTTTTCTTTATCAAACTAATATAGTTTATTGTGTTCTTTTTTCTTTAATTTTGATTGGAATTGTTTGATTAATTAACTAGTTATAGTTTTGCTTTTGTACGAATAATTTATATATCTTGAGCAGTTTATAAGAGGTATTGTAACAAAAACTGATTTTGATTCCTAAAAATATTCATTTTTATCTTTCAAAAACGCAAAACCTTAATTTTAAGTCCTTATTATCATAAGACACTCATTAACTACTTGTTTAATAAAAAGTTAAATAAAACTATCCTAAGTAATACCCACTAATGTATGTGCCACCTGCATCAGTGGATATTACCTTAAACGTGCTATTATGTAAACATATAATTCCTCTACAAGAATTTCCTAAAATAAAAATTATTTATCTACTTTAAAATACTGTCGAGGAAAAAATAATAATTTCATATTTTGGAGATGAAAAATAAAAAAAATACAAGAGCCAAACTAATGATTTTTAATTTTAAAGTCATAAAAAACAAAATTTGCTAATTAAAATAACATATACAGACCAGACTAGAATGTTTTACAGATTAAAAATAAAATAAACATAATTTGCTATAACAGATAGATATTGCTAATTGACTAATTTGTTATAATGCCCAAATATATGCAGATTGAAGCGGCTACAAATTTCCCTGTTTACATGTATAAATCCTGAATGTACAACATTGCATAAATTTCATTGCTATTCTGTTTGAACTTTGAAGTCATACTATTTTGGCTATTGCTTCCTGCACTCTTTGGTTGCTGCTTCCTGGCTTCCTGCACTCCCTTTCTGGCCAAATTACATACCAGAATGCACACCTTTTTTTAACTTCCTGAATGACCAATCCCAAAGGTCAAATAAACATTCCAAAAACAATACAAGAAACAACTTGGTAAATGCAAGAAACAACAGCGGTTCAATAACAGTTCTTCTGTAGGAGGTCTTGTTGGGCTTGGGTATGAGATGAAATTAACGGCAAAGCTAAGACCAAATGGAGCTAACTCAACAATAGATAGACGTTATATTGGTCCTCATTCACAATGAAAGGTTATAAATAATCATGATTGTTAACTCGTCCATAATAATATGATCAACAAAACCCTGAGCTCAAGGGTTATACAAGATCACCAAATAACAACAGCAAAATAATAATAATAATTTATCAGCTTAACTCACATTTTCAAAGTAAATTATCTTCTTGAGATAAAATGACCTTTTTTTTTGTCTAAGACAAATATCCAAAAATCATATTGAAATTCTACTAATCTAGATATCAAGCCAAATAAGATCATTATAAATATAACAAAGCTCTCTTTCTAAACTTTTAACTGTATATTTAGGAACTCAAACTTAATAAAATCCACTAGTTAATCTGTGGCCTTGGTGGTTCTTGATGTAGAAAGTGGGAGACATATATTTTTGCATTGATTTTATAGAAGAATATATTTAGTTAAGCAAAAAGAAAGAACTGTAAGTTGTATTATGCTTTCCTTTTAGTGGACTTCGGCATTCAATTTTAGAAGATATATACAGAAAATATGGCTTGCTGGGACATGCATGGTGGGTCAAAACAGAAAATATGATGGCCTTACGGAGTGATTAGTCACTAAACTCTAAAATAGCGATAACAAAAAGGTGAATTTTCACAAGGATGTGCAATGTGTTGGAAATTTAACAAATCAAATAAAATTTAAATACATTAGGTCAGATTATCGACAAGGGTTTAAGAAATATTTGGAGCTTAATCAAACAAACACAATGGAATAAAAACGATCATAGACAATTAGTTTTGTGATCTTCTTTAACTAAATCACCTTATTTCTCATGAAATTATTATTTTTTCTTCGGACTAAGAGGAAAATCTGTTTCTAATTTAATATTTTAAGGATCATAATTGTGCATTAAGTTTTAAATTTATTAGAGTTTAATATTCTCATTATTTTTTAATGAACCAAATCAATTTTTACTCATAAAGTATATATTAATTTTCTGTTGACAATCTAATGAGTTAATTAAATTAAATCAGTTATGTTGAATCTATTAAATATAAATAACTAATATAAATATTACAATATAATATATATTTATATTAATTAATTAAGAATTATAAAATTTCTAAAAGAATGCATGTCTCATCCCTTCACCACTTTAGTCTTCGTAGCAAATGCAAACTCATCTTTCTCTTTATATAAGGTTTGAACTTTGAAGCGTATGGGCATCAAACATTTAGAAGAGTACTCAACGTTTTTGTTTGTTTTACTTTAAGACAAAGATGCATGCACATTTGACACCTTGAGTGGAAAAGTGAGAGAAATATAAATATAACAAGTAATCTTATTTTGTAAAAAGAAACATATAAAAAGAAAAAATAAGTGTCAAACAAGTGTTTGTAATATAAAGTATTTATATATTGTTTCTTTTTGTTTTAATCCTACTTTCTAGTAGAACTTAAAGATTATTTTTTTATCGATAAATCTTAACAGTTAATTTTTTTTTAATAAGAGATTAAAGCTGTGATCTTTTTTTTTCTTCTCTCTCAATTGCTTAACTAACCTTATATTTTCTAAGACCAATTTTAAAATGTTCTCAATTGATAAAGAGAAGAAAATAAAATAATTACACTTTTTTTTCTCCTATTTTGTTAACTTAGTTTCTCTATATTTTTTACTCAAATTTGATTCTCATTATTTTAATTTTGTAAATATAAGTTAATCGTTAACTCTATCAAATTGATAGCAGAAGCACACAAACGTGCTTTTTTTGTGTGTGCATGTGTGTTTAAGAGACATTATGATTTGAAAGGTTTTACATGGGGCATGTTACATGAAAAATAATTCAAGTCATATTATATAATCATACTATCACTTAAATAATAAAAAAAAGTCACACAAATGTGTCAGATCATCACCTTTATTATCAAATATTGATAAATAATCAACATTTGGCTCACACTCACAAATTGTAATAGTGAGAATTAAATTTGCTAAAAAAAACAGAATAATCTAAATTTGTAAAATTGAAAAATAAATAAACAAGAAGACCAAAAGTGTAGTTAAGTAAAAACAATACATATGTTGCGTGAGGGGATACTGTTTCATGATTGTTGCAAAAAGCCAAAAAGGTTGAGAGCACTACTTCCTGTCTATTAATTATCTTTTTTTTTTAATAAAAACAACTTGCCCTTTCACAATATTATTAAATTTATTAATTTCACCAAAAAGCTATAACAATAGTATATTATAATGTAAATTCTATCAACCAATCGTTTTTATGTTAAATTGTTCATTTTCGTGTATATATATGTTACTTGTGAGTGGAAATTTTGAAAAAGAAATTAAAGATCTGGTAAAAAATGCTTCATCGTATAGTAATGGTACAAGTCTTGATGTTTTGCAATTTTCAGTAATCAATGGCTCGAAGAATGAATATTTAGATAGCCCCTGCCTTAAAAATTCCCCAATTGATGATTTTGGTCTGCCTCTTATTTTAATTAATCGATGTCTCACAATTAATTCAAACAAAAAGGATAGACAATATCCCAAAAGCTGAATCAAAATATCAGTGTAGACAACATGATGATGAGGGGTCCTGCTCATTGGATTAATATTTCATGAATTTCATATAGAAATGTAAAAGATGAGGCAAGTAGAATTTCTTAATAACCAATAAATAAGTACAATTGTCGATTGTATCTTAAGTTGTCATCTATAGACTATACTGTTACCGAAAATAAGATTAATTTTTTCTTCTTCTGAAGTCTTTCTCGTATCAGCACAGATTTACTCAACTTTTTTAAAAAAAAAACTTTAAGTGTTTAGGAAGATGTTTATTTAAAAAGGACCACGTAGGTAGTCAATAACTTATAACTTAAAACCTGTCTAAATAAATTTTTCTATAATCACTCATAAGAAAATAAATAAGAATGAAAACTATAATATTTTTTCATAAATTAAAATTAACTTATTAATAATTTAATTCATAAAAGGTTCCTCGTATTCACTTTTTTAAAATTTTATTTTTAATTTATGCTTAAAGTAATTTAAACTTATAAAAATGTAATTCTCTTATTGTCTTTGTCTTACAAGTGTTTGTAGAAAAATCTATTCTAATATACTTTTAAGTCTTATAATTAGTCTAAATCTATAAATTGTTGGTTGAGTTTGATAGATGAAAAAAAAGTCTAAATCTATAAATTGTTGGTTGAGTTTGATAGATGAAAAAAATATGATTAAAAGGAAAAGAATCCTATAAAAAATAATCAATCAAATTCTTCAAAAGAAAATTAATCATTAAAAAGTCAATGAATAGTCAGTAATAAAAATATTATTAAAAAATAAGGGACAGAAAGAATAGAACCCCTATACATGGCCGACCATAATAGTAGAATGGATAAGCAATGCCCTAATGAACAGAGCCAGCTAAACATATTACAAAACCTGAAACAGTGTCACACAAAGAGGACAACAGAAACAGACAGCAAAAGTTAGGCACTTGCTTTACTCATGGAGCAACAATTATTGGGCAATTCTGACTAGCCTAACTGATAAGCCCTACCTCATCACTTCCTTTACTCAAGGCCTGTTAACATAAATTGCCTTCCATCATTCATAGAGTCTCTCTTTATAATAACAACATCCAAAGCAAAGAGCAAAACCCTTTTTTATTTTATCTGTGATAATTGCCTTCACAAAGAAACAGCACGATTCAAGAATACCAAATAAAAAACCAAAGCAAGAAGCTAAATATATTTGTCATCCCAATACAGTAACAACCAATAGCGACTCTAAACCAGCTACAAAAAAATTGATAAACTTTAATATCTTATAGAATGTGAGACCTTTTTATATTAAATAAAATTAAATATTTTAATTTATGAGTTTAAAAAGAATATTTACAAAAAAATGAAAATTTAAATAAAATAAAGTTCACATTAAAAATCAAATTTGCATAATTGGCTAATAACCTTGTTTTTCAAGCATGTCATCAAGAAATTTGATCCTTATTTGGCTCGTATGAAAATATGATATCTGTTGAAAAAATGTCAGCCTCTTAAATAAATTTTATTATCAAGGTTAAATTACTTATTTGATTTTTATAATTTTATGATTTTTATTTTTTTTAATATTTTAAAAGTGATCTTTTTAGTTTATTTTTCTGGAGTGGTCTTACTTCTTATAATTTAATAATTATTATTTTTTTAATTTTTTCAAATTATAAAAAAATTAAAAAAAAAAGAACACTTTGAAAATGATAATTAGAGCAGAGAGCACGTAAGAGTAGGACGATGGAAGCTGATTGTTTCAAATTTGAATGCGATCGATGAACGAGCTAGCTACAGTTGCGGGACCCAGCAAACGAGCAGCTACAATTCCAGTGGCAGCACCCGCCATACATTTGACAACATAAGAAAATTATTGGTCTCTGTTCTCTACCTCACCCCCCACCGCACTCGTCTTGTCTCAAACAAATGCAACAACCACTTATTCTTATAGTTACTATGGACTAGGAACAAGATTTGATTCTCATTCTGATATCAGATTCAGATTTTTTTAAAAGAGACTCACGCTGGCGGTGAAGAACGTTTCTGCGGCGGCGGCGGAGGAGGAGGAACAGGTTAACATGACGCTGATTTCCAATTCCGACGTCGAAAGCCACGCCGACGTCCAAATCCCCGACACCGCGCATCAAATTAGCACCGGTGCGTTACTTCTTACTATTGGATTGCGAATTTAGAACAATAATTGGGAAATACTGATACTAATTTATAATTATTGTTGGTGTGGCAGATTCATGGTTTCAGGTGGGGTTCGTGCTGACGACGGGCATCAACAGCGCCTATGTGCTTGGATATTCAGGGACCATCATGGTTCCCCTGGGTTGGGCAGGGGGTGTGATTGGTTTGATTCTCGCCACCGCAATATCACTCTACGCGAATGCTCTTATTGCTAGGCTCCATGAATATGGAGGAACAAGGCATATTCGATATAGAGATCTTGCTGGATTTATTTATGGTATCTATCTATCTATTTTTATTTTTTTTATCGTCAAATATTAGTTTTGTTAGCAGAAAAGATTGAACTGGTTACATTTTCTCTCTTTCCTTCACCCTTAATCTGTCTATCTATCTAAGATAATAAAAAATGAATAACATAACATAAAACAATCAATTACTGGCTAGTACTACCTAGTTTCCTTATTCTCTTTTCATGTTATGTTGTTGTTTAAATAACTGATAAGCATATATGCTTGTTCTTATTATTATCTCGTTTTTTGTTTCTTATTGCAGGTAGAAAGGCTTATTCCCTCACATGGGCTCTACAGTATGTCAACCTTTTCATGATAAATGCCGGCTACATCATTTTGGCTGGTTCGGCTTTAAAGGTAATCAACCAAGTGTATTAATTGTTAACGATATTATGATTTTATCCTTCTTTTTAGTGATTTTTCTTCTTTTGTTGCAGAAAGTAACACTTTTAAAATCTTTATATCAACTGTTCATCAATCATTAGTGATTTCATTTTTCTGCTTCTCAAGTAGCCTGCTTAAAAATTTGAGCCTTGCTTTCTCTGCCCTTCATTTAGTTTTGTTACTTCTTCTACTTAATGTGTAATATTGATTGGATTATTATATTTATGGACCAGTAAAACAAACAAACATGATATATACCTATTCTGTCAATTCTGCTTTCGCTTTGTGGAGTCATGCAGAACATGTGTTATACAGATTGTGTGCTTTTAGAATTTTTCTGAATCTTGTTTGTTCACTTTTGTGCAGGCCACCTATGTTCTATTCAGGGAAGACGATGGGATGAAGCTTCCGTATTTTATAGGCATTGCTGGATTTGTGTGTGCAATGTTTGCCATTTGCATTCCCCATCTTTCAGCTCTCGGAATTTGGCTGGGATTTTCGACAGTCTTCAGCCTAGTATACATTGTTATAGCATTTGTACTGTCAATTAAAGATGGTAATCTCTCATTCTGTTGTGTCTCTATGTACCTGCATACTTCTATCATGCAATGACTTGATCTTAGTTCAATACCACTACTTCTTTAAATCAATTGACCTTGTTGATCCACTTTATCTCCTCTGAACTTAACAACAATTTGCATCAACATGTCATCTGACATGTAAACATTTTCATTGAATTTTTTTCTATGAATATACTATTGTGTTTGAAGAAAGAAATGTGCAAGACCGATGCTTGGTTTTCTGTTTCCCCGTGCCCCAGCAATAAAGTGTTTCTTTTATTTCCTGTTCATGTTACTACCAACGATAATTAACTGTGTTATCGGAAGTAGAGATAAATAACTAGTGTTCTAGCATACATCTTAAATTCCTGTTTAAATCTTGTTAGTCCGTTGAGTTTCTTCATTCTGCCATCCGTAATCTCATTATCTTTGCTTTTTTCTTCTTCCCATTCCTTTTTTGTGCTTACCAGTGATTATAATGTCCCTCATTTGTGATTTTGGTCTGCTGTTGGTATACTGTGGGCAGCTAATTGTTTTATTGATAAAGGATAAAAATAGATCTTAAAATGCCGCCATTCCTTTATATAATATTTTAGCTTATGTCTAGTATTATGATTAGTTGGTGAGTTTTTTTTTTTTTTTTGAGGAAACTGCATCCCTCATTGTTGATTTACCTTTATATATTCATCACTTGCTGTGTCTAAATGCAAGTCAAAAGGTATTCTTTTTCTGTCTAGATTTTACCTCCACATACTCAGTATTCATGCCCGAGCTGGAAACATCTACAACATGGTGGGGTTAGCTCTCTTAGTAGGGATTTTCTTTTCCTATCCAGGATTCAAACCCACGACCTTCATGAAGGGGAAACAAGTATATACCATTTGAACCAACCAATTGGTGTCAAAAAGAATTCTTTCTTTGAGAACTAGCAAAAGGATATAAGTTATTCTTAAACGATATACAGACTTGCTCTTTCATTTATATACTAGAGTATAGTTCAAACATCAAATCATATTACAGAACATTCACTATAAAAAGGATGATTAGCATCTTTTTTCCTCCCATTTCCCTTCTACCTTGTTTTCAAGCTTTCAATTAGGCTAAAGCATTCTCCTGACTTTTCTTAACGGTTGACTATACTATAATTGAGAATCACAATGTTTTACTTCAGAACAATGGCTTTTCTCTATGCTTAGTCAGTTAAGTTATTATATATTTTTATTAGGTTAACTTGATGAACTCAGTGTGAATTTGCATACTGACCTCCCTCTTTGCATCATTAGGTATAAAATCACCACCTCGTGATTATAGCATTCCGGGGACATCAACCAGTAAAATATCCACAACAATTGGGGCGTCTGCTAATCTTGTGTTCGCATATAATACAGGAATGCTTCCTGAGATACAGGTATCATACAAGCTTATATTTATTTGTTTCTCGAGTTTTATGTGGATTCATAACTCACAAGTCTTTCATTTCTTCATGTGCTCTTGAAACTGAGTTTTATTTATGGTTGTAATCTTAACAGGCGACAATCAGGCAGCCAGTAGTCAAGAACATGATGAAAGCCCTGTATTTTCAGTTTACTGTTGGAGTTCTGCCATTATATCTGGTAACCTTTGCAGGATACTGGGCTTATGGATCTTCAACAGCTACCTATTTGATGAGTGATGTCAATGGTCCAGTTTGGGCTAAGGCTATGGCCAATATTGCAGCCTTTCTTCAATCAGTCATTGCATTGCATGTAGTAACTTCTAAACTTCAATTTTAGTGCTACTAAATATTTTATCTAATTTGTGTCACTGGCCTAATAACCTCTCTTCTGCTTTTGGTAGATATTTGCAAGTCCAATGTATGAGTATTTGGATACCAAATATGGGATCAAAGGGAGTGCCCTGGCTTTTAAGAACTTGTCATTTCGAGTCTTGGTAAGAGGTGGCTACCTGACTTTGAACACATTTGTATCAGCTCTATTGCCCTTTCTTGGAGATTTCATGAGCCTCACTGGAGCTATCAGCACATTTCCCCTTACCTTTATTCTTGCAAACCATATGTACCTTGTGGCAAATGCGAACAAACTAACATCCATCCAAAAGCTCTGGCATTGGATCAATATTTGTTTCTTTGCCTTCATGTCTGTTGCGGCAACTATTGCAGCCCTGCGGCTTATTGATTTAGACTCCAAAACGTACCATGTTTTTGCGGATATATGATTAAATGCATTATATTCTATCAGTAATTCTAATGTTGATGGTTTGTGCTTCAAATATGCGTTCATTAAAAGAAAAATGTACTTTGCATAGCTCAATGTGTAGCTTTAAGTGGCGTTAGGAGTGAGGAATCTTTCATTCTCAATTAAGACTTCATTCGTGCAAGGGTCAAAATCAATTTTGACCAAAAGCTAAGAAAAAAAAGTGTATCTGGTTAGGAGCGAGTGAGGAATCTTTCATTCTCAATTAAGGCTTCATTCGTGCAAGGGTCAAAATCAATTTTGACCAAAAGCTAAGAAGAAAATTAATTATTTTTTGACGCAACAAATAATAACTTTAGTAGCGAATTCATAATGATACTATATTCAACATGATTTTCTAACACAAATCCAAACATGCTTAAGAATTATTGCCATTTAATGTCTTTCGTTAATTATGACACTACAATCTGGACCGCCTAGTGCTTATTTCTTCTCACAAGCCAATGTTGCTTTGCCCCAACAGCTTTCCAAACAGACACTCACTTTTCGAGGAGAGAGATTGTTAAGAATGAGATTCTTAAAAAAATTATAAAACTCTGTGTGGGCTATGCACGAAACCTTTTAAGATCCAAAACGTGAGAAATCAGAAACTAATATGTATTACTTCTGCTTAAACGTGAATATCGAATGCGAAAATTTACTCACGCAACACACCACCAAACGCGCACTTTGCTTGTATATACTTGCCTAAATTGTGGTAGTAAACATAAGCTTTTGCTTTGAGGTAAAAAAAAATCGAAAAAGAGCAAAGCCTTGGTATTGAATCATACAATTTCGTGAAAGTTACTCTAGCAGTGTCAATTTGGATACATCGCCTATCAAGCAAGATGCAGGAAAAAACAAAATGAGAATCTGCACCAGGAACATTAGCAGACGTAATTAATTCTTAAAAAAATGAATCATATAATTTTCTGACTAGTTATGTCTCGAGGGGAAGGCTAATGTGAGAGTTACATAGGTCTCCCACAGTGGGAAACTAAAAATTTACCATTGGATCTATTAGTTTTTTAAATCAACGGTTGAGTCTTTTTTTCTTTGTATTTCCCTATCTACCCCTGTCCACGTTCTCTCTCGGTCTTTTCCTCTCAACGTTGGTTTCAAGGAGGTCAGAGAGAGGGGAGATGGACACGTCGCGGCGGTGGTCGGTTTCAGGAGGAGGCTGCGGCGCCGGCGAGTGTTGAGGTTGGGGAGAATGGGGGGTTTTGGAGTGAGAAGTCACGGTCTGATTAGGGTGAATTGTGTGTGGCAAACAAAGGAGTAAACTAGGAAAGACAAAGAAATGAGTAAAAAAAAAAAAGAAAAAGGAAAAAAGTCTAAACCATCCATTTAAAAAATAAATAGATCCAACGGTAAAAATCTACTACTTTCTCACAGTCGGAGGGAGACCTATCCTGGTCTCTCACCCTAGACATCACCTATGTCACGATGGCAAACATGATTTTAAGAAGACAATAAATAACATCAATGGATCAATATCTCAAAAAAGATACTTTTAATGTATATTTCTACAATAATAGACTTTGATCAACTTTTTTGTAGATTACTACTGTCAAATTTTCCTACCTAAGAACAAATTGAAATAATCTGATGATAACTCCTGGAACCTGCCATCATTAAGAGAGAAAAAAAAAATAGTGTTAAATGTCATGGCCCATCCATTATACCCCTTCTTAATTAGAAAATAAACAACCATATTCTTCAATCTGTGTAAGAGAAAGGACGTAGAAGACAAAAATGCGTAGGTAGATATTAAGGAAAAGGTTTGCTCACCTTGCTAGCAGTGCATGTTTGGTATAAACTATTTTTTTTTAAAAAATCATTTGTTTTTTAAACACTCTCATGAAACTAACATAAATAAGCGATTATTTTTCCAAATAAATTGAATCAAACAACACTAGAGATTATTAACTTCACAATTATCCTAGGTAAGTTTAAAACTATCCATTTAGGCTTAGTCCAAGGTAAATTCCATAACTTCAAAAACAGCCACATTTTCAGCAGTTATTTCATGCTAGTTCTCAACAATCCAAATGAAGAACTTAAAAACCTCCTTGTGACCCAAGTAGCAAACTAAGCTCACAATCTATGACTAAATTCAGTACATGTACAAAGTGTGCATGCGTTATACTGCAATATCTGTCAGAATGCTTCAAACATCACATTTAGAAAAATCAATGTTCTCAGAACTGGATCGGTCATCGAACCGATCAAGGTAATGGTTCAAGGGTCAATGGTCAAACCGGTTTTAAAAAAATAATTTTTTAAAAAATTTAATATAATATCCTAGTAATATTAAACAAAAAATAACATAATGTGCATAAATTGATAATAATAAAAAGTAAACTTCACTTAAAAGTGTCATAAGTTATAATATTTTATTTTTTTTGCAAAAACCAAAACGACATCGTTTTGAAAGTTTTTTAAAACTGGTTAACCCACCGAGTTTTACTGGTTTTTGACCGGTTCAGCGGTTTTTAGCGAGTTTAAGGACACACTGGTTTTTAGAAAGCGTTGGACTGGACACGTGACTGGTTGCTGGTCGAACTGGCTGATCCAGTCCGGGTTTCAAAACAATGAGAAAAATACGTTTGTCTGAAATGTCAACATATATAATTCATGTTTGTGTGTTTTGTTTATTAGTCAAACATAAGAAAAGCTCAAGGTGACTTGAACAACAGATATTGTTATGATTAAAGTAAAATTTAGCATCTGAAAATAATAACAATGGCAATGCACTAGATACGTGTCTAAAGCATACATATGTATTGATTTCTCACCTTGTCAGGCATCATCCAGAAACTAACTTCACGATAATGAAGACAGAGTTGAGAAGTAAAAGAGGAAATCTTAGGTACTGAGTTGCATAAATGAGACCTATAAGCTGGCCTTTGAAAGATTTTGTCTGTCCAGCTGAGAAATCTGATAAGCCCCATCCTCTAGGTGTGAGAAAGCGGTCCTCGTTTAGTATTGCTAGTGCGTTTGCAAGAAGCAGGAACCCCTCAAGTAAGGTCCACAATCCCATTTCCCTGCATTATAAAGAAAACCAGTTGATATGTTAGGACAAAGACTACTAGATGCTTTACAGAAATGCCAGATGGCAGCAAAGGAGTGGAGGAGGAGGGCATGTGAATCATGAAGGAATCATGCAAGAGAGAAGAGAGGGGGAATATGGGCATGAGAGGGGATTGGAACAGGTATCGGATATCATTTCAGGGAATTTTGGGGGTGCTGAGTATAGGAGCAATTCCTATCTCAGCAAAAAGGAGTCACTATCTTCTTATTTTACACTTTTTAATTTGATCATCTTGTAAGGAGCTAGTCTCCATTCATTACATTGTTCTTCTTCTACTTTAGCTTATAGGTAATCCTTGTACCGACTATTGAGGGCACTTCCTCAGTGTTCCTAAAGCATTAGAATACCATTTCAGTTCAGTAATTTAATTCCACTTCTGGTACCTATCATATGACTAATGAATTACCGAAAATTGGGAGATATGATAATGATACGTTAGAACAAAGACGAGTAGATGCTTTACAAATCACTGAAAACCTATGCACTGGCAAGTAAGAAAAAATATCAAGTTCATTCTAAAGCATTGATTGAGACAGATAACAGCAAGAAGCATCATATGAAATCAAGTGTTAGCTACTACAAAACCACTAACCAGTAGTTCCTCCATTGACTTGTCTCTATTAAAATGGCCAATGATCATTGATGCAGCTGATGTTTGGAGGAAAAAGGAATTATTAACCATGAGCATGAAAAAAACTAGCAGCACTATGTAAGTGTTTTACATAATCAAATCCTAGACTTCCAGACACCAGTTATCCTCATAGTGCCTCATCTTCGGTAAATTATTGCAGTTATAAATGCTGATAAAAAGTAACCATAATTCATAACCAATAACCATTAAATTGAAGTGAAGCATGTTATCCCTGAATCTGATTCAGTAGATAATACTATTTGTTGAAATATATGTAGGGGAAAAAGCAGTGGGGATGCTTCCATTGTCAAAGAACTGACAGACTTATAACAGACTTGACCCAATTTCCCTTAGGCCTTAGCAGAAGCCTAAAAGCAAGAAAAATCAAAATTCCTCTAATAATCACATAAAGGACCTAAAAAATCATTCCATGTCATTTTGTAAATAAACTCTTACTCTCAATTGAAGAATTTCGAATTCAATGATAGTAGTTATCTTTTGCGGCTCTGTCCCTTTTTTTTATCTGGGTGTCAATAATTGTTGTGCAAAGTACACACTTCAAACACATTGAAACAATTGGCAGGCACACGTGATTTTAAGGCATGGATCAGAATTCACAATAACAAAGGAACTCAGATCAAATAACAGACGCAAGACTGATCTTAACAAAGAACAGAACCCTAGATCTGCCAACAAATCCAACAACCAAAAGTGCATATGATCAAAGTGATTTTTAAAGCGGAACAAACTAAAGGACCACCTTCGATTGAATACGGTCAGAAAACTGAAGCACAGTAGAATATAAAAAACAATATGGAGGAATGGAGAAGGTGAAGGAGGTAACCTAAGAAAGGAGCAAAAACGAAAAGTAGATGGCGGTGGCGGTGGCGCCGTGGACGGTGGAATCAGAGAAGACAACAAAAGGTAACCAATGAGAAGACAAAACCCCAAATTTGCCAAAGCGCACCGTTTTTCTTTCAATTGCTTTGCGTGTTTTTTTTTTTACCTCTCTCTGGTTTAGATTTTAGAAACAAAAATAAAACATTTAAACATGTTTTCGGTCATCTATTAAATTTGATTTTTTTTTTGTAAATTTTAAATTTTATAGATTCAAAATTTTTGGAAATAATTTTCATTATTGATTATTATTAATTAAAAATGTCACGTATATTTAGTGTGATTGTTACTTTGTTTACCTGATTAATCATTGTTACCCCATTTCCAAACAAGTTTAAAAGAAAAGGCATGACTTAATTTGTAAAATTTAAGATTTTATATTGAAATTTAAAAACTAAAAGTACAAGAAAAGAAAATAAAACTAAAAAAAATATTTTTAAAAGATTTTTAAACTTGATTCTGAAAAACATAGCAAACAAACCTAAGAAAATGATTGTTTGTGACCATTGAAGCGCAAGAATCTAACTGTCTTTCTACCATGATGATCCCAAATAAGACATCAGCAAGCTGCTTTGCCTAAATTCTCATAAGAGCACCATCAACATTCAACTTAAAGCGATCTTGAGGTCTAAGATTGAGATTTAGCTCAATAAATTTCTTCTGAATCATCAAATAATTCAACTGACATTAGCAAATAAGTCATTTTAGGTTGTTTTAGAAGACTTAATGTCATTTCAAATTCTAATGATTGAATAGCATAACATTCAAAGTACATTTCAAAAATTAAATTACAACTCGAAATATGACTATGATACAGGTTAATGTCAAAACCACCAATTAGCCTACTCTGTCTACTTACTTTAATATACAATTCAAAATAGTTATTTGGCTTTTGCAGCTCCAATTGCCAAAATGCTCTGCATATTTACAAATCTAAAGCAGTTATGTCTCATCTCATGACTCAATACCATTTACTATGTCATGATTCGTGACTTATTTACATCATCATCATTGTCTCACGACGCTCACAAATGCAACCAGGATAAGGGTTTGCATAAAAGCTCTCTTCCAACTTGGGGTGTCGATTAACTTTTCTATGATGAGGACCTCCATTTTTATTTGCATGTATGCTCTTAACCCTCGATGAAAACTCATCCCAAGAAATCAAACCGTTGTCCAACTGATCAATCAGCCTCACGAACTTTTGCCTGCAGCATATTAAGGTGCAACAATTAGAAAACCAGATTGGATTAATATCAATTTTGAGAAAAAAGATTATATATCAATAACGTAAAATAATTTTATATTTTTATCCGATCACAGATCAACATTATGGTAAATTTGTTAATTTTTACAAATTACCTTAAAAATCATACCAACCATGATTTGTGATTAGATTAACAATGTACCATAAACTCATCAACTATACTATAAATATACTAAAATGGAGCCTAATATGTTGTTTAATAGAATTAATACTTGTCCGGGCTAATAGTTTTTCGAAACCCTTCAAATGCGCGATGACCTCGAGCTGCTTTGGCCATGTGCCCATCATAGCTGTAAATGAAAACATCACTCTCTACTGCTATGATGTAATCCAAAGCAGCAAGTTGGTTTTGGTGATCCTTAAAGGGTAGAAGCTCTTCTTTTGTGGCTAAAGTGGAGTGTGTGAGCAAGTAACGATACTTGCTTCGGAGGGACTTCATTTCATCTATACCATAAATCATGCCTGCAGCTACATAAATTTTTGTGTCATAAGGATAGCCAAGAGCTTCAAGGAACACTGCAACCTCTCTTGGAGTCATGGGGCAACCACCACGTAAGCGCCTTGATTTGCTATCAATCTCTTTCACTTTCCAATGTTTCACTTTATATCTCATTTTCTTAAGCTCCACGGCTTCTTCTTTAGTCAGATTATGGCTGCAACCTGTAAAAGCAAGCATGTCCTTTTCATATCTGCAATATTCACATGTGCTTGTGAGAGAAATGTTAATTATTTTTTCCGAGTCAATGTGATAGTATGTAACTCTATCAATTAATTAAAGCAATAAACCATATTAGAGGAATTACCTTAAATGGAGAGCAATGTAAGGGGTGTTGTTGTCTCTAAGTCTATTTACTAACTTCATTCCAAGCTCTTCAATTGGAACTGTGAATTTAAGCCCCTCATACATGGCACGACAACGTACACTCTGAATCGGAGTAGCTAAACCATTGTTGACTAAGCGAGAATCAGTATGGGTAAATTTGATCACTTTGTGTTTCTTCAATAATTGCAGCACCTCCCCTGCGTAATAACCTGCCTACATGATTCAAAACGGTCACAGAATTTAGATTAAAAACCGAAGTAGATACATTGTGAATGTGCTAGAAGTTTCTATGTAGATAATGTGTGGTATTGCCTTGGACCAAGAAACCGGAGCCTTCAAAACTGGCTTAATTGTTGCAAATTCTGGTGGTAGAGATTCCACTATTTGAACATCAGCTTTTAAAACTTCAATGAAGTTCTTCCAGTCAAAAATTTGCTTAAAATCACTGAGACAATAAAATTAGAACAATAGGAAATCAGAGATGCGCATATTTTTGACACAAAACTCAAGTAGATGAGATTCCATACCTAGAATCTGTCCAAAAGGAATCATGATCCAATGTAGGCAAAACCAAAGTGGCTTTCATAATTTTTGCAATAGCAACCATGTCACTTATCTGCAATTGGATGGAAAATATACTAATATATATGTCATAGGATCAAAGTAAACAAGAAATTTGAAAATAATAACCCTAAATAAGGTAACCATTGGCATGGCTCTAAAAGCAATTTAATAGCGTACTCCAGATTTCATTTGATTTAATCCTCCATTGGCATGGACCATAAGGTAACCATTTGTGAAGTTTTCTTTCCCTGTAGAATAGAAATTCTTCCTAGTTACAAAGATGGCAGAGTGTGAATCACTTGTAATGAACTTTAATTTACTCAAAGTTTGATGAATAAAGAACTTTGGACTCACGTCTGTCACTTTCTGATCGATCCATGCATTTGTAGTAGTTGTCACTGTTGGGATGCTTCCAAATTTTAAGAGTCTAACTAACATATATCAGAGGAAAACTAGCATCACAATCTAAAGGTAACGCCAAGTTATATTTACATTGATTATATTGTGAAGTAAAATATATGAAGCAAACACAAAAAATAATATAACACCATGTGTCGGTCCAATATGATAATTTTGACCAACTTTTTGTAAGGCAACAAAGGGTGAAAAGATAACTTTGATATTTTCAGTTGTTCAAAACAAAAGAAACAAAGAAATCAATAGAGGGAAAGTTATTTCCATTGTATAAAAAAAATAATGGGAAGGGGAAAAAATCAAAGATTTTTTTTTCGGATGAAAGTTTATCTAAAGAGCTTTTCTTATACTTTCTTTTCACCCGCCAAAACAAATTAAAACCTTAGCTTTAAACCACATTAAATAAATAAAATATATACACTTCACTTACACTTAGGCATGTAACTACTAAGTGCATATTTGAAATGATTATTTTGATGAAAATAATTTTTTATTTTTCAAACGGTTTTTTTCGTTAAGAAATTGACAACATACATAATTATTTTTTTAAAACAAGTAGATGAAACACACTGAAATTCTCCTAAAACAAAAGTTATATATATTTTTCCAATGAGAAACAATGTAATAGTAAAAAAGGCGTTTGCTAACTTAAGCTAGTAAATTTTTATACCAGTGAATACAAGAGCCTGAGATTAAATATGCATTCAACTTTCTTCCTCTGCGAGTTTAATATGTGTATTGATCTATATGTATTCTTTGAGTTATGTGAGTGAGCAATTTAATAATTAGTTGAAAAGACAAAAAAAATATATTTGAAATAATTGTGAGATTACATGTGAGATTTACGAGAGAAGATAGATTTTGTATAGTTGTAACCTCCAATGGATAATAAACAGAAGAAAAGAAATGTGTAATGGTAAATATTAAGAAACCAAGCAACTAAAAATCCTAGATAACCAAGAAAAAAACAACAACCCTATACATGATTGACAAACTTTCTATCCAACCAACTAAAACAATACCAATTACACCCAATTCATCGTTAGAAGATGTTAGAAGCAATGAAAGAAGAACGTTAAAAAAAAAAAAGCGATGGAAAAATAAGATGAATCATAAAATTCATGAAAAAAATATAACAACAAAATGGGGTAAAAAATATCACGTAGAACAAATAATTGTATACCGGTGACTTGTTTGGTGAAGGTACGTGTTTCACCAGGTTTGCATGTATTACAGGATCCAAGGCGAGTTGATCAAAAAGCATATTCAACAACACAAACTTGGTAAGCACACACATAAAAACCAAAACCATTAAGGCTAAAAACATGTGACGTCCAAGCTTGAGCCTGAAAAGCTTTTGCCAATCTCGTATTATTTTACGTCGCGTGGAGGACATGCCTCTCATGCTAGAAGACATCAACCCATATCGTTCTTCTGTGCCATCTAATAGACCCCTCCTTACCTTGAACATGGTGCACAGGATAATTATTGATTAAGAGCCACGCTTGGCAAAGAGATAAAGATAAGATATTATTAGAGAGATTAAGGTCAAGGAATTAACAAAGGGAGAGTGTGAGGTCATGAGAAACATGCAACCATGCATAGGTCGAAGGTTGGCTTGTGGGATGGACTTTGCTTTCTTCATTTGTCTTTGGTGAGGCTTTTGTATAGTTAAATGATTTGTCCATATGTCATGGGACCGAAATATGAGGCGATACACTCTCTCTATTTCATATGTTTTTAGTTTGTGTGCTATATCGAGTTTAATAAAATTTTATAATGTGTGGCAAACTATTTCATGTATGCATTAAATTGACAACAATACACTAGTAACATAAAAATAATTTTTTAAACAAAGAGAGATTTTTTTTTTACATTTATATTACATTTTTTTATATGTGGCATAAGGAAAGGTTTGGTTATGATTAAAAAAAAGTATGTTCCTTAAAGAAAAATATTTTGTTAGGTTGATGAAATTAAGGACTTGTAACCTTTTTTGCACACCTCTATGACTCTTCTCTCTCCCTTTCTCTTTCATTATATCTCTGTTCTGTTCATTCTCTCTCTTTGTCTTCGATTTCTTTTGCTATAAAACAACACCACAAGAGAGGATCTGTTTTGGTATTTTAGCCAAATTTTTTGTAATGGAAAAATCTATATCAATCTTATTTTAATAGCATGACTAAGTGAAAGTGGGATACTGTAAATGATTTTACCTAGTGATGTACGTCGAGTTGTTCTTATATAAAGGATAGGATAGATAGGATTATAATGCGGACAAATCATAATATAAATATGCAAGCATACTTATAAGATAAATTCAATATGATATGGAACTTTAAGTTTTTTTTTTCTTCACAGATCTCCTTCTTCAAAGTACTAATGTTTGAGACACAATCCAACATTGAATATAAATTCTTTTAGCGAGAATTAAAATCTTGATTCAAGACTAATTCATTCTATTAGACCTAATCTTAACTACTGTAATATTTTGAAACTATCTTGATATAAGTAACACAAGTTGACTAATCAACTTCCAGTCAATAATCATATTATTTAACGCTCTTTAAAAAAACACATATTTAACGCATCTCTAATCAAGAAATTCTATCGTGTTATTAAATTTATTTTATATAATTTTTAGACATTTCTATCATATCAAAAAAAATTATTATATTAAACAATTCTATCATTTTTATTTTATTTTGACCCTTATATTATATTATTCATCACTACTTCAATACAATTTAAAAATTACTATTACAAGTAAAAAGCTATTATGGAATTCATTAAGGGTTTATTTGATGGTAAAGGTATAGAATATTATATAAGAGCAAGATAAAATTAAAAAAAAAAACCTCCACTCTCTTAAACTTTAATTTATTTGACTTCTCATTTTATTTTAACTTTAAATTATAATAACATTTATTAATAAACTAGAAGTTTCTTTATATTTTTGAATTCTTTTATTTAATTTCAAAATACATTATCTTTTATACTTATTTTTTTATATAGATATATCAATAAAATATAAAAATTATTCATTCCTACATTGACCGAGTTAAAAATATAGTATGCAGTATGTATAGCTACTAGTTTATTGGGAAAACAAACAAGATAAATATGGAACATTTAAAAATAAAAAAAAAGGCAAAGCAAAAGGCCGCGGGAAGCCCAATTGAATGGGCCTTGCAGAAAACCCTAGTTAGTTCGCTCCGTTTGACTATGTCTATAAGAACCCCGAAACTGATGCAATTGTTGCCACTGCTTCCGCCGAGCTTAGGAGAATAGAAGAGGAGCAGGAGGCATCACCATTGCCACAATGGTTAAAGGTCGCCAAGGAGAACGTGTAAGGTTTGCGATCTTACTCTTTCCTTTCATTTGCTATGTTTATGGCATCGCTTTTAATCTGTGGGTTTAGTGTCTCCTAATAATAATTTGATTTTCACAAATTTTAGCAGTTGTTGGTACAACATGCGTAATGCACATATCATGAATATTGGTTAACGTTATCGTTGTTTTTCTTGTTTTTACCAGACTCTACGTCAGGGGTTCAATTCTTGGATACAAGAGGTGCGTTTTATTTATTATTAATTAATTTAAAGGTTTTCTGGAGATTGTACAATAAACAACAGTATTAGGTTTATTGATTTTCTCATAAATAGTTTCAATCTGTGCCGTGTATTGGATATTGATATTGATTGATGGTGGTGTTGTTCAGGTCCAAGTCAAATCAATACCCAAGCACCTCCCTAATCCAGATTGAGAATGTAAACTCTAAGGAAGAAGTTGCGTGGTACTGTGGGAAGCGCATGGCTTACATCTACAAAGCGAAGGTAAAGAAGAACGGAAGCCACTATCGCTGCATTTGGGGTAAGGTCACCAGGCCTCATGGTAACAGTGGTATAGTTCGAGCTAAGTTCAAGTCCAATCTGCCACCTAGGTCAATGGTAATTTTTTTGGACTCGGAATTGGTTCCTTTTTTTGGCATTTTTTGTGGTTTCTGACGGTTGGGTGTTGATGCGTCTGCAGGGTGCAAGGGTTAGAGTATTCATGTATCCAAGCAATATATGAGGTAATGTTACCGTTTTTGTTAACATTTTAAGTTATTTGTATGCTTCATCAATTGCCAACCATACTAGTGTACAGTGTCCTATTACTAATGTGATTCTGAAACTCAATGATATGAATGGAATATTCATGGAAATAAAAGTATTATATTTCAGTTATGATGGGGCTGTGGTAGAAAGTGATGAATAATGCAGGTACTTCTGATGACATGTCTAGCGCTGTTCTCTTGGTGCAGCCGAAGTGGCTGTGCCGAGCATCTGCACTGTGTCTGCGTGAGTTACATTGACATCTGCCACTGATTTATTCACTGCCCCAAGTTGTTGCTCATGCCAATGTGCAATCACAAATTGTGTTATGTTTTTTGCAAATAGAGCTTGTGCAATCACAATGTGTGTACCTACCTTGAAAATTTTATATTTTTAAAAAAGAAATGAAATTCTAAGATAAAACCTATCTGATAAGTGTGTAGATGAAACTGAGAGTTCAATTGCAATGGTTTTTGCAATGATGGGTACCCCACTCCTCCATTGAATTTTTGTGGGCCTTTCCTAGCATTACTTCATGCTAGGTGCATTTGTGGTTGATTGAATCATTATCATACTTCATTTTTTTTTCCCTTCCCTTAATCAAACCCCATTGTATTGTCTGTGTTTTATCTGTCCCATTTCCTTAATTCAAGAAATGAAATGGATGACTTGAACACATTCTTAAAAAATTGCACAAAGTTCTTCTTGGGAACCCTTACAAAATCAATTCCCAGGATTTTATCTGTGCGGATAGCAAGTGAAAAACCTTTCTGCTTGAGCCTTCTCCTTTATCCATGGAGATAAGCTCCAATGTAATTGGCTTACAGTTTCATTCATTTTCTGAAAAAATTTATTATTTGTTGCTGTGTTGTGGTTAGTAGGCATGTTTAATAATAGTTTTCACATTGCCTCATAATTTATTGTTACTTGTATTGCTACCTTATCTTACTTGGGGACAAAGCTACTTCCTTTTTCAAAAACTCCATTGTATTGTCTATATGTTCTATCTGTCCTATTTCCTTATTTCAAGAAATAATGTTGATGACTTGAACACTTTATCATTATTAAAGTTGCACATAGTTCTTCTTGGGAACCTAATATTAATTCCCTGGATTTTATTTGTGCAGATATTAAGTGTAAAACCTTTCTGCTTGAGCCTACTCCTTTATCCGTGGAGATATGCTCCAATGTAATTGGCTTACAGATCCATCCATTTGTGAAAAGTTGATTGTTATTGTGTTGTGATTTTGCTGTTTTTGCACATAGTAAGGTATTAAAGGCATGATTAATGGTAGCTTTCTCATTGGTTGAGATTGTTTTAATTTATTATTAAAGGCATGATTAAAGGACATGAGGTGTGTTTTGTTGGACTGTTTAGTTGTTTGAAATTGATTCAAAATGTACCTTTTTTTTTCCAGCTTCTGTTTCCTATTAGTGCTGTCAGTGACTTGGGAATATCTAATGAATTATCATGATGCCCTTACTTTATCCTCTACATGATCTAATTGACGTTGAAATTGCATGTTGGTTGTCTTTGCAGATTCTCAGGATTCGTGTGTCGTGGGGCTAGTTTGTCAGAGTATTTGAAAGGAATTTGCATTTTGCGAGTTAAATGTGTGTTTTTCTTTTTTGGTAGCTCTTGAGCAGAATAGTATCTTTGTTTAGGATGGAGAATGAACCCCGTGTTTTTCTTTATTCTCACTGCCATGGTTATTAAGGAGGATTGAGTCTCAATTTTATAAACGGATTTTTCTCCTCACTTGTTGCATTTTCCCGTCCCCTTAAAATTCGAATTGAAGAATTCGAGCTCGCTGTTCTCGGGATAAAAAAATTGGAACTTTTCATCTCCATCTTGAGGAAATGTGTCTATTGGATTAATTGTTATTGGAATGAAGTTAAAGGGATTAAATTGTGATCTCCCGGAAAAGTCAATCGTGTATGGTATATAAAATTTGTGATGAGCGTTTAGAGGGAACTGAAAACACTGTTTTGAGTACATGTTTTTTTTTTATATATAAATGACTTTTTGCACTGCATTTTGACGGGAAAGCATCTTTCATTGGTCATCTAATTTGTCGGCGATGGTGTTTCTGTGACAGCATTCAACTGAAAGCAACTGGCACGTGAGAAATAACGAGATTAAAGTGGGGTAAAATTTGTCGAATTTGCTTTGTGCAAGTCTCAGTGAAATTACTGGCATTAGAGGAGTTGCACTCAACTCATCCAGTCTATTGAAACTACATCACCGATTCACCATTCAAAAGTAAATAAATATAGTCGTAACTATTCATATTTTAAAAATAATATTTCAACTTTTCTTAGTTAGATATAATTAGTAAATTATCCCAATCAATTACGTTTAACATTTCTGTTTTAATTAATAAAAAATTCTCCAAAGCAATGGCTACTAAAATTTGTTAACATTATTCTATAAATAATATATGTATTTAACAAAAAGAGATCAAGTTTTTTTTTTATTTTTGACTGGTAGATAAATCTTTCTTGTGCTATTAAGTATGTGAATTTGATGTATCATTTTCTACTTTTACAGAACATTACTATGCAGTTGGATGCAAAAGTAGATAATTTACGGTAACGTTTCCTTAGTACATGTACGACTACTACCTTTCTTAATTCTAATCAGTGAAAAGTCCAAGTTTTTCACCAAGTAGAAGAAAACACAAACAAAAATTATGATAATGAGAGAGTATAAGTAAAGATAGGGAAGGGAAAAAAGAATGTTACTAATCAATGGAAAAAAAATGGATACAAATAATATTATTTTTATACGAATAGGAGGACCTTTTTATAGAAAAAATATTAATTATTTCCGACAATATTATTTATTATGTACTTATTACTTTTAAAGATATTAATAACAAATAAAAATATTTGGCTCACTACCAAAAACGAGGGGATTACATTTACTCACTTTATTCTGCGCGGAAGTCAAATTGAAATGAAATGAGATCGTATTTCCATTTTCAATGTTAAAAGCGGTCCCCCTAATATCTAATATAATTTTGAACTAAACTCTTTTAGATCCATAATGAATTGGATGATTCACCATAACTCTTTTAGATCCATGATGTTATAAGAGTAACTTTGTGATAGATTTCAGATTGAAATCTTAAATCACTTTTTAGTAAACTCAAGGTATCATGTAGAATTGAAAATCTTGTAAGGTCTGTTATATATTTTTTAATGATAAATCTTATTTTAAGATGCTCCTCTTGCTTACTTGGTTTGGACTCTTCATAGGTAAACACTTTAAGTGCACTGCTTTAGGTGGCTTTGCATTACTCATCCACCTTCAATTCCATGAAGTAACAAATTTGGACCTAACAATAACCTAACTCTGCTTTGACTGATGGGTAGTGGGAAACACGACACAGTCTTACCTATGGTTTGGAGTTTTCCCACTTGAGAAGCACATCCGATCCAATAATAAATATTATGAAAATATGTGTATCACATGATTCACATTACTTGTTATATTCATTAAGAAGTTATTAATCTTTAAAATTGATTCATACATTTAAGAACACTTTGATTCACTTTAGTATATGATTAGCTAATATAATAACTATAAGTTAGTTTGGATAGACTTCTAATAAATACTTACAAGAAAATGGAATAAAATAAACCATAAAACTAAAAGGAATCAAACTTTTTCTTTTATATATTAAAATTAACTTATACATCTGAAACTTATGGACAAGTTAAATAAAAGAGTATGGAAAAGTTTAGATGTACAAGTTAATTTTAATTTTAAGAAAAGTTTGATTCAATTTTACTAGTTATTGTCAATAATTTATTCAAACAAATTCTATATAAATTAATTGATACTCAATAAGGTTAGCATAGTGGTAAATAGTTTGGGTAATATATATGAAAATTTAGGTTAAATTCTAAATATTATCATATTAATTATTTGATCTAAACACTACATTGTATAGATTTATCTATCAAATCTACAAATATGTCATTAGTTCAAATGGAGTTGAATAAGATCTCAAATTTAAACTATATGAATTAAAAAATGTGATTGGTGGAAGAAAAAAAAAACCTTCACTGAAGCTATATTATTTGATAAAAATTAGTTATTAATAAAACTAGGATATATTTTGTACCAATGACATAATGATATTTTTTAGATGTGATATATATACAAAAATTCATGCAACAATTTATTCAACATAATTTTTGTGTGTTTACTTCTCTTCATGACTATGACATACAGAATAAATGATGTGCACAAGATATGAAAAAGAAACACTTTTATACAAATTGAAGTATAAATAACATTTCTCATTTTTTTTATCAAATCTATACTTGTATTATAAATTTCAATTGTTATTATTAAATAAGACTATTTTTAAGAGTCATTATCCAACTTTTATCCTTAAAAAAAGAATCTTTATCATTTTCATTATGTCATGTAGCTCTTATTTCGAACAGTCCATTTCCTTTCTTAATTTTTAAATACAATTTCTTAAATTTTGTTTCTATTTTAATTTAATTTAATGTATTTTGATCTCAGTTCTTTATTTTCATAATTTCTTGTTAATTTAATTTTAAAATTTTCACTTTTTAAAATTTTCTATATAATACAATATATTTTTTTTATTAATTATGGAAGTACTTATTATTTTCTTTAATTTGTCTTTAATTTCAAATTTTATTTAATTTAAAAATATTTATACGTGAAAAACATAATATACCATGCTATTTTAATATATTGAATAATATAAATTCTATAATATTAAAATAAATAACACTATAATATTAGTCACGTGTTGAAAAAGATGAGAAGAAAATGGGATAAAAAAGAGAAGAAAGACAAAAGCGGTTGTATATTTATTTTATTGTAAGAAAAAATATATTAATAATAAATTATATGATTTATTTATTAAAAATGTATTTATTTTTGTTATACAAATTGATTATTTATTATTTTTAAATTTAAAATTCGATAAGTACTTAAAAAAAATTATTTATTTTTCTTAAATATAATATAGTGGACTTTTCCATATAACTCAAACAAGACAAGTGGTTTAATGGTTTAGATGGTGAAAGAAAAGGATTAGATCATGGGTTCAGATTTTATAACATTGAAAGACCAAAACTATAGAAATAAAAACTAGAAGACTAAAATTTCATATTGAGAGTTATAAATACAATTTAACCAAATTTTTATATTGTTAAATTAACTAAGCAAGTATGATTTAAAAAAAAAATTATAAATATCAATAAATTTTCATATATATGATAGTATAAAATTAGATTTACTGTAAGTATATTTCAATTAAAAAAACAATTCCTTGGATATAGTTTACTTAATCAAGTCGTTGTACATTAATTATGACTACATGAATTCAATTTTGATATGAACGCTGTCATTTTCGCTTCCTCTATTTTTCCTTTTTCTTTCACACGCTTACAGTGGTAAATTGGCGTCAGGTGAGGGTCCTACACAACTTGGTCCAGAATCAGACCGTACCAACTTTCAGAACGGTGTTTCTGCATGAAACCAATTTTCTTCACAAATTGCGCCACCCCAAAGCATGCTTAATTCATAAAGAAAATAGAAAACGACGGTGGGTATAACATTATCGAGAGTTTTTATTATTATTGGTAAATATTAATTTATTAATTTTATTATAAATATTTAAGGATTCAAAGTTCAAACCCATAGTTTTTTTCTTCCTCTTTTCTTCTTTCACTTTTTCCTAAACACTGAAACCCACCTTATATCAACATTAAGTGCATGTTTGAGAACCCCTTTAGAATCTTGATTACATGAATTCCAATGTGTCTAAACAAAAAACACACATTTTTAGACAAATCTTGTGAGTGTAACCTTTTTTACAATGTTTGAACCCAAGTAACACTCAAGTATATCTTAAAATTTATCACAATCTATTTATTGCAAGTTAACGAGACATGGGATGAGAGTTTCTCAAAACTCAAATTTAAAAAGAAGAATGTTTGTACACTTTCAGTGTAAAACACCTTTACACAGACAAGCAATTGCAATTTTTAAATTTGATGCAATCTAAGCCATGAATACTTGGTCCTGATCATTTCGGGAGCAAATTTATGAATATCATTATTGATCTTCAAAGAACACAAGATAGAAAAACAGAAAAGATGAAGAAGATGAACAAAACGATGTTACAATCCATAGATAATTGATAAGTTAAAGGAAGATTTGTTACAAAGGAATAACTTCCTTGATAAGATTCAATTTGGTTTTCAGTAAAAAAAACCAAAGAAGATGTTAACTTCTCTACAAGCACAACCTTAATTTCAATTATGCAAAAAGTTCCTACAATTAAGAGTTTCTGAGAATTTATAGATCTAGGCTTAAGAAAATAATCAAGCTTCTAATAAGATCTATTTACATCAAGCTCATGTTCATTGCACAAATAAACAAAAATTAATAATTTTCGTAAATTCATGCTAAAGGTGTGTGCTAAGCTAGACACTTCGTGCTAAGCCCAATTTCTCTTTGGGTTGGAATTGTGTTAAGCCCAATTCCTCTTCAGGTTGGAATTGCACTAATCCAGACATTTGCGTTTAGCCTAATTGCTGAAATTGCGCTTAGTGAGCTAACGCGGCTAAGCAAGTTGTTCAACAATCTTCAACGTGTTTCAATTCAGCTCCTTGTGATTTTCTCCTTCCTTGCCTTTGATGAGTAGTCCATCCTTGATTCTCTTGGTCATCTCTTCTTGTAGAAGTTTGGCTTTGAACCTTGTCATTGGGCCTTTTAACTCATGAAGTGCTTATAGGTTCTTATGTTCTTTGAATAGTCCTCTATCAAATTTGGTCATGTAACTTTTATTGTGTTTTAATTAATTAAAAAATAAAAAAATGGAACATGTTCTATTAGGTTACTTTGACACATACATCCAACGCATCCCTAGTTCCATGGCGGAAGAGTGTTCCAATTTTCAAGAACTCAAATTGTAGAATTTAATATTTTTTATAGAATAATTTTTATTAAAATTATATTGTTCAAAATCATTTTTACATTTAAATACTTTATTAATAATATTATTTTTGAAACAAATAAAAGTATTTTTTCTTTATAATTTTCTTAAATATTTATTTTTTTATTTATACATGAATAACTAGGGCGTGTATCACTTTCACTTGCATAACTAGGAAATATTATACAAATTAGATATTATATTTAAAACTAATTATATATATTTTAAATTTCATTTAAATTAAGTTATATAATTAAAAAATAGAAAAATAATTTGACAAATAATTGTAAAATTTATACGATTAAAATAATTTATAACCTTAGGAAATAGTGTGATATGATAATGATGAGTTAATTGTCATATGCGTGTAAGAGTGATAAATTAGATAAGAGATATTTTTCAAATATTTAAAAATAAATAAAATATTTTTGAAATTGAATAAAAGAGTAAAACATAAGTTCAAATTAAATAGTAAGGATCAAATTGAGAACAAAAAAAAAAATTAATAGCTTTTAAGTTAGCTTATTTTTCATAAGTTACTTCAAGTAACTTATCGAAATAAGTTACTTCAAGTAGCTCATGAAAAATAAGTTATTAAAATAAGCTTTGTACCAAATAAGCTTATTTTAATTAAAGCAATTTATAAGCTAGTCAAAGGAGTTTGTAAGCTCCTCAAAGGCCTTATCAAACATAGTCTTAGGTCTTAGGATCATTAAACCATGGATCAATTGATGTGATGTTGTTTTAATTTATTGAGTGGTGGCAATATCGATTTTGAATATACAATTACAATAAATACTTAAAGATAAAATAAAGTTATCCCCTGCGAGGCCTACATGCGCCTCTTATGAATTGTTGACGAGGCCTCTGACATGGATTCTCTCCTTGCTGACACTAGTACCACCTCCGGTGAGACCCTTGAGGATTATGATGATCATGAGGATGTTTTTCACCCACAAAAAGAGAATGTTATATTCGCATGCGCTTTAGATGGTTGGAGATCTGGGTACTCTGATGAGGAGGACGATGTGCTGGAGCGACTGGAGGAGCCGACAATAGAGGATGGCAATGGCACGATCAAGAAGAAAGGGAAGAAGAAAAAGAAAGAGAAAAGGAGAAGGAGAAGAAGGGGAAGCGGAAAGAGAAAAAAATTAAAATAATAAAAAATAATGTAACACTAATATAGCGTGATAACGTAACATTCTGTTTGTCACAATAATAATTGACAAAAATGAACTAACAATAATAAATTTAAACATAAATTTTTTTCATACACTTAATTAAAAAAATAAATATTAGATAATAATATAAAAATGATTTATTTTTGAAATATAAAAAACTTAATTAAAGTTTCTTTTAATAGATGAGAAAATAAAAGGCGATTGTTTCCGTAACATAACATCACCTACCCCGTTTATTTATATTATTTCCCGTCATACCCGAAATAAAAGCGAAGAAAAAGAATAAAAGAAACGAGCGGCAGTGAGGTAGGTCCCTGTTCCTGTTGGAATACACACGCGCTTTTACCTTTCTCATCAATTCATTCATCAAAATCACTCCCTACGCTTTTAAATACAATCGAAGAGAGAGTATTGTTCTTAATTTCTTAATCCTCCGTCGTGGGTGGCGATGTTGTTCTTCTCCGGAGCGGATTCTCAGATCCATGGAGCAGGCTCATATTATTAAGCCAAAGCCTCTCAGATCCGCGGTGGCGGCGTGACGGAAATGAAGTCCTCAAGCCGTCTCTTCACGATCGGACTGGTGTCGGCGTGGTACTCCTCCAACATTGGGGTACTGCTCCTCAACAAGTACCTTCTCAGCAACTATGGCTTCAAGTATCCTATCTTCCTCACCATGTGCCACATGACCGCCTGCTCCCTCTTTAGCTACGTTGCCATCGCCTGGCTCAAGATGGTCCCCATGCAGACCATCCGCTCCCGCCTCCAGTTCCTCAAGATCGCCGCCCTCAGCCTCGTCTTCTGCGTCTCCGTCGTCTTCGGCAATGTCTCCCTCCGCTACCTTCCTGTGTCTTTCAACCAGGCCGTCGGCGCCACCACCCCCTTCTTCACCGCCGTCTTCGCTTACATCATGACCTTCAAGCGCGAGGCCTGGCTCACCTATCTCACCCTCGTCCCCGTCGTCACCGGCGTCGTCATTGCCAGCGGGGTAACAAGCCGCCATCCCCCGATCTTGCTTAATTGCAATTTTCTTGCTTGTTTGTGGCGGTTTGTTTTATTTTTTCATGAAATTATTATAAATTTAAATTATCTTTTTCGTTTTCTTATTGGCTAATTGAGGGATATGATATTATAATTACAATTATAGCACCACCGACACTTACAAACAAGTCTTCAAAGACTAAAGAAGATATGTTCCACTTATTATTTATTTATAATGAAAAATAAAAAATCTTGTTGAAGTCGCCTTTATCCAAATACAGTATTTTATAATAACTAGTATATTAAAAAGTCTTAAATAGTAAGGATGATTTTTCGTCTATTGACTGTAAAAGCTTTGATACTGTTTGTGTATAGAATATAGACGATTTACCTCTGTTATTTTTGGAGGTTTGAGTTTTTGATTGGTGGCACTTGCTTGTACGATCATAAAATGTAGGGTTATGCTGCTGCTCCATTTGGAAATGTTTTTTACTTTTCAGTAAAGTGGTGTGTTACTCGGATAGTACATAAGAACTTGTTCTCCTATATTTTACTTTATTTAGAGAAATGTCTGGTTTAGGTTTGTTTGAGAAAGCAGAGCTGACATGCTTTATGTGATATTCAATGACATATTCTTGATTTATGTTGTGTAGCATTCTTGGTTGTCAGTATACTTATTTGGTGTCCTCAGTTTGATGATTGATTTGTTTGAAAAGAAACTAGGAAATTGTCATGAATCAAATTCAACTTTGCAGAGAGACAGCTTAAGCAGAGCTAGATATTTTTTCCTTTTATGTATTATTATTCAAGTGATATTGATGAGTAAAAAACAAAAATATAATATATGGCTTCTGATGTATTTGTTCTTTTGTTTCTTGCTTATAGGGTGAGCCGAGCTTCCATTTATTTGGGTTCATAGTATGCATTGCAGCTACTGCGGCACGTGCCTTAAAATCTGTGTTACAAGGAATTTTGCTTTCTTCTGAAGGGTGTGTATAAGGAACATGCTATTTACCTCATTACTTTGTTTTCTTCTGTTGTCAGATTATATATATTAAATAGCTACTGATATCTTTCTTGTCTTATATCAGAGAGAAGTTGAATTCTATGAACCTTCTTCTTTACATGGCTCCAATTGCTGTTGTTTTCCTTCTTCCTGCTACACTTATAATGGAAGAAAATGTGGTAGGTATTACATTGGCTCTTGCCAGAGATGATGTGAAGATCATTTGGTATCTGCTATTTAATTCAGCACTTGCTTATTTTGTCAACCTGACCAATTTTTTGGTCACCAAACATACCAGTGCTCTTACCCTTCAGGTATGCCTTACTTATTCATATAGGCATATGTCCTTGTTTTTTTAAATTTAATATTTTACTCAAATGAACATATCTGCTGTCTTTTTAGTTGATACATCAAAATTTTGTGCTTGTCATACACAAGTTCATTGTCAATTCACAGATATTATATTCAGCATGTTATTGTTTATTCTAATTCTTGTTTTATTTTTTTATTTGTTCACTTTCATATGTCCTTTAGTGCTGTCATTTTCGTGTGGTTGTGATTTGTCTTGGTGTCTTGTCATTGTTATTTTTTCATTTCTCTATAAATAAAATTCTTTGGAAGCAAATTTACCTATCATAAGAGTTTCTAGATTGTCTAGTAATCAACTTTCTGAAAATTCTCGAGTACTTAGTTTTCCAGTTTCTATTTCATAAGTAATTCAAACCTCTTGGAAAATGAATCCGTGGATTACTGCTGAATATTTTATGTTGTATTTCTAAAACTAGTGCTAGGACAGTATTTTCAAATGCCTCTGTTGCTATTGACAGACATCTAGTGCTAATGGTGTCCAAATTATTTAGTGAAATTCTCTGTAAATTTTAATTTTTTGACTTAGAGTTGCTATCTGTGTTCACTGTTCAGTGACATTTCAGGTGGTATTGATTAAGTTCTGGGCCAAGTTGATTAATAGATATATAGTTTTTTAAGAACTGTAGGAGTTATTATTTGGAGGTGTTGTGGATTTAAAATTAGTTTCTAGGCTATTTCTTTTTTAAATGGTGTTTAAATTGTCACCATATGTGTGATTCAAATGTGGATAAATTAATCAGTGGCAATATGTACATTTTTCCTGTAATCCAGTATTTGATATTTGCTTAAAATTATGTTAAGTTCATGCTTTAACAACTATTAATCCAAGAGTGGGTTCTTTACTCTTGCAGGTACTTGGGAACGCTAAAGGGGCTGTAGCAGTAGTAGTTTCGATTCTGATATTTAGAAACCCAGTGTCAGTCACAGGAATGATGGGTTATTCACTCACAGTCCTCGGAGTTGTACTTTATAGTGAAGCCAAAAAGCGAAGCAAGTGATACTGATGGTGTCATTCATGATTCTGTGGAAATCAGCAGTGAAATCCCTATATTTGTTTTCATCTCTGTGCGGACAACCTCCAGATACCATGAGGCAAATTTGTTATCATGATTATGACCAGAATGTTTCAGACTCTATAAATTTTTGGCCCTACATGGAAAAACGGGTTCCCCATTGTATTAGTACCTGTGCAGAAATAGCCCACAGTACAAAGTTTCAATAAGTGACTGATCTCTCTAATATATACCCATGTTGGCATATAATCGAGGAATGTCTTTTTGTCATTTATTCTTTGAAGAAAGAGTTGTAGAAGGATCTCTACTCATTTGTTGTTTACATTGCTTACATTTATTTATTGATGATAAAATTTGTATCTGGGATGCGCCAACAGCATCATGCACATGAATTAATATATTGATCTTTGCAACTTTTTAGTTTTTTCGTGTGGAATCTTCTGCATGTCTGATACATTTTGTTTGCGATTTTAGTTTTTCGTTTTTATGAACAAGTGGCAAACCTATGAATGCTTTGTAGATTAATTTCAAAACCATCAAAACTGATTTTAAAACGCAGAATTATTAAACTTAAAAGATACTATTGAACTTATTCTTTTCCTTTTTTCCCTCTCGTCAGGAAATAGTATAGAAATGCATAAACATAACATAGAGTATTTGAATTTACGTTTCAATATATTAAAGGTCCATTCATTTGAGTTCATCAAGAGAGAAGCTTTTCCATTGAATGTAACATGTAAGAACTGGTATTCAAACACACCCTTAAACAACCCATTGAATGTAGCGTATTCTTTTCAAAACCTTTAATACATTTTGATAAATTACTTTAAATCCCTGCTAATCTTAGTTAGATAAACCCATTTAAAGTAAAATCCGTTTCCTATTATTTTCATGCAGAGTATTTCACAATTTGGTGTTAAATTAGATATACCACAATTTCAGTGGATTCAAAAGAGAGGATACATGAACTTCAGATACGCGACATCTTGCAAATCACACTATTATTACTGAATGTGCATTGGTCAAATACATCACACACTGTAAATTGCACACTAGCGACACCCACATATAAAGTGAACAAGAAGGAAACTTGTCATGGTAAGTAGAATCAAAATGAAAAAAACACAAACACTTATTCCAAAGATGATAATAACAACAAAAGACAACACCATGACTCAAGCTTGTGGAACAGAGTTTGCTTCCCGTTTGATTGATGCAGATTTAATAAGATGATTATAGCTCCCTTTCTCCTTAAAAAGCTGGGAAAAATGGTGCTTGCAATACAAAACGCCCTCCAGGGCTGCATAGTTGGATGGAGTTATGGGACAGCTGCCATGTGAACATTTGAAACAAGATTTGTGATAGGCCTGACCTTCCACTGTTACCTACACTCAAAACATGAGATAAACTTATACATGACAAGCAGAAAATTTAAATCTTCTAATTCAGGCTAACTGTGCAAACATGCAACAAATGACTAATTAGAATCACTATTTACTATTTATTTGACATGGACAGAAGTCGCACTTACTTACTTGCCTTATAAGTTATAACCAAGCACCTTTGACATTGATGTAAAATACTAAAAGCTACTTGTTCTCATCTCTAATTTCGACCAACCCAACAAAATCAGGTCACCAGGTATAAGTTACTGCCAAATCCAAATGCTACTTTTGTTCTCTTGTGACAATTATGATTTAAAACACAATATACTCTTCACCAACGTCTAAAGACAGAAAAATATATAAATACAATTTCTTCTCTAAACATTTTTCAGCTGAACCCAAGAAGTTCCTTAAACAGAAATGATATTTCTGCAAACAACTCTCCCCATGAAACAAGGAAGCCGTATCAAAGTCTACTACTTATGGGCCACATATTGATAATGGATTTCAAACTTTCTACATTTGATACTATAGTTTGAAACCGTTGGAAGAAATGGTAAAACTAGTATGTTTTTTCAAACTGGTAATTTAGCCCAAAACTAAGTGAGTTATTTCCAAAGAAGGGAGCAAAGAGACTTTTCACATAAACTTGATGCTCTCTACTAAACCCCTCAATTTTCAGAATGACAAGTGAATGCTAAATGTTTTGGTCACTCACAAATCATACAACATTACAACTAGTGAACTAGAGAAAGAGGAGATGTGAATATTAATAAAGATCCCTGTCCTTAGTCCTTAGGGCATGAACAGTGAACACTTATTCATAACCAATATAATATGTAACTGAGGTGTTCATGACCCCTACAACGAATATCATCAAACCATTTGTTAATGAGATATCTGAATCCTACCTTCTCCAAAGGATAAGCAGTTTTGCCACATGTAGCACACTTTTCTTGGGTCCCAGAAAACATGCTAGCAGCTTTACTAGGAGACCTTGTCTAGAATAACCAAAAGATGCCAACAGTGTAAGCAGAAACACCAAATGTCATAAGACCCATTTCTAAATTGCTCATTCCCAACAAAGTTTCAAAAAGCCAAATTCAAGATTTTTACCAGCTCAGGAGTTGTTTTGACAGCTTGCTTAGCAGCTGTTCAAATTGAAATCATCACCAATTAATCTGATTCAGAAATCACAAACAGAAATCTAACCTAGAAGAAGAAGAAAAAGAAGAAGACGTACGTGACTGGAAGTTCTTCTTGAAAGATCCTGTCTCCTTGAAGAGTTGCTCATAATGAGGCTTACAGTATAGAACACCTTCCATGGAGGAATAGTTGCTGAGCTGAAACATGAAAATTTATAAGTGAGAAGTTAAATACCCAAAAATTAACCTCAAAATTTGTTTAATATCATAAGAACTAGTAATGCATTGCAGCAATCAAGTAACCTTACCCATTCTCTAAATGTTTTTCTTTTTTTTTGTGGGATTTTTTATAATGTGTCAGCGGCTGCCAGCATTGAAAAAAGGCAAGGATTTTTGAAATAGAGACCAAAATTTTGAGAATGAAGAAATATGTTCACAGTGCATTAAATCAAACCAATAATGCAGCCTAAATGACAAAAGCAAACAAATGAAAGAAAATAAAAGCAAAACTACCTTCAAGGTTCCTTTGCAATGAGAGCACTTGAAGCATGCTTTGTGATAAGCAGTGCCATCAGCAGAAAGCTGATCAACGGGGTACACTGTTTTGTCACAAGCCTCGCACTTTTGTTGAGTGCCAATAAAAGACATCTTTCTAGCTTTTAGATCTAAGTGCACCAAACCTACCACCACCAATTCCAAATGCCCAAACCAATACAATGTAGCTTCTTAATTAGACCTTTACAATATAACCTCAGCTGCTACATGAATTGAAAACCACCCCAGTTGGCAAAGTGAAAGATAAATATCTTACTATTGGTCAATTTAGCTGCAGAGAAACTTCAACATATCGAGTCAAATTGTACAAAGTTGTTATGAGTGAGAAATGGCAGATCGGTGAGGTTGTGAAGAGAGACACTGAGACAGACAAGGACATTCAGGACTAAGAACTCAGGTGGAAGGATATGAATATATTAAATTGATTGATAACAACAAATCAAATGATGATGAGTAATGACCAGTGTCAAGTAATATAGTATTAACCATAAACTACTATTTGGGAGATAGGATATAGATATTAGATATCTTTCCTGCCTCCACTGTCAGCTCTTGTCTACTCCCAAAACCAATTAAGTGCATAGGACCATAAGCAACAACTAAAGTTTGAGAAAGTATCCCATAGGTTTGGATCAATCTATGTCTATAGTATTGAAATGCATATGGGTTTTTAATGTGTGAAAAAAAAAACAATTATATGGGTTTTTAATTTAAATGTTGCACTTTCTTTAACATTAGTCTTATCACTACTAAAAAAAAAGAATAAACCTTTTGCTAAATGAAATATCAGAAAACCTTTGCTTATGTCATAACTATGGAAATAAAATCTACTTCACATAAGAAAAGAAATAAAATTAGAGCCCTGTGATCACGGATGAATGGCTGGTTTAATAATTGGACGGATAGGGCCAGTAGGTAAAACAGTTTTGATTATGACAAAACTTAACTACAGTGATATTATAAGGCAGGGCACATGTTTTTTAGCTGCTTTTTCAATAAGTTTTATTAACCACACATGGTATGCTTCAGCTCCTCCAAAATGTGCTTGCTGTTTTGTCATGTCTGATATATATTTTTACACAAAAAATGGAAAAACCTTAATTAAGGACACTATCATAAATGCTATTTTATATTATTTTTGGTTTAAAATTTATTTTAATAATTGAAGTTGACCTTTAATTTTAAATGAAATAATAGCTAAAAAATACATATGATATCAGTTATGACACCTAATTTTCTCGTTTTCAATCTTGAGAGAAAGAAAACTTACAAGGTCATTTGACTTAAAAAATAGATTTATTTATTTTAATATATAGATGTCGAATTTTTATTTTATTTTCTATTTTAAGAAATTTATATAAAAATAATAAAATAAATTTTTTATATAAATTGGGATAATGTGTTATGTTCTTTTGTTAAATAAAACATATTGGATTATGACTAGGGAATGTTCACCACATGAATGGATTGATTCAAAAGTAGTGAGTATCGTGATTTGTCATCCTTTATCTGTTAATATCTTTTTTTCTTTTCTTTTTTTAATAACTTTATTACATTATTTATTTTATTTTATATACTTTTTTTTATATAATTATAAGAAAGTTGTACAAATGAAATTTGTTAAGTAATTTTTGCTTATCAATTTTCTTAATTATACACCATTGTTACATGCATTACTGTTTTTAAATAACAGGAAAACATAATGATTTCAACACACATTCTTTCTCTTTCACCTCCCACATACAAGTAAAATATAAACACGGCATAATTAATTTGATAAACATATCTTCAAAATGTCCCTTGACTAAGGTCAAACATAGAGACAAACAAAAAAGTAAAAGTCTCCCTCTAAAGATAGAAAATACAAAAACATCTGGAAGCTCCAATGATGATATATGGACTTTATAGTTGTATGGGAACTATATTATTTTCAACTTTGGTATCGTGAACTTTGATAAATGCATGAAAATGATTAAAATTAGGAGTTAGTTATGGATTAAGGCTAACTTTAAAACTATTTTAATTAATGAGTTATTATGAGATTAAGTGGTGACTAGATCCTTTATCTTGTTTATGCTCTCATTGCATTTTATGTAAGTAGGTTGCTGTATTATCTTCATGTAATTGTAAGGATAATACTCCTTTGTACTCCATTATCAAGACATTTTGCTTTATAAATATTTCAATACCAACAGTATATTTGCACAGCAAAACTTATACACACATATATATACTTTGATTGAGCGTGAATGGTAAGTTTCTGTAGAGGCCATGCATCGTGAAGTTGAATTTAGTCCCATCCCCTCCTTATCTGTAATGCAAATCAGAAATTAATCCATCTAAAGTTCTAAACTACCTCAAAGGTTAAAGACGTTCTAAAATGATTTATTTTATTAAAATAAACAATTATTTAAAGTTTTTAACAAAGTTTCCCTTAATTATATGATGATCACTTTGAAGTTTGATGAGTATAAAATTCAGAGATAGCTGAGTCTGGTGCTAGTGGCTTAGTGCAGCATGATGACTACTGATGAGGAAATTAGAAACATGAATTAACAACTATAGATCCCACCATATTCTAAAATTTGAAAGCCTCTCCTCGATCCGTAAGTAATTCCGGGCGCTCATAGTTTGTAAGAAGATGAATATAGCAGCTCGATGTTACTTTGTATGAACATGCATGGAATCCTTGGTTTTGTGATAACAGCTTACGGAAGTTTTTATTATTCGGATCAGTCGAATTCAAATTTGCTCTTGCATAAGAAACTTATTGCCATGCATATTTTAAGTGTATATAAGTGTCAGGTTCTTTTTAAGATTGTGAGAATGCACCCAAATGAACATAAGTTAGAGTTTCATTTATACTTTTATATTGAAAATAATTAATAATTTTATTAAGTACTCATAAAAAATTTATTTATATTTAAGATTTTAGTAAAATTCTTTTATAAGCGGCACATGCATGCATGTGCATATCCAAGAGTCATAGAATTATCTAAGAAGCAGTAATGCTATGTTCAATTAAAACAAATCTGTTACCTACTTGTCTTTGGCAGACAATGACATGTGATTACAACATCCCTAATATGAACAATGGAAGATGCAGAGAATTAAACTAGTGAGCAAAAAATTCAATTATATATCCAGCATCTATGCTCTCTTTTGCTGCTCAAACTTGTCAAATATAGGGTCCGGAAGCAAAACAAATCTTATTCCTCTATCTGCAACAGCCAAAGCATCCATTTGACTGCTCATGATACTTTTTATGCGGAAGCCCTTCGTCTGTATCACATTCCTTTGCCTAGAAAAATACTCATTCCCTTTGGTAGATTCTTCATCTTCTTCACTGCAAAAACTAGATCATAGGTTGGCTATTGTTTTGGTGGGGAAAGGGATGTTTGTAAGGTAAAATTTAATTTAAGACCACCAATTTTAAACATGGTTATAGGATCCAGGAGATTTCAAAGAGAGATTAGAAAATGGAATATCCACATCGACAATGTTAATTAATAAGCATTGAAATCATTTGAGAATTCAGAAGACATAAAAGTAAGAGAAGGGTATATATTCTTTTATAGTGAGGTTTAGATATCTACCATAAGGTCTAAACAAACAGAATTTGAGATATTCCTTTAATCATTATCCTGGGTATACGAAAGGAACATAATAAATACTAGTGACACATACCTCATCATCAAGGAAGACCAATCTCTAAATCCAGCGGAGAGAAGATGACTGATGGTGACATTTTGGCGTGTTCCATGCTCTCTTGATAACAAAATTATGGACCACCCACCAGCTTGAAGGTTCATGTATAATCTTAAAACAAGCATCCTCTTTAAATTCTTTGCCTCTAATACAAAATTGTTAATGCTGCTGTTATCATGAAAATCACACAACAAAAAGAAAACCATATCAAGTTACAGCCAAAAAGATATGCAGATCTGCATCAAGTTGGATAACCTACTTTAAAAATACATAACAACAAGGGGGTTGTGCACAAAAAATATTTGGGGTAAATTGATAAGTTGGAGTAACAAATAGTTTACATAAAAATTTTGGACACCATAATTCCAGCTGTCCATGATCTGAGCTTTATCCAATTTTTATATTATCTATAATTGGGGAACATAAATGGGGATTTACAAAAATAAATGACAAAATCCATCAAGATTGAGATTACATGCCACCACAAGAATTTCTTCAAAGTGGGGGGATGTATTATGTTTAGAAAGTAGAATTTCTTTTACAGATACCTAAAACTGAACCACTAGATATAAGATTCCTCCTTCGGTGAGATTATGCCCTCAACACCGGGGATAAGATGGATGATAAGATTACCTTTTAAATAAATTGGAAGAATGGGGATTTGGTGGAAAGATGCCATCTATGTCTATCAACACCACATCAAGACCATCATCTGATGGTCTAACACTGTTGAAGTAATCCTCAATCACAGACTTGGTTGAATCCAAGTCTCTAGCATATTGACCTCCCTTGATATACTTCATAGCCAGGTCCTTGCAGAGGCTAGGAAAATTATGTCCTTCCAAGTTATTGAGCTTAACATGCAGAGAATAAACCTTGCAATAATTGTACTGATCATTTATATTCTGAAGCTCAATGATTCCAGCATGGCTACTTTGACAAGATTGCAGCATCATTGCAAGTGAAACCAATAAAGTAATCAATAGAAGTCCTGCAGCGGCTAATGCAGCAACAAAGATGGTGGCGACAAAGGATGTGATATAGAATCCTGATTCCAACACAAAACTGCTCCTCCTCAACTCTAACCAGGAAAGAAACCGGATAAATAATCATCCAAATCATTCTAAAATAATAATTTCGAAGCGTAATCATAGCTGAAAGATAAGATAGATGGGAACAAGCTCTGTATTATCTGGCTTCCAATGTGATTAAACATTAAATAATTCTAAATTCTCCTACAACATTCTTGTGCAAATTCTCTTACAAGATGAAGTAAGTATTGAATACTTTTTATGTTTCCAATACATTGAATATATACATGGGTGGGATCTACTATACATGATAATATTTCTTATTCATTTAGAGTCCAAGAGTGACAAAGCTGGCATTACATACCAGAACCACCACCTGAGAGACTCCGTGCAGAATACATCTGCTCCATTTGATGGCCATAAGCAGACATAACTTCAAGCTGTATCTAATATCTATCCAGAATCCAGTTGAAGTAACACCTACAGCTTGTGTCCAGAACCAGAAATCAAAGGGGCATCCTGAAATTTTAGACAAAAAACTTGGTCATCATTCATAATATCAGTCTCAACTGATGCGATTGGATTGCTATGCATTCTACTTTTGGCATAATCAGAAGTTACAAGCAAATACAGTGAAAACTCAACACCTTCTCTCTCTCTCTCACACACACACTTTCTCTCTTTCTAGCCCTTCCCAAGTTTTTCTGAAAATTACACATTTCAAGGGATGGGGAGAGGGGGAAGAAGTCATCAGAATTGTCCCACCACTGAATCACCTGATTCTATTACTGAATAAATGAACCTTAAAATTTACAGAATATAAAAGATGTAAGTTGTGTTAGATAAAACTTTCAGCTGGCACACGATCTGGGGTGTCTATAAGTTCCTAACCACATTGGTTCCCAATCACACAGCACACAGCAAACAACTCAAATTGATTCAAAACAAAAGTCAAAGAGAAAAAGTAGAGACTGACCCAAAAAGAAAGCTGTTTCTGTTTGTTACATCCCAGTAAGCTTCAAAACCCAAATCCTGTTAAGAGATTTAACACAAGACAAGCAAATCAACCGTCTTGTGAATGTATGCTGTTAAATTGGTGATTTGGGAAGGCAGTGAGAGAAAACAGCACACGAGAAAGGCATTATTACACGCCAAAGGGAATTATGGAAGAAAAAAGAAGTTGACTGGAATGGTATATAGATCAAGAGTGCCACAGGACAGATATTTCGCCATTGTAATGCTTGATCTATTTATTTAATGTGTCATTACATGATTGAGGAGTGAAATAATTTCATTGAGAGAACAGTGAAGTCACTGTAACCATAATAATAATAATAATAATCTTTTCCTTTATCTTTTATCCTTTGTTAGGGATAAAAAGCAACGAATTGGTGGTTTATTCAATTACGGTGCGTATATTCATACTCTGTCATTTGTTTTCCTACTCTGTCACCAATCAAATTGTAACAAAACAACACTTCAAATTTGTTTTCCTACTCTGTCATTTTCCAGAAGATAAATATACCCAACTGAAATTATTAATTTTGTCCAACTCCAATAGCCTAATAAAGTTTTTTTTTTTTTTTTCTTTTAGTGGGATTAGCGTAACAAAGTTAAACACTAGCAAAGTACGATGTTGTGAGAACATGTAATATTATTGATATTGTTAGATACGTGTCACTGTCGCAGGTTGCATTCAAGACTGAGAAATTACGCACATAAGCCCCACTTGGCGTCCATAGCACATGAGTCAGGTTGGTGTGGGGTAAAGTTATTAGTGGCTAGCTAGATTCTAGATTAGAGTCCCACGTAATAAAAGAAAAAATAATAATGCACAATAATAGAATAGTCGCTTGGAGCAATCATAGAGGTTGCAACCTTTAAGACCATGCTTACTAATAAAAACAGATTTCACACATTAAAATTATCAACTAATGCTGTCCTTTTACTACCTCTTACAAGTAATTAATTAATTAATCACATTAAAATACTAACTTAACAACACCGTCTCTTCTTTGTCATAATTAGATACAATCACGAGCTGACTCAATGCAGAATGAGCCTAAGTTATTGGATGCAAATGCAACTAATATAAAATAACATCCAAAATTTAAAAATTATATATAAAAAATAATATTGAAAAAAACATGTTGGAAACTATTTTTTTAACCAAATATTAGTGGAATATTTGCAAGATGCAGAAATCAGTAAACATTTGAATAGTCTCACGTTCCTTTTTACATTATAAAAGAAAAATGAAAAATTATTACAGGTTCCATCATTATTTATATAAAATTTATTAAGCTTACTTTTGTTTGTTCTCTTTAGTAAACGATCATTGACAAATTGCTATTACTAAGAGCTTACAGGAAAATGAAATCGACCAACAGTAAATTCCAACCTTTAATATTTGATTGCAGGATAAAATACCTTTACACTATAATCAAATTCCAATTAAATTCTTGTAAAGAACCCAGGTTGTGTTTATTAAACTCACCTGAAGGGAGAAATATAATTTTCAAATGCCTGTAAAATACTCACGATATTTGTATGCTTCATCAGACCCCTATTTTAATATTCAGGTCTGGCACTTTAAACTCGTACAGTACAAGTTCCCTATGTTAAAAAATCCTTAACACCATTCTATGTCAAAATAGTTTTAAAATCAGGGAATATAATTTTTTTTCTCCCTTTTTCCCCAATGGAACGTCTTATTTAAAAGTTCATATATCAACTAATAGCCATTTGGTCAATGGTGGTGAGGATGCAAAATTGCCTTGCCAATAGTCTCATCAACTCATTAATATCTCAAGCAAACTGCTTCAACCACTTGTTTATTTCCTAGATCTTTATTCCAATCACAGTATTAACCACATTTTCCACTGTTCTAGCCAATTCAACAGCTGCTCCAACATAAGTATCAGGTGTTAACTTCAACAGATTATTCTTTGCTTCTTCTGGAATATCTAAGCCTTCAATGAAATCTCTTATGCTCTCTTTGGTAACTGCTCTTCCTCTGGTTAGTTCTTTTAACTTCTCATAAGGCTCAGGAACACCATATCTTCGCATAACCTGAATAAAATTTGCAAAATGATGATAGTAGAATTTTAGGGGGAGGGGGGGACAGCAAGCAACATCAGAGAAGTACACATGAATCCAGCATAAATGAGGGCATTTCATTCATAAACGCCAGTAACTTTACAAATTTAGAAAATTTCTAACAGAAAAGAAAAATTGTTTCAACATGGGACCAGCAATATATAACCATTGATACAAGAATGCCTAAATTTTTACAATTAGCATTTGGAATTTCAGAAGTATATGATAAAAACCTGAAACCATAAGGGAGAAGCAATTAGACAAGTTGAGCAAATGCCATACGGTGTTATAATTTTTTCTTAACTTACTCTATGTCCCCTCATTTCCTTTTTTTTTACTCCCCTCCCTTTTTTTTTCTCTGAATGAGTAATGCCTTTACTCAATAAGAATTTATGCCCATTGCTTAACCGAACCTAAAACAACACACTCCCGTATATAACTTACTCAGCATCTTTATGAATATAATAATAATAATAAAAGACATTTCACATTCCAAGCAAGGTCTGGATAAGATGCTAAGTTAAAAGGTTATTCAATTTCCATAGAAATTGAGTCTAAATTCAAACATGCTTACGTAAATACTATTTAACTAGCAAAAAGGCTTCAGATCATTGGTTATGCTTCAAAAGCTAACTTTAGAAATCAGTTTTGATAAGAAAATGATAAAAGCTTGAGATCATTGAGCCAACCTTTCATCTCCCAAAGGGCATTAACTAGTAAATTATATTATCTTCAAAGAGTCAAGTTAATTTGCTTCTTTTTTATACTTGAACCCCATGAAGTAAATAGCATCACCACAAAGAACTCAAGACTTCATTATATTTTAAGCATTCCATATAAAATGCAAATAGATTAAACTAAATAAACATATAAAGCCAGAAGCATATACTTACAGTCTGAATTGGTTCAGCAAGCACCTCCCAGCACTGGTTCAAGTCTTCACTCAAGCGAGCTTCATTAACCTAAATTGTAAATTAAAATATGACAAGAAAGCTCAACAAAAATACAAAAACCTACTGCCTTTCCTCTAGATTTAATAGAAAACTAGAGAAACTTGCTCTATAGTTATGCAAATAGACAGTGATAGGAACTTTGTACATGCATCTTGCTCAAATGAACATTATACTACAGTCAAAGAAACAGTTGCAATAACCAAAATATATCATCTAATAATGCTATATTTCCAATAAAAAAAAGAAAGATAATCATGCACATAGTAGGAGAAAAGCAACAATCCCATGTTGCACTGCATACCTGAAGCTTCCCTATTCCTTGAAGTGTGCTTTTGTAGGCAAGAAGAGAATGACCTATACCTACACCCATGTTCCTTAAGACAGTTGAATCAGTCAAGTCCCTCTACACAAAAGAAAAAAATGAATATAGAAAACAACAATTATTTCCAAGAGCTAATCACAATTAGATTATAACTACACTAAATTATGCTCAAAAGTCAATAGATTACAACAAGGTTATCAACTAAAGATTCAAACTGTGAATTGTCAAGATAATTTTTGAATCTTGAACACTCATTTATATGAAAAATTTAAACTAGAAATAGATAAAGCAACTTAGCCATAAGTCTCATAAAGCAAAATTATAGTTATATGAGTTTGTGAAGCCTCTATTTTAGGAAGGATGAAAACAAAGCAATGAAACAGCCAAATAGAATGCACGCATTGAATGAGTGAGTGCCAAAAAGTGTAGTGAAATAATCAAATAGGATAAGCTCAGTAGTGTTTCTCTTCAATTCATTTTCATTTTCATTTAACAATTTTAGCTTATATTACTTTTCAATTTCTTTGAGAAATGATGAAAGATAAGTGAAAAAATAAAATAAAATAATGAATCATTAAATCGTGTGATTCGTATCAATGATATGAAATCGTACGCTTACCAATTCATTCATGTATTGTAAAATTTAAAATCATTTTGTCACAAAAAAGATTTAAAATCATTTGTTATGATACAAATCACTAGCTAGCCAAATCACACTATGGATAACAATAGCTCTGGTAACACTTTCCACAGCATATAATTTGGCAGTGTGTGTACAGAAAATTACACAAACCAATTTCCAGAAGATATATTAGTAAAAACCTCTTGGCATCATAGTGTAGAATAATAGCAATACCAAAATGAGCATAATAAAACCAAAAAAAGAAATCAAAATCAAGAGGTCTTGCCTGCCAACGTGAAATCGGCAACTTCATGCTTAGATGAGACAGACCTCCATTAGCTACACCTAGATTACCTTCGCTGTTCTCAAAATCAATAGGATTCACTTTGTGAGGCATAGTTGATGACCCAATCTCCCCAGCCTTAGTGGTCTGCATAAAAAGTTTTGTAAATGAAAAGATTATTGCTGCTCTTAAAGTATAGCACCATACTCTGGTTAAGTTTACCATATAAGAAAGCTCACCTGCTTAAAGTAACCCAAAGATATATAGCCCCACACATCTCTATCAAAATCGATTAATATATTATTGAACTGGATGAGCGAATGAAAAAGCTTTGCCATGTAGTCATGAGTTTCAATCTGTTAACCAAGTGGAGTAATATAATCAGCACCATACATTAAGTTACCATCTCAAGTTGGCATGATCAGATGATCATGAAATGACAAGTCAACTTAGCTTTGATTGTGTAAGTACTCAAGATATAACTATCATAATATAAGGGAAGAACTAACCAAAAAACTAACACAGGCTTCATTGACAATTGATGAAAAAATTTAAAACAATGCACATGTACATACCAATAGAGATAGCAGAAGTCTAAAATTTTATGATTCAGTTTTTTTTTATAAAAAAAATTGCACAAAGATCTGGTAAAATTGAACAGAAAAAAAAGATAAAAAAGTGGAAAGGTAAAACCATACCTGAGCAACGTAAGGATTAAAACTTAATCCAAGAGAGTGTACAAACTGTTCTGCAATGTGAGGCCAGTTAACATTGGGATATGCAACAACATGTGCATTGTAATTTCCAACTGCACCAGCAAATTTCCCCAATATCTCAACCTGAGACAGATCTTTCCTTTCTCTGCTTAATCTTGCAGCAAAGATCGCCATTTCCTTTCCCAAAGTAGTTGGTGAAGCTGGCTGGTAAGTAGTGCAGAAAAATTGCAAAGGTCAATCACGACTGTTTAAAGATGAAGAACTAAAAACCAATAAAGTGGAAGAACAATAACACTAATGAATTGCAAAACTGTTTAAAAAGGAATTATCTACCAATCCAATTGTTTGTCACATCAAAGTTAAAGTATTTGCAATAGCCCAATATTACATCCCACAATATATATTGATTCTTAAAAATATGCAACAAATGCACAAATGAACATACCTGTCCATGAGTGCGAGAAAGCATAGGAACATCCGCATTATCTTTAGCCACGTCACACAAAGCAATCATTATTTTATCCATGACAGGAAACATGACAGAATTCATTGTTTCCTTCAGCATCAAGGCATGGGCAAGATTATTTATATCCTCAGATGTGCAAGCAAAGTGGAAAAACTCAAGCACCTGCGAAAAGGTTTAGAATAACACAATCCATCAGAACCCTTAATCAAAACAGTAAAGCAGTGCACAGCCTCAGAGTACAAAGAAACACAAAAGTGAATCCCGACCTTAGCCACTTCAGCATTGGATTGACACTTCTGTTTCAAGAAGTACTCCACCGCTTTCACATCATGATTCGTGACCCTCTCAATGTTTTTAACCTCCGAGGCATCCTCAACACTAAAGTCATCAATCAGACCTTGTAAGAAAGATTTAGCACCGTCACTGAAACTGGGAACCTCAACAATTTCAGGAATTACAGACAGCTGCAGCAACCATTTTATCTAACAGGAAGCACACACACATATACCACATCAGAGAGCAACAATACACAGAAGAGAAAATTCAAAACAAAAAAGGGTACTTTAATCAAAAGGCTCTCAGAAAAGAGGGGAATTAACGAAAGGGTACCTCAACAAGAACCCGAAAGTAGATTAAGCCATATTCACTCAAAAAAGGAGCAAGTTCCTTAACTTTGCTCCAATAACGACCATCCAATGGGGACAAAGCCGTCAAAGCAGAGAGCTCAAAATCGGTGGAATGGGGTCCAAACATGTTGTGGGTAGAGGTGGGTGTGCGGGTGCTGAGAAGGGCTTTGCATGAGCAATCTCTGCGAGAGGAAGAAGGGAAAGAAGCATGCCGAAAAGGAAGAGAACTTTGAAGGTTGGTTCTGAGGGGGTTGAAGCCCCCAAGTTGGGTAGCGTTAGAGAGTGCCGCGAACTCCATGAAAAGCTTTGGAGGAAGAAACAGAAGAACCCTTTCAAGCAGTCAAACAGAAAAACGCCATCTTCTTCTGTCTTCCTAGTAAAACAAATCACAAAACATGAGAGGATTTAACAAAAATAACAATAGTGATTTTAAATAATATCTTTTTTAATATATCATTTTTTATTTATTTTTAAGTAAAATTTTAATATTTTTTTTAAAAACATTATTAAATAAAAAATATTTATTTTATATTTAAAACATAATCTATATGTCAAAAAATATTTATTTATTATAAATTTAATTACAATATAATTTTTATATGCAAGTATTTATTTATTATAAATTTTAATTATATAAAATAAATATTTATCATGTGTATTTTACAATTTAAACACTAATATAATTCATATGTTCAAGATTATTTATTTTTATTTATCATGAATTTTAGTTTATAAAATAAATATTTACTTACACAGATCATATGCAATAAACTCAACCGTGTTGTTCCCCACAATTCTTATTTTTATTATTTGAATTTATTTTATCCTTTTATTCCAAATCAGTCTTGTTCAAAAATAAAGCTAAGCTGACCCTTCCGAATTGGAAAATTTAAAAAGATTATAACTAAAATGATTCTCCGAGGCTAATTGTAGGTGTGAAGTAAACGTAAAGCCCAAAATTAACTTTAAGTCCATTTGGTGACCAAGATATTAAAGATATGATATAATTATTATATTATAATTTGTTGTGTCAATAATGATAGTCATTTTATATTAATTGATATTTAAAAAAATATTTAAATTCAAATTAGTATTAAAGATGTTAAAAACTGATAGATTAAAAGAGATAAAAAAAATGAAGGTTTGATTATCCATAATTTTTTAATTTATCCCTTTTGATCTTTATAATTAATAAATAAAATTTTTAGTATATGAAGTTTATATTTTAATTCTCAAAAAATCTCTATGGTTAAAATTATTTAACTATTGGTCATAAAAATATTTAATAACAAGGATTTTTGAGAATTAAAATATTTTAAAGACTAAAAAATTCACTTATTAAATTTCAGAACTAACAAATTTATTTATTAATTATAGAGACTAAAAGAAATAAGTTTAAAAATTATAAAAAATAAATAATTAAATCAAAATTAAATTAAACAGTTTAATATTGAAACTATAAGATGATAGGATCATATTTAAATTTTAAACATAAAATACTTAAAATTGGTTTCAGTTGCATATTATTAAAATTTAAAAGTATAAGATGATATGCAGGCTAGTCTAGGGGAGTAAAGTTTATAATTTCATGAGAGAAAATTATAAGTATATGAGGAAGAGTGAAAAGAATGTAGACATGACAACGCAGACAGATTTAAAGGAGATATTATAATAGTTATTATATATTATAATGATTTACAAGATTACAAGTCTAGGATGCTATTAATATTTAGCTTTTGTATTTCACTTTAACTAGTATACAAAGTTCGGTATTACCTATGTTTTGATATATTTCTCTTGTTTTTGACAAAAATAAGTTAATTAAGTTTTTAAAAAGTATTGTTTCTGAAAAAGAAAGTATTGATGAATAAAAAAAATGAATGACTAAATAGTAAAAAAAAATTATAGAAAATCCAAAATTTTAAAGGAACTAAAAACTTGATTAAAAAAACACAACAGATTTAATCCCAGCTAGCCCACTAATCAGGAGGTCTTGCTGGTAAATTACTGCCCATTCTAACCTTCTGCGCAGATTATTCGAGTACCCCAGAACTCCTTTTTTTTTTTTTCTAGGATCAATTTCTTTATTTCTACAATGAATTGGACCTTAGATTTTCATCTCAATAATAATAATAATAATAATAATAATAATAATAATAATATGGCATCTCTTAAGTGCTCAGAAGTACATGGGAGGTCCAGTTGAAGTTATGAGATCACTTTGCTACTACAAAGACCATTACATTTTGAAACCTCAATATAAACTATGTAGCAAAAAATACACAATGAGATATACTGGAGAAATGGTGCATAATACATGACTTTGTTCCTTTTTTGCTAGGTAAAATGGGATGTAGGTGGGGATTAGATTAGGTATAAGGGGGTATGGAGGAATGGAACCTTCCTACCTTGAACCCCACAACCCTTGGAGTCATTAGTCTAAAAGGCCATTGGCAATTTATTTATATATAATACCCTTGTTTTGATATTGCTAAGTTGATGGTCAGCGTATCATGATTTGCTTTCAAAATGTCTCCTTGTGTGCAGATTATTGTAAAGAGAAGTGCATAAAGGGACATTCCCATCAGCCAAATCCAGGGGAGACTCCTTCAGGATTTTTAATTGAAAAAGCTGGAGGTTTCAGCAGTGATGGTCATCAGATTCAGATGTGCAGGGACCATATAACATCATAGACATTGTGTAGTTTTTTTAAATTACCACCCTGGTCGTCAATACTTTTATAGTGATAAAAGTGATCCTGAATTTGATGAAAGATCCTTGTATCAGTGTTACAGTTACACTAACTATTTCACCAATTATAATTATAGTATATAATAAATTGAGGTACGAAATTAATATAAAATTTTATTAAAAACTTCGTACCCCATTGCCCAGAAGCTCTTCGCGATGCAAAGGTATGGAGGAGGGATATTGTACGCAGTCTTACCCTTGCATATGCAAAGAGACTGTTTCCGGATTCGGACCCATGACCAACAAGTCACCAAGGCACAACTTTACCGCACCAGGGCTCATTTAATTAATATAAAATTTTATTAACACGATTTATTTTAATAATATGAACTTTGAATCCAATAATAAATTTTGAGATGAAATTATTCAATGAAATCATCTAAGGTATACTTAGAATATCACAAGATCATAAATAGTAATTTAGGCATCAAATGGTGACAACTTTCAAGACTGACATTGGAATTATCAGTCCAGAAATGGAAGTAGCCGAACTATTTTGTATTTTTCCTTTAAACATGACAAATTTTGCCTTGCATCTCCCGATTAATTTGCGAGATAGATGTTGCGTTCATATGGTATAACGATAAGTATTTAATTTGCTGTAGAAAGCTAGAGTTCGAGCTGTTATCAACTTATGCTGCTATTTTTTTGGCTGATGACTAATAAGGAATTAAAGAGTTTATGGTATCACCCTTCATATAAAAGTGCAAGTGATTAAAAGATGAAACAGTGAAGATCCTTCCAATTAATTAGAAATAAAGTTATACACCAAAACAGGATAGGATCATAGAATTAAACATGGTATGTATACACATGTTCTGATATGATTCACAGTAGTCATTGAGTCACCTTTTCCTTTGCAATTTATGCACTCTGTTGAAAGATTATATGTTTAGTTTCCTTCTCTTAGGTGAAGTACATATAGACTGAAATTTTTGGTACTTACTCTAACATTGCACTGTCAATTGTCATTCAGTACAAGCCTGCCTGAACTATATATTATTGTGTATTTGTGTTATAGTTAGAGATGATTTTAATTTAACCTTAATTCATGTCTTGTAGGCTATTGAAGTGAGAAATGGTAAATGGCAAGGTTCAGTTGGTGGCATAGTTTGTGTACCTATTGACAAGGTTTGGACCTTGGTCTCTCAAACTAAAAGACTACCCGAATGGATGCCAATGGTAGAAAGATGCAGTTCCTTGGCTGGAGATGACGATGAACCGGGCTATGTTAGGCTAGTCTCGGGTTTCATGTTTCCTCAACAAGATGGAGAAAGGTCATGGATCAAGGAGAGGTTGGTTTCACTGGACTCATCATCACATAGCTATGTTTACAGAATGGAAGCAAGCAATGTAGGTCTAGATGGATCTGTAAACTCTCTAAAACTAGTTGACTATGGGGATGAATCAACTCTTATTCGCTGGTCATTTGAGATAAACCCTTTAGAAGATGTATCTGAGGACACCATAGTGGATTATCTAGGATTTCTCTACAAATCTTGCATCAATAAGATTGAGGGTGCAATAGAAGCAGCATCAAGAAATGTTTCACCACCATAGTGAACATCATTTTATTCCAACCATTATAAGCTTCTTTTCAATTCATATGTATGCAGATATAGATGGAGTCGTTCTTCATGCTTTTCTTTTCCCTTAAGATATAATTTGGAGTCATAATGTTAATGATGAATAATAATTGCCTGGTAATGGTAACAATCTAATATTTCAATTCTCGTTGACTATTGCTTTTAAGTTTGTCTTGGTTCAAAATTGTCTTCCATTATTTTCTTACCTTTTTTACGAAAGTGCCCTTAAATAGAGATGCATTAGTTGATTAATTAAGCAGAAAGAGATTAAGAGATTTGAATGTCAATACTTTTAAGGACAATTCTAATTCTAAAAATATATATATAAAATGGTGACAATTTTAATAATATTAATTAAATTAACTAAATTTCTTAATTTTTAATTGCTAAGCAGGCATTTTTCATTGAATCACGTAAGAGCAGTAGTATGCACCGATTAATTGAAGCCACAAATTGAAGTGGAAGCAGACAATTTACATATATACCCTATCTTATACTTTCTACACAAATGAATTTTTCTAAATATATTATACTAATATGTGTATTTAAAGCTATAGATAGGCTACCAGTACAACTATCTTGTAATTAAAATTTTCAGTTTGAAACAATGTGTTAAATCTCTTCCTCTCCTCTCTTGCTTCCGTGTGAGTTTAGTTTACTGCTGTTATGTCTCACGGGTATCAAAGTCAAAAGGGACTAATTATATACAAGAATTGGGGTAGAATATGACAAAGAAATCACTTGGTAATAGATATTCAAACGATAAAATGAAAATATTGTAAGGATTCAATTGGTAAAGGAGAGAGTTGAGGAGGGGAATTCTTTTAACAAAGGAGGTACAGTTTTGGAAGCCGGCATTAAAGTGATAGCACCATTACCTTTCTTGCTGGGGTTAAATTACTTTGTTGTTGCACGGTTTGGTAATTTTGTTGTTGGAGATCATATAACACAGTCAATAACATGTTTCTAGTGTGATTGATCCAACTTTTATATATATATATTTAAGTTATGTGAGTTACTTGGTTGTTGCGCGGTTTGGGTAATTTTGTTGTTGAAGGTCATAAAACACAGTTAATAACATGTTTCCAATGTGATTGTCCAAACTATTTTTTTATATATAAGTTATGTGAATAGGGCTTTGTGTCATTTTCTCTGGGTTTCAACTTGGGGTGTAGCCAACTGTTTACTTGTAAAGGAATTTACTCACCTTGTTAACTTGACACATGAAACATTGTGCCTCTTCATATCCTTTTAGTTCTGAAGTTTGATGGCCTATCAAAAATTTTATGAGGACAGAATTATAAAGAAGATCAGAGTGCAGATGATATTACCAGCAAGAACTAAATAATCTTGCAACTAATGTGGTATCGAATTTGTCATTTACGAGAAATTATTGTTTAGTATGAGACCATGTGGTTTTGGAAAATCTTCACTTTCCTAAATTAAAAATGATTGTGTCACATGAAGATTAGTAGGGATCATGCAATAAATTCTCTTCTTTTAGGCAGAGTTAGTTTGTAGAGAAAGAGGGTGAAAAAAGAGAGAAATGAACAATAAAAGGATGAGACCCATACTTTTACACTCTACTTGAATTCAAAACTTTCATTTCAATTCACTTTCTTTTCATTTCGTTCCACTCAACTGAATAGACCCTTTCTCCGTTCTGTTACAATTTTCCTTTCTTTCCTTTAACTCTCCGGTCCCTCCTTCTGCTTTGTTTACGGAATGAAGGCAATTGAGCTATTGGGCAGAATTGTTATTGCGTTGGTTGGCTCCTTTTCTTCTGTAGCTGTACTTAATCTTCTAGCATACATATCCCTGTGCAAGTGGCTATGTAATTTGTTTGTTTTAATAGTTAGAAAGGAGGTGGCATCTCTTTCAACCAAACTTCTTAGTTCACATTTCAAATCTACACAAGAAAACAGTTGAAGTCCTTAACCGTGTATTGATTGCTAACTTTGTAAGTTTTGAGGATAAGCCTTTTTAGCAGTGGTAATAAATCAAAATTATCAATTCCAAGTTCCAACTAATGTAAGGAGATGAGAAGGATTGAGCTTTATTTAACAACGCCAAAAATGTGAGTTAATTTTGAACATCTTTGCCAGGGAAAGTGATTTTAGTGAAGTACAAACACAGCATCTTTTGACAAAGAATCATAAAAAACCACATTGAAAAAGATGCGCCATTTGAATCATTTAGTTGGTTTTGATGACCACAAGATTGTGTAAATTGTCTGTACTCTTCTTAAGCTTTGAAACATCCAATCAAGGGCATGAAGTGGATGAGCTGAAAATCATAGCCCAACCATAGAAATTTTATATCAACGACATCTTAAAGTCTGTCTCTAAATGTGAATGGAGATCATTACCCGCTGCTACAATCCAACAGTGTATGGTGTATCTTCTCGAAGAGAGTAGACCTTCAAATAAATACATACATGAGAAAAAGATGGGTAGGAAATTTAAGAAACATGCTCTAGGTAAGGATGAAAAAAGAAAAAAAAGGTATTGCTGAGAAGTATTTTTCAACTTATAGAAGGGTTTCTGTCGACTGAAAATAGCCTAAATGGTTCACATCGAAGTAGACAACTAAGGATTATATTGTGTAGCATGCAAGAAAACTTGGTAACGCTTAAAATGCATGACTAGATAGCATTATTTAATAGTCACCTACCACTTGTAAAACGACATAACATCATAGATTGTTCCATTATAAGGTGGCTCTTGGTCATGTGTTAATTAGTATTGAAAAGAGAGGAGATCAATAAGGGCAAAGGAAGAATTGAAGAGACACACAAAAATATTATTTGCTCAAGTGAATGGAGCCACGCCTTCTGACAATATTCTTTGTGGTTCTTTCATTCTCACCATTTGTTCAGTCCTTGGTGCGTCATTACAAGTTTAGTGTAAGTACTTCCTATGCTGGCACTGTCTAACACAAGTGAAAATTACTGAAAGTCCTATGCTACTCTTATGATAAAATAATACTATCGTAAATCATTATTTGCTAGGCATTTGACCAATTCATGTTGGTCAATGTTACAGGTGGTCTTGAAGAATACCACTAAGCTTTGCTCCACAAAATCATTTGTCACGGTCAATGGACAATGTCCAGGGCCTACTCTCTATGCAAGAGAGGATGATACGGTTATTGTAAAGGTCACTAACCACGTTAAGTACAATATTACAATCCACTGGTGAGAATTTCCACTATTATACAAATTGCAAGGAACCAAGAAAGTTGGCAATAAAAAAAATTGACTAGATCATAAATTTTGGACTATAACAGGCATGGAATCAAACAGCTTCGAACTGGTTGGTCTGATGGGCCAGCATATGTTACACAATGTCCGATTCAGCCAGGGCAGAGCTATGTCTACAACTTCACCATCAATGGTCAAAGAGGCACACTTCTCTGGCATGCACACATCACGTGGCTAAGAGCCACGGTGTATGGTGGCATTGTCATATTGCCTAAACGAGGCATTTCTTATCCATTTCCTAAACCTGACAAAGAAAAGATAATCATTCTAGGCAAGATTTATGTTAGAATAAAATGTTTTTGGTCTTAAGTCAAAATTGGCTTTAGTCTCTATGTTTTAAAAATGATGGTTTCATTTTGATATTTCTAAAATGTGGTGAATTTTGTCTCTGATCATATACTTCATTTGACTTTATAAGAGACAAAATCCACCAATTTTTTTAGAAATACAGACTAAAACCAACGTTTTAAAAAATTTAGAGACTAAAATCATTTACCCCTTATGGTATTGATTCAACTATGCTTCCTTAGCACTTACACGTTATATTCCTTTTTATTAAGTTTGATTTGTATGAGTTACAGGTGAGTGGTGGAAATCAGATGTTGAAGCAATTCTCAATCAGGCTGAAAATTCTGGTCTGCCACCGAACATATCAGATGCTCATACCATCAATGGTCATACAGGACCAATTCCCGGTTGCACTTCTCAGGGTATTAATATAATATAATGGAGTTTATTACAGCCTAACTATTTGTTTTTTCATAGCTTAATATTACCAACAGTGCTATTCATTTCCTTTTATGGAAAGTCTTATGAATGGCATCTTAATCGATCACGAGTGAAATGGACACTAATGAAGAATGAAGATCTTATTTTAAGAGGGAAAAATTGTTTTAGTTTAGAGATTCTTTGAGTTTCACTAATGTTGTTTCATATCTTTTAGCAGTTTTTTCTGTTAAGGGCTAAACTTTGATACGGTTTTTGGTTCAAGTTTTACCTCAGCAAAGTGTGTAATAAATGTTTGCATTTTAAAAATTAAAAATGGCTTTTAAATATATAAATCAAGCATACCCATAATTTACTCAAATGAAACTCATCGTGATTGGATAATTTAAGTTCATCATTGTCCTTTTGTTAATAAAGCATGTTATTATGATTACAGTTTTATCAACCTGTGTTTAGACATGTCCTGAAATATAGAGCTTTATCAACCTGTACAGGTTACACTCTGCATGTTGAAAGTGGCAAGACCTATCTTCTACGCATAATAAACGCTGCTTTGAACGATGAACTGTTCTTCAAAATTGCGGGGCACAAGTTAACAGTGGTTGAAGCAGATGCATCTTACGTTAAGCCTTTTGAAACAGACACAATTTTCATGAGCCCAGGCCAAACCACCAATGTCCTATTAACCGCTAACCAAGTTGTTGGCAAATACCTAATAGCAGTTACTCCTTTCATGGACGCCCCTATAGGCTTTGACAACGTTACTTCAATTGCTACACTTCGCTACAAAGGCACACCACCTTATCCCAAAACAACACTAACCACCATTCCTGCACTAAATGCAACTCCTTTAACAAGTGACTTCATTGATTCCCTAAGAAGCCTTAACTCAAAAGAATACCCTGCAATAGCTCCCTTAACCGTTGACCACTCTCTTTTCTTTTCCATAACTGTAGGCCTTAACCCATGTCACACGTGTCTCACTGGGGCCAGGCTTGTGTCTGCTATTAATAACATCACCTTTCTAATGCCAACAACCACATCACTTCTTGAAGCACATTACTATAACATAAAGGGTGTTTTCACTGATGATTTCCCTTCATTCCCACCTATAGCTTTTAATTACACTGGTACTCAACCAGCTAATATTCAGACAAATAATGGCACAAGACTATACAGATTGGATTTCAATTCAACTGTTCAGATTATTCTCCAGGGCACTGCAATGATAGCACCAGAAAATCACCCTTTTCATTTGCATGGGTACAATTTCTTTGTTGTTGGCCAGGGGCTAGGGAACTTTGATCCAGAGAAGGACCCATTGAGTTTTAATCTTGTTGATCCAGTTGAGAGAAACACCATTGGGGTACCAAATGGTGGATGGGCAGCAATCAGATTCAGAGCAAATAACCCAGGTAGTTATTATTCACTTTGTATGTGTAGGTGTGTTTCTTTTTTTCTGAAGTACAAATAGCACCTAAGGAGCTATATATGTTGTCTTTTTCCAAAAAAGACAAAGCTTTATACAAATTTTATGGGTGTTGTTTTTGTTTGGTTGTTTAGTCAGAATTTGAGTTTTACGCACCTTCATAATCTATAATCTCTGTGTAATAAAGATTTTACTTAAATAAGTTTTTTATGCTAATAAATATTTAATTTTTGTTTTTATTTGTTGATAAATTTTTATTTTATGATGAGTCTTTAATAAAATAATAATTTTTTTATCCTTGATATTTATTTTTAATCCATAATAAATTAGTCAATTTTGTGTTTATTTTCTTATAAATTTTTTTATTTATTATTAGTGGAGGCTAAAACAAAATTTATTAATTTATTAAAAAAATATAAAATTTACTAATTTATCAACGACCAAAAATAAGTATAAATAAATAAAAATTCAAATATTTATTCGGATGAAAAAAATAATTAAACCTAAAGATTTGTATTAAAGATTTAGGAGATTATCAAACTGAAACTCCATTTTTATTGGAGAACAATACAAACTGCACTTAAGGAACTGTAAATAAGTTTTGTACTATAATTTTTATGCTCCGTTTCTTCTAGTATGCAAGATTTAAAGTTATGCTACAGATATGAAAAGAATATTATAATATAATCAACATCTAGTTTCTGTTGCCTAATTGATGTTTATAATGTGTGTGAACTGTGAAGGTGTTTGGTTCCTGCATTGCCACTTAGAAGTACACACCACATGGGGACTTAAGATGGCATTCATAGTAGACAACGGGAACGGTCCCCATGAGTCCTCGCTTCCACCACCCAAAGACCTTCCAATGTGCTAAAGTTTCTGATGAAATTTGGAATCTGAGAGAGACAATGAGAGTGTACATTATTATGCTGGAGAGGTGATGTCACGGCCTAAGGGGAAGACATCAAATTGTTTGTGACAGTTTGTGAAGTTGGATTTGTAGCAGAAATCAATAAAAACTTGCTGTAGATAGCAATTCAAGGCCTTTTTATTCTATTGTCAAGTTTAGGATACTAATGTAAGTTTTGGGTTCATAAAAATGTGATGTATGTGCTTGGTAAAATTTCAATTTGATAAAAATGGTCTTTTAGAATTCCTATTCCTTATCTATGTTCAACTTGAGAACAATCTGTCACCGTGTCAAAGATTCATCCGTTGCTTCAAAATGTTCTAATATTAATATATCGACCAATTAGTTTGGTTGGTAGTTGTTGCTTGGATACAACTCATCCAAGAGAAAGTAAGTAAATGAGCAGAAAAGACCAAAAATAAAAAAAGACGCTCCAGATAGGGGGCGAATCTACGACCTTCTGCTTAGGAAAAAGACTCTCTATCCACTGAGCTACAGGCCACCTTTTGAAGTCTAAAATATACATAATTATAATTATCAACAATATATTAAGAATTGACTCCTCTATTTGTATGAAAAAGGCTCCGTCGAGAATAGCACAATTCACTTTCATATTTTCTATTTTTTTTTTTATAAAATCTAGATATGTATTTCCCTACAGTAAAAAACTATGAAACTAATCTTATGAGAGAGTAGAGTACTAATTTCTATCATACATGCTCCTTATATAATCAAACATCAAATTTCTATCATATTTTTAAAGAGTTCAAACTTCTAATCACTTGTAAATATAATATTAAAAGCAAGTTAGGTAAATAGATGAATGGTAGGGATGGGGCAAGTTAGGTAAATAGATAGCCGACTTTACTCTGTTTGGATGATAATTAAATTATAAAATTAAGTTTACATGTTTATACTAACAATGATTTGATTCTTAAATTTCATAATTTCTAACACTCCTAACATTAATTTTTTTATGTATTATTTAATCTAAATATATACTCTTAAAATTATGTATCAATTGATCATCTAATGAGATGAGGACCGGTTTAGGGATGAGTCGTCCTCATTAATCACCGCTTTGTTATCCTTATTAACTAAAATTTTAAAATTCATTTCTCTGAAATAAGGATGAATTAATTAGTTGATAAAAAGATTAAGAGTTGATATTTTAACATTCGTATGATTTATTATCTGTGCGTATATAATATTAATGATCAGTTTTCTCATTAATAATTGATATTACTTACTTTATCTTTTAAATTGTAACAAAGATATGAAAGAGAAAGAAATAAATAAATAATCACATTTACTAAGGTACCAAATAAATAAGGAAAAAAAAATCTATGTACACCTCTCTTGGTATAGATACTAAGACTGAAATAAGTTATTACTATGATTAAAAAATTGATATGATAGAAGACAGAAATATAAAGAATTGAGAAATGTTAATTGGGTGTTTATTTTAAATGTCTATAAATCAACACTCAAAAAATAATGGAGCATTAGAAGTTACAAACTAGATAGACTTGTAAATATGCATGCCATTTGTAATATTGAATAAAAATCAGTAACAAGTTGTTCACGTTTTTCTCTATAAATATTTGAAAATAGGAAATAAAATGGTAATTTTGTAATTAATTATAAAAATAAGAAATAAAAATTAAAAAATATTTTTCCAAATCAAAGATTTTCTAACTTCTCATTTTTATGTTGTCTTGATTGCTATGTTAAGAAGAAAAAAGAAACACAATAGACCCTATTAGATTAAGGTTAATTTGATACTTGCACGACACTGTAAATAGACTAAATATCTGGAGGGGAATTATACTTTCCCCTGAAAAAGTTTGTGTATTTACTATATTTTTACCTTTATCTTTATTTGAATCTCTTTGAATACAGTGATTAAGAACGGAACTTTGTCGTTAGTACTTAATAGGCTAATAGCTACTTTCAATTGTGACACTCTAATCCCAACCTTATTCCCTTAACAAAACCAACTCTCACCTCAAATACTTCCCATTCTCTCTTTTGAAATCACTACACAACACCAAGAAATCCAAATCTAATTCCTTATCTCGTTTGATATCCTGATTTCTACTCTCTCAGTTTCCACTCTATTGTATATCTGTATATGTATGTATGTGATGAACTGATGATATTTGCATTTGCTTTTATAGTTTGCTTGGTCACCAAGTAACGACAAAGGGAAACAGTTTCTAGCTTTTTCTTGGCTGATTGTAAATAATCTCTCTCTTTTCTATATTGGATCATAGCTTTCTGCACCCTCTTCCTCTTAGGTTCTCCTATTTTTCTCTCTTGTCGTGGACCTCAACTTTGTAGGCTCACCTTAGAAACAAAACTTCTTTTCTTTTTGGCGGGGGTGAGAGTTGCTATCTTATTCCTGGTTTCATCTACAAGACACTAACATCTTTGTTGTTTTTAGTTTCAGAATTCGTTATACTCACCCACACACCAAAATTCTGGTACACCATGATTTTTCCAAGGTTTTGTACGAATCTAAAAGGTATGGCTTTTATAGATTCTCAACTTTATCTTGATCACACAGGTAAAAGATTCTGAAATCTGTGCACCTTGTGAATCAAAGCTCTATAATTTCTTCCTTTCTGTGTTTCTGTGAGCACCCTTTTCTAGTTCCTCTCCATTTCCATCTCTTTAGGAACTTAATTCAACTAAGTTTTTGTATGCTTGTGGCTTGAGATATGGAATTGGAAACCATCTACCCTCCTTGTTTTATGCCAAATTCAAATTGGTTTGTGCAAGAGAGCCACAGCACAGAGTGGACTAGAGAAGATAACAAGAAGTTTGAAAGTGCCCTTGCTATATATGACAACGACACCCCAGATAGATGGTTCAAGGTGGCAGCTATGATCCCTGGGAAGACTGTGTTTGATGTGATCAAGCAGTATAGGGAACTGGAAGAAGATGTGAGTGAAATCGAAGCCGGGCGTGTTCCAATTCCTGGCTATCTTGCCTCTTCTTTCACCTTTGAGCTGGTTGACAACCACAACTATGATGGATGCAGAAGAAGGCTTGCACCTGTCAGAGGCTCTGATCAAGAGAGAAAGAAAGGAGTCCCATGGACTGAAGATGAACACAGGTGAGTTTCACCAATTTAGAATATCCAATAGTTTATCTGACTTGACCTTTTGCTCCCTTCTGTAGTTGCTGCAAGATATTGGTATTGAAATTCTGCTGATCGAACATGATTTTATTGCCCTACCAACCAATTAGTCTTGGATTAAATATTTAATCATTGTTCATATCATTTACCTTGAATTCCAATGTTTTTATCACTGATCCAATTGTCTTCTATACTAGCTATTTTGTCTATCTAGCAAAGCAGCTATACTATAATTTGATCAGTGAGTTTTTAATTTTTTAAAATAATTTGCAATTTGAACTTTGGGCATGGCCAAAAGAGCCGGCATGTCAAACATAATTTTGAGTTTTTTTGTGTGTTTCCTATATAAACTTGTTGCTTTTCATCTTATCTGTTGTGCTAAGTGAGGTATTTCAATCTCTATCCTTTTTGGTTCCTGTACTTGATGACTTTGGTTTTAAATTACAGACGTTTTCTGATGGGACTTTTAAAGTATGGTAAAGGAGACTGGAGAAATATCTCTCGCAATTTTGTGGTCACTAAGACTCCGACACAAGTTGCTAGCCATGCACAAAAGTACTACATAAGGCAAAAGGTTTCTGGAGGGAAAGATAAAAGGAGACCAAGCATTCATGATATAACCACTGTTAATCTTACAGAAACTTCTGCATCAGATAAGAACAAGCCTCAGTTATTTAATGCGTCTCCTGTGCTTGCACCACAGCAGAAGCTGAATAGCATATCAAAGGTACAGCTGGGCTGGACTAGTAGCCACTACAATGATGGATCATTCATGGTTTTCAACCCAAATAGTGATGCCTTGTTTGTGTCATCTTCACCTGATGTCACTTCTATGGCCCTGAAAATGCAAGGGCAAGATCTCTATGACTGTGCTTTACATGAGGCTTATGCCAAGGTAAAAGTTCCAGGTTTCAGCATGGCTCCTAGAGACTTCAATAATGAAGCTGTTTTTGGTATTCATGCACTGTAATGCCAACCCTGATGATGTTAAACAAAGAAAATTCCACGTCATAGATCATTGTTCTGTAGGATTAATGTAGATGACCATAAGCTAGCTAGCTACTTTGTTCATGGTTAGTGAACAACCTAAAAGAAAACTAGAATAATGTTTCAATCCTTAAAAACTGAATTTGGAATGAACTTATTTTAAAGTTTTCCTCTTTATGTCTATTTCTTTGGTGACCCGATCAGAATCAATATGATGTACCATTCAGGCATGCTATGTCTCAAAAGCAACATGGCAAACATCACTAATAATTGAACTCAATTATCACACGTATATTACTATATAGGTTCAAATATCATAAGCTCTCATCCTTATCCAACAAGCTACAAATTGAACCGCATAAGTTGTCCAGCCCTCAATATTTGAGGCCACCCTCAAATTTGATGGTTTTCTGATACTAGCCACAGGGTAGGCCCAAAAAGTAAGACATGATACCCTCTAGCCATAATGGGCTTATTAGATATTCCAAAACTAACACTCCTCGTGCCTTTCAAAATGAAATAGTAATTAATAACCACTGCACAAAAACTTGAAAAGCAAGTTCATTTGCTGATGTGGCTGACTCACTTGAGCACTTGCATTGAAATTTTTGGGCAGCATGGTAACGTATTAAGCCTTGTGTGTCTTTGAGAATCAGATGATTATTAATCATTTTCATTGTGAGAGCAATATGGCCAAGTTGACCATCTTTGATTAGGATCACACTTTACTAGTCGAATCCGAGTTTGCATTCCACTTAGCTAGAATCCCATGCTTCATTGGTTCAGAATATAGGCAGATTAACGTAAGCATGCGCCAATGTGGTTCACACTATCACAGTGAACTTTTATTAATTTTGATTCTCATCCAATCTTGTTCTGCCTTTTCTTTGATATTTCGGTGGTGGCAACACTGTTGCGTTAGCCATGTTCCTTCTTTTACTGGTCTCTCCAAGCATCATGCTTTATTTTGATTCTTTGTTTTGCTTGAGAACCCCATAGCATATTCTAGTCCTATGCATTATGCTCATAATTTTGTTCATACTAAAACTATTACTACTTTCCTTTCTTTTTTTTTATATCTACTATTACAACTTTCCTAGGAATAAAGCAACCGACCTTGGACTATATATATTGCAGAATGGGCTCTTCAAGATCTGGAAGGACTATATTCATTAGTCTTTCTGAGAATATAAGCTTATATACATTGATATTCCCGAGTTTAGATTAGAATTGTTTCTTTTGATTTTGTTCAGAAATTAGTGGTACTAGGAGTTTATAATTCCAATATATTCTTTAAAAAAAATTATAATAACTTAAAGTTTTACCAAATGGATTCTATGCCATTTCTTACGAGTGCCTGGCACTACCTAAAAATCAGAAAAACATTGCATATATATGTATATGTGTACACGTATATCTAGCGATAAAGTTATTATAATCATTCTATTATTTTTATCTGTGCGTAAACTGCTTAATTTATTAAATGTTTAAATACTTTTTTCGTCTGTGTAGTTTAGTGTTTTTTTTTAATCTTTAGGGAAAAAAAATTGTTTTAGCCTTTAAATATGTTTATTTTATTTTTTTTCCTAAAAGCGCTTTAGATTATATTTTTTATTATTTAAAGTATTTTTTACTATTCCATTGAATGTGTTAATTAAAGTGTTTTAAAAATTAAAAATAAAATAAACACATTTTATAATGATTAAAAAAATTAAAAAATTGCTAAATTACAATGAAAAAAAAATATTTAATCCTTTTATTAGACCATGTTACTTTTAATTTAATACTATATTCTAGCACGATTGGTTCCTAGCAATATAAATAATAAATGATTGCAATATGATAGTATTACCCAACAAGAGCAAATTAATTTAGTTTAATTTTACAAAAAAATCTTTTATTTTCTCTTAAAAGAATTTTTTTTTAAAAAATATTATCAAAGTTTACACTCAACACCAAACATGTTGTTTTGGAGGTACGTCTCAAGGTTTCACTCTTTTGGATCTGTATATCCTTAGTCTCCAAACTGATAAAAATTGTACCCCTTTGAGTGGCATAAAAAACACGCTTACGTAGGTGAACAATTTTTCTCATTGTATCTCTAAATCCTAATCCCCTGATGAAAAATTGTTACCAAATCCATTACCTATTTATCTATATAATATATTATTGGATTTATTATTTTTTAGTTCTTAAATTATTGGAATTTTTACTTTTGATCTTAAACTTTTCATTATTTAGTTAAGGTTTCTAAAGTTATTTTTCATTCATAATTTTAATCATTAATTATCACTGATTTCTGCGTGGTCGTACATATCACCATTTTTTGGTTGTTGCGTGTAAAATTAATGACTTGACATTTACAATTTTACATGTTTATTTTTGTTGTATAGTTAAGATTTCAAAACTTATTTTTCATCTGTATTTTTAGTCATTATCATCTATTTTTATCATTAAATACTGACATGGTCATACACATCTACAATCAGGTGATGCCATGGCATCTAAACAGTTATATTGTGACATTTACACCACACAATCGTTTAGTCATGTGCATTTAAGTAACAAAAAGAAAACAAAATCATTAAAATTGATTAAGTTTGTATATATGAATATTCAGGATTGATTTATTTTTATGAAATCATACAAATTCATTTAGCCATGAATATATGAATATTTTTTATTGATTTACTTCTATCAAAGGAATTTGTATTGTTTTACTTTTATAGATGATAAGGACTAAAATTATAGATGAAAAATAAATTTAGGAACCTTCAATAGTCAATAAAAATTTAAGGACTTAAAATAAAAAATTTTAAAAATTTAGAAACTGAAAAGATACATGTAAATTAATGTCACGTCATTCAATTTTTACATGTGACAACCGAAAAATTATGGCAACATCAATGTTTAAAGATAATAATAATTAAAAATATGAAAAAAAAATTAGGAGATATATTGGATTAGAATTTTAAAAGATTTTTTTTATAAAAAAAAGTCTTGTAATATTCAATTTAAATATTTATTTAAATATTATAAATAAGTATTGTGATATTTAATTAAGACTTTTAATGAATGTAACAAAATTTAATGGTATTTAATTATGATTTTTTTATACCTTATAAAAAGTCTTTTGGTATTAAAAAAATACACAAATTTTGATGGATTATATTTTAAAAAAAAATCAATGGATTTCATTGGACTTTTTAGTATTAAATATCTATAAATAATTTCACTCAAATCTTTGAAATTTTGATAGATTTTTTTCTTTCTTTTTCTATTAGTTATCAAATTTCCTTTTATCTCATCACAAATATCATCTTTTATTTTTAATATTTTTCAAAATACGTGTGTCACATATATATTTCTTCTATTATTTTAGAATAAAAAAATATTAAATATACTATGTTCTTCTACATTTTTTCTTTTATTTTCTAAATAAAATAAATTTTATCCTGTTAAGACTAATCTTATTTTTTCTTGTATGTTTATCACGAATTTTTTACTCTCACTACTCTCTTCCAGTACATATTTATTATTTATTATTGTATCTCGTTTAAAAATATATGTCATTAGATTTAGTAATTAAAAAATAAAAAAATTAACGTATAAATTTAAATTTATTGTTCAAATCTAAAAGTAAAAATGAGAAAATATTATTACAAGAAAAATTAGTATATGAGAACATAAAACTAGAATCAATATAACTATTAAAAGATTAAAAAATTTGTATTAGTTTTGTTTTATTTTTATCCAAACATTATCATTTCTTATTTCTTATTTCTTTTCATTATTTATTGTAATTTTGAATGTATTTTTAAAAACTCATAAAATCTTTTCAGATCTTATAAATTTATAAAATTCTTTTAAATTTTTTAAATTCTTATAATATAAATTTATTAAAATCTAAATTATTATAAAAGTTTTATAAAAAATCTAATAACTCATAATATTCTTACATATATTTTAAAATTCATGATATTTTTTATATTAATATAATCTTTTAAAATCTTAATACAATAAACACCCTTAGATATCTAACCGTCAACAAAAAAATTTAAAAAAAAAAAAACAGAAAATCTAAATGTTTAGAGACAAAAGATAGTAAACTCTACTGTTTGATAACGAGTTTATATATAGGTTGATTGATACAGTGATACGGACTTTATCTATTATTAATTCAGAAAAGTGTAGGCCACACCTTTAAACCAAATTTGATCAGAAAGATAATCGTACAACTTTGACATCTTTATCTTTCATTTAATCTCTCAAAAGAGTTTAGGACACAAATTTTGTAACATCTTTTTTGGACTTACCTCTGCAACGACAATGGATAATTAACTGTACCAGTCACTAAGGAAAAAGATTGTTCCACTGTACTTCCATTTGACCCACGTGGTCATGGATTCTTTCTGTCCATGGATTCTTTTCACTATATATGCATAACATCTTTTTTGGACTTAGCTATGCATAACACGTCCGTGAAGTTTCATTTCATATATGGTGAAGATAATCTCATGTAAAAGATTACTTTTTCTATTTTTTTTTAAAAATATCCTTCTTCAAAAATAATTATATTTAAGAAATTATTATAAACTAAAATTAAGTATTTCTTTCAAACACAAATTCGACCATAATTTTTAACATTGTGAAGGATTTAAGTCCCTTCTATTATATTCAACAAAAGTTTAATTAAGTTTTTTTTTCTTAGAAAAAGGATTTACATCACCTCAAAAACCACGAGGGAAATCAGGAAACTGAAAAATTCTTGCATTAACGACAATACTATATCTGCGCCTTGATTTCCCTATGGGAGTGTATAGAGCCACTGAACCTGTCCTTCCTCAGCACATATCTGCATGATATTAGCTATAAGAGGGGCACAACTGTGCAAAGGGTAAAGGGAGCAGCCATTAAAATGTCCTCTAAACAGAGGGTAAATTTTATGTTGTTGTCCTTTAACCGGCGTCAATATGACCAAAAATCTTCTGTGTTTGATATTGTAAGAATTTTAAAAAAAAATTATGAGTTTGAATCTTATTATCATTCCAAAAAAAATTAACAATTGAGTAATAAAAAGAGAGAGTAAAGACACATGTATTTTATCCTGACATTTTCCCTCTACTTTTACAAATAAAATTCATTTAAATCATTTAGAAATAAAAAAAAATTCATTTAGAAATAAAAATAAAACAAAACTTTGGCAATGAGCCAATGAAATAATAAACCTCAGTTTTGCATTTGAGTCAATATCATTTATAGTATATTCTCATCCGCTTTTATTTTGAAAATCCAACAAAGTAAATATCTGGTGGATCTTAAAACCGTGGCCTATAATGGTCATTTGTATTAGTAATTTTTTATTTACAATTTGTATTAATATGTATATCCAATAACAAATTTAATTCTAATATTTTATATCACATCAGATAATAACCGAATGAAAAACTATTCAATGACAATATTATCTTCTTTATCTCAGGATATTCCCGACCAATAATTAGACACTAAAATCCGAGATGCTGACATTCATTTAATTCAAGAGCTGTATGGTTTGCAGTTTTCTAAAAATTTAACAAAATCCGAAATATTTTATAACAAAATTCAGCCTATCAAAATTATAAATCAAATGTGTATTATTACTGCATTTTGCACCTCACGTATTTATTTTTCAATCCGCAAATGTTCCCTTTTCCATACAATGGTGAATGGTGATGGGCAATATTGATGGTGTAGTGGTCACAAAAGTGACAGCACCTTGATAGCAAGGTGGTTGCAGAAAAAGATTTTTTTTTTTTTTAAGGCAGGGAGAGATATTACTTAAGAAAAGAAATTATGTATATATTAACGTGAGCAACCAAATTTTGAAGAAATTATCATTCCATTCTGTTCCAAACTTTCTACTAAATTGTTTCACCCTTTCACTCATTCGCATTTCACTCTCATCACTATCTCCTTCATCAACCTAATTAGAACATCATTTTCAAAAATTTCTTTATCCTATTATAAAAGATTTTTTTAATTTTTAAATACATTAATTATTTTTTCCTCAAATATTAATAATTAAAATAAATAAATAAAAAAATACAATTTTAAAATAATGGTGCAAATAATTTATAGATTTAATATAATTAATTAAATTAACTAATTTTTTCGAGAGACGTGAATTAATTAAAAAAATTATAATTAGAAAAAATATTAAACGCGCAATCATTGTGCAGAAAAATTTAATTTAATTTATATCTAATGAACCAAAACATTTGTTATAGATTCTACGGCATGAAGCAAATCTGAACTCTTCGGCCCCTTGAAAACCTCTACACATATTTTTACTTTTATGTTGTAGGTACTCTTCTTTAATTTGTTGCTTAGTCAGGGGGTGAGGAAACGATTCAACCAAGCAAAACATGTAAAGAATAGACATGGCAAGGACGGCGTAGGACGGGAATTATCTAGCATTCTCACTCTCCAACGTATACCTCTACTCTTTTTCAATATCCAACGGGTTAAAATTTGTTATCTCTAATTTGATATTTTCGTTCTTAGTATAGATTTATAATTTTTTTTGTAATAAATTATATTAAAAATCTGATTTTTAAAAAATTAATTGATACACATTTATTTTTAACTACTTGTATTTGCAGCGTATTTATTTAAAAAAAATCATAAAAAAAAAATATTAAATTATGTAAAAATTATAAAAAAATTAACAAGTAATTAATAAAATTTTAATAATTTCATCATCGAAAAGTTACGAGAATGAGTATGAGACGGATAGTAACATCTCCGTCCCCAACCCCGATTAAAAAAATCAGATAATTCCCGAATTCAAACCCGTAAGTCAACTCCAATATTTCCCATCAAAATCGGAACGAGTTTAAGCAAATACTCACAGATATACGAATTTCATTGCCCATTTCGGAAGCCCAGGGAAGATGAATCTCACACTTAAAATCCTTAGAAGGCCAGAGAAAATTTTGCAAAATTACAAATTGGAACAAAAAAAACAAGGAAAAAATAACAAATAGAAACAATACATGCTTTTATATTCACAAAATTGAGCATCTTCAGTGGAAAAGGAACTACCTTCTGCAAGAGTTGATAAGAAGCAAAGAACACCAGTTTAGGAATTGCAGAGAAAATTGAAACCCTCTAAACTAAAACACTCCCACCACTTACAAACAAGATTTGAAAGGAGAAAAAAAAAACCTTGGAAAGAAGAAGAAGAAAAAAAAAATGGTATGTACAAGTTTAGGTGTCAACATATGTTGCAGGATCCAAAGGTATAACAGTATCTGGAAAATCTGTTCTTGGGCCAGCAAGAGAGTAATATGCAAGAATATGAGCCGGGTGCTCAACAACTACGGGCTCTTCTTGCTGATTGCTAACAACAACGCGTCTAGAAGGAATCAACTCAATGTTCCAATAGGGGCGAGCCATTGCCAGAAGATCGCGTCCAGATGGAGATGCTCCATACCCTTGCACCCATAGGTACCTGAGAGAATTCAGTTGAGTTGCAGCAATAGCTAGTGCATACTCACTGAAAAAGGAACATCCCCTCATCTCAAGTTTCTGAAGACTGGGGCAACCCTTAGAGAATTCCAAAAGCCCTGCATCAGTCTCTCCCACATAACCAAGAAGCATCCATCTCACGTTGGGGCTGTATTGCCCTATGTAACCGAGCCCTACATCAGTCAATCCCCCAGGTCTGAGATATAGAGCAAATCTTCTGAGCTTGTCACAACCCCTCAGTAGAGCCCTCACTCCGTTGTCAAGTGGCAAATCAGTTATTTTCTCTTCGCGGTCTAGCAAGACAAGGCGAAAATCACAAAGGTTTTTCAAGTGAGTACCAATGTGTTCTAGAGATGCATTTGTAATGTCGGATACGTAGACGGCCAAGTATTCGAGTTCTGGACAGCCATGTGACAAAGCAATTAGTCCTCTCTGGGAAACAACACCTTCTTCATCCTCCATTCCTTGATCATCATCTCCCCGTTCAATCCTAAGCCTTTTAAGCCTCCTACAACAGCGAGCAAGCACTTCTAATCCTCTGTCTCCAATTACATTCCTTGACTGCACACAAGGAACGGCTATTAGTTTATTATCAATACTTCAAAAGTTGTTCTAGTAACTCAATATAACCCATTATCCCAAACTTAGCATCCACATCCATTTCATTTATTTCATTATTTTTACAATTTCATGTGTGCTTTAATCTAAAGCGTTTGGGGTTGTAGAGAATACTTAAAAAACTTAAAAGCAAACATTAATACAAATAGAGAGGTATATGGCTAAATGTGGAGGGCTAGATCAAAAGAAATTAAGACCACCAAAACATCATTGCAAGAATTTGAAGAGTAAGCAAATATAATGAGAAAAAGTTATGGAAACTTGCCTCAAGGACCTCCAAGTTGGGGCACCTTTGGATTAACGTACAATGGTCCTCTGTATCCAGCATTGCATAGAGAAGATCCAATTTTTTCAGTAAGGCTGCATAAGGGAACACCATGGGCATTTCATTCTTTGTAATATATGTCAAACCCAAACGACTTAATTTTGCTGGCAATGATATAGCAGAGTACTTCTCCGATTCCTCGTTGTAGGAACCTCCACAAAATTCTTCTAGAGCAGATGCATATCGAAAGAAGTTCACCAGATCTAATACTTCACAATCAGTAATTTTCACAGAGTTTAAGTTGGGGCAATTTCTGGCTATAAGTTCAAGGTCCTGGATTCTGACGTTGGCAATATCAGTCAAGTAAAAATTCAGTGTCTCAAGAACTGTATTATTCAAAGCAAGCTCATGGAGCCAGTCACCATCATTCTCAACAAGTGAGCTTTCCTCTAAAAACAAGACTCTTAAGTTCCTGCCAAAAAGAAAATTTCAGTCAGAGTCACACTAATTTATAATACCAGGCATGAGTTCCTACTTCCAAGAGGCAATGAAACACTTGAAAAAAATCTGTCTAGTCCTAGGCACTCCCTCCCTCATATTAAAAAGATATAAAAAAAAAAACCCTTATTTTGAATGACTGGAAGGCAATGGATAAAACAAAACTACATTGAACGCGCTTTAAATAAGCAGCAATCTCCCCCAAAGAGTCCAGTCTAACGGTAAGAAAAATTTAAATCCTCTTAGCACACTTTCTTACTTACCTTACTGCCTACTATTAATCCAGTGAGTACATGAAATAGTATTAAATATTAAAAACAACACTTAAAGAATTAATAGGAGAAAATTTTTATATTAAAAGGTCTAAAAATTTGTGTTACTAATACTCCGGTGATTTCCAAATTCCAATAATAACTTTTTATTTTATTATGATTAACAAAATTACATTTTCAATATAAAGATGAAAAAGTGGAACTTTGTATTGATAAAGAAAATATTTATTAGAGTATATCAGAAATAATAAAATCATTAATTTCCTTTATTTCTCAATAAAATATTTTCATTTTTATATTCTGAACAAGTATTAATAGAAGAATTTTATATAAAAAAGTATTAATAGGAGAATTAAGGTAAAAGGCCCAATGAAAAAAAAACTAATTACAATAAAAGTGAGTCACAACCTAAATAATGTAATTAACGAGGGCAAAAAAGCATAGACTTGGAAATGAGGGAAGTGTTTGGCAGTAATCAGTTGCAAACACAATTACAGCACTCCTAGAATAAGATGTGAAAAACAATTTTCATTCTCCAGGGATTAAATTAATTGAACCAGTTGGTAAATTCTCCCGCCGACTTGACACATACTACCATAGATTTGAATCGTATGTCATCTAAATCCTAAGTAAGAAAATAGATAAAGATGGCCAACTCAAACTATACAATACAGTTTCCAAAATTTAAAGAGGCAAGGACAAACGGATAACGTATAGGGTGTTTTTTTTTCCTATTTTTATGAAGCCTAAAAGTATAGGATTGAGTTTGATTATATCGAGAACAAAGGGAAGGAAGAACACTTTACACAAGTTTAAATCTATTATGCAATACTCCTTCACACAGATCAAGAAAATAAAAATTCTTTGAGAATTAATATTTATAAAGGAACAATTTTATTAAAATACCATTGTTTTTTTCCTTAATTTCAATAAATATATTATCAAATCTTTTAAAATGACATTACTTGTTACAGAACAAAATTAGAATAGATATTTTAATATCATATTGAAAAATAAGAACATCGATCAATTTAAATCTTTTTACAAAGAATAAAAAATTATCATTTTGAGAAGGAGAAAATAATAATTAACGACTTTCGCACTATGTTCCTCACGGGCTATAGGGAATTGATCAGCGTAGTCTTAATCAAAAGTTAAAGAAATTTCATCTTTTTCTTATTTTTGGTTTATAGGAATTTTATATTCGTTAGACCTACTCATCAATGATTAATTACTAAACTTCTTTTTGTACAATGGTCCTCTTCAGTTCAAACCTATGACTTTATGCATTTTAGTCCAATCCCACCTACCAGGCCAACCTAGCAATGATTAATTACTAAGCGGTTCAATGAATTTGTAGGATTGGAAACTGCAGCATCAATAAATAAGCCAATTCATTTCAAGTTCACGGAAGATGAACCAACAGACAATTGTCAGAGCTCCTCATCAACAGATAATTATCTTACGGATAAAGGAAAGGGAAAAAAACTTCCTTCTAAACAATTTGAACTTCAACATAACTGTAACAGGGCAGAAGATTTACAAAACCAACACTTGGGCGTGGGGTTACAAATGAAGCATTAAAAATTCCAACAAAAACAGAAATATTATCTCACCAAAACTTGGAATATTAAAAAATAATAAAAATTTGAAAACACAGTCTCACCCATTAAAGCATCTGGCGTTACGAATTAAAACATTGCCCATTTTGTTAAACAACTTAACTATGCAATTATTGGTATTATTATGTTCACAAGTTGAATATAGTGTTTCTTAAAATATGCTACAAAGGATTGATAAACTTCCCCATGAATTTTACGAGAGTTTAATTTCTACGTACAGTATAAAAAATCTTATACTCAATCAATTAAAAATAATCGTATTATATATAGAAATTTATCATTGAATGGCATGACTTGTATGCATGTTAATATGAGTTTAACCAAAAATCAACAAATTTTTCATATATAAAAGTTTATAATAGAATTACATGACTTTCATGCAGTGTAAAAATCATCAAATTTACTTATCATATATATATAACTTTATGATTTAATCTATATATTATATTTACTCATTTTTATTATTGGTATGAATCCATGAAACTTAATAAAACAGAATTAAAAGTTATAACTTTTTTTTTTATTTTGAAAAATTGATTTGACTATTTGATAAATAAGCTTTTAAAATAACTTTTGAAGTTTTTAAAATATTATGTGAAGTAACCTCTTTTAAAAAGTCCATTTCTAATTTTTTATATTTTTTTATTTTTATCTTTAATATATTTATCTAATTTTTTTTATCATTTTTTAAAATAAATCATAATTTTATTATATTCCTCAAATCATAATTTTATTTTTTTCCGCTTCCAACCAATTTTTTAACTTTCAACCATATCTTTTAAGTTCATTCATGGAAGCCTTTTCTTTTTCTTTTTGTTAACAAAACGAAAAGGAACACGATACAAAATCCAAAAAAATTAAATGAATCACAAATTCAAAATCCTCCAACCACTCTACGAATCACAAGCGGGAACAATCGTGATATTCAGAATGTTTCTACTCATACCAACAACACGAAAGGAATGACAACAACAACAAAAAATGAAACTAAACAAACAGAATTAATTCATCCAATATTTCCGCGATAAGCATCCAAAACTGAAGCAAAAAACACAGTAAGGAAGCCAAAAATAAATAAATACCTGCAATAACGACCGATATAGTAGAGGCCATCGGTGGAGAATCCAGAGCACTTATCCAGCTTGAGTGCTTGAAGTATGTGTCCGCGCGAACGAGCTAGAACTTGAAGATCCGAATCCCTTACAATCATACGCCGAAAGTGAAGCGACTTCAAGCAATCGAAGTACTGAGAGATCTCTCTGACCCAAGGCGTGACGAAACCTCCCCAATCCTCCGGTATCAGGTTGAACATCGCCGCCCGCGGCTTTCCCTTCAGGTTTAACGACTCCAGGTGCGGGAACCGCCGCCTTAAACGGTCCGGCGTGGTGGTGTAACACAGTGCGATTGTCACGTGCTTACGCGTGAGCGAGTCGAGCTCGTACAACCGGCGGCACACCTGCGACACGGCGTCGCGGTCCTTGGAGTCGTGTATGTACGGCATCACGCAGTCCAGAACCACATCCGATAACCTCGTCGCCATCCGCTTCGCGTCCCGATCCTCCATAACCGCCAAAAACGGTGCGTTTCAGAGATCTGGAATTCTCGTTGCGGATCCAAAAAAAAAAGTGCAACGATTTGAGCACACGTGCGAAAAGTGGCGCCGCCAAATCGGTTTCGGAATAACAAGAGAGGAAGATTCGGAGCGCGATGAACGAAGAATTTTCAGAAGGAGGAATTTCGCACTAAAGACGAGCCAATCAGATCGGAAACGAGCCGCCGAACCGGCCAATCGGAGAGGAAGAAAGAAGAAGGATGAGGGGAAGACATAGTGGAAGGGTGAGTGAACGGACGGTGGAGATTGCGAGGATCAGCGGTATCGGACGGTGACAGTTGGAACAGTTTGTGAGAAGGGGATTGGATCGGACCCTGATATATGAGAAGGGTAAAATAAAAAAATAAAAAAAACAAAACAAAAAACAAAAGTAGGGGTCAGAATTTTTAGTACTAGTTGTTTTTATTTTATTATTATTGTTGTTGTTGATGCAAGTAACTAAAGGATTGCAAGGTAGAGGTGGAGATGATGAGTGAGAAAGCCAACTAAACGACAAAACTTGCCCTCTCAATTGCCAATAATGTAAAACGAAATCGTTGAGGGACTCAGAGAGAGTGATGTATTACAATTACTTCTTTTTTTTCTCTTTTATTTATTTTATAATTTTATTATTTTTTCTTGCAATTATGTCTTTTTTATTATTTTTTTCATTTTTAGATTTTGTGCCTCACATAGGATGTAGAGGGAGGATATTATAAAATAAATGTTTGGAGCGTCTCTATAGGTCACTCCTGATGAATGATGCTGCACTGAAAACAAACTGAATTTCAGCAAAATGATTACATGTAGTGGGTGCAATGAAAAGATGATCTAGATTTTGGATTCATCCACCGTGGTGACGAAAATATTTATAACATGTTTGGATATAATCATGATGACTACTTCAAAATTATAATGTTATCATGATTTTTCAGAAGTAATTATATGTTATTTTATATTTACCTTGATTTTATAATTAATTTTGATTTATCTTATTGTCAAACATGTTATTAGTTAGTCAAGAAATCGCTTTAGTTAAAAATAAAATATAAAATAAAAAAAAATCACTTCCATTGACATTTACGTGTGTGATACGAGTTTTGATTGGTACTTACATGTGCTCCAACTAGTAATTATACCTAACAAATATATATATATATATATATATATATATATATATATATGACTGATTTTTATAATTTATTTTATATTAAGAATATTAGGGTAAGTCGAGATCTTTCTATTTTTAAAAATAGCAACTTATTTTTAGGTTCTGTTAAGAATTAAGATTTTCTTTGGAAAAAGACTTCATTTTGATGTTAATGTCTGTTTAATAGACAATCAGCATGAGTACGTATTATGTTATCGTGAATGAGTAAATAATCATTCAGAAACCCAAAAAAAAATGAGAAAAAATCTCAGTTATTGAAATTAAGTCTCAATTTATAATTTTTTTTCAAAAACAATCTTGTAACATATTCTTGTTGTCCATAATTGAAAAATCAGTATCATATCATCGAACAATTCTTAAAAATTTGTCATCTTGGAAATATCCGAGCAAACACCTTTCCCCGCCACATTAGTTATTGCTGGAAGCATCAATTTCTTTCAACTCCCGTATATCATGACTTGAAACATTGATAGAAAAACAATTTCCAGAAATGTGAAGGCATACGAAAAAACAAAACCCGATCTCTAGTTCTTGTCTGATGAAATACAATAAATGCTTTTTAAGTTTTGTGTTTCCTTTGGAAGAGATAGACAATGTACTCAAATCACAAATTAAACAAACAATGTAATATGCATAAAAAAATATAAACACTATTATTAAAAAAAACATGAGAGAAGTATTATGTGAAAAATATAAAGTTGGTTTGATGATAAAGGATGGAAAAAGGATGGAATAGGTTATGAATTTGAATTTTTTTTACTAGTAAATTAATAATTAATATTTGTTGATAAAAGAAATTTCAAATAAACGATTTGACTAAAATAACTTTGGGTGATAGTAGAGGCTATCTTGTTTTTTAATTTACTCCTAATTGTATTCTTAATAGTCTTATAAGAGCTTATTCAGCTCATATTTTATTTCCAATAGGCTTTTAGTCCTCTTTTTGTAATTCACCCAAAAGAAATGATTTTGTATTCAGTGGAACATATATAAACAAGTTATGAAAGAAAATTGTATTTTATTCTTTAACCTAAACAAAAATTCAATGTGTGTAAACTAAGTCATAGGTAAATAACACCTATTTTTTTGAGACCACAACTATTCTCAAAAGGAGACAATATATTGCGAATACATAATAAATTTCTTATTTAGTACCTAAAGATGTCATTCATTGTCATTTTAATTCTTAAATTTAATGAAATTAAAAAAATAATTCCTAAATTTGCATTATGTTCATTACATTTGTCCAATCATTAACCTATCCACACTAACTTTGACAGAGATTCTATGTGACACATGTCACATCACCATTTTTCTTAACTTTGCTTCCATAGAAGCTTAAGTCCTACTTCCTATCATTTTAAGGACTTGTTTAGATTAGATCTTTATTTCCTCAAGGATTCCAACAATAGGTGTTTATTAATTATACCCAGACCTTGGCAAGTAAGTTTATTTCTACTGACACTAATTGTATAGAGTTTACATTGATATGAATATTTTTTAATTATATTTTTGGTTTTGGTCTCGAGTCATACATTCTTTTCTTTACATTAAGATCAAACATTAAAAACTTAGTGTCGAGGATAGTAGCTAACTTTTTCTCTTCTGAATAAAAATTCATCACCACGTGCACTATAGAGACAATTGCCTACTCTAATGGTCGACCACTATTGAGCCATTATTGAATCACTCATATATAAATGTCAAATTTGTAAGTTTTACATTTAAAATATCTAATTATCGAGATAAATTAAAGGGTGTATGGACCGAAATAGTATATATTGGAAGCAAACACCTTTATCCCATAAGCTAACTTTTTATATTGAATTAAACTTAAATCCAAAGTTTAAGATATAGGTCATCATTTATAATATTTTTTACTTGACTTGTTTGTTTCAACTAATGTGAAATTTTATGTATTATTGGTACTTAAATTTTCAACACAAAAATTATTGAATTTAAAATGATTCTTAGAATATATGTGTTTTTGGAGTACAAGTGTGAAATGAAGTCTTATATCATGTAAGAATAGGAAGATTGAATACTATATAAGTGAAGATAAGACCCATCAACTTGAGTCTTAAGGTTTTGGGTTAAGGTGTGATATCAAATTTATTTATATGGTTACTCATGATCCATTTATGTAAATCTCCCCAATATTTATCTCTTCCCCTTTAATTTTACAACAATTGGTATCAGAGTCAAGTTTGACTTAGTAAGCAAGATTTATGAAATATTATTTTTAATAAACATAAAATAATAAGGTAATCTATTTATAAGTCTAATTACTTCATTTAGTAACTTTTTTTTTACTTTTCCTATATTCTATCTTTTATCTCTATACATGTGTTTTTCATTTTGTTTCGAAGATTCATGAAAATTTCATTTATTTTTTCTGGCTATGAAAAACTACATCCTATCATTCTATATAAAACAACAAGAAATAATGAAAATTAGGTATGAATAGAATAAGAGAATAAAGGGATAAAAGAGTAAATGGTTAGATGAGTTGGGGCGGCCACCATTAAGCTCAAAGACCACTATTGGATACTCATAAATGAAAAATAGCTTCCATTCAAGGGGGAGGCTATCATGTGGAAGAGACTTACACTTGAGGGGAAGATTGTTGAAGTACAAGTATGAGGTAAAGTCTCACATCAAGCAAAAATGAAAGGTTGAACACCATATAAGTGAAGGAAAAACCCATGCACCAGAACCTTAAGATTTTGAGTTAAAATGTAATGTCAAGTTTACTTATATGGTTGTTCATGATTCATTGGTGTAAATCTCTCTAGTGTTTACTCCCCCCCCCAAATTTCTCCCATTAATTGATATAAAAGTCAATGGTGGAGCGATAGTGCAAGTATCTAGAGCATGTAGCCTTTAATAGTCACCATGAAATATTTGTGGATGATAATGACTTTCGCTCAAAGGGGAGACTATCATATGAATGAGACTCACATTTGAGGAGAGAATTGTTGGAGTACAAATAGGAAGTGAAGTCTCACATCATGTAGCAATGAAAAAATTGAACATCATATAAGTAATGATAAGATCTATAAACTTAAGTCTTAAAATTTTGAGTTAAAATGTAATGTGTGATTTACTTATATAGTTACTCCTGATCCATTAGTATAAATTTCTCCAGTATTTATCTCCCTCAATTCCATAACATGTATTTTTTTTTTAAAAAAAAACTATCAAAACTTTTCTAGTGAACATATTATGTTAACCTTTTATTTTGTCATATTTTTTTATTAGTATAAACTTTAGAATCCTTCATAAAATGGATGCAAAGTGATAGGGTAGGATTCGGCTTCGAGTTCAAGCAGTCGTTTTCTTAAAAAAAAAAAAAACAAGTTATGACTCTTGAACGATTTGTTAATTGATGCAAATAGAATTTTGTGCTACTTTCATCATATTAAAGCCCTAGTTGTAATCCAATGATATTCCTTATTCTTTTTAAACATGGCAAGCCCATATAGAATTTCAGAAAAGTAACGGAAAGAGCAAAACGGGGAAAGACAGCACAAATAACAATTAAAATGCACAAAATTTATTATGTTGCAACATAATTAATTATCCTTCAATTTTTTTTTTATTTCTCATCTATTTCATTCTTACCTAATTTCATATTATATATTTCTTTTTTACGTATCAGGAGTACCTTGCTAACACATTGTAAGTATATGCTCAAACAAATATTTCATCATAATTGTACTCTTTTGTTTTTCCTCATATATATATATATATATATATCATTCCAGAAATTCCCGGCTAATTGAAATTTTTGTTTGCATTATGAATATCTTATTTTAAACAGATTTAATGATATGCGCAAGTTATTAAATTATTTATTACTAACAGGATAATAATTAAAATTAAATTTCGATAAAAATGACAATAATAATAGTAATATACTATGATAAACTTAAAGATCAAAACCTTTTTGTAGATAATAAATTATTATTATTATTATTAAATATTAGATTATTTAATTTGAATTTGAATATAGTTAAAAATACATAGCGCATTTAAGATTGAAATTAGAAATATTATACATGTGTTTTAATATAAATCGAACGAATAAAAGTCAAATAAATGTAAGGATTCTGATCTCTTAATAAAATTATTTTTGTCTCAAAAATATTTTTTCACTTGATTTTTAAATATGCACGTAGTCAGCTCGAGATATAACAGCCTGATACTCAGTATGTATTTTGCTGGCCAAGAATCCCTTGAATCATTTACACAACTATGCTACTATCGTAGCTAGACATTGTTCATTCCCCAGGGAATTACTACGCATATCATCTAAAAAAAAACACTACTTTTGCAGAGGTTAACTTTGAGGCGCCACCATTGCACCTCCTATAATGTCAACAAACACATTTTAATTACTAAGTTTTTTTTTATATAAAAAGCTCAGAAAATAAAAATGAAGGAATTTACCTTAGAGGATAAATAATAAATAAATGTGAAAATTTTAAACTTGAAAAAAAAAATTGAATCAAAATAATAATAACAGACTCATCATTGTACACCTTCCCGCACCCAAGCAATATTGTTTCATTAGTTTTTCCAAAAGTTGGTTTTTAACTTGAATAAAAGTTAATTTTAACTTAGGATGAAGTTTATTTTTTTTTATAAATATTTTTGGAAATTTTTATACAAACTATATATATATATATATATATATATATATATATGTATGTATGTATATATATAGTTTTTTATATAACTTTTTTATGTATGGTAATAAAAAGAAAATTCAATTGCACTTGAAGATATCATCATGTATATATGTGTCGTCTGTTTGAATTGAATACTCAACTTAGATCCCAAAACAAAAAGGGTTTTCCGCTAGAAGATGATGCCACATATATTTGGTTTAATTATCTTTGATGCTTATAATTGTAATAATTTTTTTTTAGTTTTTATAATTTAAAACATTTTATTGTGATCTTAATATTTGTATTTTTTTACTGTTTTAATCATCTTTGTCAGCAGTTAATTAACATCATTTAAAATAAATAAGATGTGACTTATTTAATGTATCAGTAGGTTTTGAATGAATTATGTAATGAGAATCAGACTCTCTCTTCATATCCAATATTTTTATTAGACATAAGTAAGTATTTGTTACTTATGTTTTGACGTGTTAATCACGTTAAAGAATTGAAAGCAAACATACATTATATTTATGTTAAATGGTGTTAAATAACTTTAATGATGATGAATTTTTTTTTAAAAAAATTACAACTATAAAAACTAAAATTGAACGTTTTAAACTGCATATTCTTATCCAAAGTGCATCACTTTAACACTAATATGTATTCCTTTATACGATGTCAATTGTATTAAAGTTTCTAATCTCACATCTTTTGATACTGGTAATTGGTAAAGTCTACTTTATGAACAAAAGTTATTGCCTTTTTTTAAGAAAGTAATTGTTTGATTCTAGACAAAAAGTAATTTTCCAATTGGTGTAGTAGTTGCTCCCAGGGTCCACCATAGAACCCACCGGTTGTCAATAAGATCCTTCAGGACTAAATTAATAATGGTTAATCATCATCATTCCAAATATTTTATGAAATTTCAACAATTATAGCTGACTTTTTGACATTTAATGAGAAAGATCGATTCCATTACAAATTGTGTGTGCCCATCGTGTAGGTTTTGTTTTTATTTTTATTTTTTATCCATGGGAATTAAAATCAATTTGAAAAATTCACAAGAACTCATCAATCAATTAAACTAAATTTTCGTGGCTTTTTTTTAGTTAGTATTACGTGTTTTTGAGGATTAAATCTGCTGTCTTTTATTGTATTTTTTACAACTCGGTAACGTAATTAAATTAAAATCCGGTTTAAGATAAATTTATGATAATTTTCTTGTTTTTTTTTTAGGAAAAGTTTTGATAACTTTCTGAATCAATATACTAACGAATTAAAATTCTGTGGCCAAACTTCTATATGCCTTGACGTCATGCCGTGTCTACAATGGGCTGCCGTGGGCCCATTTCTAAATCGACTAGTGACCTCGTTGGGCTAACAGACTGTGACTGTGACTGTGCTACGAGAATCTATCTGTTGATCGGTCTTAAAGCGAATTTGTCAAATTTTATCAGCTATTGTGTTTTATTTCGGCTACATATATATAGAGAGAGAAATATAAGCTATTTTATTGCCCATACAAAGCATTTTTCAGGAACTTACAAGTTACATCTCAAATTCTTCATATTATAATAGTTGGTAGATTTGATATACAATTCAAATCTTACTTGATTAATTAGTCATATTGTATTCCCATATCTGCAGTAATCGCAGTTTAATCAAATTACTATTTTTGTATCATCCTCTGATATTTAACAAAAATAAGCTTCTGTTTTACTTTTTTTTTTGGTAAAGAATTATGGTTTTACTTTTTTTTTTTCATGTGTCAGAAATCATAGATATCTCTCAACCCACTCAATCATGAACTAATTTGGTTCGCATGGCATGATTGTTTGTGTAACTATGATTTTACTATAGTTTTATGTGAACAAAACTTTTTTTTTTTATTTTCCTTTTCTCATTCAAGAAAGAACTTTCCTTACTTATTATTTTTCCTATTTTATCAGTACTAAAAGTATGATTATTCCATCTCATAACTTTATGCATTTGTCAAAGTCCTCACAACAAGCCGAGGGCATGCCACATAGACCAAATAAAAACGGCTTCTGCTTGTTCTGTCTGAATTATTGTCACAAAATAATAACCCGAGCCACATCAACTGTGAAATCACACCCACCAAATTAATTATGTAAGCCAATCTTGCATCACGATCACTCCCAAACCCACCAAAAAACAGAACCAACATATACACCAGTAACACCATAACTCCCTGCATATATAAAACTGCAAAATAGACAAGAATAAACTGCATGGAAGCATCGAACTTCGAACCCAAATAAAATGCCCCAAGTAACAGACAGTATCACCAAGCAAACAGAACAGCCCCCTCCGCTCCCAGTAGAAAGGAAATGATAATAATTCATATTTTCATACTACAATCTTGTTTTAGAAAACCACAAAAATGCCTTTAGTTTCAAAATTAAAAGTACTCCTTATCCATTTTTTTTTATCAATTATTCAGTGAATTTCTACATTAATTAATCCCTTTTTTTTAATGTATTTCTACATGCAAAATGTTGTTTATTACGAATGAAAATTCGTACTAAACACTAGAATGATGTGTACTTTTTTTTTATGCAATTTTAATTCCAAACATAACCCATTTAAGTCTTCTTTTATTGCCTTAACTTAAAAAATCTCATTTTCAATGAACGATGGTATCCAAATCGAATTCTGTTCAGTGCTTCGTGAAACCGAAGCCTTCTTGTACAACTAATAAGCAATAGTAGTAGCTCTCAATTGCTGATGAGTAATACGTAGTAGCACTTCCGTGGTTAGAATTTGCGGGAGTAATTATTATTTGGATTTTGTTTAATTTGTTTCGATTTTGGTGGAATAACTCCAGGATCAACGGAATTTGATTGTAAACCATTTATTCATTTAAGCTTTATTTATTTTTGTTTTAACGTGTTAATTTTTTATTTTATAAAATAATTACTGGTCACCAATTTTTAAATGATTCGTGCATTTCGTACTTTAAAATTTCGTAAAATTTTAAACGATTCCTGACTAATTTTCCGCCGCATCAATTTTTTTATTGTCTGAATTGATTTTTTTTAGGAATATTTATCTGAATTGATAATCTAACTAGACAACTAGTTTTCGAGTTGATCATTAGTTGGTTTAGTCCAACCTTCTCATCTATGGTTTAAAGCAGTTAAATAAAGCTAATCGTTCAAAATTTAAATGTAATTTAAAAAGTAATATTTGAATCTATATTTTTTGTTTAAATAAGCCAAATTTAACGTTTAAACTTTATTTCGTTAAAAATATAATACTTAAATTTGACTTGTTTAACTTGCTTATCCAAAAAAACAACAAAATTGACTTGCTCAAGTCGTTTGTGTAAACAACTAATTTTATCCAGATTATAAAATGAATTTGTAAAAAGGAAAAAAAAAATGAAACCGAGCAAGTTTATGCTCATTGCCTTACCTTTATTAAGTTTTTAGCTTTTGAAAAATGAAAAGAAACAATATATATAACAAAAAAAAAAAAGATGACATAACTGAAAGAATTGTTAAGCTTTCTTTAAACTCATGACATAGGATTCATCCATTAAATAATATTTATAATAATACAAATTAAATTAAAGATAAAATTTCCAAAAGAAAAATCCATTTTCTTGTTAATGAGAGGAAGATTGTAAAGTACTTTTATGTTTGATTTTTCTTCAGCCTACACTTAGAACAACTTTCTTTTTTTTATGAGCAAATATTAATTATTAATTATTTTGTTAATGGAGAAATCAAATGTATGGCATTTTTTTTCCCTCTCTGGTCCTTTTATAACAAGTTAATCTTATAACTACTCACACTAGCAGGATTTGGTATTGATACATACTTTGACATTTTCAAATGCAATTCAGGGCATACATTGTAAGAGGAACAACAAGCGACAATGTGGTTCAATCTCCAATCCTTTCACTGTTCGTAACTCATTTTGGCACCATTCCATGGCAACACGAGACAAGCCTCCTTTTTCCACAAGCACCGTGTACAATTTGGCTCCATCCAACACCATTCATACACACTTTATATCTCACCCCAATACTAGTGGACACAGATATCCTTTATAAATTCTTTCTCAAGGCAGAGAATATTAAAAGTCCTTTGGTCCTGTTTTTTGTTTCTACAAAAACAAAAATAGAGAAGAATGTAGAGCAAGAGAAATGTTTTGTGGCCACTTTATCGCACTTCCACATCATACAACCGTAGCTGTTGTTGGTGTCTGCTAGGCTAGCCGCATCAACCACCGTTTAGTTCTTGCCCATCATTGCTAGAAAAGAGTTACACTGTTGCAAAGCTTGAGGCTAATAGTAATCACAACATTTTTTAAGTTATGATTAATTTCGATTCTTTTTATTTTAAAGTTAGATCATTTTATCTCTTTTTTTTTATCTTTCATCTAAATCAAACAATCTTATTTTTTATATTTTATTTATTTATTTTGTTAATCATAATATTGGTACAAAATCATCCCGATTAAAAAGAATAACAGATCTTTATCAAAAATTATAAGTGCATATGAAGTAAATATTCTTTTTTTAACATGATTTTTTTCATATTCAAAATTAATCAGGATTCAAGTCATAAAACACTTAACTAAAAAATATAAATCATTATTATTTATATCATCGATGGTTATTAGTATTTTTTTTATTCGTTTATTTTCTTTCTACTCAAACACCATGTAAATTTTGTCTACGAGACTAACGAGTAAAAAAGATTTAGAATCCTTTTGGGTCTGTCATCAAATTTTACTAGGAATCATGATGATTCTTTCTCAAGCAGCTAACCGCCCAAGACATTGATAGCATTTCCCTTTCAGGCATTTTCCTTCTCTATTTTGTCCAATCATAGATAAGGTTTGACTTGAAAAATTATTCCGGACCCACGCACACACCTGTACAATAAATGGTTCATCATGTTGTATGAGACGGAAGAGTATTGAAAAGATTGAATCTGTTAAATAGTACTAATTATCGAAGTTAAAATAAAGAGTCATGTAGCTTTGTACTTCATCTCCTTCTTCTAATAGCGCAATTAATTTAAATTGAGCTTAATTCTAACGCGAGGGACCTAGCTAGAAGGCTTATACAGGCCTGAGATGTAAAAAGTGGTGTAAAAAAGAAAATGATATGGATCAAACTTTTTCCTGGGCCCAAAATACAGCTGGCCATTATCTTTGACAATGAATAGTACTACTTCTTACTTGCAGGGATATCGGGTGAGGCACAAATATAAAATATACTACAGAAAGAAATGTTAATAAAATATTCTTTAACTCTTAAATGCACCTTTTATTATCTGAAACTTACTAGTAAAAAAATACAAAATTTATTAGATTTTATTTAATTTTTTTATCTAATGAATTTATCTTTTGAATTTATATTTTTTAATTAATAACAAACACATATAAGAAATATGTACTACTAATAATTCATATTTTCATTTAAATATAAATGCTGTGGTTGGTTTAAAAAGACAGGACTTAAGCTTATAGCTATATTTGGGAATTGCGATCCACGGCTGGCATGTGTGCGGTTGTGTTCGTTTTCGTACTGTGATCTCTACCAGTACCAAGTGAGGTGACCTTATCATCAAATCTGAGGTGAGGACCAACATTATTCCTTAATTTGAGACTCTCCTCTCGTCCTTTCAGGCATGGTGTTTAATTTTTGGGTTAAGAGAAATTAATTACCAGTAAATATTAATTGTTATTAACTTTTGTTGGCGAAAGAATTCGTATCAAAGTGGCGGAGCTCTCGACAAAAAATGTAGGAGGAGCCAAAATATTATCATATACACTGCATATGTCCCGCGGTTTTGGATATACAACGGAAAGGAAGGAGTTCTATTATGGTTAATGTAGAGAATAAAAAAGAAGGGGGTGTTACTACATCAGGGTCAATATATGAAGCAGCATGTTTGTTCATTGGAATTTATTTGGGGTCTATATGGGTGAGGGTGTACATTGTAGCAAACACACCATTTTGTATAGGAACCTATTATTTCCAATGTACTAAGATTGGTGTTTTTCGAATAATATTCATTTAGCCTATCAAAAAAAAAAAAAAGGAAACCGGACAATGCCATATTGTTCCATACCAATTTACCTTTGCATGCACTGAAATCGGATATACAGCTAGCCAAAATCTGATTCAGCCACATTCCAAATATCTAATCAACAAAGAATCATCAATGCATCCTCCTACGTGGGATCAAGGCTTGAATGGTGAAATTTTAACTTTAAAACCATTCAAAAGTGCTACAGCGCATATCTACATTTGCTAAACAAAAGAGATCTACATAAATAAAAAAAGAAAAACAATTGCATTCATCACTACACTACTGCTTCGAATCCAAAGAAGATCCGCCCTCATCATCCAAAAAGGCACCACCACCTGAATCGTTGGAATTTTTCACTGCTTCCAAATTCCCATAGTTTTCACATAGCTCCGAATAGACTCCACTGTCTACCTTGGATACCCCAGACAGTGATACTAATCCCATAGCAGCAATGCTGTTTGCAATAGCATTAATATCTCTGGTTCCAGTGTAAAGACCACGACTTCCAGCCACAAGGATATTGTTTTGATTTTCGTCTGGATTAGTTAAAATTGCAGGCAGAGTGTCCCTCATCATCTGTTGGTTACCCTGGCTTGAACCACTAAGTAGCAATCTTAGAGTCTCTCTTGCACCCTTCACCACAGCATCAGATTCAGGAATCAATGGCTTCACAAGGTTTGGATGCAATGGTGGAATGCTAGGTGACATTGCAGGGCCAGCACTCACAAGATAGCCCTGACCTGAAGAGCACACGTCAATCACTGGGACATGAACAATTGGATCACACATTAATGGTGTGAATGTGGGAATCTGCTGAGATGTTGGCAAGGACATTCTGACCAGTGGATCAGGCAAAAAAGGAGGAAAGTCCATGGAAGTACCGAGAGGTTGTACTGGATCCAACAAGTTAACCGATAGAGGATTGGCTAATAAAGAGGCACCTGAGGGGAAAGGCAGTGTTTCAATAGATGAGTTTGGGGATTGCGTAACTGCTGCAATGGAAGGACAGGTAGAAATACCTGGGGGACACCAACAATAATAGGGAGAAAAAATGGGTGACACAATGGGAGGGACCTCCCCACTCAGCCCCAGGCTTGATGGAACACCACCAAGCTTTCCAAGTGATCCCAGAAAACTTGGTGAAAATGCAAGAGTTTTGGTAACTTCTGATGCTTTGTCATGATCAGAAGTTGAAGATAAATCCAAAATGTGTGTTGAATCATTTGTCAAGGTGTCAACCGTTGGCTGATGATTGTCACCACGACGCTTAATTTTCTCCCTGGCTGCAATCCTGTGAGAAGACAAGTTTCTTGGTGGAACCTCTTTAAAAGAACTTGATCTTGGACTAAGAATACTCTGGTAAAGTGTTGTATCTCCCTTTGCTGTCTGACCTCCAATGTTTCGAGATCGGGGAAATTTTGAAGATGAAGGGTGCGAACTTTCAGAAGCAACATTAGAGCAAGACATGGAATTAGCAGATGTTGAAGCACAAACTGAACTATCATGACTACTGCCTCCTGTTGTCCCCACAAGAAAAGCCCGAAGCTGAGTTGCAAAGCAGTCAAGTCGTGACTTGCTAATGCCACTCAGCTCAACAATGGATGGTTTCCTCTTGAGCAAATCCTTCATCTGATTTGTACAAAAATGAGTTTGATGACAAAATATCAATCATTAAATATATTCAAAACACCAATAAAATCGAGGAGAAACGACGAAGAATGCAGAATAAATTCAATATCAAACACTACCTTTCCAAGTAATTCAATCAAGAAGAATAGCTAAAATTACCTTTCCAAGCAATTCAATTCCCAAAAGCTTAGACTTTTCAGAGCACCAGAAATAAAAAGCTCTGCTATCTGGAGTCCTTACAAGGAACGATCGGCCAGAACTATCAGTTGGGATTTCATCAACCACAACAGCAGAGCATTGGGATTTGTTGGTAAGGGTGAATAATCTCTCTGTTCTACCATCATCCCCAATGAATGAGAGACGAAGATCAGAACTTGGCAGTAGTACGAGTGTCAAGTTACCCCTGTGCACAAGTTGAGATGAGATGACACCTTAGTAAGGGATAATTAAGATGACAGCAACAATTTAAAAAGACAAACATATCAAATTTGTATACTGAAATTGTGACCAGGAATCTTCAAAACCACGGCCCAAGAACATAACAGGTATCTTGCAATTAAAAATTGACGTTTTAGTTATAATTATTATTATTAAAACAAAACATATACCAACAATCAGTCCTCATAATGGAAAAGTACAGACCAAGTTTCATAAAAATAATTGAGTCTTTTCTGGGATGTAGCTAAATCAGAAAATATACACCAAATGAATCCATCTAGTTATTCTTGTCACATATTTTCTCAATCAGGGTATGAAATTCCTACAAGTGGAAAAACATTTTTGTCTTTCAGGAAATGTGTTACTAAATTGAAATATAATACTTGTTAGTTTTGTGGGCACAAAGTCATTGGCTACCAATGACAAAATTATCATTAATTACCAAAAGGCATATTAAAGACACAAGTACAACACAGTCATACAGCCACACAAACACAATCTAAATCACTAAAATATTGAACTCTTTCCATCATTTTAAATACAGATAGATAATCCACTTCAAAAAGAACAAATTGATTCTATCACTGCTCTCTACTGCATGTTTGTGTTGTTTAATGTTTAGTTTAGAACATATAAAACCAAAATCAAACACTAAATGAAATTCCCATTAAATCTCACCAAGTCAGATGATTAACAAAATACATCCTATGAATATGTGATCATATGGATACAATTTCTTTTTCTTTTTGAGGGGGCTGATCATGAAAATAAAAAGTTTGGCATATCAATGCAAACACATAACTTGCAATATACATTAAATACATAGCAAAACACATCATACAGATATGCAAATAAATGATGTTATACTAGATTGTGTAAACTAGTCAATGTGCTGTTTTCCCTACACAAAAGCTTCAAACCTATACTGATCTGAAAAACTGAGCAGCAGTGATATATATTATAGGATCATGAAACTACCTTTACTTCCTCTTAATTCAGAGATCATACTAGAATACGCCCAGTTACCTACAAGTCAAAAGACATCTTTACTTGGAAGAATGAACATATTACCATCAATAAACTAAACTACAGACTCCAGTAATTACTACCGATCATCCAATACACTAACGATTTTCACATTGCTAAATACAGATAAATAGAAGTAATGGAAAGCAAATTTGCAATAATAGATGTTAGTTCATACATAACATATATAACTGCTACTTCATTCAATCTTAAGAATAGCCATGTAGCAAAACAAAGTGCTTGAGTAATTGAGTATAACCACCAGAAAAATCAATTACAAAGTTATGAACAAGGAAGATAACAACAAACACAATAAAGCACAATAATAAATAAATTCAAATGATATGAAACAATTCCAAATTGAGAATCAAAATCCTTAAGTCTTTAACTTAACAGCTGCTGGACCCTGGAATCCAGTATGAATGAACTCATAGGACCCAACTGTTAAGGTGAAAACCAAACATATCAAATAAAGCCTGCCCTTGTCAGGCAAATTGTTAAGCCAAAATAACTAGTCCAGGCTATATACATACCCCCACCAAAATCAGGCCTAATTTTGACTCACTTTTTTCTTCCAGAACCAGAAAGAAAGCCCACAATTGAACCCTTGGCCTAGGCCCATCAGCCTGCCCTGAGCAGCCGTGACTGAGGGATTCCATGTGGCTGTAAACTCCTTATTCTTCCATATGCACAACACATCACATCTTTGCTTAGCATTTATGCAGTAGTGATGGAGAGCTGCACCTACACTGCCCCCGGAGGCAGGACTGGGCAAGCCTAAAAGGAATTGGACCAGGTTTGGCCCATTTGACAGGTGTACACAAAACAGAAAGTTTCCATTAAATAAATGCTTGCCCTTCACAAGTGTGGAGGCAGGTTATAGGGAAGTCTATGCATATTAGATAGCTGGTGGCAAAAACTAGTTTATCTTCAAAGTTAGAAAAAACTCAAATCTCCTAGCCAGTGTACAGAAAGTCAAGAAATAATGAAACAGAGCGGCCTTCAATTAAAGAAACAGTTGGCAACAGAATAAAAGTGACCGTACATCATGTCCAAAAAAAAAACGTGACCTTACATGATCACAGTTAATTTAAAAAAACAAAAAGTGTAACAATAAGTCCATGCTTCAATGATCCACAAGGAATGCAAAACCACAGAAAGGATACAAAATTTTGGAAGTAGCAACCAATCCAAATCTTAATTCATTAACACACAATCTAACGCATACATACACACTACCTTACACGTATATTAACATCCGTGACACGCTGCAAAACAACAGAACTTTACTAACACCACAAAATATTTCACAACAGTAGCTAGCATGGGATACAAAGCACACAATGAATTGCCGGTAGATAGTTATGGCAGTATGAATAATAATATGGTAGTTATCCAGTCGATAATTTGACTGGCTAGACATAAGAATTATTTGCATCAACAGACCGCGACAGGTTTTAATCGAAGTAGAGAACAACAAAAAATACACAAATCAAACACTACGAACCAATAGAACTCTCAATGCAAATAAGTAGAGCAATCGAACATCAAAATATATGCAATAAAAGAATCGCAAAAAGATGGGGGGAAGCCAAATTCCGCACAGATTCAAAAATTAAAATGGCATTACCTATTCGAGGTAGGGCTGAAGCGAGTCCCTTCCTTGTTGATCTTCCCGACGCGGAACGAAACAAGCGGCACGCAGAAGCATCTCGCTAATATTCCAACTTCAGATGGCTCAAAATGCTGCATATCGAAAGAAACAATGTTACAATTATGAAAGAAGAAGAAGTTCAGTCATCGGAACCGTCAAGAACAAGTCTCACCTGAGTCAATTGAGCCAGTAGAGGATCTTCCGCGACGCCGCAGGAAGCGTTCATCTTCAGCAAGGGCTTCAACCGCTCGTCGGCGCGACACGCTCCCATAACTTGCATATCGAGAGCCTGAAGCCACCACAACAACCGGTCCTCTCTATTAGTCTGCTGAATCAACAGATCGCCGTCGCGCTCGTCAACGAGAATATCCGTCAAACGCTCCGTAAGTCCAACCTGCGTCCTCGAACCATCGGAAGTAGCACTGTCTACCGACGAAGAATCGTCGAAATCTTCGCCGTTCGACGCGTCCACGGGATCGATCTCGTCGATGTGAAACAAATCTCGTTCTCTCCAGTTTGCCATAGCAAAATTATTTTCCAAAAAGCAAATCAGATTATTATTATTATGAGCAGAGAAATCAATCCGAACCCTAGCTTCTTCCGTTAGGGGAGATCGTGAACAAATGTCAATCACGCAATACAGATTCCAGGGATTTTAAAGGTTTTTAGAGAGAGAGAGAGAGAGGGCGATCGACTTTAGAGAGAGAAATAATATCTTGAACAGGTGGAGGTAACGCTCGAAATGGAGAGAACAGAAAATTGCAAGTTGTTCTATAAATAGAAGGCGGGCCAGGGTGACGTGGCGGACATGAAATGGTTTATGGAATTGAGGTTAGGGCACTGGTTTCAGATCCAGGCGCACAGGTTGGTGGGGTCTCTAGCCCATGTCAGCTTTCTGTGGGTCCCGCTAACCAGCCTGAGGCGGTGCCACATCGGATCTACGGCCGACCCTCTCTCTTTCTCTGATTAGGTTTTGAAAACGACACCGTCGAATACGGACGCTGATAATGATGGCCACCCTGTGCCAGGACCACGAGTGTTAACACTTAGCACGGTTCTTTTGAATTATTTCTTTTTCCCTTATTATATCTTTACAATTTTAAATTTGCCTCAATTTTGTGTTTGATTTTATATCACAAATTGATTTTGAATTTAGAATTAATTTTGATCATTTTTTATATATTTAGTTTTATGTTTTAAAAAAATTAAAATTGATTAAATTAGAATAAATTTGAATAACTTAAACGTTGAATCATAAAATTTATACTTATTTTTACTCCTAATTTAATTTTATAATCAAAACATTCACGTATAAATTAAATTACTTACAAAATCAATTTTAATCAAAATCAATTTCATAAAATTAATTTTAACAATATTCATTCAAATAAGAGATTTTAATTTTTATGTTAATTATATGAGGATGGATTTACTTATTACAACTAATAACTACTAAGGAAATAAATGATGACGACAAGAAAAAGAGAAAAAAGTACTTTGGGAGTAAGTAAATTCCTCTATTAATTACATTATTCACTAATATTTGACACATTTTATATATTACATTAATCTTTTTTAATTATCTGAAAGGGAAACTTGATGTAAATGTTGAAAAAGAAGTAAGAATTTGTGTGATTTTACAAAAATTTAGGGGTATAAGTACAATTTACTTTATACATTTATATAATAAAATTTTGAGAATTTTTTAGTTTAGATAAAATTTAATAATTTAGTTGGTAAGTTTTGAATAAAAAATATTCAAATGATATTACCATTCAATCACAAATTATTGTTTAAATTATTTTAAAAGATAATAAAATTAATATGATGAGTTGTAATTAGATGATTGTTTTGCATTTTTTTTCTCTGTTTTATGAATCAAATCCATGAAATAAAAATATAAATTTGGTTAGTATCGTATAGGTTAAAAAATATTAGCCTTCAGCTAATTACAAAAATGAAATTTTGTTTAGTTTGAAAAAGATTTTTATAATAAAAATAATTTAAAATTTATTATCTCGATTTTTTTCCACTACGACCAAATAAGGGAGAAGAGAATTGTGAACAATTTTGTCACAAAAAGTATAACAATTAATTATGATTAAGCCACTCATACTCTGAAATAATTAAAAAAAATAGGTTTATTTTTCTTCAGAAAAGGACGTAAGCAAGCACATCAAGACTGAAGAAAAATGGTTGGACCTGAACTAGCTCGTCTTTAGTTTCTTCTTTTCTGCTTATTTTTTCTTGTGGACGGCTGATGGAGAGTATGCTAGATTACGTTGGTTTCATGTTTAGTTTGTTTAATCTTTTTTTGAAAAGGTGATTTTATCATTTTTTTAATAAATGTTGTTATTTTTAACTCATTATATTAAAATGAATTTTAATTGGCATATATTTATTTTATATTTTTCTAAACATATTTTACAATTAAAAAAGGATTTTAGCAAGCAAACTGCCCTAGATTATTGCACCCAAAAAATTATTGTGGTTGCTCTAACTTGTTCTTTGTCTGGACTCTAGGACCGACTATAACTATATAAGTGGCTTAAAAATTATAAGTAAAAGTAAACTGATTCCATTATCAAGGCACTCGTTTTCACAATCTGTCTGCGTCGTTGGTCCCTCCCTCCCTTGACAATCTGCATTGCATTGGCATCAATGGTTTAATGTTAATTACAAACCCAAACAAATGAAGGAAAAATGTACACAATTTATTTAGAGGATAAAGATAAATGCAAGTAAAAATTTATTTATGACTATATAATAAAAATTTATATAAAACTAAAGAGATTTACTAACAGACATCTATTTATTCTTTAATTAGAATACGTTAAGAAGCTATATCGTGTGTGTATTATGATTATATAATAAAAATAAAGAAATTTGTTTCCATATATCTGTTTATTATTTAATTAGATTACGTTAGAAAGTTATGCCTAGTGTGCATTTTAAAATAATCAATTTCTAGTAATTTATTAACCTACTGTAACTAAAAAATAAGTTGATTGATGTACACCAACTTATTTTTTAGTTGGAGTGAATAAGAAATTACACTATCGATTATTTATGATAATATCTAGTTTTCACTTGTTAATACACTTTAACTAAAAAATAAATAGGTGTATTAAAAAAACTTCATAAATAAATTTATTCTAATTAAAAATTAAATTCAATATATTGAATTTTAAAAAATATTTTTAGTTTGGAAATAATAAAATAAATTTCATGTTTTTAACTTCTAAATGAGAGAGTTGATATTTTGTGGGTGGGCTCAAGTCTCAACTTGAAAATGACATACTGCATTTGACATTGTGGATTTCAATTACTATACCAATAATTTCGTTCAGTTATCATTTTTTTGCCATAATATTTTCTCTCTCGATATTATGAATGAGAGCAGTTCGTCATCTTCAATGAAAGATGTTTAATGAGTTTCTTATAATATTTTTTTTTTATTGGAACAAGTTTAATTGGCAATGTGGGTTTTTTAACTTTTAGTCTGAGTCACCATCTTCAAAGTTTCTTAAAAATTAAAAATAATTTAGTATATTCTAAGATATCCAAAATAAATATCTTAAGTTTTGATTAGTAGAGATGTCCTTAGAATCAAACATTTGGTCAAACATTTACCAGTCCTCTAATAAATTTAAAATAAGTAAATAATAACATATTCTTTTTTATCATGAATAATAACATATTCTTATTACTAATTATTAGTTTTTCAACAAGATGACATAATAAGAGTTCTGCCTCACTCGATGAGTAAACTCTCTCACTTCATAATATAGTTCGAAAATATATTAGAAAATTAGCTCTACATTATACATTATTAAAAGTAAGAACATGCACATGTCAAGAGACAAAAGAAGATAGAAATAAAAAATATAGTATTGATAATGATTCATCGATGTGAATTTTAGGAGAAACAATAATCATCATTTTCTAGTTTGTGTAAATGACACTCAATTTTTCTATTTATTATTTTTTGTGTCAAATTGACATTTCATCCCACTCTATTAACTGAATTAGCAGTGGCTGTTAGCCTGACCATTGTTTCAATTATGGTTAAATTTTCTGTATTGCTTGTTATTATTTACACATATGTTGTTAACTAACGTCAACCTACAACAGTTACCTTTATAAACTACAAAATCACACTTAATTTGTGGTGTGAGGGAAAACAACCACATAGGCACATAGCAAGCATCGTAAGGAGGGGTCTGCCAAATTAAGGCTGACGACTACAAGCATGAATTGACATGTATTATATTTGTGTTGAGATGTACACTATGTGAAATGAATAGCACAAACGCCATAGAAAAATGGTGTTTTGTGATTTCAAAACAATTGATAATAATATCATGAACACCAAATTCTGCATCGTGGTCCACCGGAATCTGGAAACAAGATTTCTTTATGATAGAAAAGTTTAATGCATATTACTTTACAAATTGAAAGGGTAAATATTACGGACAACCTTATTTCTTGAAAGATTTTTGTGTAATTGAATGCAATCAAATAGGTTTTATTAAAGGTGCAAAGCTTTTAAAGATACAAATGAGATCATTTTGATTAAGTGATATAAATAGTTATTATTTATATCAATCATTATTAATTATAAATAAATGTGATTTAAAACTTAAAAAAATCGAATAATAATTTAAAAGAATCAAATAATAGATCATTTTAAAAACTGTCATTGCATAAAAATAATAAAATTTTACCTATGGTATGTGCAATCAATGAATGATAATTAGACATTCTTCTTATAACTATTGGAAAATTAGATGCATTTAAGGATAAAACCATCTGCCATCATGACTAATAGGAAAAACTTAAGCAACCCAACAATTACGGACACTTCCCTAGGCCCTAAGTAACAGAATTGGAGATAAGCATTTATGTCCAAATCGGTACCATAATGCGGAGGACATTATTTTAGAGGATTTGAATTATGTATTTTTATGCGTGTATTTGGATCTTTTATTTCTGTTTGAAAATATTAAATTATTATTTCTTAACTTTAACATATTTTCTTTGAATTACTCTCCAATGATACCTATTTCACCCGCGACAATAACTTTTTTTTCTCACCATTTTACCTTTTTCAGAGTAATCTTATAACCTTCTCCTTCACGAGTCACGATGTCATAAAAAGTCTCCCCCTTCCTCTTTTCTTTGTGTGATGTCATTGAAGGTAAAAATGTGATATCCAACATAATGTTTTGTCTTCTAGAACAACAATTTTGAGATGTTTTTTATATTAATTTTCAACCATTATTCTAGAAACATGATTTTGGAAGCTATATAATAGGCTTACGAAATGGTCATCTTGAAATATAAATTGAGTCCTGAAATAGACTTTCCAAAATACATAAAATGTTTTTATTTTCAACCATTATTTTTTACTGATATGGAACAGACATTCCATAAACTATTTTTTACTCTTATGAAATACGTATTCTAAAAATTATTTTTTATTATTGTGGAACACTTATTTCGAAAAGCTATTTTTTGTTGTTATAAAACATCTATTCCAAAAATTATTTTTTGCTCTTATAGAACACCTATTTTGAAAACTATTTTTTAGAGTTATGGAATACCTATTCCAAAAGCTAATTTTTAATTGTTATGGAACACCTATTTAGGAAGACAAAAGCTATTTTTTACTATTATGAAATGCCTATCCTGGAAGCTATTATTTATTGTTATGGAACACCTATTCCGGGACAGACATTTTCCAAACTAATTTTTATTGTTATGGAATACCTATCTAAGAAGTTATTTTTTATTGTTATATTCACGTATTCTGTAAATTATTTTTTACTGTTATGGAACACTTATTTTTGGAAGTTATTTTTATTGTTATGAAACACTTATTTTGAAAGGTAGAAGCTATTTTTTATTGTTATATGGAATACCTATTCCGGAAAGTAAAAGCTATTTTTTATTGTTATGAAATATATATTTCATAAATTATTTTTGACTGTTATGAGACATGAAGGTGTAATATGAAAAAGATAATTTGAAATTTTAAAAAATTTGAGAGATGCATGATTTAATATGGGAGGTGTTGCCTATTTTAGAAAGCTAATAATAATAAACTCGCAAGGAATTGGAATTTCAAGCTGCAATGGCAAACATTAAAAAGCAATGTGGCTGGAAAATATCCCTCCTAAGTCCTACCATAGGAGCAAGGCATGCATTAGATTTACCAATCAAAGAGGTTATTCTTCCTCTCGCTTAAAACCTCTTTGAACAAATACCGAAGAAAAACCTCTTTGGACAACATTTACCAACTCCTTCCAAGATCAAATCACATGTCAAGAAAAGGCAAGCAAACCCTTTCAAGAACCTTATTGTATTGCACTATGTTAGTGACGATTGTCTTCAACGCACAACCTTCTCATTTAAGCTCCTTGGAAACTATTTTTCCTCCCATAAGCAGTAATTTACTGAATGGTCACTAATCACATCTTTTTTTCCCAATTACATAGTTCAATTTAGGTTAATATAGAATATTCCGTCAAAATATGTTAACACTCATTGTTAACTCGATTAGTGGAATGATAGAATGTGCCAACACGCACATAATTGTTGAGTTTCATTTTCTCGAACAGGGTTGAATAGTAGAGTTTCGTTGTAACAAAAACATAGAAGTTTCAATTTCACAAACAGATTTGTCATTTACTTCTAATCTTTTGAGTGGCTGATATGTTCTGCATTTAAATGTAAAATAACTTATAAAAAATATCAATTATTTTACTTTAAGAGTTAATTATGTGAGAAAATATTTAAAAGTATTTATTGTAATTATTGATTTTATGCATCAATATAGACTCAAGCTTCCATGTCAGTCCAATGAATAAAATAAAATCCCTTAAATATATTCTTTTGGCAGTATCACTGGTATTCCAATAGCTGTATTTTGTACCTTTTTAAAATATTATTAAACATTTTTAAAAAAATACTAGCAAGTGTAACACCTAAACCCTAAACTTTAACTATGAACATCATAAAAAAAATAAGTTGTAAAAAGTCCTATTTTTATCAATTATTTTCACAAATTCTTAAAAGGTAAGAGATAAATTAAAATAACAACCAATTTATAATTATTAATAGAAAATACTAACAAAAGATAAAACAAAAAATAAACCAAACACATATTGAGTATTTCCTTTTGTAATTTTTCATGTTGGTGTCTTACCTTCATTCGGTGTACTCTTATCTTCCTTAATAGTAAAAGTTATATTTCTATCCCCTAAAAAGGCAGAAAAATAAATAGTGTACGAGAACCATTAATAGTTTTTAGAAAATGAAATGAAAATAAAGGTTCGAGCCTTTTCTACGAAATAAGCTGATGAAATATGGGAATAAATTGTGCTGTAAAGCTGGTGAAAGCGTGATTCCCTCAGTTCTATTTTTAAATGTCTAAGTATAGAATTATAAACCATATCAAGATATATGTTTTCTCATCCAAAAAGTTTCCCGCAGAACCAAAGTTCATGTCTCCATATTACTTGCCCTTCTTTGGTTCTTTAGTATATTGAACTATCAAAGCTTCAACATCCTTCCAGAACAGGCCCTCAACTAAGATTCCGTCCTTAGTGAACCTGCAATCCAAACAAAAATAGATTGATGCACTTTGATCTCCAAAAAACACTACAATAGATGAATGTGCATAGTGATTCATATGCCCATTGTCATTGTGTGGGCATAAATAAGTTAAGGGATGAAGAGAGAGAGAGAGAGAGAGAGAGAGAGAGATACCACTGAGTGACACTTTTGGTGAAATGTACTGGTTCATTTGCAGAAATTGATTTTGGATCTGCGCTGGCTATAGTGAGTGTGTACATGTCAGAAAATCTAGGCAATTTGGAGGAAACCACCAAACCGGTACTAGTAAAGGATCCCTGTAGACAAGGGGACAAAAATCTAAGTTGGAATATGATAATCATAATTTAATATGTCTTCGGCTTCTCAGAAAGGCTAATATAAAATTGCATCATTTGATATTTTGATTTGAGTTCAAAGACAAACCTAAATTTATTTAGATGAATGAAATATAACATTCCATTATAGCCAATACAAAGATAAAATTATAAAATAAAAAAATATCAACACCCTTAGTTCATGAAAAAACAATATTATAATAATCACCAAGCAAGCAACTAGTTTGCATCACTGCACGTAAAACTTCTAGTCAGATATCATGACTTGACCCCCTTTAAAACATTTGTGAAAAGGAAGGAAAATCCAGCTTAAAACTAAAGCAACTAGAACCCTATAGAATAAATAACATGTTTGGGTCAACTCAAATTCCAGATGATAATGTATCAAAGTTAAAATAACAAAGATATAGGTACTATCTGGATTAAATTTCCAACCTAAATAAAGATTTGCCATATTCGATGTAAAAAATTAGTCTTGTTTAACCCAATGAATGTGAAAAATTATTCTGTTGCAACTTTCATGCAACTTAAATTGAAATTCAATAACTGAAAGAATAAAGAAAATAGAGTATAACTATACCAGTACAAGTTAAAAGTTCATTCACTGCAATCATTTCAATATTTCACAACACTACTATATCAAATAAATATTAATTGCTTACCAAACTGATATTAATTTCATATATCCATCAACTTGATGTATTAGTTATCAATCTAGAATAGTGGTGTATAGCAACTGACCCAAAAATGCTATAGCAGTATAGCAAATAGTGGGATGGCTAATTTTTATATACAGATTAAATAATTTATACTAAACACATAAATGCTCAAAAATTACAAAAAATACTAAAATGACAAATTCATTATTTGCAAAAAAAAAAAAAAAAAGCCATTAGTGTTAAGCAAAACAAACAAGTTAATAAAGTAAAACTCAAGGAAATAACCAAAATTTAAAAGGCATATTCACATTTCAAATACAAGAAAACAGCAATGAAAAGTGAGGGTGGTGTTGAATAGAGAAAGAAAAAAAGGTTGAGAGTTCAGAAATGGAAGCATGGGAAAATACATCCAATTAGGGAATTTTTTACATTCTAAAACAGAGAAAGGATATCTCAACTTTGCCCCCCAGAGATCTGCTTAGTCTCTATGTTGATTATTAAGCTAAAACAGTCATGATCAAGTTATTGGATGGATCTGAAGAGCATATAGGGCACAATTCTAAAATGCTAACCAGAGTAAAATTTCGGTGACATTACTCTCTCGGGACAGAAAAAAAAGGATTGTCAATTTAAACAATAATGAAAAAGCAAATTCCTCCCTTTCTCAGTTTCTCTATCTTTCTCTCTCTCCCACACACACAAAAAACAAACACAAAACAGATATCATATAAGTCTAAAATGTTCTCTACACCAAAAAGTGAGTAAAATGGTTAGATGAAAAAAAAAAAATCAGTACACAAAACAAGGAGCCATAGAACGTCTAGAGATTGTTTTTTCAAAATTGAATATACAATTAAAAGATGAAAAACAGATTCTATATATCCAAGTTAATATAGATTATATGTGTTTCAACCATATAACCTTCATTTATTGAAAACAACCTGTCATAAAACATCATCACATATTCTGATATATCATGTTAAACAATTTTACAGAGTAGTAAGTCATATAGATTATATGTGTTTCAATATTCAACAATCTTCAAATCCAACACCATAGGACTGACATATTGTTATTTACCGACCCAAGGAGGGTGGTAGAAAAAAATTCAATTATCAATCATCCAAAACAATGCAATTATGCAAGTGAAACACAGGATCTATTCTCCATGCGTAAATAAAAACTCTAGCATTAAAGTCAAGAGCCTCAGCCAAGTTAACAGAAACTTACAACAGGAGGATAAGTAAACAGAATGGCATTTTTCTCCTTAGTGTATATGATCAGCTGCAACAACCCATTGAAGATCACATACGTGTGAAAGTGTTAAGGAACAAACAGAGCTGAAGCATAATGAATAAAAGTTATAAACACCAGCAATCAAAGATCCCTTTCAACATAAAGCACCAAACTCGTTTAACTAGGAACCTCAATAACTTCCAATCAAACAATTCGAGCATCCGAAGAAAAAGACTTAATCCCTCCTCAAAAGGACTTGATCCCAGATGCAAGGTTTTAAAAAACAATTCACAAACCATGATTTCAGCCGCAACATTAATGTTTTGGGGCTCTCTGTGACCACAATTGTGGCCGCATCTGTCCACATTTTGCTTCAATGTCAAGAATTGCGAGGAAACAGCAACAGCTAAAACCTTGCCCAAATGTTTTGTTTTCCATCACCCTAATCAGACAACACCAGCAAAGAAAAATAAAGGCAAAAAACAAAAACATGACACCAGAAATTCCCATTTCCAAACAACCTTAATTTTAGATGTTTCCACATCCAATTATTTCATGCAAACCAAAATTAAAACAACCAAACACAAATAAATAAAATAAAATGTAGGGACAGGATATAAGGCGATGCAGGCGATGAGAAAATCCCTATTTTCGGGGAACTTCTTCTTGTAGAATTGGGCGAATAAAGCAATGACGATGATGATTGCCCCAATGAAAAGCCTCGCATTGCTCAATCTCACGTCTTCCACATACCCACGACTCGTTACGACCTACACGAGCCCAAAATTGGAGCAAGTCCAAGTCCAATTAGCGAACCGAAAACGCAATTAAAATACAAAAAGGGGGGGGGGGGGGGGGGGGGTGAAGGTGAAAGAGAGAGAGATCGAAAAGGAAGTTAGGGTTTTACGGACCTCGGAGACAGACTCGTCAAGGATGTGCTTGATGGAGTGGTGATCCAGGAGATTGGCCTTCTTTGGAACTTTGGACGCCATTTTTCTGATCTGTTCTTCTTCTTCGTTCTATGTTTTCTTTAGACTTCAATTGACCCAACAATGAATAAAGCTTGGCGTTTCAACTCTTTCAATGCTACCAACAGAACTCGCTTCGCTACTGGCTAGGCTACTGTCACACGCGGTGCGTAGTGCGCATTCCCAAGTTCTCAACCCGCTGCACCGTATTTTTTTCTTTTTTTAATTTTAAGAAGAAATATTAAGGATCAATGTTAATAAAAATTGTAGAAATTGGTATTGGACATGTAGTAATTAAACCAAGGGTATGCCTGTCAAACTTAGTTAAGAAAATAAAATGAAAAATTATTTAATCTAAAAATCATAGAAAAATATAATAAAAAATTATAGCAGCGCAATTTACCTTTAAATTAATATCTTTAATATTATATAAGGATAATTAAGGATTTTTTTTCTTTAAACTTATCAGTCCAGCGAGTAACAAAATAGATAATACAACAAATACAAATACAATAACCTTAATAATGACAATCGGCTTGAAACTGAGGAAGGGTTGCGTATCTGAGAGAATTAACAATTGATCACTAATAATTTCCTTAACAAGAAAATTCATTTCCAGCATATCATGATTAATTTTGGCCATACACCTTTATAGGAACCCCGGACTCCAACTTCATCACAAACTTGTTGAATATGCAAACATGTAAGAGGATGTAATACACACAAAAACTTTATAGGTTTGAGGTTTACAATGTTAGTTAAGTCTAAATTCACACGAAGTATAAGACATTTATCTAAAGTCCCAGAAAAAAAAGCTAAAATTATGGTATACAATAATTGGATAATGTTGTAAATATGAATTATTTTTTTGAACTATGTTAATCATGATATCTTTCCATTGGAATATATATACAAAGATTAAATTATACTGGTGAAACTTTGATAATTATAATATTATTTTTGTAACTTGATATAAAATATAATTTTTATTAATTAAACTGTTGAATTATATTTAAATATTATCAATATCGATTGTATTAAATTTTGTCAAAATTGAACAACAACAAGAAAATAATCAAATGATTCATATTTTAATATATTTTAAAATATTTATATTACATCAATTTCAATCCATATGAATAAAATAACAAATGATTTTAAATTAATATAAAATTTAGCATATGTGATCTATATGAAAAAAAATTCCAATCTAAAGATGAGTTTAAGAAAATATTATTCAATTGAAAGTTATAAAATGATGTAATAATTATTAAAGTTAGTGTAATTTCATCCTTCCTCTCTCTCTCTCTCTCACACACACACATATATATATATATATATATATATATATATATATATATGCAAAATTTAGTATATTAATCAAGACTATAAGCTCACCTTGCCAAAATAATCTCACAAGAGAATAGCACAGAGAATAGCCAGCAGACTAATTAATGGACCTTACAAATGAAAGAAGTGACTTGGGCTTTGCTATTCTCTCCTCCCTTTTCCTTATGTTTTTTTTTATGCAATTTCTTTTTCTCAAAGATACTCTTGACGAAAATATGTTTATGTTTTGTTGAAGGGATATATCTTTGCAATACACAATGAAAAATATATTTTTATTGTTTTTTTATAAAAATTATTGTCGAGATAAACAACAATAATATATTTGTGATCTGTATCTCGAAAATCTTAATCTTATAGGTATACATAATGAAAGCATATTTTTGTCATATATCTTGTCAGATTTTGTCCAAATGTGCAATGAAACTACGTTTCTGTCAAGAAGTAATTTTGTTCAAAAATGTGTTTTTGATAAATTTAAAGGTGAACTTAGAAATATGGTGGTGGGAATAAAAAAGCCCGGTAACTTTCTTTAGTGGGCATAGCTTTCAAATGGATCAATTTGTAGTGGAACAAACTTTTATTTATCCGAAGAAGTAACTTTCTATAGTGGGATTTAACTTTGAATGAAACTTAAATTAGGTTGTTTATAAGTTCTTATTGAGAGATTTTGTCATTTTAAATGAAATGAAAATAAAATTTAATAATTTTTTTAACGTACCTTTTCAGTAACATGCGAGACTGATTAAAATATATATGATAATAATACATTAAATTATCACAAACCATTTCAATATTTAACAAAAATTGAAGAAAATATTCATTTAAAATTTTTAAATCAAATAAAAATATTTTCTGAATTTAAAATAAAAATTAATAAAAATCAAATCAAAATTATTCGCTTAAAAAATAAAAATTTAAATCAAACAAAAATATTTTCAAAACTAAAATTTAATTTTGAAATATTTATAAAACATAAGAAAAGTTTAAGATAAAACTTTATCCGAATATTTCCACATAAAAAAAATTTTAATTGTACATTGGCAGCGAATCATGAATTACCAGTTAATTAATTCACATTGTAAAACAAACTTTTAATTTCATCGAATAATGAATTATCCTGTAATTAAAGATAATTAACTGTTGTAAAAATTATTTTAAAAATTATAAATGTTGTAATTAGTTGAGAGTTAATTTCTTAAAATAAAACAATATATATCAAAATTAAACTTTTTAAAGTTATATATATTCCTGTTCAAACCCATGGTTGGCATCACCAGAAAGCAAGGCTCGTAGAATATAAGAAGTGTTGTTGCACAAAATTTTCACCAGTAATGGCTATAGCTACGGACATTCCTTGTTATACTTATTCGACCCTGAGGGCATCAGCAACAACTTCTGTTCAGAGTTTTCCAATTTTCGTCCCTTATATATATATATATATATATATATAAAGCACCATATCTATTATGAGAAGAAATCAACTTATTTCATCCTCACGGTTGTAATGAGTAAAAAATTTTCACGATTAGATTTTAAAAAAATCAATAAATAGGATAAGAAATAACTCTTTTAAAGTTATGCACTCTTGGAATAAGTTCATCTGTTCTCATTTGTTATATATTATTTTCATTCATTGAACGGGTCTTGTGCCTGTAGTTATCTTGAAAACCTTATTATGATTGATAAATTACAAGCACAAACATATTGCGTCTATATGATGAAAGGATCTTGAGTGGATTAGGTTATACTGCATTTTCATCAATAGACACAGCGATGCAATACCGAAGTATTTTCTTCAATTTAGTTATGAATTGTAGAATTTTGTAGTTTAATTATTAGTTGTAGCCTGCAGGTGCACCATATTCTTCTACGTTCAATTGTTGCTTAATTTATTTATGTATATATGATCGAGTCATATTAAAAGTATATCAGTTGGGAATAAATAGCAATATATACTTTTTAACGTAACGTTCATAATCTGAATGTATTATTGTTACATTGCACTTATGAAAAATTGAAGTAAAAAAAGAAGAAATATATATGAAACGCGTGATGGCTTGTAGCAAGTTGATCTGTCTCATGACTCTTAACTCACATAATCGTTTCATGTTTTGTTTGCTTCAAAAGTACATCATATTTATCCTTCTTTTTAACTATAAAAAGAATAAGAAGAAAATATTTACTTTCCCCTTATCTCAAGCAAGTTGAGTTAAGAAACTTATAGATTGACGGTTCAAAATTGCTTCAGAGCTGGATATCCTAATCCCTGTATATTGTTTGATCAGTGGAATTAAACCTTCCAAATGTATTAGTCTGATTGTAACATCTTATTTTTTTAAATAAATTAAAAAGGATTTTATTTAAAAATAAATAGAATTTTAGAAAATAATAAGATTTTTATAATTAAATAAATAAGGAAAAATAATTTTATTAATTAAAATAATGACATTAAATTTTTTAAAAAATAAATATGTGTTTTAAGAAAATAAAAGGATGTTTTATTTATTTATTTAATAAGGAGTAAAATAAAGTTCTCTATTTATGAAATAATAAAATAAAAAAATAGAATAAATAGTAGACTGATAATCCTAACTATAAATAGATAAATATTGTGTCAGTTTTACAATTGATTCTTTCTTTCTTTCAAATTCGTTCTCGCTTCTTCCTTTCCCAAAATACTCTCTCTCTCACACATCCAAACTTATCTCAATGAAACTATGATCCCAAACTCATTAATCGTTGGCTCATCTTGAAATTTAGACACCACCTTTGGAACTCATTTTCACACATTTCCACGGTTGAAAATTGTAAAATAATGTTTATAGAGAGAGAAATGTTCCTCGCTCGGAGACAGTGAAATTGAGGCTTCAATTCATTCTCATTCTCTCTAACGCTTGATGACCTTAGAAGAACAACCAAAGGAAAAACTTGAGGAATCTTACGGAACCACTAGAAACACTGTTATCGTTGTCGGACTACACACATGAACCCAATTAGAGGTAAGGGATAAGTTATTCACAGTTAAGAGGTAGTGAGAACATGTGTAGGAATTATTAGAGGATCAATTGAGATGGATTTTGGGGTGTTTCTGTAATTTGATTCTATCTCTACAATTATAATTGTGAAATTGAAATGTTCTTGTGTTGAGTGTGAATCCTAAAAATTATGTTTTTCTTTCTTTCTAATTAGCATGAATTGATGAAATTGAATGATTATTATGATGTATTTACTAGTTAATTTGCGTTATGAGTTTATATTTGAATCTAGCACACTGTGATAAAGAATAAATGGTTAAAAGAAAAAATCTCTCTATTTTTGTTTTGCATATTGTAGTATATTGAAAAAGGCGTTGTAATATTATATTAAAATAAACTTTTTTTAATTAAAATAATATAGTTTGAATTTATATATATATATATATATATATATATATATATATATATATATGGAACTCGATAAGTTGAATCACTTTGAGAAGCGACGAGTTAAAGTGATTTTGAAAACAATTGAGTAGTTATGTGTATTGTATAACTCATAGGTAAAGTTTGTGTTTGTGTCATGTATATATTAATACTATGTGATGTGTATATGATTCATGAGGTGTGATATAATATTGTTTTGGGATTATAATATTGTGACTCTGATTGAGTGTATGTGATAAATTGAATATGTGTTGAATTTTAAAATACATGTGTGTTGAGATATTGTTCGCATTAAGTTGTGATTTATGAACCGTACAATCACATGACATTAAAAACTTTTAAGGGCGACAAGTTAATGCACAACGAATATTGTGATGGAATCCATTGTGGAAACCCGAAGAGTTTAATCACTTTGAGGCGTGACCAGTTAAAATTATTTTGAGAACAATTGAGGAGTCATGTGTTTTGTATAGTTCATAGATACAGTTTGCGTTTTAAAATATTTTTTGGGTTGGACCTGAATCAGGAGGAAAAAACCCTGACGGACTCTTCGGAGTCTAGGCCTTGGTGGTAAATACAACCTGTTTGAGTGCTCCTTTAAGCATGTGCCGATCTCACATGGTTGGAGCACTCTTGCAAAACAACATGACCCTGACTGGTCTCCTTATAATTTTACCTAGTGAAAGTGATCTGATTTACCAGTGTGTGCTCTATCTTGTCATATGTACTCCTAGGCACCCAACAAGGTTTTTCACTAACATGGTACCATATTGCATATAAAATTGAGTCTTAATGTGTTTATTGCATAACATTGTGTAATGATCATTGTGACTTGTTACGCGATGGTGGATAATGAATTGTGAGTGTGTGATGTTGTGTTGTACTTGAGATGTGTTGTTCTGAACACGTGATTAATATAAATGTGTGAAATGAGATTTTGTGATTAAATTCTTGGGACAAGTGATGTTACACAATGAGTGGTAGAATGATGCGAATTGTGTTAAGTTGAGTTTGTTATACTTATATTATATATATATATATATATATATATATATATATATATGATTTCGTTTATCTCTACCTGTTTAGAAATGTGATAACTCATTTTATGTGTGTTGTTTGTGTTTGGATCCTGTAATGATCTTAAACTTTGTATTCGTGAGAACAAATGATTAAGTAGATGGCTTTAAAAAATCTCATAGAGGATATTGTGACACAATATTCTCATAGGATGTGACATTGGAGTATGAGTTTCTCTATTACTTGCACGAAATTCTGGACATATAATTTTTATTATTTTTGTTTCACATGCCGAGTCTTTAGTTCATTTTCTGGAGTTTTTGACGATATTGTTTTGAGCCAGAAATATTTTCATATCTTTAATTGATAAGTTTTTAATTTGACGATTAATATGAATGTGAATCTTTTATCCACTTGAATTCCTTTATGTTTATTAAATAAAATCATTTATGTAATTTCATATTTTTATATATTTTATTATAAAAATATGTATATTAAAATAGAGAGCGTTACAATCATAATGTTTTAAGAAAGTTTGTATAATTTATTACCAAAATTTGCTATGTATCGGGAAGGAAAATTCAGCTCAGATTGAGAGGGCAAGGATAATCCTGGAATTAGTGTGTCTGGTGAGCACTACCAAAACTGATTTTGAATGAAAACAATTTTGGTAAAAAATAATTTTGAAGTAATTAATATAATTTGTATTCGGATGTTTTTATTGTAAAAGTAAATTAACAGTAAAATTTGGTATATATTTTTTTAATCTAATACAAAAACTGTTTTAAAATTGTATTAATTTGAAATCAATTATGGATTAAGAATCAGTTTAAAACTAAACATAGATATATTTCCCTAAAATCTCAAGTCAACATAATTTTGGATAATCCAACATAATCTTAGCACACACTAAAAACAAGAAAATTTATCTAGTACAGTTGGATCTAAATCCAAGCAGACATGCAAAGGCCTCTGGTAAGACAAGATGCTGTAGCTAGCCATACAGTTTTGCCAGCAAGTCCACAATCAGTACTCTCTCTGCATTGCCTGCTAGCAGTTTAACTCTTTCCACGAGTCCAACATGTCTTCAAATGAGTCAAACTCGATCGTATAGATCCGACAATAATTTTAATTTATATATATAAGCTTATATGAATGCATACTTTTTATTTTTAGGGTGAAAACTAGCTTTTTTAATTAACAGATACTGTTACATATTTGGTAATGTAAAATAATTCCAGTTATATTGGTTATACTATCTTTATTTGAAAAGTATGTGTATGTTAGATTAATTGTAGCTAGTTACAATATTTATCTTGTTAAATACTCGAGATTTTAGTTTTATGCCATATTTCATAAAAACTCTAAAGCTACTCTCAACTATATCTCCAAGAACTTCCTGTTTGATGTTATCAACGTGCGAATTTCTCCAAATGGATTGATGTAATTGACGTCTATATTGGATCTCCATGATCTCAATTATTTCTGAGTTTGTGTCTGGATACATCATTTTGTCGTTTTATCGTAGGTATTTATATAATAATAAAACAAATTCGCTGATATGACTTATTATTATTATTATTATTATTATTATTTGAAGAAAACCTTTTCTTTATTATATAAATAATTTAAAATTATAATTTAGTTTTTCCTACAGCTACCAAGCTGAATATTATATAAACACTTATTATAATCGATTAACTATATTTTTAGTTACTAAATTTTTTCAACTTTTTATTTTTAGTCATGAATAAAAAATTCAGCAATCTTTGTCCCTAATGTTTATTCGTGTTTGCTTTTTTTTTTTCTGTGTAATTTAAAATCATCATTATTATGTGTTGAAATGACATTAATATTTATTGAAGTGAAAATTTTAAAAAAATTAACAATTAAAAACGTAGTTAATCTATTATAATTTATAATAAACATACTTTTATTGTTTTTTTTCTTCTAAAAATATAATATTTGTATAACCGAAAGCTTTGAGACTAATTTTTCGAGAAGAGGAATTAGAATACAATAATTTATGGAGCAATTGCTCTCCTCACATGTGTTATGCTCTATTTGTATGGTCATAAATTAAATCATATGCTTAAAGAGCCTAAACTATTGGTTATTTGTCTCACATCTTGTAGATTTTGTTTTATATTATATATTAATTTGTTCAACTACAACTTTTTTACCTCTATTTTATATGTATTTAGTATATTATTTTATCATATCACCTTTTACATTTATTATTTTATTTATTTTTCTTATGTCTCTTTTCAACTTAGAGATTTAAAAAATAATTAATCATTATTGTAAATATAACATATACTTCTCATATTAATAATTATAACTTGGCAATACTAAGTCATAAGAAAAAAGATTATACAAAGTAATTTTAATACAATTCATCATTATATTTATAGGATTCATCAATTTTATTTTATCTTTTCTTACGATAGAATGTAAACTTTTTTTTTAGAGGACAGCCTTAAATTAATTGATTAACTACTAATCAAAGCATCCATACAGATAAGAGGTTGAGTTTGGTTTGGAGCATTCCTCAACCAAGTTTTCGAACCAACATGTTTCGACATCCCCATCAACCCATGAGCTACAGAGTTATTGAGTCTATATGTCCCTGAAAAAATTATATAAAAAAGTAGATATATTAGAGATATGGATGACTTAAATTATAAATAAAAAAATAAGCATGAGTGATAATAGTAAAACTCATTTAAGAATTCTAAAAATTGAAAAGTAAGTTGTTGATATAAAAATATCCTTAAGCGCATGTTTGGAACCAAACAAAGTTGAAGGAATGAATTCAACAGAAAGAAAACATCTATCACTGTCTTTACTTCTTCAATGGTTAGAAGCAGGCCCAAAAACAAAATAGAGAAGGGAAGAAAAGATAAAACGTGAGTCCTATAATGCATACTCTTTCTTTTCAATCTGGATGGAAAAGAGCTAAAGAAACTCATCTTCTGTACAATTACAAAACTACTTTTATGCATATTAATTTTCATTTTTTTTTCAATTTAGGATATCTATGTTGTTTTACACTTTGTTTTCTTTTTCTTCTATCCATATACAAATAAATAGAATAAATGAAAAAAATTATCCTCTTTTCTTTTATTTTGTCTCTCACTAAACAATCTAAAAATTATCTCACTTTTCCATTTTTCTCTTTTTTTCTTTCACTTTTTGTTTCGCAACCAAATAAAGCCTAAGGGTATAAATTAAGGCACTTTGATAAATAATTAAATATCTCGAAGCCCCAACGTCACCCTTGATGATCATTTTCTCCTCAAATAAAACACAACTATATCTATAACACATGATCAATGCACTTCAAAAGTATCGCAGCCTATTGGATCATATCATTCAGTCGTTCAGAGACCCTTTTTATTTGTTTTCGACGTCCCTTTGGTCTTTATGTTTATATTCCACTCCCACAAGGACCACACGTCCATATCCTTTCCTAGCGCAGCTTTATTCATAAGACTAAATTTGATTGATTACAATGTACCTACTTAAAATGGGAAAAACCTGCGTTCCAAAAAAAGCGTATATTTTCCAAATTCTCTCTGTATTGGGTTACCAATTCCGGTCTGAATAATGTTTTGGGTTGGCCACTCACAAGGCATTATTATTTGTCCAAACACTAAATATAATAGACATGCTATCGTTGTTCTGCTTTGACTATACCATTGGTTGTTTTGTTCAGTGCCAAGTGGACGAAGCAGACCAAATGTAAATACCTAGGGACACATAATATAAAGTTGGCTTATCAGCTATATAATCGACTGTTCTAATGAATTAACAACCCACAGATATTTTCAGTACATTGCACTCGGGAGCCCTCAATAGCATATATATCTTTGTTCAGTGCTTTTGACCAAATTATTCATGAATAAAGAAAAGTGGGAATTTAGACACTCATACACGACAGAGAATCAAGAGGACAAATACCAATACATGAGAGAAAAATAATTTGGGGTGAACAATAATGTAACAGAATCCCTACTCATACACGTTACTTTATAATATTCCATCATATGCTAAAATATTATATATATATATATATATATATATATATATATATATATATATATATATATATATATATATATATATATATATATATATAAATTCACTCCACTCTCACATCTTGCTATTCAAGATATGATGGGACCAATAAGATGAATTTCTCTTGAATATTTATACAATAAAGTTTTATTTTGATAATGTATGTAAATTAAACTCAAATAATTAATAAATATTTTAAATTCAAGAAAATATAATTATATTTAATTAAATTATTCTTCGATTTTATTAATACTTTTATTCATTTTATAGTTTAAAAAAATATTAAGAGATAATTTTAAAATTTTAAAAATGTTTTCCTAGTTGTTATTAACATTTTTTCCTGTAAAAAAATCACAATAAAAATAATCTCAAATCCCTAAAATTTAATTATGTACATAACTTTTATCGTCAAAATATAAATAATCGATCTAGTTTTAATTTTGCATACTTACACTTTAATTATGTTAATATAATATATTGTAAACATATTGTTAGTATGAGTGGAATTATGTTCAAATTTTTTAAACAAAATCTTAAATTTAAATTTTATGAATAAAAAAATATGATCGATACAAAATATCCTAACAAAAGGTGTTCTTGTCCTACTTTGCTTCACTGGTGAGACCAGGAATAACAGATGCCGAAATGCTTTGGGGAGGAAGGGCACAAATAGGTGGAGAAGGATTTTATAATAGGAAAACAAAAAGCAATCAACTTTCATTTATTTTTTATTTGAATGATTACCCCATCTAATTATAAGTTAAAAAGAGATTAGTGCTTCATATGAGAAAAGCTTTTTCGGTGAATAAATTATTTATTTTTATTACGGATTCTAAATATATAGCTAGCTATATATTTTCCATTATATTTTTTAATAACGATAAATATGCAAAAGAAAAAGTATATTAATAAAGATATTTTTTTCAAAATCAAAGATGTTCAGATTCTTTGATAAAAATTGATCATTAATTTGTGACTATAAAAAATGGATAATGTATTTGTTGAGAACGTGAACCATGCTTTATTGCAGTCCCTTGCAGATAAATTCAACTTCAGTGTACAAAATAGTATATATAGTTATATACCCGACAAGAAAAAGTTGCATGACTCTCATCTAGAACATTACATAGTTGTTGACTCATCTTAAAGCTACATCACCCTTTTATGGTAAATTAAGCACATATTAAATGGAATTTGTTATTTTTAGGAATTAATGCAATTTGTTGATTAGTATTACATTGTAAATTAAGTAGTAATTTCAAATATTAAGAAAATGCATGCACTAAATTGTTTCAAATGTCAAAATTTAATTAACGTTTACAGTTTAGTCTATACACTATATTTTATTTACAAATTGCCTTGACAGTGTCGTCATATCACAGTATTAATTAAGCAATTAATAATATTTTTTTATTAAAAATTATGATGTAGGTGTATCAGTAATACTTTTTTTAATAAAAAGTCAGTTTTTATTCTTTAGCCAATTTTCTAAGAACACCAGCTAACCTTCACAATAATATTACCTTTTTGTTAGAATTACACAATATTTTTTAAATTATTTCTGATAAATGTTTAAATTTTATAAGTTATTTCTATTTAAATTATAAAAATCATAAAATTTAACTTTAATACTTTTTTTCTTACTTTATATACGTTGTTTCATTTTTAAAATTATAAAAATTATATTAATCGTGTTTTGTGTCAGTGTTAATACAACATGAGACCGAGTAGAATTTGATAAAGCAGAGAACCTGCCCACGACTCGAATTGGACTATAAAAATCCAAAACAAGAGAAACGTAAAGGAAGGGATATAGGGTTATTCAAGATAAAGCTAGAGAAAACGAGGGTAGAAAAAAAATGAAAAATGCAATTTTGACTAAGGTAGTAAGATAGATCCGTTAAATAATTGATGACACTTGGTTAAGAAAAGAAATTCATTCCAAAGCAATGGGGAATTAACCTAGATAAGTAAAAGAGGAGCTGACCAATAAAAAAAGAAGAGGAATTCATAATTTTTTTATGTTTACATGTAATTTACATAATAAATACTTTTTTTAGTTAATAAGACCCAAAAAATTATATCAACATAACTTTACATATATCGATAAAAAAAAATTAGTTTTTAACTATTGTTTTTAATATTTGTCTAAAATTAAAGAATCGGCACGTTTTGAATGTGAAGTTTGGTTTGATCAATTGCGTCAAAGTTAAGAAAATTCATCAAATAACAGTGTAACACTAGTAATATATTTCCACTAATACACGAACAAATGATAAAATATTTTGTACAATTACTACAATTTTGTTTAAACATTGGGTGGTGCGTTAAGACAACCAGTCCTTGTTTTTAGCATCCGATGAATTTAGGCGTCGTCAATTAATTAATGTCATACGGTATTTGATTGAAATTTATACTAGTATTATGTATGAAATTTAGGACTACATTTAGTAAAGTAACTTTAAACTTATTTCGATTTTTTATACTTAAAATATTATTAATGATTTATGTACTTTTGCATCTTGGGATTGATTATTTTTTTTTTGTATTTTTAGTTTGAAAATTCAGAATAAATATTTTCGAATCAAGTTAATGTTTGGTAATAGTAAAAGATTAATTTAAGGAGGGAAAAATGAATGTTATTGGTGCTTACGATGTATAAAGTCACATTAATTTCTTTTGATTTCATTTCAATAGTCACTGACACATAAATTAATAATATTTATTCAAACAAATTAATTTTAAAAAAACATAAAGTCTTAAGTTCAATTGTTATAACCCACTATAATTTGATCTAGCAGTGAGAGGAATATAGATAGTATGCATAAAAGTCTTAAATTCTATTCTTATTGCCGTTTCTGTGAAAATAATACTCCGTAGTATTTCATTTTCAGTTCCATTTATATTGTGGAAGTTAAAACCACCATTAATTTCTAAATATATCAACCAGGAGAATTGCACCTCTACTTGTAAATGAAATAGCTATATCTCTATCTGTCAGTGAGCAGTTAGTGGATATGTGCGTCTAACTTAACACAATCTCGACGTACTTGTATAATATTTTTATTAGGCTAGATTTTATAATTCATGCATGGACAAACAAAAGTAGATTAGTTAATATTTTTTTTATTATACACACACTTACACATTGTTAGAATGAGTTTGGTAAGTTACTCTTGTAATTTATCATTTTGACTAGTTTATAAACTAATTTTAAAATTTGTTTAATACATAAACTTATTTTAATAGTTTTTAATTATAAGAAACTTCAACTACCTTATAAAGATAAATTACTTTGTAAGTTAATAATTTTTTTATTTTTCATTTTTATCATTACTAATTTATGTATTTGAAGTTATTTTTTTTTCGATTTAAAATCAAATAGTTAAACATATCTTTTATGTCATTTTCTGTTTATAAGCTAATTTATTAGTTAATCTTACTCTTACCGCCTTTCAAATATTTTTTTATTTTTACCAAACACTTTAAATCAAATTAGCTATCTTTTAAGCTTTAAGCTTTTCAAGTTTTAGATTGTGATTTTTAAAAATAGAAAAATAAAATCATATACGCAAAAACAGATATTTTACAATATTGAAAACATTATATCATGAACATAACTATATTACACATGTTATGGAAATTAATTAACTTAAAATAAGAAGTTTTATTTCTTATCATAAGGATTGTAATTGAATCAAGTTAAGTGGAATTTATAGAAGCTTAAGCTAGCTTAATTTGTGAAAAAAAAATATATGATGCTCAAAACTAAGCTCGTTTATTAAAAATAAAACAAATTCAAACTTTAAGTTAAATTTATTTAGGATTAAATACTTTTTGATCTCTTAAATTTGAGCTAAGTTTGCTTTTGATCCCTCTTAAAATAATTTTTTTAAGTCCCCATAATTTTGAATATAACCTAGTTTTGGACTCTATTTTTTTTTCTATCATTTTAGTTCCTGATAGTGATAAAGACCAAAAGTGAGTTATTTTCTAAATTAGTAGACTAAAACAGTTACTTTTAAATTAATATGAGGAACCAAAAATAAATTTGTCCCAAATAGAGAATTTAAAAGATATTTAAGCCTTGAAAATAAGTTATATATGAACTTATTGTAAAGTCATTTATAACTTGATAGTTTTTTTTCCCATTTATTAAACATGCATGTTATTGATGTATTTTTAAGGTTATTAATTTAATATTTAGAAGATAATTTTATTTTAAAAGATGTAGCAAAGTAAGGAAAGAAAGAAATAACATAAAAACATGAAAATATGTAATTATATTTTTATTAGATGAAATTAAAATTTATTAAATATATCACTTTTATTATTTGAAAGTAATATTTTTTTATATTTAAGAGATTTTATTGCTTTTAAGGTAATATTTTATTATTAATTTTATAAAAATTAAACTTGTTTTATTTATTTAATTAATCCAAAACCAAACATAAAAATTATTAATTTAAGAAAACAAAAAATTACTTTGATTAAGTATTTAAGAAGTGTAATTTAAATAGTTTACGAATTTACATTCCCCTACTTGTTATTAATTATAAGTCAAAATATATTGTCTGACCTAAAGATAATTAGAACAAGTTGAAGTGTGATCTGATCGTTAACCGAAAAATAAATTAGTATCGTTCAAGAATTTGAGGCTGTTCTGATTAGTTTAGGTCAAATCAAGTTATAAGAATGTGGTTTTGACCAATATCAGTTAGCCGCTATTGATTCAATTCTTTCTCATAATTACAACAACCTTAATAATAATAATAATAATTACGTTTGCAAGTACCAATATCTAATATAAATATGTTCACTTTGTTGATTTAAAAAAAAATAGATGATTTTAAGTGAGCTATGAAAACAAAATAGGTTATATACTCAGTTTGGCGACATTTTTTTACCCACAAAATTACGTACGTTTGCACATTACAAATTTGTTTGGAAACTTAATTTTATAGAAATAACGCTTAAAATCATTTTTACAAATTTGGTTTGGTGAAGTAATTAAGACGGGCGTGTGGATTTATTGAACCAACTTATTTAAGTTTAATAAGTAATTTTGAAATATAATCTTAAACATATAACATTAAATATTAAAAAATCATCACTCTTAATAATGATATTCAACTCAAACAATATTCTCTCCAAACTCAAATCCAAAATACCTATACAAGATATCTATGTTCTCTTAAAAGGATAAAAATATTGATGAGTAATGACTAATATATTGTCCTGATATAAAAAGACAGATTCAATTGTTCAGCGGACAAAATTATTGTCCTTAACATCTTTTACGAGACTTGAAAAAATACACTACTATTAGTTGAGTTGTGTGGAGAACTTATTAGCTAGTGTCAAATCTAAAAAATAAACTAAATTAACGTCACAATCCTTAAGTTGTTAATAACAACAAATTAATTCATATTTTCTCCAGAGACCAAGATTCCATTATTTAATCATACATCGGGTTATCACTTAACAGGCTACGTTCATCTCCCCCGAGGCGAGGCCCCAGCCAAACCCCGGTCTGTAGAAAAATAATAAAATGTTGATATATAATTGTGAGAAATTATACCAACATATTATTTGAAACATGCTTTTAATCCTTTCTGATGTTGTATTTAATGAATTTTTTTCTTAATTATGTAGTTTTTATATAGCTTTTAATAAGTTTCAATCAGAAAATATGATAATTTTTTTTGTTAAAAAGTGATATTATTATATAAAATGTTGTTGGTCGATCCAAATAATATTAGATTTAATTCAAATTTCTTAAACAAATTAATATATCATGTTTAATTTTGTGAATGAATAAAACATGATAAGAAGAAAAGATTTAATGTTTTCGTTAAGATTAAGTTAATGACAAAATCAAATAAATACTTCATATTAATACTATAATTAAAAAAAACGTTAAGATTAAATTAATGAAAAAATCAGATATATATTTTATATTAATATCATAATTAAAAAAACGTTTTTTTAATACTCTCCAAAATTATGTTCACATCCCACCTGTTTGTGCGTACTCAAGCCATTTTTGAGACTTTGAACACTGCGTACCTGCAGCAGCAGCAGCAGTAGGTGACCTTAAATGACCAAGTTCAAGTCACGTATATTTATCATCCGTATGAACCATGGAAAATGGCCATGGCATATTATAGGTAGGAATATTAATATTATGTATACTGCAGTTGACTCAAGAAAAGAACTCAACAACATCATCATGGTTACAACTACCACAACAAAGAGAGAGAAACCAACTACTCTCTCTTGTTCCTATGAATAATATATTCTGTCATTTATCACAACAACTAGCAGAGAGAATTCTATATGTTTTTCTTTCTAAAACTAACTTGCTGTTTGCTGTACGTTGTTCTTCCAAGTAAAATAGGTGAAGCTATGAAACAAAATGGAAGGAATAAAAATGAAAACAAACCTTAAAACAAGAATCCGCATGCTAATCCTCAATAGTTACATGAAAACCTTTGTTCTCACTTTTAAATTTCTTAATTTAGGACCAGTTTATATATATAGTGGTCAAAATTATCAAGAAACTAGGTTAGAAACATTGATAATAAAAAAATTGTCCATTCTCTACGACCTCTACAAAGCCTCTATTTTCAATGTTGTAACTACCGCCCTCTCACTATTATTTTGTCACTCTCGTCATTATCCCAACCCATGCTATACCCTACTCTATTGTCACCCTTAATTTCTATGCTATTCTTTTGTTAGATTTTTTTTTTATTTGGTCTTTTATTGATTGATATACTTTTGTTTTATTAAAAGGTTTAAACTTAGACACAATACCATATATAAGTTTTGCTGCTGTTGTTCTCAATTAAAAATGAAGTTTCATGGAACCCAAATTATCGAGTTGAAGCTCTAATTCGGATGGGAGAACAACACCAATAAGACCTATAGCTATAAGGCAGGGAGACAAAAAAATCAAAGTGAGAAAAAAGAATAAAAAAAAAGGAAGAGAGACACAACATATTCTCATGATACAAAAAGACCAAATTTATTTCTAGATGTCTTGTTTTTTTTTCTTCTTTCTCAAGCATAAGACACCTATTCATTCTTCTCACAAAAGACATATTTTCTAAGCATAACCAGACTCTTAAATTCCAACACATTTTTAAGATTAATTTTCCAAAATAAAAGTTTTCCACCTTTTTTTTTTTTCCTATCACGGCATACCATCAGTACGTGAGACATTGTTAACATCCAAAGATGACATGAGTTGCCATCATATCCAAAAAAAATTATTGGAGTCTTACCCCTTTTTACAAAATATTTATTATGAGTAAATATGTTGACTTTTTTTATAGTCACCAATAAAAAATGAATTAAATAATTTATTAAATTAAAATTGTAATATGATAATAAAATTAAATATTTAGACACATTCAAATTTTAAAGATATTTAATTAAATAATTACTAACATGATATATTATTATAATAATTGAACAAAAAAAGGAATATTCTTCTTAACTGTATGAAAAGAAATAATTATTAGGTTTCTAGGAACGTGTTAGATTTTAAATATTTATTAGATTTAATTAATTAATTATAATAATAACATTAATTATGTATTTGCATTGTAAATTTTTCTAATAATTCTTTTAATTATTTGAAAAGAATTTTTTTTTTTAATTTTTATGTGTTAACATAATTCATTGTTATTTTATATTTCTATAGTTTAATATTAAAATTTAAGAGGACTTATGAAAAGATATAGTATATATTTATTTGAACTCTTAAGAATGTAATTTTTAATTAAGAGATATGTTTAAATAATAATAATATTAATAAGAATGAATTGTACTTTTCTATTTTAAAAAGTGTAATTTGAATCTTGTTAACATTATGTCAATACATTAATACTACATCATCATGTTAATGTCATTTTAACATGTGAGTCAGACATACGACCCTGTGAGATAATAGTTATGTCAATTATTATGTTAATATGTAAGTGTTACATAAATTTTAAGATATATTGACAAAAATTGTTAAAAAGAATTGATGATATACCGATAAAAGAACCTAGTTGTTTACATAAATAAAATCGAAACCTAATTAGTAAAATTAAAAATAAGGAAATCAAAGCTAGACGATTTGAATACATTATGAAAGAAAAGTAAAATTAAGCTTTCTTAAATAAGTTTTTGTCATAATTTAGCTTTTTTACGTAGTTTATGTATATTGTCGAACCAATTAAATTAGAGCCCTAATGCAGTAAATTGAGCATAATTAAATGATAGTGATGCAAATTGTAATGATTTCAAATAAAACTCCTATACTACTCCCATGGCCCAGTTAGTAGGTTATCTGAACCTTTGCCTTCAGAAATTGGAATCTTCTCGCAACAAGCCACATTAAAGGGACGTCAACTCATATTTGGAAGTTGGGATTACACTACTCATTATGCAAATGCTCCTTCAAATGCTCAAATATGAATTGTGATGCTCAACACTCACACTTGCCCTGCACCTTCATTAATGAACCTAAACTTATTATTAGGCTAATAGTAGTGTGATGTGTAAATTATTGTAGTTGCTTCTGGTGTCGACTTTTTTTTACGTATGCTGTCACTTAGAGTAATTATTTTATCAACTAAATATTGGAGCAATTTGATAGTCAGCATCACACACGCAGCAGGTGCATGAATTAATTACCGGCCAACGCTTTGTTAATTTGTTTTATAGCACAAAGATTCGACTGTCCATGTCATTTGCCAACTGGTCATTTATTTCTATTTAATCACGTTATCATTTCACCAGGGTTTTTTTTCCAATTTTTTTTATATACTCCGTTGTATTTTTAATACTTTTTATTATTTAAGATACAATAAAAAATTTCCTAAAATATAAGAATGGTCCTCAATTTATTTTGTATTTCTGAATTAGTTTTATAACTTTTTAAAGTCTTAAAATGGTTACTTATATAATTATCAGCATGTTAGTCTTTCAAAAAAATTATGTACAAATAGACTTGAGAGTAATTGTTGTGTGCAAATTGACTTGTTCATGGTAGTTCCACAAATAGTTTAGTTTGATGGGATTCTCTTCCCTTGTTTACCAAGGAAGACTTTTATATGAATAAATATAATGTTCCTTGTTATAAATTTGAATGATCATACATGAATTTTGATTTTTGTCCCCATGATTTTAATTATTATTTTGGTTTTAATATAGTGGAGTGTTTTGTTTTCGATGTTGAAGGTTAAGGTACCAATTTAGTTGAAATTGCTCCTTTCAATTGGCCTTAACACATCTATTTATTTCATAAAAAAAAAGCATGGTATGTATGTCACCTATGACGACATCCTTTTGTTTGACATTTGATAGAAATTTTAACGGAGTGATAAAGTTTGAAAAAATTAAATAATTAATACAATGATAAAATTTACAGAAAATAAACTTTGACTATAAAATTACAAAATTTCATTGATAAAATGTATAATTAAGTTTTTTTAGACTAAAAGTAATACATAGATCATTGCTTTTAATTTCTATCAAATATTTTTTTTAAAGAGACGACTAATTAAAAATAAGAAAAATATTATTGCACTAAATATATTAAAAGGACTACATAAAATAATAAAGACTGAAATCAAAATAATAAACTTTTCGAGCACCAAAAGTAAAGTAAAAAAAAAAAACTTTAAGAAGAAAAACAAAATATATTTTAATGACCAAAATAGTATTGCACTAAATTTTTGTAATTTGAATAATTCCTAGGCAGAATAGCACTGTACTTTGTAGATTGCTAATTTTTAGTCATGATTGCTTTGCACTGTCACACACCTGGCAACTGTCAAGTTCACTGTCACACATAGAACCCAGAGAACCTACATGGTTGGCCCTGAACTGTGAGCCACGTGGCTGATTCCAAGGTACATTGTTATAAGAGGATCTCAGAACTTGGACAAAACACAAACCCCACTGTCCACAGTGGCAGAACACATTATGCCCCTCTGCATTGTCAAGCCAATATAATTTTAATCATAATTATAAAGCTGCAATATAGTAATAATATACTATGTTTAGTCAAACAATTAACTATACCACAGTCCAAAATGTGCTACGAGCTAACTTATCTTGTAATAAATCTCTTCACATATAAATATACAAATAATATAATCACAATCTTTAAATATACAGATATAAAACTATGCGGATTTTGTAATGACAATCTTCACCATATGGCATATAGTAATATGATATTATGAATGCTAACACAAACCGACAAATCAGAAATGGTGGTTGTGGAGATTCTGAGTAGTTGGTTTAACTATAATTTTTAGCAATCAGATGATCCAAAACCTAAGTTTCAATATTGAAATGAGGATCAACATAAAATAATGTTCAAGTAGCCGTAATAATATTGGATTCATGATATGAAACAGTTCAAACAGTTGAGATTCTAAGGAGCCGACCTTCTTGGGATTTGAGGAATCGGAATCACAGCACACATACAGAACACAAATAGTCGGCGCTCCTTAGCTAAACACTTGAATATTATTAAGATTTTTATTTTATGAAATACTATACTACTATTAAGATTTGGATTTAATCTCATACAAATTAATTACATATTTTTTTATATGCTGATAATAGTTTATGTTTTTCATTTTAGTACTGGCATCTAAAGTTTATTTTTAGTAATGGTAATTTAAAATTAAAATTACTTCCATTTTAAATATTATGAATAAATATTTAAAATCACATTTAGGCATTTATAAGAAGATCAACTTTTTTTATAAAAAAAAGATAATTTTTTTACGAATATAAGAAGATAATCTGGAGTTGTTTTGATAAAAACAACTTTTAGTCTTAAGATTATTTTGTCTAACAGTTGCATTTTTTTTATAATAGTCACATTGAGACTAGAACGTATAACTTCACGTATATTATCAAAACTTTAGCTACTAGGTTGAACCTAAGAGGTTAATTGTGTATTTTTTTTGGTACTTATCAAAAGAAATTGTTTGGTATATAAGAAAATTTTGTTTTTTTTATGACTAGTTTCATCTCTTACGCGAGCAACGCTTGGAAGATATAAATCTGGTGATGTATAAATAACAAATTTTTACTTTGACAAATGCTAGAAAATTCAAGAAAAAAACAACTACTTGCCCACTATGAAGAGATAAAACTATTGATTCTTACTTTAATTAGAATTGGTTGTCCTAATGAAAATTCTTTTTTTTATGACAAAAAATCAAAATTCTTAAATAATTTGTTTCATTTTACGAACTATATCAGTATACGACCGAACAAGTTGTTCTTTTTCTTTTATTTTTCATTTCGAAAGAAAGAAAGAAAACACATGCATTGAAGTGATAATTTAAAACAGATTGCATAAGAAGACAAATCGGATCAGATATTGCACAGCATATATTTGCATTGTGTCCTTGAAGACAGACCAGCCACCAGAGGCCCTGGGATTTTAAGAAAAATCTTGAAGATCCATAGTAATCTCCAAATTTGCATCACATCTTTTTTATTACTTGGATTTGGGATACTTGTTTTGCTTTTTAAATAACATATCTAAGTCAAGTACGTCCTCGTTTCCCTTTTTTTCCGGCCATTTGTGTCCCAATTTTCCACCAAACCATATCTCTCTTCTCTCTATTCAAGTTCATTCAACCTTCCCATAAATAATATCCACCCCGAGACAATCCCACGTGTCTCTGCATTTCGTTTGCCAACAACACCCTCCTCCTCCAAGTGTCAAAAGGCTTTTATGCTTACTATCATCATTATTTAATCCATGATAAAAAAATCCCCCTACATGCTTCTCAATTTAATCACAATTTAATAATTGTAAATTGTTATTTCAAACCATATCTCCAAAGATAACATCAAGGGATATCACTTCTTCTTTTATTCCTTACAAGTTTTGTGGTATTTGTGTCTTTCAACTAACTAGCTCTCTAATGATTTAATAAAATCTTAAGAGATTAAAAATTCATAAAAATATTTTTAAAACTCAATCTTTTTAAACAAGAGACTAACAACAAATAAAATAACAACTAATTTTAAACAGTAAAATAAATTATGAACTAAAAATAAACAATTTTTTTAAAAAGAACCGACAAGAAATTGTCAAAAATATATAAGAGACTAAAAATTAAAATCTAAAAAGATCAAGAGACAAAAAATTTAATTAATCTTACATTTAGAAGAAATAAAACTATATCGTCCAACCAACAAGATCTAACGTACAAAGTTGACAAATGATTGAGTTCTTTGAAAATACTTATACGGGTACAAGTAAAAACAAAATTATTGAAAGAAACAAAATTCATCTTAATAATAGTGTAGGATTAATTTCAAGATTTTTAATATTTATTATTTTCAGAAAAAAGAATTACACCGTACAAAACTTATTCTTACATTTCACTGCTCATTTTTCAAAATAGATGCCGCGAACCAGGACACCTTTTGCTGCCCTATATATACGGGACAGTCCTAACTTGCTGAGTCCACACTTGCCCAATTAAAAAAAAGAGAGAAAGATAAGACAAAAATGCCTTCTCCTGCACCCACCATGCTCTCCAAATGCACCGTCTTCCCAGACCAAAAGTCCACTCTGGGAAACCTCAAACTCTCCGTTTCGGACCTCCCCATGTTGTCCTGCCACTACATCCAAAAGGGATGCCTCTTCACCCACCCCAATCTCCCACTCCACTCTTTAATCCCTCTCCTTAAATCCGCACTCTCTCGCACTCTTTCTCTCTTTCCCCCTCTCGCCGGCCGTTTAATCACCGACTCCCACGGTTACCTCTATATATCTTGCAACGACGCCGGCGTCGATTTCATCCACGCCAATGCCACCGGCCTCCGCATCTGTGACTTACTCTCCCCACTCGATGTTCCTCAATCTTTTAAGGACTTCTTCTCCTTCGATCGGAAAGTCAGCTACACTGGTCATTTCTCTCCTATTCTCGCCGTTCAGGTCACCGAACTCGCCGACGGCATTTTCATCGGCTGCGCCGTCAATCACGCCGTCACCGACGGCACCTCCTTCTGGAATTTCTTCAACACCTTCGCTCAGTTCTCCAGAGGAGCCAGCAATTGCATCCGCAATACACCGGACTTCCGCCGCGACTCATTTCTCATCTCCGACGCCGTTCTCCGCCTACCGGAGGACGGTCCTCAGGTCACGTTCGACGCCAACGTGCCTCTGCGCGAGAGAATCTTCAGCTTTAGCCGCGAAGCAATTCAGAAGCTGAAAGCCAAGGCCAACAACCGCCGCTGGCCAGAAAACAACAACAACAACAACATCGCCGGCGAGTTGATGCGGAAGCAAAGCAACGATAATCTACTAAAGGAGAACAAGGCGACGACTATTCTCGAGACTTGGTTCAAGGTGAATTCGAAACCGCAAACAGTTACCGAAACGGTGGAGATTTCTTCGTTTCAATCGGTGTGCGCGCTTCTGTGGCGCGGGGTAACGCGGGCGAGGAAACTGCCTTCGTCCAAAACGACGACGTTTAGAATGGCGGTTAACTGTCGTCACCGGATAGAACCGAAACTGGAAGCGTACTACTTCGGGAACGCGATTCAGAGCGTGCCTACTTATGCTTCCGCGGGTGAGGTGTTGTCCAGGGATCTACGGTGGTGCGCGGAGCAGCTGAACAAAAACGTGAAGGCGCACGACGACGCTATGGTGCGACGCTTCGTAGACGATTGGGAGCGCAACCCGAGGTGCTTCCCACTTGGGAACCCTGACGGTGCATCCATCACAATGGGTAGTTCTCCGAGGTTTCCAATGTACGATAACAATTTCGGGTGGGGAAGACCTTTGGCAGTGCGAAGTGGAAGAGCGAACAAATTCGACGGTAAGATCTCGGCGTTCCCCGGAAGAGATGGAACAGGAACCGTTGGTTTGGAGGTTGTTCTAGCGCCCCAAACCATGGAGGCGCTAGAGTCTGATCCCGAATTCATGAAATACGCAACGTCTCAATTATGACACGTGTCCAGTTATGGTGTATCCAGCGTATTATAACTACTTGCTCGCATGGTCACGTTATGCTCGTCTTCGGACGGTGATGGGGGCTGTATCATTGTGACAGTGTTACTTTTTAGGGCTTTTTTTTTTCTTTATTATTTAATTTGAGTATGATGTTTTTCAGCTTATGAAATGGTTTCCTTTTCGTATCTCTTCCAGCATTGGATTTTTATCGTGATAGAGTTTTCAGAGACAGTTGTAATAAAATTATATAATTAATATCACCAATTGAAAAAAAAAAAACCTGGGATTCGATCAAGTACTGCCGTACTGGATTCTGTGAGTTGAATAACGGCACGTCAGAGACTTGTCCCGTTGAATTGAAGTGTGCATTTTTACGGATTATTTTGATTCTATCAACCCTACCAATACCATACCACTTAATAATATGCACTCGATGATATCAGAGTTATACAGTAGATGATTTATATCAACCAAATTCAGATGTACAAAGTTTTCGGACACAGAACAATCAAGTTGCTCCACTTTGCCTAATAAATGAAAATTTGTAGACAGTGCTGTGTCACGTTTGAATATTGGATTGTGTTTTCGTTTACTCTGATTTGGGGGAAGTTAAATAGGAAAAGGCCAAAAGAGACCCCATCATAAAACACAGTAAGGGACAGGACAAGAGTCCCGACAATCTAAAACGTGATGGATTGGACGAAATTAGAGAATATGAAAAGAAAATAAGAGAGTTGAGAGAAAATTAATGGATGCAATAAGAAAAGTAATTAAAGTAAAATTGAAGATAAAATAGGTGGATACTTATAATTTTGACGGGAACAAACTGTTGTTGTAGCTTTCTTTCGAAAAAGAAAAAAAAAACTGTTATTGTAACTGTCTAGGATTACGCAATACGGTTTGATCTTTGACTCATAAAATTAAATTAATCACAAGAGGAGTACTATAAACATACTTTTCAAAGATAAATAATTTTATCTCGAACATATCAATTCACATTGTTTTGGAATACTTATTTGTGTGAGGCACAAGTTTTTCAGAGTATATATAACATAATGATCCACAATCATATTGGAGCAACAGAACTTCCGAGATTTAAAAGTGAGAAAACCAGAAACATACAAAGAAAAAAGAAAAAGAAAAGATGAAATAGAGTCACTCACTCTGGACTTCTAAAGTATATCTAAATATTTATAACAAAAATTAGGAGTTCTAAAAAGTACTTGAGCCCGGCCAAACCAAAGAACCAAGTAATATAAAACAGGTCAAAGTAAATTAATTATTATACATTAATAAATATTAAATTATTTTTTAAAAAAATCTAAATTAATTAATTAAAAATTACTATCTTTCGAAAGCACTGACATCGAACGTAAAAAATAAATCAGATAATAATAATGATAATATGGAGTTAGAACAAAAATAAGGTTGTTAGTTGGAGGAAAAATCAGACAAGCATAAAAAAATGAATTCATCGGCGTAAAACAAGCTTAAGCTAATCGTATGACATTATTTGGCTGACAACAATTTTTCATTTTGTCAACAATTTTCTTTTTGGACAAATCATGCAGCAATTTGTCCCAGGACAACAGCATGATGACAATTGTATTTTTGTTTGATTTTGGTGGAAACAGAAATTATATGATCGTAGAGAAATAAAACAAAAAATGTTCTGAGTTAATTGTATTTTTAATCCTTTTAATTTGAATTATGTTTAATTAAGATTTTTTAAGAACTAATTTATAAGTGCATGATAAAAATATAAAAAAAATAAGGTATCCCACATGGAGAAGTTCATTATTTGAATTTATTATTTTATGAGTTGATAGGATAACATAAACTTATCTTACATGTTCATTAATTTGAAAAAAGTTATCCTACACGGGGAAGTGCATTATGAACAAATAATATAAAATAAAAAAAGAAGTTACATCTTCAACCTTTATTTTATATTATTGAATTTATTTTTTCCATTTGTATAAACATTACTTCCTTCGTCCCAAAATAATTATTGTCTTATATTTTTTTACAAAAATCAAGAATAAGTAATAAATAGATGATAAAGAATAATAATTTTATAAATAATTTTGTATCGTCATTAATTTATTTGTAAATTTTATTGTTCACTATTAATATTATAAGATATATAAATAAAAAGATAATTAATATTACAATAAAAAATTAAAATAATAATTATTTTGAAATTTTTTTCTCTTACACGATAACTATAATGAAACAAAAAAAATACTTACTATGATTAACACCACCATCATGTTATCATTCCTGTACATCATTATCATTATAATGACAATCATTACTACTATTATCCTTATATGTAATTATGACTACCATTATTTCCAACATCAGAATATGTAATTATGACCACCATTGTTCACATATTTAATTATATTGCACTTCTTCTGAATAATAAGGTTTAGTGTAACACTTACATACGAAACAAGATGAACCATTATACGGATTGGGTTTCAAACCCAAGATAGAGCAGTTCATAACAGGTCTTTATTTTCATCACAGTGCAAATATTCTTAACTTCAATAAAATTAACTTCTGTGAAGAATATTCATAGCCCTCGATCAAAACAAGACCAATAAAAGAGAATTACGGATCCACTATGTTCACATCAAATATCTATTAGTATGCAGTAAAAAAAAATCTATTAGTATTGTAATAAATCATTAAATTCTAATGTACGTACAATTCAACTAGCTTCCCTAAACTCGATGTACATCCCCCACATGTCTAGTACCCTAGGTCAATGGTATGCCGACATACAATTTTTCCACATTACTCACTATCAGCCCACAAAATATTATTCGTAGAACGCATTAGGTTTATGGAATTTGGAGGTATCTCACACAATGTGGTAACTGCTCGTACAATGAACCTTGCGGGTTCATGGAATGGAAAATGATGAATGGTCTACGATGCTTTACTTTTATTGGCATTAATTTGCAGTAGTATGCCAATCCAGTTTTCAATTCTGATACTGCAAATTTAAACCCCAAACGTATCTGCAAACAAGGGTACGTCAATATCATTTCACACAGGAGTTTCCATTGATACGGTCATAGCACAATAACTACAGTGATCAATTGCAACTAAATCTCACGTGCTAATAATATAGCTGCATGCACCGGCCAGGCTACTCTTCACCAATTTTTCTTGCAAAAGGAGTTCGTTCAACCACATTTAAAGCCAAAATAAACTTTGAGAGATAGTTAAGGTTATCAAACTCGAAAGTTTACATAAACTCTTAAGAATTTTATAAATTCGACTCATGAACTTAATTAGTAGATTCGTAAGAGTCCATTTCATATAAAAATAATAATAAAATATTTATAAATAACATATCAATTAAATATTTCAACAATATAATAAAGTAAAATAGTCAATTGTAAATTTCACAATACTTAAATAACTAAGTCTAGTAATGCATTACTACTAGATAATAACCTGCAAATATTATAGTAGTGGTAAATCATTCTCATGGAAGGTTTGATGTTATTAAAGGCGAGAATTTTTGTATTTGAGAATAACACACTAATTCAATGTATGTTGAACACTAAACAAACAGAAAACAACCTAAAATGACTTACACTTTGGTCTAATTTTTTAAACTTACTTATTCGTTGACTCGGTTGTACGATTGAGAGTCTACCGAGTTTACTTAGAGTTCATAGAGTCTACCCAGAGTCCACTAAAAAAGAGTTTACTCAAGAGTTAATTCAGAGAGGATAAATGAACTAGTAAACTCATAAGAATTGACGAATTAACTTGAGAGTTTGATAAACATGGAGATATGGAGTTTGTCTTCTTCTCATGTCAAAGTATATATGCCACAAATTTAATTAATAAAAGTCTATGATCGATGTTAGGGATATTTTATAATATTCAAAATAAGAAAGGAGATATTTTATAATGAAAAGGGAGAGAAAAGATTTAATGAGGGGAAGAGGAAGAGGATGAAGCTATAATTATTGGAAAAAAAAATCTTATTACTTTTGGTGAGGAGGACAAAGTGAAAGTAATATATTTACGAGTATTATAATATTTTTACTAAACTCTTTCAACGGAGTGATAATCAAATAACTTGAGGAAATTTCAATGAGCGTTGTGAGCTAAAAGATATTTCTCCAAAATTGGAGGAAATCAATTTTGTAACGGTGGAGCTAAGAAATATTTATGAAGTAGCAATACTGTAAGAATATTAATGAAAGTCCAAAAGGATGAAAAGAATATAAAAACAATCTAATTTGTGAATGATAATTAATAATATCATAATATATGCTTGTCAATATTTTACTTTTTAAGAAATATTGTTAACACTTTGGGGTCGGCCAATCATCCCAAGCCATTTTGACTTCGTCCCTGAGATTTTGATTCCTTTATTTTTTTCCTCACCTCCTTTTATTTCATCCTAATTAAAGACTATATTGATCAAATGACATTCCATTATATGTATAATAAACCTTTTTAAAGATAATTTTATAGTATTTTACTAGATCTTTGGATCAATAAAAATCAATTAATTATATTAGGGCTTTTTTATTGTGATTTTATCATATAAAAGGCTTTTAATTTAAAAATAAATAAATTATATTTAGAAATTTTTTTTGAAAAATTAAAAATATAAAAAAAAATCTTTTAATGAGTTTTGTATGCTTTTGGGGAAAAAAAAACCCTCTTAGATCCAATGAATATTCTGTATTGAGAATTCATATGCACCCTAATATTGTAGCTAACACCCAAAACTATAATTGAACTGAACGGAAGGTTAAAGTTGATTTTATAATTGAACTTAAATTGATTGATTTATTTAATGTACCAATTTTTTTTTTAATGTTATTAAATTTGTTTCGTTTTATTTTTTGTGTCATGAAAATCACTTTCTTACCTATCTCTAGTTTTTTGGTCAAAACATCGTTCTCATTATCTTCATGTTTTAAGTTTGATCCTAAGCAAGCCATTATCCCAGTAATACCCCTTTTGTACTGTTTCTTTCATTTTCTTCGTTGTCATTTTTTAATTTTTGGTTCAGCTATGTGGTTCTCTGAATCATATTAATATGTCATGATTTTGGGCTTTCCCAAAATACAAGTTCTATCACCGTTGTGACGTTTTGGAAAGGGCCGTAGGGAACCTCAGGCCTGGTCCATCGTAGCTAAGGGGCTTATAAGAAAACATTTAAGTATTTTACTTTCTGCATATCCTTTTTTTCTTCCTGCTCTCCCCATTTTACAGATGGTGCAGAAAGTAAAAGCCGACTTTTAATAGTAAATATTGGGCCTTCTTATGAATGATTATTAAGGATTGTTATTCTCACACTTGTTTTGAAAAGTTCGCGCACAATATTTTAATGAAATTCTTTTTTTTTACCAAAATATCCTTGATGAAAATAATTATATTGACAAAAATATTGTGAAATTACACCCCTAACAATAGAATGGAAATACTTGTGCGTTGTGTATGTGGACAAGATCTTTGTCAAAGTACACAACATAAATAAGTTTCTGTTGTTGTGTATTTTGAAAAGATCATATAGAGAAAACAAGGGAAACACATTTCCATCTCGGGTATCTTGGTCAAAAAAAGTTATTTAAAGGCTTGGGTGAACTTAGTATCCTAGGAGGTGAGATGACGAATCCCTGTGAATAATACCACATGAACCACTTCAGGACTCTGTCCACGTAGTTAAGAGGTCTATGGTAAGACCTTATTAGAGAAAATTAGGCTTTCTGACGTATGAAGCACTACTGAACTCTTTATTTGTTATTACAAGACAAAAAAAAAAAAAAAAAACAAGAAGAGGTTTTATATTTTTTTTGTACAAAAAAGAATTTTATTTTATAGGATAATTATATTTTCAGATCATGATAGATACTATATATATTTTTAGTTTTGAGAAAAAATATTGGAAAGTATATTATTTATTTTAAATAATAAATAAATTAATATTTTTCCAAAGAGCATGATTTCACCAAAGCAAGTCTTCAAAACATCCGATAAAAAGTGCTATTTTGATAAAGAAATCAAACAAACAAAATGAAATACCCTTTAAATAAATTTATGAAATTTATTTGTGATTGAAATATCCAGATTGTCTATAATTTAATTTATGAATATTTTAATTAATGTCTAAAATTTTGCTACTCATGAAAAAAAAGAACCATCCTCAAATTGGAATCATATGAATTATGAAAGAAGTAATTTAACTTTTAGTAAAGACTTTACTTTCAATAATTAGTACTGTAGTAAATAACTTAAGACTTACTTTTGTTCCACAACTTTGTACAAAAGTATTTTGTTTTTTAAAAAAAAGTTAATAAATATAAACATTATTTTTGTCAAAATAATCTAAATCAACCGCTCAACTGAACTATTTTTGAAAAAATCGGAATAAAACCAAACCATAGTCACCATCAGCGGCGACAGTACCGAAGAGTTTAACCTATTGTTGGGATTGCTTGTTCCTTTGATATGAAGGTCACAAGTCTCAAGCTTTCAATTGATCATTTGACTTCAACTGAGTCCCTGTTTCTGATCTCTTAAGATTCACTTATTTAATTGTTATTGTACTTCCTGATGTTTCATTTCTTCAGATTGAGTCTCTTCACCATTTTTTGCAACTGAGATTTTGGGTTTTGTTGATCGTGCCTAGGTGAAAAGCTGAGATCTTTATTTTGAGAATAGCAATTATTCATCTATTTGGACGCTGGGTTTTATCAAAATGAGGAAGCGTCAAGTCTTGAAGCATTCAATTGCTATTGTAAGCATGCTGGTGTGTGTTTGCTGCTTTTTTATTGTGTCTGTGACTGTTTTCAAGCTCCCAGAGGCCCCAAGAAAAGATAGGCAAATGGGGTTTTACCCAACAATCAGATCCAGAAAAGTTTCCCTTCAAGATTTCAACTTGGGTAAGTTTGGGGAAATGATGATTGACATGTTGCCTCAAGATCTTGCTTTTACCGTATTTGTTCCGTCCGAGGATGCTTTCAAGCGAGATCTGCGTCTGTCGGTGAGTGATAGTTTGAAACCAGACAAGTTCAATGATACTTACGCGATTGTGACTCGTATTTTGGGGTTTTCAGCTGTTCCTAGGATACTTTCTTCGGCTAATGTGCAATCGGGTGAGCTTGTGAACTATGATTCGTTATCTGGGTTTCCCTTGTATGTCTCAAAAGACATCGATGGAATGCTTGTTGTTAATAGGATTCGATCAGAAATAGTAGATGTTAGGAAGAAGGAGATTGTTGTCCATGTCATGGATGGGGTTATTATGGATGCTGAATTTGAGCAATCGGTTTTAGCTGAGGATGATACAGAGGAGGATTGACTTGACTGTATTCGGGTTTTGCCCTTTGATTTTGGCTTCATGTTTTGTTGTATTCAACGGTGGCATAACAGAATTAAAAAAAAAACAAACAGTGCCATTGTCTTTTCACTTGTACATGTTACAATGTATCTCTTTTCCTGTACACGGCCCTACTGTTGGCTAGTCCTACAAATCCTGGAACTTGCCCCCATTTCAAAATAATTGTTAAAAAGGTATCACGAATTACTTGTAACGATATATTTAATGGGGATAGTCTCCTCCTTTGCTGTCCATTTTTTCGTTAGAAGTCTTTACCTCTCAATTGTATGTTAACTGATTTTACTCTCTTCATATTTTATCTGAAGTTTTATTTCTCAATCACACATTCCCATTTTTTTAACTTCCTCCATTTCTCTGTTTTATTAAAAAAATGTAGAGTAACATCGAGTACCTCCCTTTCCCCTAATAGATTTATAATTTTAGCTCATCTATAAAGCTGTTAATGATAAGGTAGTCTTAAATTAGTAATAGAAGTAGTAACAAAAAATATACTATATCACAGTCAAATTTATCACCTAATATTTTTTTAAAGATAATGTATAAAAAAATGAAGGCCTTGAGTAATTCAGGTTCAGGCCAAGACATGTGTGTTGTTAGCCTTTGCAGTTGTCACAACTCACAACCATGTTTGAGAGAAAATACTAAATACTGAATTTAAAAACAAGGAGTTGGTTTTCATACATACCACATTTTACATGGCCTGTAATGTGGCGGCCAGTGTCAGAAAAAACTGAAACTTTAATTACGCATTCCTAAGGAATAACTGATACATTAACCTTAAATCAAACTAAAGAGGTGTTAGCATTCTAACATTCTCACTCTTAAATTATATGCAAAAGCATTTAGCTTACTTTTGAATCTTCAACCATTTCAAGCATGCTACGAAGTTTCAAGAACTATCTAACTTGACGAGCTTTGTCATTTTGGTTAGAAGTTCTTGAGAATTACAGTAGCTCGATACAACTTCATCTTTTACAAATTAAACTATCCATAAAACAGTTCTTGTTATCGATTGTTCAGTCTTCTTATTTTTATAATTTTTTTCATTTAATCAGTGTAAATATTACAGTTTTTTCTTAGTACCACAAGTCCTTCGATTTTTGAGGAAAAAATTGTGATTTTTGAAGAAATTAAAAAATCATAGAATTTAGAAAGAATAAATGAAAATAAAAAATTACTAAAAATAAAAATGCTCTAATAGATATTGGTTTTAAAAAATCAAAAATAAAAACCAAAGAAAAATTATACAGTATCTTTTTGTTATTAAAACAGACTTATTTATAAAAGTACAGCAATATATAAAGCATTTATGGAGCGTTTGGTAGGGGAGACACTCAGCCAGCGGAGAAAAGGATTTCACTTTTGTTACTATTGTTTTTAAAGACGCGACAGATTACGTGAGTACATAACAAGTGAACTAACCAGTCTAATACGTAACGGCCTCAAAGGCTCAAACAAGAAACCTACTTAATTACTTATGCAATATTATGCCCAGCATTTTACAGAGTCAATAAATAAAATACTGATATTCCAAGATTTTGGGGTAAATCACAAAAGGTAACTTCCATAAACAAAATTGCATTTCCTCATGAATAGACAGAATCACAAAATCTGAGCAGCCGTATTCAACTTTTCTGCCAGGCTAAGCTGTGTCCTAGTGATGCTTGATAAATATAGCAAGAGCAAGTGGTCCTGCAAGGATTAACACTCTTGTAAGCCAAAAATAAAACTGAGAAGATGTGTTGAATACTTGATCAAAACTTATCAACAACATCGCAAACTGATTCAAAAGATAGATTTTATATAGTGAAAACATGATCAAAACTTTATCTTACCTGCAAGCTGTCATTCACAAGCTTCTCAAAAGCTGATGAGGGCAATTTGGGAATGGAGCCTACAGCATCTGATATAAATCTCCCAATTTTGTTGTCAGGATCAATACGCCCTTCCTGATATGAAAGAATAAAAGGTTGAATGCAGTTTAAAAGAAATGTGACGAGAAACAAGAGAGAAGGCAACGCCAGCATACCACAACATCATCAACATATTTGTAAATGTCATCGATCAAGGCCAATAGATGTCCCATTAATGCTTCCATCCCTTCTAAATCAGAGGGGATTTTGTCGACAGCAGTTGCCTTCAGAGTATCAACTGTCATCACCAGAATTAACACAATCAAGTTTTCAATTATTCAAGTTGAAGGGCATTTCTTGAATTCTCATTAATCTCAGATAAGTTTATTAATTAATTATAGAAGATTTAAAAAGGCGGAAAATAAACCAATAATTATATTGACAAGACACTGATAGTAAAGAATGAGAAAAACCTCACATAAAAGCCAGAAGCTTTCTTACAAATATAAAAAGTTATATAAATGAACACAACTATAGATATAATATTCATATATACTTCCACTCTGTATGGAGTCTTTCAACTAAAGAGGCATTGCCCTGTAGATCCCAAAAACATTTTTTTTCTGAATAAAACATTCATTTTATCAACAGAGAAAAGGGAGAACACAAAGGGGAAAGGTGGGAAGGAAATCCTCCTAAAAATTAAACAAAAAAAAAATTAACAAGTAACAAATACATCAATGCAACAAAGCTAGTCAATCTCCCCCCAAAATATTTGTAATGGACAGTTGGACACCCCTTAAAAAAAGGCCACGTGGTTTCATTGGTTTGTAATCCAAAATTCTAATCTTGTCAATTGTCATAAAGCAACTGTCTATCTGAAGAGATATTCTAAAAAATGCAAGTTATGCTCCACTGGATGCACCAGAGGCCCATGAGGTAACAATACAGATAGTGACAAAAAATCTGGCTTCTTTACTTCTATCAAACTAGTTATCAAAAACTGGTCCAAGGACTTGGAGCACACCCAAACATATTGCGGACAAGAAAGTGGCCCACAAGTTTTCAGGGATACATTTCACAAGAAAAAAGGAAAAAGACCCATATACCAGTGTTCCCAAACAAAAATGAGTATAGATTGCCTTTTGCTTTAGGTCATGATCAACGAGCAACAAATACAATATCTTTTACAACTAATTTCTCAAAATACCACAGATTTTACACATACGAAACAGAACGAAAACCATCTTAAAAATAAATTACCCTTAAATGAAATCAGCAATTAGCTTTTGACATGAACTGTAGACAAGTTAGTTGATCTAGTTAGACTTCATACTCTGAAATTTATGCAGAACAGCATCAGTAGGCAATCTAATGTCAACAATCAACTTTTGACAAAAACTTCGTATTATTATTTGCAGGAATTGTAATGTAAAGAAGGGCTCAGGTAAGAAATCTAAAAGATGATAAAGCAAAAGAGATAAAAGAGAGTTTTTACATTTAGGTTCTACATTACATAATTAAGAGCTAAAGCCATGCATTATGTCCAAATAATTTTTATCTGGCAAGATTTTCTTGAAAATGTAATCAAGAGCAATATTAATAATTGACTAAGGAAAAGGAAAATATAAGCACTTCTCTCTGCAGCTGCATTCATGAATTGATGAAAGCAAGTACATAAGCTTTTGCAAGTATTTTACCCAAGAAAACAGGAAAGCTTTATAAAAGGAAAACAGAAATATAATAGAGATGAAGTCCAACAATACATACATCCAATGCGCTCAGCTTCAACCATACGAAGATCTAAAGGAATTTCTTGAAACTGTGCAGCAATTTGATGATCTCCAAGAGATAAATTGTGTGAAACATATGCTTTTATGGTGCCTGCTCCCTTTGTGAATCCTGTGTCAACGGTCAAATGGATAGGATTGGGTACTTCTCGAGAATAAAATTCATGGATTAATGCACTACCACCAGTTACTCCAAGACCAGTTGAATACCTGCATGAAATAACCATAATTAGCTACAGTGAAAGGAGGTTCATAAACTGGTATAATAGAACATTCTCTAAGAACATAAAGAGTAAGAAGGAATAAAAGGGGAAAAAAATATACAAGCTTAAATGAGTTCAGCAGTCCATTTGCACTCAATAAGTGAATCCCATTAACAAAAACCCGTACCTAAAACCACTAGGGCATCAAGAACTGAATACTATTCCTAGAATTTGGATTTGGAACTCACTCAACCTCAAAAGCTAGTTCATATGGTGAAAGTTGTCTCCTATTTAAATAAACTATTTTGGTCCTATCATTAATCAATGTGGAATTGGACATACACGAGGAATCTAATAGCAGTCCGACAGCAGGTGGCGGATAGGCTCAACAATAAGCACTGGGATAGGTTTGGATACCATCTTAAAATTTGAGTTTGAGTCCCACTCAACCCCAAAAGCAAAGGGTTTTCTCCACTTGTATACACTACACTATTTTGGTCATATCATAGTCAATTTGGGACTACCAACAACCATCGCATAAAAACAATAAAGGTTTAAATTGCATTGAGAGGGTTTATTGATTCCACATCACACAACGCACCATGCTTCTTAACAAACAATGATCACCTATTGAATTCCACATTCCCATTGACAACATTGTGAATACAATACACGGAACTTTAAAATAGTAAAGGGTCAAAAGAATAGGACTTACCACCCAACTATAACTTCCTTTGGGTTCACCTTCTGGTGGGATAATAACATACTATGGTGATACTCAATATCCAAAGCGACCTGTGAAAAAACAAATCAAAAATTAAGTAAACTCCAAAAACAGAAATAACGGACTTCTACACGTAAACATCATCCATAAAATAAAATCGTAGAAACAAATCAAGAATAAAAAAAAATAAGGGTAAGGAGTGTAAAAATCGAATGTAGGCGAAAGAGTGTGCAGGACCTGGTCGACGGACTCGCTGTGCGGAACGGCGTAAGAATTGCGGACATCGACGGTTCCGTCGGGGAGAATGGAGCCGAGTAGCGTTCCGATGACGCGCTCCGCTTGGTCGAGACGACGGACGTAGCAATCGCAGATGTTGAAGACAACGAGAGGGTGAACTTTCGTCGAGAGGCTCTGCGAAGAAGAGAACTGCAACACCGTGCGCTCCGTCGCCGCCATGCTCGGAGCTTCCATTAACCAAGCACGACGTATGTTTGTGTGAGTGAGCAACAAGAGAGCCACAACTTTGGCGGGTGCGAAATATGTTAGGATTTTGAGTATGGGCCAAGCTAGGCCCAAACAAGTGGACTTCGGTGTTTTTGTTTTTATTGGATCGGGCATGCTCAAAAAACAAGTTAGGAGTGGACTTACCAAACACAAAAAAGTGAGGAGGTGCACCAGTTATAAATGTTAATTAAAAAATAACAATTGAGATCTTTATAATAAAATCTCATATCTTTATAATAAAAATCTCAATAATATATTGGGATTCTACTTTGCAATCATATGTGACACAAAAAATAGTTATAAGATTAATCCAATGGAGAAGAAAAAGAAAAAAAGGTTGTGAATTTAAATTTGTCGTTAACAAAAACTAATAATTTTAGTAATATAGAATTGACATAATAAGTTGGTTGAACTTTGAATGAGAAAAGGAATTATCTAATTTAAGGTGATAAACACCTATCAATTTGAAAAAATAAAATAAATAATAATTAGTTGAAGAAAATTGAACTAAAATTTAAGCTAAATATGTGTATGCAAATAAGAATTGACACATTTTGTCAAGTCTTTAGCTTATGCTCCCAAAGAAACATGTCTTTTTCCTGATCTAAACTTTTTATTACCAAAAAAAAATTGACACATCTTCTCAAATCTTTAGCCTGTGCTCCCAAATAAACATATCTTTTCCTAATCCAAACTTTTTATGTACCAAAATAAAGCTAGAAAACTGTATTGAGCACAAAATCAACCTATGGCAATATGCTTTAAGTTTTGTTAACTTTATATGCATTCCCACAAAGCTTAATCATCGTCGTACAATTTGAACTTAATAGTTTAGGAACAGAATTTTTCAAGTTTTTTTTTTTTTTTTTACGTTATAATGTAAAAATGTGTTTATAAAAGTCATGTGACAATCCAGCATGTCTGTTCCATGAACATTTGGGGGCCAAGAGCAATCATATAGATTCAAGACGACATAAAAACAAATGTGCAGAAGAGCACCTTTAGCATCTCCAATAAGATTCGATATTTTATCATCAATAAGAATATACATATTTGTTTCTTTGTTTTATGGAACAAGACAATGTCATGTCATATTATTAAAAACAAAAATGCACAAGAGCTTTATATATATATATATATATATATATATATATATATATATATATATATATATATATATATATATATATATCATTATCTGTAAACGGGTTCGTCATCTTATGCATAAATATAATTTGCGTTGTCTCGTCATAACATGTGATCATCACTATCATGTTCTTAAAATAAAATCAGAGTATATATATCCAAATAAGTCAAGTCATTCAAATAAGCATTTCTAAAACCTACCATTAAACAAGTTGTGTATAATTTTCAACACTAGCAGCACTGTAGTTATACCTTATTCTTTTTTTATATATTTATATATAGAAGTCTTCAATTATAATAACTGATCACCACATTGGAATATGAATATGAACCATTTTCTATATATAATATATAAAAACAACTTGTATTACTTCTTCCAACTTTTAGGTTATGCGCAAATATGTCAATTCATGCACCTTGGCTACTTTATTAGTTGTTAAAATCCATCGCACTATAACCATTATATTCAGCGAAACAGAAAAAGGACAAAAGGATACAGGAAAGAAGTAATGCTTTACGTACGGTTTTAGAAGTAAAACAGTTAAATTTGAAAGATAAACAAAGGAACAAAAGAAAAAAATTCAGATGGTAACAAAATCAACAGGAAAAAAAAAACTAGAAGACACGTCAAGACAGCTGGGAATAGGCCAAAAGGGAAATATCCCAGCAAGAGGTTTGGATGAGGACGGTGTTGAAATTTGTTGGTGTTATGGTGAAGTGCTGTTTTCGGAATGAGAAATTACATAAGAAAACATATATATATTATTCATTTTAAAGCAATTGAGATTGAATTCTGTGGCTGAGTTTCTTGTACAAGCAAAAGGGAGTAATATCATCTATCCCTTTTCTTTTCTCTTTTCTGAAACACGGATATTTTTATAACCTTTTTATAATTAAGATAGATACATAAATTAAAAGACAGATAAGTATGAGATAAGATAAATTATGTGATAAAAAAAGTAATATAAAAAGATGAATAAAAATAATATAACTATGAATACTAGAAAAAAAAATATAACTCTTTTTTCTCTATTTCTCTCGCTATAACATAAGACTTTCTTAAAATAATTTATATAATATTTATTCATAAAATTTATCTTTTTAATCATATTTTTTTCATTTTTAAGACTTGAATTCAATACTTTATATAAGAGATCTTAATTCAGTATCATTTGAAATTTCAAATGAAAGTAATTTTGATAATATCTATTATAACACAAAATGTGATTAATCAAGAAAATAATTTTAAACATTAAATATAAATATTTGAGAAAAACACTCTCCTTAGTGACATTTGGACAGGATCCGTCGCAAATTGAGTTTTTTTTTTGTTTTAAAAATTGAACTTAATTATTTTTATAGTTTTGATACATATTAGATTTCGACACATCATTTGTTTATTAAAAAAATATTTTAGTAATTAAAATTAAAAAATACAACCAATAAGTATCTTAAGAACATTTAATTAAATTATAAAAATAGAAAATACTTAACAAAATATTATATTTAATTCATTGAGAATCAAGAAAGGTATTAAATTTTTAATTAATATTTTTACACTTGCAAAAGCTTTTTTAAGAACACTTGTTAGTATTCATTTTAAACTAAAAATATTGTTAAGAACAACGAGTAATTTTTGTGTGAAGAAATAACGAGTAACTTAAAAGATATTTATTAAGTAACAAAAAAAACTATAGTACTCAATATAACCAAAAAAATATTATGTTTTTTTTTACAAGACCACCTTCACTTTTCACAATAAATAATCTTTCTCAAATCAAATCAAGTAAGAATATTATAAATGATAATTTTTTTAATTATTTAATACAACTCCGTATAAAAAGATATTATGTTTGATATATTTTTCATTTGAAATTCTTAAAATGGAACTCAAAAGACCTCATTATATTAATCTTAAAATAAAAAAATGAAGAATTTGTTAAAATATTAATAAATATCAGTGTAAAATTTATTGTATATTATAATCATGGAGTTTGGGATGCGAGAGATATCTTAGCAAATAAGGAAATAATCTCGTGAATTGTTTTAGACTTTGTTCTAATAAAAACAAATGGAAGGAAGTAAGGTGAATGAAGACATAATAGCCCATTTGATCATACTTGTTTGGCAATATATAGAAATAGGGATCAAAATAATTATACAATATTGAGATCGAAGGAAAAAAGTTTTTATCCCTTTTTCCAATCGAGGCATTTGTATGAAGAGTAGTGGGATGGATGTTTTTTATCATTTTACTTTTACCCACGAATCTTTTTATCTTCTTTCTCGTTCATTATCCTTAATCATTATTGTAGGAAAAAATTATTAGGTGGTCCAAGATCATCAGGTCATCCATGGTCTCGAACAGTAATTATATGATACTTATACAATTAAAGAATTGGTAGGACATGAAGAGGATAATTTTCTCTCCAGCTTCAAAGCCATATACAAATGGCAAAATGGCATTGTGTCGTCGAACCATTTGGCATGGATTTTGTGTACAGCTGCTCCTCTAGACTTGTAGGATAAGGAGTGTTTCGAGCAACTAGTGATCTTCTAAGGTGAGTATGTGGACATGGTGGATGAGACGAGGACATTTTCTCGAATAGATGCAGCGCCAATTTTGGTGTACACCTTAAGTCTTCAATCAATCAAAATAGAGTTGCAAATTATGATTAATGGAGAAATCTATCTTGTAAGGATGGTAGGAGACACCGGGGGGGGGGGGGGGATATGTGTTGTTGTTATCAAAAAGGTGCTTTGGGGGGTAGAAGAGGATTTGTCCAATGGTAGTGAAGTGGGTATTGATGTTAAATCTCACATGTCTAAATGCTTCTTAGAGGATATGAAGGGTATGGATTTGGATGAACGAGGGAATGGACAACAGATAAAGATAATTGATGGTCGGAGGCTTGCTTGAAGGAAAAGAAGACAATTTAGAACAGGGGCAAGTGATGTAAGGCACGTGGGGGTGACACATCACTATCATAAAAGAGTCTATGAATGTCAGGATTCCTAATCTGGTTGGCCGTGATAGAGTACTAGAGGAGGTGACAAGAGGATTGGAGGGAAAGAATATTGATCATGACAATGGAAATGAGGAGGAGTAGGGGACGAAAAGTGTCATCACATAGTTCTATGAAGGAGCTAGTGAAGATAGAGGTCTCATGGTCATTGGGCTTGAGAAAGGTTTGGTTGTGATTAAAGAAGAAAGGGATGAAGTGGTTAGGCATAAAATCATTGGACTAGGAACTTTGAATTGAGGGAATGTTGGGCCTGGACTAGACTTAGGCCGAGGAGTAGCACTAGGTCATAGTAATACCCAAAAGAAAAACATATATACAAAGAAGAAAATGATTATTGATGCTGAATTTATTAGGCTAACTATAGGGAGAAATTATTTAGGCTAACACAAATCTTTGAAAAACACTAAAAGTGCACAATAGTACTTTAGTGATGACAATAGATTTAGGCTCCTTTCTAAGAACGGGCCCTTGTCTTGCATATGGGGATATAAGTTAGATGGTGAGGAAGATAGTATCTCGGTTAGAACAAAGTAAGGTGATGAGGTAGATAACAATCAGTATGAAGGTGCACAACTGAAAGGAAACATCTGGAATGAGCTCATAGGAGTGAGTAAAGGGCCAATTCAAAGTGGTTTTTCCAGCGACAAATGTAGCACTTTAGTCAGTAAGAGGGACTCTAATCAGCTTTCAAGCGTTAAAAGAAGGTGAAAGGTATTTAGGCATGGTTGTTTCTCATCCAACAACTCGATGCCAAATGACAATATTAGAATTTGAAATTAAAACTACTGGCTAAAATCGATTAAGGAAAAGGAAAACAGAATTATGGAGGTAGATGTCATGATTAGTGTAAATCTAGAGGGAAGGGAGAAAGAGATGATACAACAATTATTATTGTTGGAAAAAAAGATTATTTGATGAAAAATAGGAAGGAAAGAAAGGGGTGGAGGGACACCAAGATAAGTTTTAATGACGGTGATGACGTATAATGTTAAGGGTTTAGGGGGACATTGAAGGTAAAAAATGTGAGGGAATTTTTAGAAAAAGAAGAGACACAATTACTTATTTTGCAAGAAACAAAAAAGAAGAAATAAAGGATGAGTTGTGCTTTGCTTTGGGGGGGATCAAAAAGTGTGGTCAGAGGCAAATCCACCTGCTAAAGCGGCTGGAGGTTTCTAAGTTTTTGGAATAAAGAAGTTTTCTCCTTGAATAATGTGTTTATGTGACATGGCTTTCTTGGCTTTCTTGGTTTGGAAGGGGCTTGGAAGGATAAAAATGTGAAATTTATTTTTGTGAATTATGGAGAAGAGTAGACTTTGGAAGGATTTGAAGACTTGTAAGGCTAACTCGAATGTGTCTAGATGGTGTGTTTTGGGAGACTTTAATAGTATACAACATGGAAGATAATGAGTTAGGGAAAGGTAAGGTTCTCAAAGAGGTAGAGATACAGAGAAATTTAATTCATAAAAGAGATGGAGCTTTGTGATATACCCCTCGTTGGTAGGAGCTTCACTTGATACCAACCTAATGGGAGTGCAAAAAGTATAATTGATAGTGTTGTTATCTAGTGAATGATTGAACTCTTGGCAAGGGTGTACTCAATATGTATTAAATAGAAGCATTTCCAACCATTGTCCTTTGGTGATGTGAATTAATCTCTTTGATCAGGGCCCTAAACCTTTTAGGGTACTCAATTTTTGGTTTCAAGTTAAAAGCTTCCATGAAGTTGTGAAGGAAGTTTGGAAGGACCTTGTGGTGCAAGGTTGGGGTGCCTTCGTCTTGAAAGAGAAGTTTAAAGGTGTTAAGGTAGCTTTGAAGAAGTGGAATGTGGAAGTGTTTGGTTTTATGAACACTAAGTTGAGACAAATAGAGATAAATCTTAATGAGCTTGACATTCTTGATTAAAGTGATGGCCTAAGAGAAGATAATTTAAAGAAGCGACTACAACTTAAAAAAGATTTTTTGAGAGTTGCCAGTTTTAATGGATCTTTATTATGCCAAAGGTCAAGAGAAAAATGGCTAAAGAAGGGAGATTGTAATTCAATTTTTTTTTTTCATTCCATTATCAATTGGAAGAGAAGAAAAAAATTGGTAAAAGGCTTGCTTATGGAGGAGGGTTGGGTTAAGGAGCCAAGGGTGGTTAAGAAGGAGGTGAAAAAAAATTCTTTGAGAGGAGATTTGAGGAGAATGCCATGTGGAGACCCAAGCTAGATGGAGTTGACTTCAAACAAATATCAATAGAGGATAATATGGTGCTCATTGTGGAATTTGAAGTTGAAGAAATGAAAGAAGCAATATGGGATTGTAGCAATGATAAAAGCCCCATCTCGAATGGATTGATTTTCCTTTTCATCAAAGAATTTTGGGAATTATTGAAAGGAGACATCTGGAGATTTCTAGTGGAATTTCATAAACATGGAGTTTTTCCTAGAGGTACTAATTCTTCTTTTATATCGTTGATAACTAAATGTGAGAATCCTCAAAATTTTGGTGACTTTAAGCCTATTTCTCTTATAGGTTGTCCATACAAAATATTAGCTAAAATGTTAGCTAATAGATTGAAAAGGGTGTTCAAGAGAGTTATTGATGAAAGAAAAATTGCATTCCTTGGTGGAAGACAACTATTACATAGTGTGGTGGTGGCCAACGAAGTGGAGGATGATGCAAAGAGAAGAAAAAAGAATTGACTCATTTTTAAAGTTGATTTTGAACAGGCTTACAACTCAGTTTCATGGGATTTCCTTTTCTACATGTTACACCAACTGGGAATTCATAAGTCATGGATCAAGTGGATAAAGGGGTGTCTTGAATCATCTTGGACCTCAGTTTTGGTCAACGAAAGTCCAACTAAAGAGTTCAAATGTTCTTAAGGGCTATGTTAAGAGCATCCCTTATCTCCTTTTCTATTCTTGGTGGTGGTGGAAGATATAAATGGCCTTATGCGCAAAGCTAAAAAAAAGAACTTGTTCGAAGGGTATAAGGTTGGCAAAAGTGAGTGAAATTAATGTTTTGCAATATGCTGATGACATGATCTTTATTGGTGAGGTGAGTGCGAGGAATGTAACTTGTGTCCAATCTTAGAGTTAATTTTCACAAAAGTTATTTTAGAGCTATTAGAGTGGGTGGTGATATGGTTGCTAGATATTCTAATTTGTTAAATTGTATAACTCTCTATACCTTTTGTATATCTAGGATTACATGTTGGGGCGAATCCTAAGAATATTGACATGTGACAACCCATTGTTAAGAAATTTCAAAAAAAGGTTGACATTTTGGAAGCATAAACATATTTCCTTTGCAAGAAAAGTATGCCTTATCAGATTTACCTTTTTTCAACCTCTCATTCTTTAACAATCCTAAAGAGGTATGTGCAAGAATTGTAGGGATCCGAATGAAATTTTTGCAGGGAGGGGATGATAATAATAGTAAAATTTCTTGGATAAAGTAGGAGGATGTTTGTAAAAGTAAGATAGGAAGCCTTGGGGTGAAAGTCATTGCGATTTTCAATGGAATACTTTTAGGCACATGGAGGTGGAACCTTTTTCATAATAAAAAGGGTGTTTGGCTTGAAGTGTTATTTTCAAAATATGAAGGATGATAGATTTTTTAAGTGATCAAAAGTCTGCATTGGAAAATAATTGGTGGAAAGACTTGAAGAAAGTTTGTAGAGGTAGTTGTGGTGACTTATGGTTTGATAGAGGGATTTGGTGGAAAATGGGTGTGGGAAATAAATTTATATTTTGGAGGATGTTTGAGCATAAAAGGAATGTTTGATAAGCAAAATTTTGAGATTATATCTTATATTGGAACAAAAAAAGAAAGTCATTGGTGAGATGGGGTTTTGGAGGGATGAGAAGTGGTGATGGAATCTTTTGTGGAGGTAGCAAGTGTTTGAGTGGGAGGGTGAGCTAATTTTTCAACTAACATCTTGTTTGGCAAATGTACAAGTACTTGAGAAGGGTGACTCTTGGATTTGAAAGTATGGTCCCTTAGGTTTATATACCTCAAATTCAGCATATACTTCTCAATTCCTTGAGGCGAAGGAGGTTAATGTCATCTTTGAGGAGCTATGGTGGCAAAAGATTCCAAGCAAAGTGGCCTTTTGTTTGTGGAGAGCTTGAAGAGATAGATTACCTTCTAAGGATAATCTTAGATGATGCAATATCACTGTTGAAGAAGTTGATCTAAGATGTCCCCTTTGTAATCAATGTAGAAAGACATTTTATCATCTTTTTATAACATGCCACATTGCCAACAGGGTATGGAATGAATGTTATGGTTGGATATCTCTTGATTTTGCAATGGTTCATTTAGGTTTCCTGTGTAGTCATTTCTGGTTGCATTCGGATTTTGGTAGGACTAAGAGGGAGGGTAATATATGGAAGATCATATGGTGTCTTTTGCACTGGAAGAAACAAAACAACTGTATTTTTTTAACTAAGATATTGTCAATTGCTCCCTACTGGTACAAGATATTAAGTTTTGTGCGTGGGCTTGGCTTCGCTCCTTGGCAAAGGATTTACCACCTCCTGTGCACAATGAAGCAAGAACATTCAAGCTTGCCTAATTTGCTAATATTGTTGTTGCTAATGTCTCAAGTTTGTTGCATATATAATTTTTGGTGGCCTTAGATTAAGTGGTGGTACTCGATGCTCTGATATACTTCTACAATAAACAAATCGTGGGGGTTATTACAGGGTTATGAGGTAGCAAGGCTAGAATTAGAGTATTAGAGTATCTAAGAGCACATATGGTTTTGATGAATTTGTTTTCAATTACTTTGATCATGGTCTGTTAACACTGGGATAATTAGTATTTATTTATATCGTAGGTGGTATTATTACCCATTAATCTAATTGCTATGCTTTCAGTTTGTTACCTATGTTATGTAAAACTTGTCTAAGTTATTAAACTTATGTGTAGTTTCAATGAACTTATCTCGAGAGAAACACAAGAACACATTAAAAAATGATCAAAAGTGAGAATTAAAATTCGAGAAGTTGAATGCGTCATCGAAAAAATCTATTTCAATCAAAATTGATTGTTTCAATGACTTCATTAAAGCATGTGGAATTGGAAAGTGCTAAAAAGCAAGGCTTTTTCGAAAATCAAAATATTAGTTGAAGCGATTACAAAGAAGTTACATGAAGACATCAAATAACATTAGATTTATGTATTTACAAATATTGTTGTACACATGTCAAAATCATAAAATTCAATCATTAGTATTAAAAGTTTATAAATAAGACTTACATCAGTCAAATTTCGGTGCATTAAATCGTATGACGTACTTAACGCCTCAAACATCGATAACATCTCACATCAAAATTGACTACTGGTCCAGAAGGTCATCATGTATGTGCTCATTCTCATCTTTTATGAATTTATGTCTATTCACTTTAGTGCATCTTTCTAAACCCTTTATTTTTTTTAATTTTTATTTCTTCTTGAAACTTTTACTTTTTCCATCTCTACTTAAGATTACTCATAAAATTACTGTCAAAATTGAAATAATTATAAAAATAACATTTTAATCAAAAATACTATTATATAATTTATTACAAATCATCTTATTGATCATTATACGTATTATTATAATTAAAAATAAATATTTTTATCGAAATTATTATTATTATTATATGCATTAAATATTAGATAATTTTTTAATAAATTAAAAATTAAGAAATTATTTATTTAATTAAAAAGAACTTACAATCAAGGTCTCATCTTTTGAATATTTATTTATTAATAAAGTCATTTAGTGAAAATTACTCAATTTATTATGAAATATATTCCATTTAAATAAATAAATAATAATAAAATATAAAATATCTTATTTGAATAAAAAGATATTTTAAAAAATAAATTTAAAAGAATGACCCTAAATCTTGATTCCTCAAAAAATTGAGGAAATTTAGAAAGAGAAGGATTTTATATTACTAAACTAAATTATCCTTGTTTTAATAGTTAATTAGGAGTGTATAACCCTTTTTAACTTATGAGAATTCATCATCATTGATAATATAAAATTATTTTTTAATCATAAATTATTATAAATAATAAATTTATTAATTTTTCCTAATGATAATTTTTTATTAGATGACGATATAAAATTATTTTATCTTATTAATATATATGACCATAAAATTCATTAAATAATAAGAATTTTCATTTGTTTTCCCCTAAAATATCCCTGCATTTTGTTAAATTTCCTCCCTTTCAATAAAATTCCTTCCAATTAAACTAACCAGTGTATTAATGAAAGTGATTAGATTTTCTTAAAAAAAAGTTAAAAGTTAAGTGACTTGGGTTATGACTTTGAGAATTCACCAAGATCATATCAAGACTTGGTACTTATAAGTTATTTTATCCACAAAATTCTCGTAAATCAACAATTGAAACTCACATTTTTTACAGGATACAAATCCAATCCTGACAAATTAACTGAACCTTTAATTAGTAAAAAGTAAAAAGGGTTAGAATCTGTCAATCGAATTCCCTACATTTTCTCTCCAATCCAACAAAGTATTTGTTTAGTGATTAGACATCGGTTGAGGTCTCTTTTATTCTCGCTAATTCTGAAGTGGATTATTTGAAGAACTTTTGAGGCAATGTTATCAGTGACATTCACAATTAGAAAAGCAGAAATCACATTTTATTCCTAGTTGGCATTTGATATTTTGATAATAAAAAAAAAAAAGCAAATGCTAAATCACAAGAATCAAGCATGAGTATATGATAATGATTTATACGTGTCAAATTATTAATGCTTTCTCCTCAGTTACCCATCCCACGAGTGCCACGTCTTTTCCGTGAGAGGATTCCATGGAAGTAACTAGAAGGAAGCGGCATTCCCGTTGAAGCTGATAAGATCAAACTTGTCTTAATTTTAGCACAAAAAAAATATAAAAACAGTGTACGTTTTTTCCCCAAGGCTATGATCACAAATCATTATTAAATGGACAACACTAGAATATGTGCATTATTGAGGAAGAAAAGTGGTCCCATATTAAGCAAGAGACATCATTCATCCACCCACCCACCCACCAAGCCAACCCCACTTCTCACTCTCACCGGATTTCAATTATCCATAGCAAGTGATAACGGGCACAGGCGTGGATAAAAAGAAACCCAACCTTGTCATATACTTGGGGGAAGAGGGCAACAAATATTACATAGAAGACATGGTGGGGGCCAGAGAAAATAAAGAGATGCATATATATGACTCTGGTGTTATTTTTGATTTTGCAAATTAAATTACACAATCACAGCCGTACATCACACATGAGTTGGGCCTCTTCCAACTTAAAAGCAGAGGATAACATTGGCCCATGACGCGACACATGCACCACCTAATAATAATAATTTTACATCTTTACATACAAAATACAAAGACTTTAAATTTTAAAAAGAAGAAAAGAGATAAACAGATCATCTTAATGAAATGAAACCAAAACCCACAAACATTGGCTTGATTTTTGTTGTTGTTGTTGTTCCCAACTTGATTAAGCATGAACCGTTTGATTGAATCACTTGGACTTGAAGGGAATGGCCCTGATTACGACCTGGTGGTAGAGTGCTGCAAGAGCAGCACCGATGAATGGTCCCACCCAGAAGATCCACTGCACAGAAAACGACAAACAATAAGCGTCAGAGATCAAACGCTCCAGATTCGTTTTCCCGAAAAATCTAAAATTGGTTCAAATATTTCTTAAAATGATTTTTTTTTTTACCAATTATGAAATAAATGAATTAATTAACAACTTACGTGTTCATCCCAACCAAGGTCCTTGTTGAAGATGATAGCAGCACCAAGACTACGAGCAGGGTTGATACCAGTTCCGGTGATGGGGATGGTTGCCAAGTGAACCAAGAACACAGCGAACCCAATTGGCAAGGGTGCCAAAATCTACTCATATATTCAACCCACACAATTAGATTTAGTTCATAATAAATGGTTTTTTTTTTTTTTTTTTTTTGTGTTTGATGGCTATGTAATTTACATATCATCTAATCACAAATTCCTCCTAGATAATTATTTTAAAAGATAACAATTTTAACATATATGGAAGATTATGAAATCTCTGTTTAAGCATGGGGAGTACATAATCCTTTTTCTTAATTTTATAATAAAAAACAATTAAAGGGAATTTCGGAAGGGAGGGAGGCTTACGGGGACGTGGGAGTCTCTGGCGCTACGTTTGGCATCGGTGGCGGAGAAAACGGTGTAAACAAGGATGAAAGTGCCAACAATCTCAGCACCAAGACCATCACCCTTGGTGTAACCAGGGGCAACAAAGTTGGCACCACCATTCAACGCACCGTATTTTGTTTTCCCCTCGAAACCCTTCACCACGCCAGCGCCACAAATAGCACCCAAGCATTGCATCACGATGTAGAAAATCGCCCTGGGCAACGACAACTTCCTCGCCAAAAACAGCCCAAATGTCACCGCCGGGTTTATGTGTCCCCCTACACATACAAACAAACAACGTTGTTCAACTTTACATTAATTTTTTTTTTCTAGCTTTTGAGAAATTAAGAAAAGAAAGAAAAAAAAAGCGGACCTGAGATGCCAGCGGTGCAGTAAACGAGGGCGAAGATCATGCCACCGAAGGCCCAAGCGATTCCTTGAATCCCAACGGTACTACACTTAGACTTAGCCCCGGCGACTCCCATAACGGTTAAGACGGTGATGTAGAGAAACAGAAAAGTGGCCACAAACTCTGCTATCCCTGCTCTGTAAAACGACCATGACGTAAACTCCGTCGGGTCAACCAGCGGCGCCGGCGCCGGCTCCTGGTAGTCCTTGCCGTCGTCTTGGCTCTGCGCCGCCGTCCCAATCGGCTGTCTCTCGGGGAACTTGTTCGCTCCCAACGACACATCCTGCTCCTTCCCCTCCATCTTTCTCCTCGCCTGGGATTCTTTCTTTTTGCTTGCGAGTGAGTGAGTGAGTGAGTGAGTGAGTGAGAAGGAGGGTTGCGGATTTATAACCCGAATGTGTTCGAGTTAATAGAAGTGAGGGTGAGGTGTAGTGGGAGGTGGGTCCCGAGGCGTAATATGTTGAATTTTTGAAATGTTTTGTTTGATAATGACCAATGATTGATGGGGTTTGTCCTAGCTGGCGTGATTCCAACCACTCCTAGAAAGACCGACCATGTTCCGCGCAGCACTGGAACGTGGATTACTGTGGTTTCGACGTGGTCCTTGGCTGCGTTCGATGCTGGGCGGTGGTGTATTGTCACGTTCAACTCGCGCCTGCAAATGGACACGTGTCGCTCTCTCCTGCATTCGCAGTTTGGCACGGTGGATTCCAGAGTTGGAAACCAACACGCAAATACTCCTACTGCTACTTCCCAGTTCCCTGTTACTGCTGTCAGGTGTCAACAGTTTTTCTTTTCTCCTTTTGTTAATGCTTTTCTTTTTTAGAATAGAATTTGCCTCCATTCAACCACACGCGATTAATACAGTAGTTTTAAGTTTTTTTATTATTATTATTTTGGCACGTTAAAGGTAAAGCAATTAATACGTTGAATATAAATTCAAGTTATTCTCAATAAGTATGGTTGGAGAAACCAACAATACTTCCCACATGTGGTATAAATTTGTAGCTCTTTCAAATTATGATTTATTTTTAAATATAAAATAAAATTATATTAAGAAAAAAATATTTCTTATATTTATTTATGATTGAAAAAATAATAAATTTAAACTACGACAAGGTACACAGGGAAAATTAATATGTAGTAATAAATAACAAGATGCTCTCATCTAGGTATTTCGAAACCAATAACGTAAGGTAGGAATCCATAATCATTGAATGTGTATGAACCTTTCTTAATTACTTATTCGTGTTTGCAAATCTTTACCTACCAAAGTACCTATGTTTTGCGAATATTTATCGTGAAAGATGATAGTATTCTACTAATTGCTAATGTTGATATGAAATCCACTTCTCAGTCAGGAGTTGGAAATGGAGAGAGAATAGAAATACACATCAATGATTGGAGAAACAAGTTTTTCGGAAAATAAAAACAAAAAAAAAGATAATGATAATTATTAACAAGGTTCTTGTGTCCGTTAATTATTATATACGAACATTTCTTTCTTTTCATTTATAAAAAACATGGTCGGCACATGGCTGTCAGCGATTAACTTCTCTCACGTCCATTATTAAATGTTCATTCTACGTACTCATTTTCCTAGCTTCTTGATGAACTAAATAAGCATAATGAGCCCTTTTATATATTTTGTTTCTATCTCGTGGATGAGACAATGATCAAGTCTACGTAATATTGTTAATAGGCCATGTCCTTAACTGTAGCTTTCATTTGTTTAGTTGGATAATAATAGCAGCTTTTTTTCTCAAGTAATACGTAGAGATACAAAAGTCGTTAAGCAAAAAGCAAAAGAAACCATTTGAATATTCTTGGGAGCGTTATTATTTATTTGCATTACCTAATATGCATTAGTTTAGTACCAGCTCGATTAGCCTGAGTGACTTGTAAGGATAACGTTAATAAAATGAACGGTTCTTGATCAGTTTGAGTTTTTGAGTTGTGAGCCAAAAACATTAGGAATCTTTTGAAAATTTTCTTCGTCATTCTACTCTGGCAAAAGGCAAAAGCCACAAGCAACAAGGTTAGGGACGCATGCATAATATCCAGGCAGATTTTGGGTGGCAGGGTCCTACACTAACCTTTATATCTTTGTCTCGTGGCTCTTAATTAAGAAACACACGTAAAAAATAGCCAAGGCAGTTCTGGACCCCTTTTAGCAATTCGCATTATGCTTTCTGTTTGAGTGAGGGATCACGAGTCCACTCATTGTTTTAACAGCTAGTTCACTTCCCCATACAAGTTTGGTTTTCTATGTCTCATTAATTGTTTTTTTAGAAATTTTATTTGGACACGATAGAAAACCGAAAAAGTAGAAGAAAAGCCTATTTTAATGTTTGATCAATATTTACAGACCTCGTGTACGATATTCTTGTATGACCAAGTATTTAGTTTAGAGATGTTTCATTCGTTATCTTGCGTGGATCTTACAAGTTATAGATATAGTCTTTTTAATTTCTGCATATAAATAGTATATTTAGATATGTTTCACTTACTGTTAAATAATATGAAATTTGAATGTGCAAACAAACATAATTCATGGATATTCTTAATTTTATTATTTTAGTTTATGCGATACCTAACACTTATTTAATTACGATTAAATTGGCGAGCCGCGAATTAATACCATTATAAGTTTAATAACAACTCCAAACGAAGCTAGCTAGGGATATAAACTTATGATAATATGGAGATTTATCATGATATGTATTAAATTTGAAATCTTAGAAAGTGGTTCTCGTGTCACTATTTTGACAATAATATATTGTTCTCGAAGTAATGGCTTTCTGTGGTCACCCATTAGCTGTCCTTTTCGTTTTAAGAGAAACAGACCATAGATTTGAATAAATGTGTGGATAAAACTTTACAAAGTGGGTGATTATTTCTCTCCTGCGCTGCGTTCTTTTATTATTAATATTATTATTATTATCATCAAATCAAAGTACAACAACTAATGACAGAACACCAATGTTAAATTATATGATAGATAATCGCTCGAGACCGTCTGCAAAATTAGGGCCACAGGTTTATATTGATAAAGCACAGACTCATGTCATGCCATAATTTTTAATATGCTCAATGAGCTAATTTTTATTCCAAATTTACAAAATTCCTTCAGTCCATGGGATTGTTAGCGATGCCTGCTTACCATGTCGTTGTTTGATTTAAAGGAATAAAAAAATATAAAAGTAAATTGAGATTGAAGAAGATAAAGCATTTAAATTAAAATAAAATATAAAAATATAAAATTCACATTAATTTTTAAAACTTTCATCTCACTTACATCCTAATATAATTAAAGCAAACACTATCGAACTGTGCAAATAAAAGACGGTTCTGGATAAAAAAATAATTAAACGTACATGTCCTGGCTAATTACACTTTTGTCCAGCTCTATCTATTTAGGAGGAAAGGATTGGGTTCATTTAATAGTTGCTTAATTAATGATTTCAATCACTATACCTTTAAGTGGAAGCAAAAGGAAAGTAATTTCTTGCACTTGTCAACATAGTATATTATTATTATTACTATTACTTCAGCAATAGACGTACATGTCATATTCATTTTGTATCGGAGCATTTTCGCAGAGCACCACTTTTCCATGATCATTTTCTAGTTCACTTACCCTTTATTTATTTACGAGTAATTAGCTAAGGGAGGAAGATAATTCAAAGAATGATATGGGATATAAAATTTTCTGCAAAATTTACTAGAAGAAAAACATATTTTCTAATTTGGCACAAAATAGGTGAAGGAATGGAGATCTCTTTATCATTATGGTAATGTGGTAAAAAAAAAAACACTTTCAATTATATACTCTATAAAGTCAAGTAACGTTCATAAAATCATGATTTATCAATGAAATATAGATAATTAATTGTTGCTTAAATACTGGATCGGTGTTAATTAATAACTTAATTGAAATGCAAAAAATATAGTAAAGATGACACTTAATATATTTAGGTTGAAATGAGCTAATAGGTTGACATGTAAATTATGAGGACTCTAGGTACGAATTTTTAAGTTGAAATGTGACAATAAAATTATATTTGACAAAACTAATTTAAAGTTGAAAAAATTAGTTGGTAACTGAAAATTATTAAATTAATTTATTAAATTATAAATGTTTAGTAAACATATTTATTAAAGTGATTGAAAAATATAAAATAACAAAATATGTATATTTATATGATATTTTTATATAAAATTTAATTTAATTTTATGAATAAAAATATATTATGAGATATTATAATTAAATTTTTTAATTAATTTTAAAATTTTTAATTTTTATTTATATATAAATTATTTTAGTTACATTTTTAGTTTCAATTATTGTATTTTTTTCATATTATGTATTTTATTATTAATCACCGTATCTTAATTTTTTTTAAAAAGTTTAAAATAAAGTAAAAAAAAATACTTAAGTAGGCATTATAAATTTATTATGTTAATTAGTGTAATAACTAAAATAAATAATTTAATATAAAATTATTGAGTGATAATTGAAAAATAAAATAAACCTGGTAACACTCGGCCTAATCGTTATAACATTCGGTCATACATTTCCTATATCTTATAAGCCTACTCCACTCCAATGAATATTGGGCCTGAAGTTTTGAACATTGGATATTTGCTTCCATTTGTTGTAAATATGAACATTTCTATATTTTGTAAGCTTATCTCACTCACATTTTGAACTTTAGGCCAAAAATTAGCACAACCATTAAAATAACCTATGACCCATGAACCTCCACGCCGCATGAACCACCATTATGCCATACCACTCTTATATACTGAGTAATCCACAATATATATTGAGTAGTCCGTAATACGTATTACGGGTTACTCAATTCTTAACTCCATGGGAGTGGTGCAACAAGGATATTCATTTCATGGGTCATAGTGATGCTCGTGGCAATTGTGGGTGGTGGTGTGATGGTGGGTTTGGTGTAGCGTGGAGGTGACGTTAGGTGGTTGCGATGGTGGTGTTTGAGTTTGGCAGTGGTGTTGGGTGGAGGTTGAGTGTGGTGGTCATGGAGATTTGGGACAGAGGTAGGTAGGTTTGCTTGAGAGAGGAAGGGTAAGAAGGGAATATTCACAACTTTAGGGGTGTATCAAGCAAAAAATGATGTGCATTAATTGCCATTTGATTCTCATATTTTGTATCAATTTTGGTTCGGATCCTAATTCCTTGTTATTCTCCTCTTGTTTTTTTGGGCCAGGACCCAATATAAAATCAGCCTCTTCCCCCAAACAAACAAACACACAAATTAGCATACACCTCGGCCTTGAGTAATTGCATAATAACATACTTATCTTCTCTTAAATTTTGTATGTCATGTGTACTTTTTTATTATGATATTTCTCTGATATCCTAAAACTAATTTCTGCCGGGATTATTAACCTTATTCATAGGTACAAACACTTTGTATTGCAGAGAATCCTAATTACTAATATTTTTTTTTACATTAACAAGCTATTCATATTGGTCCTATAAAACTTGGATTTGAATTGTTTAAATAATTGAGTCTAATTATAAGTTCGAACTTATTTGTTTGACTAAAAACAAATGAGAACATAGAATATCTCTAATTAATAGAGAATTCATCCATGGGTTCTTAATTTATTTTAAGTAGGTCTTACATTGTTATATAAAATTTAAGAATTTGAATTAACAATTTTTCGCTCAAATGATAGAATTTTTAAAAACTTATAATGGCCACGCCCACATCTTTATATATTTTTTGTTATTAATTTTGATAAGCAAAATAACTTTTTAATATTAAGAACTTATTCTTAAATAAAAAATTGGCTTAAATATATTTTCTGTCTATATAATTTAGTATTTTTTCATTTTTATTTTTGTATTTTTTTTTAGTCCTCATAAAATATTTTTTTTTCTTTCTTAAAGCGCTTTAAATAATAGCACTATGAACATTTAAAAAGTATTTTGAATAATGAAAAAAATGTTATGTAAAGTATTTTAAAGATAATAAAATACATTTTAAAAGGATTAAAACGAAAAAAAAATTATAAGGACAAAAATAAAAAATACTAAATTACAGAAACAAAAAATGTGTTTAAACCTAAAAAATTTTAGATCTTACATAAAAAGTTTTTATTTTAATTTTAAGAAGTCGGTTAAAAACAATAGTTAGAGATGGCCTTAATTGCATGCAAAGAAGGATGTGGTAGATATATGGTGAAGCTTCGTTCTTGGATGTGGTTCGAAGCAAAGACACAAGGATTTCTACCTTCTCTGCATGATTGGTCTAGTTACCCGAGATTAATACTGCACTATGTATGAGGCACTTTGTCCAGAGTTTTCGGGTTGGTTGCGTAGCTGGATGATATATCTGTCGTGAGTGTCTGGGTTTGGCTAAGTTGTTCACTATATATGCAGAATTATGAGGCGCAGTGGGGAAGTTTTTTCTCACGCAGCCTATGAGTCAATAGTATGCGTTGAGTAACCAATGCACAGGGATGAGGGACCTATGTTGGTGGTGGTAGGGGATCATTTTTTGGCATCATAAATGCTGTACAACTATGTTATATATGCTGGGTTCTGATGGGTTAATTTGTTTCTTTTAAGCACTCTTATCTCCAGGGAACATAAGGCTAGTTTGATGATGAAGAAAGAAGAGAAAAAAAAGAGGTGTTGGATTTAAATCTTCCTGTTAATAAAAATTAATCACTAACATTTTTTGATAAAAAGAAAAACACTGTTATCTGTATTGGGTTGGCACCCCTTGTGCCTTTATCGATATACCATTTGGCTAATAAAAAAAAAGATGGCCTTACATGCTTACAACATAGGTCACCTATGTTATAGTTATTTGTTACCCACTGCCACTAGGAAAGTAAAATTATGTTAATTGTTAAATGTCTATCTCAATTTAGGGTGAATTGCATGTGTAGATCGAATGAGATAGATAGAGAGGAAAAGAAAAAATTAGAAAAAATAATAACAACTACGATATGTGATATGATGAAAAGATGGAGGGAGATAAAAAAAAAAAAAAGAGTAAAAGTGAATTATAAGAGGAAGTCCCTACTCAAAATTTCTCACAAAGGGAAACTCAATCGAGATGGTCATGATGTATTTACATCAAATCGTTGCAGAATATTTAGAAAACACACACACACATATCAAGAGGGTTATTTACTCAGCTACACTGCACACACACACACATATCAAGAGGGTTATTTACTCAGCTACACTGCACACACACACACATATCAAGAGGGTTATTTACTCAGCTACACTGCCCACACACAATTTGATTCCAAAAGACGAGCATCACCTACAACGCGTAATTGACAAAAACCGTCCAAGCAAATTATGGAACATTGATCCCAACTCATCAGATGGTGGACAAAAACTCAAACGGGAAATTGAAATTAAACCCAGATCAAAGGATTATTAAGCAAAAGCACTGCCACAAAATAAAGCATTTCATTTGTTTTTTTTCTTTTCATTTTTTAACATTATGGTTGTGGCACTTATGTTTGATCCCCATGACCTAGACTTGAACAGTCGAACCTGATTTCTTACGTGTAGCTCAGCAAGTTCAATTGAAAGAAAGATTAATGTGTATGTCACCAAAGCATAGGCAAATGGACACGGTTTCAAGTGCAATGAAAAAGTCCAAATTGAGCTGCAAATTCACACGATTAAACTAGTTATTAGAGAGTGACGGCGACGACCAACCGTACTATCTTAAGAAATTTCTCTTCACGTAAAATAACAATCTTTCTTTTTCAACTAGAGAAGATTCAACCCATGCTTCTTTTGTGTTGATTTGTCCAAACCCCCTCTTTGAAGTCTTCATTCTTTATAACCCATTCCCCCCTCTTTGAATTGTCTTCGAGAAATTAATGCTTGAAACAATAGTTATTTCGGGGGATTTCTGTTAACCATGAGTCATAACTAACAACGAAATACTCGTTCAACTGAAAATGTTGGTAGAAACAAATCATTAATTATTAAAACCTACCAAAAATACCTGCCAAATAAATCATTCTTAAAAACAAAGCAAGTTTTTTTTATGAATTAGTAATTGTTATTTTTATATAAGGACATATAATTGGTTATTTTTAAAAAAGTCATATAAGAAACCAAAACAGAAAACTAGTTTACTTCATTGATATTTTATATTGTTTAACTTTAAGAGTCAATATAAGCAACTCCATTAAAAAAATACTCTTAGCTACTTGTTGGTTAATGATTAATTATTTTCTTAGTATATTACATCTGTCATGAATTTATTTCTCCAATTTTATCTGCCAATGACTCAGCTGATCCATATCAGCAAATTATTTTTAGCTAGTTTCTATTTCCATTAAAATTAAAGTATGAACCTATAAGCAGGTGTCATTGTTTCGTAAGTTGTCATTTGTTTTTCTATATTTTTGTTAATCTTCACAATCGATTATTATTAAGGATGGTGGCAGGTGGTTTTGAATATGATAATATTATTTACATATTTATTTTTTAAAAAAATATTTCTTTTTAGTTTCATATTTGTACAATACATTTAATTTTTAAACTCATTATTATATCGATCTTATAGATACTTATACATTTATATTCGAACCTATTTCCTGTATTTTAATTAAACAAAACATTTCGATTTGTCGTTTTCTAAAGAGCTAATAAAATGAAGATACTATTAGTATTAAAATTAATTATTGATGTAAAAAAATAAAAAACATAAATTTTAACTCAATTTAAAATATCTAAAGAAATTTCAAACTTTAATTATTTTTATTATTATTATTATTATTATTATTATATATTTATATTTATACAAGTGAAGGTATAAGATGGATGAGGTATTTTGATATATTTAGCTTATTCCCATATCCGTAAAATTTAGTAAGTAATTATCCATATAACAATGTAAACCTATTTGATAAATAAAAAAGTTAATCAAGTTTTATAGTTTTCAATTTTTAGTTTCTTAAATTTTATGTTATCACTTTTGGTTTCTTTAAATTCTTTTGTTCATTTTTAATTTCTCATTTGTTCTTATTATTCAAAATTAGACTTAAATTTAAAATAAATGAAGTACTAAAAATAAATAAAACAAAACTAATTTTGAATAATAATAATAAACAAAAAAAAATTAAAGAGACTATAAATACTTACACTAAAGAATTAATCAAATTTTTTTTTCCAAGATCTTGCAGCATCCATGGTTGGGTGTAGGAACGAAATGTGTGAAGGGAAGCATGAAGCACCAGTCTCAGGAAACATCAGAGTCGCGAAAGGACAATCTGATAAATCAAGCGGCGCAGAAAGCGTCCACGTGTCACGCAGCACCTGAGTTTTGTGATCGAGGCGATCGATACACACCCCAACGTGATGTCGGAACCCAACCAATGGAAAGAAAAAAAAAAACACGAATCCATTTGGTTTCTGTTAAATATGATCTGCGACTGAGACAGAGACGCACGACGACAAAGGCGAACAATCAGTACGCTAAAGCTATAACGTTTCAACTTTCACTTTCACACGTCAAAGAAAGATAGCCATTATTAAGATTTTAAGCGATTCTCGTTCGGCTCGGGATGGCTGGCCGCTGAACCGGACCGGTTCGGCTTGGAGAGATCTTGTTGGGCTCGGAAACACGCATTTGCGGCGGTGATGAGAGGGAGCTGCTGCTGCTGGAACCGTCGGACAGAGCAGCGGTTCCGCCTCCTCGCGATCTCCACCGTTAAATCACTCAAGATCAAGCTTCTCCTCTTTTGCTGCGTCGCCTTCACGCTTCTCGCCTTTTCCACCAGCGCTTCTTCCTTCGTCCTATGGATCAACAACCAAACGCCGCCGCCTCCGCCGCCTCCGCCACCTCGCTTCCCCGATTCCGGGTTCTATTTCTTTCTCTTTCTCTTTTATACTTCATTCAACTACTTAATATGTACTCCACTCCGATAATTCCAAAAATAATATAATTAAATAATTAAGATCCGTTCGTTTTTGGTAACAGATTCTTTTTCGGAAAGCCGGTTTCCTTTGAGGGATTTCCATATACGTGCTGGCTACTTAGATTCCGTTTGATTTTCTTTTGTCGTTTTCTTGTTTCTTGCTTATGTGAAAAAAAAGAGGAAAAGAGAGAGATAAAGAAAGGGATCTTTATGTGTATAGGTTTTTATTTGCTAGGTTAATTTTGGATAGAATTTGTTACCAAATGAACTTGTTATTTGGCTATAGTCGTTTTGGAAACAATCTGTTTAAGTGATCGGTGTTGTTTAGATGGAATTTTTGCAAGATTAGACGTTGGGATCTTGAAAAATATTGATGTTTGGGAATTCTGATGTCACTATTATTATTATTATTATTATTATTTACACTTTGTTCATTACCTGTATTTTATTGTCAAGTGATGAGATCATTTTAATGGTATTTGGGTTGATAATTATGTATCAGATGGACTGTTTGATATTACGAGATTCATCATGATGAGCTTTCTAAGTCACAGGATCATCTAGAATTGGAAAACGGGCGAACCAAACCGAATTTTGGGTTTGGTGGTTTAGATTATTAACCTAGAACCTAGCTCAAAGGAATGTTTAATTCGAGTACTAACAACTCCGCCCTTCTTTATCATATACCCTTGATTTATAACCTAGTGGGATGAAGTTTGGGGATTGTTTTTTTCATTCAAGTTTTGTTTTCTTAAAGAGTAATGAGTTTATGTTGCTTGTGATGTTAGAGGACTCATTGTATTTTTATATTTTGTTCACAGGAAAGGGTATTCTATAGTAATGAACACATGGAAGAGATATGATCTTCTAAAGCAGTCCATCAAGCATTATTCATCATGTCCTCGACTTGAATCAGTACATATTGTGTGGAGTGAACCTGATCCTCCATCGGATATTCTTTTAAAATTTCTGCACCACGTTGTAAAGTCCAAGTCTAAAGATGGAAGATATGTGAAATTGAGGTTTGATATCAACAAGGAAGACAGTTTGAACAATAGATTTAAAGAAATTAAGGATTTGGAGACAGATGCTGTCTTTTCTATTGATGATGATGTTATATTTCCTTGCTCTACGGTGGAATTTGCATTTGATGTTTGGCAAAGTGCACCTGATACAATGGTTGGATTTGTACCTCGTGTCCATTGGGTGGATTCATTGGTATGGTTTATCTATTTTTTTTTACCAAATTATTGTCCACTATCCTTGTTAATTTTGGTCACATAATAATTTTTTTTATGCCTTTGCTTTTATTGTCCACTATCCCTATTAACTTGTTCACACACTCTTTTTTTTATGCCTTTGCTTGTTGAGCTCAAATGTGAGAGGAAGTGAATGACTAATTTACATGGAGGCGTGGAGCATTTCTTGTTTGTTATTTGCACTTAAAAATTGGCTCTATAACTGCCCTGATTATTGATAATGTTTACCTTTCAAGGTGCCATTATAGAAAACATACTTTTGTGAAACATATGGTGTGGAGATCCATTTCCATTTTAAGCGTGATTTCTGACTGACATCCTATGATGCACAGATACGATAATAGGTATCCAATATGGCTATACGGTTATTCTAGAAATATATATGGTATGTTGTGTGTAAGATATATACCTAGAATCCTAGATATGTATAAAAGTTCATAAAACATAATAAATATATAACTGCAATTATGCAAATCCAAATCAAGAACAAACTTCTTGGACATTACTAAAAAATTTTTTACATCATTGTTGTCACAAATCATTTTCTATTGTCTATAAATAGGAACATTATCAATGTCATTTCTTTCTTGAAATCATCTATAAAGAGGACAAGGACAATAGTTCTATATTTCTATTTTATACTATGTCTCATATGTAGTTGTGTTGGATTTTCATGACTATTTTAAAGGCTGGATATTTCACTGATACATATAAGCGAACTATTTGAGAGTATCAGTATCGGATATAGATATGTGAAGCAAATTAAAGTATTGGTGCTTCATAGCTGACATAAAAAAATAAGAACAATATATTTTGTATATCTTATTTGTAATTTAGTTTCTAAAATTGACCCTTATCATAAACTGGAGACATGTAATTTTGTTCTTGATGAGTATCTAATTTAAAGGAAACGAAAGCTGAAATTCTGTCATAGAGGAAAAAAGTTCATCTATTAGTCTTGTTTCATGCATCTTTGAACCTGGTGTGAACCTCAACGATTATTGTAAATTTGTAATGTTTGATCCTTAAATCTGAAACCTTTTAGGTTTCCTTAATTAGTTTTCCCGAGTATAGTTCTGTGACAGGAAAAAATATGAAAAATATCTAAGGCTAATATTTCAAGTTATTGATTTTGCTTGCAGGAAGGTAATGACAGCAAATTTATATATGGCGGATGGTGGTCTGTGTGGTGGACGGGTACATATAGTATGGTGCTTTCCAAGGCAGCATTCTTTCACAAAAAGTATTTCAATATCTACACAAATGAGATGCCATCATCAATTAGAGAATATGTAACCAAGAACAGGTTTTCCCCTGGACTAACTAATTATTCATTACCTTTCTTTTTAATCAGACTTCAATCTCTCAACTTTAATTCTGCCTTTGTTTTATTATTTGCTTAACAACTCAATTTTTTTACCAGGAATTGTGAAGATATTGCAATGTCTTTCCTTGTTGCAAATGCTACCGGTGCACCCCCCATATGGGTTAAAGGTATTTGATTCATAAATTTTTTTTCTTCTTCTATTTACTGATGAATGCACTTAGGAACTCAGCAATTCCATATCCTATAACCATTATATAACAGCCACATGAACTATAACCATTATATAACAGCCACATGAATTATTATTTTATTCTTTTATGCTTGTTTAGTTTAGAAGTTCCTTAGAGGGTGAGCCCAGGTGCAGCGGAAAAGTTGTGTCTTGGTGATGGGTTCGAATCCATAAACAGCCTCTTTGCATATGTAAGGTAAGACTGCATATAATGACCCTCCCATATGTAAGGTAAGGCTGCGCATAATGACCCTCCCCCATACCTTGGCACAGTGAGGAACCTTTTGGCACTAGGGTACGTTAAAAAATAAAGTTCGGAAGTTCCTTAACTTCACTAACTCAAAGTGCATAATGCCCTTGTTTTCCAGTGAACGGTCTTTTCTTTTTAGTGATAAAGTTATCTTGTGTAGGGATTCAGCACCTTCCTGACATTTGTATGATTGATTTGTGGCCGGGGAGCCAATAAATGATACATGCATATCTTTACTATGTTAATAAAACACACGAAAGCAACAGATCTGTGCTACTTAAATTACTAGTAGTTTGTGTTCATTTAGAGCTATTTCCTCTCTGCTCTCTTTCTCATATCTACAATAGTATTAGTATTTGATATCTTGTTAGCATACATTAAGAGGTATACCATTAGCAAACGGAAGCATCTGTTTTTTAGATTTTAAGTGAAATTAGACCTTGACTCCTTGCCTCTTACCTCCTGCCCCAGTCAAATGGTAGACAGTGGATTGACGGAGTATGTAATGCATATTGCAGTTGAATACAACAGTGTGCTAACTTAACTAAAATTGAGATGGAAATTATCTCCCACTTATTACAACATATATGATTTTAGTATGGAATTAAGAAGTTACAATATGTAATTTTTCTTCCTTTTCTATCAACATAATTGTGCAGTGAAAGCTTAGCTATAAATTCATCATAGTATGATTTTATTAATCTGTAATTTCTCTTGGTGATCATTGAAACAACGTGACAATTCATTTTCTATTTGACCACGAGATTTATTTTTGAAACTCACGACAGTGCTGGTATTTTGTGACAAATTTTGTATTATTATCAAGCCGGTGGCCAGTACACTGCTGTTTGTGGGGTTAATTAATAGTACAATCTCAAGGAGCTGATTGTGAAGTTGAATTGATTTTATGTTGTGAAGTTCATTCATGGTAATACAAATATTGCACTCATTATTTGTAAACTACCATGTTAAACTACATCGATTTTGTTATTTTTGTTACAGGTAAAATATTAGAGATTGGATCGACTGGAATCAGTAGTTTGGGAGGTCACAGTGAAAGAAGAACAGAATGCGTCAACAGATTTGTTGCCGCGTATGGGCGGATGCCCTTGGTATCTACTTCAGTTAAGGCTGTTGATAGCCGCAATATCTGGTTTTGGTGACGCTGGAATTTTGATTTTCCTTGCATTTCTAGAAATTCTACTGCCGTCCTTTTATTAGCTAGTTGAGTTACTCAATTCACGTTAGTCACAGTTGTATAATATATTGGATCTTATACTCCATTCATGCGTTTTGCCGCTAATCGATCAAATTCCTTAGGTTGATTTCTTGTATTAGATATGTAATGCAAGGCAGCATCGTGTGGTGCTTTTTCCCCCTCAAAATATTAAGAATTTCATTGTAGAATATTATTAAAGGGTTATTACACCCTAAGAGATGAAGCTCTACCTGTGATATAGTTATTATTTATATTATTAATAGTCCACTAGCCCAATAGATAACGCTATTGTGTTGGAAGAATGAAAAATGGGATTTAATGGACGGCAAATGAATAGCACCATAGCAAGTTGTTGAAACAAAATTTCCCAAAGAAAAAGAAACGTTTGTAAGGTTGATAAATAACAAAGCAAAAACTAACATTTTCACTGGATTAAAAGTCATTTCAAACAAGAAATTGTCTTAAGCTGTTCATTGATTTGAAAAGAAGTTAAAAAACTTGAGTCAGTAATATATCTCGTTTAAGTTGTGTTTGGGATGGAGAGATTGTGTTCTTTAAATTTTATAGAAATTTGTTCCATATAGCTATTGTTAATGGATTCATAACTAGCGGGATTAACAAAGTCCTTTCACAAAAGCAATATTTTTTCTCTGTAAACTGTAAACTGTAAACAGGATGATAGGATGGAACAGCATTCAGGTCTCAAAGTTAGAGTTGGTACTCATGCCTCCTTCCTTCATGAAATGAACTTTGAGCTAAACATCACTCAGGCTAAACACATCTTCATATTTAAATATGAATAAAGATAGTTGTTCCACGAATTACTTACTACAATGGAAAAAAGAAAAACTGTAGTAACAACTATCCAGGAAAAACCATAAATCAAGGGATACAACTTAAATGCAAGTGGGATGTAACAGTTGGTCGGAACATTGTACCAAAAAGTACCATCACTTAGCCATGATGAATCATATGACCATCATAGGAAAGCTATTAGTATCTTGTCCACCGGTGTTCCAAAGGAAACTGGCGTACTTTGATAAATAATAGGCGTTCCCAGGATCTGCTTCCAATGTTTGCAGATATCTCAGTTCTGCTGCCCAAACATCCTTTCTTACCATCAACAAGAAGTCAGCGTAGCGACTGAATGCCTCAGCTTCCGATGATTCTGCTAGCACTGATTTCTTGTAGTACTCTTCTGCCCTGAAAACAAATCAAATGTATTAAAAAGGGAAAAATAAATCAGCAATAGAATACCCTCTAGAAGGAGCTAAAGAAGAAACTTGAGGATACATTTACATTATCTGTCATTGCTTCGCCCGTGAAAAGTTTACCTATAACAAAAGTCAAGTCAAGTAGTACCCTCGTTGTTTGTCAATATTGATATCACTTCTATACACTCTACACCAACACAAATCTTCAAAAAATGACTCATTTGAGCTTGACAAAGAAAACAAAAAATTAAACACCCTTCTTTGCATAGAGAATAAACAAGCAACATGACTCTTTCCTCTTATTCTTTTGCTCTTTCTCACAAATCAAAAGGCTAGCTAAAGAATGCAGCATTATCTAATACTAATCAGATGTGATAACAAAATTGGTTTTTGAGAACTCACCCATCAATATCATGAAGGACAAGGAAGAGAAACTGTGCATAGTTAGACAGCAGAAGGGAACAATGAGGTGTCCGGAACAAATGCTTTTTGTAATAAAGCTCAGTTTTGACATATTCCTCGTACTGATCCCCTTCAAGCTCCACAGACACTGGGGCCACTAACCTTTGCCTTGTCTCATGGTCCAAAACCTCACCACTCAATTCCTTTTGCAACATTGAAGCCTCCTCTAGAAAGGAGTTCCACAACATGTGCTCCTCTTCTGTCAACTCCCTATTCACATACTCACCTTGATCAACATCAACATGTGAATGCTGTACTTTACTCTCATTGCTGGTCAAGGTTAGAGCCTTTGTGATCATGGAAGAAGGAGTGATTACCTTGACAGTGTTATCATTCATAGAGAACACTAAAAAGTTAGCTAAGAGGACCATCACATAGACCATGAGAGCTGGGGTCTTCCAGAAAACCTGCTGGAAGAGCCAAACAAATGAAGCATCCATCTCTCTCTCTAGCTTGGTCATGACACCTTGCAAGTTTTCACCACACAGGCTCTCCCTTGTTTGCAAGGCATGACTTTGCAGCTCATGCATGATTAACATCATAGAGGAGAAGGTCTTCTTCACAGAACAGTTGGTTAATTCGGTCAACTCACCAGCCTCTTTGGAACCCTCTTCCAATTGTAGCTTCTTCTTGATCATCCTAATGGACAAAGAAATTCCTACACTGTTCACTTTCCTCTCAAAGGTACGTCTCAAGATCTCATCTCTCTCTGGCCAGCTTGGTGGCTCAGGCTGGACTCCCAAAAGAGAAGGCTCCAAAACTTCAGGCTTCATTGTCCCAAATTCCTCAGAGGAACAACCTCCGCCTGAGAAGTCATTTTTGAGTTCTTTGTTTGGGGTATTATCAGAGACAGCACAAGCTATTTCATGGCCATTTTCATCCCAACAACCATCCTGAACCAGATTCATCCTTTCCTCTTGGTGAAAGTCATCAAAAAGTGATGAGTAAACACGTTTTCCTCTTTGCACCCTCAAATTCCTTGACCTATGGACCAACCCACATGGTGGCATAACATTGTTCCTCTCAGTCACATGCCTCAGTATAGAAGAAGGAACTGCACGAGGTGTCTTCCATGAATCACAATAATAAGGGGTTCTGAACTGCCAACATTTGAGATTGGGAGACACCCTTGAAGCCATTTTCGATCACTAAGTTCTTCCGGGGATCACAGAAACAATGAACAACACTGAAGAAAAAAAATCATACCACCTAAAAGACAATCATAATTGAATAAACCCAAATGGAAATCAATTAAAATCACACAAAAAAGTTTATTGTTTTCTGTATGAAATATCAATAACACAATCAGATCACTATAACTTTTTATAACGGGTAAACAAAGACGATCGGTGAAAAAAGGGGGTGTGAAAATCACAATTTAAAAGGGGTGTGTCTGGGATTTACTAAAAATATATTTAAGAAGGACACCAACGAAAGAAGCAGGTTCATGAGACTTCAAAATTAAGAACAGATGGCAACAGAGGAGGGTACTATATTTGCTGAAAGAGTTTCATGTTTGATGAGTAGAAAAAAAAGTGAAGAGTGGATAAAAAGTGGGGCCTGATTAACGTGGCAATGAGATAAACTTTGAAGATATTTAGTTGGTTTTTGAATATTAGTTTTTCTTTTCCAATGGATTTTGTATGATATTTATTGATTGGTGGATCATACGCACCGGATCATCATCACTTTGGGTGTGTGCATTACAAGATTTTTACACCATTCAAAAAGTGGATTTGGATCACCTCACCTGTAGCTCAAGTTTAGCAGAGATAGATGCAAAATATTAATTTTATAATTTTTGAAACTATTGAGCTTTATGTTTAAATCTCTTCTGACTACGGAAGGTGTAAATCAATTCATATGGATTGTTATAACTAATTAATGATTTCGAGTATTAATATTGTCAGTCAAGACAACTCAATATTCAGAAGACCACATAAAATTAAATAATAAAAGATGAAAATTTTATTTTTATCGGTATATATAACAAAAAGATAAAAATTACCTCTAAATCTGGAAATGATTTATCATATAAGAAAACAAATAAGATAAAATCATATTTTCTCTTAATTATGATATCTAACAAGGAAAATAGATATCATAGATCCGATTTCTATAAAATGGGTCACTAAGGTTCCAAGTAAATCAATTTTACTTTAATCTATCATTGATATTTTGTTCATATTTTTAGGCCACTAACTTGAGTATTGCAAGAAAAAAAAATTATTATTCATTTTTCTAACTCGAATAAAATCATATAAGCAAATGATACTTAATATTAAATAAAAATAAAAAAAATCTTCACAATGCATCTATACTATTGTTGAAATGTGAAAGCATCGTGTATGATATCTAACAATGTGAGGCCTATTGATAATGCTGGAAACTCTTCCAATAAAACCAAAAACCAGAAAGCACTATTCGCTTATCCTTAATTGCTAAGTTCATCCATGATTCACCCTTTTTTTTAAAAAATAAAATATTTTTTTAAACTATCCTAACCCTTTCTCCTCCCACACTCTCAAGTCTCAACCACACCCATCCTGGATCTCTCTCCACTTACTCTCATTCTTTCCTCTCCAAACCATTTAAACCACCCTTCATTCTCCTCTCCTAATCCCCTTGCATGCCTTTACCCTTCTCGGAAGTGTTGGGATGCCACCATTGTTGCACTCCTCTATAAGCCATCATCCTTATAGTGAACCGGGTCAGTTAATTTTTTTGGAGTTGCCGATATAACAAAATACTATTCTGCTGTGTACCCAAAGCTTTATTTTAGTTTTGGAGTTGCCTATAAACTTATTCATGAACTCTACTTTATATAAAAGTAATAACAAAATACTATAAATAGCAAAGTCTACTATCAGAAGGATTTCAACATCTCCTATAGGCAGTGGACCTCTAATCCTGTTGTGTGTATCCGAGAATGACATCCGCGTAGGATTTTGGTTTGGTTGCAGGCAACTCGATATTGATGCGGCAAGCTAATTGGCTCATCTTGTGATCGTGTTTTTTGTGTGGTGGACAAACTTTCATGCAGTATTTGTGATCTGAGTTTTGATTGGTGACAGGGGGTATTCTAGATGCTTAGTAGTTAGTATCGTGGGATTTGTTTGTATGGGGATCACCTGGTAGTTGAATGTTCCCATGAATTACTATGGCTGGAATCTTTTTGTATCCACAAATTTGCTGTATATATCAAGATTCTAGTTGGTGGATCTTGGGTGGGTCTGAGTTAGTAACTTGATTTGGATTATCTAGGAGGCCCATGCCCATATTAGTTACATCCTCTATTCATCCTATGTAATTTCCTATAATATATATATATATATATATATATATATATATATATATTATAGGAAATTACACAAATTTTTTTGACTTAGATATGTTGGAGATTCCTCAAATATACTTGAATTTCACAATTCATCTTTTAAAATTTTTTGCTTCTCGTTCCCTAAAACTTCAAAAGTTTTGCAAGAAATTCATATTATTAGTTTCCATTCAAAACATGATGATATATCTCTTAGTTGAACACGTTAGCAATACACATGTGAAATGGTCCCAAATTATGGTAGCTCATAGATACCTCAAAATCCACTTAACTCCTTCCTAATGAGCTTTACGTGGATTTGACATAAACTTGCTTACAACTCCCAATGATTGAAGTCATTGCGTACATCAAATTTCCAATGACAAAAGCATATGGAACCTTAGTTATGTACTCTTTTTCTTCATTCGTCTGAGGTGACTGATCCTTAGATAGAGATTGTTTAATTCATTTGGGGGAGTTTTAACTACCACAAACTATTCAATTCATTTTTAATCGAATTACACATGTAAGTCTTACTAGTCACGTTAGATTACCATCTAACGAAGTTTCTATGGAGGACCAACAAAGATAACTTTTGTGTTAAGGTGTCAAATTAATATAAAAAAATTTATGAGGATGAAATTAATAACTTTCAAATTTTTGAGAGACCCAAACATATTTTTTCCTTTTTTTTATTTTTTAGTTTTTCTCTTATAAGTGCCCATGTGCTTATGAACAAATTTATCCATATCCTATGTATAAAGCATGCAATAAACGAATTATCTGCATATTTGATTGATATACTAACCATGCGTTGAATTCGTACCAAACAAGCTAAAAATAAATGTATAGGACAAAAATGGTTTTGACAACAAGGTTGTTGCCGATGTCTTGAGGAGGGTGTAGGGGTTGGCGTGGTGGAGAACAAGGTCATTGCTGTCGTGGGAGGGTTAAAGAGGTGGCACGATGTGGAAGACAAGGTCGTTGCCGTTGCGGGTGTTAGGGCTACGGTTAGTCTGAGGGATGTGTTAGGGTATTTTAGTCTTTTCAAAGATTTCTCAGAGGTGCATGATACAATATGAGAGGTGCATGATTCAAATGGCAACAATCCATTCGAGCACAATTTTATGAGTTCACAATGGCCCAAGTGGCCTAGCCCAATTTTGTTTAAAAAACTATTTTTACTAGTAAGTATAAAATTTTCTTCTCAAACACAAAAAAACCTATATTAAGTTAATAAAAATTAACAACCTTAAAATTTTAAAGTTAAATGTCATTTTTGATCCATTATGATTTAATATTATTTCATTTTAAAGTTAAAAGTTTCATTTTGGTCCTTTATATTTTTTAAAATTTCACTTTGATCTTTTATGTTTTCAGATGTTTCATTTCGGTACTTTATGTTTTTAAAAAATTAATTTTTATCCTTTATGTTTTCAAAATTTTTATTTTGGTCATTTCTTCTAATTTTTGTTAACAAATATTAGTGTGTTGTTAACTTTAAATTTTGAAATAATTAATTTAAAATAATGACGACTAAAAATCACTATTATCTTTTTAAAATGTATTCAATCACCTACTTTCCTAACCTTTGACATCTTTTTTCTGCAAGCTTCGTAACCACTACAACATAAACAATGTTACCATTGTACACTTAGATCTACAACCTCCTCAACATTACAACCATCATTAATAAATAAATCAGAATCGCAACATCCATCCAGCAAACAACATCATCGCACCATCCCATATGGCCACCACGACCCAACATCAAAATAAATTAAAAATATTGTGTCTCGACAATGATGAGAAGTTTCAAATCTCATGTCGTGATAGTGATTTTGGGTCTTGCTTCATTTTTTAGTCACACTATTTTAAATTAATTATTTAAAAATTATCAGAACATTAATGTTTGCTAACGGAAATAAGAATAAAAGACCAAAATAAATCTTTTGCAAACATAAAGGATTAAAATAAAATTTTTGAAAATATAAACGATCAAAATAAAACTTTTAAAACTTAATGTATCAAAATGAAACTCTTAAAAATATAAAGGATTAAAATGAGACTTTTAAAACTTAATGTTTCAAAAGTAAAAAAATATTAAAATATAATAAATGAAAAGTGACATTTAACCCAATTTTAATGTACTCTTTGATTTAAAGGATAGAAGAGGATAAATTTTAATGATGGAGAAAAAGTCTTTATTTGATTTACAAAGAAAGGGAGAGAAATGAACAAATTCACTATAATGTATTTAGAACAGTCAAATAAAATTATTTAGTCAAATTAATATAGAAGTTTTTCTCTCTTTTAAATTATTTAACTAAACAAGAAAAAATATAGAAATTTCTCTACTGTCTTTCATTTCCTTCCAATCAAATACAATATTAATGTCAAGTAAAATTGAAAATAAATGTTTGGTTAGTCTTTGACTCTTTGTTATCCTATCCGTCTATTTATTCAATTTTTCTAACGTGCGAGCACGATTTGTATGTGGCGTGCCAGTTTTCAAATAGAAGGTTAACATTTTTGTTTTGTTTTATACTTGTGAACCTTTTTATACGATACGTATAATTTATATTTATTAAAAAACATTGATACGTATGACGTATCATCCACACAATTAATTTAAGTCATAGAAAGAATTTCTTCTAGGATCATCACACTGAACATATAAAAATAAAATTTCAAGACCTAGCTAGCTATGTTGTCTGGAAACTTTGCGAAATTGTCCCGTCCAAGGTATTCTCCAGCCATATTTGACCAGTATTTATATCCTTAGATTCTTCTGCTTTCCCCCAATTACAGGACACTGCTTTACTTCTTGTTTCTTCAGGGCAGGTGTGAATATCGTAATAGCTTGATAGTCAAGTCCTCTTTTCTGATAAACCAATCATGCCTTTTTCATCAAATGTAAAATTAATTTTAAGTTTACCAAGTCCAAGAATAAATTGCTAGGGTTCAGCGTAATACATGCATAAAACATTGACTCAATTTTCATATATAATAAATGAAAGTCTAGTTTTTACAAATAATTTAGTTTTTAATGACACATTATTTATGATTTTTTAAAAGCTGATTATACGTGTTTTTATAATATTAGCATTTTATTTTTATAATTTACCTAATAACTTGTTCTATTTTTTTATTATTATTTGAGATGCTACAAAGATATGATTAATTGATCCTGCTGGAGTAAGGGCGCGATAACCAATATGTATGCCTTTTTCTTTCTGCGATATCACCAACGATCCCTCATCTCTTTTTCTGCCATTCCAGTTCAGGCCTTTAAACTGTTGCACATAATGCATTATGTAGGGAAACATTAGAGGTTAAAATGGTAGCGTTTGTTAATCCAACCTGTGACTTTTTGTTTTGTTTTTTCCTCTTTTAATCATCATATCCATCTTATATATCTGGTATATGATGTATCATATTAACATCATATATCTCTTGTATATTTATCATATTAGTTTGCATCACCGTATACACCTCAACTATCCATAGTACAACTGCCACACCTTTGAAAACAAATCACATACAAAGAAAAGGTGTTCAGCAGTTTCAGATACAGCTCCACATCCTACACACAAGCACTGCTCCTCCTGTTGTAAAACAAAGTGGTTTGTTGAATAATTGTTGTAATGCATTTTATTACTCAGCCTTAAATCATAGTACTTCAACTTATATTCCTCAGAACCCATGCATCATAAAACACGAACCCTTTTAAAATTCAAAAGCGGGGATCAGGTCATAATTTAAAGCAGCCGAAAGAACATGATCCAAAAGAATAGTCAAATAAATATTATTTTACAGACAAAGATTTGTTTACACCAACCTATTACAAAAATTTAGTCCTTTTTTTTTTCTCTTTGTTTTCCCGTTTGTGTGAGTAAGTATATATGACTAGGAATTAATTGATTAATTTTTTAATTAACTAGCAGGGAACCACATTTTGATTATTATTTTCCCAATAATAAGCGAGAAAGGTCTTGGCAGCATCTAAGCTAGGGAAATAAGTGGGTTCAAGGAATATCTGAGTGAACCCATTATCGGCCTCGGAGCTCCCCATCATAACCGCCACAACCTGCTTATAGGCGTAGAAGAACCTCTTCATCGCCACCTCAATCGCCTGCATCCCCTGCAAAACATGAACCTTCTCGAACCCGTTCCTTTTCTCTTTCTCCGAGTAAACCTTCATCGCCGCCTCCATCATCCCGGGCCCACCCGTGGGGTCCACCTCCACCTCCAATATCTCCGGCACCTTCTGCCTCAGATCCCTACACATCCTCGCCACCTCCACGAGCTCCCTCGACCTGAAGCAAAACGCCACCATTTCCCCGCAATTTCTCATCATCCCCAACTCCTTCTTCAACCTCAAGAAATCCTCCGGATCCATCATCACGTGCACGTCCTCAACCTCCGTTAACAACTTCCAGATCCGCTCCACCGCGTGACACTCCCTCGCCGCCTTCTCCAACGTTTTTCTCTCCACCGACTCCGCCACTCTCTCCAGCAGCTTCCTCACCGCGCGCGTCCAACACTCCGCGATCTGCTGCGTCGCGTGCAGCGTCTTGTTCTCGCAGTTCCCCACGTAATCAAACGGCGTCGTCTCCAACGAGTGAATCTCGCTCGGCCTGCAAACGGCGTCGTAAAGGAATATCTTCTTACCCGCGAGATTCGCCTCTCCTAAACCTAAGGTGTACGTGCACCTCATCATCTGGTACTCTACCGAATCGAGGATTCTCCGCGCCACGTCCTTGGATTTGTGCCACGTGGCGAGGCGCGGGAGCAGGCTCTCCTCGCTGTAGCTTCTGCTTTGAGCGATAAAGCCGTTAATGTCACTCACCGGTGGCGTCGTGCCACGTGTCTCGGGGTTTTCTTCTTCGTCTTCACACAGCATAGCTATGATCTGAATTTGGGCCGTGGCGAGAGACTCCACCCGCCGGGTCCACTCGCGCTTGTTTATGTACGGCCTCGGGTCGGATAAAACGGTTGCGAGTAAGCGGAAGGTGATTTCGAGGGCGTGTAAGGTGGGCTTTAAGATGGGCTCGTTGGCCCAATTAGGGAAGTCGTTGGAGGCCCAGAGGGCTCTGAGCTCAGGGAGGCGGAGGTAGTTGTCGTAGGCAGCGCAGATTGGAGACGACGCTGCGGTGATGTCGTTTTGGCGAAGGGGGATTGGAATGTTATTATCCGGGAGAGAGAGTTTGGGGGACTTTGGAGGCATGTTGGAGTGAACCATCTTTGTTTGCCAATCTAGATCAACCATGTTTGGTGAATTGGATTTGGAGAGGAAATGGAAGATGGTAGTGTATTTATACGAGAGGGAGACACACATGAAGAACAAGGAATTTGAAAGTCGCGGCTCCGTGGAATCATCAATTTAATTAATTATAAACGCAAAATCTGAAAACTATTTATTTATTTTTTTAAAAAAATTATGTTAGTTTTCTTGAATTTGACATATAACGTGCGCATGGATTTTATTTTTTATAATAATAATGAATGAATGAATAAAAAAAGTAATGGAGTAAAAAGAGGGGAACATGGAGCTTATCCGTTAACGTAAAAGGACAAGGAAGGAAGTTGTAGGAAAGAGTGTTTGGAATCAAATAAATTGTGTAGTTAGTGGAGTCGTTCAAGTTGGACCTTCTAAGCTAATACGCGTTGAACTTGAACCCTACTCATTCTTTTCTTTGGTCTCAATAACCTTTGGTCCGCGCCCATGCTACTACATCAGCGTAAAATCCGTTGCCTTTTTGCCTCCAAATGTGCCTTTCGTTATTTCTTGTAAGTACGTAATAACAATAATCCTCCTTTTTCCTCAACCAAATTATCCAAAATTCCAAATGCTAATTACTCTTTATTTATTTATTCATGTCCGATCAAAAACTCTTCTAAAATATTTTTCGAACAAAATTATTAATTACACGTTTCTATCTAACGACACATGAGTGGGGACGGAATAATAATAGTATTTAACTGGAGCGGGTGCAATTTTTATTATTATTATTATTTGGAATAAACGATTTTTAACAACATTCTTTTCTTATAGTAACGATTTTATGATATTTTCTGGATATACTTTTTCATTTTTAGCCATTAATGATTTACCAAGCATAAAAGGTTTCCTGAATTTTTGTAAGTATTGCTAAGTTAGTCCTTTTATTGATTAATTTTAATTTTTTTATAGCAAAAATGCACATGTGAAAATTGAAATATAACTTCATTAATTTGTGAAATATATGAGATAAGATTGTACAAACTCTCTTATTTTAGACTTCTATATAAAATGTGTGAACTCCTCTTTTAACGTGCAACCTTAACTTACTTTACCTTGTGTATACATATATCTCTCGTTTTTCTAAGTTAACTTTATCAGTAAAACATTAGCGCAACTGTTGCTTTTACTATAATTGTTCTTCTGATCAAGGATGGAAATACTGACTTGTTAATACTTTAGACTTTTGAAAACTATTTAATACGCACAAAATCAAACACACCTAAACCCTTTAGTTTTTATTTATTTTTATAGGCAAAGAAAGTATTATTAAAGAGGTGAATGAACCCGCGGCACATTTAATTAATCAAAATGCATTTAAGCTGTTGTAGTAATATAGAGGACAAGGAATCTAGTTTCACAGATTCCTCCTTCCCTGCACCGGCTCCTCCTAATTCAACAAATAAACCTAAACCTAATAGTCGTTTGGGAGTTGTAACAGCTAAATAAAGCATAATTACGGATCGTGCCATCATTAGTCGGCTAAACAAAATTAGATGCCAAGTTTGTATAGACTATATATAGTCTATAGATAGACTAGAGCCTGGATTCAAAATTTTGCATTAATTCATCTCCATTTTCTTTTCAATCATGGCCATATATATTGACACTGCCACTAGTTAGTAGTATTAATTATACTACTTTGCTAGCCAGTATCATGGAATTCTAATGTTGTGTCCTCAGCAATATTCATCCATTCAAGTCTATGTGCTAGTTAGATTTTTTCTGTGGCTTCATTTTGAATTCGAATTTCATCCACCCAAGTCCCAATTCCCAACACTGTTGTGGATAGTATGAATACGATGAGATATAGTAATAGTAATAATAAAAAGAGAGAGATAAAGTTATCCTTGATTCTCTCTTTAGGTTTGTCGCCGTTATGTATGGGTAATGGGTTTGTCCCATTCCCATTGTGTGGTGTGTTTTACTAACAATCCAATCCAACTCAGCGGTGCTTTTGTGCCACCTGTTTGGGCCCATACACGTAGTGTGGGAAGCACGTGCATGCACCCACCCTGTCAACCAGAACAGGTTGCTTTGGATGCTTCCACGTGCAGCCACCGCAACATGGGGAGGGAAAATATTGTACTCACAACTCATGTAAGATCAGCAATGGACCCTCAACTCAAAGTTAATCCCCTTTACCTAAGAATTGGTATTGGTAACTTTATGTACATACTGATAATGGGAAGTTTAGCAACTACCCAAACATGGGGTGGATATTTGTTTGACTTAGATAGTTAATGGTGTCCACATAAATTAATCAGCACCTAAACAACAGGCTATTGTGGAACAAGTTCACGCACATTTTGAAACTTAGCACAAGATTACATATGATTAATTAATAATACAGAATTATCGATTAAAAGTTAAAAATAAACAATTATATTTTTTTCAGAATAATATTCTGAATAGATTAAGTTTATTAGAAACTTACTATTACAATATATGATTTCAACCGTATATAGTGATTGTTGGAAATGAAAATAAGTCAGGTTAAGCTAATTAAGTCTTATCTTTATCTAAGCTTGATCTTACATGCTTCATAATCCTATAGCTCAACTCTTTTTTTTTTTTTTTTTTTTGAGGAGCAAGTCCATTTTGTTAGTATATTGCATACATTTTTTAATTTAGCCTGGCTTGATATCCTATGGAAAAATATATTTTGATATCTACTATGTTATTTTACATCTAGCGAGAGAAAGACAAAAAAGAAAAAATTATAGGTATGAATGTATGATAGGTAATATGATATGATGATAGGAAAAGAGAAAGATGTTGAGTGTGGGTAAAATATTTAAAAGAATCAACTATTCAAATATCATGATTCATTTAAAATATACTTCATATTAGATTTTAAATTAGTCGATGGACTTATCAATATACCTGTCTATCGCTATACAGTTCAATAAGCTTACAAGCTAATAGACCCATCACATTAAGAACGTTTAAAACGGCAAATCATATTACATTTTATTGTCGTCAAAATAAGCTCAAGTTAAAACATAATATTTTAGTTGTTAAAGTAGTGATATAATGTTATATTATATATTTAATATTAATATATATATATATATATTTTAAAATACTGTATTATTTATAAATAAAATAACCCGACAAATTAATCAATAGGCTTTTTCTAAAATTCCGTAACTTAACTTATTTAACTTAAAAGACTTTTTAAGAAGTCGAAACCTATTTTTTTTCTCTCTCTAAATAAGCCAGGCTTGACTAAAACTTAAATGGGTCAAGATGTAAGCCTTTAATGAATGGTGTATGCTATTTTCACTCTTAAATTCTGGATGATCCTTTTTTTGCCATCGTTGCCCAATTTTTTTTATAAAATTGAAAAATAAAAAGAGAGTGGATTTTAATTAGAATAGATGAGGGAAATGAAATTAGGACACTAAAGTGGAAGATAACATCAAACCATATTAGAGATAATGAATTAATGATTGTAGATGATCCATGAAAAGAGAAAGAGAAAGAGATGGTATTGGAGATAGGGTAGAATCTGAGGCTTGGGTAGAGGATGTTTGGGTTTTAAAAGAATACGAAACGGGGGTATGCAAGAGAACATCTCATAAAAAAGGAAGATAGCGGCATGCACTTGTTTCATTACCACTTTTTATGGATATTGGACTGTATGGTGTCCAAAAAGTCTGGCCACTACAGATTCGATGGCGTAGACACACGTTTCCATCCCCCATCAACATTTAGTCATTTACCATAAATAGTTTTAGGAAAAAAAAATGTAATTTCATCCTTATATTTTTTATTGAATTTGGTTTTAGTCTTTATAATTTTAAATTAATGAAATTAATTCTTCAACTTTTAAAAATCTGATTTTTCTCTTTTAATATGTGATATACGGGTCTGTTTGGGTGTAAGCTTCTCTAGAAGCACTTCTAAAAGAAGAAAATAAGAAGAAAAAAAATGAAATGAGATTCTCCATTAGCTAAAATGAATTTTTCATTAGCTAATTTGTAGATATCATCTTATCTTTTAGAGAAGGTATATTTGTGAGCTTATAAAAATTAACTCATGGAGAATTTATTTTTGTTTATGAAAAATCTCATCTTATCTTTTTTTTTTTTTATTTTCTTCTTTTAAAAGTACTTCCAAATAAGCTTACCCAAACAGGCCGTGGTCACTTAAAAAACAATTTTTTTTCTACACTTCTATTATTTGAGCCGTGGCCTGCAATAAGACATTAAGAATCATTTTTGTGGACTGACCTTTCATGCAAATGTCGTCTAGGGTCATAAGCACCGCGTCTCTCTTTTTGATTCACCAACAATCCTTTTCACTTATTCAAATAGGCAACACAAGCGTTGAGTTTTGAACTTTGAACCATAAGAGCCGTTTCTTTTCTAATTTTGTTTTGTGTTATAAAATTAACTGAACTTTTACTTGTCGCGTGCCTTGACAAAGAAAAAGTATTTATTGCAACAAATAGATTTTGTTGTTTAATTAAAATTAGTATTGAAGCAATCGTTTTAAAAATAAGTATACAAATCGTATGATGTAAATTGTAAAAAGTATTCAAATGTGCCAACAACGCCACTTGCGAATTCAACATTTTAGAGTTGTCACTTGTCACTAGCCATTGGCTATTTCAATAGGGAAGTTATTAAGAGATTTGACTATTACCGTTGATTATTGAAAAACATATATGTATTAAATTTCTTAAAATATTAAGATTATTTCAATATTTTTTTATTCTATTTATTTATCAAACGGCGATGTAAATAATTAAATTAAATATAAATCAACATGTAAATAATTAAAGTAAATATATATGAAGACTATTTTGGCTAAAGATATTTTTAAAAGGATTGAATAATAAGTTATCAAGTATTGTTCAATTTCTATCTGGGTATATCTGCCCCTACCGTTTCAAAGAAAAAAAAATCATGGCAGGAGACAAAGAAGCTCATCAACCAATGAGTACTCTTAATGATTACCTTGTCAACACTAGGCCAAAGTACTTCAACACCATTGCAAAGCCTAAAGTGCAAGCTTGTAACATGGAGATAAATTCAGAATTTATTCACTTGGTGCAGAAAATCCAATTTTCGGGATATGATCATGAAGACCCCTATGCTAACTTGGCCATTTTTGTGGATATTTGTTGCAACATGGTGAAGATCTATTAAGTGCATGATGGTGTCATATGAATTGTCCTCTTTCCATTCTCTCTTAATGGGAAGGCCAGAGCTTAGTTTTGATTTTACCTCCAAATAGTGACATGACTTGGGCTTAGCTAGTGAACAAGTTTTTGCATCAATTCTTCCCTCAATCCAAGATCAATCAAAGGAGAGCAACAATTTTGGCCTTTACACAAGGATTAGATGAGGCATTGTGCGAAGCTTGGGAAAGCCTTTGAGAAAATGTCCACCTCACGGTCTTGATGAAGGAGCACAAATCAATACTTTCTTGGTGGGGTTAAGGGCTCAAACTAAGCTTCTGCTTAATGTTTCAGTTGGAAGCAAGATTATGTTGAAGACACCGGATGAAGCTAAGGAGATCATTCAGAATATGGCTTCAAACGATTATGAAACCAACATGATAGGACTCTGGTGCAAAGAAGAGGTGCGCTAGAGTTGGATTCCCGATATGTATTCTTTGCTCAAAACAAACTTCCCACTCAACAGTTTGAAGCACTCGCCAAAGAAATTTCAAGAATTTCACAACAACTTCAAAGCCAACAATATCAACCTCTCCATCATGAGCCTACTTCTGAGTTGGAGGAGACTTTTAATCAATTTATGCAGGTCTCCATCACCAATCAAGAGAACATTGAGGCTTCAATCAAGAGATAAGAAATTCAAATGGGGCAATTGGCCAAACAACTAGCAAAGAAGTCTAATGCTATCATTGCCACGAGTGAAGTGAGTAGAGAGAAAAATGAGTGAAAATGTTGTTGATGAGAGAAAATATATGAGAATGAGGATAATAAAATTATTGAGAGATGGTAGGAGTGAAAAGAAAAATGCTAGTGAGTGTGAGAAGTTGGTGGTGAAACATAGTGACGAGACAAAGACAAAGAACCAACTTGTTGAGGAGGAGAACAAGGTATCAATGAACCCTGTCATCAAGGACCTTCCTTATCCACATGCTCCAACAAGGTAGGATAAGGAGAAGCCACATGCATGGATCCTAGAGATATTGAAGCAGTTGCAATTTAACATATCATTCTTAAAAGTTGCTAAACAAAGGCCAAGTTATGATGATAAAAGTGTTGATTATCAGTTGAATGTGCTTGACGAACTCTTTGTTGAGCCCAAGCTGCAATTGCATATTCCTCTTGAGTTGGCTCCTATTGATGCATGAGTACCTTCAAATTTGTACTAGGTTATTCAATTTGATGAATGAAATTTTAGCAGATTCGCTGAGCAAGCTAGCTTACCTAGCAATTCTCTGTGCCGTTAAAGTTCAGACTACTTGTTAAAATTATAAAATATGGACTTCGAACTCTACAAGTTTGTTTACACCAACATTACACGGTTAGCAGCATTAGTAACAAGAACACATCTTAAAAGAGCTTCTAATATTATTTTGTTTGAATTTCATAATCACCTTTCACTTCATGTCTGTTTGACTAGGTGTAATTTGTAAGTTTACAATAGCAGAGTCAACTATGAATTAGGTCCCACTATCATATAGAATTATAGTGTAGAACTATTCAATATGTAGAAAATAAATAATTATATTATGCAATTTTTAAGATACTTAACTGACACAATCTTATAATATCAGAACAATATTAAATTGAAAATAATCAGTTAACAATTCGAATTTCAAGAAAAAGAGAAGCTGCAGGTCGAGGCATTGTTAGAGATCTCATTTTATAGCGGGAAGTAATCGCGAAAGCTAGAGCAACATTGCTTGCTTCAAGACATTTGAGGTTGAAGTTTAATGCTATTAGGCATCTTATCATCACTCCTGCCATCTTCACAAAGATGGGGAATTGTAAATTTATCAGGTATCACAATTTAAAACCACAAGAGACAGAAACGTTGAAGCTTTAATTAACTATGGAAATTAAAAGTAGTTGCAATGTAACATGAATACACTAAAATAACACCTGAAATGAAAGGCAAACACAACTTCAATTCTAACCAAATAAACTCAACAAAAGCATTACATAAATTAGTCAAACAGACTGAAACCCATGTCATCATCAGATTCTTCAGCTGGTTCTTCCTTCTTTTCCTCTTCCTTGGCTGCAGCAGGAGCACCAGACTCAGCAGCAGGAGCCGCAACAGCAGCGACAGCAAATTTACTTGGATCCTGCATTCAAGTTAAAAATTCATAAATGAAAAGGAAAAAAACAACAGAAATATTTTGTCTCAACCGAAATACCTTCAGATACTCCTTGACCTTGTCTGCCTCAGGGAAAGAATAATCTGTCTCAACCGCAACAGCAAGAACATTCTTGTAGGCATTGACAAACATGTGTGGTGCAGCAGCAAGTGTTGGGTATGAGATAGCTAATGAAAGTGAAGTAACCATTGAGACACCAGCAGCAAACTTCTCAATAAGGTCATCCTCAGTAAGATCAAGAACCTCAGGGCTGAACACTGAACCATTATCATAAACAGAAAGAACCACAAGCCCATACGAGAAGGGCCTTATCCCTAGCTTGGCAAGCAATGCAGCTTCAGAAGATCCAACCTTGTCTCCCTTCTTAATGAGCTCCACAGGGGTAATGATTTCAACAGTACCCTTGTTAATCTTGGTAGGAATGTTGAGCACCTGAAATACAGAAACTAAGCATAAACATGACATGAAAACAAAATAATCTTGACCTGTTTTTCCTTGATTTTAAAAACAGAACTCTTTTATAAAAAATCTGTAAATTTGTTTTGGTTCCGTTACTAATGTTTTTTCTTTCCCCACTTCTACTCAACCTAATATTTAAAATATTAATAGTTTTTAAAAACCAAAACAAATCAACCACCCCCAAATTCTACAAACAGAAGATTACCAACCTGGAAGAAAGAGGTCTGGGAGGGATCGAGCCCTGTGTTGCCAGGAGGAACAACAACATCAATTGGGGCAACCAAACCAACACGAGCAGGAGCTCCAACCTGTTCAGATAAAACACAAATGTTTTGATGAACAATAAATTAAAGCAAATGATATACACAAATAACATAGTTGCAAAGTAGGAAAAAAGCTAGCTATTGTATTGCATCAAACCCACAAAACATAACGAACAACTGTCACAATCTTAATAACTCGGCCTAATATATTCGGGTAGAGCAAAACATAAGTCATAACATGGAAAAAAAGTAAACAAGAATTGCAATCACTAAGTAAATCAGAGCACAATATAACAATAACAATAAACAACTAAAATGCTCGAGAGATACATTCCTAGCATCTGTCCCCAAAACTTAACTAAAAAGTCATCACAGAAAAACAAGGTAAAGTACGGCTTTTTATGATTCAAATTAAAAATAATACAGGCAAGGCAACAAAGGTAAACGACTAAAATCATCAAATAGTTAGTAAAACAATCAGTTAAATAGCAATAATATAAACAAATCGAAAAGTATGCATATATCAATTTACCTTGTACTTGGCAACCTCCTCACTGACCTCCTTCAGGTCACCTTTGGTGAAAATCAATCCCACATTGCCCTGATTCAACCAAAAACACATTCTCTCAAAATTCAGTAATTAAAACATTTTTTTAATACTCGCTAATAAAACAGATTTAGAAAGAGTGAAACTCACAACAAGGAGCGGGATAAGGTTGAGATAGGCGTTGTTTCCGGTTTTCTCAGCGTGCATCCTGACTGAGCGCTTCATCATGGTGTTCTTCCCCATGAGGACGACGGAGTCGCCACGGAGACCCTTGCGAATGTTCTGGAGCTGGTTCGATCCCACGTTATCGGAGTTCACAACGAGGATCTGGCCGTACTCCTCCATTAGGTCGCACAGCTTCGCATCGTAAGCGATCTTCTTCTCAGCCTTGGTCTGCTTCGGTGCCATTGATGATGACGACGACGACGACGGTGTCTGTTGTGACTGGGAGTACTTTAGGGCAAAATCGAGGGCCAAGACGAAGCTCTGCTCGGTCAAGGCGGACAGCAAAGTGTTGCCGTCTCTTTAACCTCTTCGTTGAGGTATGGAGAATGAGTAGGGTTTAGGTTAGGAAAAGAAGCGAAATAGAGAAGTGTGACGAACGGTGAGTTTATATAGTGGCGCAGGGCAATGTGAATAGGTTTTGGGAAAAACCTAGATCCAACGGCTGCCATTCGTTTGTTGTAAAGAATCAGACGGCTGGGAATTTGTTAATGGCCCAATGGGCTTCGAACTTATATTTTAAATTGGGATTTCTTTTTTGGTTTGCACTTTACTAGTGCTGTTCGGGGTTTCGGTCTCAGTTGTTTTCTAAAGGGCTGCTAGCTACACTCCCAACATGCTTCAGAGAAACATTTTGTTCCCAAAGTACCCTTCTTTATATAGCGGAAACATATTTTTCTTGAGTAACAGAGGGTGTGATATACATTCGTTGTGTAAAGTACACAACAAAAAAAACATTTCTACTGTGTATTGTTTGCACCCTTCTTACTCTGCTAAAATATATGTTTCTGTTTTGTTAATTTTTTAATTATTAATTAATTGTAAAATTTTATCTTTTTAATCATTTTTCAGTTATGATATAAATCATTTAAATGACGGCTCATATTATCCTTTTTTTAATACTAACAGAATTAATTAATTATGATATAATTACCTTTTTAATTTAAATTTGAAATAATGATGACTCAAGTTACCCATTTTAATTGTAATTGGATTAATTATGGTACAAATTAATCTGATTATTACTAATAAAGGTAATTCATATGATAAAGATTGAATACCCGGATCGAATTAGAGTTGACGCCGCCCGCCCTAAACAAATAGGAGGCGTGGGGTTTGGGGCTTCTTGGTTAACGATGGCTTTTGTTTTTGTCAAATGAATGCAGTAAAAAAAATTATTCAAAATTAAAACATAAATGACTTAATATTTTAAAATTAAAACAAAAACTAAATATAAATATGAAGTAATTTACGAGATTCATTTTAAATTCGTAAATAATTGAATCATTGAAATAAAAAGTTGCTAATTTTTTAAAAACTAATATGAAATGATGGGCCAATAAAAAATTAGTCAAACAACTCAAAGGTATGAAGAAATAAAGAGTAAATACACAAGCAAAATAAGTGACAAGTCCTACTTTAGTCACTTTTGTGGGTATTTCTCTTGTGACAACAAAATCTAACATGAGAGAATCAAAATTTAAAATTATCTAACTCAACATATGTGTTGTATGTACACTAAATTATATATATAAATTTTCTAACTCATCTTTGACTTCAAAATTGAAATAGTGCTGAACTGAAGATGAATCAACATAATAAAATCATCAATTTATGAGCCAATCCTAATAAAGTAAAAGGTTCTGAAAAATGTGAAAGTAGTGCTGCTGATAGCCCCCTTCACAAAAAACAGTAATTATGAGATAAATTAATAAACAAGCAGATAACACATATGCTGCCATATCCTTATTCAAAAAGAGGATAAAATTCCTGGGAAATTAAAGATCCTTGTATCAGAAACCTTGATCTAAATCATTTTCATTTTCCATGATCCCGTGAGACAGAAGAATACAATTACATTTTGAAAGCCAATAGTGCTCAAGGAAAAGAGTAATATAAACCATGTGATCCAAATCAGCATACTTCATCCACGTCACAAGTTACCAGCCAAAAGGAGAAGAGGAGACCATATACTCGTCATCAAGAACTGTCTTGATCTCATCAAGAAACAATGTTGGTGTGGCAAGAATTTTGAGCATACAAGAAAAGGCTCAGAAGCCTGCGAAGATTGCTGATTACAACACGTGAGGCCCAAAGGTATCTGTCCAGATTGCATATAAGTACAATTCTGGTATGTGTCATATGACGTGTACTTGGGGCACATGAGAATAGGTTGAACAACCTGCAGATAGTTAGTGAAAACATAAGGCTTCTGATAAGGAAGTTTTCTAATAGCTTCCTTGATAGGGAAGCAAGTCTTCCATACTGTACTCAATAAAAGAATATTTACCATAATGCTTAGTCCTAATGCAAACTATGGCATATCCACATCAAAATTTTGTGCAGTGAAGATTAGTAAAAAGTTCATAAATACTGCAACTCGAAGCAAACTCATCTAACTTGCAAATAATAAATGTGGTCAGCAAATGATGTAGCTAAATCTTAACGTGTAGAATATACTGTAGAATCAACAAACAGTGACAGAAAATTAATGCTTTAGTCTGTTTGTTTAGCTGTTTCACCCTCCATTTCCTACATTCCGAGAAATTGAATGTGACTAAAAAAAAATTGATATATTCACGTTGAACAGAGAATGGTTTTGCAAAGACACCCTTAGTGAGGCATTGCCACATTGAGAAGTGAAGGACTCTTTCTAGCAGACCTAAGTGTGTGAACTTAGCAACATACAAAACTTAGTTGTAATAACATGGCTTCTCTGCTACGTGACTCCTAATGATATCACCTAAATTGCGATTAATAATCTCACTCAGACAATCAACTTAGGTCAAAAGCCATTTTTTTTTAGGTGAATGGAAAAAAGAATCGCAAGTGTGTCATACAAAGATAGGGGTTCCTCCACATATATCATTGTCCTGCAAGAAACTGCAGTACAATTAAAGACTAAAAAGAAACTCCCAGGAGATGTATATTTAGTTACACGTTCCTTTTTTTTTTTTTGTGTGTGTGTGTGTGTGTTAGTTCTTTTTTAATAAGCTTAACTATCAGTTGTGGAGTAAAATTTTGGCATTACTTAAGCATAGATATCATGGAAAGCTTGCAAAACAAGGACCAAACTACTACAACCAACATCCTTTTACACACATAGCAACCTCACAATTACATAGCAGTAATGTAGAATATTATTAAACATAAGAAAAACAGAACATGTTACTTGACCTTGTACTTGGCAATCTGTTCGCTAACTTCCCTCAAGTCACCTTTGGTGAAAATTAATGCCACATTTCCCTGATTCAAGAAACAAGCTTAAACATTAAACTGTCTTCAAAATTAAATGAAATTGCTTCTTTTTTTACTATTATTATTATCAAATTTATTTTCTGGTACAAGAAATGAGGTAGCAGAGTTACCACAAGAAGGGGGACAAGGTTAAGGAAGGCCTTGTTGCCAGTCTTCTGAGCATCCAAGATGATAGAGCGTTTCATCATGGAGTTCTTTCCCATCACCACCACCGAATCAGCATTAAGTCCCCTCCGTATGCCCTGAAGCTGGTTGGAACCCACATTGTCTGATGAAACCACCAGCACCTGACTGTACTCTTTCAGAAGCTTCAGCATCTTTGCATCATAAGCTGCCTTCGCCACTTTCCCCGCCATTGCTGCTGATCACTAGAGCTATCAAAGAGAGTTGGCTCACTACAGGTTGTCAAAAAATTCAGCCGATAGGAGTTGGATTACTTTGGTAGTGAACCAAAATTGCAGCAACCCAACTCAACCCACTACAGGTGGCGGGTTAAATGGTTTGGCTCACCATAATAAAAGAAAAGAGAGAAAATTTGAAAAACAAAATAAGAAAACATAATAAAAAGTAGCAAAGTATAAAATCAAACAATAATCGTTAACATATAACAGTACAAAATTTGACAAGGGCATATTCAAAATAATGCTCTGATTGGGGAAAAAAAAACAAAATCAGAACAAAAAATAGTTTGACAATATAATAAGAAAAAAATAAAGAAAGAATACAATACCATAATTTTCTAATAGATTCTTAGACTGCATCATGTAACTTAGACAAAGTTTACTAAAATGAACAAACCTAGCCTAGCCTGTGTATTTGACATGATTTTGGTGGGAAACAGATGTAGAACCCAACACACGCATAGTAAAATGATCATGGTGCTGAAAATGGACATTTTAATAATTTTATGATTATACTTTACACGTGAAAGTGCTAGAAGTGAAGCATGTATTTTTTTTGTACTGTCACTCATTATAACCAATGTCCATTTCTCACAAATCAGTTGCAATGAGAGTTCTGAACCTTTCCTGCCCTGCTGCAATAGATGTAATGTTATGTTTAGTCAATATACCACTTAAATTAGTCACTTTGGTCAAAGAATAACCACAACACTACATGAGAGACATTTCATTCTATCTGTGCTAATCACATGCTGCTGGGTTTAAACAAAAGGTCTAATTTCAAGAACTGAAAGCACAAGATTTGACTCTATTGTGAGTGTTTTGATCTTAAAATCAACACCTACAATGCTTAATAACATATAAGCCCATCAAAATCATAATAAGGAGAAAAACAAAAAAACTCACTCTGGTGTATGAGAAATATTAACTAACAAAATCTGATAAGATTACTTGTATCAAACCCCCACCTTTCCCACACTCCAGTCCAGAATTATCATTACTATAACACCCTTTTAATAGAATAATGCAAGGCTGATAGATGGTGATTTTATTGAAAGTAACCATATATGTGCATTTGGATAAATCATCAACAGAAGATTGAAAATGTTGGAAACCCAAAGTAGTAGAAACTAAACTTGCATGGACCCCCCAAGCATCTATATGAACTAACTCAGAGAGGAACAAAGCCTTATCAATGGTGCACTTTAGAAACAAACTAGAAAATATGTTTTTCAAAGTTAACACAATGCACACTCCAAGGATGACAAAGCATTAGAAAGTAACAACTAAAAAAGGTGAGAGAGAAAAGCTAAATGCAGCAGAAGATGATGGCAAATATATATAATAAATCCCCTACAACTCACTCCTTGTTCCAATCATCTGTTCTGTTATCCAATTAAGCACAATAGTTAACAACAATGTTATTAAAGCTAACACAACAATTAAGAGAGCTAGTGAACTTATTAATAGAAGTGATATTAAAATTAAAGCTCAGTACATAATGATCATTATCTAGAGTAAGAAGAGGGAAAAGAAAAATTTGAAATGGAGGCAGTGGGGGATGAATAGGCAAGGAAACAATCATATTCAGCAACAGTGATAGTTAGTAACGACATATTTGAAATGTCAGAAAAGGGAATATAAGATTCTGTTTGGGAAAAATCAGTAGTGCATTGTAGAATCCATAGAAACTTTATACAAATATATTGAATATGGCCCAAGTAGCTAGTCACTGATCTTGTTTCTTAATACTTAGCAAATCTTGGGCCATATTCAATCTTTTTGTATAAAAGGCTTTGCTTTTTCCTATACTTAACAAGTTTGCTAAGAACTGAAAGGCAGAAAAAGGTCAATATGAATGGTATTCCAAAAAAGAATGCAGAGTTGACCATGCATATCCTTTTTCTCTTCTTTTTTACTGACAAATAACATTAACCAACTTGATTTGAACCACAATAAGTCTATAAGTTTGTTTTGCATTTTTCTATCGTATTTCTCATTACAGAAACACAGAAAATCCAAACAGTTTCCATATGACACAAAAATCAAATCCACATTAGCACTCAGCAAATGAAAGTGATATAGTGACCATAACTAACGATAAACAAAAAATTCCTTGTATAAATGCCAGGTTATTGACTAAATTTGCACACGAAACCAAACAACAAAAGCATAAAGGGGAAAAAAATTCAGTGAGTTAGTGAGTAACTGAGTGTATATCAGCGTTGATACATTGCCCAGATAAAAAAAATCCCCTAAAGAATGACCTGTTGTGTTGCCACATAGCAACAAACATGTTCGTGTCAAAACCCGAACCAGTCAAGCTCTTATGTTGAAAACTGAAAGCAAGTAGAAATTGGAATTGAAAGAACAAAAGCTGAAACAAAAAATAGAGGATTTTATTGTTGTTGTTGTTTGATGTTCTAGTCGCAGTAAAACATTGAACGAACGAGAAGACAGATACAAGGAAAAAAAATATAGAGTACAATAGAAACAGATTTACAAAAAAAAAAAAAACAAAGAAGAAGAGAAATTGAGTTGCGCAGGATTTACCTGAACGGTGGTCGGCGACGTTGAGGAGGCAGTGGTGCAGCACTGTGAAGAAAAGAAGATCTGAAATGAGTCATAGTGTGGGTCTCGGTGTGAAATAATAGCCCAATAAGCCAGGCCCAAATAAAATGTGCATGCGAGTGGGGCCCAATTAGTTAAGGTGTCCACTGAACTGAAATGGTGTCCTTCATGGGATCTTGGAATTGAAACGAACGGGACTTGTCTGTCTCCGATGGCTTCCTCATACCGTGACCGCACGTCGGAGTTCCGGTTATTATCGGAGACTCTGAAGAAGATCGGAAGTCCGGTGCAACCCGAGAATGCTCCTTCGACCTCTCATGGCGAGTCGTATTCGAGATCCGAATTCAACCGAAAGGCCTCGCGTATCGGGTTGGGGATCCACGAGACCTCGCAGAAGATCGCGAGGCTCACGCAGCTGGCGAGGAAATCGTCCATGTTCAACGATCCCGCAGTGGAGATTCAGGAGCTGACTGTTCTGATCAAGAACGAGATCACGGCGCTCAACTCGGCTCTCTTCGATTTGCAAACCGTTCAGAACACGGATATGGCTGACGGCGGTTACTCGCAGGATACGATTGTGCATTCCACCGCGGTTTGTGATGACTTGAAGAGCAAACTCATGGGAGCCACCAAACACCTTCAAGATGTCTTAACTGCTAGGACAGAGGTTGGCCCATCAATTACACTATTTATTGTTTTTTCTTCTTTTTTTTATTATATGTGTGATTCAATGTATGGAAGAATATGATAATGAATATCCGTATTTAGAGATATTGGGCTCTGGCTCTGGCTCTGGCTCTAGGCCGGGGCTACTTAGGTAAGAAAATAATAGTTTCATCCTTTTTAGGATCGAAAATGTTTGGTTGAAGAATGTTGAGGAAGGTGCTGATTGAGTCTGCCATGTTGGCAATTCTGAGTTTCCTTCAAAGTCAGTATGAAACGACGGCTTATGTTTTGCATGGCGGCAGTGGCTACCTGGACACTTCAACTCTCAAGTCAGTAAGGAAGAAAGTTTCATACCCAAAAGGTGGTCCACACTTCTGCTATTTATAAGCATTGATGAGGTGACAAATGTGGTGCTCTTATAAGAGCCAGGACGTAACTCTGCTAGCCTTGGTAGCCTTAGCCTTTTGCAGAGGAATTTCCTGCCTTGTATGAGTCTAGAGCGAATTTGGCACCTTATGGCGGGGTTCCGCTAGACAGTGAGTGACATCCAGCAAGGCTTCTGTAGTTATTGACTTCCAAGTGTCACAGTTGAGACCCTTAAGTGGGCTGCTTCTTGGTCGAGCCAAGGAATCCAATTATGTTCAGCTTCTATTGGGCCATAGTGCATGGATTCGTTGGGCTCTTCATGGTCTGACCATTGGTCTAGAACAAAAAGTATCAAGACTGGAGCTACATAACCGTTATATATTTCTTCAATTGTTTTTTTTTTCTATGCTTGTCATCTATGAAGTCTAGATATTCCAAAAATGCAAAAGTATTGGTGTTCGACATGTATCCAAAACCGATACGTCTATTCAATAAGTATTTGTTAATTTTTTTGTTTTTTTAAAAAGATAACAAGAGATTACTTGATACAGCTGAACAGCTCAGGATATGGCTTCATTTTGAAAATTTGCATTAAAACTTTTGTGCAGCCTAGTTCTTCTTCATGCTGTGAGAGGAATTGGAGTACCTACTCTTTTGTTCATTCTCTGAAGAGAAACAAAACGGACTCGTAAAGGCCATGGGACTTGGTTTATGTGCATACTAGTATACTACCAATCTTCGACTTTTGTCTAGGAAAGATGAAGGATATAGTAGAGGAGAGACAAGGTTGTGGAACATAGTGGAGATGCATATGGTCCACTTGATGATGCTTGAATTAGCAGAGTTGTCCCTTGATGAACCAGAGTTGGAAGCCATGCTATTTCTTGATGATGGGAATGAGGGAGAGGAGAATGAAACAGGTAGTGTTAGGTTGTGAATAATAAGAAATTATATAGAGCCAAATTTTTTGGATATTACTAATGATTTTTTTTTATGATATTCTAACTTGGGTAGGGAAATTATATAATTTTTGAAATGTTCATAGTAAAAAAATATATTGATATCTGTGGAAGAAAGATATGCAAAACTATGCTTACTTGTTATGATCACAAACATTTCTTTTGTAAATTGATCATCATATGCCTTGCTATATTTATCACTCCCATGCAATTAATGTTGTGCGTGTATGCATGCTCCAGAATATAAAGGCTCACGAGAACAGGAAGCAGATATTTTCCAAGAACGCATCAAGAGAGAATCCTTTGCAGCATCAGCCAAAGCCAACTACTGAGCCGCCACCTTGGTCAAATTCATCGAATGCATCTGAGAGTTTGCATCAAGAATTGGCGTGAGTAATTTTTTTTCCCTAACGAGTTATAGGTTAACATTTGTTAATATGCAATGGCATGAATATTCCTTCCCAACTTCCATAATGTAAAATAATATTAGGGAATTTAGCACAATGTTCAAAATGAAAAACCTGGCTCCTGTAGTAGGCTGGTAGCTACTTGTTACTATTCTTTTCTAAATAGTTGGGACTTGGGAGTTAGCTGTTGGTGTATCCAAATTTTAAAATTTAAAAGTTTTTTACTCTTGAATACTCTTGTCATATTTTGGATGCTGGTAGGTTCGGAGTTCTGTGTCTTGGATTTATTTGTCTAACCATAAGTGTGCATGGGTCTTATCTAGCCAAACTTTTCTTGTTTAACATTATACCTCTTGACATGGTTTATAATTTCATATTGCAGCTGAAATATCATTTTTTGGAAAAATTTATTTACCCACTATCAACACTTCATTTCTTTCCTAGTGCACACAATGGCTTACCAAATATTGAATTCTTGTACCAGAACGAAAAAGCCTGGCAACTTTGGTACTTTTGTTAAAACTAGATAAGTAATAGACACAGTGATAGTTGAGAGAAGCATAACACACACACACACACACACACATATATATATATATATATTGCATATGTTGATAGGAGATCCTTGTTCCTCCTGCTGAGAAAATTGAATTTCAGACTCATCATTTGAATCCTAAATAATGCAAGGTCAGGGCCAGGCTAATCTGAATAGTAGATCTAAAGTATACTCTTTAATATCCCAAAGTGAACATGCTAATTACATAAACTCAAAGTCCCGAACTGTGCTACACTAGCCATTTTTTGAATTCCCTTTCAGTATGCTGCCTCAGTAAATATCAGCCAAACCTGGTGGAACATTGTTTAAATCTCTTAACTACATAATTGTGTCCATTTCCCCATTACTTTTCTACCACTGAGGCACTAACTAGTTTTAGGGCATCTTTGGAGTGTGACAGTTACAAGTCTTGGCATTGTTCATATGTGTGGGAACCTTAAATGAACTATGATATAGCAAAACACAATTTTCTATTTATTGATGATACTTATAAATTATAATGTAGTTTGACTGGGAAATTTATTTGCTTTTCTCTCTTTCAAAATGTAATTTCTGAAGCCCCTCTCATTTTGTAAATTATTAATACTGGGTTTGTGTATCTTTATTTATTTTATAAAAAAAATGATAGACCTCTAAAAGTTCAATTGCTGCAAAATAATATGTATCTATATCTCTTATGCAGATTACCGTCAAATGGAGCTCCTGTTGGCAATCAACTAAGGTTTGTTTAAATTTCCTTTTAAAGCTTTAAGATCAAATTGCCCCTTTTACATTTCTATATAGTATGGTTATATTTATATCTGAAAAATCCAAATATCACCTTAAACTAGAACTTCATGTAATAGCATGTGGCTGACAATTGGTTCTCATGGATCATAAATCTACAACTGTGTTTACTGTCGAGTTGTTTTTGAGTGCATATTCCTTGCTCAGTATTATGTGATGATGGGCATTGGGTACGAGGCATCCTTTAATCTTTCCCTCATTTCGCTACAAGCACAATCAAATACAAAAGGGAATGGCTAGCAACTTTGATACGCCTTTTTACAGTTCTTAATAGTTTACCTTTACCATAGCATCTATTTAAAGCTTGGAACATTTTGATGTTTACATTTCTGCCATTTATAATTTGCTTGCATAAATTGAGTGGGCAATTACCAGAATGTAATAAAAGATAGTTATTTAATGTATTCAATTCAGAGCCTGTTACAATCTCAATTCTCCCCCTAATGCCTAACCAAGTTTATGAATCTCTGGTAAATTTTTACCCTTTGATTCTTGAGATGTGTTGCTTTAGGGGTATGATCTGCTCAAATTTTTACAGTATGCTTAGGATGTACATTTTTTCTGTGGATCTTGTTAACCAGTGCCCTCAAGGCATTGGTTAAGGAACTTCAAGGAAAAAGTATTTAATGTATAAATCATAGAAGAGCGTAAAAAAGATCATAGAGTAGTGCAATTTTCCGCCTCCCAATAAAAACATTTCTTCTTTAAGTTCCTTAACTAATGCCCTTAGAGCACTGGTTAACATTTGCCTTTTTCTATAACTTAAATTACAACATCTGGTAAATTTGTTTTCACAGACGAAGGTTGGCTGTGGACAGCACTCCATCCCAGCAAATGGAAATGTCTATGGTACAGCAGGTTGTGCCTCGGCATGACAACTATGCACAAAGTCGGGCAACTGCTCTGCACAATGTGGAATCTACTATCACTGAGCTTAGTGGGATTTTCTCACATTTAGCTACAATGGTTGCCCATCAAGGGGAGCTTGCTATCAGGTTTTTCTTGTTCCACCCATATACTCGACAGACACTAGTATGTTACTACAGTTCACTAAATTTTCCTCCACTTATGGTGTTAGTGAATTGAATTACAATACTATTGTATGCAAAGGCTTGGATGTTCATGTGTTCTAGCAATTAGCTTTAAATCTGCCTAACTTGCATGGGCAGGATTGATGACAATATGGATGAGTCATCGGCAAATGTTGAAGGAGCTCACAGTTCTTTATTGAGGCATCTCAACCGAATATCATCAAATAGGTGGCTTCTAATAAAGATATTTGTCATTCTGATACTTTTCCTCATGATCTTCATATTCTTTGTCGCCTAATATACTTCAATATGCTAATCATGGAAGTTTCACTTCGTGGCTTACTTGGATTTGTCTTCGTTCTTCTGTGGAGGCAAAAATACAAGAGCAGCTAAATGTGCGGATGTATTCTATTTGAATGTAGATAGAGCTCCGTCATCTGTAAACATTTTACAATATATTCTTTTGTTTGGCAATCATTATAGGTGTTATTAAAATTTTGTTGGCATGTATGCCCCAAATTAAGCAAATTGAGTAAGAAATATACGAGTGTTTGGTAAACTGATATAGAGATTCACAATATTTTTGTAGTTTCTAAGATACAAATAGAGGGAGACAGAAATATCTCGTTTCTAGATACTGTAGTGGACAAGGTACCAAATTAATGGTAGCATACGAGAAGTCCTTTGTTCGCTTACGTGATAATGTAAGCTTTTTGATATTGTAATATCAAAATTGATTGTTTTTAAAGTTTTATGTGAGAATTTTTTTAACAACTAGAATTGTTTTTTTAACCATTTTCATTATTCGTTTATATTAGAAAGATCTTCAATGTGTCTCATGGCTTACCTACTTGTGTTATTTGTGAAGCTTGCAATATAGTTTTTGTGGTTGCATATGTAAAATTTTCTGCGGTTTGCCTTTTCCGTTGCATATGTAAAATTTTCTGTGGTTTTGCCTTTTCCGAATCTTCTTCTGGTACATGTGAGTTAAAGAGGGATTCTTTCTTCTGCTGATTTAATATTTCAAAGTGCTTCTCAAGTAGTCTTTACTCTTCGTAGATAATGCCCTAATTTATTCACATGAGGATGTTTTGCTGTACATAGATAAGGATTCAGCCAAACACATAAAGCGGGTTATGTAAATATTGGGTGGGAATCCACTAACTCATTCGCTGCAGCTATTGCTATTGCTAAGAATCTCCTTTTTCGGGCCAGATTTTAAGTGGTTTTAACTAGTTCTGTTGTTTGCTGCCACCTGTCTGGCTTGGTCCAAGGTATTATTTCCTCCATCCCATTAATTGTCCTGTAAGAAAACTATGTTTGTTTCAATTGTCATTTTAATTTTTCAATGTAACATTACTTAAAGATGATGTAGAATTAATTTTGTAAAAACAATATTTTCTTTCATTTATTTATTATATATTTTTAGTCTGTGAAAAATAATTTAAAATAATTATTATTTTGGGACCGAAGAAGTATCTTATAAAAAAAAGACAAAGAAAATAAGGATTTGAAAGTGTAGCCAGATTGATGTCCTCAGTTCTGACTGTTAATATTCAAAGAAAATTTAGTGGGTCTCTGATTCGCACTCAAGCATCCTCGAGTATTAGTAAAGCATGCAAAAGGAAAAATTGTAGTCAATCTGGTCTAGCCCAAGTTGACCTGATTTGGTAGACCATGAGAATCTCCCTCTCTTTCTAGCTCATGAATTCATGTCCTTAAAAATTCCACTTTGATCAGAATAGTAGATGTAAAAAGAGAGAAAATGATCCCAAGCTTAGCCTAGGCATTTTGATCACATGCACAGATAGTTGTAAATATGAGTGTACATGACACGGGACTTAAAGGTGAGAGCACGTGTACATGACCTCCCTTTAGTTTTCGTTTTCTTTGTTACGTTCCATCATAACCTGTTACGATATCAGGCGCATTTCACTTTAAAAGGCAATGCTCAGGTTCAGGGTATACACAAGCTTCAAGACTTCATTTTCTTATATAAAGCATTTCCAATACACATCAACTCACGTGACTTTTTCCCTCAAATCTAATAAAGTTGACTAAAACTTTGGAGATACGATGATATATTGGAAAATTTTATGGTAACTACCATTAGTGGTAACGTGTTGCATAAGTGATATTATTTCGTGTTGAATGAATTTAAATGATCAAACTAGTGGTTGTGGAATACTGGAGTTTAGGGTCACTATTATTTAACCTTTTGATATTTTATTCAATCAATTTTTTAAATTAAATATTTTAATATTATTATTGAATTGCAAGTCCATATAATAGAAACTATTGATCCAAAAGTACAAGTAACATGTTTCCCTTGAAGCAAGGATTGATGTTGATTATACCAATCAAGAAAACTTCATATTCTTCATCGCTTTCTCTGTTTCTTTTCTAGTCCCTCATGTTTCTAACTTTAAAGTTTTGGTACATTTCTGCTCCTAACTTTATGCGCAGTACATTTACTAATTTACTTGAGGACAAGGACGTTACACACTTTGCTTAACTATCTATAATAGATTATGTGATCTCTGAATAGTCAACAGGTGTGTGCTTTAGTGTATTGTCCAATTTCCAGATGAAAAGAAAGTACAGTTGGGCACTCGTGGGTCACACACCAACAATATTTCAAGGGTAGTTGTACCAAAATATATGAGAGAGGTTTTACGCATTCGCAGTTTAGCATTTGATTAATCTTCCTTGGAGTCATGTAAAACACTATTGAATTAAATTTGCTTCAGTCTTTCTAAAGTTGCAGTTAGAAACCACTTTTTCTTCAGTAATTTGAATGTGGTTTGTGTTTTTGAGTATCTGTCAATAATAACTAAAACTTCACATCAAAGTCATTATTGTAATTTTGATTTACCACTAGCACTTAAAATTTGCACCCACATCATTTAAGCAGAGATAAATGTGAACTTTTTAAAATGCATGATTTGATTTTTCACAACTCTTTATTGTCCCCTCAATCAATTCTGGCCTGAGTTGAGTGGCATGATGGCAACAAGCAGTGGCTAGAAATTCAAGAGTCTTTGTTCCAATGATAGGATTAATAGCTGGTGATGGGTGTCCATCAATTAGGCCTAAAGAGTGTCAAATTCAGTGGAATCTTCTTCCTTGAAGACCTAGAGAGCCATAGCCTTGGGCATGCAGTGCATGAAAGTGATGCTTGTTAGATTCCCACTATAAAGCACGTGAGAATGTGAATTAAGAAGATAGAAGCCCAACAACCCTTTTTCCATATTATTGTGGCCAAAGTAGAAAAAAAGTTGGCATAATTCATAGGAATTGCAGTGCAGGGGAAGCATGGAGTGAAAGTGTGAAACTGATTGTGGTGGGAGTGGGATTTCATTTCAAGTGGGAATTGACCGTGAACTTGCTGGGTTATGACTCTTTTATTATTTGATGGAATTTGCCGACTTTTGTTTTGTGTTTCACATGCATATGAACTAAATTTGACGTCACAATAATCCTTAATTTTGGTGCTATCATTAAAGCTTACGCTTTAGATTTATTGACCAAAAAAATATTTACTATTAATACTTATAAATTAAAGTAAAAATGATCTCGTACATGAACAAAGAAAAAATAACTACGTTAACTAAAAGATCCAACAAGTTTAAAGTAAAAAGTTTCTTTTAAAAATTACTTTACCATACAATAATAATGCTGCACCAAGAAAAAAATGGTTCCATGCTGCCATGTATAGCAATTAGAAAGGCTAGCGTTTCTTTGATGGTTTTAGACCTAATCACGTAAGTAAAAAAGTGACTCTAGTATTCATGAATCATTATTATGACAATCATTTTCAGATCAAGAGTCGTGAAGGTGTACCCGAAGCAAATTGAGTTCGCTTGTGACCCGACCCGAAGACTAAAGCAATACCATATGAATGATACGATGCATATTTTGGTGCATATTGACTGCTATTTGTTTGTGTTTTTTTAATGAAATTATATTAAAAAATAAAAAAAAAAACATTTGATAATTGCATGACTTGTTTAAAACAATAAGAATTTCAAACTGAATATTGTTAGTATTTTTCTCATAAATTAAAATGACTGGTTTTCTGTATAAAAAAATCTAAACAAAGATAAATCATAATATTGTTTAAACATTCAAACACACTCTAAAATTAAGAAAAAAATAATGTTAATTTTTTTTTAGAAAACTTTTAGAATAAAATTGCAGTAAAGTCTTCATATAATTATGATGAATTGAAATGAAATTCAATATTAAAATGTAAACTAAAATTTTAAAAAACTTATCATATACTAAGATTGACATAAGAGGTAGCTTTGATTCTTAATATCCGTAGAAATTCAAAACAAGTATTATTAAAAATTAAATTGACAGATTTACACAAAAGACAAATTAAATTGAGAGGTAATTGTCAAAGCCAAAGATTAAATTAAGTTATTTTTTACTAAGTGATGAAAAACTAAATTACTTAATTCTGATTTCATCAAAAAATTCTGTTTGTGACTAAGTTTAGAATTTTTTTAATGTTAAATATCAAATTTGATGATAAATTGATAATATCAACTAGTTCGAGTTTCGTACTACTATTTTATGAAAGGAATAAAATATATAATTGATATAAAATAGTCCAATACTTCAAACATTTGAACAGTGACATTATTCTTATTCTCCTTCCAATAGTGTATTAGGTTATCTCCGTTACCGCTTGAGTTTCAATGCAGCTGGTAATGCTAAGATTCCCCATCACAATGGCAATCTATTACATTGGCAGCAAAATCTCCTGTCGGAATAATAATTCCTTAAATAATTCATCTATGCATAAGATGGACCTATCTAGTTTAATAGAAACAATTAACAAGAACCACCTATATCAATCAATTTATGGGCGATACTAATAGTACGATTTTGATTCACAAATCTGCACAGTTAAACGTATGGTTGCGCATTGAGTTCCACTAACCCTACCTAAAAAATTATATTCCAATCTCAAGTTCAGCCACATAATATATATAACTAAGTAGATATGCAACCCCAAAAAGTATTTCAACTGATATTTTTTTTAAAAAAAGGAGAGATAAAAGTGGTCAGAGTGAATAGGTGAGAAAGGGTTTTGATCTTTATTCATTGTGAATTGATATATGTTAGAAAGTTATTTTGAACACTATTTAGTTGTATATAAGTAGAATTTTTAGAGTGCCGTGTAACATGTGTAAATATGTAATATTTCACTTGTACCAGAAACAAAATGTTACATTTCACTATCAATATTTCCAATTCTCCTTTTGTTATATCGAATAAATATAAAATGATTCTCACTATTTTGGATAGGTAATTCTCCTCTATCAGCTACTACTTTGCATTGAAGATATTTCTCTCTCTCATATTCACTTTCCCTCTCTTTGTAATATTTAATGCATTGAACAGCTCCTAATAATCAAACCAATTATAGCAATGATGAATGGGCCCAAACCCCATAATAGTTGGGACCCCACATGCATAGTAGGACCTATAGAATTCAAATCAGTAGGTTAGAAGAAAGAAGAAAAAAGAGAAAATTCAAATCAGTAAAGCAGTGATTACACGACAGCCATGCTGCTGCAACAAAAATGATAGCCAATACCACATTAAACATAATGAAAGAGATTTTCACCCCCCCTCCATTTCAAAGAAAAAATAAATTAAAATTGAAAGTCATAAAAAAATAATAATCTGTAGATAGTATGATGCTCCTAACTCGGCCTCCTAGCCCATCCAATAGATTACACATATAATAGCCAAGTCAGTTGTCACTTTGAACTGCATCCAACACAAGGCACAAACCAATCATATTGTTGACCCAGCATTCGTATACTTGCACTTGCCATTGCTCAAATAATGGGGATTCAGCACTTAGAAGAATGTTAAGTGGCTTAATTTGGAATTGAGAATATGTAGACATATATGCATAATACAAGTTCCACGCTTAGCATTCATAATTCTTCGGTCCTACGTTCATTATTATCCCACTACAAGTTTCAAGTCTAACTATAAAAGGAATTAGAGGCAATTTTATATGAATTCAAAACGTATATATTCTATTCACCAAGATTGTTTATGAATAATGATAGACAAAATATTTGCTTTCTAATCGGATGCATGATTGAGCCCTTAGTTAAACTAATTAATTGTGGGGACTTAGACCAGGCCACAAGCATGTCCTAGGATGCTTGTTTCTGATCTTAATAAAGTCGATTCCGAAGACGGAAAGTGAGAGAAAATTGAGGTTTAGCGCCAAAAAGCAAAGGAAAGCTTGCACGTATAAATGTTTTCTAAGGGATGAAATTCAAAAAGAGGCTTTCCAAGATAAGGAAAACGAGACAATATTTTCCTTTTGGTTGGTATTTCAATTAACATCTTTTTTCTCTTTGTGGGTACCCCTAAAAATTCCTTCTAATCATCGTTTTCCTGCTTGGACCCTATAGTTAGGGATGACCGACTAACTAGACTATACAAACACCCTAAGTATCCAACTTTGTCATATTGATTATATGAATTAGAAACAACGTAGTGTGGTGCACTTGCACTCTTGCTAATTGTAGTTGCAATACTCAAGAGGTCTTGTCCCATTGAATGGACAGGTGCTAATAACCCAAGATAATGGACAAAAAGAACCAGGAAAAAAGATACAATTAAACACTCCCGTAAACTTGCGTGTTGATTTGAATCGACACAATGTTTACCAAACATATATGTACTTATGGGGATTAGCCCATCTCTTTAGCTTGGAACTTTACTGAAAATCTTCATGAAAAAAAAAACACTTTACGGAAAATAAAGATAAGGTTGAAGCTTCTTTTTAATGCGTTGTTACCAAACCTACTTTCATTATTGTCACTGATAAGTGGTCAAGTTTCATAAGGTTATATTATTGTTCATAATTTATCACCTGATCATATGCTTATACGGTTTCCTTATACGGTAGTTTCGTACCTTCAAACAAAGCAAAAAAGAGAACAATTCCTCTGGTAGAAAGAGAGAGAGAGAGAGAGAGACGACTTTCTTTTCTAACATTCTTTGTACGAGGAACGTTACATTTATTTAATATCTTTTTTAATATTTTTATTATTATTATATAAAATTTATGTAAATTTTGCTTTGAATTAAATTTTGATATATAGTGGGTTCTAAGATTTTTACATTATTAATAAATTAAAAATTGTTATAAATATGATTTTTAAAATAATTATTATATAAATTAAAAATTTTCAAAACATTTATAAATTAAAACTACTATATTCTAATTAAATTCACAAAATAAATATTTTTGTTCAGTGAAACAGCCGTTTGAAGGTCTTCAAAAACCCTTAATCTTGTAGTTATACTTAGTCATATTCCTCCATTTAAGCTGTTACTATCTATACTCTAATTGGTAAATATCATATATATATATATATATATATATATCATAAAGTTCTGATTTTTGGATATCTCATAATTTTGAACAATCCATCAATATTTTTTATTTTTCTCTCCTTATCACATTATATTACCTATTATACTTAATTTTTTTAATCTTTTTTTTAGACTCTCTCTTGGTGTAACTAGCATTTGAGGATCCACACATATTTTTCCTATACCATATTAGCATAGTACTCTAGGAAAAAGACAAGGGATGACTTAAGTGGGGATTAGCTCATGATCTGAGATTCTCTTTAGTCTTTAGTAATGGAACTGCCTAGAGATGCACAAATTGTCCTCCACTCCCACTGAGATAGGGTGGATTTGATAGGCTGAACAGGAAATAGGAGAGGATAATGCTAAATTGTGTAAAAAAATAAAACAAGTTGTGTAGCTATGCAAATTAATCACATTGAAGCAAATAATGAGTCAAGAGTAAGAGGAAAAAGGGAGACAAGGAGCATATTATGGAAAAGTTAGAAACCGAGTGAACGAGGGAGGATGGTCCCTCCAACCACTGAGCATGTTAATTTAGTTCGTTTGATAATGAAAGCTAACACTGATATGATATTTGATAGATCTATATAAACAAAAGAAACACATCCAATGCAATGCCCTTTTCTTTTGACTCACCAAGGATTAGCTCACCAAATCCTTTTATATACAAAGAGTACCATTTTGTTCAAACTCTCATTTTTCTTCAATGAAAACCTTTAGAATAAACTATATATTGGAAATATTACAATATAAATATGTACGGGTTTCACGACATTCCTTTTCTTTTTAGAAATCAAACATACAGTAGAATTAAAAACATTTTAAATTTTCTTAAATAACCACGCATGTCTTGATTTGTTTTAGTTCCAGTTCTATATTTAATTTCTCCAATCCTAATTATGTAGTTACAATTATGTTTCCATCTTTATTTTGTCTACAACCAATTAAACTTAAATATGACTTCAACTATGCTGTTATAATTATGTTCTTCACACTATATTGTCTATAAATGATTATACATACACAAACACATAACAATGCTCTCATTAATATGAACGAGACTATACGAGAATTTGTATATAACTTTTGTTAAAATATATATTCAATAAAAAAGATATAAGAAAAAAAAAGTAGTGTGAAATATGATTGGTATGGATGTATGGTAAAGAAAAAACAATATTATAAATTTATTATGAATACAACATAATTGTTTTAAAATTACATTTTCTATCATGAGCAACTTTAGTCAGGTTAAGCCTAATTAATTATTCACTTTTAAGTTTTAACTAATTTTTGATCATCTAACTATTTATGAATTTTTGCAAAAATTAACTATCTCTCTCCTATTTATTTTATGGATTCACTTTATATAAATGAAATCTCTTTAATAAAAAAAAAACTTTAGAAATCTATTGTTTCTCACTATTTTAGAGAGTAAATTCATAAAATAAATAAGAGAAAAATGTTTTTTTAATCATGATTTATATTTGTTTCATAAAATGTAAAAAGTAAATTTTGGATAAATTATAACCGTATTAGCATTTCTGCTCACAAATTGGATTTGGAAACTCAAGTGTGACTTAAGTATCTGGTCTACTACGTACTCTCAGTGATATTGTTATTTGATCTATGTATCTTATATGAGAATTGAAGGGCCAAAAGAGAGTACAAAACACAGAAGAATTGAGTGGCGACTAAATATTCTTTTCCCACCAAAATTTTACTTATATGAGATTAATGGCTAATTGTTAGTCAATGTCAACAATTTTTTTGACGTAAACTTTGAAGACCAAGATGAGTTATTTCTAAATTAGAGAAGTAAAAAATTATTTTTAAATTTAGGAAACCAAAAGAAAACTCGGCACAAATTTGAGAAATAAAAAATACATTTAAGAAAAAAAAAACAAAATTTCATCTCATATAAGTAAGATTAGCTATTAATCTACCTAATAAATTAAAAGTACATATTTAGTTATTTCAAGATAGAATAGTTTTTAAATAAATTATTGAGTATACATATAAAAATACAAAAATAGCTAACTTATATGGTAACTTATTTTCATAAGCTAGTTTAACTAGTTTCTTTTCTGTAGCTTATGAAAATAAATTATAAATTACTAAAATAAATTAAATTTGCGTATCAAACAAGTTTTAGACTCAAACTAACTTTTAAGTTAATCAGATTAAGTTATAAATCATTAGAGTGACTTGTCAAGTACACTCTAAAAACTACTAAAATAATTTTATTGTATCGAATAATTTGTTCAACTTAGCTTATAATCTAGTCAAGTAGCTTGTAAATATGAGATTGAAAAAAAATGTTAATTAAAAAAGCTGGCTGAAAAGTAACAAAAATAATAGACATGTTTATATATGATATTTTTATATAAAGATTAATTTTATGTTATTGATACAAATATATTTTGAGGTATTTATAATTAATTTCAAACTCTTATAATTTTTATTTACAAATATATTTTTTTATTTTTTACTTTCAATTATTATATATTCTAATGCTATTAATCTTATACTGCATCTTAATATATATATATATATAAACATGTCCAGTTAAATTTAAAGTAAAGTAAAATAACGTACTTTTAAGTAGATATTATATTTTCATTATGATGTTAATTAATGTAATAGTGAAAATAAACAATGTAATATAAAATAGTAAAAAATAAAATAAACCTATCATTTATGAATATCTATATCTTGAAGTATATTGTTGCAAAATAAAATAAATATTATAAATAGTAAAACGGTTAAAATAATAATATAATATAAAAATATCTTAAAAAATACACAAAATATACTTAATTATTATCTATCACTGTCAATAGCTTATGTAATGAAAGAGAAAAAAATCCTACATTATGTAAAAATAATAAAACCCTGATGAACGAAAGAAGAGAAAAAGTTAATGATAATAAAATCATGTCTTACGTAGAAAAGAGTAAAAAACTTAATAAATATTTGTAGGATTAAAAATATAAAAAATAGAAGTTAGTATATTACTTGATGTAGCCTTTAAAAATTCCAACAAGCTAAAAAAAACTTACTTGTTTATTAAATACTATTAAGTGAACTTAACTTATAAGTTAGTGAAAATAACTTATAAGGTATTAAAAAAATATACTCTAAAAACTATTAAAATAATCTTATCAAATAAACTATTTAAGTCTTATCAAATAACTCATGTTATTTTTTTAAAATAAACTTTTTTTTATCAAAACATCGAATTTAAGTATTATTTAAATTATTTAACTTTAACATCAAGGTATAAGCTATTAATCACTTGTGTCTAATCTTATTACTTATTTTGAATGACTATTTAATAATTTTTTTATTTGCAAGATATAAAATACATTGTATTTTTTCTTAAAACTAAAAGTAATAACTGCTTTTGAGATAAGAGAAAAATGGAAAATAACTAAATACATTTATTTTCAGAATCAAAGTAAATTTGGTTTTAATGTTTGATAAACCTATTCATTCATGCACACGAAAAATATCAACATTGTATCATAAATAATTAACTAGAAAATATAGTAAATGATATTTTTTTTTCCTTTTTAGCATGATTACAATGATCCTGGTACGCAAACAGCCAGCACCAACCATTTTAATAGACTTGAAGGGCCAAAGAGAGTACAAATAACACAGAAGAGACAGAGAGGCCAAGTACACACACTATAAGAGAAGGCAGGCAAAACCAAACCAACATCTCAGTAACTGTCAGAATAAACCAAAGAGATGTCATACTAGTTTAAACACCCTTCTTCTTAGTTCTTCCTTTTTACCATTGCTTTCTTTTCATTTTTATATTGTTTCTTTTAATCAAGTCCCAAGCATAGTTCCAACCTCCAAGTTTACTCTCTCAGGTGTACTTCCTTTTGTCAGATCTCTACACCAAAGGACTCATTCTTGGTCACTTGTTACCACCCCACACACATAACCTTTTTTTTTTTTCCTTTGTTATTTAATAGCCGTTTCTCCATTTTCTTGCTTGCTGGGTTAGTAATAGTATCTTGTGCATTGAAAACTGCCAATTCCTTGTTCGGAACCCGCATTTAAGAGGTTGACTGAGTCACACCATAACGGCACCAGGTACTAGTGCATAAAATCATATATTTTGTGTGGAGTTTAAAAGAGTTCAAAAATCAAAATCATCAGAAATCATCAGCAAAACAGCAACTCCTACCCAATCAAGTGCCGTTACTGTCTTCTCTTTTTGCCTAAAAAAGTTAAACTTCCCCAGCACTCACACACACACACTCATCTATTACCATAACGCCTCTCTCTGTTTCCTCTGTTTCCGTGTTATAAGAGAACTCTCTCAAGCTCTCAGATTTCAACATTGACCAATATTAGGTGAGTTTTGTTTTTTTTTTCTTTCTCCAACATGGTTTGGTTTCTTCCATGGAGCAAAATCTCTTTTTGTTTCTCTTGTCAATTTCTCTGACTTTTTTTCCCTCGGGTTTGGTAAATGTCTAACTAACTCAGTTATGTGTTTTTTTCCAGGGATTTTCTTTATATTATTATTATAATAATCTTGGAACAATGTTACCCCAGAAGCAAGGTGAAGAAACCATGATGTCAAACCTTAACGAAACAACGATTGAGCGTGGTGAAGAGAGAGAGGAAGAGAACGTGGGTGGTGGTTCACATTCCAGTTTGAAAAGCATTCTTTGGCATGGTGGGTCTGCTTATGATGCATGGTTCAGCTGTGCCTCAAATCAGGTAACAAGATATATGAGTCCATGAGAGTGTCACTCACTCTCATCATTGGATTTGGAACTTAGATTCTGTGAGAGAATTTTGGTTTGATTACGTTTTATTGGTTTTGTGCTTTGCAGGTTGCGCAGGTTCTGCTAACACTGCCATACTCTTTCTCTCAGCTGGGAATGCTCTCTGGCATCATATTCCAAGTCTTCTATGGAATAATGGGAAGTTGGACAGCTTATCTGATTAGCATTCTGTACATCGAGTACAGGACCAGAAAAGAGAAAGAGAGTGTCAGCTTCAAAAACCATGTCATTCAGGTTAGAAAAAAAAATTAAATTAAATTAAAAAAGAAACAAAAATCGGAAAACTTTGGTCTAATTTCAATTTTTTTGCAGTGGTTTGAAGTGTTGGAAGGTTTACTGGGTCCATACTGGAAAGCCATTGGCTTGGCCTTCAATTGCACTTTCCTCCTCTTTGGGTCCGTTATCCAGCTTATTGCTTGTGCAAGGTATGAATTCCCCATTATGTAGTCAAGGTTTTAAATTGCGGTTATAGGGACAATCGTGATTTTGTTGCCATCTTTGATATTATGGAAAATTATAAACAAATGTGACCGATGCAGACAAAATTGTGGTCAGAAACCTAATGTTGTGGCAAAAATCACAATCATAGAGTGTTTTTTAAAATCTTGGTTTAGTGTGTATTTGATTAGATAAATTGAGATATTTTGTTGATTTGATTTTAAGAGGGTGTTTTGTGACTTGGGGTGTATATGCTATGACTATGCAGCAACATATACCTCATAAATGACCACTTGGATAAGAGGACCTGGACTTACATATTCGGAGCTTGCTGTGCCACCACAGTGTTCGTACCTTCATTTCACAACTACAGAATTTGGTCTTTCCTTGGCCTTGGCATGACCACTTACACAGCTTGGTACATGACCATTGCAGCCATTGCTCATGGCCAGGTAAGCAATGCCAAGTACAATGGTCTTTATTTCTTCAGTGGGGTCTCTCTTATTTGAAGTCGTTTGATTTTGATCATAATATTATAACTTAGTGTAAAAAAAAAAAAAACATTATCACAGTGTCACTGAGCTGTTTAATTTTGCAGGTTGAAAATGTGACTCACACTGGCCCAAAAAAATTGGTATTGTATTTCACGGGCGCCACCAACATTCTCTACACTTTCGGCGGGCACGCCGTCACAGTGTAAGACCCCATTGTTTTTTTTCTAATATTTTGCTAATTGAGTTCGACAAAACAATGATGATAGATTTTCTTTATTGTCTTAAGACAACGAAACATCAAGGGAGAGTAGAAGTTTATTGCACGACCACTTTCTTCAATTGCAGCTTTTGCCTCCATTCTAATGGGACCTTAGAAAAATAAGACAAAACAATAAATCTGTCATTTTGAACAACCATTACACTGGTCACTGGTGTCTTGGCTTCCACTTCCATTCCCGCTTCAACTTTATCCGTTGAATTGTTCTATATATCTTTAGAATTTTTTGCGTTTCCTCCATCTCCAATACGTACTACAATAGTAGTAACATTTTACCAAATGATATGTACTAATTACCCAGTCTACTTTCTGCTAGTAAAACGAATGGGTAATTTTTTATAATTTAGTTACATTGAAAATATGCAAAACAAGAATTATGTATTTTCAAGAGGAATTTCGAGCAATGGGGCCATGGTTTTTGAAAACAAGTGATGAGTACTGAAATGCACAATTTTTTATATTTTATATTAAATATATTCTCTTGTGTACAACTTGTTTCCTTTCTAATAATATAACTTCAACCTTTTTCGGGTAAAGCAATGTATTTACCCAAAGCAAGAAAAGTTGCAAAGTGAGTTAGAAAACAATTCTAATAACTCATTTGGACATATCCCAGGACTGACAAACAGAATTTCATTTTCGACTTGGAGTATATTAATAGAAATGGAAGGAATTTTATTTGATTTTGAGATGAGAGCATCTGGGTCATTTGCAGATTTAAGTTTGTTGATGTTGCATTATGCACTACTAACGTGGACCCTATGCCTATTACAGGGAAATCATGCATGCAATGTGGAAACCTCAAAAGTTCAAATATATCTATCTTTATGCTACTCTTTATGTGTTCACACTCACCCTACCATCTGCTGTTGCCGTTTATTGGGCCTTTGGTGACAAACTCCTGGACCACTCCAATGCTTTCTCTCTTCTTCCCCGCTCTGGTTGGCGCGATGCAGGTGTCATCTTAATGCTGATTCATCAGGTCCATATACAATTTTTCCCTCCTCTCAGAACTGCTAATTTTTTAAAGACTCAAATTATTCATACAACATTTTATATAACAATATTTTTTTTGTCTATATCTTCCATCACATCATTTAGTACAACTTATACATCTATCTCTTAGTTGGTATAAGTAGTTGTACAAATAACATTTTTTTAAAAATTAAGTACAATTTAATTGTACAAATGTAAAAATGAGAGAGATCGAAAACTAAAAAAGTTTTATTAATTGATGAATTTTGTTTATTACTATGTGAATGACAGTTCATCACTTTTGGATTTGCTTGCACACCATTGTATTTTGTGTGGGAGAAGGTGATAGGAATGCATGACACAAAGAGCATATGTTTGAGGGCACTTGCTAGGTTGCCTGTGGTGATACCAATCTGGTTTTTGGCTATTATCTTCCCTTTCTTTGGTCCTATTAACTCTGCTGTGGGGGCTCTTCTGGTTAGCTTCACCGTGTATGTCATCCCTGCTTGTGCTCATATGCTCACTTACAAGTCTGCTTCTGCACGACAGGTAAAAATAGTCCAATCTCTTCATATCTCATATTTGTTTGTTTCTACCAAATATCTGTCTCATCTAACAATCTTTACTTTCTATATAATGAATTTCTCTAAAATCATAATGTATGGTCATATCATATGCTAATATATTCACTGTTGAGGCTAGTTCTTGTCAATCTGAGATTTAATAGCTGCTAAACTGTACATTCTATGCACAACTTGTAGCTACCTACAATAGTACGAAACATTTAATTAGGCATTGTGTTGTCTTCCCTACTTAAAAAGAAAGCTTTCAATATCTAGGACTGTCTATTTTTATCAGCAGGTCTTAGAAATTATCGGATGAGATTCTTAAAGCCCTTTGTGGCATGGTGTAATAGTGTTTGAGGATATAATTTCAGCTCCATGATTTAACTTTGAAGAGACTTCCCAAGTCACTGGCAGTATTAATCCCTACCCCACTTGTTCTATTAATTATTCGAATTGAAATATTTATGAGAAACGATGGGGTTGGTGCCATTTCTTTGTCATTCAGTTGTATGCCAGTCATACTATACTACCATTGATACTATGCTAACCAAATGTTCACATTTTAGCAATGAGCTGGGCCATGTCTAACCTAACGCTCTTAAGTGACCCTACTTGGTACTCTCACATTACCGTTCCTAACGGATGCTCATAACAAGTCAGCAACTTATTACAGTCAACTAACAGTAACACTACTTTTTGTCTTATTAACGGTTCAATTCAAGCCATAAGTTAATATTTTAACAACTTACTTTGTGTTATGTTTCAGAATGCTGCTGAGAAATTGCCCTTCTTCATCCCAAACTGGACGGCAATGTATGTGGTGAATGCATTTGTGGTGGTGTGGGTTCTAGTGGTTGGATTTGGATTTGGAGGGTGGGCTAGCATGACAAACTTTATCAAACAGGTTGACACATTTGGACTCTTTGCCAAGTGCTACCAATGCCCGCCAAAAGTCCCTGCTTCCAACAACACAATGCTGCATCATTGAAAATTATATATGTTCTTCTGCTTTAAACATATAGGGACACATCAGCATCTCCACCCTTGTGTATTTCCCCTATCTTTTTGTTTAATCTCTCTAGCTATAAATATTGTTAATGCTGATGTTCCCTTGTGTAGAAAGGCAACATTGTTATATTTCGCTTTCGAATCATTTTGGTTAATCATAAACATGCACTATAGTTATAGCATATGTAGGGAGTGATGTTTGGCAATTGGCATATAGCGACCTCAAGTATAGCCTGCATGTTTCCAATAATGTCTTTGCATTCCAATATAATCATTTTTTTCTTCTCCAAATCTCAAGTATTGTTAGATCATGTATGTTTGGTGAAAGTTACATTATAAAAGCGTGTAGTATAAGTTGCTTCCTATCTTCCAAGCCTACTCATAACGGCATTTCTCATGATTAACAAGCTAAACTGAAATTCTTGACTAGCATTTTCTTTATACATGCTTAATTAATGATTCCCTCGTTCACCTGAAGCTATTATCATTATGTTCGTGGTGGCTTAAGTTCAGTTTAATTGTATGTTTGACTAGTCAAAATTGGAATTTGATCAGCGCGAAAAAGGGAATCAGGGTGTATGCGTATGTATGACTTGGAAAGTTTTTAGAGTTTGGAGGGCAATAATTGAGGATTTTGTAAAGGCTTGTTTGAGTTTGGTGTTTGTACCTTTCACCTTTTGCTATATTCCCTGAATCTCAGCCATTGCTTATCACGACCTCTCCCTCCAATTCAACCTTTTTTTAATGTCTTGAGTCTTGTTTAGAAATATAGAATCCTAAGGTGGACCTTGAATTGGGGGAAAACAGTAAAATTCTCCTCCAATTGTGTGGCAATGACATGATTTTTCATTTTGCTTCCTCAGCGAAAATGCCACTAGCAAAAGGGCCATCCGTTGTTTCTATTTGATATTATTGGATCGAATTATCAAAAGTACTCATACACATCAAATCGAATATAAGTGCACTGTGCAGCCAGCTACAAAAATAAGGATAATTTTGATACATTCTGTCAACTAATTAAAAAATGTTTAAAATGAGTGTTAAATAGTAATTATTATAAAAGTTAAAGATTTTCAATAACATAATAATCTATAATTGAATGAGAATAAATTTTTTTATACCACTATATTCTAATTGGATTTCATAAAAATAAGATAAAAATGCATTTTTTTTTCAGGGCAGGAGGATAGGGAGGATGAGTGTGTCTATAACCTTATGGGCACAGTCTAAAAGAAGAAGAAATGATGAACAATATATGCTCGTTATAAACTTTGATATTGTTCTAAAAAAAAACAGTAGTTTACATGGATCATATAAACTTGGACCAATTAGAAGTCAGAAAAAATTAACTACCTACAAAAAACTAGTTTTGCAGATGGCAGTAACTAACTAAGCTATTAATAGAAATATTTAGTCAATACCCTTCAACCTAGAATATGAACATCAAACATTCCAAGCTTGTTATGTATTGTATGAAAGGGAACAAAATAGAGGCATAGTTGATACGCCAGTATCATGAAATTAGCTAGCAAGTGTAGGATGCTTGCTTGAACTTTGTCCCTAACAATGTGCAGAGTTTATTTTGATATGTTTTGTTCTCATGGAATATTGAATTTGGGCAGTTGCTTCCTGCACCCCATGGTTCTTTGTTTTGTATGCAGAGTAAGATAGCTGCTAGCATGGGAATGGATACTGCCGTGGAGTCAATGCATCAACTTAGATTTGGGAAACAACTAGTTCCAGAAATGCTTAAGGAGCTTCTAGATGTTAGTCTTCTCTTCTCCGAATAGTTAAAGGAAAAAAAGTGCTAAATGGTTTCATCTGTTTGGTTTACTTTAACCTGTGGGTTGGTTGGTTGCATGGGGTTTCTTCAGGTGTATGGAACTTCAGGATGGCCCTATATTGAAGAGGCCTCTTACAAGCTCCTAATCGAAGCCATACTTAACAAACAACAAGGTTCTGCAGAAGATAAGGTAAACATTTAGCAACTATTAAATGAATATGTTGTGAAAGATTTCAGTTGAATGAATATGATGAAAGTTTCTCTTGGACAGCATGCTAGACACTAAGTTAACCTAGATTCTTACAAATATGTATGGTATTTTTTATGACTCAGACTAATATATACATTATCTGCAGGAAGGTGTTATCAATGAGACATCATCAGCTGGGATATCTGAAGTTGGCTCTTCTGGCCTAGTGGCTGAGGACACTCTAATATTGCATGCTAGTGATGGTTTGGACTCTTCACTTCAAGCCAATGATCAAGAATATGCATCACTTGTTAATCTAGAAACTGAATTTTATTCCATCCTCTCTCAGTTCCTCCCATTTGAAAATATATTTAAATTAAATAACCCTTTGGATGACATCCATAAATCTATCTTCATCATTCTTAAGCCTGATTGCAGACTTATTTGTTCGTATTTAATTCTTTAAATTGAACTAAGTAATGTACAAGTTAAAGTTTCTTCAACAATTCAAGTCAATAGTTTGGAAGCTGCGATTAAATTGCAAACACAAGATATATTTGCTGCTTAACTGCATCACATTTGAAGAAGTTATGTCTAATTTTCCAAAAGAGTGAAGAAAAACTTACTGACTTTTCTTTTGCTTATGCTAAATCTCTGTGTTTTGTTTCTAGTTGTTAGTCATTCTGTTGTGCAAGCTGATAGAGGAGGACATGAACAATTATAGCGCATTTGTCAAGACTCCAACGATTCAATCTTCCGAAGCATTTGATCATTTTTTATGCCACAAGGGTAAAGGTTACTATGGATTGATTGGTAATGGTAGCCAAGATGATGATGTTGAACTTATCCACTTTCCAGTTGCACCATTACATAGACAAATTGAGAAGATGCTTGGGCAGTATATGGTATGTAAATTCTTGGCCATTAAAAGCACTTGTAATTAAGCCAGGGTGATAGGTAGCAACTTCTTGTTCGTGAGACATTGAAGATGACTCAGTTGACTGATTTTTGTTACGTAGTCTAACATGATATATCCCAAATGATGTTGGAAAGTGTAATTTTATCTTCGGAAATCTACTAAGAATATAAATGCAACAAAAAAAAAAGAAGATAATGAAGACAAAAAAAAAGTAGATGTGAAAAAATAATTTCTATTTAAAATATTATGATTTTCCAATACTAAGAAATTAAATCATAATGTGAAATGAAAGCTGATATTTTAAAATTCAAAAACGGAAAATATACATAACCAAGCACGTAATTGCATGAGGAAAGGCAAAAGGATTATTAATTTTTTTAAATATGTAGCTATTACAAACAAAAGTTGTTTGTGCATGTTTTAACACTTGCTCCAAAAATAGTTAACAAATAGAGTGAATTACAGTAACATTCCTTAATTATTTTAAAATATACATTGACACTTTCGCGTACATCACATTAATCTCTTTAGCTATTAAAAAATATACCCAAACACCCTCTTAATTGTTTAAAAAATATTACATAGAACTCGAAAGGAGGTTAGTGTAAATGTTTAAAAAGTTGGAAAATTTGTATAATTTTACAAAATCTCGAGGTTCGTATAATTTACTCAAAAAATTAAACGCTGGCTAAAAAAATTCCCCTTATATAACTTGTAAAGCCTTGTTTTATTGTTCTATTTGGTAGCGTTTAAATTGCAAAGAAATGAGAAACAGAGGACAAAAGTGCAAAGAAGAAAATTTTCGCCATTTGGTAATAAGAAAATAAATATGAAAGATATCAAAAAAGCTAGTGAGTCCCCCGCAACAGAATTTCTACCTCATAGGCGAAGAAACGCATAAAAATATTATTTTATTCACCTTTACCAAAGTCATCTCTTGCGTGGCATCTGTTCGTTCTGGTGGTGAATTTGTTGTTGTGTTTGTGTTGCTGTGACATGCTTCGATCTAGTGAGATTGTCACCTGCTTCATTTTTTTTTTTTCAATTTCAATTTGCTTCATGGTTTTTGATATGATATGAGCAATTGCATGTTATGCATTTCATTGATCATATAATTGATTACACGTATGATATAATGGATCATGGTCACACATAATGGCTTGTTTGTACATATAAAATCTATTATTAATGTTTTTGATTTGGTTCTCTAATTAGAGTCTTAAACTCCCCCTGTTATTTTAAGATATTTTCATAGATTTTAGTCATTTGAACTTACTATAAAATTAATTCTTTATAAAAATTTAATTACATTTAAAATTGAAAGTGTATTATGTAGAATTAAACCTAAGTCTTTTCTTACAAACTCACTTTGTGTTTGTGGAGGAAAACCTATTACCAATTAACTTATACATAATTGTTTTTTTTTCTTCTTAAAAAACACACATAGTCCATTATTTGTTACCATAATTGATTATGACTTCTGAATGAAAAAAACTGTATTTTATTTGGTTAAAATGGTATTTCTAATAGTAATAATCTAATTTCTTTCTTCTTCCTTTCTTTAAAAAGAAAATAATTTTATTTTTCTCAAACCAAACAATTAACATTTTGACTCCATTTCTTATCTATTTCTTTTATCTTCTCTCCTAAGCTAAATATTTCTGGTACCTATATTTTCTTTTTCTCTTCCAAATACAAATTATTAAAATTAATATAAAGTTTAATTTTATGAATAAATGTATGATATGTAAAAATAATATTTTGAGGAAAATATTAGTGATTAGATCACACATTTAATTAATTTTCTTTTGGTATTGATTGTAAATTTAAATCTATGTATTAACACGACACGTGCGTGTATATATATATATATATATATAACAGTCAAATGCCATGTAATAACATGAATTTCTTTTCATTGAAATGTCACTGAAATTAACATAGTAAAAGGCTTTAGTTACAACATGGCAGAACTACATTCGATTCTTTCTTCTAATTTTTTTTTGCCGAAATTAATTAATCAATTATATCTATTTGTATATTATATACAAAATTTTTAATGCAATGTATAAAAATGAAAATTTATTTTCATGACAAGTGAGAACTCTGTAATAAAGAACACAAGTTTTGGAGGTAATATGACGATTTTTTTTGTTTGTATCACCGCTATTTTTTTATTGAAGATAATTATATTCTAATTGGATAATATTATTATCAAAAATAAGATTCTTTCTCTAATTATTTAATTCTGAAGGTTCAAGATTACTCATTTTATTTACAAGTTTTGATACGATGATAAAATTGAAAATCAATATGCACTTGTACCAATCATTTTATTCAAAATAATAATAAAGAAAACAAGGTTGGGATCACGGTTCATTTCATATTTGTTTGAAATTATTTTAGTATCATTTAATTTAAAAGAATAACTTTGTATAAGTCAAAAAATATAACAAGAGATATTTATTATCATAGAAAATATTTTAGTTTGACATTTTAAATCAATATATCTAATAATTAATCATACAAATTTTTTACACTGACAATAAATATCGTTCAAACTCAATTTTCAAAGAAAAAAAATAATTTTAGAATTTAATTTCAAATGTTTTTCAATATTAATATTTCTTATTGAGAATCTATATATATCAAAGTAATATATAAATGAAAATATATTTATAAATCTAATATTTTTAAAAATACATTTTTTATAAATTAATATCCGTAAGTATATATATTTTTATAGATCTGTAAATGTTGATATTTGGAAAAATAAAAAAATATTATTAAAAAATTAAAATAGAAAATATAAATTTCAAAGTTAACACTCATGGAAGACAAGAGCTATAACACTAGTAATATTAATAGAAATGTCGGTGATATATCACTTAATATTTTTTCATTATTGAATAAAATGCATACTAATGAATTGGTAAAGATCGAGTCTAATCTAAGTATTATTTCAATAACTAGTATAGAATTTAATTAAAATAAAAATATTTAAAAAAAAAACTAAAATTGCGCTGTAAAAAATCTTACTAGTTACGAAAAATGCGTGTCTTGTCTATCTTCCATGTTGCCAAATTTCAATATAAAGAGATTTTCTTTTTTCTTTTTCACGTAAGAAAAAAAAAAGATTCTATCTAGTCGTTTAATCCGCTTAGGTGTCAAACGCTGATTGGGGTTCGAAACTTGGGCCGCTTTATATTCGTCCTATAAACGGCAGAAAATATCTGCGCGGGTATTTAAAAAAATAAATAAAAATAGCAGATAATTAGTTCCCCTCTGCTGTTACTTCTTCTTCTTCTCCATCGTTTTCTTCAATCCTTCATTCGTTTCAATGGCGCTAAGGTTTCATTTCAATTAGAGGCACCGCACGCTCCAAACGGAACCATGAATCTCTCGTTGGCAGCTCCTTCGGCTTTTCGCGGGAATCTCCTCGTTCCCCTGTCGCGCTGCACCTCTTGCTTGGAACTTGATCTCCGTATTCAGCACTCCGAAGGTTTTCGCCACTTGCGTCCTCGTTGGAGTTCGTTCAAGCTGATTCGGAATCCGAGGTAGGTGTTTTTTTTCTTCTTCTTTGAAGTGGAATTCGTTTCGTTTTCCGTTTGTTACTGATTTGGCTTCAAATGCTGATGCGGTTTTGAACTGGAATGGATCGAGCAGGAGGAGAGTGATTGCTTGTAGTGTTACTGAGCCACATAATGGTAGCGACGAGAAGGTACTTTCTTCAGGAATCAGCTTGCTCTCTCTTTAACTGACATTAAGCTTCACAAGTTGGAGTTTGATATGATGAAGACTTTTGACTTGAGTTGAACCTTGCAAAATTGTTCGAAATTCCTTGCATGATAATATTTTGCAAGCTTCCAAGAGACGAAGTAAAATTAAATAAAGAATTAATGCCTTTTGGTCCTAGAGTCAAGGAGCTTGGTTTTCTTCGTACAAGATTAATAGGTTTGAGTCTTGTGAATGGAAAAAATATGGACTAGGGAGCTTTGAGGGGTTCTGACCAAAAATCAAATCAAATGAATAAAATTTCTTGCCTTAAAAAACAATTGTTATGTTGAAATCGTCATCAAGCGGGGGTCAAAAAGGCAAAAGTTGTCAGTTGGAATGTGGATGTTTCAGCAAATTAAAATTAAACTCAATCTTAATAGGTTATGTTTTAGTTATCAAGATAAAAATATTTTTTTTGTTTTATTGTTTGCACTTTGCACTCAAACACAATGTAGACCTTTCTTTACTCTTCATACTTTACCCTTGACAATTTGCAACTTTTTTAATTTACCTAGGAGAAAGAAGCAGATAAAAATGGAGAAACACTACCTTTGGAAGATTCCTCTGAGCAAAGTATCCCTCCACCTGTAGATGCAGAACAAATAAATGAGTTTAGTGATGAAAATAAAGGTCAAAGTGATGTGCAGGTGATGTCTGGCTTAGTTAGCTTCAATTTTAAATTTGATCAGATATAAATATGTTGCCAAAGTTTGTTCAATATATATTTTTCTGTCATTGTTTAATATCCTATATTCATATGGAACATTGCTAAACAGGTTGTTACTCATGGACATAATGCACTCAAGAAGTTATCTTATGAAATTTATTTCATTATCTTATTTACTCATAATGTGTACAAGAGCATTTTTTTAAGTTACAATCAAGTGTCCTTGATAAGTCCATGTCTTTGCAATTTGTCAAAAACCAAATCCTTAAAATCAGACCTAGTTTTGCTAGTCTGAATTCATCAATTGTTGTTTGCCACTATAATCTCCTTAATAAATAATTATAACTATTCCTTCATGGACTCAATTTTAGTTTGAGTATACAAAAGGATAAAAAATTGAAAAAAGACGAAATTGTGTCATTTGGAGTTGGGAACATTATGTGATAGTTTTCTTATCTCTTATTCTTTGAGCAGAATATGGATGATAGCAATGAAGTTGCCAGTGGATCACCTCTGCCAGGTGTGAAGGTGATTACTTTTTATTCAGTATTTCCTACTTTAAAAGAGGCATTCTCCTTTTTTAATTCTTCTGTGTTTCTTTTCTTTCTGTTCTGAACAGCCTCAGAAACTGGATGAAGCAATAAAAATTCCCAAGGAAACAATTGAAATTCTTAAGAACCAAGTTTTTGGGTTTGACACTTTTTTCGTAACTAGCCAAGATCCTTACGAGGTGTGAGCCTATCTTTCCTATATGTTTATTTTTGCATATGCACAGAGGTCTTGTTGTATGAAGATTGGGTCTTTCTTTTCTGCCAGGGTGGAGTGCTGTTCAAAGGAAACTTGCGAGGGCAAGCTGCTAAAAGTTATGATAAAATATCGAAGAGATTGAAAGTATGTAATATTTTCTGTTTCTTTGTTTAAGTGGTTTTGTGAGCGATTCCAGTTTAAATCAACGTCTGAAGTCTGAACTATATTTATGCATAATTATTATTATAGGATAAATTTGGAGATGAATACAAGCTTTTCCTTTTAGTAAATCCAGAGGATAATATGCCAGTGGCTGTTGTGGTTCCAAGAACAACCTTACAACCAGAGACAACTGGTGCTTGTTTAGCTCCTGCAACATTGTGGATCAAAAAGTGTTCTTTCAATAGTAAAGCTTATGATGTTACTTATATTTGCAGCTGTACCTGAGTGGTTTGCTGCTGGATCTTTTGGACTGGTTACAGTTTTTACCTTACTTCTTCGAAATGTTCCTTCTTTGCAATCCGATTTATTGTAAGCTGTTTTCTTATGCCTTAAGTTGTCATTTCATACTGTGTTATCTCTTAGGGAAGAGTGTAGTATCACACAACACTGTCTCATGTACTTTCATTTTCTATACTGATTCAGTTGTGTTTACTCCTTCGCTTGAGTAATAAGTTCAGGACAGTTTCACAAATACATTGTTTGGGTACATAAATGTTGATCTTCCGGGCTGTATGATTCTTAAAAAGGATGGTCTCATATAATACTTTAATTATTGATGAGTTCTTGTCTGCCTTTCACAGGAATAAATCTGTATTTCTTGTTGTCATTTCCCTGGTCGACTGATTGTTTCATATCATAGATGCTTCAATTTGTTATGCACTTATAATCATAAAGTGAAATTTAGAGGTCATTTGGTTTAAATAAAAGGATTTTTGTTTTCACTTTTAATTACAAAAATGTCACATTGTTTTCCCCTTTGTTTCTTGTTTTCAAAAGTTCGTTTCTTGTTTTAAAATACTTCAACTATTCATAAATTCTTGTCCGGACTTCATAGGAATAAATCATTAGTTCTTGTTGTCATTTCCCTGATTGACTGTTTGTTTCATATAATAGTCGCTTCAATTTGGTATACACTTAAAATCATAAAATAAAATTTAGAGATCATTTGGTTTAATAGAAAGTTTTTTTTTTTTTCACTTTTGATTACAAATATCTTTCCTTGTTTTCCACTTTGTTACTTATTTTTTGTACAAACTTTTGAAAATAAGAACGGTGAAAATTAGGAGACATTTTTGTAATTGAAAGTGAAAAAAAAAGAAACTAAACATTTTTTCAAACCAAATGACACTTAAAGTTTTGTGCACATATATTTTAAGTGCTAATTACTTCATAATTTTGGATTGGTGTGTAGGCTTAAGCCTTTGATTACCATTTAAAGATGTATAGAATAACTATTCTACAAATGAGAAGATTTTTGTTAGTTTGCTTCATATTTTGATGTTTCACCAATTAATATTATTAATGTTCCAGATCAACTTTTGACAATCTGAACTTGTTAAAGGATGGCCTACCCGGAGCCCTTGTTACTGCACTTATTCTGGGGGTACATGAACTTGGTCACTTCTTAGCTGCCAAAGACACTGGAGTTAAACTTGGGGTCCCGTACTTTGTTCCTAGCTGGCAGGTTGTATGATAAAATTCTTTATCTTCTATTACAATTTTTTAATAAAAGATATTTCTTCAATTAAATAACATAATAATTGAGGGTATCATGTTTTCCATCTAGTATGCATTACATAAATCATTCAGAGAATGTATACTTGCATAGAGCTTTAGTTCATTGTTTATGTTTGATTAATTATTTATCTTTGCTGATCCATGACAATTGGAAATATTCCATCTGTGTTTGTCTTGCACAATATAACATTAAATTGCTCTAGACCTTTAGTACATTGTCATTTGGGAATTGCTTGTGTTGCTTTCCTACAGAGTCAAGTCTTGGCTTCTGAATTGCATGACTATAATCCAAAAAATGGCAATCATTTTAATTCTCCTAGATTAGGTAATATTGTGGTACTTTAGGAATGTTGTTATGCCTTTTCTGTGTGTTTTTCTTACTATCTAATTTAATATGGTATGGTTTGGTGTCAAGAGTCAAATGGACAAATTGGTGATATGTAAAATTTGGATATTGGCCAATGGCCAATTTTCCTCTTGTTGATATGTAGAATTTCTAACATCTTAAATTCTAAATACAAGAAACAAAAATTCTGATGAGTAATTTGGTGGCAGATAGGCTCTTTTGGTGCCATTACAAGGATAAGAAATATAGTACCCAATCGCGAAGATCTGCTCAAGGTTGCAGCTGCTGGACCAATAGCTGGCTATGCCTTGGGTCTTTTGCTTCTGCTTCTAGGTTTTATCTTGCCTCCCAGTGATGGTATTGGTGTTGTTGTTGATGCTTCTGTGTTTCACGAGTCGTTTCTTGCTGGCGGTATTGGTAAGCTACTAAGCTATACACTTTAGTAAGCGTAAAGAAATTAGGATAGAATTGTGCCTGCATTCTTTTACAAGTTTTATTAAAAAAATTTCAAATGAGCATTTATTTGTTGTTATTATTACATAAACAAATTAAATCCCATGACTGCCGAGTATATCACTAATTATTTTTATTTGCTGCTTCATTGATTTAGAAAACCAAAATGTAGTGACAATTTTTATTTACTATTTAGCAAAGCTGCTTCTTGGTAACGTTCTCAAGGAAGGAACTGCAATTTCTATCAACCCTCTTGTGATTTGGGCTTGGGCAGGACTCCTCATCAATGCCATCAACAGCATTCCTGCAGGAGAGCTTGATGGAGGGAGAATTTCGTTTGCCCTATGGGGAAGAAAGGTATAACAGTAATATTTTTTAAAAAGAAAACTTTTACGAGTGAAACTTGATTTGTCAGTATATTATGATCTTAATAATATTTGACTAATTGCACAATTGCCTTCCTTTGTTTCCTTTTATGTGAAGATACTGACTCAAGTCTATTTCGCAGGCTTCATTACGCTTCACAGGGGTTTCAATTGCGTTGCTGGGAGTCTCGTCACTGCTTAATGATGTAGCTTTCTATTGGGTAGTTCTGATATTCTTCTTGCAAAGAGGTCCAATTGCTCCTCTTTCTGAGGAAATAACTGATCCTGGTGAGAAATATGTTGCTATTGGAGTAACAGTTTTACTCCTAGGTTTGTTGGTATGCTTGCCATATCCTTTCCCATTTACAGAAGAAACCCTCACAAGTTTCTAGAAATAATGGCCTCATAAACTCTGGCAGCATTGATTTAGACTGCTAGTACATGAAATTTTGAGAACTGAGAGTAAACAGGTAGGATTTTCAGTGAATCAAACAGTCAACGTTGGCTCATACGCTAGGTGAATAATCAAACCTCAAAATATTGAGGCTGAAACGCCCTAGTTTTGTTATTCATATTCATTAACAATGGAATTTTTTTTAAGGGTTAAGTATGTTTTTAATCTTTTAAATTTGAATAATTATTTTTTTAGTCTTTTAAAAAATAATTTATTTTTATTAGTTCTTTAAATTTTTTAAAAGTTACTTTTATTTCATCTTGTTTTTTTATAATGGTGTTATAATTTGTGATGATTTTTTATCATCAAACATTTTTTATAAATTTAATTTCTTTAAAAATGATTTGTGATAGTTTCAAATCACTAAAATATGTAAAAAAAAACCATGACAATTTCACATTCTTGTTTTTAAAATGAATATCCAACATCCAACGCTGATAATAGAATAAACGTTGAAAAAGTGGATCATTATGTTTTATCATGCGATCAAAAAGGATTTTTAAATACTTAAATATGTCTATCGTCTGAAAGTGTGGTTTAATAACAAAGTGAATTCATTTATACTACAATATGCCTATCTTAGATTATTCTTTATTACTTAATTTAAACTAACACTTGAATATAATAGGACTTAGATAGATTTAGAAATGATATATTCAAGATCAATTTGCTGTTGGAATCATGAAGAGCTTGTCTTATTTAGAAAGATTTGCACTCCAACTATTTTAAGACGATGAAAAATGAGTGAAAAGTGATCAAGTCAAGAATTAAAAAGTGAACCAAAAGGATATCATTTTGAGAAAAAAAACATTAAGTTAAGAGAGTTTATTGTTTGTCTAGAAAAACCGTATTCTAAAATTAAGTTTTTTGTTGTAAACACACTATGAGTGTTGGATTCTCTAATTCCATTTTTAAATAGTTTTAGAATGTGAAGAGTCAATGACTTAGCGATAAAATAATACTTAGATGTCTTAAATTTAGGAGGAATGGAGAATATCGGTAAGCCATAAATGACAAGATAAAATAGTTGTTGTAATTAGTTTTGATTAGTAAAATTCTTTACAAATTTGTGAAGAAGAACTGAACATATTTCAGATTGACTAAATCAGTATAAAACTGAGTATTTCTACTATTTTCTTTCAACTTGCCATAGTATTTTAAAGACATAATATTGATAGATCTTTGCACACAAGTTTTTCATTAAAAACTACTATTTTTAAATCACTTGAGACAATCTTTTATTATTTTCGAAAAATATACTTGTCACTAGACAGTAGTCTTTGTGAATTATATTGACTTCAAATCACCTCTATTGCAAAAAGATTCAAAAACTGATGTAACACACTATTCAAACTTTCTATTTTAGTGTGATTTATTGTATTTCGATGTTTTTATTTTTTTCTTTAAAACTACCATAATATGTAAAAAAACAAACAGCCACCAAACCATATGAATCAAATGTTTTTGGTAGTTTAAAATCATTAAAAATAATTTTTAAAAAATAAATTAGAAAATCAATTTTGACAGTTAAAAATTATTATAAATTGTGAAATTATGAACACATGGAATAAAGGGGGTTTAAAAATATTTTTTCGAAAATTTAAGGAATTAGTAAAAATAATTTTTTTAAGGACCAAATAAATAATTATCAAAATTTAAAAGATTAAAAATATATTTAGGACTTATTTTAATTTTAAGTTCGGGTTTCTCACATCGTATAATGGTTGGAAATTGAAATGATTACTTGGAATTTGGAAGAAAAAATGTCTCATGTTATTTGTAAGTTTAAGAGTTTTAGGCGTTTAAGGCATGCTTAATAAAAAAAATAATTGATAAGTTAGCTCAAAGTTGGAAAGCTTTGTAGTTGAAAGTTGGAAATTGTTGCTTCCTTCATTTCATAATAATGGTCATTATTTTATAATAATTGTCATATAAGAAAAAAAATTATTTCAAAATAATTGTTATTTTTTTAATATAACATTAATTACATTTGTTTGATAAATGTTAAACAATGCTCAAAGTGCATTGCTTAAGGAATTAACTTAAAGTATAAATATTTTTATTGGGAGGTGAAAAAATTGTAACATTAATTAAATTTGTTTTATTCATTTATTTATTTATTTTTCTTAATTTGTGTAAAATAACATAGGACGAGAATCATAAACAAGCACAGGGGTTATTAAAGCTTATTAAATTATAAATATTTATAAATTTATTTATTTAAATGATTGATAAATATAAAATGAAAGAAAATTTCTATGGTATTTTTATATAAAATAATTTTAATTTATGGATAAGAAAATATGTTTCAGAAATTTTAATTTTGGTTTTAAATTTTTACAACCCTTTAAGTGGAGATCAATTATTTTAATTATATTTTTTTAGTTTCAGTTATCTAACTTTTTCATATATCTTAATCTTTTATTTTAAAATATTCTAAGATATTTAATTTAATTTAGTTGCAATGCGTTCCAATTTCCAAGCTATGGTCTTGGTCTTGATCTGCAGTGTACTACACTAGTCATACAAATGATAATGTTATTAGCATCGTCACAATTGATAACTAAAAACTGCAAAAAAATAATGAACACTGAGCAGAGCATAATACAATGGATTATATGTATAAACCGATTATGTCTTAGAAGATTGATAGGCAGAGCCAATGCAAAGAAGTCGCTGCATATTTCCAGGAAACACTTTGGAAGCTCCGAGAATCCAACAACACCGAATATGGCCGTAGCCCTGTTCTGATCAATATTTAAAAATACAGAAATAATAAACCATTGAGATTCAATTAAATTTAAAGATGAAGATTTATTCTGTTAAATATATAAGGGCATATTGAAACAATGATAAAAGTTTAAGTATTAATAGAGATAGAATGAAAATTAAGAGAGTTTATTCGCTAAAAGGTAAAAGTTTAAGGTGTTTAAATGCCCTTTTCCCTTTTTTTTATAACACACTTAACATTGTTACTGATGGCATGATTAATGTACTCCTTATAATGATTTAGGAATTTTTGGTGATTTATGCCTATTCGTTCTCCATTCCACGAAAACTTACAGGGATGTTACATCATTCCATCGATTTTGTTTCTCACATTGGCATTGTTCTCTGCTTTTTGAAATGCATCTTGACTTCTTGTCACATTGGAGTCGTCTCTAGTTTGGGTGGAGACTTGCTCCAGTGTTTGGAATATAAATTGATGTCGCAATCTATTGTTCAATGAATTGAAAGCATTCATCCAGCAAGTAATCACGCGTGTTACGAACAGAAACGGTTCAACGAATATAATTTTATTTTTTTTAACTTTCTGAATGCATGGTTATTTATTAGATTTTCCTAATCAAGTTCTTATAACATTTTTTTTTCCAATACAGCTAATCTACTTGGTCTTTGTAGGTTAATCTTTAATAAGATTTTATTAAACGGTCATTAACGGATGCATTACCAAAAATAAAAAATATTTTATTAATTTTAATTTAAAAAAATTTATTTTCTCAAAAATAAGAACTATAAGTATTATTTCATATATAATCCAAGATATATTGTTTTGAAAAGAATGAAACCTTCTTACATGATTGAGTATGCCAATTATAATATTATTTTTATTTATAAAATATTTTTAAAAAAAAATAGTTCTAGAAATTAATATATTCCACCAATATCTAATAAATTACGATTAATTGAATTTCCAAGCTTATCTTAAGTCAAATTGACGTCAATTATCTTTTTAAAATTTATATTTATTTAACAGTTTTGAACTAATAATAAGATTTGATAATTTAATGAATAATATTTTACATAATATGATATAATATTTATATTATTTATTTTGATATATATTATAAAATATATTTAATTTTAATTTTATGATTTAATTATGCACAATATTTTATTTTGACAGAATTATGCAAAATATTAAGATTAACATGTATCATAATACCAACAAATTCAATCAATCCAATTTTTATCCATATATTATTAAATCTTCATCAAATCAGCTAGGAACGTAAATAAATAACTCTTTCAACCTTGAGTATTAGTACATGAGTATGAGTAGATGACAATTAAACTCAAGTTAAATTAAAACAGGTTACAACCTGCCCCCTTCTCGGAAACATACTTCTAAATTCGAATTAATTCATTAAAGAATAGACAGTGATATCATGCAGTATTACATCGTAGGAGCAGAAATATTCCACATGCAGGGGCAACAACGTTCCCCACCCAAACTTGGATTTCTCACACGCAAAATAGAAAGTCCAATAAAACTTTCCAGGAAGGGAGGGCAATGCATGTGTGGAACCAGATTAATGGAATTTTGGAAATGAATTACAAAGATTGATGCCAATAGCTGTCAACAATCCAATAGTTACAGATGTATACTGGAGAAAAATTATGAAACAAATTTATGTCTTGTCTTTGCTTTAACATTTCTGCCAATGGTTTTATTAAGCGCTCGACCGTATAGGAAACTCACGAATAGGACTTCAAAGATGAATACCATTTTTCCAAATCTAGTGGAGAAAAATTTAGTCGACAAATCCAAGTTATGTAATAACGGATTTAAATTTAGTGAAGAAAAATGTAGATGATTTTAAGGATGCCGATATTAAAAAAAAAAAAAAGTCTACAAAAGAAAGATATTCTGTGCTCTTCCATCCCACATCCAGCTCTATGCAAAATAATGGCTCTAACTTTAGTCGTGTTTCTTCTCAGCCTTGTTTCACAAACCATGGTGTCCATGATGCCAGGTACACTGGGTCACGCTTTGAGTGCAGAGAGTGATAAGGTGGCTTTACTTGCTCTGAAGCAAAAGCTTACCAATGGAGTGTTTGATGCTCTTCCATCATGGAACGAGTCTTTGCATTTGTGTGAGTGGCAGGGTGTTACATGCGGCCACCGCCACATGAGAGTCACTGTATTGCGCTTGGAAAATCAAAACTGGGGTGGTACTCTTGGACCATCCTTGGCAAATCTAACCTTCCTCAGAAAGCTCATTCTTTCCAACATCGACTTGCATGCCCAAATTCCTACGCAAATTGGTCGACTAAAGATGCTGCAGGTTCTTGACTTGAGCCACAACAATCTCCATGGTCAGATTCCTATACAACTTACTAACTGCTCTAAACTTGAGGTAATTAACTTGTTGTACAATAAACTCACCGGAAAACTTCCCTCGTGGTTCGGAACTGGATCCATCACAAAGCTTAGGAAGTTGCTTCTCGGTGCCAATGATCTAGTTGGTACTATAACACCTTCCTTGGGGAATCTTTCATCCCTCCAAAATATTACACTTGCACGAAATCATTTGGAAGGAACTATACCTCATGCTTTGGGTCGGTTATCAAATTTGAAAGAGTTGAATCTTGGTTTAAATCATTTGTCGGGAGTAGTCCCTGATTCCCTTTACAACCTTTCCAATATTCAAATTTTTGTTCTCAGCGTAAACCAGTTATGTGGTACTCTTCCATCAAATATGCAACTTGCTTTTCCAAATCTTCGAGATTTCTTGGTTGGAGGTAACAACTTCAATGGAAGTTTCCCGTCTTCAATATCCAACATCACCGGATTGCACGTGTTTGATATCTCCTTAAATGGTTTTAGCGGATCAATTCCTCCCACTTTCGGAAGCTTAAACAAACTAACGAGGTTTCACATTGCTTATAATAGTTTTGGAAGTGGGAGAGCTCAGGATTTGGATTTCCTTTCCTCATTAACCAATTGTACTCAATTGCACAAACTTATTTTGGAGGGCAATCAATTTGGTGGTGTGTTGCCAGATCTTATTGGAAATTTTTCTGCCAATCTCACTTTGCTTGATATGGGAAAAAATCAAATATCTGGAATGATACCCGAAGGAATTGGAAAGCTAATCGGTTTAACTGAGTTCATTATGGTAGATAATTACCTAGAGGGAACTATTCCAGGTTCAATTGGAAAGCTTAAAAATCTAGTAAGATTCGCCCTGCAAGGAAACTATTTGTCTGGTAATATTCCTACCGCCATTGGCAATCTTACTATGTTGTCTGAACTTTATCTGCGCACAAATAATCTCGAAGGAAGCATTCCATTAAGCCTCAAATACTGCACCCGCATGCAGTCATTTGGTGTTGCTGACAACAACTTGAGTGGTGATATCCCTAATCAAACATTTGGCAATCTAGAAGGCTTGATAAATCTTGACTTGTCCAACAACTCTTTCAATGGTTCCATTCCTTTAGAGTTTGGAAACTTGAAGCACCTTTCCATATTATATTTAAATGAAAACAAGTTGTCTGGTGAAATTCCCCCAGAACTTAGCACTTGTTCCATGTTAACAGAGCTCGTGCTGGAGAGAAACTACTTCCATGGAAGCATACCTTCGTTCTTGGGCTCTTTAAGATCCCTCGAAATCCTAGACCTTTCTAACAATGACTTGTCGAGCACAATCCCTGGTGAACTACAAAATCTGACTTTTTTGAATACTTTGAACTTGTCTTTTAACCATCTTTATGGTGAAGTTCCTATAGGAGGTGTCTTTAATAACTTAACAGTAGTTTCACTCATTGGAAATAAGGATCTCTGTGGGGGGATACCTCAACTGAAGCTCCCAACTTGCTCTAGGTTGCCGTCAAAGAAACACAAGTGGTCTATTAGAAAGAAACTCATCCTCATCATTGTAATTGAAGTTGGAGGGGTTTTGGTTAGTTTCATAGCATGTATCAGCATCTATTTGTTCAGAAAAAAGCCCAAAACATTATCATCTCCATTGTCTCTACAAAATGGGCGCGTGAAGGTTTCTTACGGAGAGCTGCATGAAGCAACCAATGGATTTTCTTCATCCAATTTGGTAGGGACAGGATGCTGTGGTTCTGTATATAGAGGATCTCTTCTCCATTTCAAAGGACCAATTGCCGTGAAGGTGATGAATCTTGAAACAGGTGGGGCATCAAAGAGTTTCGCAGCTGAATGCAAGGCTCTAGGAAAGATCATGCACCGGAATCTTCTCACTGTCCTGACTTGTTGTTCAAGTATTGACTATAATGGGAAGGATTTCAAGGCTATTGTTTTTGAGTTCATGGCTAATGGGAGTCTAGAAAATTTGCTGCGTAGCAACGAAGAGCTCGAGTCTAGAAATTTCAATATCAACCTTCAACTTATGCTAAATATTGCTCTTGATGTTGCTAATGCATTGGATTATCTTCATCATGGTTCTGAGCAGGCCGTAGTTCACTGTGATATTAAGCCAAGCAACATTCTTCTTGACGATGACTTTGTTGCCCACTTGGGAGATTTTGGGTTAGCAAGGCTCCTTAATGTGGTCACGGGACATTCCAGCAGAGATCAGGTTAGTTCGTCTGCAATTAAAGGAACCATTGGATATGTCCCCCCAGGTAAAGTGTTTTCTATCCTTTAAATTGTTTTACCTTTGGTTTTGAATCACCTAGTGGCAACAACAGCATAAGTTATCTTGTTGATTTCATGTTTTATTAGAGATAAATTATGGTCATTTAGACTAGAAAGGATCATTGTTATGATAGTTTATTGTTGACTACTCTCAAATTGTACAAAGCCATAGTCTTTTTAGCCTACACTTTGAACCTTCATCTTAACAACTGCCCCACAGTGTCAACTAATTAAAAATTACACTAAAAAAGACTTCTAAAGTAAAATTTAGAAAACTCAACAATCTTCTTGTATATATAATAATCTTTGATTAAATGACCATGTACAATTTATTTTACATATATTAATATAGTTTAATGAAATTCTAAAACAATTTGTTTATAATCAATATGTGGTTGTATTTAAAGTATCCTTAATTTTTTGTGTAAATTGTTGTTGTTGGAGCAGAGTACGGAGCAGGTGTGGGAGTATCACCAAAAGGAGATATCTACAGCTACGGAATCCTTCTGTTGGAGATGCTGACAGGAATGAGACCAACAGATAACAAGTTTGGTGAGAGTCTAAGCCTACACAAATTCTGTCAGATGGCAATTCCAGAAGGAATAACTGAGATAGTAGATTCACGTTTGCTTGTGCCAACAACTACTGAAGAGGGAACAAGGGTCAGGGTCATGGAAAGAAACATTAGGGAGTGTCTGGTGTCCTTTGCTAGGATTGGACTTGCATGTTCTGCAGAATTGCCCGTTCAGCGAATGAGCATAAAAGATGTGATAGTGGAATTGCACCTCATCAAAAAGAAGCTGGCTCGCTAGGTATCATCTTTGTCAATAAGAAATTAACTGGGTTTGCCTGTAAGCTGGATAACTCTTGCATTCATCACTTTGTTTTTTCTTTTTTACATGTTACTATCCTTTGAACTCCTTCAATTCCTACTTGTGATGTTAACAGTCTTTGTAGACTACCACATGAACCTATCTATATTGAATGTAAATGTTAACATATGTGTGTGTCCTCACAATTTAATTGGAATAGTATACTAGATAGTAAAATACTAGTTGTTGTACAGCAATATAGTATATAGTATATATACTACACAGTCGCAAACTCAGCAACTCAACTTAGACATGATGTGTTTTTGAATTGGTGGGGAATTGATGTCACCATCATTTTAAAAATAACAAATAGTTGCTTTTCGTGGGCAACTCATCATAATTTTATACTTGTTATGGTTTTTTACAATCAAATCAAACACACTAATAATCAATTGTATATTTACACATATAAAAAAAAACTCAAACATGTAAAATAACAAAAACCAAAGATAAAAAGAAATGTGAATGTGATTGATTTTGCGCACCTGTGTAAGCGTTGAGCGGCAGCTTCTCCTTTCCAGGTGAAGGGACGGAGAAAGATGTGATATTTGCCACGTCAGCTCAGTTAAATACTACTATTATATTAGATTAAAACTTAAATATATTTATGGTTACTTATAATGAGTGAATTTTATTTTTTTTTCCTAATAAAATTTTTCATTATGATTCTGATGATGCTATTAGGATTTTTTTATTTAACAATTAAGACCTTTGATTTTTCAATAAATCCCAAAATATTATCTACAAATTCTATGAGTCAATTATGAGATTATTTTTGGAATTTAATTATACTTAAAGTTGGTTAGGACTGAATATGGGTTGATAAAAAGATTTTTCTTTTAATGGATGACATGTTTGTTGAAAGTTTAAAAGATGATTTGTGGTGATTTTGTTTGAAGAATTTTATAAGAGACACCTCATCCATTGGTATTGAAATACCAACAATAGGGACAAAAATTTAAATTTTATTTTATCAACGATAAAAAAATAAGAATCATAAATAAAATTCAACTATTTATTAAAAACTAAAAATATATTTTGAGTCTAGATTAATGTAGAAAGATCTCATTATAAATTATAGGATGACTTAAATAACTTGTTGGTACCTATAAAATAAAATAAGGATGTTTGGGTTTAGGTGTCTAACTTTTATTTTTTTATTATTTTGAAACCTGAAAAAAAAATTTAAAAAGGTACCAATTGTGAAAATGAGTTGGATGCACAATAATGATTTTTAAATGACTTACTTTATGACACTTTATAATTAATCGATATTTCCTAATAGTAGATACTTTTTTAAAAATAAAATCTGTCAGGCACAAAATAAAATGATTATAGGTACTAAAACTAAAATAGGCACCAAAAAATTATTTATAGACGAAAAAAATGCTAGCAAAGGTTATATCACAAACTATTATTAAATATTAATTATTTTGGTTCATTATATAATGAATACTTTTTACCATTTTTAATTTCTTTAATTATATGATATGAATATTGATTCGCACTTTTTATGATAACAGATTATAATGATTTTTTTAATAAAAAAATTATAATTATAAAATTTACATACTAAATTTAATCCCTATAATACACGAACTAAAAAACTAGTTGTTCAAGAAAATGAAAGCACTCTTCTATCAAGCTAAACGAATATAAAGACCCAAGCCAAAGTTTAGAAACGAGGCATTTTATATGAGTTGAATTAAAATTGTAAATTAAATATTTTATTTTTATCCTAACCTTTTGAAATTATTTATTAGACTATCCTAATGAATTTCTTATAACATATTTTTCCAATTGATGGTATGGCTATTCTATTTGGTCTTGATATGTTAATGTTAAATTAATTTTATTAATTTTAATTTTAAAACATTTTTTCAAAAATAATTATGGTAATTGTTAATATTATTTTATAATTAACAATATACCAGTATGTGTTTAGAAAAGAATAAAACCTTTTTATATAATTGAGTACGTCAATTATAATATTATCATTTATTTGTATAACTTAAAAAATAATTCTAAAAAAATATAACCCACCAATTTGTAATAAATTATTATGTTGAATTAAATTTTCAAGCTTAATACAATTTTCTTGCAGACTCTCAATTATTTGTTGATTTCAACTTTGTTCATGTTAAATAGAAATATGTGTAAGTAACACATCTCTTAGAGAAAATTTTAGAAGCATGTGGATGTATTTAGGACAAGTTCGTTGTTATTAATTTTTTTTCTCACAAAGTATTTTATTTCAAAGACAGTTTTATTCAAGTTAAGTACTAAATATTTGATTTAGTACTAAATATCTGAACACTTTTATGAGCAAAGATTAGGACTATTTGTTTATGCTAGATCCAATCTTCGTTGATAATTGCTCTACTTGAATGTTTTTTAAGGGATTTTGATTTTGAAAATTAAATCAAATATAATTTAAGGATAAATTTAATTTATACTTTAGGTCATCCTAAAAAAAGTCATCCTAATTCAGCTCAATGTTTATATCTGTTTAAAATTTATATTTTTTTTTGCAGTTTTAAATTAACAATAAGACTAATTAATTTAATAATTAATATTTTATATAACATGATATCATATTTATGTTATTTGTTTGAAATATATATTATAAATATGTTTTAGTTTTATACTTTTTGACATTATATTTTAACTGTACATAACATTAAAATCAAACATATTGGGTTAATTAAGAAATTGAATAAAGTGGAGTTAATGCAACGTCCCCTCCCCACTCCCCACGCAAGCTTCCATTTCTCATACGCAAATAGAAAGTCCAATTCAACAAGAAGTCAATAATCCTATAAATATGAAACCAGATTGATGGAATTTTGGAAGACGGAATGAATCACAGAGGACTCATGCAACATATGTCAACAAGTCTTGCTTTCAAATTTATGCGTTCCCATTACGTACAACTTTTTTATGACAGCAAGTCTTGCTTTTATATTAATATTTCCTCCTTAAAACGACTTGCAGCTAATTCTTTTACAACGCCAAGATCTAGTCATTTTTAAGTCTTCTTATTAGATATTCAAAACTCGATTTCTTCGTCAATTCAAATATTCAATTACATCTTTTCACAGCTTTTTGAAGCTTGTAAATCGATCGATATTTAACACAAGTAAATCAAAAACATTTCTTCATTGTCCTGTGGAGAAAAATCCAGTCAACACGTTAGTCAGCTCAACACAGCACATTGAAGTTAGTTACACATTTAACTTAAATGATTTTTTCACCTAAACCTTCAGCCTTTTCAATTAATTGTAAAAAAATCTTGGTAATTGTTTGCGTAATTAAAAAGTCAATAGTTATACAAAGAAAAATAGGTAATCCTGCTGTCAACCCAACAAAATTAATAAATACGAGTATAATTTTGGACAATTTCTGTAATTAATGACCAATTGGATCCAGAACATTGCACGCTTAATTATTGGGTTGTAGTTAATGAAAATTTTGTTTTCAGCATTTTTTCTAAGTAAAGTACTAATCCCTCATTTTTTGAGACGACGTTAATTTGGTCCCTGAGATTTAAAAAATATCAAAATGATCATCGATTTTACACTTTATTTGTCACGGTAGTCCCTGCCATTAGTAGTCTTTTTAACACCGTTAGTAAATGTGTGACGTGGCACGTTAAGTGCCACCTGGATGCACACGTGAAACTTTCACATGAGTTTCTTTTACTTGCCATATAAGGAGGGACTAAATTGATATTAAAAGAATTAAAATAACATAATTTAGGTGATCATTTTTTCCCCAAAATGTTAAAACCCTAACGACTACTTTAACATTCACGCTTTCATTCCATTTTTTCTCCTACTCATACTCTCATTCAATTCTTATTCTTCTCCTATTCATCTTTCTCCATCTTTGTAGTTCTTCTTCTATTATTTTGTGGTCTATCATGTATGCTAATTCAAGCACAAGGGAGAATGTCACGTCAAACCGTCTTTACTATTGTCATAGAAGAGTTACCATTCGAACAACAAAGATAACAAGGAATAATAGGAGACTGTTTTATGTTTGTCCATTACTACAAGTAAGTAATGTTAATGGTACTTTTTTTATTCTAATTTTTGTGCAAAGATTGAATGCAAAGACGGTTTAAACGCAAATAAAAATGCGTTTGAATGATATAGTGTCGGTTCAACTACGCTGGTTTAAAACGAGAAGATCAAATGCAGTGAAAAACAAAACTATTACCTCTACTAGAAAGTACTGATTGCGACAATCAACACTAGAGGGTGACGATGATCGACGTGGAACACACAAAAGCACTGATTGTGTCAATGAACAGTGAAGGGTGACGAAGAACGACAATCACCACCATTGGGAGAGCGATGATCGACGTGAATCTAGCACATGAATGTTTATCCTTCAACCATAAGAGGGAGAAAATGGTGAGAAGGAATTCATCATGTTTTTCAATTAGACTAAAAACTATTAGGATCAATTTGACACTATATACAAAATTGATCCTTCATTTTTCAATATAACATTTAAAATTATGTCATATTAGTCCCTATGACGAGACATTACTTATTTCTCAATTACGCTTGTCACGTGTGCGTCTAGGTGGTACTTAATGTGCCACATCACACATTTACTAATGGTGTTAGGAGACTACAAACAGCAGGGACTAACGTGACAAACAGAATATAAAGTCGATGATCATTTTGACATTTTTTAAATCTCAGGGACCAAATTGACAGCGCCTCCAAAAATAAGGGACTAATTTGGTATTTTACTCTTTCTTTTACTGTAAATTAGTTCTATTTAATTTGGAGAAATTTGAAGATTTGAAAGCACATTGGATTTAATTTGCAGAAATAAAGCGACACACTAAAGCAATATGTGATAATACTACATGATATTGTTAGTCTATTTAAACTACCCCTATTATTGGAGGGTCACTTTCTCCATTTTATTTTTATGTCATGAGACTATGAGATATTTATATTTAAATTTAATATTATATAAATTTTTATATGAATGATATTTAATTTTTTTGTATATCAAAAATATTTTTAATTTTAATTTAAAAGTATAAAAATATATTTTTAAAACTATTATATGTTTTGTTTATATTTTATTAATCCATATTTATATTCATCTAGTGTATCACTATTCATACTAGAATAACTTCATTTGAGTTTTTTATATTCAGAGACTCTTGGGTATTTAATTTTAATGTATGTAGCATTTATATGAATGATATTTATATTTTTTCAATTTGAAACTAGCAAAAAATATATTTATAAATAAGTATATATTTTATTATTTTATTAATCCATATTTACAACCATGTGTCACATGGCTAACCATATTAGGGAAAATCTATTTTGGTGATTTTTTTATAATCATTGATTTTTTCATGTTAAGAGACTCTAAGATTTATATTTTAATTTAATGTATATAACATGAATGATGTTTAAATGCCTTTTTATATAAAAACATTCTTCACTTTGTTGATTTGAAAGTATTAGAAATTATATATTTTATTTATGTTGCACTAATTTATATTTATATGCTTTTGTCCCACAAGCAATTATGCTTGGACAAATCTATTCCCATGATTTATTATTATTATAATCAATTTCTATGTTAAAAGACTCTTACATATTGATATTTAAATTTATTATATACAACTTATATTTAAATTTATTATATAAAACTTTTAAATGAATGATATTTAAATTTTTTTTATATAAGAATATCTTTCATTTTTTTTAATTTGAAAGTATAACACTTGTATTTTTTAAAAAATTATTATATATTTTATTTATGTTGAGTTAGATGAAAAAATTAGGTAAAAGTTATTATATTTGTTGACAAATATTTACATTTATTTTTACAGTTAAATAAAAAATTTAATTTAAAAGTATAAAATATATATATATATATATATATATATATATATATATATATATTAAACTATTATATATTCTATTTATATTAGATAAAAAAGAAACAAAATTTACCATCTTTAATAGACATTTATGTGCATTTTTACGGTTAAATAAATAAAGAACTCAAACTTTTTGTTTATCTCTCACGGTTCAAACAAACAAACAAATGCAAGGGATGCCAACAAGTCTTGCTTTAAAATTTGTGTTCCCATTATGTACAACTTATTAATGACAACTCTTGCTTTAAAATTAACATAATTGACTATGATTGCATCGGGCTTCACTTTAATTCCCTCCTTAAAACGACTTGCAGTCAATTGTTTTACAAAAGATCTACTAATTTTTTTAGTCTTATTAGATATTCCGTGCTTCCACTCCAATCCCACATCATTTGTGCTCTATGCAAAATAATGGCTCTAACTTTAGTCATGTTTCTTCTCAGCCTTGTTTCACAAACCATGGTGTCCATGATGCCAGGAACAGTTGGTCACGCTTTGAGTGCAGAGAGTGATAAGGTGGCTTTACTTGCTCTGAAGCAAAAGCTTACCAATGGAGTGTTTGATGCTCTTCCATCATGGAACGAGTCTTTGCATTTGTGTGAGTGGCAGGGTGTTACATGCGGCCACCGCCACATGAGAGTCACTGTATTGCGCTTGGAAAATCAAAACTGGGGTGGTACTCTTGGACCATCCTTGGCAAATCTAACCTTCCTCCGAAAGCTCATTCTTTCCAACATCGACTTGCATGCCCAAATTCCTACGCAAATTGGTCGACTAAAGATGCTGCAGGTTCTTGACTTGAGCCACAACAATCTCCATGGTCAGATTCCTATACAACTTACTAACTGCTCTAAACTTGAGGTAATTAACTTGTTGTACAATAAACTCACCGGAAAACTTCCCTCGTGGTTCGGAACTGGATCCATCACAAAGCTTAGGAAGTTGCTTCTCGGTGCCAATGATCTAGTTGGTACTATAACACCTTCCTTGGGGAATCTTTCATCCCTCCAAAATATTACACTTGCACGAAATCATTTGGAAGGAACTATACCTCATGCTTTGGGTCGGTTATCAAATTTGAAAGAGTTGAATCTTGGTTTAAATCATTTGTCGGGAGTAGTCCCTGATTCCCTTTACAACCTTTCCAATATTCAAATTTTTGTTCTCGCAAAAAACCAGTTATGTGGTACTCTTCCATCAAACATGCAACTTGCTTTTCCAAATCTTCGAGATTTCTTGGTTGGAGGTAACAACTTCAATGGAAGTTTCCCGTCTTCAATATCCAACATCACCGGATTGCACGTGTTTGATATCTCCTTAAATGGTTTTAGCGGATCAATTCCTCCCACTTTGGGAAGCTTAAACAAACTAACGAGGTTTCACATTGCTTATAATAGTTTTGGAAGTGGGAGAGCTCAGGATTTGGATTTCCTTTCCTCATTAACCAATTGTACTCAATTGCACAAACTTATTTTGGAGGGCAATCAATTTGGTGGTGTGTTGCCAGATCTTATTGGAAACTTTTCTGCCAATCTCACTTTGCTTGATATTGGAAAAAATCAAATATCTGGAATGATACCCGAAGGAATTGGAAAGCTAATCGGTTTAACTGAGTTCACTATGGTAGATAATTACCTAGAGGGAACTATTCCAGGTTCAATTGGAAAGCTTAAAAATCTAGTAAGATTCGCCCTGGAAGGAAACTATTTGTCTGGTAATATTCCTACCGCCATTGGCAATCTTACTATGTTGTCTGAACTTTATCTGCGCACAAATAATCTCGAAGGAAGCATTCCTTTAAGCCTTAAATACTGCACCCGCATGCAGTCAGTTGGTGTTGCTGACAACAACTTGAGTGGTGATATCCCTAATCAAACATTTGGCAATCTAGAAGGCTTGATAAATCTTGACTTGTCCAACAACTCTTTCACTGGTTCCATTCCTTTAGAGTTTGGAAACTTGAAGCACCTTTCCATATTATATTTAAATGAAAACAAGTTGTCTGGTGAAATTCCCCCAGAACTTAGCACTTGTTCCATGTTAACAGAGCTCGTGCTGGAGAGAAACTACTTCCATGGAAGCATACCTTCGTTCTTGGGCTCTTTCAGATCCCTCGAAATCCTAGACCTTTCTAACAATGACTTCTCGAGCACAATCCCTGGTGAACTTCAAAATCTGACTCTTTTGAATACTTTGAACTTGTCTTTTAACCATCTTTATGGTGAAGTTCCTATAGGAGGTGTCTTTAATAACTTAACAGCAGTTTCACTCATTAGAAATAAGGATCTCTGTGGGGGGATACCTCAACTGAAGCTCCCAACTTGCTCTGGGTTGCCGTCAAAGAAACACAAGTGGTCTATTACAAAGAAACCCATTGTCATCATTGTAATTGGAGTTGGAGGGGGTTTGGTCAGTTTCATAATATTCATCAGCATCTATTTGTTCTGGAAAAAGCCCAAAATATTTTTTTCTTCATCACAGTCTCTGCAAAATATGTACTTGAAGGTTTCTTATGCAGAGCTGCATGAAGCTACCAAAGGATTTTCTTCATCCAATTTAGTAGGTACCGGAAGCTTTGGTTCTGTGTATAAAGGATCTCTTCTCCATTTTGAAAGTCTTGTTGCTGTAAAGGTGTTGAACCTTGAAACTTTTGGGGCATCAAAGAGTTTCGCAGCTGAATGCAAGGCTCTAGGAAAGATCATGCACAATAATGTTCTCAAGATCCTGACATTTTGTTCAAGTGTTGATTATAATGGGGATGATTTCAAGGCTATAGTTTTTGAGTTCATGCCTAATGGGAGTCTAGATAGTTTGCTGCACGGCAATGAAGAGCTCGAGTCTGGAAATTTCAATCTCAACCTTCAACTTTTGCTAAATATTGCTCTTGATGTTGCTAATGCATTGGAATATCTTCATCATGTTTCTGAGCAAGCTGTAGTCCACTGTGATATTAAGCCAAGCAACATTCTTCTTGATGATGACTTTGTTGCTCACTTGGGTGATTTTGGGTTAGCGAGGCTCTTTCATGTGCTCACGGAACATTCCAGCAGAGATCAGATTAGTTCGTCTGCAATTAAAGGAACCATTGGATATGTTCCCCCTGGTAAAGTTCTTTCTGTCCTTTAAAATATTTTACCTATGCTTTTAAATTACCTTGTGACAAGTTATGTGGTTGATTTTGTGTTTTTATAAGAGATCTTTATTGTCATTTAGATTAGATAGGATCATTGTTGTCATAGTTTATTATTGCTTACTCTCAAATTGTACAAAGTCAAAGTCTTTAGCTTTAACACTTTGAACCCTGATCTTAACAACTGTCCCACTCAAATTCATTCTCATAAAAGTATACTATGCACGAAAATATATGATTGAATGACCGTTTACAAATTTTTTACATGCATTAGTATATTCTAGTTAAATTATAAAATGATTTGATTATAATCAATATGTGGTTGTATTTGATATGTGCTTCATTTTTGTCTAAATTGCTGTTGTTGGAACAGAATACGGAGCAGGTGTACGAGTATCACCAAAAGGAGATATCTACAGCTACGGAATTCTTCTGTTGGAGATGCTGACGGGAATGAGACCAACAGATAACATGTTTGGTGAGGGTCTTAGCCTACACAAATTCTGTCAGATGGCAATTCCAGAAGAAATAACTGAGATAGTAGATTCACGTTTGCTTGTGCCAATTAATAAAGAAGGAACAAGGGTCATTGAAACCAACATCAGGGAGTGTCTGGTGGCCTTTGCTAGGATTGGAGTTTCATGTTCTGCAGAATTGCCCGTTCCGCGAATGGACATAAAAGATGTGATAATGGAGTTGGAAGCAATCAAACAGAAGCTTCCCCAGTAGGTACCATTTTTGGGATCAGCAATTAACTGGGTTTGCCTGTAAGCTGGACAAGTCTTGCATCCATCACTTGTTTTGCTTTTTTTTTTTTTTTTTACATTTACCGTCCTTTGAACTCCATCAATTCCTTAGTGATGTAACAGTCTTTGTAGACTACTACGTGAGCCTATCTCTCGCATGGAAGCGATGAGAAAATAATAGACAATAAGTCACAAACAATCTAGTGTGAATGATTTCCCGCAAGGCAGTGACTGTCATTGCATTGATTTGAGAAGGTGCATCCCTTCCTTGTCCAATATCAAACTCCACCACACATCTGATTGCAAATGCAGCCTCCATTAGATTGTGCTTGTAACATTCTGAAGCCACGGGGAAAAAGATGTTTTCCTAATCCGATTGCAGATTTGCAAACCAAAGTACCATGTTATAAGTAGATACAAATTGTTAGAGTTGAACTAACTATCTTTAGCTTTATAACTTTCTTTAAAACCACTTTATTTATTTATTACTAATATATTACAAATTTGGATTAGACATATAAATTAAAATTATAAAAACATAACAAAGACATAATATGAATAATCGATCACCTATAGCATATTGTAGGGCAATCTATACGTAAGTGCTGTAACGCATACCAATTCTGCATAATTTTAATTCTAACACGGCTGTTCTCATTTTACATGTTTGGACACCCTTGAACCATGTTTCAACTCTATTTACATCCCAAATTTAGCACTTACAACAGATCTTTCGGCAAACTATACATTAAAGCACCTAAAAGGTTGAGAATAACTTCCAAATGAACTTTTTATGCAACAACCTATGCTAATTATGCAGAACTGCCCTGCCACACTACACCATTTTTCTGATTTAATTTCTTAACATGAGATTTTTTCCTACCACACCATTCAAGGTATTTGATAAGAAAATACTTGGTAAACATTTATATGAAATTTGTTTATTAATTTGATCTTATCCAATTTAGTAGGCACTGGAAGCATTGGTTCTGTATACAAAGGATCTCTTCACCATATTGAAAGACCAATTGCTGTAAAGGGGTTTTGAATCTTGAAACACACGGGGCATCAAAGAGTTTCATGAATTCACCAAAAATAAAAAAATCAAAGAGTTTCACGGCTGAATGCATCGACATGGAAAAGTTCAAGCGCTGGAATCTTCTCATGATCCTGACCATTTTGCTAAAATTGGGTTGCAAGTTATGCAGAATTCACCACTCGTATAAAAGATGTTGAATTGGAGTTACGTGCACTTATCCAAAAACTGTTTTTCAAGAAACAACTGTTTTGAAAATTAGTTGCGTTAACCTGAAGATTCTCGTTTGGATCCATTCACCATTACTTGTTTTATGCAGCTTATTGTTGTCTGCGCCAATTCAATTCCCATATTGCGATTCAAATGCAAACAGTTTCTGTCTTAAACCATTCTCACGCGATTCGATTTAAGAGGGAAAAGAATAAAGAGATCAAAGTAACCATTTGCGCGTTCACACTTTTTCCGAGCACAGCTGCATTTAAACGCCCTGCAATGGGATTTGCTCGTGAATAATATAGCTAAACAATTGAAACTCAAATTACGCTCTTCACCTTTCACTGATAATCATATAATCAAACCTCATACGAACTCAATTTCAAGAAAACAAAGATATTGAATTAGATTTATGGAGTGAAGTTAGTTTTTAACCGAACCCAAACTATAATAATCTACAATCGAGCGTTTCCAATTGGAAGAAAATTGTTCAGCTCATAACTCCAGAAACTTAATTACATCGTCGAAAATCTCCCACTCTGTTCAGGTAACTATAGTTGAAAGTGAGAAGCAACATAATCGAAAAGATTGATCCAAAACAAAATCCACAAAGCCCTAAAAATCATTACAATTTGATAGCAGTTCAGGTACATAAACAGAGTTTCCTCACAGGAACGAGCACGATCGGGATCGATATATAATAGTAATAGTAATATACACAATCATAGTAAAACAAAAGGAAAAAGAAGAAAAAGGAGAACTCACCGAAAGAGGCGCGTGGATTGAGAGCGCGTGGTTGTCAGCGCTTGGAGGAGTTGTTATCGTAATCGATGATCTCGGAATCGGTGACGGATCTGGAGTGCTGGACGATGGAGCGGCCGATAGAGTTGATCCAATCCTCCTTCTCCTTCTCGGAGTCGGCGATGAAGTACATGGTGTCGGAGCGCGTGGAGAGCTCGAAGGCGTTGGGCTTGTTGAGGATGTCTTCGGCGCCTTTGACGGTGAGGCACGTGGCGACGGGGACCACGCCGCGTGGACGAGACGCACGCGTGACGGCGGAGTCCTTGAACCAGAAGAGCTTGCCTTGCTTGAGGACGAACCAGCGGCGGCGCCAGGTCTTGATGTACTCGCCCTGCTTGGTGAGCCAGCCGGTCCGCTCGGGGTTCGACCAGAACTCGACGCCGTCGTAATCGGTGGCGTTGTCCGTCATGCCGGTTGCCGCGCGCCACAGGCTCGCCATCGGAGCTCGAAGATGAGAGGGCAGAGAAAGAGAATAAACACAGCTCAGGAGAACCAAAGAAAAAACCAACTCACTCACGACATTGCGTTGCTGGCTTTGCCCTTACCGTGTGCACAAGATTCTCTCTCTCCCCCACTTTTTTTCTTTTTTTAGCTCCTAAGTATTCTTTTATTATTTTTGTCTTAATCCCTATTCGTGTAATGAGAGTTTGACTGTTATGTAATTTGGTAAAAAGGTAAGAAAAATCTGATTAAAAATTGTTTTTATTAATAATTAAATTTAAATAATATCTAAAATGATTTAATTTTAATTTACACATTAACTACTTGTACTTATGGCTCACTTGAAGATAATAAAAAGTAAATTTTTTTAAAAAAACAGTTTTTTTTATTAAATTACTATTTTAGTCCGTCGAGGACCACCATATCATCAGTCACCGAACAAAGTCTTAAAAGTGAGTCTTGGAGATTATTAAAGAGACAGGAAACTTCATTAACACTGATGAGTCAGGTTTTCTTAGCGAATAGTAATTATTAATAAAGTTAATAGAAATGGTAATTAAAAAATTTTAGTCTCAAAATATAATATTTATTGCATTAATTTCTAAGATTAAGAAAATTCTAAATAAGCTTTTTATTTACCTTTTCGAATTTACAATTAAACACGTTTAATTTTTTTAATTTTAGATTAATAAAACTGATGGATTACACTTAATAACTTATTTTTTAATTTTTTAGTTTCAAAAATTAATGTGGCAACACTATATTATCATGGGCTAAAATGATAATTTGTTTTTTTATAGAGTGCATTTATATACTTTATAATAAGGGTTTATTTAATTTGTTAAAAATTATGATAATAACTTCACTTAATAAGATATTTTAATAAATTTTATTTATATTTTTCATTGTTATCCATTGTTGATTAAATAAGTTATATGAGTTAAACAATTTACAATGTACAGAATACATATAATGTACACTCTCCATTCCTACACTTACAGTAGTGCACACTCTATCTTTTCCTCTATTCTCTTGGGGTTTTAAGTTTTAACACAGTAACTCCAGAAACAGTGTTCTTTGAAGAAGTGATCCAATGGCAGTTTTTCGTATCCTAAGATTAATGCAAAGAATAATTTATGTAATGTACCAAAACATGAAAAGAATTAAACACAATATACATAGTGGCAAAAGAATGACAAGGCATTGCTTTGTTTAGGAAAAACTACAGTTTCACATATATCAACTTGATAAGTCCTAATGCTTCAGAAATATCAATGCGTAGGAACATCTTTTACTGTTTCAAGAGTAATACGAAAATCAATAGTAAGGATTAAGCTTCTGCCTTAATCTGGTTTTAATTGTGAAACAAATCCTAATCATTTCTGAACCGTCAAATCACGCTATCAATTATTTAATAGATACGTTATCATTTAAATAATGATAGAAATTTAAAAAAAAAATCAAATATTAAAAAATAAATGCAGAAAAAAATTATTAAAGATCAAATGTAAAATTCGATTATATATTAAAAATAAAAATATATTTAAGTCTTTTAAAAATTATATCAACAATGAATTACTATTAAAAAACTATATAAGATTATGTTATATTAACCATGTATTATAACTTGTTTTTCTATTCATAAAAATCAAATGTAATGATTAAAGGATTTATAATAACTTATATCATATTCAACCAAATAGATTAGACTCCACCTACTTATATTATCTCACTTTACTTAGATTCATATAATATATTAACTACTCCCTTAGGAGTATATATTATAGATAAGATTTTAAAAGCATTTTATAATATTTTTTTACTTCAGTACTTAAAGTAATAATTTATAAATAATGAACTTAATGAGTCACCATCAAAATTTAATGAGAAAATTATTAGAAAAGTTCTTTTAGAAAGAAAAAAATTGAAACCAAAATAAAATGCGTGTTTGGAAACTCGTTACGGAACCGAAAAATCACGTCTTATGAGTAAAGGATGTGAAAGCAACATGTAGCTTCCAATTGGACGTGGAAAACCACATTGAGGATCCGTAACCAAACAAACTGAAAGTTTAAGGGCTGATTACACGTTACGAGGATATTAATACCCTACAACAATTGTCCTAAAATTATTACTTTTAATTAAATGTGTATCTGATATATATATATATATATATATATATATATATATATATATATATATATATATATATATATATATATATTGTAAGAATAGTCCACATATCAGAAAATAATTCTTAATGAAGCTTCTCTCCTCAACAATTCTTTTTATATATTCTTATTAAAAAATTTAAAGTTCTTATTAAGTAAATCAACTCACAAGTTTTTACAAAATTTTAAAACTACTTAACATTCATTAAACAAATTCAATTCTGTACAATATACTTTTTTAAAATGCTTGTGGATGAAAATTAGGTTGATTAATGCAAGTCCCTGAGAGAAGTTGAGGTGAAATTTTGTAAATAGCAGGTCGAGGTTAAATATGTCACCCAGATATTAAAAAAAAGATGTGCTAAAAAGTGCCAAATCGCATGTTGCTAGCATTTCTAAAAAATACAATGCCACACCATTTCTACAGTTTTCGTGTGAAATAACACCACTTGAAAAAAAAAAAAAGGAGTATTACAATTTCAGCATATAGCTTATCTATCTAAAATTACAACTACCATCCCACAAGGTGATATCACTCCCAGTAAACTTTACATAAATTGAAGCTTGGTTAGCTCCATACAAAAATCCAATATGGCTGAAACTCAGGATATGAATGGTTGTGCCATTAAAATGTAGGTAAAGGATTCCTCAATGTGAGAATCGTTTACCTACCCCGCACGCTGGCAGAAGATTGACCACTTCTCACGCTGACAATATCATCATCTATTTCACTATTATCTAAACAAAGACCATTTTGGTTTACACTCACTTCAGAACTAGCATTACTGCTAGTAGCATGAGGAGAGCCGGAGATACTACCAGTTCGGCTACGCTGAAGCCCAGACCTCACACTATACATTGAAGAAGCTGGAATTTTTGTCATCAGTGATGGCCGTAAATCGCCTGGAGCCCTTCGCCTTATATCCTGTTCAAAGAGAAAGTTAAATTTATTAGGACGAAAAATATAATTTAATCAGTTCTAATTAATTTGATTGTTGATAAAAGCCATGAAATGAGATGAAGGCTCTAAATGAGAAACTCTGGAATAGCTAAATAACCTCAAAACATTATGCATCCAGAAATGGAACAAACTAACGTAGCATTTAATAGTTTTTTTTTTATATCCAGAGTAGCGTTTGAGATGAAGGTGCATTACAAGTTTATCCTCAATTGGTAGAACAAATGCAGAAAATGTGCAGAAGATGCATACCATATGCCTAATAGCCATATCCAAGGATTTCTTTGAGAGTGATCTTCCGAAACCCGAGCTATCTGGAGATGAAGATGACTTGCCAGAAAGATTATGGAAAGAGTTCTTGTCATCCAGCCTTGGTGGAGCTAGTTTTCGCATATTTATTACCCTCTCAACCATTTTGGTGCCCATTACAACAGGACTAACATTGTCATTTGCCTTGGAGTATGCACGATTAACTGCTGGCATAGAGCTTCCAGTTGGACGAGAAATGCCATTGGAGGAACGTCCTCTTGAAGGAGAGCATGATTGCCGCCTTGGTCTACCATTAGAAGCAGGCTCAACAGATGAGGACCGTAGATTAGGTGCTCCAGGCCTCCCCCTAGTTGTTGACAGTGACCTTTCTGGAAGCGTTGTCCTCAAATTGGGTGGAGCATCAAGTGAAAATCCAGGCATCTCCGATGGCTTCCATGGTCTTGATTTCACAGTTGGTGAAGTGCCACGGGATGGTACTGGCTGCCTTGATATCACAGGAGCTGACTTGGAGACTGAAGAAGTCTTAACTGAAGGAGAAGATACAGTGGGTACATTAGGTGGTGTTGACGGTCGGCGAGCTGGGGTTGATGCCCTTGATGTAGGTCTGGATGCAGGTAAGGTAGGCTTGGTTGTCGGTGTAGAAGATCTTGCAGTAGATCTTGACAAAGGTGTAGAGGATCTAGATGTAATTGTTGTTTTAGCTGCAGATATTGTAGTAGTTTTAGTGACAGAAACTGAAGTCTTAGGAGCAGAAACCATGGGCTTGGCTGAGGAAACCGAGGTCTTGGTGGAACCTACGGTTGTCCTCATTGAAGGTGTGGTTGTCTGAGAAGTAGGTGTTGAAGGTCTGGCTGATTTTGAAACTGCGGTAGGTGTTGAAGGTCTAGGTGATTTTGAAACTGTGGTCAATGTAGAACGTCCAGCAGGAGTTGTAGATCGTGACCCAATATTCCCTGATGATGAGTGCCTCCTAGTTACACCACCTGAAGAGGTCAACCCAGGGGAGGAGGCTGATTGTTTAGATACTAAATTGCTCCTTCCACTATGTTCTGACAGATTCTCTGATGATGAGGGCCTCCTAATTCCACCACCTGAAGAGGTCAACCCAGGGGAGGAGGCTCGTTGTTTAATTACTGAGTTGCTCCTTCCAGTAAGTTCTGACAGATTCCCGGCTGATGAGGGCCTCCTAATTCCACCACCTGAAGAGGTCAACCCAGGGGAGGAGGCTGGTTGTTTAGATACGAAGTTGCTCCTCCCAGTATCTTCTAATGGAGAATTTGCAAACTACAACCACAAGGAAACAAATACATGAAAAATTATTTTCTGACCATTAGCAAGAAAGAAAAACAAAATCATACTATTATGAACCATATGTTAAGCACCAATCATGCATTACTTAGGAGTTTGGAACTAACAAATAGATGCAGAGCATCACTTTTATGATTTTATCACTATAAATTGCAAAAAGCTCAAAACTAATATTCTCAATTTACTCAGTGAAACCTACAAATCTCAGTGCATAGTTTTTGTTTTGATAAAAGAAATTTATGGGGATAAGGAATCCTCCTAAACAAGGAACAAAACAGAAAACAAACAAGGAAAAAGAAAATCTTAGTAACAGAGCTCCCCAACCCCTCAGCATATGTAATAGCGAAACCCCTTTAAAAAGGCCACGTGCTTCGTACCAAATAGACTATGAAGCTCAGATACCTCTCTTGTTTGACGTGTTGGAATGTAGTATAGATTGCAAATTACCACAAAATTTAGCCTCTTTACTTCTACCAAAACGATGAAAGTTATTCATCAAGAATTGGTCTAGGGAAGTAGGACTAGAAGAGCCTAAGACACATAAAGAAACTACAACAGAACAATGCAAAAGAACAAGAGAGGATCTTTTAATAACTTCTATACTTGAAGCAGTGATCCTTTTATTAACAAATAATTTAATCAAAGCATGTCACTGAAAGTTGGGAAAACATGCAGGGCCGTGTATGCAAATTAGCTACTTGTAATAAGGCATCTGAAACTGAAATTATGCAATAACTCAACCAATTCCTCAACTGCTTAAGTTCATCATGCATAATGAATAATAATGATATTGCTAACAAATGGACTTTCATCAAAACCAGGAGTTTACAAGGAGATGTACAATTTCATTAACGAATTAAAACCAGATGCCAAAGACAACATCTGCCAATTACCATAAAATGATAATATAATTGACATAATCCAAAACATTCAATGAAATTGCTTACTCGAGCTTTTAATGGTGTGGGACGGACAGTTGGAGCCCCAAGCTGGCTCATAACAGTTTTTGATGTTTCCATCTCCAAAGAAGGGAAAAGGGGAGTCCCAGGTGGGGTTAGAAGCCTGAAAAGAAAAAAAATGCTAAGCCCCAATTGGAACAATAATCATTCTGCTCAGGCCGCCAAAGATACCACGCTATCTTTAATAATGAAAAGCTATGTCTGGATATTAGTGTTTGACTGTTTGCTAATTCGTTTCTCATTAGTTCATGCTTCACACACATAAAGGTTCTATGCAAGAACTTAGTTAAAGTCAATGATTTCAGGAGAAGATGCATAATAAGAATGAGATTAATAAAAATGACAATAGGGATAATTATATAGAAAATAAATTGTTAAGTTGAATACATTGCCAAATTAATTACGAGGCATTATGAACTTGTGCTGATTGCTGAATGCAGATGGACGGACCTGTGATTTCTAACAATTTGGCTTTTTTAAGCCAGGGAACAAGAGGAACTAGCCACCAGGCTTCAGTTTTACAATAAATCTAATAGTCATCATCTTTTAGACTTCTGGTTATGGAAAAAATAGCTTGTTTGTAAGGCACAAAGGCTATCCACTTTTAAATTCTAGGACCTGTTTATTTGTGTTTCTTTTTTAAAAAATGCATTTTAATTTTAAAAAAGCTTAAAAATATGTAATAATTGCATAAATTTTTAAAAAAAGAAAACCAAAAGCCTCGGAAAAAGCTTTACTTTTTTCCTCAAAAGCTAAAATTGTAGCCATTTGGGGGTGGGGGCTCATCTTTTTTAAGCTTAAACAGACGCTTAATAGTTTGAGAACACTATACCCATACTACACTTCACAATTAAGCTTATTTAGAGAAGTCTTAACTCTTATGCTAAAACCTGAGTTCTGAATAGCTTAGTGCCTGGGTCCATATCACATAACTTTCCCAAGTCCCATGGATGTATTGCTGATATCTATTCATGATTCAACCACTGAGAACTACAATTACTCCTCAACCCCCGTCTAGTGCCAACTGTCAAAGATCAGGTGTAATAGACAAAAACTTCCTTAGCATATAATAGATCAGAGACAGCATGAGTGTTAATTATTAGCATATCATATCATATTCTAGGGAAATAATACACAATATCCTTGGCCCCCTTATTTAAGGAATAAGCTTTGGATTCTAACTTGCTGAGATAAGATTAAGGTCTTACAGGCCAATGACAAAGAGTGCTACGTAGTACCTACATGCACCCATGAAACAATAAGGAATAACGGAAACACATCCATTCACAATTGTTGAATTTAAATTCATAATAATATATTGAGGCAAATGACCAGATGTCTCTTAATTTTCTTTTTTTTTTTTCCTCTTTATTATGTGAGGTCAGGGAACAATGTCAAATACTCTGGCCACAGATGCCAAAATACCAAAGTAATTCACGCTGTGTTTCTGATGCTCTCATCAAATTTTACCAAATGCTTGTTTAGATTTTGTTAAGGGAGAGACTGAATTAACAAATGTTTGTGTGAAAACGCAATCAAATAAGGGCACTTAATCCACCATAAAATTTCAATTATAATCTCATCTGTCTAACTCACAACTCATTCTAGACAGTCCTCCCGCATTTTCATATTTTTTTCAAAAATCTAACTCAATTGTCCATTTCATATTAGTAATTGCAAATGACAGTTACTGCTTCAAAGTTGAAGTGATATTATTACAATTGCATCATGTGTAGGATTTGGATTTTAGAGCAGCTCAATTACTCCACAAATTTGAGCTAATATCAAGTGTAAAATGCTAACTCATTCTTATCCAACACAAAAAAGAAATAAATTAAAAAACTCAAAAACTCCATCATTGCACTAAACTAATTACAATAAAAATGAAGGCTAAGCATTACAAAAAAGTTAGAAAGGTAAACAGAATATACCAGTCATAGTCATTCTTATCATTTTCCGAATTGAGAAAATCATCAGCACCGGTCTTCCTCGCCGGAGCCGACGCAGCCGGCGGAACGTTAAACAAGGGAGAATTTCCCGGATCAGAGCCTGCAACACAAAAAACACATAACAACACACCTCAAACCGTGCAAAAGACACAATCATTCCGCAGTTCTTCGCACTAATAAAATTAACAAAACTGACATCACAAAAATGAAAAAAAAAAAGCATTGATACCTAATGGTGCTGCAGCGTCGAAATCCTCTGCTGCGCGGAGCAGGAGATTGTTGCGCTCCTTCTCGCGGTTCCGCATTTCAAGGAACAAAGCGAGCTCGTCGTCCCTGTCCATGACGCGCGGAGAGGAGGACCTGAGAGCCGCCAATTGGTGCCGCCTCTGATTAAACGCGTCTTGCATTTGCAATTCCACCGCTCTGAAGCTCCGATTCATCGCAAGGAACGAACGATTAGGGATGGATCGATGGAGCGATGAAGAAGAAGAAAAGCCCCAAACGACGAGAAGAAGAAGAACCTAACTCAGCTCCATCGTTTCACATCAACAACCGCGCACCAACCGAATAACCAAAAATAGAAATCAAATAAATTGAAGAAAAAAAAGGGCTGAATTAAATAAAAGGGGCTTTGGTTGGAAACTATTGCGGAAAAAACAAAGTGGTGCGGTGTGGTCGGGTTAAGTGGAATGAGAAGGCAAGGAGAAGGAGCATTGGGATTGGAGAATGTTGGAGAGACTGAGAGTGAAGAGAAGGGCGTGACATTGAGAGGTAATAAAAGGCAAGTTTGAAGATGGAGGGAGAGAAGGTGGTGCTGTTTTTTAATTTCTATCACTTAAAGCCTACGTTACATGGTTGATGGATTGGATGGTTGGGTGAGTAATCACCCTAATGCCCTCTTTTTTTTTATATATATATACACAAAAATATCTCTCTGTTTCTCTTTTTGAATCTTTTGCCAATGGTGGTGACTTCACAACTATGCACTCATGATTCATGCAACCCCCCACACCCCAAAGCAGTTCTTCAATTCTTGCTTTTTCTGCCGTGAATAATCATCCTCTTCCCCGTATGGCTTCTTCCCATAAGGGATAACTAAGTAAGAGACTTAGCTTATTTAGATAACATACAAATATAAATTTTATTTCACAAAATTACGATAACACCATAAAAAAATAAGAATAATTATTTGTTGTTTTATCTTTACCATAAAAAATTAATTGATTTTTTTTATCACGAATCTAATCCAAATACACATAGCAGGGGACAAAATTATAGTTATCGATTAAAAGGGTGAGCATTGATTAAAAAACTAAAAGGAAAAAAATATTAGTGTATAAAAACATAGAATAACCTAAAAAAATTACTGTATAATACAATTTTATACATCTCAGTAAAAAATTAATTTTTTAATTAATGTCTTAAGGATACTAATTAATATTTATTAACTAAAAACTAAACATAGAAAACAAACTAAATATTTTCAAATTATTTGGAGTTTCTTATTAAGTTGTGTTTAGTATGAAAGATAGAAATAATATTCCCAAGAAAATTTTGTATTTTATTACGTAGAACTCACATTTCTTATATATATATTTTTTTATTTCTCATCTCTAAACCAAACAAAATCTTCTTTGATGTATAAATTCAATGCAGACGTCATATATAAGATGTTCATTCCATTCTCACTTCCAAAAGATCTTTAGCAATAGTACTTCCTTGTAGTTAACGCCTTCATTTGGTAACTAATTTTATTTTTTTATTCATAAAAAAAGTTAAAGCATTGCTATTTTAAAGGAAGGAACCAAGAGAGAGAGAGAGAGAGTACAGAATTTATAAATGATGTGGAAAATTTAGGCAGAATTAAATAAATGACTTGAGAAATTTAGGCGCCAAGTTAGTTATTAGTCAAAGCCAGCCAAGCCTTTTGGCAATTATAAAGAGCAGTTTTAGCGGGAATAACTTATCAATCACGAACCATTGCATATAATATAATAGGTTGTGTCATTAGAGAAGTTAATTTGGATGACAAAAATACAAGCATTAATTACGTGTTTAAGCAACTAGTGCTTATCTTCAATTGCTCAATTAACGAGGCTCTAATAGGTATCAGAATTTGGTTGATTCGACACTCTCGTTACTCATATCTAATTATGTCATTATCCAGGATTACTTAATTTACTTGAGAATTCTTGATTTTTTTACCATCGAATTAATTCTTAAAAGTATTATATTGATTCCATGCAATTTAAAAAATAATACAAGAAACACGTTGCTTATAGTACTGATTATCATTCACTAGGGTATCACTATCACCCTTATATCCAACCAGATTCCACTTGAAAAGAACTCGGAATAGAGAATAACCGCAAAATGAGGCAAAGAGTGGTTTGATGCTTTTCAATTAGCCTTTTTTATATGAAAGCTTGCCTCATAAAAACTTAGTTTAACAAGATTATTTTAATAAATCACAACATAAAATTTATGAATCACATTCATAAGTTTAACCAAACACCTTCAATTTTTAATTTGAACATTTACATGATTGAGCAATGATATTTATACATTTCACTCCCTGTAACTCACTTTTACTCCATTTTTTTTAAAAAAAAAGGAGAAAAAAGAGATAGAATTTTCTTTTTTTAAAAAAAAATTCTTCAAAAACACAGTCTAGACAAATACTTTTTTAAAAAATTATTTATTTGATTTAGGTTAAATTGTAATTTAAATTTCAATAATTTCTAATTTTGACCCCTATTTTTCCCACAATTCTCTTATTTTAAAAATTTTATAATTTTGATTCAATCTTTAATTTTATATACATTTATTTCTTTTATTATTATATTTTAATTCAATTATTTTTTATGATATCTTAAGTGAATATGTTAAATCTAGACTTCAATTGGACAAAAAAATAAGAAAGAAAACATACAAAATTGAGAATTGGATAAAAATTGTGATTTTTTTTAAAGAAAGAAAACAAAATCACAAGAGAAAAAAAATAAGAAAATCAAAAATCATAAATTAGGAATTATAAAGACATCAAAATTACAATTTAACATTTTATTTATAAAAAAACACTTTTAAGAAAAATAAGCTTAAATAAACAAACCTTCTATCATTTTCTCACTCTACTTTTTCTTTTTCTCTCTATCTCTCTCCTCCCTCTACCCCCAAACCACTCCAAAATGGGGTGGACAATTATCATTTCCCTATATGATTTAGACAAGTTCAAATAAGTTCTTTAGAAAAGCTTCCAAATACCCCATAAGTGCTTCAGTTTGACACCACAAGCCAATGAAGATCAATAATACAACTAGATAAACAGCATTGATTAGAAGTTTTAACATTAGTTTTTTTACATCAGAATTAACAATAAAATGTATTTAAATTGTCTTTTGGGCAAAACGCAGATGTATTGAACAACAGAAGGGGGATTAAAGAATGTACAATTGAATTGTCAAAGGCAGATGACTAAGCATCATCTGCATCACTTCCACCAACATGTGCTTCATTGCCGACCCAATAATTATTATTGTTATTGCCATCAGGACCTGACACCTTGTACCTGGCCAAAAGTAAAAAACACGTTTAATCACCATATACTTGTCTCTCAAAATAGCTTCACATTATATTAACAATGTTTTCTCACACAACATTACTACTGACCGTTCAATTACAGATTTTCCTTCCTTGTACTTCTGGCTTTTTTCATGAGCAGTCTCCTGAAAGAAGCCAATATGGTAACTGATTAATTCTATATACAAACAGACAAAATCATACTCTTGAAGCACTGTTACAAATCTTACATATTTCCAACCCACAATTGATCCACAGCCCACACAGAAAATGTCAGCCACAGTATGCATCCCAGTGGCCATCTGTCTGTCCTCATTTTCTCCAGTAGTAACATTCACGCTGTAAAAGAATCAAATATATTAACTGCACCCATGAACAGAACCAAATGTGAAACATAACGTGACCAGAGCATTAGACATCCAGAGACATGAAGCCATGAATAACAAACAAAACTCTTCTGCATGATACTTTCTTTGGTTACAAGTTACACAATCACCTAAATGTCAGATGATGAGAGTGGCGGCAATTATGCATTGTTCTTGTTATGTAGCTTTGAGGCACACTCATATGATTTCTATTGCCAAGTCATAAATACAAGCACGAATGGATTCATGATGGACATGCATAAAACAAGGACTACAATATATATCCTCAAACAAGTTCTTGGACAAATAAAATGTCATTAATTTCTCCTTTATTTTTATTTTTCTGTCTCAGCTTTAGACAATATAAGGGGCAAGCAACTATATTCCTATGTATTATCACTGATAGTCCAGATACAATCATAAAAATACCAAAAGAGAACATTTATCTTAGTTTTTGTTTATAGTAATCACATAATGATAGGGTTCCAAAATCTAAAATCAAGGATAACTTACACCTTACTGAAGAGATAAGCTCTCCCATGTCTGCTGTGGAAAGCCTGAATAAAACAGCACAAGAAAAAACGGTAGTCAGAATATATATTTAAGGAAAGGCCAATAAAGAATTGCCAGGTGACTCAGTTCCAACTAAAAATCACTGCAAAAGCAATGATAAAGGAAAAGGACTAAATTTTGGAAAAGCTTAACAGTTAACACTATCAATATATAAATCTTATATGAAAGATGAGATCCCCGTTTGGCCAACTGGCCATCTGTCAGGTAGCCTAGATAAGAAGCACTTAGTAATCAATCCAAATGGACTTCCATCATGAACCACTAGTAACAGAATTAAAAGAAACATCTGAGCAACCAAAAATGAGTGAATATGTAACAAAGTCAGCCAAAGCCCAAAGGCAACATGTTCCTACACATGAAGATGCAAAATGAAGACAATGACGTAACTGATACTTTGGTCAATTGACACTACTTAACACAACCAATTTTCTCTAACCAACATAACAAAGTGGGTTCAAATTCAAAGAGGAGCAACAATGCTATTCGTGAGAGCACTTCTGTGTGTAAAGAAGCAAGGAAGCCAAAAACTCTGCCGCTTATACTTTATTCACACATCTTTGAATTACAAAAGTATGAAAGAATCAAAATATGAATAGCTTGGCTTTTCACAGCTTCTCTGTGAAATACACCAACCAGCTATACAAAAGTGGTTAGCCAATTATATAGAGGACATCTTTCTCCACTGTGCGTACAGACATGATACAACCAAAAAATTATATACTTCCTCCCTCTGTTCTTTAGCAAAGTAAATATTTAAGAACATACAGCATAGAGTTAATTATTCAGAGTTAAACCAGCAAAGAAAATTCACCTCCCTAAGCACTCCAATCCATTTACTATTACAAAATATAAACAAAAATACAGAACACAACAAATATCTTCATGATTTACAGGATCTTAGCAATTCAGTCCATTTACAAAAATAATTGTTAACAAGCATGCAATTCATTGAAGGATTAAACTGTTGATTGCTTGGTCGCAGAGACTCTGATACTCACATCAATGACCAACTCTCCTAAAAGCTTTATTAAGTGAAGGCTCATAAATTAAGACTTATAAGTTGTCTTATATATTCATATAGGAAGCAATAAGCATTTCAAAGGTGTTAAAGCAATTAGCAGATTATGTTTATGTTACGACCAAGCAATTGGGAAAAGAAGAACAAAATCCTAAAATTGAACCGAGGGAGGATAAATAACAAATAAATAGCAACTAAAAGATGAATTTGCACTGTCAAAAATTTATGGACAGAGTATTTAAACTCACATTAGTGCACAAAGTCATCATGCAACAGATAAATTAACAATAGTATGATGAAAGCGTTGAGGGAAGGGAACAAAATAAAACCAAACCTTGGAAACGATGTCTTCATAGAGAGCGAGGTGGGTGCGGCAGTGTTTGCAGGTATAGATCTGCCCCTCCAGATGGGTCACAAACAGCCTCCCCATACCTCAAATTCTGAAAATTCTACACTGAAGAAGATCAACCAGATAAATGGGTCAAAGCGAAAACTCGAGAAACGACCCAGTCAAACCGAAATCACGCAAAGGTCAAATTGAAGCGGTGAAGATGAATCTCATTAGATTTGCGTGAATAAAGGACACGAAGAAGAAGAAGAAGGGAATCGTTGATAATAACCTTACCTGAGAAAAGGTTTAGTTTGGTGGGGAAGAGAAGAGAAGAGTACGCAAGAATTGTGGAGAGAGAAGCAATCAATCATCGCTTTTTCTGCGAAAGAAGGACCCGAAAAGACGTGTCTTCTTCCCCTGTGGTATCTAATTGTTTATTTTTTCATCAGCTTAATTAATTACATAATGATCTCTTAATTATAAGTATTTAATTGGGTCTGTTTAATTACATCCTCCAATAATTATTTTAATATCATTTTAATTGTGCGCTTTTTCGTCAATCATATTAGTTTGATGGATGAAAATAAATATTTTTATATTAATTTTTAATATACTTTACGTACAAAAAAAAAATTGTATATGTGATTCTCAATATAACTTTTATTGGTCAAACTAATGAAATGGACAAAAATAATATAATTATAGTATTTTTAAATAATTGAAATATCTGGTTTAACTTTTTAATAATTAAGTAAATTTTTTTAATAATTGAGAGATTCAATTAAATATTTTATTTATAATTAAGTCTTTTTTATTTCATTTATTTTTATTTTAATATGGTTAATGCAATATTACATTTTATGAATTAAAAAGAAAAAATATTCAAAGTAATATATAATATTTATGTTAGTAATATATTTTATGGTTATTTCTGATAATTTTTCTATGGTTTTTAAAGTAATTATAATAAAAATAATAATCTTGCTAATATGTGATAATTTATTAAGTATTAACAAATTTATATTATTAGTATATTTTAATTAATTTCATTAATAAAACCTTTTATATAAGTATCTTCAATTCTTAATGCAAGGTTGATATGCTTGATTAACTAAAATACTTGCAAGAAAATTTTATTTCACGTCTGTTCACTCTTTTGATGAAATGTCACTGGATATTAAAATTTCAGATTATTAGAATTTTTTAGGCGAATATCACAAAACAACATAAGAATCCCAAACTACCACTCATTGGGAGTTATTACCCACATTACCACACTCATAAGAATCCCATTGCATTTCTGAAAATCTAATTCAGAGTGCAAATTTTGTCATGCACTCCCACTATGGCTTCGTCTTGCTGCGTTCAATAACTATTTTTAAAACAAATATAACTTACATTGTGGTTTCCCTTATTATTTAGCAAATCATATGGACTCATAGGCTAAACAAAAATAATAAAGTAAAAAGAAGAATTAACCATTCATAATCATAAGATAGTAGATCTTTCCTTTATACGTATATTAATTTGAGATTTAATGAATTTATTAAACTACATTAAGCACCATGTATTATCAACTCATTACAAACAAATCACTAAAGTAAATTAATTCAAATAATCTTTACATAAATGCATGAAAAAACAACATATTTTATAAAGTTAAAAGAATAAATGGAACTCAAAATTGTTAATATATCAAACAAAATTATCTTCTGCCGTCATCATTCATCAATATATATGTCTTTGTTTCTACTTTTCCAAAATGATACAGTAATGATTTTCTCTGTGCGTGTGTGTGCGTTTTGGGTTATTTTGAACCTAGTTATTTCAATAATGCCAGTGCATAAAAATGGCCCATTAAGCCCATTGGGCCTAAGATATGCCCAGGTACCCATCACCGGTAATGTTAATACATTTTACGCATGCCCACTGCCTATCACCAAGGTCAAAAACTAAGTCAATTCATAAATGGGCGACTTTTATGATAGATAACGTTTAATTTCATAAAAAGAAGTTTAATTGATATTCACTGTTAATATAAAATATTCATATTTTCATATTTAATAAGATGTTATCTTATCGTTGCATTATATTAACAAATAAAATGACCTTGTAAAACAATTAAATCTTATTAAATATCTGTATACAAATATTTTATGCAAAGCATTACCGAGCATGTGATTCAATTAGAAGAGTTATTTTAGTTTAAATATTTAGAAGAGTTTTATTTTGATAATAATCATCATCAGCTTCAATAGAATTGGGTCCTATAAGATTATTGTAGACACTCTATATAAAAAAAGCTAACACAAAACTCAAAAGCAATGGTCTCAGATAAACCGAAACATGCAGTTATCATGGCATGTCAACCAGCCCTTCCTTTAGTCACATGTAGTAGAGGTAGTATCTCAACTCTGCTGCATGTGTCCTGTGCCCAGTAACGTGTGTTTATTTGGATCATGGGATATTATAAAAAGTTGATCTGGATTGAATTATTAAAGGTAAACCACTTTCCAAACCCATTATTATGGTACTATTTTGTCAATAGAGCACGATAAGCTACTAGGCTGTAAAGAGAGTAAGAAGAATGTGATCCAAGAACTACTAGGCTCAAATGAATTAGAAATTACTTCTCATCAAGTGTTTGATGTGGGAAATGTGTGTGAGAGAGAGAGAGAGTTATTATTAACACATGTTGATGTCGGAGTATGTCCCTAAAAATTGAAGGTCCCAAAGTTGCACCCAAATGGAATATATGGTTATCATAAAAAATGCAAAAAGTCAATTGGAAATCCCATAATACATACATATTAACCAAATAACCATCCTTTTATTTAAATTTCCAGGTGTATTTGTGTGCTTCTAATCATGTTTAACCTATAATTTAACCTTGTATAAAATCCCATAGTCCCCGACATTAATCATTGCTAGTGTCAGTTCCAAACTGTTACCGATTTTCCGTCATTAGTGTTAATCTTTTTGCCTAATTGTCAATGTCGGGGTTCTGTTGTCGTGATTGCACGTGTGATGTTCTTTGCTTCTAGTGCGTGGCTCACACTGAAATAGTTACGTATCTCATATACTATCATCAATCATAATCGAAATTTATTCAGTTTCCGATTTATATAGCTCACACTTTTCATTTTTCTAAATGTTATTATTGTGTTTGAATAGTCATTAATCAATTTGAGGGGCGTTGAAATTTCCAAACCACTGGTGTATATAACTAAGAGATACTTCTCATCAACTCAATTTTATAAGATTGAGTTAGGTTTAAACTTTTTTTCTTATATGATATCAAAGTTTATTTTAATAATTATTGTTGAACCTATGAGGTTACTTATTATTGGTCCATTATAGAATCACTCACTAATGTTTAGTCCTACAAATTTCACATCAACTAATTATTTATTTTTGGAGGTGAGAAGGTGTGTTGAAGATTTCATATTAATTAATGACAAAAACCTAATTAGTGTATACAAGTAAAAGATAATATTCACCTTACAAATTAATTTTATAGAATTGAATTAAACTCAAATTCACGGTTTAATATTTTATTGTCCTTAAATATTTTTAAGATTTATTCCTTTTCATGTTTTAAGGACTAAAAAATATATATTATACCAGTCATCTAATGACGGGCTGGGCCCATAACACTATACAAAATAGTTGAGGCTAAAATCAACAGTTTAGTAGGACGTTTGATCCATCATAGTTGTCTATGTCTGAAAACATAAACACCAATATAAATATTAAAGTTTTCGTACATATATATGATAAAGGTATATCTCATTATCAAGTTAGTGATTCAAATGATTTTGGATTTAATCTCTTTGAATAGATCTCGGATTCAAGTGTGATAAATGAAAGAAAAAAAATATAATTGAAACGAAAATTTTTGTTAAAGATGATCAGCTAGATTATCCAACACAAATAAATTATCATTAAAATTTGGTGGATATTTGATACCAATGTTGTGTTGATAAAAAAAAAAATGCCTCATTCTTTTACGAATTTCAAATTCCTTTTCTCAATAGTTTTATCTATTTCTATTGGATTAGGTATTAGGACTGAAGATCATCATGCATTTTGACATTTTGCTCGGATACAAACTCACATTATTTAAATTAAGAAATAGCAAGAAAAACTCTGAATGTTTAATTTTTTTTTAAAAATCATCTTTATAATTCAGTGATGACATCAGAATTAGTGACGCAAAAATATTTTTTGTCACCAATGTTTTCATTAACTTCATTAAGTTTTAATAATGTCAGAATCCCAGGTTGATTAAAGATTTTTTTTTAACTGTGCATGAACTAAGGTAGAACAGAATAGTAATAAACAAAAATAAGAAGTCATGACTCATGGCAATATGTTAGCACTGATGGTAAATTTATAATTGCCTTCATGATATCACGTAGATACATGAGGATATAGTGAAAAAAGGAAAGGGAAAGTGATGCCGACCGTGGATTATTCCTTATGATCCTAACTCTAGCTTTTGTCTCCCCATTTCTTTTGCTCCTCTCTACAAGTCAGAGGATAACTAGTAAAAGTGTAACGACCAAGTTAAACTTTTTGCCTTTTCAACTTTCAATCACTTTATATCGATAGTTGGGTGTTGGGTAGTTAAAAGGGAAAATAGAGAACCCACTTGATTGATTCGAGCTCAAGAATAGTAAAGAACCGATCGATAAAAGAATGATTAGAACTGGAAGGACAATTCAAAAGCCAAAAAAAAAGTGGAAGAACCCTTCATTAATGCATTGTAATGCTGTAACACTGGATGAGAAATGTGTACATCATACTCTCAAACGTATTTTTTTTTCAAATTTTAATTTATAAAAAATTACAAAAAAATTAAATATGACTTATATTAAATAAAAAGTAAAACTTGCATTATTTTATGAATCTCAATAAATAATAATCATATAAAAATATATTATTGTTGATGTTAGAGAACATCAATAGGAAAGCACTTAGGAAAATTCAAGCCTAAGGTTTCATGAAGTCTCCCGCCAACTATGCCTAATTGTGAACCTCAAGTGAGGATTTCACTCCTCTCTCCTTTTATGTTAGGTGTTCTCTAATGGTTTGTGTTCCTCTTCTTTGCCACGCATTATAGTGTAATACATACTCTTTATCATGTGTCATGGCTTGATACTTGTTGAATTTACGTTTGAGCATAAAAATGTTATTAGCCCTTCTTGCATGTCATTAGGGGGCTCACCATCTGAGTTGGTGTTTGCCTATCTTATCGGGTATCAAAGGTTGGTTAGATGGATCTAGAAGCTTCTACATAAGTAATTCTTCTAAGAGGTTATTTCATTTGTTTCCTAACTCTGTGTCAGTTTGTTTCTATCTAAGTCTTATATGACATAGAAGATCACAACTATCTTAATTTGTATGTCTTGGATCTTTAATCGTTATTGGTCTTATCTAGACCAATTGATCCATATCCATCCAAGGATTAAACTTAAAAGACATGGATGCTTTCAAGGTTTATCCTCTGACTATAGTAAATCTTTATTGAGATCAAACAATTCATATTCATACCTTTCAAGCATCAAGCTCGAAAGGATAGATGTTTTTTAAGTTTGATCTTAATCATAGACTATTTTTATCAAGACCGATTAAAGCACAACTTTTCAAACATTGAACCTAAAAGGTGTGGCTGTTTTGGAGTTCGGCCTTCAATCATAGTTTTTCTTTATTGAGATTGGACAACCCATTCAGTAAATTAGGCATCATATGCTTAATAAATTTTGTGGACATTAAGTTATACATATGTTAATTTTGAGCTAAAAATTATGCCTAACTGAAGATTGTTTGTTTTTCTTTTTCTTCTCTTTTTTTTTTAATTTTGGTAGCCATCAAATTAATTAATTAAGGATAATGTTCAAAGAATTAATAAATAAAAAAAAATTATCTTACTTTTCCTCCGAAATTAAAACTTATTGCAACTACTTATTAATAAGGTGAAATATAGGAAATAAATCCTCTTCAATAAATTTTTTTAAATAATCAAGCGTTACGATCTCATGGTCCATTTTTTAATCTCACCATTAAAATAAAATATATTATATTAAAAAAATTAGATCTCATACAATAATAAAGCCACATCAAGTCACAATAAAAGATCTATTTTGGTTGAAAAATGTCTCTATTTATTCAGTGGTTTAAATATTACTTCTTTTGATCCTTTTTTATAAAAAAAATAAATTTTAGTAAATTTTACACAAATTTATTTTTTTTATAAATAAGTGTTAGTATGTTTTACACTAAAATTTATTTATTTTTATATAAAAAAAGACAGGAGGTAATATTCTGTAAGAAGTTTTCCATTGAGATTTACAAGCCGAATACTAAAAACAAAACAATTTTGCATAAATTAAATTCGTTTAGACATTTTAGATTCTATAGTGCGTTACATTAAGAAATATGGAGAGAAATGCAAGCATGGAAGAAAAGTGAGAAAGGGTAACACAATAGTGATTAATTATTAATATGCAAGAGTAACTCAATATGAATGAAATGAAGCAAAAGAAAAAGGTAAAATAAGTTGGTAGGTGTGACTCACAGCAAGGAAAAGGACAGATGCAGAGGGATGATTGGAACTTGAAATGCTGCTTTCTGGAATATAACAGGAAGAAGGCGATGATAAATATAAATAGTGGAAGGAAAACGTCAAAAGGCAATGAATTATGAAAGCAGAAGAAACACAGAAGCCAAATCCCTAGTGTGATTGCACGTGAACATTTTGTTAGAAAAATGAAAAACAAAGTGAGGCACACGTGCGTGTACTGACATACCCATTCGTGCGGACAAGTGGGTAGACATGCATGGGAAAGTGTAAGATCAGAGAATACGTATGGATCAGACCTCGGGTCTCGTAGCTGACCACTGACATTTTTAGTTGACTTTTGTCTTTCATCTCTTTTTTCAAATTAAAAGCCCATTTCAAAAAGCCAACACCAAATTAATCTTAGCAACACATAAAAATAAAAATAAAGTAGAAATTTAAATACATTTGATGTATTTTTTTTTACCTTAATTATTGATTTCATCCTCAGATTATTTTGAATAATTTAATTTGATGTTTAAATTTTTAAAAAGTTCAATTTCATTCTCAAGTTTTTAACAATAAATTAACTTGGTTTTTGAATTATTTTAAATGATTTAATTTAAACCTTAAGTTTTTAATAATTTGAAAAATAAATTAATTCATTTTAAGAATTTAAAGAACAAATTAAATATATTTAAAATTTAGGGGTCAAATTAAACAATTTTAACATAAGTTGATGACTAAATTGATAATTAAGCCATTTTTTAAGATTTGGTTGAAAAAAATAAATAAAACACATTAAATTAATTAACAAAAATAATTTTTAGATATCCAATTAGAAAGTTAGTAGGAGAGATATCAAAGAATATATATATATATATATATATATATATATATATATATATATATATATATATATATATATATATATGCATCTTAAATTAATTATCTCAAAAGCAAAATTGATTGAAATTGTAGAAACAAATAGGATGGAAATTTATATTTGATAAATTTTAAAATGCAAAATAAAAGTATTAAATATTGATTAAATAACACGTTTTAAGAAGGAATAATGTAATTTAATAAAAATATTTTACTCTCAATAAAATCAAACATTTTAGCGTTTTATTTTGGTTTCTAAACGAACTTTTATAGTAATTTTAAATTGAAAATTAATAAAATAATTATCTTTAATTTATTTAATGTTTTAAATAAAAAAGAAAACAGTATAATATCGCACACAATAGTTTTATATGTGTGTGCAAATCATAATTTTAATAAGTGTTATATTACTCTTTTTCCAATACTTAAACATCAATTGTTTATATTTTTAATTTTATAACTATTTTATAATTTTTAAGCAACTGTTTAATATTTGATGGATTTTTTTTCACATATTTTATTCATGTGTAGTATTTGTCAAACACACGTGATATTTAAATATTTTTCTTGAAGGGCGTAACATAAGTTTGAATATCATTTTACACCATACAAACTGATTTTTTTATAATAAAAAAAATTATTACATTTCTGCATAAAATAGTCCCGTATATTAGGGCTGGCAAAAGCAGCTTAGTTGAATTGTAACTTTGTGTAGTTACTTAGTTCGGGGGCCCTCAAGGTGAAATACCTTTCGGTGAGTGAATGATTTCCTTCATATTTTTAGAGGGTGAACTTTCCTCTCTAAACCATAGTTTATTTTAATCCTATGTTTGGTTAGATAAAAAATAATAAATACTCATCTAGGTTATTTTACACAAATTAAAAAAATAATAAATAAAAAAATATTAATTTTATAAAATTAATATTATATTATTATTAATTTAATTATAAATTTTACTGTACATCATTAATATTATAAATGATATAAGTGAAAAAATATAACTAATGTTATTTTAAAAATTTAAAATAACAATTATTTTATAATAATTTTTTTTCTTACTACATGAAAATTATAATAAGACGGACAGTATTCAATATTCATTTTCCTTTTACTTAATTGAGCTATCTTAGTTCACCGGGTCAACTTTCCATTGATGAAAACGGAAGTATCATTTGATACAATATTCTCATAGTTTAATTGCCTGACCTTGAAAAGGAGTCTCATTTTTTTTTAAAGTTTAGGCCGATAATTTTTTTTAATGGAGCTTAAATTAATGCTTTTACATCTTAGCTATAGTTAATATATACTTTACTCTAGTGATCAAAAGACCATTTGTTTGCGTTTATGATAAAAAAAAAAAATGGTATACGTAGTTACTCCACAAAGCAAATAATACAATTGAAATTATGTCTTGAACTTTATTTTTATATGCATGTATTGTAAATTATATGTAACGTGTACCTCCAGTATTACCCGTGTTCATATCATGTTCTCTTTGCTATATGAAACTTAGTGGTTGAATTCTCTTTGTTTTTTTAGATATTGGTTAAAAAAAATTTTAAAAAATATTTTTATTAGGATGTAAAAAGTTGAATTGTTCATGAATTTTTTTATGCGTTCTTATAATTTTTAAAATAAATATTTTTTTTCATTTTAGTTTCTTAATTAATATTCTAAGGATACTAATTAATAATGTCGATTTTTTTAATCAAAATATTAAACAAAAGGGCAGGGATGCAACCTAAAAATGTACTAATATATATTATCCTCTCAGTACAAGATATTATATATAGATGCATCAAGAATTTGATCAAAGAATACTGTTTCTCTATAATACAGTAAGTAAATTATAAGAATTGAGATTTTGATAAGATTGCGTGGTCCTTCTTGCTTTAAAGGGGAGACATAAGCATCGAAATGACGAAAGTGTAAAACAATCGCCGCTGGCGCGGTGGTGCCACCCATGCAAGTAAAAAAAAAACACACTGGGAACCTCACACATTGTTTTCTCAGTAACCAAACAAAGCGAAACAAGTTCATAAATTTTAGAAATGTGCATGTCCTACTAGGCAGTTTCTTGTTTTCTCCTTCTTTTTTTTTCACAATCATTACTGTTTAGATGGGGAAAAATGAATTGCAGAACTGTCTGCAAGTTCATAAAAATCCTAAATAGTAAACGCAGTTTCTATGTTGTACTAATTTATATTTGCAGATAATTGTGGGGTTTAATTTAATGTTCGATTAAAAAGAATATCCTTTTCACAAACATCTTTTTCTCCTTCTATTCAGGCAAAATTGATTAGCTTCTTTATTTAAAAAGAGTTTTAATGGTATTATATTAAATTTAAAAAAAAAAAACAAAAAACAAACAAACTTGTGAACTACTATAATCTTACTTTCACAGTATATATATCAATAAAAAAAACATTAGCTTTGATGAAAAATAAAATAAAAATAGTAAGATCATTTTTGAATTCTATATTAATTTGGATCAAAGCAAACAATGGTTTAATATTTTGTTTTCTTTTTTATTCTTTTTCACATTTTTTAATATCTTATTTGAATTAATTTCTTTGCTCACATCTTTAAGTGGTTCGAATATACTTAACCACTATTTTTATGTGAATACACATATTTTCCTTTATCTCTCTTTCTCTACGCCTATCCTTTCCAAATTTAGGGTGGACGTTCACCGTTATCATGGGTAAGAGTTTTTTTCTTCCAAATGCAATATTTATTGCTTCACCCTCATGCCTCAGGGCTCCATTAGGATGCAGCTTTTTGCCTATAGGATGGTCTTATTTTCTGTAGGCTTTGAATTTATTACATATGGTCATTAGTAATTACGTAGGCAATCGTGCTACTAGAATTTCTTTCCTGGTTAAGATTTCTCTCTTGTACACCCAAAAAAATTTACCAAAAAAACTCCGTATATAAAGTAGTTTATGCATGCTTGACCATGCTTCCACTTTATAAAAAAATTAGGGTAAATTATATTTGACATTCTAATATATTATAATTAAGGATTATTTTGTTAAAAAAAACTAATACATGAGACATTATAAAAATCAATTTTTGGTACATAAATCAAATTTTTTTCTGCACCAAAAATTGATTTCGTAGAAAAGACTAAACAAAATCTCTAAACTTTTTTTTATAAAAAAAAATCACAAAGAGTCAACGAGTAGTTAATTTAAAAAGAAAAAATATTATATATAATATTTTGTTATTAAATAATAATATAAATTATTTTACGGTAATATATATATATATATATATATATATTCATTGTTTACTTATGAATATTTTAAAGTGTATTAATTACTAGTTTTTTTTTACTATTAATTAATTGAGAGGTAGATTAATAATATACACTAATTTTTATTTAAATATATATATTGATCATCCTATTAACAAAACAAGTATAGTCATTAATTGGAAAAAATATTTTGTAGAAAACAATTACTACTGCACTGAAATCATTTAAAGTTATGAATAATTTTAAAATAAAAAATTTATAATATTATTAATTAAAATTAATTAATTTAATGATCTTTATTGATCTTGATAAATTATATATTTATTTATTTTATAAAATTAAAGGTAATACTTTCTATCAAAGTAAGTGAAGTAGTAGAACTGTAGAAGCATTAGAAAGGTAATGGTATAGAAAGATTTTTAAAATTATTGATTAATTGATACACAGTGATTAAAGCCTCATTTCCAACCTAAGTGACCCGGATTCCTATATTCCGGCAGCATCGATGTGAGAAAACATCGTAATCCATCGTCTGAAACTCATAAAACAATGGGTGATGTCTAAATCCCACAAATCGTGGGTTTTAATCTGTCTCTGAACCACAAATTGCTATACATAATGTGGCAAATTACATCTGTTATTAGCCACCTTTTTCTTGATAAATCAGTGCTTTATTCTTTATTCTTTATTCAGTTTAAGTAAAACAATTATAGACAATAAAATTACTTCTTTAAATATGTAACAAAGATATATACTCTCTCAATGATTAAAGCTTTATTAAAACAAATGAAAAGTACATTTTTGAATAATTCTGTATTAATTAAACTAAAATAATACTGTATTAATTAATCTACACACTCAATGTTTAAAACTTTATTAAAACAAATGAAAAGTATGTATTTGAATAAGTTAATTTAATTAATAATGTCATTAATTTAAATTATATTTTAAAAAATCCATAAAATTAAATAATTAAATGTGTGTCATATATATTTAATTGAGAAAAAATGTTTATATAGTGACAGTATAACTTTTTTACATAAATATTTAATTATAATCTATTGTATGATAAATTTATTAATTTTTAAAATAATTACTTTTAAGTAATTTAAATAAAATTTTTGATTGAATGATGGACTAAAACTGTTTTATACTAGAAATGGATAAGTGTTAAACTTTATTTCATATAAGTAACTAATTACTGTATTTACTAGAGCCAATGTTTTAGAAGTCAGAAACAGAAGTCGATTTTTTTTCAGGGAGTAAAAACACCTTTCTCTATGTTAACGGTCATCTTTCATATTCATTAAACATGTATGACAAGAATCACTTCATAACACGATCGTAGTAAAAAAAATTAATTAGAGCACCATTTTAGTTGCATTATTAGGATTAGGAAGGAAAGCATACCTTTTGAAGCTACGATTGTTCTTAGCTTGAGTATAATTGTTTCTATTTTAAGCATCCAATAATCTCTAATAAATTAATGCACATTATAGTGATAACTATTTTTTTAGTAAGAATTGATAAGATCGAATTAAACAATTAATTCCCCAAAATTGGACATTTATGTATCCCAAAACATGTATTTATATTATATATATATATATATATATATATATATATATATATATATATATATATAGAGAGAGAGAGAGAGAGAGAGAGAGAGAGAGAGAGGACCTACCATTTCTCCATGGGTTGCAATGGTTGGATTCGTACAATTATTAGTTATATTATACAAGTATATTTTACATGTGATATTTAATATCCATAAATTACCAACTTGAAAAGAACGAATTATAAATGTTCCAAAAAAAAAGAACGAAATATTATAGTTCACTCCTGATAAACTAATTGAGGAAAGCCACAAACCCATGTAAAACATGATATTAGCTCTTATTATTACCGAACCTTATCGATATAAAAAAGCTTTCCATAATCCGATATATATATGTATATGTATGTGTGGGTGGGGCTACGTCTTGATGATCAAAATATGCGTGGTTTGTCTAGTGGGTAGAGAGCTTCATGTCCCTTCATGGGGACCGTGTGGTTGAAGTAATATGTCAATTTGCACTTCATTATACTCTCTTGCACGTGGGTCACTTTATATAAGCTTGCTAGGGAGGGTACTCTTTTAAAAACCTTCGTGTTCTTTTCTGATTTTCAAGTCACTCCTAAAGTATCAAAGCAATTAGCTGGTACTACACAAACAACCAGAAATCTAGCTGCAACTGCAATGACTGATCTTTCATTATTGGAAAATGATATATTGATTTAATTCTAATTCGGCCCCATGCATATAGTAAGTAGCTAATTAACAAAGAAATATTGAAAATGGGATATATGGCCGGTTTGTTTAAATTTAAAAAATATTTTAAAAAAAACACTTTTTAAAATGTAATTCAATTTTTATATTAAACTATTTTCTTTTTCATAACATGAACTTAAAATCATTGATTAAATAAGATCAATCTTATATAAGTTGATTTACGAGTTCTAAATGGCATGATGATAATCATGACTATGTGGTAGCAGAGAAACTCATCTCGGTAAATAAAACCGTTCGCAGGTATAATTTATTTTTCTAATGAATTTTATTAGCTTAATACAAACTATATATAATAATAATAATAATAATAATAATAATAATAATAATAATAATAATAATAATAATAATAATAATAATAATAATTTTTATTACAAATTCATTTATAAGACTAACAATTTTTTAACTTTTAAAAAATTAAAGTTGCATAATTGATTTTAAATGGTGAGACTAAGTTAGTATATATCAACAACGATGTATGTATAATGTATTTATTACGAGGATCAAATTATTTTAAGAGTGCTGTAAAAAAAGTTATTCTAAAATGATTTTAAAAAGTTATTTCTTATTTTATCCTTTATTTTAAATATAAGTTACTAATTAGAATCATTAAATAAAAAAAATATAATGTTAAAATGAAGAATAATTCTTTTTTAACTATTAAATTATTCTTACTGTAATTTCACTCTCTCATTTATCACATATTATTCTAATGAATTAATCTGAGTGACAATTTTTTTTGTAAATACCCCACCTCCCATTAGTCCCCCATTACAGTCACACTAAAGTCTCGGCCAGAACCAATCAATATTATATAAGGAGTCAATTAATTAGTGTGATCAAATCAAGTATCAATTATTTTCTCCGGTATTAAATAAAAATCAAGGATCAATTCAGATGGTCAACAACCTTATCCGGACTTTCTAACTTATATTTTTTGAAAAATATTGGATGAAAAAGTGTCAACAAAAGATTAAATTAGATTAGACATTATACCAGTTTTTTACTGGTATATATATATATATATATATATATATATATATATATATATATATTAATTCGGTAAAATATATTAGAACTCTTGGTGTCAAACTTATGACTAAGTTAGAAATAAAAATGTTTCAAATAGATAGATGGATAAATAATAAAACACAATATATATATATATATATATATATATATATATATATATATATATATATATATATAATGAATACATCAGATGGAAAATGAAAAAAAAAATACTTATTAAAAAATTATAAAATCTTACAAAATATTTTTTTATGAATATCTTACAAAATAATTTAAACACGCTCGTGAACCCCGAAATTTAAGAACTGATCAAACAAGAAATAACCAATAAATAGATGTTGAATAATATTTTTTTTTTCCTGTAATTTAAGTGTTAGATTGAGGGAAGAAAGGTGAATTTTTTAAAAATTAACAATAGCCAACTTTATATGAACTAAAAATATCATTTATACTTATATATATATATATATATATATATATATATATATATATATATATATATATATATATATATATATATATATATATATATATATATATATATAGGCCACATACTCCACTGTTTATATGTCAGAACTTCTACTTAAATTTTTGCCATTTTTATTTTTTTAATAGTGTGGGAGCAAAACAATACACATGCACATCACTTGAAAGAATGGAGAAAGAAAAGTAAGAGTAGTAAAGTCAATACGTGGCTGCATCCTTTTCCCTCTGTCACTCTCTTTCGGTAGTATGCTAGTGGTTTATAGCACCATAAACAAAAGAGTGCTACACGCGTCTTGAGGGCTTCCATATGCTCCTCAAGAATAGTCTCTCTCTCTCTCTCTCTCTCAACTCTCAAGTTTGGTAGCACATGTGTCGCTTGCACTCTGCAGCTTGCATCATAGTCTCCAAGAAAATGCCCTTAAATTTTGACTCCTATAATGTATGGATCATAGATCTAATGTGATAGAACTTACAAAGTATTGGGTTATTAAAATGTTGCTTTTAAGTAGAAAATATTGCACAACCTTTGTCTAATTAATATATTATATGTCATTCTCTTTTAAATGCCAACTTGGGTTCATATATGGTTTTAAAAAACAAATTAAAATATTCCACAAATCTCCAAGGTTGAATGCACACTAATCCATTCCGTGTTTTGCAAATTTCGTCCCCTTCCTTTTGTTTTTCGAACAAATTTAATTTAATTAAGTATAACATTTTTTTTCCCTCGCCTTCTATGAGGAATTTACAGGTTTTTGACAACATACGTTTGTTTAAGTTCAAGTTATGAAGGTCTTTTTTTTCTTCTTCTTGAATTTGAGATAATACTTAATGATGGATTTTACTTAAACAAAATATGATGTTTTTGAAAATTTGACTATTATAAAAATGAGACTTATTTTTTAATCCCCGAAATTAAAAAAAGCTATGTGTTGTTAATCCTTAGTAAAAACCAAAACTCGTCATTTTTGTTAAATTGATAGAATAAAATTACTTTCATTTTATAGAACTCAGACAAAAAACTATCATACTTTTTTAAAAAGTAGTTAATAAATATTTATGATTTTTACTTTGAACATGTTGGCGTGGTGTCCGATCATATGGTCCTTCACAACTGAAAGTTTCTCCACGATACTCCCTTGTGAGATGATATAAGGTCGTTTCATCATATACTGAAACCACTTGGGGGCAATATGCAGAGATTCTAACACTCAACTTATACCTGTTTGTACAACGTGTATTTGGATGTAATTGTCATATGGGTATTTATACGTGAGATATTTCCTCCTTTCCAAAAATATTGTAGTTTTAGCCTAAAAAAATTAAATTAACGGATGTTCTTTATAATCAGATATTTTAATATTGTCTTATAATAAATAGTTATCTTAAATGTCCTCATAATATATTTATTGAAATTAGGTAAAAAACAAAAACTATAGACATTAATTATTTAAAGAAAGAGGAAGTAATGAAGGTTTGATGAATTTTCTTGGTGAGTTTGTGATGTCTCTTAATTAAAGGGGTTTATTACAGGATGTGACAAACGTCAATTGATACATGGGTTCTATGCTCATAAAGAGTAATTCATTGATACCGAAGGCTACATGATGATCAATAGTGCTTGATGTGCATATGATGGCTGTTTTTTGGGATGAATCAAACACTTAGTAGACGTGGGAAAGGTTGAGCTACTTGGCAGACGCAAGCTAGCGTTGGGGAACCCAACATGTCTCCCACGGTGCCAAAGATTCTATAGTAGTAGGATATGTGTCTTTTTTTTTAAGATGCGTGTAGAACTATTGTGTGGATGTTTATATTGGATTAAATTTTAAAAATAAAATAAAAGGAGCGGTTTCGTCTTCCTCCACAACATCCATCGGTTCCGTCTTTCTCAATGACGTCCGTCACAAGGTGCAGATCATGCACCACCTCACCGGCGATCGGACGACGAAGAGCGCAAGAGGGACGTGATGGCGGAGATGGTGGGCACTTTAAGGTACTGTGCGACGGAGATCAAGAGGGAGAAAGAACAGTGTCGCTTGTTTTTTTTTTTTTTTTTTTTTTTTTTTTTTTTTTTTTAATTTAATCCAGTGTGTGCATGCCCTTGGTCCTCCCTCGCATATCTCAAAAACCCCCTATATCGGACGCACCACCTTATCTTCGCACGGTGAGAGACATGGAGCCCTTTCCCATGCTAGACGCGCCCCTAGTTGGCTTGGTAAATGTTTAATTAGAATTTTCAATATTGTTTTACCTTCATAGCAATTGCTCTTAGAGCATCTTTAATGTAACATCATTGTACTCAAGACTTGGTCTTGCAATAAAGATGGCGCTAAGCTCTACGGGGTGAAGAATGAGCTCTTATAAAAGAACCTTGAAGATCTCTACACAGTATTAAAAAAAATTAAAAATTACAAACAGATTTGCAACAAAAGCAACAACCAATCGTGGGAACAACAAAAAAAACACCAATAAAAGAAGAAAATGAAAAATGGTAGAAGGAGAAAAAAAAGACAAATGAAAAAAAAATACCTTTGTCGAAGGAAGGTTGTACAAGGGGGAGGGGGAAGGTCACGCTAGGTAGAGAGGGAGGAGGAAAAAATGAGGAGAAAAAGAAAATAAAAGAAAAGAAAATGGAGCGTGAGGGTGACTATTACAGTGTACACAATAACGGTCGAAAATCTTGAGAAGAAAACTTGAACGGCACAATGCAACATTCGGAACATATTTAGAAATGTTACAGTCAAAACAATAATAAAATTTTATTTTTCTTAAACATTAATGTTTTTAAATTTTTTTATTATCTAATTTATGTATTTTTCATTTCTTTAACATTTAGTCATAAATAAAAATTAAATTTATGTTAATTTTTCTATTTCTTAATATTTATTAATTTTTTTCTTCAATGTTTCATTAAAATTAATTACTTAATTATTTATATTTAATTTAACAATTAATTAAATAAAATATTTAAAAGTGAGACCTAAAAAAATCGTCTAAGATCCTAAAAGAAGATCTACTAATAAAGAAAAAAAAAAGTGAGATGAATGTTAACAGATCTTCATTCCTGCGAGTAATCTAAGATCTCAAGTTGTGATCTACCACTAAAAATGCTCTTAAGTAACTTTTCTTAATTCAGAAGTGTTACTTTGAAAAGATGTATCCACCATGCATTGTCCAAAGGGTCTTTTCCTCATTTGGTGTATTTTCAGATTCATCTTTTATTCCACCTAAAACTTACCATCTATTGTTATTAGATTTGTCCAATGTTAAATTTACAAAATATATATCTTATTTTTCCGTCAATGATGTCTTGCATATCATTACAAAAGTATATTAGCAAAAATATGTATTTTTTATTATGATATTAGTATGATATTATTTCTGTCCTAAATAATGATTAATCTTTATTGAGGTTAAGATGATTAGTACATATAAAGTAAGTATTTTGTTTCAATATAATTCGTTATACATCCAGTAACTAACCAAGATTGAACCCTTAACTATTTAATTTAGAGAAATAAATTATTACCACTTCACTTCACTTATGCTAATCGTAATTGAGTTATTAACAAAAACATGTTTAAACCATTTTACTAATTTTGAAAGAAAGAAAGAAAAAAAAGTTCCAAAGGTGCCCCAGCCCAGCCCAGGAAAAGCAAAGTCTTATCCTGACAGAAAGATCAGTAGAGCAAAGAACAAAAGTGGTCAGATACCAAAATATCCGGCATTTATTTCCTTCCCAAGTGAGTATCCTCTTTCTCTCCTTTCAGATTCTCTCACCAGATAGTCATAGATACCCCCCGTGTGCTCCCTCTTCCCCCTCCATTAATGTTCCCTCCTCGATTTTCCAATCCATCTCTCTCTCTCTCTACCCTAATCTCCTTCTCCCCACTTCCTCTATATAATACACACCATACAACATAACATTCGTATATACACACAGTACCAACCACTCTTTTTACTTGATTTACTTCCTCCATGGCATCTTTCATCATCATACCACTCCTCCTTCTTTTCATCTCCGCCGTCCATCTCTTCCTCCACCGCCGGTCCCGCTGCCGGCGCCTCCGCCTACCGCCGGGGACGCTCGGACTCCCCTTTGTTGGTGAAACCTTACAGCTCATATCAGCTTATAAAAGTGACAACCCGGAACCCTTCATGGACCAGCGCGTGAAACGCTACGGTCCAATCTTCACCACCCACGTGTTCGGCGAACCCACCGTTTTCTCGGCCGACCCGGAAACGAACCGGTTCATTTTGTTGAACGAAGGGAAATTGTTCGAATGTAGCTATCCCGGTTCGATATCGAACCTCCTCGGGAAACACTCTCTGCTCCTCATGAAGGGCTCTCTCCACAAGAGAATGCACTCCCTCACCATGAGCTTCGCCAACTCCTCCATCATCAAAGACCATTTATTGGTCGACATAGACCGCCTCATCCGGCTCAATCTGGATTCCTGGTCCGACCGGGTTCTTCTGATGGAAGAAGCCAAGAAGGTTAGCTCGTTAAATTCATTTTCATTCTATTTCAATAATCTTTTTTTTTTATTTATTTATCGAATATCAGTTAGTTTTGTTATTAGAAGAGATCGAATCTGCACTCTTTTCTTCTTTTACTTCTCTCTTAACCATTCAATTCATCTTATATCTTTATTTCAATAATCTCTTTATTATAAGTGCATGAATCAATGAATCAATTGATGCTAGTATCAAATATGAGTTTATTCCAACTTAGTTAATAATATTCTTAACCCGTACAAAATACTCAGAGAAAGTGTTTTAATGCATGTAACACAGTTATATGTACAATACTACTTGTACTTTCTTTGTGATATTTTGTGAAAATAACTTATATGAAAATAGTTTAATGCTATTGGGAATAAATTTGAGTTAACTTTCCCAAAAAATCGAATAACTGAGTCAAATATGCCGTGGATCGCTCGAGTTGAACTCACTTGCCATCATGATAATGAACGTGAATCATATTGTGGAGGTGATGTGGTGGTGGACCAGTTGTTTGCGCCTCATAATATTTATCTGGATTTTGTTTGTTTTGTTTATTTAGTTCAAAGTTCATCAGGGGTGTTGTGTCTGTATTTTTCTCCCTTTTGGTTCTAACTTCGTATTTTATTCGATTATTTTTAGGTTGATTGGTGCTGAAAAGTTCGATTAGTTAATAGTTTATGGATGATGTTTAGCATGTGAGTGTGATTTGCGTGATGGAAATGTAACTGGAGTTGGTGACTCAGATTCCATGGTTTAAGTATAATGTGTCCAATTCCATGCGTACGAGGCCCCACGTTAACTACAATGGGTTTATGGCGGCAAAAGAATAATAATCATTCCCTATATTAACTATAGCTTCGCATGCACATGTATGATTTTGTTCTTCATGTGACATTATTTGTATATGTTATGGTTTTGTGTATGGGCACACATATATCGTTGATTAAAAATATATTATCATTTTTATTATTTAAAATATTATAACATGATTAGCTCATATATGTCTTATTAACTTCATATTTTAAATAACATTCTCACACTTTTTTCCTTAAAAATGATACAAAAGAAAATTTTCCTTTTGTAATATGCTTTAATCCTGTCTGCTTCTTTTCTTCCTCTAAATTTAAAATTATCATGATGATGGTAATATTAAGAATGTTTGATTTTACTAAATTTTTGCTTTGGTGGGTTGCTTGCAGATAACGTTTGAGTTGACAGTGAAGCAGCTGATGAGCTTTGATCCAGGTGAATGGACTGAGACTCTAAGGAAAGAGTACGTGCTTGTGATTGAAGGATTTTTCTCAGTCCCTTTGCCTCTCTTCTCAAGTACCTACCGTAGAGCCATTAAGGTGCATGCTCTTTAATTTCTCTTTTAATTTGTTTTTCTCCACTCATTTGTTATTATATATGATTTTTTTTTAATAAAGTCATATAATAACAAATAAATAGATAACGTTGAAATATTTCTGTAAGTACTTATGAACTTTGAGACTTGCCTTCATCCTCGTGAGTCTCCAAAATTCAATTTTCCTATACTTTTTTGGTAAAAAAAAAAAAAATATGTTATGAAATGTTTATATAATTATATATGTAGGCTAGGACGAAGGTGGCAGAGGCATTAACATTGGTAGTGAGGGAGAGAAGAAAAGAAAGCGTAATGGGGGAGAAAAAGAATGACATGCTGGGGGCATTGTTGGCCTCCGGCTACCACTTTTCCGACGAGGAAATAGTCGATTTTATGTTGGCTTTGCTCGTCGCCGGCTATGAAACCACCTCTACAATAATGACTCTTGCCGTCAAGTTCCTCACCGAGACTCCTCTAGCATTGGCACAACTCAAGGTACGTCAAACATAAACATCAATTATAATTAACCACATGTATATATATACTCCCTCCAAACTTATTTATAAGGCATAAATTTGATGAGATTATATTTGTTTTTTTTTATAAGACTTAATTTATAATATTTTTATATTAATTATTTTTAAATTATAAATATCTCTCTTAAAAGAAGAGAGAGAAAGTATTGATAAATCATAAAAAAAAGAGAAATCTTAATGAGAATGATAATTTAAAAGAAATTTGAGATAAATTTGTTGTTATCAATTAAGTTAATCACTTTTTTTAATTCATCAAGTAATTAAATCTTACACAAGTTAGATAAGGATAAAATTTGAACAATGATTTTTTGATTTTCTTTGGTTTACATTCACTAAGAATCTATCAATATTTTCAATTAATTAAATCTTCTTGTTCCTGTGTGAAGGTAGGAAGTATTACTTACATATCTTTCTGATAAACTTTGATATTAATTTGTTAAGGGCGAATGAATATAAATATGTATAGCTAGAGTAGTGGACCATATAGATGTAGCTCCTTGCTTAGAATTACCCCACCAGCGTGTGCATGTCCGTGTCCATGACCACCGTTCATGTGGTGTGGTCTCCTTTGAAATCTCATTTTCGTTATCTCTATACTCACCACTTCCCCCACTCTAGATTGACCTATATTTTGCCTGCCGTCACATTTTTTTATTATTTATGAATGCATAGTTAAAAGTGACAACGAAATAACTCAAATAAGTTAGTCTCTTAATATATAAATAGCTAATTTAAATTACTATTTACTGCATTAAAAAAACTTTTAGACTCAGGTTTCTTTTTAACGGTGAGAGAGGCAAGACAAAGAAAGCAAAAGATTTGATGGCTGGTTTTGTTGTTTTCCGCACGTCTTGTAGTTTTCAATTGAAATTGAAACTTGAGGTTAAAACCTGTCCCCGTAAACTTTCCAACGGGGTTAATGCGGTTGAAAACTTGCTACTCATGCATTGGCTTGGACAGAACAATCATCAATGAGAACGATGTGGTGGGTAGTTGTATACTAGTGTGGATAATTTCACCAAAGAAGCGACATTTTAAATTAATCATATTAATTTTATATTTATATATATATATATATATAGATATATTTATTTTTTTAAATTTAAAATTAAATTTTTTAAAATAATAATAATTATTTTAAAACATTTTAATGGAAAAAACTAAATATAGACATTAAGTATGTTCCTTGGTTTAGAAGAATGAAAACAAATATATACCTAAAGCATAAATAGTAGTAATATTTTTGAAGTCCAAATTTAAAATCTCAAATGTAATTACATTGAAAATTTGATTCATAAACTTTCACCATACTCAAAGTTAATAGTATTGAATAAGGAGGATTGTCTTTAAATTGTCGGCAGATTTTTATTCATATGGTGACATAATATTAATCGATCAAAGTAATTTTGGTTTTTGAAACCACCTTATTATACAAACTGAGTTACATGGCGACATGGTCAAAGTTGAAAGGGACTGTACCCTAGTCAAATTCATGGAACCAACGTACAAAATTATTAGACCTGAACTGCACTGCACGCTTCGAAGTTTTGCTTCGAATTAGTCATGAAAAAAATTCAGACAAAAACAACCAATCATTTAAATAGAAAAAATAGAAGAGACAAATAATTAATCTGATCATACTTTGACCGACACTTGAGGGGCTTATGCGTCATTTGACGTGTACTATTTGGTATGTGGAGAACTTGTTCTATTTTGTTGCAGCGCAACGCAGAGTTATTATGTCTCTGGTCCCCTCGTGGTTATGCTTGATTTCGAGGATCATTTATGATCCAATGCTCCAAATTAAGTGATTAGGTCCCACTGTTAGCACAGCACAGCATAGATTAGTCCCCGTCCTTCACTTTCCTCCTTGGACCTGTTTTTCGGTTGTGCAAAAGTTCAGTTTAGATTATGAAAAATGTTTGTATTTAGCTATTGATTAAGAAATTACAAAAAATGTTTATTAAGATATGTAAAATTATACCGCTCGTGACTTTTTTTATGATCTTCCATGAGTTTTACAATAAATATTATTTTTAGTTTCTTAATTAATGTGCTTAGTGTACTGGTTAGCAAGATGATTTGATTATTATCTTTGTGTGATTAACAGTAATTTAATTAATTGATTATTGTATTGTATTGTCAATTATTATGAAGTAGGATTGTAGGAGTACATTTCATAATCCAAGCTAGAGAGTTTGATCAGAGACTTCTTTGTGTTGTTTTGGCAGGAAGAGCATGATCAAATCAGAGCCAAGAAGAGTTGCCCAGAGGCACCACTGGAGTGGACAGATTATAAGTCAATGGCATTTACTCAATGTGTAAGAATATCTTTAAATTCTGATTCAGTAACAAAGTCACAAACAGTTTCTATTAAGTTTATCATTATTATTTAATTTTGCCCACTTTTTCCTTCCTTCCTTCCTTTTTAACTGGAATGTGCACGATATAGGTTGTGAATGAGACTTTGAGGGTGGCAAACATAATAGGTGCGATATTCAGGAGAGCAATGACAGACATCAACATAAAAGGTAATCATATCAACTATTACCAATTATATCTTTAAACAAATTAGACCATAATTTAATTTTAATATGCAACCAATGAACTAAGTTTTAATTCCTCCCATGTAATAGGTTACACTATCCCAAAGGGATGGAGGGTCGTTGCTTCATTTCGTGCGGTACATCTAAACCCTGACCATTACAAAGATGCCCGCACCTTCAATCCATGGCGATGGCAGGTAACTCTCTCTCTCTTCATTTCATAAATACTTACAGGAGAAGAAAATAAAAACAAAAAATTAAATAAAATTATGCATAAGCTAAAAATAACCTACGCATAAATAAAAAACAAACTTTTAGAGAAGTTAATATGATAGAGTTTTTACAAATTTGCTTACAGATAGACTAATTTTAACTTATGTATAAGTAAATTTTGTTTTTTCTTCTCATTTCATTCTTCTAGAAATGCTTATGAAAAAGTTTATCTAAAAAGGCTCAATGATTTCATTGCTCTATGTTCAATTTCCCTTAAATGTCTATGTATTAGTTGCTTACTTAGGACTAAAATTGCAGAGTAACTCAGAAGCAAGTAGCCCTTCGAATGTATATACCCCTTTTGGAGGAGGTCCACGTCTATGCCCTGGGTATGAGCTAGCCAGAGTGGTGCTCTCTGTCTTCCTTCACCGCATTGTCACCCGTTATAGGTACAACACAATATTAAAGTATTAGTATACTTAACTCATTTTTTACAATGTGGCTCAATCACGGATTGTCATACATGATAATATTTTTATAATGCTAAATATGTCCTTTTTTAAGTTTGTAAACCAAGATAATAAAGAGAAGTTTCTCATGTTTAAATCACATTATACTTTCTAATTTATGTTAAATTATGATATAGACTCATTATGGATATGTTTTACTTTATTTTTTTTAAACCTTATACATCTCCCTTAAGACAAGTCAAATCCATTGAGGTGCACTTCTAAGTTCTATCACTAATGTTGTCTTTCAACCTTGTGCCAGTTGGTTTCCAGCAGAAGAAGATAAGTTGGTGTTTTTCCCAACCACTAGGACTCAGAAGAGGTATCCTATCATAGTGAAGCGTAGAGAGGAGTCCAGACTAAGTAAATCGCCATGAGAGAGCACCACACAAAGAAGAGCAAAGAAGAGATTATAGATGAGTTTAATCAGTATAATGTCTAATGTATTATTAAGCAATGAAGTTATTATATCCACTAGTTTAGCCGTTTATATTTTATTAATTTTAGGGGGTTATAGGAAGGAATGTCTTATTAGTAGACCTTGGGAAGGGATTGGAAATGAGGATGTGAAAGATCGAACCCCCTATCACCCTAATAAATCAGTTGAGCTAAATCCACCTGTGTATATGATCTTAATCAATTCCTACAAATCCTTTCACGTATATCATAATAAATCAATGGCGAAAGTATCCTGTTATGTTGGTATTCAAGTGTTTTTCAGTTCTGCATTAGAAATGAATATGAAACAGCCAAAATTTCAAATGAATATTTAGAAACAAATTAGGGGACTAAATGTAAGATATAATATAATATGGCAAATAATTATAGGCCATAAACATGAAGTCAACATACTGTGTATTGGGGGGAAATATTCTGTATTAGGGGAAATATCCCTTTTTAATGTAACAAGACAACTTTAGCAGCAGTACCTGAAACCATTACAGGTGTATAAGAAAACTTCAGCAGTTTAATTCTCTCGCACATGATACTGTAAATCACTGATTGAAATACCAAGATTTACATTTAATAGTAAATTTATGTGCCGTTTATCTATTAAAATTTTTAGTTTTATAACAGTTTCTTTAAGTTTTAATTATAATTTGGTGTTAATAAATATTTGTAAGTTTAATTGTCAAGTCTAATATTTTCTTATGTTTTATATAGGTTTGTATTAAAATAAATGAGATTGGACATGAAGCCCTTGTTGACCCTTGAGTGGAGAAGAGGAAAGCCCATGTTTTGAAGCCCAATAATATCATCGATTAGTATTTAAAAGAATATATTCCATTTTTTTTTTACTTATTACTTAATAGTTTTTATGATACAAATTTTTAGTAATTAGTAAATCTATTTATATTTTTTTAATAACATTATTATTATTATTATTATTTAAATTCCTTGAAGAACTGAATAACGGGTTAATACTACAAATAATTAATTAAATTCATACTTCCATTAAGCCTTTCGCCAGAAGAAAAAAAAAGATTCATTCACTTTTTATATGTACAAGAAGATATTCAAGAGACAAAGGGGAAAATAAACTTTAGAAAAACAATGGTAAACACAAAAAATGGACCGCTTATTGAGTTAATGTAACCCTGTGGCTTTAACCTGTCTCTATCCAGTGTTAGGTGTCAAGGTTACCGACATGCATGCATTGGACAAACCTGTATATACAAGGAGAATAAGATTAGCAATTTAGGTTTTGGTTCAAAAAGTCACTGTGTATTGTACAAAATGAAAATAATACACCTTAAAAAAAATCAATTCTTGTGCTGTCATTGCATATTTTTATATTGTCAACAAAAAAAATATTCTTGTGTTAATTTTTAATATAGTCATTATAAAAATTAACAAATATCATATTTGTTATTGGAGAAATACATATAATGTAAAATACTTTTATTTAGTAATTGGATTTAATTAAATTTATCTTAAAAGAGGGTTAATTAGTTACCTCTGCGTTTCGTTGCCACACCGAAGTACTAAAAATGAATAATTGACTGAAGGTGATGGCTGAAAATCTCTATGTTAGATTGATATAATTTCATCAAGCATCAATGCAGAGTCATAGACAGACTATAGAGTGGGTTCATTTGACTCTTTCTTCCCGAAGAATCTTCGAATACCCATTCTTGAAAGCTGAAATCTGCAAGCATATACAGCTTGTCAAATTTATTAGGATAATATTATATGTATATATCATTTGTCACCTTAATTTTACTAGATTTTTCTTTTCGAAATAAAATTAGATATTTTCTAACATTTTTTTTTTTGTTTTCGGATAGTAAGGCGCAGATAAAAAATGAAAAAAAAGGGTGCAAAAATGACCTTCCATTTCTTTGTCTTTTTTTCTATGTTCAATTCAAATAAATATGCGTTGAATTATTTGTTTCCCATATTTTTATATTATTTTCATTTTTTTCCTACGAATTTATTCTAAATTGACCAGTTTAAATATAATTATAGTTAATTTTTGTCCTACAATCGTATTTGTAATTAATTAATGAAACTATAAAGTAAACTGGGTGAAGGAAGATCAATCATAATCTCTTCCCTTTTAATCAATTACAAGCTTGTAGAAACTTAATATTTTTTCTTAATTGTTACCTTGCATGTCCATTAGGACTATAATTCAAGAAAAATATTATATTATTCTATGACTATTGAGTGCTACTAGATTAAGCATAGGTGATTAACAATTAGAAAGAGAAATGAGTTCTAGAAGAATTAGGTAACATTGGTAATCACACAGGTAAAACCAAATTTCTTAGGCTTCTCATAATTGAACTATTTTTTTATTGCCTATGCTATTGAGCATTGAGATTCTTTTAAACTTGCTTTGCTTTTTTTTTTTTTTTTCTTTCTTTCCTCGTTTTAATTTTAATTCATACTTCACACTTAAGTATTGCCAAAATAATTAAGGGATGGGAGATCTTACTACTTGCTACATGGGAAACAATATTGAGTCTTAAATATTTAACTTATTATTTGTTTGGAAATATCCCTGTCTAACCATACTAAAAAACGTTTAAGATGACTTTGGTGTTTTCTTTCTCACAACCAGCATTATCACAGTAATATCATAACACTGAAAAGCATCCCTACCAATGTTACAATTAAAAATAGAGAAAAATCATAAATAACAATATGTTCCCTTTTATTTAATTTAAGAAAAAGTTTTAAAAAAATGAGAAGATTGACTTTTAAATGCAAAAAATCAAAATTTTCATTTCTCCTATTTTCTCTTCAATTTAAATTTTAACTCTTTTTCTCTATCTCATTCTTTTTCACCTTACCAAATATTTCTCCACCCTACAAAACATAGACAAAGCTCAAGAAGATTGTTTGATTTTAATGGGTATTTTATTACTTTGATAAGACCTAAAGAATGAATCGTGTCAGTCATATTTTTATATGATAACAATATGCAAAAAAAAAGAAAAAAGAGTATTTCTTTATAGAGGCGACTTCTACAAAAATTAGTAAATATATAAAAACAAACAATAAATACAAAATTTTCAAATAAAGATAACATGTGCAATGTATGAAATGAAATGATGATGATTTTGACCTACCACCAGCCATGCACCATTAATTAAAACAAGAAGAGAACTGTTAATTTTGATTTTTTATGAAGAAAAAGTAGAGTTGAGGTATGAAATGACGGTGATTGATAATACCTAATTTAGTTAAAATATATTAAGAGTGTAAAAATAAAATAAAATTAGACTATCATCTTATTCATGTCTGAATCTCGGAGGCTCTAAAATTGAATAGTCAAAAGACCTTAGCCAAACTCTAAAAATGTCTAGAGTGATAAAAAAGAGCATTTTCTATTTATTGAATGTGTTGAGCCTAAGATCAGAAGCTAACCCAAAGTTAAAAATCCAACTATCTCATATTCGGTCGACTTGTTTGGCTAAATGAACCACATCTAATTATATTGTGTCATATAACATTTTTATATTAACAATTGATCAAAATTAAAAATCAGAAGAATAAAGTTGATCAAAAGTAAACTATTTAAAAAAATCTGAAAAAGTAACTTAACTCAATCAAGAGATAAAGGTAAAATCATTTTCAATTTCTCATGTAAAACACCTACTAATTTCAAAACTTTATACAATTATGCCATGTACGTACGAATCGATCAATTATTCACTATAAAATAAGCAAATACTATCATTTTCTTCTTTTCTATTTTGTCTTGTTATGAAGTAAAGTGGGAAGAAAAGACTCTTACAGCTTCAATGTCAATCTTGTAGACGAGAAGCTTCCTTCTTTCTCTGCAACTTGTTCTGTAGGCAACAACGACATGCCCCACTGCCAAAGCACACGACCACACGAACAGAGCTATTTGGGAACTTCTATCATACCCTGACCCTCTTCTTTCATCAACACTTGTGTTTAAGCTAAACACGTAAACAGCTTTCAAGCAAACAAACATCAAAGACATCACTGAGCACAACATGGTGACCCCCAAATAAGGTCCATGTGAAAGCCTTTGCCCATCGCAAAAACTATACACACCTACACAATACCCACCACCAATTCAAAACACAGGAAATGAGAAATTAGAGTATTGCTTTTAATCATAGTTTTAAATTGCAATTGCGGGTTTCAACACTACCATTACAACAATTGTGGACCGCTATTTAAAATCGGACTTTTAATTACAAAACTCAGATGGTCTTCATTAAGTGCTTTTAGTAGTATTTTTTAATTAGAATTAAAATTTCATCTCAATAATTCTTCTATAAATGTTTACATTAAGATCAACATCAATGATTGAGATAAAATTCCAGTTCTAATAAAAGAAGAAGAAGATATAAAAACAATCATAGAACTGTTTCTAAGTTTTTATTATGCTTATAATTCAAAAGGGTACTTAAAAATTGGAGATTTTGCTTTGTAAATGTACTTACATAAGATGACAAGTGATCGTGCCATAGATAATAGAGGTATGTCAATGAGAGAGTATCCAAAATCGTAGTTGTCAAAATGGGAGAAGAGAGAAGATGGTGAAAAAGCTGAGAGTAGAGCTGAAGGAACAAGTGCATCGGCAATAACCAAGAGAACCGGGGCAGAGAAAAGAAGCAGTGATATAACCATGGTGATCAAGAAGAACACAACCTTCACACCTCTCCACACCCTTTTGGATTTCTCTTCCTTTGAAAACCCCATTATCTTCCTAATTCCAATCCTTGACGTGCTTCAAAACTATTTTTTTGTATTTATTTACAAAATAGTGAAAGGCAAGAAGCACGTAAAAGGCAATTCACAAGAAAAAATGAAGGGAAAGGCTTAAAAGAGAGGCATGGAAGGTGCAACGTTTTTTACAGTAATTTGATTTTACTGTATAGAGGAATGCTAACGTGACATTCTCTTCTAACACTATCCATTAAAAACTTTTTCTATGATTAATTAGAATTTTTTAAAATTATCAATTTTAATTGACTTTGCTTCTCATTTAATATAAATAAAGAAAAAAATTATTAAATAAGAAAGAAAACCTATCAAAAGTTATGATTTTCAATCAATAATAATCACTCGAAGAAAAAGTTTTAGAAAAATGTTTTCATCATTTCTCTACTTTATATATATATATATACATACATACATATATGAGTGACGACTACAAAAATGCTTGGAACTTTACACGCACAAAACTTTAGACTATTTCTCTCTCCCTAACGCGGCAAACATCACACCTAAACGGCTTAAACGATAATCAACTGTTTTTTCGTTTCAATTTCAATGTTGTTTTATAACTGGGAGGTTGATTCTATGTGAACCCTCTATTTCGTGGGATTTGGATCTTTGTTGAGAGGGTGACACGCGTCCCCTGTGTTGCTTAGTCAACGAGATCTAACATCGAAGAAATGAAAAGTCCATAGGGTCAAAGAGTGGGTTGTGGGTGATTTTAATTTTCTATATCTTTCTGCCCATAAGCGCGCATGGTGGAACCGAAAGATTGAACGCATGTGATCACATGCGGCATTTTTGGTTTACGAGTAAATATGATTAATTGATTTTGTTTCTTTCTGCATCATTTTTATTAATTGTACGTTAAAATATGCTTTTCGTGCATCATTTTTATTAATTGAATGTTAAAATAATTTTTTTGTTCTTATAGATATAAAAATGTTTAAAATTTGTTTCTACAAAATTTTTAGTACATTTTTCATTATCAAAAATTAAAATGTATCATTTTTAATCTAAACACTTAATTATGATAAATATAAATATATAATGATGTCTTTTGCATAAGTTATACATGTAAATTTTATATTTTTTTTATATCAATTGCATATATAATTGATGTAAAAAATCAATACAGATAGATTTGGATGTTTAAATCATGTTTTGGATCAAATAATGACACATTTAAATTTTATGAGAATAAAAAATATATAGAAAATTTTATAATGAATTTTGAATATTTTTATATTTATAAGAAAAAATATTTTTTATTTTTAATGGTCAGCTACGGCATTGCTTCCTGCTGCATAATTGAATTCACCAATTCTAGCAAAATGCCAAAATATATAGAACTCTCAAAATTAACTTAACATGAGTTAATGTCCTTGTTGGTGGGCTAGGATAATTCTTCCAATAGACTTGCAAAATCATGATTCGCGGCAAGGGAATTTAATTTTCTGCTCAAAAGTTAGGTGGCCGGGCTTTAAAACCTCAAATATAATTAAAGGCCCGTGCGTTTTTCTTGTTCTTGTCAGAGAACACTTGTTTTTATGAGAAATAATGGTATAACGGGAAGGTATCATTCTCTACACAACAGGGTTGAGGGCCAATTGCATGTTAGAAATATTAGTATAGACTCACTTAAAAGATTATCACACATATATTCAAACTGCAATTAATTTCATCCAATTGTATGTACTAAACTAGTCTTCTAGATGTTAGGTGATCTCCTTAGAAAGAGTTTCACACCATCTAGAGAATACGTACAAAATTGATTTGGAAATATTTCAAATAAAAATTATAACATTTATTTAGACTAATGAAAGTAATTTAATTTAATTTTTTTGAACTTATTTTATTAGACGTTTTATAATTTTGACCAAAACATTTCCTTTAAACTTATTTTAGTAATTTTTGTAATGAAATATATAACTTAGCATTACAAAATTAAATCATGCTCTCTAATGCAACCTTAAACCACTATTAGTCAATATTGCATCTGTTGGGTATCAGATTAATAAAATAATATCTCACAACTAAAATAAGATATAAGAAAAATAAAAAATGACACACAATATTTTAACAGGAAAAATCATCAACAAATAAGAAAAAAAATCACAAGTAAGACTGAGAAATTGTTTCACTAAATGAAAAATAAATTACAACCTCTCTCTTAATACAAGGAGAGAATAATTACACTCTCTTGTAATAATAGGAGACTACACTCTCTATTTTAGGAGAAACTCACTACACTTATAACTGTTTTTTCTCTCTTGAAATGGGGTGCCAAAGCACATAGCAATGCTTGCTATTTATAGGCAAAGATGGAGCTTGGTCATTCAATGCAATGACAATTTTTTCTTCTTCTAGCTAATACTTATTCGTAGCATGCGTAGAAAAAATTTACTAGTCGTTTTTTTTTTTTACTTTCTTGCCACAAAACGTGGTTGTACGATTTCACAATCTCTCACTTAAAGCTACTTTTGTGTGCTTTCAAATATTTCTCTATCTTGTCCGTTTCTCTTGCATATGTTTCTAATAGGCCAAATGAGGATTGACACCATGCAAACTTGTTTGCAATGATTGGCTTGGTCATGACATCTGCTAGGTTGTCTTTGGTGTGAATCTTTTCCATGTCTACACTTCCTTCATATACTACTTCTCTGACAAAGTGATATTGAACACCTATATGCTTTATCTTGGAATGAAAGGCTAGATTCCTTTCAATGTGTAGGGCATTCTAACTGTCACAATACACAATAGTCTTCTGCTGCTTGTGCCCAAGTTCCTTCATTAACCTTTGAAACCAAATAGCTTCCTTGCAAGCTTCGGTAGTTGCCATGCATGCACTCAGCTTCTATAGTAGACAAAGCTACAAATAACTTGGATAACCAGCTCATTTCCCTTTTTGCAAGTGTAAACACATAGTTAGTAGTAGATTTTCTTTTATCAAGATCACCTGCAAAATATGAATCGACCCTGACAATAAATTCCAATCCTTCAAAACATAATGCAACACTTGAGGTGCCTTCGATGTATCTAAGGATCCTCTTCACAACACTTCAATTCTCTCTACTAGGATCTTCCATGAACCTACTAATCATTCGCATTGCTTGTGCAATGTCTGGTCTAGTACAAATCATGGTGTACATAAGGCTTCCCATCACTAATGCATATGGTACTAGAGACATTTCCATCCTCTCCGCTTCACTACTAGGACTCATACTTGAGGATAACTTATAATTGACATGAAGTGGGTTAGAAATTGAATTACAATCTTGCATGTTGAAGCATTGCAAAACTTTTAGTAAGTAATTCTTTTTGAGAATGTCAAACCTTGGTGTCTTTTTTGTCTCAGTAAATTTGTATCCCTAAAATCTTGTATGCAAGTCCCAAGTCCTTCATATCAAACTTCCTTGCCAATTGTGCCTTTAACTCTTGGATTCGATCTTTGTTGGGGCCAACCACCAACAACATCGTCGACATAATGTACAAATGTTATTGATTAGAGTAAGATATATAACATTGGGATGATTCAAATGTAAAATCCCACAATTTTATGATTTAATTTCCTTTAAGTGATTCAAATTGTATTGAAGAGGAGGTAAAATAATTTTTAAAACGTGATTTAAATATGAAAATTATAAAGATCTTAGGATTTTATGATTTTGTTGTAAAATCCTATTATTTGATTTACAATTTTATCTCGTTCCTCGTTTAAGATAAAATCTCAATTTTAACTACCTTGATTTTTTTTATCATTTCCAATTATTTACAAATGCAATCAATTAAGTTATTTAAGAAAAACATGTCAATATGATGTGTTATAATTGATAGATAACCTTATCTTTTAAGCATGTGATTATATGTTTAATTCATGGTGTGTATGAAAAAACATCTTTTAAAAAATGTCAACCACTTATATGAATCTCAATATCTAAGAGAATTAGTCCTTAACTTTTAACAAAAAATACCTCATAAGTATTATCAAAATAAGAAAGATTAAAGACCTCAAACAAAAAAAAATTCATTAAATCTCATGGTGGGTGTCACAATGTCCCAAATGATATATGGAGATCTTTAAATTAAGATCAACTCCAAAGACCTAAAGTGTCCCATTCATTTGAGCTTTTTAGCTTCGTTTCTTTCCTATGGTATATATGCATATATACAAGTACAGTATGAAGATTATATTTTGAAGTTTGTGGATACCCTTCAAGCTCCAAGTTCTCTTTCCGAGTACCTACTCTCATTTTCATACTACCAAGCCCCCTACTTCCCATAATTGCCAAGTCAACATAAGTTCGAGCTCTAAATCTGAGTATTTCATTGGCCACTGTACCCAGATTATATCCGGAGAATACACAACTGTTCAATCTTGAATCAAGCAAGGGAAAGGGCCTAAAATCCTCATCTACAATGGTCACCATGGTATCAAAGGATTGTGCCTGAACTTCATTATTAGATTTTATACTGGGTCATATCCAAGTATAGACATGAATATGCTTGTTCATAATCATACGAGCATTTTAAAAATAAAAATAAAAAATTAATATTTTTTCATTAAAATATTGGACATTACAATAAAATACATATACATTAAGACACTATGAATTTTTAAAATTTTATTTTTTAATTTTGTAATTAATAATTATTACTTCATGTTTTTTTAACTGGATTCCTTGATAAGAAAAAAAAAATCAAGTCTTACTTGATGTATTTATATAACATTGTTGATTAGGACAAGTATGCTATTATTTACAAGAGATATATGAATCACTTTCTAGAAAACGAAAACATAAGATAAGGCATGGTCATATTTCATGAAATGCGCCTTGACCAAAAGCGAAAGATTTGATAAAATGTCAATAATAAAATACTACAACTATGAAGGATCTTGTAGTTCAAAAACTTGTTTCGTATAGATGATTATTGTAAGAGAGAAGGAACCAGCATTTGAAAAATTTAGATGCCTTTCATATCTGCTAGGAGTTTTCCTTCCAGACCAAATGTTCATTTGATCAAATGATCCAATAAATTTATTAATTAAAAACCTTGCTTTAAGTTAATCACGCACACGGATATGCATGCACGTATATAAGAAGAGATAGGTATTTTTTTTATAAACATTAAATTTTATAGATCTAACTATTAATATGAAAAAATAGAACAAGTAAAGTATATAAAGTTTTTATATAATTTAGATTTATTTAATATTTAATTAATCAAGTTTATTTTTTTACTACCGACTAATTAAATTAATTAACATAAAATTATTTCAATTTAATTAAGAGTTTTAAACGAGTTCGAATTTTAAACATACATTTACATTAAATATTTATAAGAAGAATTTTATTGACATAATAATTATATGTGGTTCAAAGAAAGATTGCCTCATAAAAAATAATCGTGGTGCTAAAAAAAATAACTCCATTTTTTATATAAAAAAATCAAGTTTATTTTAACCATATTATATTTTCCAAAAATATAAATAAATAATTATAAGATAACATATCATTTTTATTTTATCTAAAATTTGACAGATAAAAATATATGATTTAATGATTCAACTTACAATTTTTTTTTTAATTTTATAAAAGAGTTATAAAGAAAAGTAAATTTTAATTACTTACTCCTCTTGAAATAAGAAATGAAAGGTTGCATAATTTTCTACAGAGCAAGTTTATTGGTCAGGGTCTTTCTATTAAGTAAAAAGAAGAAATAAGACAAATGCTAATAAAAAAGATAAATAAAAATAAGTGAGAATAAAGTAAAAATTAAATGTGTTTGATCGATAGAAACATAAAATAAAAAAGAAAAAAAAAATTAAAATAAGAAGAAATAGTGTGGAAATGAATAGTGAGACACACTTACTTTCTAATTCCCTCTTTTTTATTTTTCTCTCATATCAAACAAATCCAATTTTATCCATCTCACCCTTATTTTCACCCCCTCTCCTCTATTTCCAAGCAAACAAACAGCCCTTAAGTATGTTACAAAGGAGACGTTTAACCTTATTCAAAGTAAAAACTTCTATGTGATGGGACTATCTTTTTCATTGGAGAATAAGTCTCAATTTGAGATTCAATATTGAAAGAAATCAGGCATATATCACCTGAACCAACCACCGATTGTTACCTTCTGAAACGTTAACATCAATGCATAAAATTCAATACCATATGAAATTCCTTCAAAGTTCAAACACTTGGATTTGAAATTTCTTTCCAAACTAACTTCCAGTCTATTCATACTGATGGATGGCCAAGATTTAACAGAATCAAAATGGTGAATAACCTAATTAATGATTTTTTCAACTTTCTAATGAATGAATAGCAAAAGTGCAAAATTTCCATCGATCCCTGTTTTAAAATACACTATGTGAAGCACTACCTCAAAAATCCTCTCCCTAGGGGTTTGGAGGGGAAGAATTGAAGAAGAGAGTTGAGAGTTGAGATTGTAAAAGAAAGAGGGTGAATTTGAGCATAAATTCAATAGCTCTCTGGCAGAGTTTAGAGTCGTTGACATGAATCATATGTACCTGCTTCACCCAAAAAATAAATCAACTTGTTCCGATGGTACTTGGCACTCGCCCTCATTGCAACTTGAGCTGAAAGTTTCCCCCAGCAGGATCACAAATATCATTGTTATAATAACATTATGCCCTCATTTAATGTATTTAACTGATAAAATTATGTTAAAATATGGCTCAGTTATTGTTGTTGGTATTACCTTGTTGTGTTGGGAAGATAAAATTTCTTGTCCCTTAGATGTACACAAGAGTTTGTGTTGAATATGCGCAAGATGGGTTGAAAATGGAGCAAATTAATCTGATTATCGCATGAGATGCATTATATGATCTCAAATTCTCATAATTATCCAATGAAATTAAGTCGATCATAACAGTGGGAAATACAGAAAAAATTTAAAATGGTCATTTAGATGGAACATATTATAAGAAAAAGCTATCCATCATCCCGTTATAAAGATGAGAATCCGGTAAAGGCAGTGGAATATGAATAATGTTAGTATAGTGGAGTTTGACTATAGGATATATAACGCATAACCAACAGACCATATCAATTACAATTACAAACTATGGTAAACTATCCCCACAAAATACAGAAAAGCTCCATAAAAAGATGCTCAAACGTATAAATACAATTGAGTATATTTATAGGATACACATGTGGTCGTGTGTAGGAAAACATGTGCACAGTACTTAAAACCTCCTTGCCCTGAACCTGAACCTCCGAGTCTCTTTCTTTTCTCAAGTCAATGTTGTTGTGAAAGTTAGCCACTGGATCAGATGGTACACGCACGTTTAGTTTTAATTGAACAGCTTAAAAGTATTGGATAAGTGACTCTTAGACAAAGCAGTATAACTATATATGAATCCATGAAGAAAAAACTATTGATGTAAATCTAGCAGATACATAGTTAAGTTCTAAAATTCTAAATCAGTTTCATTTGATCTGTGCTAACTTGAGATTTTATTGGACAATCAATACATAAATAAGATGTATAACTATTTTGTGCTTTATATATCTATCCTCGTTTTGTTAGAGTTGCAAAATTCGTTCAGCAGAACGAGGTAACTTAAAATAGATTAATTTTGCAACTTGTTGGCTTGACTTATTTGTAATGCTTTATTAAATCACTGTTTAAAAAGTAATGGTCTTAAACTCTTAGACAGTATGAACATTTTTATTCTGTTTGTTAGGTGCTTTAATTAGCATAACTGTTGGAGCATACTTTTTTTTATTTATAAACCTAGGGTATTCTGGAAACTATTTCCAGATACTAAAATCCATATAAGAGATCAATTCTTCTCAACAGATGTTATTCTATACATTTGAACTAGAACATCAAACTCTTGATCAAATATTTAAGAGACAATTATTTATCAACCATAAGGTATCATGTTGGTTGGAACACATGTACGCTGAGCTCAGAAAAGGAGTAACTAGGAGAGGGAGAGAGGATCCTTGAAAGTTCTTGTTTTTCTCTCTGATTCTCAGTGCACATTATAAATGCATGCTTTGTTCCTTAATCTCCATATCTGAAACGCTTTAGTGGAACATAGTGAGAGGCAGAAAGGATGGGTTACAACATTGCAACATACAACAAATACAAAGTTTATTGTTCTTTATCAGAAATTGCAAGTTCACCAAGCTGCTTACACCTGTCACCGAGCTGCTTCCACCTCAGGACCTCATGGAGGCATATTCAAAGTTCACTGGAGGAGGGTCCTACATGTCCGCGAAGCAGCTCCACCGTTTCCTGGTGGAGCATCAGGGCGCGAAGGACCACACCTTAACGGATTTGGAAAAAGTTGTTGAGAAGGTTTTGCAAGTGAGAAAGACATGTCAAGAAATTATTAATGTTGATCAAAATAGAGAACAACAAATCACCCATGACGAGCTCTTCCATTTTTTGCTTCATGATGATTTCAATGGTCCCTTGATAGCTAAGGTAAGCTCTTTCCTTGCATGTTTGGTCACCATGGGGAAGAGAACCTTTGTTTCCAAATGAAGGGTTGTATGTATATCAAAACCACTTTTAGAATTTCACCTTCTAGAGTTTTATCTTTGCTACCTGCCCTTCTTTCTTGTGTTTTAGTTTTAGACTTATTTTGCTAAAAGCAAATAATAATTTGATTCCAGGTACATCATGATATGGGTGCTCCACTGTCACATTATTTCATATATACAGGCCATAACTCCTATTTGACAGGGAATCAACTCAGCAGTGACTGCAGTGAAGAGCCAATCATAAAGGCTTTGAAACGAGGTGTGCGTGTTATTGAACTTGATTTATGGCCAACTTTCAATAAGGATGATATCAAAGTAGATCATGGATGGTACATGAAGCTGATGATCAAATTCATTTTAGAGTTACTATTGACTATAGTGACCCCAAAAAGAAAGTTTGCTTTCTTTGCACGATCTTAACTAATGTAAAACAAAGAATACTTATTTGATTTTTCTTTTTCTCTCCTATGGAATGAATGCAGGACTGTTACCAACCCTGTCTCAGTTGTCAAATGTCTGAAGTCCATAAGTCTCAGTACCCAGTTATCATAACTATGGAAGACCATCTTACAAGAGATCTTCGAGCTAAAAACTTAAGATTCAAGTTTATGGATCATTTTCCTCACTTATATGATGTTCAATTTTTTCACTTCTATTCAATGTGGGACTTTACCTCACACTTGTACTCCAACAAAAACAAGTTTCAAGATTCATATAATTGCAATAAAATTAACATGATTAACTAGAATACATGTAAAGAATTTTTACTCTATGAATCAATCATCAATTTCATTGAAAAATGTTAAATTCTGTAATAATTATTTTAAAAGAAATATCTAGAATGATTTCTAATTTGGTTAGCAATATTACAATGGACAGCGTATCAAACTTAAACTCTAAAATCATAAGTTGTGTGCTTACGTTACGTCTTTTCATGTGTAGCTGAATGACAGTGATCGTGATGAGGGAAACGTAAGTGCATTTTAATGTGGCCGCAAATCATACCAGCATTATTCACCTGATTACAAACGCATTATTACTATTCGTAATAGGAAACTCTAGGGTTGTCTAAAGGATAAATTGAAAACAGACTGTGAACTTCGACGCCAAAGTTGGAGTGAGACAACCCATGAAAAGGCTTCAGAATCTCATGGAACAGATATTGTTAGGTACTTGCCAAGCTTAACTTGTGAATGGTGATAGTAGCTGCAAAAATGGCAACACTTTCATAGCTGACAATGTTCTATGCCAATATGTCATGACTTATCTTTATATCCCATTCCTCAGTCAAGTCATCACTCAACACTTACACTAGGCCTAGGTATTTATTCCATGACTTATCTGATTCAAGTTCTTACTCTTCCCAGGTTCACACAGAAAAATATCCTCAGGGTGTATCCAAGGGCAATGCGGGTCAAATCCTCAAATTTGAAGCCACATATTGGGTGGATGTATGGGGTTCAGATGGTTGCATTCAATATGCAGGTTAGGGAGCTATAACCAACACTAAGTTTTTCAAATAAATGGATTTTGTTTGATTTTTGGAATTTTTAGAGTCTGAGAGTAGTAAAATCAAATTCATTTTTGGAATTTTCTGGTGTTTCTTTTCTGTAGTGAACCAACCCAATTTGCATGTTGAAAATTCAATTGGGTTTATAATTATGTCTAATACAATACAACAGTGTCAATATTCAAAATGAACCAAATCTTGAATTCTTCTACTAGCAAGAGTTTTTATGATACTTTGTGCTATAAAATGTGTTGCCTTGGACTTGGAGACTATTTTAAAAGACAAGCCCATTAAGTTCACTTGTAACTATTTTAAAAGTTACTATGTCTTTACCAGGAATTCTAACCTTCTGCAGCTATACTTCTACCATTGTCTTCCTCAACAGGGGCATGGAAAATCGCTCTGGTTGATGCAGGGGATGTTCAGGGCAAATGGAGGATGTGGTTATGTAAAGAAGCCGCAAATTCTAATGCAGAAGCATCAATGTGGCAATGAGTTTGATCCTACATGGATACTGACAGTGAAGAAGACATTAAAGGTAAGCATATAACATTCAATAATACGATGTAAATTCATTTGTTTGTTGACATCTGAATGTTACGTTGTCGTGTCTTATAACAGGTAAAAGTATACACGGGGCATGGGTGGAGCTTAGATTTCAGTCTCAGTTCTACACACTTTGATAACTGCTCTCCGCCAGACTTCTACACTGAGGTCAGTTGGATAATTCTTGGTAAACATTAATTCTCAGTAAACTTAGGAGGACTAATCTTTTACCATAGAATTTGATGTTGGACACAGACTACACAGTTATTAGGCTTCATCATCGATTACAAATATTGTAAACTCTACATCTATAACTAATACCTTTGTCTTATTTCTCACTCCATTACATCTCTCTTTCATTTTTTTTTATATTAGTTGTTGGTATTGTTAGTTTTTGTTATTCTAGAGATTCGAATCCGCAACCTCTCCCTCCTTCACTTCTACCTTTATCATGAGACCAATCTTATATTTCCTACATCTCCGTTTCATGAGTCATGATCAATGCACATAAAATTCATTAGCTCTCATGTTCTGAACAAGGTTTTAAAAAATAGTTTATGACCACAATTGCAGCAGCAACATTAAGGTTTTTGGAGTATCTGCAAGACTGCAATCGCAATTGCGGCTTAAAACCTTGGTTCTAAACTTTTGATTTTATGTGCATCTAAGTTTGTGTATTATTGGAATGCCTGCTGATTTTGCAAAGAAGAAAACAAAGGTTATGATGAACGACTCGTTTCCTGTTTGGGATGAAGAATTTGAATTCTCTTTAACTGTTCCAGAGCTTGCATTGCTTCTGATACAAGTAAAGGACAAAGATCCTGGAAAGGATGATTTTTCTGGACAGACATGTTTGCCAGTGTCAGAGCTAAAACATGGATTTCGTTCAGTCCTTTTATATAACAAACAGGGAGAGAAATTTAAATCTGTAAAGCTGTTGATGCGGTTTCAGTTTGAATTAATTGTAGAGAATATAGATCATCCAGTACCTTCATATCTCTAAGCACATGATGCAGCAAGATTAAAACGATGTAGCAAATCGCAGCCACTGCAAGGAATTCCCATATAAATCACTATTCACAAGCTACCTTGTCTTGTCCAAAAGACACGTCTAAACTTTGCAACCTCGAAACTTTCTGATTTACGGTCAATTAGAATTTGTTTTTGCAACAGAATTTAAAAGAAGTAGAACCTGCAAATCAAAAGAAAGAGGGAAGTATTGATAGGGAAAAAGAAAAGAATGAAACAGAGAGGCGAAAAGGGAAGGAAAAGGAAGGATAGAGGGAAATTGTGAAGTCCTACATCTGATGGGAATGGGAGGCTTGAGTAATATATATGTAAAGAAAAAAACTCATAAATCTCAATCTTATGATTTTGAGTTAAAGTGTAGTATTAGATTTATGTATATGGTTGCTCATGGCCCATAGATGAAAATCTTTCTGGTGTTTATCTCCTCAATTGCATAATTTAGTATCAGAATCGATGGCTTGACGTTGTGACTGACTCAAATGAGTAAAATGATGGCGGTCGATCCATAGATAAAGAAATTTCTTGTATCGAAAAATCTTCTTGACGAGTGACTCTATGCACAGAAGTACTAGAAACATGTTGACAACAATGACTAGGTGGACCAGAGTAGCCATGGTTATGCTCTAAGAGCCATCATGAAATATCATGCATAAAAATGATTTTGGCTTAAGGGATAAACTATCGTGTGAGAGAGACCCATATTTGAGCGGAAAGTTGTTGGGAAGTGTGAGGTGAAATCCACATCAAATAAAAATGAAAAACTTGCACAACATATAAGTAAAGAAATTCCCATAAATTCAAACCTAAGGTTTTGGATTAAATGTGGTGTTAGATTCACTTATATGATTTTTCATGACCCAATAAAGTATACTATTTTCACTTATCTCTATCTTTTTTTCATCTCTTTTCTATTTTTCTTTAATTTTATTTTATTTTTCATCTACTTTTACTCATTTTTTATTTTCATCCATCATATTTCTCTCCTCTCTACCTATCATGACCTTAGGACTGAAACACATATTTTCTAGGTACAAAGACTAAAACATGGGGATAAAATCTTTTGGCTTGAAAAGAATTATGTAATAGTATAACTATATATAATGAGAATGGCTGTTAAACTCGCGATTTAAATCGTAAAATCGTACGATTTTACGATTCTACTAAGGGTTGGCGAGTTAAATCGGAAGCAAAATCAAAACCAGAGTAGACTCGTCTGATTTTGCATAAACTCGGACGAGTTTTGGTAGACTCGCGAGTCTGCTCCGAGTCCACGGGTTTACAAAAACCCAAAACAACGTCGTACAATAACCCCCGAAAATGACTCTCGCAACTCTATTTACTCACTCACTCTGCCTTGTTCAAGCTACTCACCCCCCGAAAATGACTCTCGCTGAGCTACTCGCGTCATGGTGGTCGTCGTCATCGTTGTCATGCTGTCGTGTTAGACTGCTGAGCTACTCGTGTCATGGTGGTCCTCGTCATCGTTTGAAACTTGAAAGCACTCACTTGTCGAAAGCCCTCATTTCATGACATAGCTCCAAGCTTTGCTCCACGACGCTAAGGTGTTTTCTTTCTCAAAGGTTCTCTGTTAATTCATCTCTGTTAATTGAAAGTTTGAAACAATGCTTATTAAGGGAGTATCTGTTAATTGAAATTCTAGCAAGGCTATTGTTAGCTTCATTGTAGTGTTGAGTTTTGGGTTCTGTTGTTAAATTAAGGGAGTATCTGTTAATTGAAAGTTTGAAACGATGCTTAGTATTGAATTTTGGCAACGCTAAACATGGACAAATTATCTGTTAACTGAAATTTTGGCTTCATCAAGGGTGGGTAGTGGGTTCTGTTGTTGCCTTTTGAGTAGTGGATTCTGTTGCTAGTACACTTTTACCCTTTGCAGCTTCATCAAGGGTGGGTAGTGGTGGGTTAACTTGGTTGTTATCATCAGAGTTTCAAATGCTAGAAAGGAATTCATCCATGTTCATGGATCGTAAGCTCTTTTCGTTCTCGTAGTAGAACTCATCAAGGGTGAGTGAGATTGATAGTTGCTGTGTGTGTAAATTGTGACTAATTAGTTATTGTTTACATGAATTTCTTTAACTATGATTTTCTTAGTATTGTTAGTTTGCATAGTGTTGCCTAAAGAAAGCGTGTGATTAGTTCTAATAGCTTTGCATTGGAAATCAAAATAAATGGGAGCTATGAGAAGAAAGCAGTTTGGGGTATATGATTAAGTTGTTGTGTAAGATTTTGAATGAGACTTTACCAATTTGTTAAGATACTTTGGATCATTGAGCATGATGTAGTATCTTTTATTTAAATGGTAGGATCTTAGTTAATTGTCGCTAACTTAAATTCTAAAATTTTCCAAAAATCCTACAATTTAATTGTTCTTACAAACTTGGAAAGTAGTCTTTAGAAAGGGAATGCATTAGGAGGATAAAAGCATGTTGCCCTGCTAATTTCCAAGAGGATGGGAGAAGAAAATTAGGAATTACTCTCTATCCCTCCGTAGATCAATTATTGAATGTGTTTGAATACTTGCCTGTGTGTAGGTACTGCATGCACCCTTTATATATTGTTAAGCTCCTCTTAGAGCAGAAGCAGATACCTAATGTTGATACATAATATGAGTGCTTATAGTTTGTTAAGCTTTGTGAGATCTTAGTTTAATGTTTACTATTTAGTGTTTGATTTTTACTGCTTTTAATTAGTTTTTGAGCAATAAAATAAGCTCTATCAATATCATTTTCCTTAACTTTATCAATCGGTAAAACGAAAATGTAAGATGCAGGAATATTATTAAAGTTTACTGTTTTTAATTGGTTTATTGAATTATTGTTAAAGTTTATTATTTTCATTTATTTTAGGGTTGAAATATTTATTTATGATTTCATATAAAAAATATTAATATATTTTTTTTATTTGAGTAAATTCTTACGAGTTTACGATTTGATCCTACGAGTCAAATTTTTACTGAGCCTCCACGATTTTACGTAGAATCGCAAGTTTAATAACCATGATAATGAGAATAAGATGTTTTGATGTACATTTTTTTTATCCTTATAACTATCTTTTTGAGTTTTTTTTATTCTTATAATTACTATTTTCAATCAACTCACCATTATTTAACTTTTATTATCTTTTTCATTATTTTTATTTTAAAAATTATAGAGAGACGATCTGCCTCTTTTCTCCTAGTGCTAATTACAAAAAACTACGTACCCAGAAAACGCAACAGCTTTGGCAATAATCTGGTCTATGGGAGCTTATTGATAGAAAAGTCCCTGGGGTGGATGACATCCGCGACTTGATCTTCAACTTGCTACAACACTTCCAACCATCATTGCTATCAAAAGTCTCAATTACTCTCTGGGCTATATGGAAGAACAAGAACGACAAAGTCTGGAATGGTCACGACGCTACTCCATCCATTTCAGTAGACCTCTCGAATCAGTACTTGGCTGAATGGCAGAGTGTTAGGCAAGTATCAAATGGCCAACTGCCTCTTACCTCGATTATCCAGGAACAACAGTGGCAAAAACCAGCAATATCCTTCCTAAAATGCAACTTGGACGTAGCTATTTTTGCCAGTGACAATTCTGGGATTTGTCTCTGCATTCGAGATGACCAAGCTACATTCATCAAAGAAAAAACTAGCACTTTTGGTGGTGTTCCAAAGCCAGCAGAGGCAGAAGCTTGGACTCTATATCAAACTCTTCAATGGACAACATGGCTTGGTTATCAAAATGTTTTTTTGAGAGTGATTGCAAATCAGTTATTCACAATGTAACAAGTGTCACAATCGGTCTTGTGAGAAGAGAAGCAAATTATGTCGTCCATACTCTTATAAAAGAATCATATGATTTAACGCTTGTAATCATTCTTTTTTATCATATTTCAACTTGTATTCAATTTTTGATGTGGAATAACTGTTGTTCCTTAAAAAAAAAAAAAAAAGAACTAAAACTCTTGTACAGTAATATTTAGAGAAAAAAATTTTAATTTTTACGAAGGGAGAATAAATTGTAAAGTGATGACATATCATCAAAATATCATTTTTAAACCAAGACTTATTAACTAAACGTTTAACTAAACTTCCAATCTACATACAATGGTTAGATTAATTTTGAAAAATAATTATTTTTTAATTATATATCTCAAGAAGAAAAAAATAAAGGATTGTTGTTTAAAAATAAGTTGAAGTAAACTGGAGAATCCAAATCGAATTTTGCAAAAATTGCAATGTTAAATGCCACACTTTCTTCACCCTAACGTTTTCCCTCTTAGGGGGTGTTCATTACCTCCTTTTATTCCACTGCCGAACCTCCGATGGACGGAGACTCCTCCCGCCGCTCTTCCACAACCGAAGACGACGGCCACCCTGCGGTGTGGGAAGCGTTCAACGAAAGCCTCAGTGAGGTGCCGTCGGTGTTGGACCGTAACCGACTCCTGATCGAGCAGGTCAACGAGAACCAACACTCCAGGCTCCGCGACAACATGGTAAAAAACGTGTCCCTCATCAGGAGCTCAGCGGCAACATCTCCAAGGTTGTCGCTCTCAACTCCAATTTCTCCGCCGCCTTGGAACAACAACAACACTCCAAGAACTCCGCCGCCAACGCCGCATGTGACGAATCATGACACGTCACGTGACTTTAATGGCTCTGCTTCCTCTGTGTCCATTCATGTAATTTTTTTCTGACATTGCCTTTAGGAATTGCTCAGTACATGTTTGAAAATTCGATGATTTTTTAAGCAATAGTTATTCAGCTAGAGGATCAGAATTTTTATTCTTGTTTTCTTTTGTTTTATCTGTTGGATCTGCTTTAGAATGTGTCAGAGTAATTTTAACCGCAACATGTACCTATAAATTCTGTTGCGTTTTTTGTTTGTTTTTGAAGAACATTTAAAGTTATTATGTGAGTGACTATAGTATATTAAATTTTCAAATCAATTGTCACGTTTATGATATGAATTGGTTAATGAGTACCCAGTTAAACAAAGCACTTGAGGTAACCTGCTCCACTTTGCTTCAACTTTTAAGTTGTCATCACCAAATCTAGCTCCAAATATTGATTCTTCACTCCATACATTACCTACTTTGGGCTATAAAGCTAGGCTAACCTATATGGAAACAAGGGGAGTTAAACTATCACAAATATAACTCTAATTATGTTATGATGCTAAATAAGGAAAAGGGAGCAGAAATTGCTAATCTACTCGGTCAAAGTGTTCGAATGCCATTTGCACAAAACTAACCATATACGGAATGATGTAAAGACAATGGATAACCGATTAAAGCGTAATCGGTGACTTCATAGTTCTTCATTAACCAAAATTTTTTTATTTCTCAATATGACCTTTCTAATTCTTCAAGTGTGGGAAGAAGAGAGACTATGTGTGTCGTCTCGATATATCTGAGACCATAATCTTTTTAAAGTGTATTAATCTAATAGGATTTTCACTATCCCCTAATGGGTCAACACTCTTTTTATCTAAGTTCATATTATCTGATTTAATTGAGACTCACTTAACTTGATCACATAAAATAAAATCCACTAATAATAAATAACTAATATAATTATCTTATAATATTAATTCACTTTGATTATTGGAATAGAGAATTTCAATATTCGCAGCAGCAAATCAGGTGGATGAAAATAGTGAATCAACTAATCAAGCCAAAGTCCTGGATTGAGCTATTTAATGAATTTTCAAACTTTCTAATGAATGAAATCAAACCTGCAAATTTCCAATTTCCATGGATCCCTATGTTAAAATACACTATTGGAACCACTCCCTCCAAAATCCTCTCCGTATGGTTTTTGCTTCAAGGGATCTGTAGGGAAGAAGAAGAGAGTTGAGATAGTAGAAGAAAGAGAGTAGAGTTTTAGCATAAATTGAATCGCAGTCTAGCATATATAGAATTGTTGGCATGAATCCTTAACTATAGTACCTGATGTTTGGCTATTATCAACTTTGTTCCAAGCTACTCGCCCTCACTGACAACTTGAGTTGAAAGAATGTTACTGTTGCCCCCAGCAGGATCACCAATTTCATTAGTGGTTATGCGTGATATGCCCACCTTTCAGAAGGGGGCTCATGATCATGGTTTAAAATTATTTTCACAAAAATACGTAACTTAGGTTTGTAAATAAGTGTAACATATAGGTATATACTATTTATTTTTCGTATAAAAGGTCTGTAAGTAATATATGATTTTTTAGTTTGTGTTTGTTTATAAATATAGCATATGTAGTAGTGTATGTTTTTTAGCTAACATTTAGTAGTGTATTTACTGATTAGAGAACAAATAGGCTCGTATTTGCTGGGGCTACTGGCTAGTTAATCTGTTTGCAACTTACAACAGAATGGATACTATATATGTAAAATTCATGAGCTAAATGACAGTAAGAAATGAATTGAGCCTTTAATTTCTTCTTTTCCTTAAGTTTACTGTTTCATATGAATTAATCTGATTAGTGCATGAGGTCCATTATGATCTCAGCTGTCACAATTATCCATGTTACGCAAGGAAATTCAGTCAGAAAAATTGGAAATAAAGACAAACTAAAAATGATCGTTAAGATGGAACATAAAATAAAATAACATAAAGTAATCCATCATCACATTAAAGATGAGAATCTGGTAAAGGCAGTGTGGAATATGAATAATGTTAGTGGAGTCCGACTATTGGGTATATAACGCATAAACAACAATACTCTACAAAAGATCAATCCATATCAATGACAAACTTAGCTAAACTATCCGCACAAAATACAGAAAAAGCTCCAAAAGAAGATGCTCAGTAGAAACCCTCCGTTACTTTTGGTTAAAAACAATATAAAAGAGCTAATAATGAAAGTAAAGCAAAGTGAACAAACGAAAGAGAAAATAATCGAAATTAAAAAATAAATCCGCTGCTACAATTGAATACATTTATACGATACGATACACATGTGGTCGTGTGTACAAATATATATATTGACTGAAAAGAGAAACATGTGCCTACAATACTTAAAACTTCCTTACCTTAAACCTCCGAGTCTCTTTCTTTTCTCAAGTCAATACTGTTGTGTTCTCTGCATAATATATTGTTAACTTCAACGTGAAAGTTAGTCATAGCACCAGATGCAACACGCACTAGCTAGGTTTATTTTAATTGAACAGTTTAACGTATATTGGATAATTATCTTTTCGATAAGTAACTCTTAGATAAAGAAGTACAAATATAAATACATTAAATTTTATATGAAACCGCGAAAAAAAAATATTGATGTAAGTCATTAAATTTTACATGAAACAGAAAATAAAATATTGATGTAAATTAATCTAGCATATGCATGGTTAACTTCTAAATCAGTTTCATTTTGACCTATGCTAAAGTGAGATTCTATTGGATAATATATCTAATAAAGCACAAATAAGATGCATAACTATTTTGTGCGGTATATATCTATTCTCAACTTGGCTGAACGCAGAACAAAGCAACTTAGATTATCAATTTTGCAAGTTGTGGCTTGACTTATTACTTACTAAAAAATAATGGTCTTAGACTCTTAAACAGGATGAACTTTTTTATTCTGTGAGTTACATACTTTGGAGGCAGAAAAGGAGCACTTAGCAGAGTAGAAGAGAGGATCCTTAGAAGGTTCTTGCTTTTTTCTCTCTGTCTGATTCTCAGTCCACATATTATAAATGCACGCATGCTTTGTTCCTTAATCTCCATGTCTGAAACACTTTAGAGGAGCACACTGAGAGGAAAAAAGGATGGGAAATAACATGGCAACATACAACAAATACAAAAGTTTCTTGTTCTTTATCAGAAAGTTCAAGGTCACCGAGCCAGTTTCACCTCAGGACCTTGAGGAGGCGTTTTCAAAGTTCACCGGAGGAGGTTCCCACATGTCTGCGGACGAGCTCCACCGTTTCCTGGTGGAGCACCAGGGTGAAGAAGACTACACGTTATTGGATTCGGAGAAAGTTGTTGAGAAGGTTCTGAAAGAGAGAAAGAGATGTCAAGAAAGTGTTAAGGTTGATCAAAATAGAGAACATGAGATCACCCTTGATGAGCTCTTCCGTTTTTTGCTTCATGATGATTCCAACGGTCCCTTGAAAGCCGAGGTAAGCTCACGCCATACAGGGTTTTAAATTGCGATCATGGTTACAATTTCATTGCCATCTTTGATATTACACAAAATTGCCGCCGAGATTGTGGGTCAAGTAACCCCAAAAACCTTGACTTGTATAGTATATCAAAAGTCAAAATCATTTGTAGAACTTCACCTTTAAGAGTTTCATTATTGGTTTTGGCCTTATTTTGATAAAAGCATACAATAATGTGATTCCAGGTACATCATGATATGGGTGCTCCATTGTCACATTATTTCATATATACAGGCCATAACTCCTATTTGACGGGGAATCAGCTCAGCAGTGACTGCAGTGAAGAACCAATCATAAAGGCTTTGAAAAGAGGCGTGCGTGTTATTGAACTTGATTTATGGCCAACATACAATAAGCATGATATTAAAGTAGATCATGGATGGTACATGAAGCTGATGATCAAGTCCATTTTATAGTTACTTTTGACTATAGTGACCCCAAAAAAGAAAGTTTGCTTTCTTTAATGGTCTTAATTGTAAGAAAAAGCTTACTAATTTGTTTTTTTTATTTTCTCTCACACGGAATCAATGCAGGACTCTCACAAACCCTGCTTCAGTTATCAAATGTCTAGAGTCCATAAAGGAATATGGTTTTGTTGCATCTCAATACCCGGTGATCATAACTATAGAAGACCATCTTACAACAGATCTTCGAGCTAAATTTGCAGAAGTAAGCACCCACTTTCACTCGTTCACTTCCTCTCGTGATTGCATTGATGAATGTTGATAGTTGATACTATTCTGTTTTACTTTTCCTTCTCTGATAATGATTTCATGTCTTGCAGATGGCAACTCAAATATTTGGGGAAATGCTTTTTTACCCTGGGACAGATTGCTCTTGCTTAACAGAATTCCCTTCCCCGGAATCACTAAAAAATCGAGTTATTATATCAACGAAACCTCCGAAAGAACGTTTTAAGTCCAACCGTATCAAGGACAATCCTATGCTGAATGAAAGTGATTCATCTGAAGAAGAAACATGGGGAAATGAATCTCCAGACTCTAACAAGAACGAAGTGGAGACTGAGGACACCGTGAGACTAAGATATATACTATATTATATGCATTCATATATTTGTAATAAAATTAAGAATGCATCTTCTTCTTCTTTTTTTAATTACTAGAATGTATGTTTTTTGCGTGCTTATGTTACTTCTTTTCATGTATTAGCAGAATGGAAGCGATCGTGATGAGGGAAATGTAAGTGCATGTGAATGTGACCATAAACCATATCAGGAGTGTTCACCTGATTACAAACACATAATTACTATCCATAATACGAAGCTCAAGGGATGCATGAAGGATAAATTGAAAACAGACGGTGAAGTTAGACGCCTAAGTTGGAGTGAGAAGACCCTTGAAAAGGCTTCAGAATCTCATGGAACAGATATTCTTAGGTACTTGTCAAGCTTAACTGCTGAATGGTGATTGTGGCTGCAAAAAATGTTCACACTTTCATAGTTGACAATGTCCAGTGTTAATATGCAATGAATTATCTTTATATTCCATTCCTAAGTCAAGTCATTAATTTAACACTTACACTAGCCCTAGGTAGTTATCCCGTGACTTATCTGATTCAAGTTCTTACTCTTCCCAGGTTCACACAGAAAAATATCCTCAGGGTTTACCCAAGTGCAATGCGTGTCAAATCCTCAAATTTCAAGCCACATATTGGGTGGATGTACGGGGCTCAAATGGTTGCATGCAATATGCAGGTTAGGGAACTATGACTAGAGAAATCTTAATGTGTGTTTGGTTTCATGTTGGGGAATTGATTCTGAGTTCAAAATTGATTATGGATACATTTTCACATGTTTGATTTCACATTGCAAAATAATTCATAATTGATTTTGGGCTAAACAACTTTGAGTAGTTTTTGTGTTGAATCCAAAATTTTATATTGAATTTTACTCTTAACTTGATTTTATAATAAAAACATCCAAACATAAATCACATAACTTCAAAATCAATTTTAACCAAAATCAATTCCATTAAAAATCAATTTTGTCAATGTCCATCCATTCAAATGAATCAAATCTTGAACCCTTCTACTAGCAAGAGTTTTGGTGATACTTTGCGCTATAAAATGAGCCTTGGAGACTATTTCAAAAGACGTGCGTTGAGTTCATTTGCAAGTTACTATGTCTTTGCCAGGAATTCTAATCTTCTACAATTTTACCATTTGTCTTCTTCAACAGGGGCTTGGCAAATCGCTCTGGTTGATGCAGGGTATGTTCAGGGCAAATGGAGGCTGTGGTTATGTAAAGAAGCCTCAATTTCTAATGGAGAAGCATCAATGTGACAATGAGTTTGATCCTACAAGGATACAGTCAGTGAAGAAGAAGACATTAAAGGTTAGCATGTATCATTCAATAATATAATGTAAATTCATTTGTTTGGTGGTGGCATTTGATTTGAATGTTATCTTGACGTATCGAATAACAGGTAAAAGTATACATGGGACACGGTTGGAGCTCAGATTTCAGTCCTACACACTTTGACAAATGCTCCCCGCCGGACTTTTACACTAAGGTCAGTTGGATAATTAAACAACTCTCAGTAAACTTAGGAGGACTAATCTTTTACCATAAAACTTGATTTAGGCTTCAGCATTGATCATAAATTTTGTAAACTCTACAACTACAACTGATATCTTTGGCCTATTTCTCACTCCATTACAACTCTCCTTCATAAGTGATGATTGATGCGCAATACAACAACTACAACAAAAGCCTTATCTCATTAGGTAAAGTCAACTACATGAACTACACAACGTCTTTCGTCTCGATTAAAGACCAAATCTTTAGAGAAATTATTTACTATGAGATCTCTCCTAAAAACTTCTCTCAATGTCCTTGTTGGTCTCCCTCCCCCTAATTTTGACAGGACTAAAAACCATGCAATCCACTTTCCTTGCCTGTACCTCTAGTGACCTTCTTTGCATGTGTCCAAATCATCTTAACCAATTTTCTGTCTTATTTCCTCAATCGGTACTACAGCAATATCTCCTCGTATATAATCACTTCTTATCCTGTCTTTTCTTGTGTAGCCACATATTTAACTTATCATTCTCATCTCTACTAGTTCCACCTTTTTTCTCTTAATGTTCCTTCAAATTCCAACATTTGCTACCATAAAAGTCAAATAACGCACATACTCTTATGTTCTGAACTTTTGTATCCTATTCACTCCTCTCAACCAGGAACTTTGAGTGGTTATTTTCACTAGATAAAAAGAAGGAACAGAAAATATTGTTCTGTTTGTATCCTAATTGATACTGAGTTTGCGCGACAGGTCCGTATTGTTGGAATGCCAGCTGATGTTGCAAAGAAGAAAACAAAGGTTATGATGGATGATTGGTTTCCTGTTTGGGATGAAGAATTTGAATTCTCTTTAATTGTTCCAGAGCTTGCATTGCTTCTGATACAAGTAAAGGACAAAGATCCTGGAAAGGATGACTTTGCTGGACAGACATGTTTGCCAGTGTCAGAGCTAAAACATGGATTTCGTTCAGTCCCTTTATATAACAAAAAGGGTGAGAAATTTAAATCTGTAAAGCTGTTGATGCGGTTTCAGTTTGAATGAATTGTAGCATGCTGTCTCCACATCTAGCTCTAACATTACATACATGGTTTGACCACATGACTGCTACAATTGTTTGTCATAAACTCATAATTAATCAGTGAACAATGTATACTGCATATTGCTAATTTAAATTGAATTCAGTACACTTAAAAATTTACACTAATTCTCTTTAATGAAGACAGAGAAGATCAAACCTATGTCTTCAAGCATTTACTCTAATCCCATCGCTAAGCTGACCTTAGTGGGTTTAATTCTCTCTAATGGTTTAAGTGTATTGAATGGTTATTGACAATTAGAGATTTTCTGAGGAATTCCTTATAGAAATAAGTAGAGAAAACACAAGTGTATGTATTTAATTTCGAGAGAGAAGAAAAAAAAAGTTAGGAAGAGTTAAAAAAAATTAATAAATATAGTGAGTAGGTGATAAAAAAATAGAGATAAAATAAATAAATATGATATATAAATACCTTAATAATTTAAAAATTATTAATGATATAATTAAAAACTACATCAATTATTTTCAAATGTCATAATTAAAATTCACATTAAAAAATGTTAGAACATATATTTTACATATAACATAGATTATAAAAAAAATAAAAGTCTTTGCCGAATGTAACAATATTTTGCATCTTATAATTTTCAAAAAAATCAATAACTGAGATTATGGGAAAACATTTACACATATATTATAGTCTATAAACTATATTTTCCAATAAACAATTATAACAGGCAGAATTATCATTCAAGTACACCTGAATATATATAACATCTGTCATTTGCAGACGTTGAGACAATGATACAAGAAGAGTGAAAACAAAGTAGACGCATGCGTGCACCAAGATTAATATCCAGCAAGTATTTGAATTAAATTTTATCAAGGGAAAAACCTTACACCGTATATTGATATTCTAATTCTAGTCATTCTTATCTTGTGGAGTAAATATTCCGCTGGACCTTAAAACTGGTCAACTGGGTATAGTCTTCTCATCTTCCCAATCCTTGGGAATGTGCTTATTAGGAAGCTAACTTGTAAAGCTGATAGTGATACCTAATATAAAGCACTTAAGTAAACCTTTTTCGTATAAAGATTGTCACAAACGTATGCCTGCCAGTGATGCCATGAAAATTGAAGAGAGGAGTTGATTGCTCATTATGTTGACAAAAAAAAAAAAAAAACATTGAGCTGGATAAAATCTGAATTGGAACCTAATGAGTTAATATGCCAAAATATTGAAATAATGACCTAGTAAGTTATCAAAGTATCACGGTTAAGTGATAATATAATAAGTTAATGTAGTGTTACGTCATTACTTAATAAACTTAGATTAATAACAAATAAAAAAATAAAAATTTGAAAATTTCAAATAGTAAAATAATAAAAAATATTATATAGATAGTAAACTAAAAATTAAATATATTATAGGTATGAAAAATATATTTAATACAGTTATTTTTAATATTTATAAAACACTCCTCTTCTCTCCCACCTTACTTTTTAAAATATAAAAAGAAGTTAATCAAAATGAAATACTCCAATGACTTCACTTTTACATTTTTATTAATAAAATACAAAAATCGTATTTCATATCTCCAATTTCACTTCTTTGTTTTTTTAAAAAAAAGTTATAATATCAATAACTTCACTTTTATATTTTTTTAATAGTAATAAAATACAAAATAGCATTTCATATCTCTAACTTCACTTCTTTATTTATTAAAAAATAGCCTTCTTCAGAAGTCGTAATTTTGAATATAAACTTCACTTTTTATCAATAGAGATAATAAGAGAAAGCTAAATCCTCGCGGGTATTATGCAACCCGGTTGTAATAGGTCATCAAGTATACTCATCCATGGCACTCTCTTGTTGTCCCTCACCCAAGGCGCATACTGCAAAAGCAAAAAACCAGAAAGTCATATAAATAATCAATGGAAACAATGGTTCAAACCAATAAGTCATATAAACAACCAACGGAAACAATGGTTCAACCTTCACTAGTGCTTATTTCAGATAAAGAGAAAAGTAGGGGAAAGAAAAATAGAGTGGGAAGAAGCAAGAGAAGCGAGAATGAATAAAAAGTGAATAGATTTTTAAGGTGTTGGGATTAAAAAGTAGGAAAGAAATATAAGAGAAAGGAAAGTTGAATTTTTTTTTTCTCTACTTATTTGATTGGATAGAAAGTGAAAAAAAAATCTTCTTAATATATTTTGATCTTATGAGGTAGAGAAGAAATAATAAGATTAAAATTATAATTTTTTTATATATGGATCTCACATTTTATTATCTCTCTTTCTTTTTTTCTCACTAGATATTATGCATGTTTATATTTAAATTTGCAAACATAAATTTGAACCAAAAGTATGTTGTAAATTTAAGTTCGATAAAAATAAATTTACAATAATATAATTTATTTTTGAATATTTTTTATTCCAAAGTATACTGATAAAATAAATTTTGTTTGGATAATACATATAAAAAATACTTTTACTTCATATTTCTATTACAAATATATAAATCAAAAGTACTTTTTATTTAAAGTAACATATTTGTTCCTTATTTAAATCCAAATTTGTCTCAGATGCCTTATACAGATAATTTTAAGAGAATCTAAGTGAATGTTTGATTCAAGTTTGCAAACTTAAATTTGCAAATTGAATTTACAAAATTATCTTAAATCACACTTCTCAAAAATTAAATTTTTGAATAAAATTTTACTCTTAAACATATCTCTATATCACTTCAGTGGAATTCAAACAAACCCATGATACAAAACTGAGTTTGAAGTTCTAAAAGTATGTTTGAGGTCCGCAGATGACTATACAAACATACTCATTATTATTTGAGTTCATCACTTCCATACTTCATTCACTTTCCTTAACCAAGTTACGTCAAAGTACTTTTTCTTTCCTACTTAGTCACTTCTCTCTTCTCAAATTTTATTAAACTAAAGATAACAGTAATTAAGGCATGTGGATCCTCTTCAACTATAAATTTTTAGTACGAGAGAGACATACAAATAATGATTATAATTTATTTTTGATTTAAATATAATTTGAGCCTTTCTATTTTGTTTATTTTTGTAATTTTTATTTTTTTATTTTAAAATTGAGACATTTAATCATGATATTTTAAAAAATTTATGATTTTAATAATTTTATTTTAAAATAAAGATATTTAATCTTTTTATTTTAAAAAAATTATAATTTTAAACAAATTCTCAATTTTATCTATTTTTTTTGTCTTGATCCAATTAAACCTTAAACTTAACATATTCATTTAAAGTACCACTAATAAATAATTTAATTAATAACAAAATAAGAAATAAAATATAAGTAAAATTAGATATTAAATCAAAATTGTAGTTTTTTAAAAATATGAAGACAAAAATTATGAATTCCCTATTATATAAGAATTATTTTGAAATAGGAAAATCAAAATTATAAATTTTTTAAAATAAAAGAATCAAGTGTGTTAATTTTAAAATAAAGGGATCAAAATTATCAATTAAATAAAATAAAAGGACCAAAATTACATTTAAATCTTTTTTTAAACCATTTTATTTGTTTGATTGCGTCTGTTTCCTATTTTTAATATTTCAAATAATAATACACACTCCTGATTAAAAGGATAAACATGAGAGTCTCAAATTAAACACTTAAAATCCTTTGTAAAATTATAATTTATTCAAGTTTAATTCATTTATATAAACAATCCTAATTAAAAGCTTCATCTCTACTTATTGACAAATAAAACTTGAAATTAACATATTTGAATTGTTTATAGTTTAATTACTTTTACATCTAGCTATAAAAAGACAAAATATGAATTATGAGAAATATAGTTAAAATTATAATTAATTTGAAACATATATTTCATTGAATTTAATGTCTATAAGCTTATAAGGTAAAATAGTGTAACATTATCATCTAATCACATTATACCTTTAAAAGTCTAACAAATTTATTATAAATATGTTAAATTTTTTTATATCAATGCATAATCATTTATTCTCAATTTCATTTGTTATAAATGTTGATAAAGGCTCTTGATATCACTTTTAATCATTTTAAATTTATAAAAAAAAATAAAGTTAACAAAAATATATATTTAGGAAAATAAGAGGAAATAGAACATTTTTTTTACGAAAAAGCAAAATTTACGTGTTAGTCAGTCTAAAGTGTAAACGACAATGGGTTCCGCTTAACTCGCATTCCATTTATGTTTACGGTGTTTCTCTCTGTCTCCCAAACTCCAAATTCAAAAGGTTTTCATTCACCATTTATTTCATACCCATCGCTTTCTCCTTCTTCTTCTTCTTCTTCTTCTTCTTCTTTTCTCCGTGTCCAACAATGGGCACCGTCACCTACAGCTACAAAATGTTCAAGTACTTCAATAGAAAATTCGCCGTCTCCGAGCAGGCCCCTCCGCCGGACGTCAAGGAGGCCTTCTCCGCCTTCTCCGACGCCGCTGCCGCATCCATGTCCGCCGACCAGCTCCTCCGCTTCCTGCACGATCACCAGCGCGAAACGGACTGCTCCGCTGAGGATTCCAACCGCATCCTCGACAGCATCATTCAATCGCGCAAACAAAACGACACCAATGCCGAATGCGACCACCACACCGACAACAACAACAATGGTCTCAGCCTCGACGAGTTCTTCCGTTTCTTGTTCCTCGTCGATTTCAACGATCCCCTCAAATCCCAGGTCTCTTTCTTTTGCTTTCTCCGATAAAGGTGCAACAAAAACAAAAACCGTTTTTGTTCACTACCTATTATTTTATGCAATGAAATATTACGTGTCATAAAGGTTCTAACTTCTAAGTTGGAAAAAATCCAAACTAGGATGTAGGATTTTTTTGTTACCTTATATAAGCATTTTGTCATCTTGTTAGTGTTTGTAAACGTTGTTACGGAGAAGGTCTTACTAAGATAACAAACCAATATCACCAAGCGCATCAATTAACTGGTGTAAGGTTATTCCGGCAAGGTGATTTCAAATTTGAGTCCTAGATAGAGTTTTGTGGCAAACAATGATTTTACTAGCAGAATTGACTCATGTGAAAGATGCATGAAGATTTTACCAAATAAAATCTAATAAAGTTGATAGATAGTTAGTCCTCAAAATTTAAATACGTTAACAATGTTTGATTTTGGACAACTATGTGTGTATTTGGTCAAGCGTTGGAAATTCACATTCAACAAAAAAAATACTGTTCCAAGACATAAAAGCTAAAACAATGTGATGGATATTTTTTTTCAGCACTTGCGTTCTGGTTCGCAAACACACCCTATGTATATGAAAATGGTAAAATCAATTTTGATGATATTTTGAAATGATTAATTTCTGGAGAAAAAAAAAACATAGACAAAGCATATTTGCGTGATCTGTATTCAATGGATTAACGTTGGGGAATACGTTAAAAAAGGGGTGGTTGCTGTCTCGAGGATATTTGTGCGTGTGTGTGTTTTGATGGATTATTCGCTGTTGTACTAATTTGCTTTATTGTTTAATTTCCACATGTTATGTTTCTTTATCTTCTTTTTACTGCACAAAAAGGAAAGCATAAAAAGGAGAAATGGAAAAGTTTATATAACAGGCAAGAAATGGCACCTGTCATAAATAGCTTTATAAAGGACATAGAATTTAGCTTCCTATCCATTACTTTGAGTCCTTTCAAGTGACAAAAATTGAAATTGAAGGTATGAACTGTTACATCACATTATGGAGCCAACATAGGGAAGTCTAACTTATTTACAACACTTGTCAGATGTTGTTAGATATCAAATAGATAAAGGATGAGATTAGATGAATTTTGGAAAATAAATTTTTTGAGGAAAACACAAATTAATTTTTAAAAATGTTTGATCTTTAGAATATTTTTGAAGATATCTTTTAACTGAATTTTTTTTTTACTTAAAAGTTCAAACAATCGAGACCTGAGAGCTTTTCTTTGAATGTATGTAATGTGTAGTGATATTTTCTTATGTGCCAGAATTGTGAGTCACGACCTCCAACTAAAAGGGGAAAGTTTGAATAAGGAGTGAAACTGACTTGGATTTATCTTCTGCAGTTACATGTAAAGTTTGTGAGTGACATTGGATTTATAATGATCAATAGTTATACTAGTGTAAGAGTGTCTAAAATTAAATCATCAATACACTTCATTTGTTAAAGCCAATTATCGGAGATTAAACTGGAAAAAATGAGTATATAGGTTGAGGACAATATCTAGTTTATGGTGTTATTTTTTTAAGGAATGTTTGTGTTTCTTCTTGACAATATGAATGATGTGTCATGCCAGGTACATCATGATATGAATGCTCCGTTGTCACATTATTTCATATATACAGGGCACAATTCCTACCTGACTGGGAATCAGCTGAGCAGCGATTGCAGTGATGTGCCAATCATAAAGGCTTTGCAACGAGGTGTGCGAGTAATTGAACTAGATTTATGGCCAAATTCAACTAAAGATGATATCGACGTAGTTCATGGAAGGTGCTGATCTTGAGTTCAATCTTGTGGAGCTAGATGACTATTTTGATGCTTTATAGTTTTCAGATATTCATGGTGCAATTTGTAAAACTCATTTGCTTTGTAACCTTTTTCTTAAATATTTCAGGACACTTACTGCTCCTGTCTCACTTATCCAATGTTTAAAGTCCATAAAAGAGTATGCTTTTGTTAAATCTGACTACCCAGTCATCATAACTTTAGAGGACCACCTTACACCATTCCTTCAAGCTAAAGTTGCAGAGGTAATGTTCCATTGTTACCACACACACAAAAAGAATCTACTTCAAGTCCCTATTTTTGTAGGCATTGAATGCAAATTTAATCTTATTTGCAGATGATAGCTCAAGTATTTGGAGACATGCTCTATTTTCCTCAGGCAGATTCTCTGACAGAATTCCCCACACCAGAATCGTTGAAAGGTCGAATTCTTATATCAACCAAACCACCAAAAGAATATCTTGAATCCAAGCAATTCAAGGATAGTGACAGTGAGAGGGAATCAACTGAAGAAGGATCATTATCCCCATGTGTTATCCCTGAATTGGAGGCTGTTGATGAGAAGGTGAGCATAAAGTCATATTTGTGTCTGATTCGATTTGCATTTATAAGCTCTGTGTGCTTATGTCATCCCCCCCCCCCCCCCCCCCCCAACTGGATAGTTAAATGGAAGTGATCTTGATGAGGAAGGCTTGAATGCTCGTGATAAAAAATCAGACCAACAGAGTGCACCTGAGTACAAACGTTTGATTACAATCCATGCTGGGAAGCCAAAGGGTCATGTAAAGCACCACTTGAACAATGTTGGGGGCGTGAAGCGCTTGAGCTTGAGCGAACAGGAACTTGAAAAGGCTTCTGCTACTTATGGATCAGATATTGTTAGGTATCCTACTCAGTACATAGTAGTGCTAACTGCAAATATTTTCAACACTTTTATAGTTGACAACCTCTCAAATAAGATAGATGCATTTTATGCTTCCAGATTTACACAGAAGAATATTATCAGGGTGTATCCAAAGGGAACACGTGTTACCTCCTCGAATTACAGGCCACATATAGGATGGATGTATGGAGCTCAGATGGTGGCATTTAACATGCAGGTGAGGGACTTATGACCAAGGTTGTTTCAAATAAAAGGTTCATCCTAGTGTTCTATATTTATAGTCCTGATGCACTCTATCACACATGATCCATGTTAAAATTTTATTATACAGTTGCAAACTTGGATGATCAGGAAACTAGTGAAGCATGCATAGTTACATCTTCGGGCTATTTTCTGTAGTGGAGCAATCTTAATGCATATTGAATTAATATTTCTTAAGTTGTGCCCACATATATTTAATTCTTTATTGTACACTATTTTAGTGTTACCAGTAGAACAATCACTGCTAGTGCTATATGGATTTTGTGAATTTCTTCTTATTAAGGTATTTTGTTGACAGGCATATGCTAGTAACTAGTATGATGTTATTTTTCTTTTGTTTAGTGCATCAGTGTGTGTTTTTCTTTATCAGGGGCATGGAAAATCACTCTGGTACATGCAAGGCATGTTTAGAGCAAATGGCGGGTGTGGTTATGTGAAAAAGCCTGCATTTCTAATAGAAAAAGGTCCACATAATGAGGTTTTTGATCCTAAAAGAGCATTGCCAGTGAAGAAAACATTGAAGGTAAGGTACTATTTGAAAAGGAAATCAATTGATTTGGTGACATCGTTTAAACTTCTCCCCATCAACATATAGGTGAAAGTATATATGGGAAATGGGTGGAGCTCAGATTTCAGCAAAACGCACTTTGATTCCTTCTCTCCACCGGACTTTTACACAAAGGTGAGTTCAATATTTTTACTAATATTGCAGATCAGGGGCAGTAATCCGTCAGTGGATTGACATAGTTGAACATCTCGTGAAGAGATGTTTTTGACAATTGAACTTGAAAATGTGGCCTAGTCTTCATGTTTGAATAATGATTGATACACCTCCAACTAGTTATGTGCTGAACTTTTCTTGGTATGAATGTTACAAACCCTTCAACTTTTTATAACCATCTCCTATATCTGCATTTCACAATTTGTATGGGATGTGCATATACCTTGGAGAGCAGACTACATAGTTTCAAGATCGTGTAAAAATTATTGTTGGAAATCCCTTGAAGTTAGTTGTTGATAATGGCTTGAATCTGAAGAACTAATTGTGTAATTGCAGTTATCATCAGGAAACAAGAGAGAGATACAAATACAATAATATATTATACTTAGCATTTGATTAATTTATATATCAGGTTTGCATTGTTGGAGTACCAGCTGATAAAGCCAATAAGAAGACCAAGGTAATTCAAGACAACTGGTTTCCCGTCTGGGACGAAGAGTTTGAATTTCCCTTGACTGTTCCAGAACTAGCTTTGCTCCGAATAGAAGTTCGAGAATATGATAAGCATGAAAAGGATGACTTTGGTGGGCAAACATGTTTGCCAATCTCTGAGTTAAGATCTGGTTTCCGTGCAGTCCCTCTATTTGATCAGAAGGGCGAGCAATTAAAATCTGTAAAGCTTTTAATGCGGTTTCAGTTCAAATGAACTACAAAGATTAGCCATTATTTAGGCATGTAACATGATATAATATTCCTAGGTGGTTTTCCTTTTGACTAGTGTGACTAGGGGCATCAAGAAGATTGTTTTAACTATATTATGGGCTTAAGAGGTTTATTTATCTAACTTATCTTCACCTTCAACACAACACAAACATATTAGCAACATCAATTTTTATTCCTGAGTGCTGTTAATTTTAAGGTGTATACTGATGCGAGACCTGAGACCAGAAAGGCATAATGTAGATGGGAGTTTGATGTCATACCCTTACAATGAAATTGCTGATAAATAAATAAGTTGGCAGATGTTTGTCAAAACAGCCACAAAAGGTGGCACATGCCACCTTGCTACTGACAAATATTCAAATATATATGTAACATGGTGAGGAAGATGCTGGATGGTGAATCTCTCTCCATGTTAGTGGAGGTGTCGCATCACTATTCAACCATTCATTCATTCATTCACCATTGCAACTATTTTGAAGGAGACCCTTGATTTGCCCTTTTATATTTGATAGTGAATACTCCAGGTCCAGTGTTGTGCCGGTCCTCTGATAACTTTTGTCGTATATTCTCGTAGATGCATAGGTCCTTACAGATAAAATGCATTCCCAGTGGCATTATTGTTTTGGAAATTAATGAGGGAAAAAGCTGGGGAAGTAAAGGTTCCCCCTCCTTTAGTTTTTAAAACCAAAAATTTCTTACCCATTAAGTTTTCCATTTTTGTTGTTGTTATTGTTGTTGCTGTACAATAGAAGTAACAAGTTTTAAATCGAAGACCTTAAGTAAACTACTGAAACCCTTTATTATTTGGCTGATGTTATAGGATTAAATTAAGAGTTTAACATAGGCAAAAATATGTTTTTCTTTTTTTAAAAAATAGTTATTAAATTACGTGCACACAGCGCATACATTCACATATCTACGTGTAGGCTTGCACGTTGCAGTATAAATTTATAATGACTGCATGTTTGGAAACGCAATTTTGAAAAATAGATCTGCATGTGTATAATTAACGCATGTTTAGATCTGTGATTTGGAAGAATGGATCCGCATCTGGTCAGTAGCTTCTGCATTTTTTTGGCATGATTTCAAAATTCTGAAAGTTAAGAATGCGTATCAAAACAGATACTTGGTTTTAATTTTCTTAATGCATGCCTACTTATTTTTAGAAGTATTTAAGTAAGTTACTTCTTATATAATTTATGAAAATCGATAATATAACTTCTTAAAATACTCTTGTTCAAAAGTAAGTAAGGGTATCTTAATAAATTATTTTCAGAAATATTTTAGAAAAATATAATTTTAGTGTATTTTAAACAAAATCGAAATTATAATTTGTTAACATAGTTAATGAGAATTTAAGATCATATCTGAATATATAATTTGTCTAACACAATCTATAATTTGTTAACATCAGCAAACAAAACAGGGGAGCGACGTGTGTTCTCATGGAAGCATAGTTAATGAGAAAATGATATCTATATTATTAAGGACATGGATGACAAGGTCAAAGTCTTTAAGATAATGTTTGTTTCAGACATTATCTTAAAATCTTTAAGATAACGACCGTAAGAGCTAGAAGATAGGGGAGCTACATGTGTTCTCATGTAATGTTTCGGACGGAACAAAGATGACCAATTACAAAGGACACACCACGAACAAGTTCGTAATTCTTTTAACAAACATCATACAGGGAAATTAGAAGACAACACTTGTTTCTTCAATTTGACCAGAGATTATTAGAAAGCAGGTCTTGACTTTCCAAACAAAATAAAATAAAAATGTAGGGTTGAGTGTAATGGTGTCATCAAAACCCATGTGACGGTACAAAGGGTAGGTGTGATTGTTATGACATGCCTAATGAGCATTAGCCAGCAACAAGCTAGAGAGTTCATTTGATTAGAGTGGCAAAAAGTAATTTTACCCAATATAATCAATGAACCATGGGTTACAAATGAGTGGGGTAGTAGCAAAGTTGGATTTCAAATGATACTTTTAATAAGAATAGGATTAATCTAGAAAGTTCTTGTTATGCAATGAGACAGACTTCTATACGGTAAATTAAAGAGAATTTAAATAGTGTAATTTTGTATTAATTCAAAAAGAGATGTATTGTGTATAAAGTAAAAGTTATCTACGTATAAGTGTTTTGAAACTTGGGTTGTTAAAATTAAGATTTGTAATTTTATCTTCAGCTTGAAAATAAAATTATGATTAATGATATTTGTACTGATTCGAAAGAATAATTGTAATTCTTCTTTCTTACGTCAACAATTATAATTCTTTTTTGTTACGTTAAACTGTATGTGAAAATAACTTTCCTTCAAGTGTCTAGAGAGAATATATATAAAGATACTTCAATGCTTAAGTCACTTAATATAATAATATAAGAATAATAATGAAGTCAAGTTGAATTTTACATAAAAAATCTCACCATATATATATATGGATCTCATATGTATGGTCCTTATGATAATATTGTTATTTTGATAAGATAATATTATTTTTATTATGATATTTTTAGATAAGTATAAAGACCCTGTTGCCCTAAAATGGTCGATCCATGGAGAGGTGACTAATTGAATGTGAAATAGAAAACATGTACAAGTATGCATATAATTTTTTCTTTCAGAGCAAAACGTGAACTGTTCCACTAAAACCACCAAAGTAGAAGACACAAAATGTTCGTTACAGCTTTCAAAATTATTTCCAGTTTTGACTCGGTCAATATTTCGAACAATTATATTACATGGGGCAAAGTGGAACCAAATTATTATTTCTATTTCTAACTATTAGAAAAAAAAATATATCCATGTAGGACATGTGAATATATACCACATATAAATTTCTTCTACTTTATTGTAGAAATAGATAGATAATGTTGCCATGTTGACAATTCTTTAGAGAAAAATGGTTGGATCTACTCCTTTACAGGATTGGAATTGAACGATCATCGTCTTGATCAATGATTATTTATTGAGAGCATGTGGACACGTGAAAACAGACAACGGCATAAAATTAATTCCATACCAAAGTGCGTGGGGCACCTCCTGGTTTTGACGATAATCATGTTTAGCTAACTTTTCCAGTTAACTCAACGGTACTTCAATAATGCAAATACCAAAATACATACAACAAAAATCAACGTTTTTAGAGAAATAATTATCTTTTTTAAAAATAAGTAATTAATTTTCTAAAATAATCTGTTATTGCTGAATACGATACGAGCATAATATATTGTTCCTTTGTCAGATCTATTCAACTTGGATTAGTCTGATATTTTTACTTATAGTGTCTTATATAACTTATTTCCACTTGTTATTATGAAAGATGGAGAGATTTCTATATGGTGTCAATCATGGTGTTAATTGATGTCATTGATTTTGTTCAATTTTAGTCTTTTAACATGTATGATTATATTTTTGAAAAAGAAATTGCCCAAAAGGCGCTCGATCAGTTTATATAAAAAAGAAAAGAGATCAAGTTACTTCCGTAAAAAAATAAATCAATATCTTAATATATATTAAATTTTATGAATTCAACTATTAAATTAAAAGTTCTTATTAAATATACAATTTTTTTTATTAAATTTTATAATTATTTAATAATTTATTAAATGAATCCATTTCAATATACTTTTAAAAATATTAATAAATGATGACTATAATATTATATAGTAACAAATGTCATTTTCTTTTTTACAGAACCATCAAACGTCTAATTTATTTAAGTTTTGGTATACATAACTTGTTAAGTTAATGTAAAAATATCCAATGATTCAATTAATAAAATTTAATATATACAAAAAATCAAGCGAATAATTTTAGTAAAATTTAGAGATAAATTAGGAAATTTCTTAATGCTAATTGTTATGAAATTTAAAACATGAGTAATTTTATTTCTTGATTTTGTGTAAGGAATTCATTTTTTGGAGATTTTTTTTTTCAAAATACTTAACAGGATAATAAAAACTCGAATTCAAGACTATTAAAATTTCACACCAAATGATTTGTGTGTTCAATAGTTGTATAAAAAATTATTTTAATTTCTTAAAGGTTAAACTCAAGTTTCTCCCATAATTTATTATAAAATCTTAAATCTTAATTATATTTCTTAATAGTTAAAGTGAACTTTCTCTCATCTTATAATAAAATCTAAAGTATTAATTATATTTCTTAATTTAATTCGTATGTATACTTGAAGTGAAACTGGACGAATCCAGTTTGACTTTTAATGCTTTGACTTAAAAATTTAAAAAATAATAATACTATCCAACTTCTTAATATATTTTTCATTGTATGTATAATGTTTATATATTAATTGTGTAAAATAATTTTATAGGTCATTTAACCATAAATTATTATTTAAAATAATTATTTTAAAAATTAATAAATTTATGAATTAAATATCTATATACTAACAATATATTATTATTTAATTATGAATTATTTTAAAACAATTATTTTAAAAATCAATAAATATAATGATTATGTTACACTGATGTATAATTTCTTTTAATTTATCATAAGTAATGATAAAATATTGTATAAACAGTAACTAATAAACTAATGCATATTTTTTTTCTCATCTTTTCACTGCTTTTTTTTTTTTACTTGTGATTTGTCCATGGCTTATGTATGTCACGTCACGTTTTATTCTCACTTCTCAGTTCACTTTTCATTCAAAGAGATACTACTACTATGCGTCGGTATAAATAATGCTACTCTTAAATGATACACGTATTTAACTGTACGATAATTAAAACCGGCGTCGGTTGAAGCGTCGATCCACTTCCACCCGTGTCTGTGTTGTGTGTAGTTAACACTTGACTCCACAGCAACAACAACGTTAAAGCAGAACCACACGGAATCCACACGCACACAACACACATATTCGTGTGTGTTTGAAGTGGAAGAAAGAGAACGCATAACACAGAACACAGTGCAGACAGCAAGTGATGACGTCGAAACAGACATACAGCGTGTGCTTCTGCTGGCGGCGGCGGTTCAAGCTGGCGCTGGCGGAGGCGCCGTCGGAAATCAAGACCCTATTCAATGAGTACTCCGAGAATGAGCTCATGACACCTTCGCATCTTAAGAGATTCCTGGTCGATGTGCAGAGGCAAGAGAAGGCCACTGAAGAAGACGCGCAAGCCATCATCGATAGCTTCAGGCATTTCCATCGCAGAGGCGCTGGCCTCAATCTCGAAACTTTCTTCAAGTACCTCTTCAGTGACGATAATCCTCCTCTTCTTCCTTCTCATGGGGTAAGCAAAAAAAAACACTCAGCTTTTTGTGTTTTCCTATTTGGGTTTTGTCAGAGACAGTTTGGGTCTACGAGATCTGGATTTGGCATTGTTTACTTTCCAATTGGGTGCTCTTCTTTTCTCCCTAGATTGGATTTTACTCGATTCATTCCCTTATTCTATTTTTTTACTGTATTTGCTTGCTGTACTTTTTCAATTGCGGTGTTTGGTTTTATTTTACTTCAGTTTTTGCAAAAGCTTGGTCTACTCATGCTAGTTCTCGTTTATTGTTATGCACAAAGGGTTAATCGTAACTGAATCTGTAGTGATTTAGCTTCTTCTTGGTTTTCTAGTTTGTACTTTTGGACTCACCCCCCAAAGAAAAGTCTGAGTTTTATTGCATTTTGGTTGACCGTGAAGATTTGTGACTCAAGTTCCTAATACAAAATGATAACACGATTGAGGATTAGCATTTTTCTCCCCTCAATTTTCAGAATGGATTCATCATTTATGCAGTTGAGCCTTTCTCTTATAAGTTGCTTCTTTTGGGAAGGACAGGGCATTGCAAGGCATATGAAGCCTTTTGATTTATATTCCATTCATGGAAATACCCTTTATTGTTGGATACACTATATAGTGTCACGGTGTCTTTGGGATATGGCATTGCTTTTTAGTTTTTACATTGGTTTTGATTGTGTTTTTGGGAATCAGTCATCATTTAGATTAGGATCTTCTTCTCTAGTGCCTTAATTTGGTAAAAATCAGGCCCCGAGATATTACACAGAGGGTTTCAGGGGCAAAACTTTGATTTACATATTGAATTTCATCCAAATTTTTGACAAGTCATTGTTACTTCCATCAATATTGATATTGTATCATGCTTAATTATATGCATTTGCTTATTCTGATCATTGTGTGTTGTATGATTATTTCTTCCATCTCAGGTGCACCATGATATGACTTTACCCTTGTCACATTATTTCATATATACTGGCCATAATTCCTATTTAACTGGGAATCAGCTGAGCAGCGACTGCAGTGACGTCCCCATCATAAATGCACTGAAGAAAGGTGTGCGGGTGATTGAATTAGACATATGGCCTAATGCATCAAAGGATAGTATAGATGTTCTTCATGGAAGGTAAGTTTAGTAGTTTACAGGTAGAATGATGCTGACTTTCATACATGAACTCATGCCAACTCTTTTTCCCTCATTTCTCCTTAGTGATCAAGCAGAAGTCAAAGAAATAAGTTTATCAGTTTTGAAAATTGTTATTTATTTTAGCTATCTTTCTCTGCTCTGACTTGCTGTCATGAGTTGAGTGTAGCCTTGAAGACAAAATTTTGTTAACTTTTGCAAACAATGTTAGTTCTCCAACAATTTGATAAAGATTTATCCTTCTATTCTTTTTTTTTTTTTTTTGGAGAATGATGTTGCCAGAGTCAATTGAAGTAAAAAGTTGATGAGTTGCAATGTGACCTCTGAAATCTCTATCTGGCATAATTGAAGCATAAGTTTGAAATTTTTGCCTATTAAAAATTCACTTGAAACCATGATTGTGGAACAGGTTATATATGAATGATATTATATCAATATATTGTTTAATATTGCCAGCTGAATCCAGAAATTATTGACTTGGAAATTTGATACATAATTGTTTATATGTCTAGGACATTGACTACTCCTGTAGAGCTTATCAGATGTTTGAGGTCTATTAAGGATCATGCCTTTGTGGCATCAGAATATCCAGTTGTAATAACCCTAGAAGACCACCTTACACCAGATCTTCAGGCTAAAGTGGCTGAGGTTAGTTACTTGGAGTTTAATTGGGATTCATAATGCTCACATTCTTAATAGTTGATAATCCTATCCAAATTTTTAGATGGTTACCCAAACATTTGGAGACATACTATTTACTCCTAACTCAGAAAGTGTGAAGGAATTCCCTTCTCCTGAATCACTTAAGAAGAGAATTATTATATCAACCAAACCACCTAAGGAGTACCTTGAGGCAAAAGAAAAGGAAAAAGGGGATGATTCACAGCACGAAAAGGAGAAAGGGGATGATTCAGAGCATGGAAAGGCATCAGGTGAAGATGAAGCTTGGGGGAAGGAAGTCCCAAGCTTGAAAGGTGGTACTATAGAGGATTACAAGGTTGGAAACTAAAACAATCGTGCATATTAACTACAACTGCATTTAATTTTATAAGGTAAATTTGTTAATTGACTTTATGCTTTGCCATCTTAGGACAACAACGTGGATGAAGATCTTAATGATGAGGAAGAATTTGATGAATCAGACAAGTCACATCATAATGAAGCTCCAGAATATAGACACCTAATTGCCATTCATGCTGGGAAGCCTAAAGGTGGATTAGTGGAATGCCTCAAAGTGGATCCTGAAAAAGTGAGACGTCTAAGTTTAAGTGAGCAACAGCTTGAAAAGGCTGCTATAAATTATGGACAACAAATTGTCAGGTATTATTAAATGTTTCTAGTAAGTCCTTTTAAGGTAGAATTGATTTGAATGTGGTTGAACCCCCTTTAAAAATGAATAAATAAACATCCTCTAACTCTTTATTGTCATGCAAAATGTTCTAAAAATTGACTGTTAAATATTGTGCTCCAATGATGGTGCACTGCATAAGTGTATGACTTGTTAATATTTAATAATGTTAATAGTTGGTTGATTTATCATCTTGTCTGATATGTGGAGGGTGTGTGATGCATCTGTGTTTATTTGAATTAATTTGTATTTCCTAATTGTTGGCCTGCTGTAGGTTTACTCAGCGGAATATACTGAGGGTGTATCCAAAAGGTACTCGCATTGACTCATCAAATTATAACCCATTAATTGGGTGGATGCATGGAGCTCAGATGGTTGCATTTAATATGCAGGTATCTGCCTCTTCCTTGTATATTTTATTTCATTCTCCCCTCCCCCCCGACCACACACACATTTTTGTTTTCCTTTTTTAATATTTTCTGTTTGGCAATTTTTGCTATTGCTTTGTATTTTGTTGGTTCGTTCTATCTTCTTCTTTGAGGAGGCAGGGGGAATAAGAAATTGGTAACCTTAAAGATACCAACAAAATTTAATAAGCATTTGACATCTAGTGATACAAATTTTACGATGAACATTTGATGTCTAACAATGTGCCTGTTGAAATATGGGGCAGTCCTTTTTTAGCTTGAGTTTTATAATTTATTGAATCCCTTGATGTGTTATTGCCTGCAAGATTCCACGAGTTAGGATGTACACACATCATGACATGAAGTATATTATTGAATACGATGAATATGATTCAGTTTTCATTGTGGTTGGTTTCATTACCAGGGGTATGGGAGATCTCTTTGGTTGATGCATGGAATGTTCAGAGCCAATGGAGGGTGCGGTTATGTTAAAAAACCAAATTTTCTATTGGAGACTGGTCCAGATGACGAGGTCTTCAATCCTAAAGCTAAGTTACCTGTGAAGACTACTTTGAAGGCAAGGGTTTTATGTCAATCAGCTGCCTCATTCAAGTATCTCTAGTTTAATGTTAACAATTTTCATACGCTTCTTATTCTTAGGTGACTGTATATATGGGGGAAGGATGGTACTATGATTTCAAGCATACACACTTTGATCAATATTCACCTCCAGACTTCTACACAAGAGTAAGTTAAGATCATATACTCTTAAAGCATGGGATTCTTGTCATAGCAATTCATTTTCAATTGATAAGGGTAGTTGTTCCTTGCTATTTATTGCATGCATATATGATACCTTCCCTTTTGTTTTCACCTATTTCATGGCAAAATTGTTGTGTGATTTGATAAACTTTTTATGCAGGTGGGGATTGCTGGAGTCCCTAATGATACTATAATGAAGAGAACTAAGGCAATAGAGGATAATTGGTTACCTACATGGAATGAGGCATTTGAGTTCCCTCTCACTGTTCCGGAGTTGGCCTTGCTTCGCGTAGAAGTTCACGAGTATGACATGTCTGAGAAAGATGACTTTGGTGGACAAACATGCCTACCTATCTGGGAGCTTAGAAGTGGCATTCGAGCAATTCCACTGCATAGCCAAAAGGGAGATAAATACAACACTGTAAAGCTTCTCATGCGCTTTGAGTTTATTAATAATTGATTCTGTGCAATGTGCATCCTTCTGCTCCCCATTATTATTATTATTATTATGTACAGTCATTAAGATGTGTTAGTAGCAAGAGTTTGTATGTAGTAGCTGGATGATATCGTGAATTATGTGCCCCGTTAAATGATGTAAGAAACAAAATGTGTTGTGTATTTTGTTTTCTTGAGGAGACTTGTTGGTCTTGTAAGGCTTGTCAATATATACTACTTATATATATATATATATATAAACATAAGGAAATTGTTCGTGTTTTGTATGAGAATACTTTTTAAGTCATCTGTACTCAAATGTTGGTTTTGATCTGTGATGTGTTCTCATTTTACAAATTTTATTTTAAAAGCATGAAGTTATTTTAGATTCTTTACTTTTTAAACAAAAGACAAAACAATGATTAAGTTTGAAAATTAGCATGAATGCGTAATAAGGAAGTTTGTTTAATACCATGACAGCAAAACGTGTTAAGATATCTTGGTCAAAGACAAAATAAAATATGTAATCGCTTCTCGAAGTAGATCATAGACTTGAAGGAAGAAATTGATGGTTAAAACCCTAACATAAATTGGGTTAACAAATGATTGATGTTCATGACAGCCTGACAGGCAAACATAAAAGAGCTAAGGCGTGGTGCTGCTTATTGTTTTTTCTGACCCATCTATTTAGTGGTATTTCTCTTATATTATTAATTAAAAGTTATGCCTAAATTATTTAATATAATTCAAAGTATTTAATATTATTAAATATACCTAATCAAAATTGAAAGTAAAGTTTGTTAAAAACTGATTGAGTTCTCTCTGACTGTCTCCCAATTTCTCTATCTATATTACTTTGATCTAAATTTTAGTTACTAGATATTGAGTTTAGTTTCTTTTAGAAAAAACTGAATTTAATTAGAATATACTAATAGTGTATATATGATTGTCATATTTTATATGATAAATTTATTTATTCTTATAATAATTATTTTAAAAGTTATACTTAGAATTAGTTTTTTATTAGTTGGCAACTTTAAAAAATTTATACTGACCGTAGATAAAAATGAAACCTAGTTATATATTTGTTTCTAAATATAATTGGTCTCACCATTTTTTTTCGCCATGTTAATCTGTAAGTTTCCAAGTAACCACTAAACCACGTACTTAAGTGGGATCTGTTTCATATTTTGGCTGCCTGAGGAAAATATTAATAAGATAGCATCCAAATATCATGTTAATGAATCATTCAAAAGAAAAATGTGTTATCTTAATACATACTAGTACTTTCTTAGTTTATATACGCCAAAAAAAAAAACAGTGATTGCACTAGCACTCATCCCAAATATAGAGCCTTCCTGAGTTGGGGCTCACAGTTTAGATGCATATATATCTGTAAAGTTAGCCTTGGGTTGGGTATTGCCTTGACCTATAAGCATTCATATCATAGCAAACATAAATGGATAAAAATTTAATGGGTATAACTCAGTTGATAACCCATATTGAATTTGTGGGAAAGAACATAAATTCTACTCTTGTAGATTATACTCTTGAAAAAAAAATAAGAACTCTCAAGTGATTAAACTCTGAACCGAATGATTACTGTTGTTAATAAAAAAACATAAATGGGCAAAAGTAAGTTGGGTCACCGGGTATTAATTACAAAGGACACATTCATCATCACCATCAGACCCCAATCATATTGACACTTCACTAACCCATTAGGCCTATGGTCCAGTACCCTAAGCCCAGCATGTGCAGAATTTGCAAGTGACATTAATTTTGAGCCATTGAAGTACCGTTCCATATTTGACCAGTCTAAAGAAAATTTCAGTAGAATAATTTCTTTCACGAGGAAGAGCAAAATTGCTTCAGACGGAGTCCTATAAAATGTGTAGTACTCAAAGCCTGTGTTGGTCATTATCATTAACTCTTGACCCCATCACCTAGCTGACGTGTGACTAGAAAGGAGCAATAGGCTACAAGTCATTAACCAATCCACTTCTTTAATTGGTTCCTTTTCTCTAGTCAGACTCTTCCACCCATCATAGAAGTCAGCAAAGTCTTTCTAAGTAATTAAATAAATGTGTAGACCAATCTATTTTTTGATGGGGTCCATGTTTGGAAAGGTGATAAAGAACAAAAGGGTTAATTATAGTGCTTCTTCCCAGGGCCCAATAGCAACCTAGAATGAGAGGATACACTAGCATTGTATTTTCAAGCTCAAGCTCAAGCCAACCCTTGTTAACACTCTTTCACACGCTTACCAAATTTGCATTAGACTTGGTAAACTACAAGTAGCTTCCCTGTCAACGCGTGTGACCAAATAAGTAGTTCATGACGGTGCCTTCTCCTCCGACCAAAATATAAATGTAAACAAACTAATGCGCAATAGTTAATATGTTCATGGAGGTAAGTGTTCTAAATTTACACGTTACATCAAGTACAATGCCTTAAACGTATTAGCCTAAACCTTAACATAGAGGTTGCACTTGCATCAAGTACATTGCTTTAACCTGTAGCATAAACGACAAGAAGAGAGGCTACAAAAATTTTAGTGTACTTGCACACAATGTCACATGCATTAGGCACAAATTATACTTTACCTGTATCACTGTATGTGCGAGGCATACAAGAATTGCAGGTTGCAAATTCTTATCCGAAACAAACAATACTTATCACACAACGCTATAGACATGGTTAAAAACCAAAATTTCAAGAATATTTTTATTTACCATGAAAAAGAAAAACAAAATTCTGATATGAAAAAGAAAAAGAAGATTTATAATTGATCAATTTTACTGGCTGTTAGTGTTTAACAAAATTCTGCACTACAGCTTCATGTTAGGTGACATTCCTAGTCTTTACACCCCAAGAGTATACCCATGTAATTAATCAGAAAGAATCAATAAGAATAAGGGAACATTTTCTATTTTGCTTCCCCTTTACCAGGGTTTGAATGTCAGTCGGATACAATGGAGATTGTACCACTGGAAATGCTGCCATGACTACTATCACAGAGAGCCAAAGCACGCTCCAAATTTGCTACAATATCAGCCATTGTTGGTCTGTCCTTCCCCTCCAAATTTACACAATGCATAGCAGTATATCCCACTAGCTCCACTGCTTCTGTTTCATTCATCTCTGGTGGTTTAACCCTGGGGTCCAAAATTTTCGCCAATTCTCCCGTCATAATTACCGGCACTGCGAAGTCTACAACACTCACTGGGGTGCCTCCATTTTCATCATTTTTGAATATAGCCCTCTTTCCTGTTAATAGTTCTAGCAGCACCACTCCAAGCCCATAGACATCACTCTTTGCTGTCAATACATTCAGACCATAATATTCAGGATCAATGTATCCAACTGTTCCCGCTGCCTTCATCGGCTGGTAATCATGGTCAGATTCTGGACTCATCAATGACAATCCAAAATCCGATACTCTCGCCGTCCAAGTCGCATCAATGAGAATGTTGGAAGACTTGATATCTCTGTGAATTATAGATGGAACTGCATAATTATGGAGATACTCAATTCCTCGTGAAGCATCCAGCGCTACTTTGATCCTCATTCTCCAAGAATTCAAGACACTACTACTCTTGTCCACATTGTTCTTGTCATGCAAATGATCATACAATGCCCCATTCTTCATGTACTCGTACACCAAGAGCCTCTCATCTTTCTCTTCACAGAACCCCACCAACCTGACCAAGTGCTTGTGGTGTAACCGGGACAAGAAGGCCAATTCTGACTCAAATGCAGTCTCTTTCTCTTGAAACTTCTTCATCTTGGTACTAGTTTCACCCCTTTTGATTGCCACCTCGCGACCATCGGCGAGTTTGCCTTTATAAACAACACCATAGCTTCCAGCACCAATCTTATTCTCAAGGGAAAAATTGTCGGTGGCTGCAACAAGTTCAGCCAAAGTGAACTCCTCAGCCCTCTCAGGATGCTTTGTGGATGATGTTCCACTCCTTTGACGCCTCATTATCCGCGACCCTTGACGCCTTATGGTGGATGATCTAGAAGGAGGACTAATACTGTTATTAGAACCGCCCACACCATTTACACTGCCACCTCTAGTGATTGTTGGCTGCACAGAATTGTGAACTTTCTTCTTCCCAAAACAAACCCCAGTCCACAAACAATAAATCGCAGTGCATATCCCAGCAACACCTCCCACACATCCAACAATGGCAAATGCCAATAACCCCTTAGTCAAGGCCTTCGACCGAGAAGCCGGAGGAGGACTCGGTGGTGTTGCCGGCATCACCACAGGTGGCGCTGGCACCAGCATTTCAGGTAAACAAGGCTTTGGCTTACAAATGTTTCCATAGCCTGAACACAGAGACGCAGATTGAGGATATATCCCACATTCACTACAAGGAGATTGAACACAAGGCCCTGGAAGAATAGGAGGCAAGGGAATCTCATAACCTGAACCATTATCCCAACCAGGACCCCAACAAATGACTGAAAAATTGTTAGTAGTCAATCCACAAGTAAAATTGGACCCAGAAACAATAACCTCAAAAGAAACACCTTTTGTAACATTATCCTCAAACAACCCTCTCCCACCCCAACAAACGACAGAACCATTGGATCTCCGAATAGCACAAGTGTGCTCAACCCCAAGCGCCAAACCAGAAAACTCCAAAGCACCTCCTTCAGGAACATCAATTTGACCAAAGTTGTTACTTCCTCTGCAAACCAAATACCCACTTGAATTCAACCCACAAACATGTGACTCCCCAGCCACAAGACTCACCATAGACATGTTCCTAAATTCACTCTCCATTTTTCTCGCTATAGACCCAACACCCCAACACCGAACCCGATCACTACCCTTCAAAACTCCGCAAGAGAAGCCCGACCCAGATGAAATGGAATCAAACCGGTCCGAGCCAGATGGCGATTCGAACGCGGCGTTCGTTCTCCAGCACGACGCCTTTCCGGCGCCGACCACGGTGGCGCAAACCTGGGAGTCTCCGAGGGCGAGATTCTCGAATAGAACAGTGCCATTGTTGTAAAGCCTCTTGCTTTGGAAGGCGGAGAGGGTGTCCCAGCAGAGGAGGCTGTAGTTGCCGCAGCGGAGACCGCAGAAGTAGCTCCGGCCGCCGGAGATGGTCGAGAAGGAGACGTTGGGGGCGACGGCGACGACTTCGCCGTGGCGGTAGCACGCAATGCGCCGCGTCGGCTCCGATGCCACCACGCCGCAGACGGCGGAGGAGGTGACGGCGAGGGTGGCGGCGGAACCGAGGGCATGCGATGGTGATAGTGAAGAGAGGATTAAGAGGGTGGCGATGAAGAGAGTGAAGGTGGCGGCGGAGAAGGGTGATTTATTCTTCTTCATTGTGCGAAAGAATGGATTTTTTTGGGTTTGGGGGTTGCGATTGTTTCTGCGACATTGGCAGAGAAAAAGAGTTGAAGGGTACGGTGAAAGTGAAACCTTTTCAGGGTGTTTGTTGCAGACTCTGTTGACATCAGATAACGAGGTTTTTTGAACGTGTTTTGGGGATCGCCTTTTCCTTTTCTTTAGGCCATGTTAGGCTCATGAATATTTATCTTTTATCTTTCACATGAAATTTTTTGAATTTATATAACCACACGCACACGTGACACGTGGAGTAGTTTTTTTTAATTTTTTTTACCAAATAAAATTATTTTTATGTTATAAATAAAAATAAAAAATAATTGAGGAATGAAATTAGATATTATTTTTCTTTTTAGTTTATAATTAGTCCAAAAAAAATCAACTATCTCAAATTATTTTATTTATATAAATGATTTTCTTAACCAACTATTTATTTCAATCTATCATGATTATCTTTATCTTTAAATAAGAATTAAAAAAAAATTAACGCTAAACTGAACTTCGATAATTATTTAAAATAAATTTTAATAATTAAAATATTTTTTTAATAATTTAAATTGTTCATTGTAAATCTAAAATATAATTTTTATATGTGAATTTCATTCAAATTTTTTTAGTCTCATCTATTTGATTTGTATTAAATAAAAAATTATTCTTTGGATTTATATATTTAAAAATATTTATTTTTTATAAATTTTAATTACAATAGAATTTATATATTTAAAATATTTATGTTAGTATAAATTTTAATTGAGTAAAAAAATATTTATCACGTGCAATACATAAGTTAAAATAATAGTTTTTTTTCAAAATTATTATCTCTTTTAGTTTTTAAAAAACAAACTATCTCTAAATTGCTTTTGTTTTCTACTTTTCACTTTTCTATTATTCATGTTAGGGATGAAATGTGATGAGAGTGTTTTCTTAACTCAAGCTTTGGTGATGAGGGAGTTGAATATTACAATCCATGGATGTGTCATAAGAAAGGTTTGCCAAAGTGTGTGTGGAGATTGACTTGTGCCATTCAGTAACGGGGCAGGTTTGATTTTGCAATTACATAGGTTGACGACATCACCTACTTTTGTAAATTACAGGTGTTTTTATTTTTATTTCATTGAGATATTGTCAGCATTAGTCAAAGCTAAGGAAAAGAATTTTTACACTGGCTAAAGTTGACATGGTTGAAAGGATGTTTAATCAATGTGATATAATTTATAATTTTATATATTGGTAACAATTTCTTTAATGTGTTTGTGTGCGCCCTTCTAAGGTGATGTACAGTGGTGAAAATTTTATAATATGTAGCATTACTTTTATATACTTATATTCATTTATACATGTGAAAGGTGAATTTTTTAAGTTGATACCATCATTTTAATATATATATATATATATATATATATATATATTTCATTTATTTTTAATCATGACTTTTAAAAGGAGACAATATTTTATAGGTGTTTAGTAGTTGTATATCTAAAAATTTAAAAATAATACAATCACTTATCAATATATACATTCAAACATCAATAATTTATTAAACTTTAAGCACTTATAACATAAGTTGTTTCTTATATAATAAAAATTGTTGAATAAAATATCGATTAAGTTTTTTTTTCAAACCGATCTTAATGTAGATATATTATATTTATTAAATCACGCATAAACACATGTTAGAAAATTAATAAAAGTGTTTTCACCAAAAAAAAAATAATAAAAGTGTCCGTATATATTTTATTTAATATATATATAGGTATTACTTAAGTCCTATCATAATTACTTTTACTTAAACTATAGTGTGTTTTATATATAGATCTATTCAAAAAGTCAAACTTTCCATAAATATCTATTATATTTAATAGATATAATATTTAATAAATACCAAAATAAATCATATATAAATATATCTATTTGTTTATATAAATATTATATTAATAATATTAAATGTTATATTAATGTTTGTGTTTAACTATTTCATATTATTTTTTAATTTGTATATTTAAAATATGTTTAATGTATAATAATAATTTAAAATAAGATAACTTTTCAATTCATAGTACTTTATTTAAAATAATATTTAGAGAATTGATATATGTACAATAACTAGTATGTTTACACGGGAATGATATTTTTTTTATCATTATGATATAAATGTAAAATATTTATTAATTTTATTAATGATTAATTTTGACAGAAATTATATTTTTAATAGAATTTCTTTTTTCAATCACATTTTTTTACTTAAAATCATTTTTTTAGACTTCATTAATCTTTTTTTCGTAATAATTATTTTTATTTATTATCTTTTCACTTTAGTGAGGATTTTCTTTTATTAGCGAAAAATTAAATTTTCTCTTATACGTTGATATCTCTGTGTAAATATTTTAATATAGAAATTATATGACATATAAAATAGAACTTTTATGAAAATCCTGGCTTGATGTATTATTTATTATAGAATTTAGTAGTATTTTACAAATTTGGACCAAAAGGTAAAAGCTTTTCAATTAAGTATTCAAAGTTGTTTTCACATTTTTAAGAATATTTTTATTACAATATTATATCTTTTAACCTAGTAAAAAAACATATTTTTTCCTCAAAGTTACTAATCCAATTTTAGAATTTCTAACAATTTAATTTCTCAAAATTTAATTGTAATAGTTATTTTATACGTTTACAACAAATATAAGTAAATATCATCCCGTGCACCAATATCATCGAATCTTTTTTATTTCCAAAATTTAATAATTAACGATTGAAACTGTCAATTTTAAAAACTCTCAAATCTTTTTTATTTCAAAATTAAACAATGAAATGCAAAGAAATGAATTACAGCAGAAAAAACCACTTGTCGAAAGAAGAATGAGACAAATGACAAAAAAAAATGGAAGTCTTCCAATATTAACTCACAAATGTATAATATACATTGATGGATTTCTTTTTTTTAATGATTGAGGAAAAAAGAACAAACAAAAAGTAGCAAAAAAAGCAACAGACTATCTCAGTCTTAGAGAAATTACTCCCAACAAATAAGCTAGAAGTAAACTTTGCACATCACAATTCAGATGGATCGGACATTGTGTCCAAATTTGAAGAACAATATTCATTAATTCGAGCTCCTTTCTTGGCGAGAAGATTCGTGCAAAAATACATATATGTTGACATCCCGAGCTGTGAAAGATCTAATCCTTGATATTAGCGAGTACAAAGGGTGATACTCACTAGTCCCATTGTTGTTATGATTAAACAACAACCTTAGAATCTGATTCACACATGAACATGATATTAGTGTATCTAGCAGACAAAGCAAGCTTTATCCCATAATAGATAAGTTGCAATTCAGCATTCAAGATAGTAGTGACCTCACAATAGCCTGAAAAACCCATACACCAGTTACCAAGTGAGTTTCTGATGATGCCTCCGGATTGCCAGATTGAGAATTTGATTTCGAATGTACCAATCATCACGGACCACGCCTTGAAAGATTAAATCATTCCCAGATTTCCAGATGAACCAGCAACCAGCAATAGCAAAAAGACTCCCATGATCAGCCAGAGAGTTCCCACAAATCCACTGAGAAGCAGAAGCCTTCAAATTTATTTTGTTGTATAAGTACAATTTCTCTAATATTTAAGGCTAGAAATCACAAGATGGATTATTTTGAGAAAATAGTTTGTAGTCAAATTATGCAATAACTCATTAATTAAGAAAATGTTTAAATCATTTATTAGTGAAAACAATTATTAGTCAGATTTTAGTTACCTTGTGGTCTAATTTTAGATTAGGTAGTGTCTCTTACCTCTGGTAAATCAAAAGGTTAAGAAAAAAAAAGTTATCATTACAAATTTTTTGTTCTTATTTAAAAAAATCAAACTTAAATTTTAAACTAAACTTATTTAAATGTATAATTAAATTTAAATAATTTTTTCAGGAGTCAATTCAAACTTATTACTCGTTTTTTACCTGACTAAATAATATATGCATTGGGTGGGATAAAAATTCTGCGTTCTTATGTTTTTTTCTTTTGAACAGAAATCACAGTTTATCTCGGAACTACAGGACCATAATTGGATTCTAAAACAAAGAGCAAGCCAAACAAATCCAAATTTGGAGGAAGAGAATGGAAAGGAAGCTCACGACATGACACGACATACGTAACGTAAGTAATTGCAGCTTCCCAGTGTTCCAAATGAAAACATAGGATGCCAATGTTTTTTTTTAACTTACATATAGAATTCAACAGGCATGCATCTATTATATTAGGGTAATCTTATTATACTTTTAACTAATCCAAAAATACTTTTGGTATATTTTTAATGTATTTATTATCATAAAAGTAAAAAAAAAACTTATTATTTGAAACAATTTGTTACTGAATAAAAGTGTAAAATATTTTTACACAGTCAATTTATATATTATTTATACATATTTTTTATAATATTTTTTTATATTTTATGAATAAATAATATATGCACTGGGTACGATTATTATTTTAACACTATCATTGGATCATAAATTATTTATAATAAATTTATTTATTTCCTTAAAAATTATACTAAGATAATTTTTTATTGGTTGATTGAGTAAAAAAAAATTACACTTTTTTTGCTACTCTCTCAATACATGTTTACTAAACTTTTTTTTTATATTTTTATGGGACACCCTTTTTTGTATTTTTTTTTCTATCACATTGTTTATTTATTTCATATTTTTATGCATTTAAATTAAAATATATATTAAAATATATTGAACGCGTCACTCAATTATATATTGTCACGAATAATAATTTTTATTTTATTTTATGATATAGGCATCTCCAATTACATTCATTTAAGAATTTCTCTTTGAGTTTTTAAGCGAGTCCGAAATAAATGTTATTATGCCACGCCCCTTTTAAGCAATTTACTCACATTGTACTTGAATAGTACAATCCTTTAATAAGCAATCGACATTTTTATTTAATTTTTTTATCATTAAACTATTCGCATTTAATTGACCTTTACAAAATCAATTTTTTGTAAGGATTTAAAAGATCTAGTTAAAAATTATACTTATTATAATTTCTTATTAATTAATAGTGTAAATTTTTTATACTATAATGAAAAATAAAATATCTTGTTAATTAAAAGTTAAATCTGCCAGTCAGATTCCATTTTCAATTTGTGTAGTGGCGCAAAATAATTAATGAGTTTTCAGTTTCGCACTGTTACAGAATTAGAATTTACTCGGTTTGTAATGTTGTAGCTTCCCGTGACTAGCTGTTTATTCATGATATTTCCTCCGTCGTAAAATAAATATTACATAAAAAAATCTGTTACAAAATAGGTATTATATTTTACTTTTCAATATAATATTAAATATTCTTTTTCACCAACATTTTAATAAATATTACTATAATTTTTAAATCTTTCATTTATTTGATAAGATTAATTATATAAAATTATTAATATTTTTTATTTATTTAACAGTTTTTTTAGTCTCCATAAAATAACCTAAAATAATATAACTTATTTTGAGATGAAGGTAATATTAATTTATTAATTTATAATAATAAATGTTTTTAAAAGATGTGATAGTTTTTGCGATCTTTGAGTTGGAGCTTTGAAATTGAAATCTGAGATGGACACGAGGAATCATATATTCAAATTAAATATCATAATTTTACAAAAGAAGAAAAAGCACGAAAGGGACAAGAAATGAGAAAAATGATAGTAGGAGATTAGGAGTACTTCCGCACTTTGCTGGCTATGGAGACTGTAGAAATTATTTAAGAGATACATATACTCATTTTTTCTTATACATCATGTCTGGTTTAAAAAGAAAGAAATAGAAAAGATGAAATAAAAGAGAGATAAATATTGTAATAGTGTATCAATCATTAAAAAAATTTCAAATTATAATAATTAGTCACAATCTATTATAAATAAAAAATAAATATATCACATATTTCACTTCTTTGAATCTGAGTTATTTTATTAACGGTAACGGACGAAAGTTAATAGTTGGATATATTTATCACACTTTTTTCACTTTTTTGAGGACTAAATTTTGTATTTTCATCTCTCAGGGACGTATTTGTCAACAAATTACACATTCAGGAATAAAAAGTGAATATTTACCCTATTCTTATTCCAGGGAAGACGAAAAGTCAATAAAATATTATATGGCAAATATGTCCCTATGTTGACAATTAGAGATGGTCATATTGACAATTATTTCAGTGACAAATTCGTCCCTCTGTGTCAAGTATGTTATTTTATTAACGGTGATGAACGTAAGTTAACGGTTGAATATATTTGTCGCACTTTTTACACTTTTAGGGACTAAATTTTATATTTTCATATTTCAGAGACATATTTGTCAGCAAATTACACATTCAAGAACAAAAACAATTAATTAATTAATAAATAGAGACAACATTCTAAGCTCTTAAGAGGCTAAATCCTCCATTGTTGAGAGCTTAGCAACCAAACACTCATGATGTAATTTTTTTTCATTATCTATTTAATGTTATTTTAATTTTTATTGTCTCTTTCATGTATCTGTCTTAGGATTTAGGCATTGAGAAATGTTTATCTTTTAAGAACTGAGAAAAGACATCTAAATGATTCATGTCTAGGAATAGAATGATATTGTTTAGTATGTTTTATGCATCTCTACTTCTAATGCAATTTACTTAGTTTATTCTTCAAAGGGATTAGGATAAATATTAGATAAATTAGACTATTTTACTTGAGTGATCGTGATTAGAGTATATGAGTAGATATAGGTAAAAATTGGAATAATATTAAATAAAAAAATCATTAACATTACATCGAGAGTAGTTTTGGTAGGCTAAATCCCAACATATTATTTGCATATTTTTGTATCATAACCCCCAAAATGTTTGTTTTTTTTGCTCTTGCCTGTTTTAGATAGTAGTTTAATTTTTTTGTCAATTTATTTTTTAATTTTTCATCTCTCAAATTCAATTTATTATTTGCTTGAAAATTAAGAATACACCAATTTAAATACAAATAAAGTCATTATAGACTCAACACTTGGACTTTCGTTTTACTTTACTACTTGTGATAATTTGATGCACTTGCTGCATTTAAATTAGGAAATTAAAAAAGTAAAACGAATTCTCTTTTACAAAAAGCAAACTAATCATTTCCTTAAGACAAAAAGCAGCTTGTTTAAGTTTCAAGCAATATTTTATTGGACATGAAATTGTGCACTGCCTGTGACCCATTCTTCTAATCAAGAGCCCAGATTGTATATTTGGAATTCCATGTATCAAATAATTACAATTACAGTGCAAAAATGAAACCTGCCCATTTAATATCACCAATTGTTAACTATGATATACCAACCACAAGAATAGGATAATTAGCATGGATTTTCTTTTTCTTTTTTTAAGCCAAAGGAGACATTTACAAAACGCAACTGAATTAGTGTTTAAGAATAAATGAAGGGTATGGAAGTAGACAAGCAGAAGAGAAGAGAAGCAGAGAGACAAAGTGTCACCCTAAGAATGAATTTGAAAAGAGGTTCTTTAAGGTCCAGCTCCTTTTTGTCAAGGTATTCAGGAATACTGGATAGAACTTTAAGGACAGGTTAAGCTGGCAAGCTGGAAAGAATTGCTTTTCTTTTTTTAATTTTTATTTCTTACAATCTAAATACCTAACATGATGTTGGGCTTCCAATTCCATCCAACCATTACTTAATTCTTATTTCTTTAAGAGCATAAGGCATATGACCATACTTGGGTTGCCTTGCCAGTTGCTACCCATCTTTTGGAGGGAGACTTTAAGACAAATAGATAACCATTTAATAAATGTTGGAGTTTATATAAAAATATATATATAATATTAGGGGATTGCTATTGAACACACGAGCGTCTGAACGCTCAAAACATTAGATTGAAAAGTATCATAATCTGTGTAACTGTGTAAGATTTTGAGTTAATATTAGTAAAAGAAAGAGAGAAAACAAAAACTGTGTGCATTCAGCTCTAGCATATAAATGCTCGAGCTCTTTCTAGCACCCTTAAAAGTATGAACTAAAGAGGATGGTGCATGTTGGGTTAATTTAATGCATATTACTGGGCTAAGCTATAACTAACAATATGAACCATTTATTACATCAAACCTTTACCAGACATAACCTATAGTTACAATAGGATTTAGTTATCTAAAACAAAGGGATATACTTCAAAAAAAGAAAAACAATTATAATCATTGATCGAAAAACAAGTGATTAAAATTTTAATAACTTCACGATTTGCTATATATGTAAATATATTTTTATCACAATTTCAATTGTTAAATTTTTAATTAATAGTTCTAATTATACCTTATCTTTCAAGGTAATAATACCTCAACTTTAAAAGAAACTTTTTTTTTTTAATTTGTGGAGTGGAACCAGTCAACCTGATCCTTCCCTAAGATGTTCGACTCCATCAAATTTCTCACATATTATTCATACCTTTTTTTATCTAATTTTAAATTAAATCTTAAATTAGTCTTAATTAAATAGTTTTTTTTCTTTTCCAAAACCTCGGTATGCGGATACCATATCGAACAGTTAATTAATCTACTTCGAGTTGGGGGCAAGACTACTTTTAATGGCTAAGCTCTTTCGACTGAGTTAATAAAATAATTTTGATTATTTTATACAGGTTCAATTCCCAGAAGGGCTAAATAGTAAGTTCACTGTGAAAAAAATACATGATTATCTTTATACAGTTGAACGCAACTTCATACTACCTACTCAAGGTAAAATACGACTGCCTCTGTTGTCAAATATATATATATAAAAAAAACATCTTTTAAGTTAAATTTAAATATAAATAAATCTAACTAATTCCATTTTAATTGATAATATCTTTCTAAAAATCCATTCATTTAATTATAATTTAATTTTCAAACTCTTTTATATTCATAATATTAAGTTTCAATGAAAACACATTATAGAAATAATCTTATTTTTTACGAATAAAATTAAATGAGATTAATTAACTTTCTTAATATAAAATTAATTAATTTTATTTATATATGAATTCATAGAAAATAGAAATTTTCACACAAGTCAAAAGAAAAAATCCTGCAACTCCAGGCTAGCACACAATAAGGAGGAGGAATAACAAATTTTTTTCTTTTTCCAGAGGCCAATCATACCTACCTAACACCAAAATAATTCTCCCAACTCACCCAAGAAAAAAAAAAAAGCTACACTAGCCAATATGCCATAGACTTTTGACTTTGTGAGCAGCACAATAACGTCAATCTGAGTTATTAAGGATACTACTAGCTCCAAACGTTAGATTTCTCATAAATTACATAAATTATGCTAACGACCAAGACTATAAAGTACAGATAATCACAGATCACTTCAAGCTTTCTTGAACTCATTAAAGCAATTGACCCTGACTAAAGAAAATAAAAAAGCGAATCATTTATGCAGTTAGTTAGCTTTAATTTATTTTACATGCTTCACTAGCTGGTCATAACAAACTTTGCAACGTAATGAATGTTTAAACTGTTAATTATTGATAATTGATAATTTTACAATGGACTAACGAGATACTTTCCAACAGACTGCAAGCCTATAAACAAGAATCAGAATTCTGGCAATCTACATACACAAGTGGTGAACTGATTTGACATCCAAGAAGCAGAGCATTTGAAACCCTTAGGCAATCCAAAAACAAATTGATGCTATACAAAAAATCTATTTCAACCAATCAGCAGCTGCCCTTCCAGCAAAACAACTAAGAATTTCACCAAAAAGAAAACAGAGAGCTTAATGGCAAACTAGTTTAATCCTACAAAGTCCAACTGGAAGCTGGAATCCCTTGTTTCTGGAACCAATCAGGCATGTGGAACTTTTCATAGAGGAAAGGTCTTACATCATTCTGCTCAGAAAGTTGCTTGAGAAGTGGAAGAATGACATCTAGAAGCTGTTACACATCAAAATACAGGAGATGATGGTGAGCAATTCATCAAAGTATCAGACGAGTGATTTATTTTATTTTAAGCATTGGTGGTCTTAAATTTCAATAGCACAGATCTTTGCACACCTGGGTGTCATGTGGTTGCCCAGCAGAAAATGGAATGCACGGAATTCCATTCACCGGTTGCAATACAAAGCTGAAAGGATTATTGTCTACAATAACAATGCGACAAAGATCCTTTGAGATGCAGGTAAGATCCTTGACATGCTCCCGATATTCCCTGCAAGCAAACAGCATTTATAAGAATGCTTGTACAAATTCATCCAGCAGAATCCATTCTGAACTTCAAACTCAAGCACATACACCCCAAAATAACTTTAAAATTCCAGAAATGATGCAGATTATTTAATAACATTTAAAAAACTACAAAGAAAATCCTCGCAGACTGAAAATACTGTGAACAGAAACAATTAAATTTTAAGTTTGTAATATCAATGGTACATACAAACCAGTCTGGTGTGAACAACAGTCGGTTGTTATGGTTTGTTAGCATGATTTCAGCTGTTGAATTTATATTGAGCCCAAAAAGAAAAAGTAAATCCAAATTCAATTGTGACCTTGATTATGCAGAACATAGTTCAGAACTGAGAGAAATGCAAAAGCGTAGAAATTTAATCCCATGCATTACTCAAGTGGTTATGATGGGTAGGGATTTGGGTAGAGCTCTAGAGTTTGGGTGCGGTAACAACTCCAATTATATCAAAAATGAAATCATAGACAAAACATCCAAAAGTCAGTTAGGATAAACTTCTCGACAAATATTTATAGGAAAAGAAAATATAATGAACCAAACATCTCGCGTAAGCTAAAATCATTATATGCACTTCAATTAATGAAGTTTGATGAAAGAGTTATTGAAAAATTTGAGGTGCATAAGTTGATTTTTAACATGAGAAGTTAGATCATTCTACCTCCTTGATTCATTTTATTTTCTTTAGAAGTGCTTAATGAGAAAATTTTCCAAACTGGCTCTATACAGTTTTGTCCCTCTCAAAAAGATTCTGGTAAAACCAACAAAAGAATCAAGACATTTAGCCAGAAAATCCAAAGCATGTAATCCCTCAGGACTTTGAAGATATTACAAAAGCCAGCCAAATGTTTTTTTTTCTGCGGAAAGCATAACAATAAAAATGACCACAAGATGTACCATTCTTTGAGACTTGTATACACTCTACTAATTTAAGTAAGATCACTCGCACACACACACACACACACACATATCTAGTATAAATGATAGAATAATATCATAAACATAAATATATAGCTGGAAAAGAAAAAAAGAAAATTTTAGAAACAATTAAAGAGAATAATTGCTGCACAGTTCTTCTATAACAGCACAAAACTTTCGTCCATTTAGCTATGCAGCACACTGCAGTCAAATTTAGCAGATGCTCATAAGCTCATTCGGTCCAAAAGTGTCCAGCATTATTATATGAATGCAACAAATTTGCACCAAATATCAATTTTTGTGGGTGGTTTATCAGTTTTGTAAAGATTCAATGACCGACCCTCCAACTTATAGAGAAGACAGGCATAGACCATGAAAGCATGGGCTGGTACCAGAAAAACAAGGAATAAAGAACCATAACTAAAAATAAAATGAACTATAATATTAATTCACATATAGTTGGCTGGCTACCAACCATGATGTAAACAGAAAGATTAATTACATAAAACAGAATACTGGATTTGAAACAAGGTAGATGCACTTACGTGCTAATTGTTGAGGGCCGATAAAGTCGTAGACTGAATCGATTTTCCACATCTATTCTGTCAACAAGGGGTCTAGCATAGCCTGTGAGAATTTACAGGCATATGTCATTCAGAAATGTTGAACATAATTCCCGAAAGATGAATATGCACAAGTGCAGCAGCTTAGTATTTTGGGACAAACCTTCAAGACCAGCTGTAAACAGCACCATGTCAGCAAATTCACTGAGTTGCTTTAAAAATTCCTTCAACCCAGGGCGTTCAAATACTGTAACATAATTGATTTTTTTGCCTTCTCCTTCCTTGAAAATCCAACATGATCAAGTGAGGATATAATATTATAGTTGTCGACAAGCAATCAGATGCAAATTACAAAGTAACTTACCTTGTCTATCGATACACATTCCAGCTCAAACCAATTCAAACCACCTTCGATTGCTTGAGTCCGTAGAGCAGCTGGCAAACTTGATGTCTCATATGCACATACCAGTGTTTCATCTAAGTCCAGCACAACCTACAAGTGCACATATAAGATCAAAATCTACATTAGCAACAGGAAAAGAGGAAGCAACAAAAGAAAATTACTAAAGAATGATATCATTAACATTCTTCTAACAGCTCATCAATAGAATACACCTTATACCACTTTTTCATTCTTCTTTTCTGACTAACAAAATAAATTCAAACCGGTATATTTTGCATACCAAATTTGGGCATTTGCAAGTGTGTGCCAAGGGTAAATGTAAAGACATGAAAATTAAAACAAAATAACAACTCAACGAGAGAAGCTACATGCAAATAGCATGGTTGAAACATGTGTACATGAATAAAACGGAGTCAGATTGTGATAAAAACGCAGAAACTACTGTGAGTAGCTTCTGCTTGGACACACGTAAAGCTTGGAATCCAAACATGTGGTAAATATAAATGAGGAAGTTTTCGAAACACATCACCGTATATTACAATTTACAAGCAAACTAAGGAATCAGTACAGCAGACAGCAATATAACAACAAATCATAAATCCCTCCATCATAAAAATCCAAAACACAAGGGGCTTTAAGCTGAACTGCATATGTTGCAACAAGAGTGACTCAACTCTCTAAGGCAAGCAACAGAAATCAGTACACAACCAAACCCAGAGGACAAGCTTCTACAGTCTCATTCCAAATGTCCCCAAACATGAGAAAGACATTTCTAATGTTTTGTCTTCTGCCTTAGATGCTTCCAAAAACCCTTTGAGTTCATGAAAGCCAACCATTTTCCACTTTGAGCAAGTCAACAAGACCATCCCAATAAACTTTATAAATATGCATGTTCAAGTAAAACCAAAACCAAACATGTGGTAAATATAAATGAGGAAGTTTTCGAAACACATCACCGTATATTACAATTTACAAGCAAACTAAGGAATCAGTACAGCAGACAGCAATATAACAACAAATCATAAATCCCTCCATCATAAAAATCCAAAACACAAGGGGCTTTAAGCTGAACTGCATATGTTGCAACAAGAGTGACTCAACTCTCTAAGGCAAGCAACAGAAATCAGTACACAACCAAACCCAGAGGACAAGCTTCTACAGTCTCATTCCAAATGTCCCCAAACATGAGAAAGACATTTCTAATGTTTTGTCTTCTGCCTTAGATGCTTCCAAAAACCCTTTGAGTTCATGAAAGCCAACCATTTTCCACTTTGAGCAAGTCAACAAGACCATCCCAATAAACTTTATAAATATGCATGTTCAAGTAAAACCAAAACCAAAACGAAACCAGAACATCCAGCTAATGTTCAAGTTTAAGCAAAATCCAAACACAAAAACAAGAAACAAGGAAACTAAAAAAAAAAAGGGTACAAAAACAATAAGACAACAACGAAGTTTGAAGTATAAACAAAAGACAAAACAAATCATCCTCATCCCCGAAACACAGATTCACCCGTATAACAGGCACAGTGATCTTTATCAACTACAAACAAGTCTTCCCATTCACCTCCTTAGATATGCAAATTTCAGCATCCTTCTCAAACCCTACTCAGATCAGAGCCAAAGTCAAAAGTTTTTATTTTTTTAAAAAAAAGACACTAAAATCCTGAAATGAAAAACTGAAGCACTAGTTATATTATATTCAACACAAAAGGAATTAACCAATTAATCCTCGAATAAAACACTTTTTTTTTCTTCTCACTAAACACAAAAACAGAGAAAACAATTAAAAAAGAAAAGAAGTGGTTGGTTGCTACGGTACCGTGAGTTTTGGGACGGGATGATCGGCGGGGGAATAATCAAGTGGTGAGATTTCGAGGGCGGAGGGAGGAGGCGAATCGTGTTCAGCAATCTCAACGGAGGGAAGAGGTTTGAAGGAAGAGGAAGAGGAAGAAGCGTTTGAAGAAGAAGAAGAATTAGAAGAGAAAGAGAGTAGAGGGTAGTGACCTAAGGCTCTTATAATCTGGAAGAAGATCTGAAAGAAGAAGGCCAACCAACTCAACAGTGCCCTCCACACTTGCTGAGTCCGAGGCGAGTACACCTCCGCCTGAGTCAACTCGCCCATATTCCCCCAAAACAAAAACCTAACCAACGATCGATCGATCGATGCAAATTGATTATTAATCTCTTGCGTTGCGATTGTGCCGTGCTGCTTACGGGGTGTTTCGATTCTCTCTCTCTTTTGCGTGTGAGTGATTTTCAGAGAGATGTTGTGGTCATGGTGGTGCTTCGACGAGGTCTAGAGAGAGAGAGGGAAAGGAAAAGGGCTACGGAGATTGACGCACGCGCTGCGGTTGCGCGTGAGGTCTTTGGTGGCGCGTTAGTCAGAGATGGCCTTCTAGCTTTTTCTGTATTTTGGATGTTTTTGCTTTTTCTGCGGTCATGGGAGATTCATTGACTACGATTAATAGGGTCGAAAATGGAAATGGCCTTCTTATTAGTATTGAATTTTATTTGTTATCAATAACAATTTTAGTCCTTAATTCGAGAACTTAAACGTAAAATTAGGGATTCTCTAAAAAAAAAATTAACATGAATTTTGGAATTAAATTGATTATTTACTAAAAATTAAAATAAATTGATTTCATAATGAAAACCCTACAAACATTTAAGTTTTAAAGAATTATTTTAATTTATTTTAGGTTTTGTTTGGTAAAATTAGGTGAAAAATGAAAAATAAAAAATAAAAAATTATATGAAAGTTTAAAACTAAAAAGTTAACTTATTAAATTATACTACCAATTATCTATATACAAGCAACATAGTATAAATTATTAAAATTAAGAAAAGTGATGGTTATATTTAATATTATCATAAATTTAAATTTTATCCTGAAAGTATTCTTAACTTTAAATGTGTAGTGATGGGTAATCTCATTTAATATTAAAAATTATAGTGTAAAGTGTAGTAAATAGAGTTAGTAATAAATTAAGGATATAAAAATCATTTAATTATGAATAAGTTTGAAAATTAATCATTGTTATTTGTTGTTAGGATAAAAAAAATACTATTTATTGCTTATATATAAAATGGGAGGTATTAATATTTAGTAAAACTAGCTACGGAAATAAATGGAAATATAAAGTACAAAAATAGAATTTATTTTTAAAAAATGATTAAAAAGTTTGATAAAATATATTAAGGATAAAAAAACTATAAACTAAAAATTAATATTTAAAAAAAATACTATTTTAAGTAACATATTTTAAAATGTTAAAAATTACAAAAAATATTTATTTAGCAAATAGTTAAATATATTTTTCAACTAATAAAAAATTAAAATACCTTGTTTAACATCATCTTATTTTCAAGACTAATATTCCATCAAGATGCAAATTAGGGAGTAATAAACAGCAACATATTATTTTTTATATATATAAAAAAAAAACAACATATGCGGGTAATGTATTTAATTAAATAATGCAGCGCAGGGATGAGGGGACACAAAGGGTGGTAATGATTGATAATTGAGGCAATGTCCGAAAAGGCGCGTGAGGGGGGAGGATGAACGAAAGAAGTAACAAATGATAAATAAAGAATAGGAAGCTATGGCCTATGGGGATAATGAATAAACCCAATAAGAAAAGACAATCTTTGAGTCTTTAAAGAGTCTGTCCTTCTTCTTCAAATTATTAAATTAGAATTTCAGAATGGACTCACAGACACAACACGAGTCAGGATCTCAAAACTCAAAAGATTGTTGCAGCAATTGGTTCTGATCAAATTAGAAACTAAATTAATTTTTTCAACGTTTTAATAACATTTAACTGTGTGCAAAAAGCTTTAGAAGTATGTCATCACATTCAAAATAAATAATGTTGTGACAAGTTAAACTAGTCTTCTTTTTGTTTTTAAAGAAGAAATTTGATATAAATTTACTCTTTATTCATAAACAAATAGATATGAAACAACCTTGGTGTTTTGTATTTTTATATTTGGAAATTAAAAATGATATTAAAAAATTATAATAATTGACGCATGTTATTCAACTAATTAATTTAAATTCCTTTAACACAACTTTAGTGTTTAATTACGGTGAATATGATCTTTAGTTATTCAATAGTTATGGAGAAATTTTCTTTAAACTTTGAAGTAAAATTATCATTAACTAACAAACAATATTCATAGTTTTTCTTATAGTCTTTTTTTTATGAAATTCAAAGTCTGTGTTGGAAAATTGTTAGGTTATGCTTTTCCCCTTTAAATAGTAAAATCCACAATAAAGATATGGTACAATTAGCCTAACATGTACATGATACTAGTTGAATAAGAATAAGTGCCTCATATTTTAGATATCTACAAATTACAAATACTCCAGGTTTTTTTTTTCGTCTTTCTCTTCCTATTGCATTAGTACTAATAAATTCAATCACTTATTTCTTCTTTTTTTTTTTATCTCTCTCAAGATGTAGACACTTAAGGGGTGACTATGAGAAGAATTTGAGTTGCCTTTGGTGAAAAAAGAGAATCATTATTTATTCTTTTGAATACACTTTTTATTATTGACCAAAAATTATTGAAAATTATAAACTTTAAGGGATCTTACTTTTTGAATCTCTTATTTTGTATTTTTAATAAATTTTAATTAATAGTAAGTAAGTGTGTGTTAAAAATAATATTTTAAAAGTTTATTGTTGACACTTCTCCTTAATTTTGACAACAAATTATAATGACTTTTGTATTTCTTATGTTGAAACTTAAAATTTAAAATATACTTATTAAATAAAAATTAATTTCAAAAGTTTATAGTGTTAACTTTTTTTTTTTTACCGTCGTATCTAGTTTAAGTTTTAGGGGTCACCAGGTAGAGCGAAATAAAGTATAAAAAAAATGAATGAAATGAGCAATAAAAATTTGTACAATCCACACTTTTACTTTTTACTTAATTGAAAACTTTCATCTATTTTCATTTCACATTCAAAAAGATAATTTTGTTATTTATAATAATATTCAAAATAATATTTTTTATTGATAAATAAATATTCAATTTTTAAATATCATTTTCTATATACAAGACTAGAAAATTATGTAATCAAATAATTTCATATTTTCAAGCAGAATTGACAATAACAAAGTCTATAAATAGTTGGGCTTCTAGTCTTCAGTAAAGAAAAAAAGATAAAAATATTCATTTATTTTTCAACTCATTAAAAAAGACAAATGATATATTATTTCTTTATCAAATCATAAATTTTATAATATTTATATTTTTTTCTTTTTTTCTCTCTAAGTATTTTATGGCATAATAGATGTTCATAAAATATTTTTCATTCAAAAATTCTCCAAAACGTCACGTGTGTATTACTCCCTCTATACTTATATTTAAATAAAAATAACTAATTTTATAATGATAGTGAGTTGATATTATTTAATTTTATTAATATCAAATAAAAAATAAATTTATTTTTAAAATATTCTTTATTGGAATGTATTATTGTGAATTAAAAAAGTTATTAAAAATAAAATTATAATTAAATGAAAAATATTTTTAAAATAATATCATTAAATAAAAATAAAATTTATTTATATTTAAGATGAACATAATTTTTATTTATTTATTTATATGCAAATGTAAGAATAACTCATAAGTGAAGTAAGTGTTTTCTGTTCCGTCAGTGGTCAACGTTGTTGGTAATTGGATCAGACTTGAATGCAGTGGACAGTGGTGCCATCAAGATCTTTATAGTATGGTCGTTGAAAATCATTAAAATGGTAGATATGCCACTATTTATGACTCAAAACTGAAAACATCATCTTCCTTTTTCGATTAGTACAGCTTCCTTTCTCAATTAGTACTAGTACATTCTTTCTTTTCTCGTGTAGCCTTGAATTCACGTTGCATCTCTTTATATTTTAAATTAATATTTTTTAAAATTTTAATTTATAGTACTCCTTTTGTTATCTTACTTAATATTTGTGTATAAATGACAAAATCACAATTTAGTAATAATTTTTTTATTACTTGTTTATTTTCAAATTTTATAAAATTAAAGAACTAAAACATATATTTTATATTTAATTTTTTTTATTGCTAATAAAAAAAATCTTTCTACTTTTGATATAATATTCTCTTTTATATATATATAATAAAAAATATTTCATTTGTTAGAAAAACACTTATCTCATCAACTCATGATGGATCATTTTATTGAGTTAGGTTATTAATTTTCACGGTATTATTTAACTCATTTAATAAGCAAGTCAAGTTGAATTGACTCATTTTTTTTAAAAAATATTTGACAAATTAATTCATTTCTTGTTTTTTTATAGTGAAAAATGACTAAAATGAGTGAAATGAATAATAAGATGAGATAGGATTCATACTTTTACACTTTATTTTAAGGTGAATTTTAGGGTGAGCCACTTGATAAGTGGTCAATAATGAATCATAATTCTTAATCATTAGATCAATGTTATTACCATAGGTCTATTCACACTAAATCCCCCAAACCCTTGCAACAACTACCTTGACCACCTTTGTCGTGATCGGCGACAACGTTTTTTTCCTTCCTTACCTCCACCTTGTCTCTTTTTTCTCCGACGATCTCTTTAGCTTTTTTTTTCCCTTTCCCTTGCCATGAGGGGTCAATGCGTGGATAGATCCACACCGAAACCAATGCCTCGAAAATCTTACATTTCTATTTTCTTTTAGAGGTTAAAGCGTTTTCACCACAAAGAGGAGCATGGAGAGAAATTTGGAGCTACTAATGTCACTTTGAGATTCATGCATGAACAGATGAAACCGTCAAAGTCTTGCCCATAAATGTTTCCCATTGCGATAATTATTACTCTTGTTCTTAACCCAAGACCTAGATTCATACCTAGATATGTTTGTGAGTGATAGAGAAATGAGCATCAGAGAAGCATAGACAAATAGATGACACTGAAAGGGGGACATGTAGTGGTGACGTCGTCGCCGTCTCGTTCCTCTTCACGGACTTGGCATCTACGTTGGGATTGTATCTAAGAGGTCTAGTCGAGCCCATCTTTTTTTCAACTGTATAGAAGCGGAACAAGAAATTAAGGAAGGGGAGGGAACAAACTAGTGCTCCTTTGGGTTGATAAATGCGACTTTATTAGCTAATGTGGATGTGAATGCGATGGTGACATATGAGGGGCCGTTAGAGAATGGGAGGGGGAGGTGGTAGTTGTTGTTGTAGACGAAGGAGTCTTCATGGAGAATAGAGAGGAGGTGGGAGGGGTCTGAGGTGGGGGTCATGGGTTTTGAAATGCCTTCGACGATAGAGAACAATGATAAAAAAAAATTTGTCAAGAGGAGGTTAAAAGATTCGGTATAAGCTAATTTATGATAATAGATCAATCTAACAACTGACAATTATTGTCCATAATGGATTGTCTTGATAGGTGGTCCAGCGAAATAATGATCATACTTTAAATCAAAATTCTATCTCAATTTATTTTCATTTTATTCCACCGAACACTATTGGGTAAGTAAGGTTGACTTACTTTGATATCACAATTTAGAACATGTTATCATTCTTACGAGGCCATGTCTCTAAGTTGTTGGATTTTATGGGCCAGGCCCAAGCCTCGTTCGAATGTTTACTTGCCAAAAATTGGTCTAGTGGTTCGGTCACTAACACCCCCCTTAATGCATGGGACCAAATGTGGCATCTCATTAAAATTTAGGCAGTTGCTTTGGACACCCAGAATTTTTGTTGGGACACCCAACAACACAGGTGAAAGGACCCTTTCACCTTTTCTTTAAATACGGATTGACGATCCGTATGATTCATATGAATTAATGATCCGTATGTTTTCATATGATTCATACGGATCAACAACCCGTATGAGTTTTTTATAAAAAAATTTGTTAAAAAAATTTAAAATTTTAAAATCCATATTTATAAAATTGCTAAAAATATTGAAAAAATTACACTACAAAACAAATTAAAACAATATTTACAATTTTATTTTTTTAAAAAAAATCTACGGATCAGCAATCCGTATGAAACATACGGATTAACAATTCATAAGGCCATACAGATCAGCAATCCGTATGAACCACACGGATTGCCAATCCATATGTTTTTTTTAAATTATGCACTTCTTTTTCTTCGACGATGAAAAACCACCCAATTTCATTGTATATTCATAAATAACACACGTACACCGCCAGAGACAACAAACGGCCGAAATAGGAGGCTAATGGAAGAATTACACTAAGAGTACGTTTGGATAGAAAATTTTAACTGAAGAGAGTAATTTATCAGAGAAATTGAATTTCTGTAATTTAGAATTCATTGTTTGGATGTTTTTTTGTGAAAAATTTAAAATTTTAGAATTTTAAAACAGAATTTTAAACAACTAAAAATCTAGAATTTTAATTTCCTTCTAAAAGATGAGAAATTGAAATTTTTTTCTTACAGTCTTCTTCAAGAAACACCGTATGAACTCGTGAAACATCGATTAGGTGTGAGCGTAGAGGAACATGTATAACTAGCACACTAACCATATCTTATATTTTTTTTTCATTCATTTTTTTTCACCCTCATAATTTTAATTTTTTTTTATCCAAATTCAAAATTTTGAAAATAAAAGAATTTGAATTGAAATATTTGAAAGTCATAGAATTTAAAATTTCTCAGAATTTTAAATTTCCTCATCTAAACACACTCTAAGGGAGTTAGGTTTTATGGAAAAAATGGCACTATAAAAATGAAAAATGAAACATGCTATTTATAATAAAAAATACACATAAGGATGTTTTCAGCATTTTGAAAATCTACTGGGTGTCCCAGCAAAAACGCTGGGTGCCCCAAGCAAATGCCTAAAATTTAAAAGCCACAAAGGAAGGAGAAAAAAGTCCAAGACATAAGCCCGTTTATCCAGAACCTCAATTATCCCTCAGTCCATTTCTCCTCATCTCATCTCGATGATCCCTCCTCATATTATGATCAAACTTTTATTTTAAATTCTTTGAATGCATATAATAATGAAATTATTTGTGAGTAAAAAAAACTCTCATATCATGAATAATAATAATAATGATAATAAGAATAAATTTTATAATAGACAAATGATACAAATCATTACTTGGATTAATGGGTGGGTAATAAAATGACTCAAAATAAAATATATCATTTAGAACATTAAGTTTAAAAGAAGATTACAGAAGCAGCCTCAATTTAAGTGGGAAAAATGTCTTTATACTAACTTTTTTTTATATTATATAAAGATACATGTATTAATTTTCATTTATTTTAAATGATCCTTTTCTTTACATTTTATAAAATTATAATTATACTTATTTTCATTTATCTTGTTTTTAAAAAAAATTGTTGACAGAATTTTAAAAATACTTATACTAATATATTTGTAAAATCTATTTTAAATTTTATATTATTAATGCTTATCCACAGAATGAAAATTTTAAAAATAATTTAAATAAAATAAACAAGTAAAATAAAAATTTATTTAAATTTTAAAAAAATGAATAAATTTAAAAAATGAAGAAAATTAATGACTGAAATTTAAGATGAAAGAGATAATTTTAATGAAGAAAAATCAAAAGTAAATTAATCTATGATTTGAGTGAAAAAATTGAATATAAAAGAAAATATAAAAATGATTAATAATTAAATTTTAAAAATATATAGGAAAACAAGTGATAAATAACAATAAATTCATTTTATAAGAAAGAAAAAGAAATAATAGAGGATCTTCACGTTTAAGTGAGATTTTTTTTAATAATTATAGAAATAAGGTTTAAATATCTAAATTGATGTCAATCAAATTACTTGAGCCTCTCACCAGTAGACCAATCTAAGAGAACTTACATTTATAAAATAATAAAGTCTGGCATTTGAATTGGCAGCACCGATCACTGAGAAAGTTCCATTGTTTTTGTAATGAAACTATATTAATCCAAAGCCAGTGAATTCATAGAACCCCTGTATTATGTGACATGATGTTAGGACTTAGAACCAAATGGGGTGACATTAAAATGTTATTATGATAACCTCCCAATTCATGGAAGGCAAAAAAATAATGGGAAGAAATTCTGTACAAAGAACAAACTGTAAATCAACAGGCAAAAAAATTATACAGCATGAGACAGTGAATTCACTTGGTGTAGTTTATAAACAAACCAAAATTGTGATTGCAAGCTTTGCTATATGGGGAAAATAAGCTTTAGAGATCACGATTGATGAGGATAACTCCAATAGAATTACTGAACTCTCCACCAGAGAAAGAACTAGTAAACATAGGAAAGCCATGGATGCCTCAGTGCTTGTCTTGCAGTAGGCCTTCTTTTGGGGTTGATGCTAAGTAAGTATCTGACAAAGTCGATAAACGTAGTATCAGTGACCTGTAGGTGCTGCTCCAATGATGACTCTTCTGGAATTATGTACTCCAGTTGATCAGTCTCCTGTGCAATGTGTACAATGTTAAAGATTAGATGGAAAGAACTAAAATGAAATTTAGAAGGAGGATTCAAATTCAAATTATGCTGATGCATGAAAGGCCTTTATTTTTCTTCCCTTTATTGTGCATAACTAGTACGTGTGTATATTCCCCTTTCATTTACTCTACTTTCTCACTCAAAATAGACATACTAATCCATCTGAGCTTTTCCTCACATCAACTTTACCCTTCTCGTTCATATATTCTGAAAAAGGTGTGGATTTTCATTGGCTGCCTTTTGCAAATTTGAAATTGGCCACAATGTGGTTTAATAAGAATATAAGATTCTTTTGGTGAGAGTATAAGATTTAATCAGTGCTCATAAAGAAATTAAGAAAATGAAGAAAGATGTACTGCATTCTTGTGTTAATTAGATCATAGCATGCTCATACTTCTAGAAACAAGAAGAGAACTTTTTCCTGTTTTTACTTTCAAATAAATGAGTCAATATGATCTGTATTCAGAAGCGAGAAGAAAATGTTTTTTCACCTATGATTTCATAAAAAAAAAACAATAAATCTTATAAAAAAAAGGAACAGCTATGAAGAGAAAAAATAGGGGGAACAAACCTCATTTACGTAATAAATATCATATTCTTTGGTGAAGTACTTGTGCGTTTCTTGCCCTTTTACCAACATCTCCATATCAATAGAACCAAACATTCCAATCATGCGTGCTAGAATCATCACAACTGCATCATTTGGAAATAGCACCTGCAGAAGACATAAGAATTCAGGATGAGTAAATATAAAAAAATTCTTTGAAATTATGTTTATTCCTCAATTATATTAGCTTACCAAAACGAAAACCTGATTAAACTATATGAAAAAAAAAATTCCATGCTCATGTTAAAGCCATAGAAAAATATATTTAATGAATATCATAAAAAAGGCAAATTAGAACATACTTCACCAGAGCATAACTCTGCCAAGATACAGCCGAGAGACCATATATCAATCTTTTCATCATATTGAAGGCCTAACATCACTTCAGGAGCTCTATAAGATCGGGATTGTACATATAGACACAAATTGTCTGTTTGGAAGCAACTGCTTCCTAGATCAATAACCTTTATCTCACATCTTCTGTAACTTTTGATTAGAATGTTCTCTGGCTTCAGGTCACAGTGAACAATTCCCAAGCTATGCAAGTATTGCAATGCTTCCAAACATTGGCGAGTAATGAGCTGAATGAAAAGAAGGATAACAACAACCCTGATCATTTAGACAACTCTATATCTGACATGAAGCAATTCTACACAAATAGCTGAATTAACTATCTAACAATGGAAAGGCAATGTATTAATAGAAGCCACATATTGCTGAGGATCATAGGTCTGAAGGATCAAGGGTGCTTTAGACAGCTAAGTTTAGCAATATAAAGACTGAATAAGTAATCATGTGCAAGAGTACAAAAATTATTGTTCTGTTTGAACAAACCTGCAATCTCTTCAACGTAAAATATTCTTCCCCTCCAGATTCTTGCTTGAACTTCTGAAATTCGTACAAGTTTGCTTGCAGAAGTTCAGTTACAATGAATAAATGCTCCTGTGAAGTTTTAATTCAAGGTGAATTCAGACTAAATGGGATGGGAGAAGATATAGTAAGAAATGTTAATAATAAATTTCCACTAGATCATTCTGAAAGCTATATAAAAAGGATTTATTTGTGCTCTTGCTTAGTCCAAAGTTTCCCTGCTAAGCACGTATTATTTCACAAATATTTTGGATATAGCTTGACCTAGACATTTTGATCACTTAATGAAATCAATTCAGCAGCATATGACATACCTGATGGTAGAAATAATCATAAAGGCGCAAAAAGTGGTGTAGATCTGCTGGGTCATGCTTATTGACAAGTTTCAGAAGCTTGATTTCATCTAAGCTTTGATCAAAAAAGTCTTTGTCGTTTTTAATGATCTTCAAGCAAACATCTATTCCTGTCTGAAGATCATGTGCCTGAACAACCCTACTGAAGGCAGCTGAACCAAGATATTCTGTTACATAATACCTTCCAGCCAAGACTGTATTTAGCACAATGGGCAGTTCCTTGTTTTCTTCAAATCCAGTCCTGTATGTGCAATAATGGATGAGAGCAAATTATACTCAAATACAATGCAAGTCTATTTAAAATACCTAAAGAGCCAGAGTGAAAAGCCAAAATTCAAATTCCACAATAAATAAATACTGAGTCAAAATCACCATGCAATTAGTTAAAGCCAACAAAGAAAAAGTTGACGGCTCAACAAGTAAAAGCCAACAAAGTTGCATTTAATTTCAAAATTTACTAATTCCTGATCTCCTACACATTCAAAATCAACTCATTCACCAGCATTAACAGGAATATTTGGCAGAAATGAAAGTTCAGGATACAAGATCATCTTTCAAGCAAACCTATTCTTTCTATGTATAATTCTCAGATCAAATACTTCGTATTCTTCCTCTTGAGTATACTTTAAGAGCTCATCATCAGTAGTATCCTCTCCATCTGCAGTAATCTCAGGATCTTGGCACTCTTCAGCTAATTCTCCACCATCTCGAGCTTTATAGGTGTCAAGTCCATTTGGTAGATCTTTTTGATTAACTTTGATAGTTAAGTCATATGGACCGTTGTACTCCTTACTGCTGTCATTTTTAGTGTAGTAGTCAAAACTTTGATTCACAGTTAGCTCTGAAGTAGAGCCAAAAGAGTTAATGTCCCCAACAACCTTCAAATGAAAACCATTCAGATGGATTTCCTTCAAATTAGGGTATCCGAAGTTTGTAGGATCCAAACTGCAAGAACCACCTGGACTGCTTTTGCAAAATGGAACTTCACAACTACAGGCAACAGTGTGTTTCTCAGCCTTGCCCTCTAATTCCCCTTCAAATAAGTTGTTGTTATCAACATGACAATACTCTTTTGAATAAGTAACATTTCCATCCCTTACAGAGGAATGATTATAAAGGCATGCCTTGTCCATGTAACCACCATTACCATTTCCCTTTAATAGAAATTCTTCAGAGTTGTAAACAAGGTCCAGAGAATTGTCATGCTGATTTTCCGTTTCTGCTGTCATGACAAACTTATCTTCACTTTGACACGCAAAGAAATCCGGCCCTTCAAAACTAGGAGTCATGAAATAGTCATCATCTTTTTCATTATACCAATATGGTTCATTCTGCATTTCAAAATCATGATAATCACGTGCAGTGCCAAACTGAGATAATCTTTCAGACGAAGATGCGGAGTCATTCTGAGTCTGAGACGAGGAACGAATTCCATACGGATTTATGAATTCTGCAAAAACAACTAGGTTTTAGGATGCTCTATTCTCTGCCATAGGTGAATGACACCACTAAACCAAACTGATGTTTTTCTGGAATTACTAAATATATTTCTAACAAAAGTTGAATATTAGCATTTTTGTGTGTGTACGAAACCCAGTATTTTACTAGAGACAATCCTATTCACCCCGGATAGGACCACTGTGTTGAATCCCCTAAGTTCAGATCATAATAACTAGAATTCCTGGATACAGCATATAGCATGCAATCGAGTTGTGATCAACAAAACCAAACACACGAATTCAAATTTGGATGATAAATTTATATGATCCAAATATACAAATTAAAAACATTAAAAGAAAGCATCCGATTCAAGAATAGTAGCTAAACAACACAGTAACTAACTGTTACCGTCTCCGTTACTTCGAACAGAGAGTGATCACCAATCACTGATCAACACATGCAATTGAACATTAGCACTAAACAATTTGATTTGAATTTGAATAGTAGCTTACAACTTTGGAGTACCTGAAGAAGAAACACGAGAAGTGGGAGAACCGATGCTGACGAACTCATCGGAGCTGGATTTGGAGCAGTTGCCGTCGGCGGAGAGCTCGGATAGCCGGGAGAAGGATCGGACTCTGACCGGCGGCGGCGGTGGGACCATGGGGAAGAAGAACTTCTCGTAGTCGAAGTTTCCGAGGTCGTTGTTCTCGATGATGTCTTGTCGGAGAGCGGACTCAGCTTCCGACAAGCCATTCTTGCGCAGAAACTCTAACACTGCTTCGACGCCGTTGGACACAGCCATGGATACGACAAGACCAACTCAGAAACGTTGTTGTTGCTGATTAAGGAGGGCAGTGACATGTGAATTAAGAAACACGGAAGGGACAAAAGCGTAATAAAACGCATGGTTTATGATGTGCATGCTCTGGTAATGGTTGCAGGAGAGAGAATGAAGGTGAGATTCTGCGTGTCTCTCTTTCTCTCTCTTTGTTTTTTTGTGTAAAACATAAGCCAAACGAGGGGTGCCAATGTCTTACCAACTTTGAAATGATGAATAGAGAGAGAAAAAAAGTTTGTGAGAGGTTGCTGTTTGGTGGGTCCAGAGACGTCTTGCATTGTTCGATTTGACACGTGTAGTCATGATGGATGTCCACGTCATGTGACTGTTTTTATGTTCTGTTTTTTTTTTCCTTCTTTTATGGTGAGAAGTCAACATGGCATGGGACCATCGCGTTTTGCTTTTCTTTTTCTTTTTTTCCCTTTAGCGATTTTTATTGCTTTTCATTTCTAGAACGCGTTTTTTGGGTTACCTTCGTAGCTTTTTCTCCCTTTTTTTTCGTTGGGGAGTTCATTCTTTTTCATGAAAATATTAAATGAAAGCGTCAATAAAATTACTTGTTAGAATAATTCTGACATTTTTTTTTATCTTCTAGACGTGGATTATCACTGTAAAATTTTTATATTATAAACTAATTAGAAATTATTCATCGCTAGAAAATTAAAGTTAATGGTGAAATAATTTGTTTATAATTTTTAAATATTTCTAATTAAAAAAATTCTATGACTCCTAAATTAGTGATAAAAAAATAGTTTGTCATTTGATCATTTATTTTTTATTGTGATTTTAAGATAACAGTTATAAAAGAAAATAAATTTCACGGTTTGTAAAGGAATGTTACAATATTAGTGGATGTATTACTTTTTTTGGTTAGACCAAATGAAGATATAGATAGCTATTATTGGATTATGTTCAGCCGCCTTAAAAATCTTCCTTATGTTTTGAATATTCTTCTTTGAGATTTTATGGTTATTTGATTGTAAAACATTTGAAATGAGCAGCATTCAGAATAACTAGACCATATAAAAGTCCAAAATGAATTAATAGAATCAAATCGGTTGCCGATATGGACAAAATGCTTTCGTAAGCAACATGGCTGGAGGCTGTGGCGCAAAGAAACTTCAAGAAGTGGCCATATAGAGATTAGAGAGTAGTATTTTTCTTTCCCGTTTTGCATATATGGATAACTCACCACCCGATTTTAGAATGGATGTGTTTTGGAGAATATGTTATGATATAATTGTGATTGTGATTATTATAAATTAAAAGAGAGAGAGAGAATTCAGAAAGAAGCAAAGATTAATAAAATTAGTAGGACCACATGCACATGTTCAATATTGAACTTTTTTACTAGTGTAACCTACTTTTGATTAGAGGGTCGATAATCAATAGCTTAGATCCACCATTTACCACAAGGTTGTTTCACAATTCTGATAATTACTAAATAAGAATTGTTTTTAACAATAAAAATAGAGTTAAAATATCTTTAAAAATAATTATTTAGTAGTTATTCATGTTTAATTATTAAGAATTGATGTTTTTTTTATGACTTGCAGATATAAAAAAATAAAGAATTAAAAGCAAAAAAATGTAAAAAAATACGAAAAAAGATGAAAATTTTAGCACTAGGCCCAGCGACGCGCTAAGCGCGAAAGCAGACATCTGCGCTTAGCGAGCAGAGTGCGCTAAGCCTGAATACACAGACCCAAGTCTACCCCAGCATAAAAAAAAGTCAAGCTAAAGAAAAATGACACACTTAGTCTCAAAACACTCTAATACACACCTAAAGCATGAGAACTTTTCCTTAGAAAATTCTCTCATCATTTTCTCTAATTCTTAATAAGAATATAAGAAAAGTATGCATGCATCAGTTTTGGGAGTTAGACGCTCGACAAATGATAACTTCTAATAGAACTAAAAGGAACAAATATCATAATAAAATCGATAACATTTGGGAGATAGATAGATAAAATACACTTGTCATCATGAGACGTGCAAGTACTCTAACAAATGTGGGTAGGATAAATTTACCTGATTGATAAAGAAAAATAAAAAAATAATACATCTTAGTCAAACAATACATGTTATAACATTTTCATCCCATTGAATTCTATATTTGATTATTTTGCTTCTTATTATATTCTCTTTCTACAATTATCCGTTATTATTTATTGTTCTATTTATTTATCTTTTACCTCTCTTTATCTCTTTTCTTATAAATTGAAAATTATACAAATACAAAATAAAGTTCCAGTAAAAATTGAGACTCGAACTTCCAAGTTTTTACTACTAAAACATTCGATGAACTTGCCAAACTGTTAACAAATTCTATATACGGAACTGAGTCGCCACCCACTCCTTTCTTTTCCAGGTTGATCAATCACCACACCACACTCGCCATGGCTCGTAGAATGATTAACCTCTTTTCCCTCCTTTCATTTGTTCCCTTTACAATTATTGTTGTCCTCACCCTCCTTTTTGTCTTCTTTTTAACCCTTTTTTTCTTCTATTTTTCTCTCTGGCCCTGGACAACATTTGAATTTCAAACGAGTTGCTCGTTAGTGAGGCCACACACGAAACATGCCAAGTTCTTAAAAATATGTCACTTTTATGTTAATTTAAGAGGATAAGTGACAAGAGGTTGTACATATATTGCATGGTTGAAGCTCAAAGCATATAACGTTAGCGTAACTTCCAAATAAATGTAACAGGTGAAAAATTTAGTGTCAGTTATGATTTGTGAAAAAAGTGGTCTAATTTATAACATCAGCAATTCAGCATCAATCTTTAGATTTCTTCTATAAATTGCACAAAACCTAGACTAAATATAGGCAGTAATCCATAAATGGGGTGCCAAAGTTGTTGGCAGTGTTCTTAGGTTAATAGTATTAGTATGTAACTTCAAGGTTCAAAAGCTCATGAACTTCAAAATATAAACAAATAGGGTGCATAAATGCAAATTTTGTTATGTTACTTGTAATGTTGGAAAAGGGTTATTATTCTCCATTGTCAATATTTGATTGTGTCTTTGTATGGACAAGACCCCGACCTAAATGGTCAAGTAGTATAATGACATAATCCCTAACAAAATAATTGACTTTTATTTTCTCTCACTTTTTAAAACCTAGAGCATTTCAATTAGGGGCCATGGGAATATAGTATAACATAACTAACGTATACACAACAAAGAAAAATAAACAATTGTTTGAGTCGTTCTCTGTCCCTCAGATCCATTTGAAACTGAATATTTTAAAGCGCGTAGAATCATTATTTATGATGATAATTTTTTTTTTGGTTTTATAATTCCGTAAATTAATTTATGTTGCTGATAATGGTGGCTTTGTGCTTAGTTAATACTTAATACTTTACTAGCTATCATGATTCCTGAATTCCCTTGTATGACTACAATAATGATTATCAACATTGGAGGTATCTTAGGATGCCCATGTTCTGAAGCACCTTGCGGAGATTGAGGAGTGGAAGAAAATAGAGCAAAAAATTGATAGCTTCCTAATCCCATTCAAAATGAAAGTGACTCAAGGAATAGTAGAAGACCAACAAAAAAAAAAAAATAGAAATAATATTGGGTAATAATTGCTGCTTAATGTCTAATCACATATTACAATTTTGGGGTATAGTTAATTAGTTATCATCATGACCCCCCTCCCTCCCTTCCCAAGTGATGAGATCTAAGAATGGATCACTCCTAATCGACTATTGTATAAATTAGAATTATGTTTATTTGCGTTTTCCCTAAGAAAACATTATAATAATTATTTAATTTGGTGACTAAAAACTTTAAATATTTTTTCAACGCTTTAACATATCAAGTTTTAAAAATTATATATGTAACTATATGTGTAATAAAATCACCTTTTTTTATACACATGCAGAAGAAATTAGATATATAAAATTTCCCCAAAAAGTTAATTCAAATTCAACATATTGAAATGAAATTGTTGAACGGAAGTTTTACATAAAAATTTAAGGGCCTGTTTGATTTCATTAAATGTTTTGTGTTCGTTTCTATTTTTATTTTTAATGATAATAATAAATAGGAAAAATTTTGTTATTTTTTTATACAAATATTTAAAAATTAAAGTAAAATAAACATAAGATAATACTTTTTGTAATAAAAATGATTTTTTTCCATATTTTTTCAAATCAAATAAAGGTGAAGGTGATGGTTGGGAAACTGAAGGCTTAATTTTGAAGGCCCAACTCAAAACGTAAACATTTAAAATAAATAATGCCCCATGAGTTGAATTTACATATTTTGATCGAGAGTTACTATTCACAGCTATCGGTTTCTATTTTCACCTCCACTTGCTGAAATTTTTCTTATTTCCGAAAATATGATTATGTTGTACAATTTATACAACAAAATCATATTTTCATTTCATACTTGTTGTGCTCCTCTTATTAATACATTAAAAATATGTTTTCATTGGGTATCTAATGAAAGTGTATAATGAAAATGTGTTTGCCTGAGATATCTTGGTGAGATACACAACGGAAATGTGCTTTTATGGTGTAATTTTGTTAGACACCCAACGAATGTGATTTCATTATCTCAGTAACATACTGATAGTGGGTCGACCCATTATGACCATAGTAGGTCCATTAGAATGACTTCCAGCCCTTATTGCCGAAAGACTTCCAGCAGATATGAATGGGCCTTTTTATCATTTAGTTGTTGTTGATTTTTATTACAGTTTCCCAAAAGTTACCCTAGCTAGGTATATTAAGTGATTTTGTATTCCTGAGACTTATTATGAAATGAATTGTGCATCTTTTTCTTAGTAGTTGTAGTGTAGCCTTTACCGTGCTTTACCCTAATTTAGCTAGTAGCTCTTTATCACATACACTATAGAGTCCCATTTCTGTTGTACACTTTTATCAACGAAAATGTGTTATACAACAGAATCACATTTCCGTTGAACAAATACATGCAAAAAGAAAAAATGCACCTCTCACAAAGGCTATGAAGACAAAGAAAGAAGGTAGTGGGGAAAAAAGGGTAAAGAAGTGAAGTAGGAGATGAGGGTGTGAAGATGGCAGCAGGTGAAAGAGAAGGAGGAGGGGTGGGGGTGTGGGAAACTGGCAACAGGGGTAGTTTCATCCTTTAAACTAAATCTAAAAAAGAATGGGGGTGAATAGTAGTGTCATGGGTGAGAATAACAACTCCCTTTTTGAGCTCATGAGGCCCAAGTAAGTTTCAAACATTCCAAGCAATATTTTAACGGATTTTCTTCTTGTACCCAACACCATTTCTTCTACACCCAACATTTTGAGTGAAAAACTAATTTTGCTCCTGATTCATTGACGCTTAGATGTGAAGTATGGATTCCCAATCTATATGAACCTTACGGATTGCAAATCCGTATATTTATTAGCACAAATCGAAGTTGTAGAAAAGAACTAACATCCTTTGTCATTACACTGTAACACTAACCACGAACTACCAACGAACCACCGCGGCAATGCACCTCGACCAAACCAGCCACAACAAAAAAGGAGGAGCTCCACCAAAACAAAACAAAAATGAATGGTGTATGAAGAAAATAAAGAACAAACATAGGAAGAAGAATAAGTTAACATGGGTAATTTTGGAATTTTAAAAAAAATGTTGAATGTAGAAGTATGTACGGTATAGGAAGAAAATCTCATATTTCAAATGCAACATGTTCCACTTCATTTGTATGTGATGGAAGCCAGATGTCTCCCACATCTGTGATTTCTGTAACCACAGATTTGGGCTTAGGAATGTGCTCCTCTCCTACCAGCAATCAATCTAAGAAACCTTCCACTCAATATACAATGGAGCCTCCAAAGGAAATCTCAAGTTCATTTTCTTCAAAGTTTAATGTTGCTGATGGAAATATCTTGAAACATCCATCCCAGCATTTAACCTTTTTTTTTTTTAAAAAAAAGACTTTTGGGGACACGTTGATGCAAGAAATCCCTAAATTCTTTTTGATGTCCTTACCAAGAAGGTTAGCTGGCAAGATGAAGCCTCAAGTGTTATCAGCAGAACAATAGCTGGCTGCCATGCAAAAAGGGTTGGAGCAAATCAAAGGGGTGATGTGTGGATGAATTTTGTGGGGCCTGATAGGAATGGTAAAAAGAAAGTTTCTGTTTCTCTAGTTAAGTTCTTGTAAGGAAGCCGGGATAATTTTTTTATGTGGATCTTTGTTCTGAAGAAATGAGAGGATGCAATGTGAAATTCAGAGGGAAGACTACTCTTGATTTTATTGTGGGTGAGTTTTGCAAGAAACGCTTCTCTGTGGTCTTCCTTGAAAATGTAGACAAGGCTGATGTGTTGGTTCAAAATAGTTTGTCCCAAGCCATCAAGACCAGAAAGCTTATTCACTCACACCGAGAAGTTGGTGTAAACAATGCAATATTTGTGACTTCTTTCTCTGGTCACCAAGCAAAGGATCCTTACAACTATTCTGAGGAAAGAATAGCAAAGGTAAAAGTGACGCCTATCAAAATAGCAGTTGAACATGTGAGTGGAGACATCAGAAGCCAAAGAGTTAGTGTGGCTGATGGTTCAATAGAGAGAATTTCCAATCTAGTTTTAGTAAATGAACGTAAGTTCATTGGTCAAATGAATTTTATGATCAGCATTTAATCTCAGACACGGCTAAAACAGCACACACAAAATCAAATTGGTATTTAGATTTGAATCTTCCAGCTGAAGACACTGAAATGGAAGATGGAAACTTGGAACATGCCTCAACTGAGAACCAAAACCTTTGGTTGCAAGATTTGTATGACCAGGTTGATGAAACAGTGGTTTTTAAACCTTTTAATTTTGATGAACTTGCGGATAGAGTGGTGAAAGTTATGACAAGTAGCTTCCACAAAACTATTGGATCAGAGTGTGCATTACAGATAGTGTCAGAAGTCATGGACCAATTGCTTGCAGCTGCATATGTCTCAGACAGAGGTAAAGACAATGAAAATTGGGTAGAAGAAGTTCTCTGTGGAGGATTTACAGAAGTACAGAGAAGGCACAACCTTACTGCTAGTTCCATTGTGAAACTTTTTACATGTTCGCATCAAGCATCAAGTGAATACCTTCTTCCAAGTATTACAATGGAATGAATTCCTGTTAGAAAATGTTGCTCCAATTTGGATGTATAATTTAGCTGTAGCACATAGTTAAACTTATTCTAGCCAACACAACTATAATTTTTCTGTTTTTTTTTAATCTAAATGACAAAGTTATAATTGCAAATACTATGTAATACTCAGCTAGTGGTTTGTGTGATTTTCCTTGCATAGTAAAATCAATAATCTTCTTTATACTGAAGGAAAAATATAATCAAATGTCTTCTAGAATCTTGTAACAAAAAAATACCCCTATTTCGATCGACAATTTTCTGCCGTTCGACTTTTAAAAGTGAAACAATTGAACCAAAGACTAGTCGCTAGCCAAAGGACATTAAATCATGAATGAAAGGGATAAAATGGTATGCAGTAATATGAAATGAAATCTGCTTGATTATTCTCTTATTCATTCTAACCCTTTTTCCCCTTGTATGCTTGTACAGAGCGAAAAATCTTAAAATTTGAATAATTTGATACGTATTTTTTTTTTAAAGTAATGATGTGTATATAATAAACAAGGAGGGCACTGAAGCCTTACAACAACAACAATGTACAAGATGTGATACTTGTTTGAGATCATAGATAAAAACTTTTTTCTTACTTAAAAATATTTTATTTATTAAAAAGTTTATGGTTAATGTTTAATAAGAAATATTTGTTATTTTAAATCATTCTTTATTTTAATATTTTACACATGAAAATAATTTTTTCATTAGTATATATAATCCAATCATTTTTAAATATATTTAATAAAATTTAACTTTCACTATTTTATTAATAAATTTAAAATAGGGATAATGATACAAAATGAAATTTTATTATAATTTGATTCAATATTAATATAATTACCTATTTTCTGAGTGATTGAAGTTCACATCTTAAAAAAAGTTTTCAAGGTTAAATGATTCTTAAAGTTTTATGCGAAGTTTTTAATTAGGCACTTATAATTTAAAAACTCTTAATAATATTCTTAGAACAAACATTTTTATGTGCTAAGAAATAACATTCTTAGATATAATATTTCTAGGATGTGATTTCCAAAAATGTAAGAAGATTCCATTAAATAAACACTCTCATATAGTCAGGTAGTCACATATCTTTTTTTTTTTTACTGAATATATCTTTCTTGTCTTGTAATAAGTGTTTTATGAATTTTTATGTCAAATTAAATCCATTGTTCTCTTTAATTGGTCATCAACCCAAGAATGATTTTAAATTTCCTTAATTATTTTACTCAATACTTAAATTTCCACAAATTAATGTTACATATAATAATATATTTCTAAATCATCAATAAATTAACATCGATTAAAATAATTTAAAAATAAAATATAAACATTTATATATATATATATATATATATATATATATATTTATAAATGTATAATTTACGAGATATTTATTAGTCATAAGAAAAAATATTAAATGCTATTTTCATTTTTAAACGGAGTGGATTGATTAACCTCATTAAAAAAATGAGCAGCTTTCATTTTCAAACTCGTGCTGTTTGACAAAATTTTCACTTATTTTTAAAAATTATTTCTGGCGTGCGTGTTAGAAACAACTGCCTCAAAAACACTTATTTTTAGTTGCAAGTGACGGACCAACTAAAATCATGTTTGTCCACTTGACACGCACTGAAGTTACCCCTTATGTCTCCAAATTCTTATGCCTCGTCTTCCCCGCCCAAAGTATAATTAATATCATTCGCCAATTGGCAATTTTATAACCTCTAGGGAATTTCAGTCAAAGAGCTGTAAGCTGCAACAAATTTTTTGGTAATATACTCTTTGAGACTTGTAAAAGAGCTTGTAACAGTTTTTTTTTTTATCTTGTGAGAATCGAAAACAGTTTATCCAGATAATTATGAAGAATTAAGAAAGTAATATGAATTACTAGGTGAATAAGTGAATGTCTGTGTGCATGAGTTCTAAAAATGGTACTTCCTTCATTTAAAGATGATCAATGTTTTAACATTTTAAACTTTTAATGGAAAGGATAAATTAAAATTTTCTCTCTAAAAGTAAACAAAAGAAATAAAATTATCTTGATGAAATATGTCATGCAATATGAGTACTGTAGAAAATTTATATTAAGGAGGGGCATGTCCCCATGGAAAACTACAAACAAATATTTCGAGGCATAAACAATCCTATAAAATCTTTCAGCAGAAACTGAAGGCAATCTGCAAGTGGATTACAAAGAAGATTTAAGCCAAGGTCCTCTTTGTGAGCTTAACCGGCTACATGATCTACTAACTAACATATGGATCTCCCTAATCCTACACATGTAGTATGAGTTCCTAATCCTTATTAACTCAGTGACGAATTGCTTTCACTGTAGAATTAGAACATGGTAGAGAATTCATTGTAAAATTAAGTTTGAAGTAAAAATAATTTTGTCAATAGATCAAAAATCTTATTTTTATATTTATTTTATTTTTATCCGTTAAATTTATTATCATATTTTCAACTGTAAATCAACATCCATATCTCGAGATCGAGCTAAGACATAAGTACTAACAAACCGGACCACAACACATGCATGTGAATCACATTCCACCAATTCTTTTTTCTGGCAACTACATTATATTCCATGTTCTTTCCAGGCCTGTATAAAGACCCCACAACGACCAAAAGAGTTGAAGAATTCAAATTAATGTACATTGAATATATACATGCAATATGTATATTGGATATATGAATGTAGCCGATTAGCCACTTAACTAACGACATCATCACTTTTAATTCATATAAACTAAAATTAATCAATAGACCAACATAACTAATTAAAGAGTCTTACTAGCTAGTACTTTTAACATAATTCAGCCGGCAATGCAAACAGGAAGTTAACACATTAGTTGTGATTTTTGAATTAGGTTGAAGTTGAACCCCGGTATACATTCTAACTTAATTTGTCCAACATGATAGTTACCACCCTTAATATAAGCCATTAAAATTTGGCCACTCGATCCGTGCATGTGCACTGTGTTCCCAGTAGGGTATGTAAAGAGCTTTTTCCTATTAATTACTTACATCTGGTGACTGACTTCTCTAATGTGATTGAATGGCTAAATTTTAGACAATGACAAGAGCAAACCGTTTATCCAATGTACATTATTTTTTTAAGGGTCTCGCGGGCTAATATTTTTAGGCCAGTTAAAGAATTAAAAAAAATATTTATCGTCTAAATTATAGAACATAAAAAAAATTATGAATAACAATTTTTTATCTTTCAATAAAAATATTTTTACTTTAAATTTTTTAATTAATATTTTTAGGACATTGATTAATATTTATCTTTTTTAATGAACTATTATCAACAAGAAAAATAGCAACACAATTTTTATAATTGATTGAAATTTATTAAAAATTATAATTTTTATAGGTTTCACTTGTTATTTAATGAATTTTTTTATTTTATAATTTTAAATAAATTTTAATCAATAATAAAATGTGTCAGAGGAAATGTGTTAGAGAATATGTTAATGAGATTTGTTTTTATCACCAATAATGAAATTTTAAACTAACCTCTTTCTCTTCGTTGAGATTGATATGTAATCAAAAGGGACGAAAATTATGTCTAATATGTTGTTAATATATGGCAGTAGCGCTACCTTTTCAAACTTCGCGTCGGCACCTACCTAGCACCTCTATTAGAATTATTAGAAATAAATACTTCACGACATAATGGACGAAAATATAGTTAATCAACATATCGCTTTCATGTCTTAATTTTCGTTATTAAAGGTACTTAATCTGCCACTTGTTCCATCACACAAATGGAACAAATTGTGTAGGGAAAGATCAGAATCCAAAGAAGGTAATACTTTTCTTACTTGACAAGACGAATGAAAGGTTTTACCCCACATAAACGACGGCTTGGATAACCATGCATTGTTTGTCCCTCAATTTTATGCCATGATGCCGACATTAAACTACCATTCAGAGTTCATCATGCAGAGGCATTAGAATGCTAGTTTAGTTCTCGACCCTGCACGTTAGGAAGAAATACTATGAATCACGGGAATGCTATGCTGCTGCTAGCTACAGTCATTATGAATTAGATATGCTATGTTCTCTTCTGTCTTTGGGAACCATTTGGAATCCAACAAAGTAAAGAAAGAAATTAGAATGGCATAAATGAAAGAAATAAATAATACTAATGAAAAGGGCATGGTCAACTCCACACACTGCATCCTCTTCTCCCAATCTTAGTTCTTTCCAATTAAGTTTGTAAATATGTTCCATTTGTGGATAGGTATAGTTGAATTTTAATGTAGTTTAATTTCATCGTTCCACAAGCAATATATAACAGCAAAACTTGCTCACTTGATATGTAATAAAATGTATTAATTAAATGCATATTTGATTTTCAAGTAAAAAAGTACTTTTTGAAATAAAAGTAATTTTTTCAAATGATCATAATTATTTTATTTTTGTATGTTGGATTTGTATTAGAACACCAAATTCAAAGATTTCAAATCATGTCAACGAAAATTGATTCAATTGATAGGAATAGGATAAAAATGCATTAATTTAATAATTTTGGTTCTGTTTATCTTATTTTCCATAAATAAAGTTGTAGTATTAGTTACTTGTTAAATCCTTGAATGACTTATAAAACACAAAACAAGCGTGAAAGATTATTTTTCCCATTGAAACAAACGTCCGTCAAACGTTAAACTGTATTCTAGAAAAATCAAATACACATTAGTAAATGATAATATAAATTTCTGTAGAAGTTTGTGGCATATCTTTGCCTCTTTAAATAATTTATTAAAAAGAAAAAGTTTCGAACCAATATAATTAAACGATCCTATCATGTGTACGTAATCCCAAATGAGCAATTCCAGATTAGGGTGACTCACTGCCACTATGAGACAACATGAGTGGCCTTTTTAAAAGAAATCAGACAAAGCGTGTCACTATATGTACAGTTTCAAGCACGTGACTAAAAAATGGTTGTGATTTGGATTTTTTTATGATGAAAACCTTAATAAATAGTTGACAATACTGACTTTTGAGCATGATGGGGCTCTAGAATATTCAACACAGTTACACTTGTTTTGTTGTGAGATAAAGCTCATTCGATCGTGACAAGAATTTATTAGGCAAGCATGTGGGTTTTAATTTAAGAACAACTTTTGTCAATACTAAGTTAGGAGCAGTTAATTAATAACTCACCTTGTTGAGCAGAGGTTTAACATTGGATACTAGATTTTTTATTTATTTATAAGAATGAAAGATAAATATTAGATAATTTATAAAAATTTATATACAATGTGATTAATCAATTGAATTAAATTTCTTAACAGTTAGAAAGAACCCATCTGTTAGGATTCATGAGAAATGAGAAATTATTATATGATTTGAAACTATTATTTATTTATGATCATAGTTAATTTTTATATTATATACAATCAAAATTTTAATTTTTAAGAAAGAATTAATATACCTCAATTACTTGTTAGGTATACGGTGATCTATACTAAAATTATCTATAAAAAAAAAATCTTATTTCATGAATCCATCGATCCCCCCCTAAATAACTGCAGACAATCATCTGGAGAATCTCGATGTGTCATACAATTTATATTGTTCATTGAGAATCTGCAACTTAACCCCTCGCCCTCACCACAGATAAGAAAATAAATAAAGAAATGAAAAACATTTGTCTTGTATCAAATGCGATGGAGGAAATTCGACATCCCATTTCCACGTATTAAAAAAGGAATATTAATTTCTTTAATAATTTTCATAACTATGATAAAGAAATGACACATGCACGAAAGCGAGCATCAACTTGTGATATTTAGAATCAGATACATCACAAAGACAAAAGGTTATATGCTCGTGAAAAAAAGAGTCAATTACAGTTGTCATTGTTGAAAAAAAATTGTCTAATAAAAATTGATCGAAGTATTAGTATTATGAATTTAAATTAATAATAAGTTGTGTCAAATTATGATTTTTTTTTCACGTTGAGAATCATCATTTCTAAAAAATATGAATCTGAAAATCATGATTTCTAAGAATAATGAAATTTATTTGGTTAGTAATTAAGATTAATTCTCATATAAATTTTCTGTGAACAAAAAAGTAACATATATAGTAATTCTACTACAAATTTTTATTATTTAACATATTAAATAATGAATTAATAAGAGTAACAAAACATTTTTATAAACTTGTTTTTAAATTTAAAAAATTACATTTTCACTTTTTCCCATGAAAATATTTTTGTTAGAAATGTAGTAAAACAATTCCCGATAAACATGGTTTCCTGAAAATGTTATTTTAAAAAAATTAAGCATGGAAAAAAAACATTTTCATGAAACAAAAAAATATTCTTATACCAAGCATCCCTTAACGCTTTTTGTCATTGGACAAAATTTTGACCGATTAAGTTCTCAAAAAATTTTAAAAACTCAAATTTTAATCCTGTACATCTATATAAAATAAAAAAAAATAATGTGATTCAAACTTTGTTTGAAAAACTAAAAATTGAATTTTTAAACAGTTTAAAGACATTAATTGGTTAAATTTTTATTTAAAAACTAAAAACTTTAAGAAAAAAAATTAGAAAACATTAATCCATCAAACTTTTGTTTAAAACTAAAAAAATAAAATTTTAAAAAGTTTAAAAATTAAAAACTTAATCAGCCCGTCAAAATACTAGTATTCATAAAATGTCACACACAAAAGATATTTTCACACTTCTTTTCACAGTTAGATCAATCATCAATACATCTCCCCCGGCCTACCCATATTTCAATTTTCAAGAGACTAGTCTCTTTTAATTAATCCCCATTCTTTCTATCTGTTTTTTTTCTTCCTATAATGCAAACTCAATTGTGTTATTATTGTTTTAGATGGTGACTCACGAGCGTATCCACCTTAGATCAGATCATCAGCTGTTTGAAATCTCCCACAAACGTCTCAATCAAAGTATTGTGCTATGTTTTTTATTGTTATTATTTTCTTTTTAATATATTAAGTTTGTTAATTAGTCTGGTCTAAACATCTTGTTCTCATGATTAAGCGTTGTGTTTTTTTTCCAAGTACATGAATGTCTACCATTCAAGCCAAAGTGTGTGATGAAAATATCCTGATTGAATATTGGGTTTATTTCATGAGTTTGCTTTTTTTCCTAATCATTGATTGATATAGAAATCACCTTCTATAAACTCAGAGAAGACGTTAATATTTACTTATTTCGTGAGATTTTATTCTAATTGATTGCCACTATCGGATGATCATTCATGATTTTGGGTGGCACACGGGAAGCTCAATGCCATGAAAGCGTGGTAGATCTGGTTTGATGCCATATGGAAAGTGGTTTTTGTTGGCATGAGATAGATTGTGCTCATTGCGAAGCAAAGATCAAGTTCTGAAATCATCATTTTTGTTTTTTTAATGAAGGGACTTACCTAAGTTGGCCAATCTTAAGGAACTATTAAGTTAGTTAGCAGTTCAACAATTAATATAACATAAGTATTTCACTCTTCCTTTGTTGCTTACATATAGCAATTCAAAATCCCTAATGTGTAACTTTTTTAATCGTTATGCAAGTCCTTAGTGATAAAATATAGAATTTTGCTTGATACGACAATCTATAGTGTTGGTTTGCTTGATAAAATATAGAACTTTTTTAATCGTTAGTACCTAACATAAGTATTTTATTTCTTAGCTTTTTCGCCCCACTTGGCTATATCTTTCGGTGGTTACTTCATATTTATCATTCTATGTTGGTAAATATTTATTAACCACCTATTACATGTTGGTGGGGCTGAATATGTAAGTTTTATGGGTACATCTTGTATCCCTTTTAATATTATTATACCTTTGCCTATAAAAAAAACTGACAATCTATATATATATAGTATGAGAATATAAATATTATTTTTTTAAAGGATGAGAATACAAATAACACTCTCCTAAAAAATATTTATTTTTAAATAATGCCGGAGACAATGTAGAAAGAAAAAAGTAGTGGAGTTCAATAATTAATTTAGTGCATTGAATTTGAAGCAGGCTTGTCAAGCATTGCATCATACAATTAATACAGTACATACTATTACTATATGATACAAATATTGCCCCTAAGATTATGGTGCACTTATCACCGTCATCTGTTGGGAATGTGGGGACACAAATCTCTAATAATTACAAAGCTATAGGAATGATCTTTGCGGACCTCCCAAATTCATCCATTAACATAAACAGTTTTTCCACATCAATTTCATATCTATATTATCCAATTGCTTTTGTGGTTTAACTATTAGGCAATTTGTTCAGACAAGTACATATCTAGGAACAGGATTTACAATACTATTAATTATATAATATTGCAAGCAATGTCCTTGTTGATAACGATATATCGATCATCTTGGAGATTTTAACGATTCCACATGAGATTTTCCGCATGGTCCTCTCAATCTAATGAAGAGCCTGTATTCATCAAAGGTCATGGGCGTGTAGAGTGCAGGTTTGTCTGGCTTTACCAATTCCTTTACTGGTTCAATGGGTATGTCACTTTTGGGATTGTAGAAGAAGGCTAGGGAAACTCTCTCTTTGTTTGAATTTACTAGCACCCTGTGCTCCACACTCTTGTAGTTTGCATTGCTTAGAACCTTGTCAAACAAAAACTAAAATAAATTAGTATGATTTTCTCATTGATAAGCTACATACTAAAGATCTAACATTGAATTTCAACTGGAAGTAACATGGTCATGCAAACTTAAAATCGGAGACAAAAATCTACCTTATATGTTTGTACCGCGACATTGCTTAAGCAAAAGCAAATATATATCCCTAATCTATAACTATTATAATGATAATTATCTTATTTAGTATACGTATTCATTATTTCTAATTTATCCTCAATTATTTTTTTCATTACTATCTATCTAAAAAAAAAGCAAAAAATAATATTATCATTCTCAAACGCCTACGACATACTTAATTGTCTCACTATTACACAAATCTCAATTGTTTTGTAAATAGCCAGACACAAAGTGCCTCATTTTTGCCCTTAGCCTTGGCTTATATAATGATCTTAGCAATATCAGTGTCATTTGCACCATGACTAGCCAAATTTTTAAAAAAAACATCACTAATTCGTGCGGTAGTTGGTACCCTATTCTGTCATTTTTTTTCAGTCACGATAACGTCATGCACTCATTAGGTGTTTATTTTATTTTGACTTAGTACATACCTCATAAAACTTTAATCAATGTAATGTCTATTTTGAATTTTTTTATTAAATATAAATAAGCATAGATTATAGGTATCTTAACAGTACTCTTTTAGTTGAAGTCTCAATTATTGGAGCGTGCTCTAACCTTTTGTAGTAGTCAACATAATCTAGATATATTTCATCTTATACAGTCATGATAGGAATAATATTTTACTAGGTGCAGTGTTTGGTCTTTTGAACATCGTCAAAAGATGCAATTATGTACTAGCTAGTTATAATTGGTAGATCATTGATCATAGCTTTATATGATGAGGGTATGATTGGTATGAAGGATAGAGTTTCAGTCACAAACTTAGGAAGGTAAAAGCACAAATGAGCTTAAGCAATGAAATCATTTGTTCAGAAATGTCTTGTCAATAAAGAAAGACCTTATCCCTATAATGCTTTGGCCAACAGGCCAAATGCTATCTATTTTTATGTGTGCGCGCTGATTCTGCGACAGTGAAAAGAACATTCTTTATAATTAAGATCTCTTTCAAGTTTCAATCAAACTATCACTAATAAAAATTATTTTACTACTAATTTATAATAAAACATTTATCAATAGTTTCTATTATTAACAGTTATACTAATAAATAATTTTATTAGTATAAGAAATTAGAAATTATTATTAATCTGCGTTTTAAAATATAGAAAGATCTATAATTAAATATTAATGTATAACTATTTTACCGTGTGTTCATATATAATATATTTTTTCATTGAATAAAATAAAACCCTAAATGAGATCACATGCATGTGTGTAGAAACATTGAAATGGCCACATCCGTCAAAAAATCCGACGAATTAAGGACAAAACTAAAAAAGAATCAACCCTCAACTTGTACCCTCATGTGACAGATGCATGTATCATGAATTTGTAGCCAAAGATTCCATGAGGATAATTATGGGAGAGAGAGAGCATTCACCTGAATTTGGTCTCCAATATTGACAATAAAAGCATGGGGAAGGGGCTTCACCGTAATCCAATTGTTGCCTTTTCGGACTTGAAGACCAGGGACTTGGTCGTCAGAAAGTAAAAGTGTCATGCCTCCTGGATCTGAGTGCGAAGACAAACCCAGCGTCAACTCTGGCCTTGGACACTTTGGGTAAAAATTCACCCTCATGCATGCTCCAACATCTTCTCCTCCAAAAGCTTTCTGAAGAGCATCCTCTTCCAATCCAAGGTTTATGGATAGAACCTTCATCAACCTCCCACATAGCTTCACCAGCTCTCTCCCATACTCATCACACACTTCCCTGCATTAATTCAAGTTTTTATATAAATATATATGGTTGTTATCTTAGCTAGGGATATAATATAGTTAATAACTTTAAAAATTTAAATAGTTAATTTATGATATATGGTATTCGAGTCTCTTGTATTCAATTGTAATCTAGAATTATATTCAATCTTAGTCAATCTCATTCTTCCAATAGAAAAGCAATGAATTTATGCATTATTCATGCATGCTTTGTGTACAAAGGAGTCTTGGGTGATAGAACATGCTAGACATATAATATAATTAATCATTCATGTATATATCATTATGGTTTAAACATTTTGGGTAATTCGATATCATACGTGTTATATACCAAAAGACAAGACATACAATTATACAATTAAGAACTCGACCACATACAGCAAGAGAAATCATGACAATAATCACTTCTAAATTTAAAATATTTTTTTAAAGAAATAGAGGTCAAATAAACTTATTATAAGAATATATGGTAATGAACGATAATTTAAAAACTGATCTTCACACGATCAGTTCATAGACTATTTTCTGGTAAAAATTAAATTCATCACAAGTTTATTAAATTAGATATGTACCTGCAAGAGGGAGGCTGACTGGGCCATTTGTTATTGTCCTTCAAAGACAAGGGAAGGTAATGAAGATAATAGTAATCACTCCAGTCAAGAATGGCACCTTTCTCAATCCCAAGCCTGCTACCATACCCTTCATAGGTTTTTGGCGAGTTTGCATACTGCTGCTTCACCTCCAAAGGCATGTGAAAGAACTGGCGCCAAGTTTCCCTAGCCATGTCCATCAGCTGAGGGCTAACACCATGGTTCACGATCTGGAAGAAACCCCACTCATTACAAGCCTCAGAGATTTTCTTCAGTGTGGAGGCTCGAGCATCTGGGTCACCACCATAAAGCCCTGCAAGGTCAATGATTGGGATGTTGGCATCATCAACAGCAACGGCATCATCAGATGGACGGTCACTGAGGGGTTTGATATACCTCTCAGGGATTGAATCTGTGCACCTTTCGGACAAGGACTGAACTCTGACTATTGGCTCAGGCCAATCTTGTGGGCTATTGTTTTTCATCATTCTAATTTTTAACTACACAAAGTTTGTTTTAGGCTTGTTATCCAAGGTACTCTTCATAGTTCATATCATGGATATATATATATATATATATATATATATATATATATATATATATATATATATATATATGTGTGCAGCTAAAGTACTATGAAAAAAAAAAAACTGATTTTATTGCAACAGTTGGGGTACGTGGGTGTTAGATAGAGAGAGGGAGAGGTGGGCGCAATGGGGCATGGGGTGAAATGGACTTGAATATGAAACGTGGAATTCGTGGGTGTTTAATAGGTGTGAATGCTTCATAAGTTAATGCAAAAAAAAAAAATTAGATGAGGCAATTTAGTGGGTGTTTTTTTTTTTTGCAAAGATGGGGTGGCAGCAGGTCGCCTTGAAGTAGTTGACGCAAAAGAAATAAAAGCAGCATATATCAAATGTGAATTTATTTGCTCTGGTTCATTTTATTATTTCGAAAATGTTTACTGTACATCAGACTGTGAATATCGTGCTACTAATAAGAATCTAATAATACATAACTTGTGGATTAAAAAAATTATATGCTAACTCTCATTTAATTACAATTTATGGTAAATTTATTAACCTTTAAAATAATTTAATTTATAATTAATGTAAAATTCTTAAAAATATTAAGTGTGTCATTTATAAGGAAGGAAGTTCGTGGTAAATATCATGGTCATGAGAGGAGAATTAGCAAGTCAATGACTAAAATAAAAACAAGATATATTTAAAATATACTTAAAAGGAAAAAAAAAACAAGAAGAGTGATTATATTTTGATAACTAAAAGTTTCAAACATCAAATTAATAATTATTATTTTTATTTTTCTTTTCTTATACATTACATCATCAATCAAATTAATCATTTATATTTCATTTTTTTTCTTTTTCTCTCATGTTATAAATAACTTAAGATTTTTCAAGAAAAAACTTTCAAACAAAAAGGAGGAGGAAAAATTAACGAGGGTTAGGAATATTTAAAACAAAAATTGTACTATAAAGTAACATGTGCCATGTATATTGCTTACGTTACATATGACTGCCAAACAATTTATTGATGTGAACAAATGGATTATCACTAAAAATATTATAAGAAGCATAATATATCATGTTTTTGGACTATCTTTTTTATAAGAAGGCACAGAAAAATATTATATAACTAAAATAATATTTATAAGTTTCTTAAAAATATGTGAGATGTAACAAAGAATGATATACAACATTATTCTCCTTCTCATTATGTGGTTAAACTAATTTATAAGTTGCTCAAAAGTCTTAAAAACATACTTTTAAAAAGTAACGTTGGATTATGACTTAAAAAATTATTATTTTCTTTCAGAAACGCAGTTCGTTTCCTAAGCGGCATTTAACATGTCGTGGGTGATTTAGTTTACTGACATTTTTAATTAATTGCAGAAGTTTGATAATAATATTTTCTTGATAAGTAGTTTGATAATGATATTGATCGATAATAACGTACAATTTATATTATTATCTTAAAAAAACACTTTATAATATTATTGCAAATATACATTCTACAATGTTAATTAAAAACTAGCTAGCTAAAGGATGAATATGGCCACAGCCCTCATCTTACAACTTATGTCGACAGATATGGATTGAAAGGGATAGCCATATTCCGGCGCCGTGCACAACTTAATCATTTTATGGTTTGCTATTTTAATACATATGTCTAATTCTGAACCAGAAAAATTCTGAGTTCAATAATCTTGTAAGCCACCAAGATTTCTAGCCTTGCTTTCACTGTATGGAAATGTTTGAGGCTGGGATTTAAGTTGTCCCGAAGTGTTTGATGGGACTTTTATTGAATTGGCTCTCATGTTTCTTCTTTTTCCCCATCTAAAGAGCATGAACTGTTTGCGTATATTGGGTACTCCCTATATGTCTCAATTGTTTTCAATTCCGATCCAGTTTTTAGTGGTAACATGAAATTAATGGTTTTGTTTATTAAAACCTTAACTATAATTTTAATTTTTTAAATATTATTAATGTATCATTTTATTTTCTCTATAATTTTTTGTAAATTAAATAACCATTTTTTAATTATTAAAATTATGACCTTTCATAACTATGAGTACAAGTACAGTTTCTCTGCGGAATACGATACTCGGTCTTACCGTTTTATATTACTTGTGCAATTTGGTATAACTGACCTACTCTAATTATGATGAGTTTCTGGAGGAGCTCGAGTGGAGCCATTGAGATAGGAAGCTCACCAGGCTTCCAGAGAAGAACATAGATGTGACCTTGGTGAAGAAGTTTTACTCCAACATTTATAATCAGTGCAAGGTCCGAGGAAAGGTCATCAAGTTCGATGCTCAGACATTGAACACCTTCCTGGAGATGCCTGTAGTCCTACAGGAGGGCGAGAGGTACCTTGTCTTCTCCCAGTTTCTCCACAGCCAAGGAATACAATACTCGATCTTACTATTTTATAATTTTGTTGATTACATGTATATATGTCTTGATTTCTTTCTGTTCATTGAGTTTATACTTTGCTTGTGTGATGAATTGGGGTATATTGTGTACATACATGTGTGTTGTTGCGTTTGTTTGTATTGTTTATGCCATTTTAGGTTTTCGAAAATCGATGAACTTGTTAAGTCGGACTTTCGTGCTTATCGAGTTCATACGATTTGGGTTTCTGAAACATGAACTCGCTAAGCTAGAATGTTGCTCTTAATGAGTTCATGAATTTCTGGAAATTTTGGATGAACCCACTAAACGTGCCCTACACGCTAAGCAAGTTCATAGGTTTGTTTAATTACTTTGGCATTTTTGGGTTGATGTTCTTCAACCCTTATGAATGTTCTTCAACATTCACACAATCTGGGAATTTTTCAGAATCTGCATTCAATAAGCGGGTCTTCTATTTTGATGTTATCGTTACTCGGGCTTAGCGCTGACTACGCGCTAAGCCCCAAATGTCTCTTCATTTTTCATAAGTGGCTTAGCGCCCAAGAGACTTTTTGAATTCTGAATGTATGCTTAGTGTGTACCCTCGCGCTAAGCAAGCTAGACACTGGACAATTCTTGTAATTGCTTGGGCTAAGCGCCATTCTTGCGCTAAGCCTAAACATGTCTCTGTTTGAATTCTAATATTATTTGGGCTAAGCGCATTCTACGCGCTAAGCCCAAATATCTCTGTGTGTGAAATATTTTGCTAATTGGGCTAAGCACACACCTCGTGCTAAGCCCAAGCTATTTTTTGTATGTTCCACTTTGTGTTGGGTTAAACACGCCTTACGCGCTAAGCCCAATTCCTTTTTTTGTCTTAAAATTTTGTTAATTGGGCTAAGTGCGCTACTTGCGCTAAGCCCACGCCTCTCTGAGAGGTTTCATTTTTTGAATGGGGCTTAGCGAGCCATATGCGCTAAGCTCAAATATCTCTGTGTTTTCCTATTTTCAATAATTGGGTTGAGCGCACACCCTCGTGCTAAGCCTAGTCTCCCTTTCTGAGTGTTTTGCTAAGGTTGGTGTTAAGCAACCATGTGTGCGCTTAGCGCCGAGTCCACTACATATTACCTTTATTTGTACTTTTTAATTTTGACTTTAACTATTTTACCTTTTAACTTGTGTTCTTTTTGTCTTTCTTTTTGTGCAAGTGGCTTCTAAAAAAACGCAGAGTTTCCACATCACAAGCTAGGCCACAAGTGCCCAAGACAAAATAGGACTCCACCAGGTTGACATCAAAAGTGACTTGGCATAGATATCAGGAGGAGCTCGAGCGGGGGCATTGGGATAGGAAGCTCACCAGGCTTCTAGAGAAGAACATATATGTGGCCTTGGTGAAAGAGTTTTACTCCAATATTTATGATCCTGAGGACGACTCACCTAAACAGTGCAAGGTCCGATTGAAGGTCATCAAGTTTTATGCTCAAACATTGAACACCTTCCTAGAGATGCTTGTGGTCCTATAGGAGGGCGAGAGGTACCCTGCCTTCTCCCAGTTTCTCCAAACCTACCCTAACCACCAGGCCTTCTCCTAGTTTCTCCACACCTACCCCGAAAACGACACCAATAACTTGTTGTCTCCTTGGCAAACATACCAAGTTGTACAAGTAGTATAAAACAGTAAGATCGAGTATCGTATTCTATAGAGACTATGCTTGTACTTAGAGTTATATATATATGATTAAGCAATTAATGACTCAAGTCGAATCTTGTTTATTGATTAACTACAAGTATAACTAAAAAGAATTAACTACAAAGCAAGAAACATGAAGGTTGAGAAAACATACACTCGAAGTTATGAGATGATGTTGTGGTGATTTAAGGAACGTGTTGGGGGCTCTGCTTGCCAAAACTTCTCTTGATGTAATCTTAATGGATTTTTCTCTTCTTAACATTAATATAGTTATTACCCACATCTACTAGTCTATTCTAACCAAGATCCCTCGAGCGAAAGAACCTAAACCACTTAATACCACTCCCAATCCCTTGGCGATTAATTAATAAATAATTTCCATTTTAGAGATCATTTCAAAGTTCTTAGCATACAAATATTTTTCAATATTTATATCCTAAAACAGTACATAATGATGGATGATCAAACCATAAGTATGTAAATAAGCATTGGATGAATAATAATACCATTATATTAATAGATAGTTTAGAATCATTACATCACAGATCCCTCTGTTTCCTTGTTCCTCTGCTTCCTTGGTTCCTTTGTGCATAAGGAAACAAAGTATGTTTCCTTTCCTTTTATATGTTTTACCAATTAATTGGTCAATCAGAACTCTCTTGTGCGCTTAGCGCAACTCTCGCGCATGTCCACCTGGATTAAGTGGTCACGTGCTAAGCGCAAGATGCCGCTTGTTCGTGATAGTTGTCTTCCAATGTGGCTCCTTGTGCTAAGTGGTTAACTTGGGCTGAGCGATTTTGATTCACTGAGCGAGGAGATCGCGCTGAAAGCAACACTTCTGTTTATTCATCATCTTCCATGTCTTTGCTACAACTCAACTCTACATAAAATACAACAAAAATTACTCTAAAATCATTAAATTTAGTATCTTTTGAATAAAAATTCAAAAGAAGTTAAGTTTTTGTTGTTTTAACACAAAAAAAAACAATAAAAAATTAAATAATTGCTATATAATTTCAGTATAACAATAATGTATGCATAACCCTTATCAATATGTATTTGTGCATCATTATCACTCTTATCCCTTTATTAATTTATAAATCATGAAAATAAAGTTAGTTATAATAAAAATGAATAGATTAGTCCGTGCAAATTAAAAATAGTTAAGAAATATTGAAGAGACTAAATGAACCCTTAAACAATGCAATATTTTGCATACATACAAACACAGTTGGCCTTAAGATTTGGTTGGAAGAGTTTATTTACAGTTTTTGTTTGTGTGTGTGTTTATCTTATGGCATAAGTACATGATCAAGAATGTGGCGATTTTCGCATGATAAGGAGGCAATTTGATTTAACATTTCAGACTATAGTGATGGTTCTTTGTCTTATTAGGCTAATAGGCCCAATGCCTATCTATTGCAGGCTGAGTTCTTTTGTTGTGGAGGGATATTGCAAAGTGGAAGGTGCTGGAAGACTGCCTCTTAATTGGTTTCTGAAGACAAGGATTCTGATTTTTTTGTTGAAAGCTTCCCTTTATAAGATTATATTTTTCAATTAATTTCAGCTAACAATAATTAGTTTAAAGATTTTATTAGAGTATGTTAGTAATACCCTTTTATTAAATAAAGGGATGAGAGTGATAAAGATGTACAAATACATAAAAAAAACCTCAAAATTTACCACGTTATTTCCTTGGATTTGAATTCCCTACCATTTTAAATTATGAATTAATCTTTATCTTGCTGGAGAAAAATTAAAATCGAGAGTAATCATTCTAGGAACTTGTGATGTGAATTAAAATGCTTATGTTCTTTCACGAATGTTAGCTTATTGGATCTTGACAAATTTCTGTTATTCTTGAGCTACTTATTCTTTACAACCTAAATTTTGCATCAGAATGGTAGTTTATTAGTTCTTGACACGTAGTTGAGACAATTTTTGGCAACATTAGAAGAATCAATGCCTTGTGTCGCTTACTAGAAAGGGTTCGCTTGTAATTGAAATGTCTCTAAACACTTATAAGGTGTGGTAAAACACAAGCTCATTAAGAAAAGGTAATCTAATTGCACTTAGTAATTTATGTATGCCATTATTGTAAAAAGATACAACTTTGAAATGAAGGCAATGTGGGGAAACATTGTTGTCCAGATTAGAGGGTTATGTGGCGGAATGGCGATCCAATGGTTCCTATAGGTAGTTGAGTCCTTCGGATAATGAGTAGGCCTTGGTATATAGTTTGTTTTGGGAGTTTAGCATACCACGTGCTAAAAGGGATTATTTTGCTGCATAAGTTATTTTTCTTTTATATCCAACATATTTTTTATAATTTTAATATTATCCTTACACATAACCTATATGGATTCATAATTTGTATGGACGAAAATTGTATAAATAAAAATATAAAATTTATGGCGCAACTAAATTTAAATTTCTATAAACAAATGTAAAGTTAACCTCCATAAACTAGAGATAAACTTATTAATCGACTAGAATATGTTATGATGAATTTCTGTGTTGTTTCTCTAGCACAACTTTTTAATACAAAACCATGGCATATTAGATCTGCTTAGTTAAGTTCATAAAAATTGCATCTTCATGATTCTCTCAAATGAAACATTGACATTTTTTTTAATCTAATTTCATCATTAAATAATTGTTAACATTTAGTTTTGAGGAAAAAAATATTGATATTTTTCACATTTTATTCGTAATTTAAAAAATATCAATTTACCTGAAAATGCATTATGCAGCATGCAACTTATTGAGGTTTATTATATTATTATAATATACAAAATTATATGCTGTACACAATAATTAAATTACACTAATATCCTAAAAAAATTAAATTAAACTAATATGTGCGTCAGAAAAATAAAAAATAATAACATGCACCACGTTGGACCAAATATGTTTACAAACAGTAAGTGATGGAATCAGCTACCTTAGCAAACTGCGAGGCCAATTCTCCATTCCAGAACTTCAACTTCGAAAGGAAATGAATAAGCGTATCGATGAAAATAAGAAATGCAACCAATCATAACTGCCACCATTTACGATTTTCCATTCTTTTAGCGAGCTCAGTTGCCATGGATGCAAAGTCTTGTGCCCCATTTTGCAACTCCTCAGTACGTTCGTTGAGTATCAAGTAAAAGAATGGCAAGACATGGTTAGATAGAAAAATAATACACGCATTTGGGAGAATTCCAGCCAAGTTTCAATTCATAGTAACTAAAAAATACTTTGATTTCTCATACAGCTAGGTGTGTGTGGGTGTGTAAGAAATGTCTGTTTTTAGAAACTTGATAAAAATGGAGTTTCTTTTTGGTGATTCAGGCTTTTATGTTCTTTGAAAAGGAGAAGTTTGAAATTGTCAAAAATAAGATACGGGTAATGAATTAAGGAATCAAACAATCATCTACCTGGAGTTTTTCTTGCCGCTCTACAAGTTTGTCCCTTGCAAGTGCAGTTGCTGCCGAGGCATCCTGACACCAGTAAAAAGTCAAGACATGATCTAAAATGAGTAAATTACAGAATTTTCAGATCTAGATTTACCCCCGTCTTTCTGTATTTAGCCTTTTAATTTCCTCAGCTGTTCTAGTTTTTGGTTTCGAGTCTGTGCTCACTTCTTCAAGTAATTTCTGTCTGTCTGTTCCTTTCCCTTTATCTGCAAGGCAACCATTTAATATTCAAAAGATAAAATCATAAAATACTTTTTGGAGAAAATAAAACAATATAGACGTACCTCTCTTGTCAATATCGATTTTCTGAGGAGATGAAAAGACTACAGGTTCATCAATTTGAATGTCATCTGCAAAAAGATAAGGTTAACATTTTAAGAAAATAAAGAATAGTAGGCAGTAGAAAATGTTAGGGACAAACCTATGTCAATCACAAAAGGATCTTGCTTATCTACTGTGCTCGAGGAAGACTTTAAGAAAGGAGGACTGGAGAATAATTGTTTTAAATTTTCCAATCTATTAGTATGAACTGCTTGATTTGCATTCTGATCCGCATTCCCCACTTTAAAGCTCTTAGCTATATTAAGAAAGATATGAGCAGCACCCCACAAATCAGTAAATATAAGTTCAAAAGGTTTTGAATAGACTGATTTAGAGGAAGAAGAGGGAAGTCTATGAGACTTACCAACACAACAATGATTACAATAATCAGAAACATTTTTATTGATTGGTGGACTATTACAAAGTTTAAAGACAATTTTCATAGCATCCACACTAGGATGACCTAGTCTAGAATGCCAAGTAGAAAAGGAACATGAAGTATAAGCAGCTGTATTTACAATAGGAACAACAGATTTACAAGAATCTGTATCTACAATAGGAACAACAGAATCACTTCTATCAACAGAAACAGAAGCATTTTTACTTACAAAAACAGAATTAACAGAAGCAAAATCAGCAGTGCTAAGAGACTGAGAAGTCCGAGGCACCAAAGACTTTAAGGCGGGAAATTGGTAGAGACCATCACGTCCCACTAACCCTTTAAAAAGAGTTTCTTCAGTGTATTGTGATTTAACAAGACAAAAAGAAGAATGAAATTCAAAGAAAGCATAATTATCTTTGCAAAATTGACTCACACTAACTAGATTTTTAGTAATTGAGGGAACAACAGCAGATTACTTAGGGCAAGAGACAAATTAGGTTTTAAAGGAGAGGGAAATGTAGAGACACCTGAGGAATTGACATTAAGTCCTTGACCATTACCAATAGTAATCTGGTCAGGACCCTCAAAATGAGTTAGCTGCTGGATGTTTTGGGACATATTGGTGACACGGAGAGATGCACCAGAATCAGGATACCTGCTCTGTGAAGGAGACTGAGCAGTGCTGGTAAGATAAGCCTGAGAAGCAGCATGAGATGTGGAACTCGAAGGCACAGGATTGGGTGTATAGGGTAACTGAGTTGGATACAGTTGAGGGTAGGCAAACTGAGGTGGCAACATGTATTGGGGTTGGTGAAAGTAAGAGGGAGTCCAGAACGGGGGCACCACTAAGCTGGTGCTTGAGTAGTGGTAGATGCAACAGGAGAAGCCACAGTCGAAACCGCAGAGGAAGCAGCAGAAGTAGTAGAAGCCATAGGAATAGTAGCAACATAGTTCTCATCATTTGTGACACACTTGGCATTGGACATCAACAAAATGATCTCGGCCACCACCACCGCGTCCAAAGCTCCGACCACCAAGATTGTGCCTACCAAAACCACAGCAACCTCACCTAGCCGTGTGATTGTTAGCAGTTTCAGAAGCCAGATGAACTTGACCTTGCAAATTAGAATTTGAAGGTTGAAAGGAATCATTAGCCCTAAAATTTCCTTCAGTTAGATTAACAGAAACTAGGGAACGCTTTTTGGCCATGTCAATACGAGATTCATGCTCCAAGAGCATGGTCTCAACCTCATCAATCGTAAAATTGGCAACACATCTACTAATCAGTGAAATCGATGAGTCGTACTCAAGAGGAAGTCCATCAAGCACAAGATCAAGATGCTCAGTGGACGTTACGGTCTCTCCAACAGCCGTGAGAGAATTAACCAGTGTTTGGATCTGAAGAAGATATTCAGAAACCAAGCGGTTTACAAGAGAGAGATCCTGAAGCTCATTACGGATTTGGAAGCTTTTGCACAAGTGAGTGTGGATTTTGTCCCAAATCTGCCACGCAGACTTGCATCCAACCATTCGCGGGAGCATTCTCCCGAAATCCTTGATTGAAGCGATGCAAGGAGGAACTGCTCTTATTCTTCCCACACTTGATATTCCGCAGAGACAACTCCATTGTTGCGCTCTGCGATCCTAAGAAACTTTTGGGAAATAACTGGATTTACGAGAAAATGAAAGAGTTTGTGGCATTTGATGATTGACTCTACTTGTACACCAAAGGATAAAGATAAAGACGATGAAGAAACCACCGATGAAGAACGTGGCAGCGGGGAGGCAGGAGGAGAATTCATTGCGAAAGCGGAAGCCATGAACGAGAAAAAGGATCAGAACCGAGCTCTGTATACCATAATAGAGTTTGTGAAAGAGAGAGAGATTGAGAGTGAGGAAGATATTACTATTCAACCCAAGCGTTTAATCAATACATGCTCAGTTTATATAGAGCTTAACAAACATAACAAAACTAACTGAGTAACTAACTAACTACAGTTGTACTAACAGAAAAATAAACCCATCAGAGTAGGTATACTCTAATATTTCATGAATCAAAACTGGGACTTTTAATGTTGGGATGTGGGGCTAATCCAAGTCCCAGTAAGAAATAATATAAAATTAATGAACCTCCATTATAAACTATTTATTTGAAGGATACTAAGTTAATTTATAAAGGCCATTACAAAGTTCAATTTTTATTCAGTAACAAAATTCAAAATTTCCTTTTCTTTTTGACTGGTGGGGTTGTGTTGGCTATTTTCATTTGATGTGGCTCTACTCATTAAACTGAATAGCATTACTGTGACCAAAGTACAAGAAAGCATATTCATATAAGTATAACCTTAATTGAATGTCTCCACTTTGATACAGAAGAACCAAAACACACTCTTTCTCTTCTTTCTTGAAGGTTGTAGTCCAGCAGCATCGTTGTATAAGGTTCACCTTTCGTATGTACTTACTGCTACCCTATTATTAGGAAATTTCATTACCATTAGGAAGGAATGGATTGAAATTTGAAGGAAGATGGATGTGAAGAGCAGCACCTCAATCACAAAATTTCAAGAGTGTAAGCTCAATTCACTCGTAACAAAGTAAAATGAGTGAGTTCGATATCATCTGTCCAAAATATGAATTCTCTACGGTAGTAGCACTTTCAAATTCAACTTGTGCATTTTCAGATTGGATGTTAGCTTGCACTCTAGAATCACTCTTCAGAGGCGAGTTGGATGTCAGTTTTTCAGCAGATAGGTCAGACGTATTACCATCTGAAATAACACAGCAACATAAGTAATAAAATTGATAACAGATTATAATATTTTAATTTTCTCATCGAAAGTACTTGCCTATAATGTGCATTGAAATTGCATTTGATTTTACGCTGGGGCTCATTGTCCTACTGCAAGCCATATCCCCTAACAGCTTAAACTTTCAAGTCAAGTGGGTGTAGAACATCTATATGCATGTAAACGTGCATGGATATTAGCAAAATACCAAAAAAGAATATTAGATCCTGTATGATAGCATATGCATTTATACAAAATCTCATGATTAGTTATAAACTTACAACCCTAAACTCAAAATCTCTCCGGGTGACACACATCACCCATATCAAGAAAGTTGATAGGTTACACCAAACATGCAATAACAACATTTCTCGTGTACAAAACCACAAGGCCATTTCAAAATTTGTGATTAATGGGTTACAATCTGCATCCAGACTCCAGAGAAAGTTACCCAATATCTTAATCAGAAATTTGGAACAGAAAATTTCTCTCACCACACACCAAAATTCAAACCAAAGAAAAGGCCAATGCTTCTTTTAAGCCAGCCACATAGGCAGGTACAAAAATACTAGTCTTGCTTCCAACTCAAATATGGTATAAATGAACTACAAGAATGAGTACATACCAGATATAACATTTGTGGGAACATAATAGGGTAATATTGTAATTTTTCTGTCTTCAGAGTTGAACATCAACACATATACCATCCCATGCTCAGTTCCAATATACTTGAATCTCATTAAGAGGGCAAAAATGTAAAATACCCATTTACCTATGTTTTCTTTGAACAAGTAGCATGCAAATGCAGATAGAAAATCATCTGCACAAGTATTTTACATGTAACTGGTGCCATAATAACAGAGAAAGAAGTTATGACGGATTCCCACTGCAAGGCAGAAGCAATTTGTTTGCTTTTCAAATCCCAAACCTGCCATTATCAGAAACATACTAAGCTGACTAGTGAATGAAACTGAGGAAAGGGGAGAATGAGAGTAAGGGGAAAAAAAAACTAGGCATAAATGTTAACCATTTTAAAATAACAAAAGCATCCAAGGAAAGAAAGTTCATATGTAATACCCAAAAAACAGGGTAAAATATGTTTTTGGGCCCTCAAAATATCTCGAACTTTGGTTTTAGTCCATATAAAATTTTAATACATTTTTAATCTCTAAATTTACCATAGTGATACGGTTTTAGTCCCTCATCAAGAATACAAACATGTTTTTCTGTTAAAATCTAAGGACTAAAAATGTATTAAATTTTTAAGGCACTAAAATTGAATTTTGAAATATTTTGAGATACCAAAAACATATTTTACAGTAAAAAATTATTACTCATATTCAGAGGGTGCCTGGTCATAAACAGTTTAAAAGATCTCATATGGAAGACCCAAAAAGAATTATAAGCTAATACGTAAGGTACCTGTATTTCATTATCACTTGAGACGCTGGCAAGAAAACCTTGATTTTCCAAGAACTGTGAGAAATTTGCAAAAAGATAAGATATAATATTATTCATGAAATCCCTCAAAATCATTTCATTTCAAGAGATTAATAAATGTACAATGTTAGATCAATAAGCATGCAAATGCACATCATACACACACTGACACACATCTGTGCATCACCAGTCACCACATACGCATATTCAAAGAAAAAATAAAACAAAATATCGAGGTAATAACCAATATAAGATTAAATGACTGATGCACATTACTCTTTAGTTTCAAGTTTCAACATGAATCCAAGATTACGAACCTCTAAATTTTTGAAGGATGCTTGCTTGGGAGAGATAAGAGTCCCTTCAATATTGTCACCACCAAACAACTTTATCTTTCCATCACTACAGGAGGGAAGAAAATGCCAGAGTCAGCTCAAAAACTGTCTAGCTCTCAATACCATAAAGTAGCAAGAATAACTAGTAATAACTAATGTACTACATCTAAGCTACTCCTCAATCATCACCACAAAGGAATAAATAGATTTTATTTTATTTTTAAAGTAAAACAGTTAAAAATACAATTTCAAAAGCACATAATAAAACATAAATATTTCCTTTAATAACATTAAAAAAAAAAGAAGGTGCATAACGTATCATAAGCTAGTTCCAATAGCATGAATCTCTATATACTGCATAACGTATCATAAGCTAGTTCTAACTAATGAAATTTCATTTCGGTATCCTTAGAAATGGAGAATTCCAATAAAGCAGAAAACATGAACAGAACGCGTTGTTCCAAAGCAAAGCAAAGCAAATAACTCACAGTGTTCCCACTGCTAATAGGCGTTGAATGTTATCAAAAGCGAGAATAGACGCAGTAGATGGAACGCCATGGTGAAGAGCAACTCGCGGATCGAAATTCGGCGACGGAAAACTATCTTGCACCACGTCCTGTTGCTGAACGACGCCAAAAATGTTCAGAAACAACGTCAATTGCAGGATTTGCATTAATATATAAGCTCATACGGATGCACTATTACTATTCAACAAAAAAAAACAAAAGGTTTCCAAACATTCTGCACCGGCATTCTTAACAGCCAGAAAAAAAAAATCGAAGATGCTAGAATCTGCAATGAGCGTGAATAGCGTTTGTTTATGTACCTGAGGGCGCTGTTGCGGTGGAGATTTGTGAAAGAATCGAGAGAACATTGTTGAAGATGATCCAATCCAAGAGCTTCTTCTTCTGGCTTTTGTTTGTTTGGTTCCTCTGCTGGCCAAATTTGTATTCCGATTTTCTGTTTCTTCGTGCAGTGCTTCATCTTCAGGTGCCGCGTGAATCACCAGTATGGTGCATCGTGCACGCTTGCTCCTTCCGATTTTTTTCCCATCGAAATGGACGGTGATGCGAAGCCTGAAGGGTCACGTGGACCGTCCGATTTCAATCTTCAAAGGAGTTTCCGGGATCTGATCTCCGGAGCACCAGCACACGAAACTCGAAAGTTAACACGGGGCCCATAGAAGGCAGACACTTTGCTTTTCTCTGTCCACCTCCTCTTGAAAATAAAATAAAAACTTAAATACCAATTTGGTTTTTTATATTATTTAAACTGTATCAATTTAGTCTCCGACTTAACGCTGTTAGCAATAAAATGACAAAAATGGAATCAATTATTTGGGAACTTAATTAATACATTAAAATAATTTGAGGATTTAATTGGAGCTTTAAAATTTGGAAACTAAATTGATGCCTTTTAAAAATGTTAGATATATATTTTTAATATAAAATTTCATTAGTTAATAAATTGATAGTTAATCCTAAAATAAGATGTTTTTACTTTTGATAAAGCAAAATGTTAGGTATACATCTTTAATATAAAAAAATTTACACAATTAATTAACTAGAATTTATTGATCGTTAAAATAATTATTATAAAAGTTAATAAATTTATCAATAATAATAATAATAATAATAATAATAATAATAATAATGTTACATCTTATCTTTCAGTTTTTTTACTAAAGTTTTGCTAAAAAACTTCTCATAGTTTTTTACAAAACAATATAGGGTGTTTTTCTACCTAAAAAAGTATTTGATAAAGCACTTTGACCGGTAGTTTTTCTTCGTCGTTTGATTGATAATTAATTCTAAATTTGTAAGTTTTATATATATAAAAAAAAAACATCTCTAATCAGTTGGTTGTCTTACCCTCTTAATTACTAGTTCTACCATCAATATATAGATTAAATGACATAAATGAATTATTTTAACTTTATCAGATAATATAAATTCAAATCCTAATTATACAATTGTTAAATATTTGAAGATTTTTTTTATTTACAATAATCTGACATAGAGGGACATTCGATTTAAAGGGGTGGACAAGGGCCCAAGTGTCCTCTCCCTCCTTTGAAACTTTTTATGTATATACATACTAATTTTAAGTTAATTAGTATAAAATTATTTTTGTATGTTTTTATTATAATAATGATTAAGGTTAGTTAATAAAAAAATTATAAATTTGGTTATATTTATTATTTTATTGTAATGATTAAAGTGATAATTAATGTAAAATTAGTTATGTGTTTATTATTATTATGATAATAATCAAGGTTATTATTATTCAATATAAAAAAATTTAATTTTATTTGTAAAAATAGAATTTTCTTAAAAAATATTATTTATTGAAATTTAGATATTTAAACAATTATAAAGGAAGAAAAAAAATTCAGACCCATTTTATAAGATTTCTAGATCTGCCTCCGCCGCATATAGTTAATCAGACTTAAAAAATAAAAAGTCTGAATTATAATAACCCAAAAATAATTATATTTTGGTTTGTTTTCAACCTCAGTTCATTAATTAAGTTGAGTGAGGTGCGGTCCGTGAGCAATCCAGACAGTTTAAACCGAAATAAACAAAAAACAAGTAAAAGTTTAAGGTGTGTTTAAATCATTAAAATTATTAATTTTTATTAAACCCTAAACTAGAAGTGAGGAAATTAATTTTGAAACATTAAGAAAACAAATTTGTTTAAAGAGTTTAATTAAAAATGAAATACAAAGATAAATAAACAAACAGTTATATATGCTTTTGTCCAACTGTCCAATTCAATTACCACCTTTGTCCATGGACTGCTTGCTGCCACGAGAGACGCATCTTTCCTCACAAAAGGGCAACAGGGCTGTGAGTCTGCGACTAACTATCAGCCCTAAACTTGCATGGCTTCAAAAGCTACTACCATTTTTCTATGCAGCCACAGACACATTATTTAATTATGCAAAATCTGCCACACATAAAATAATGAACATGCTGGGTTAGACTCATTGTTTCTATCAAGATATTCCCCATTGTACTTGCATAATTAAGCCCTCACTATTCCACTGTTCCTTGTCTCGTGCCTCTTTAGTTTAAGAACACTGACTGGTAGACACCATACCAAACATATTACTTTCATAAGATTATACAATTATATTTTAATATAAGGTAAGGTTAATAATAATAAAATAATAAGAATTATGCAATGGTAGGAAGTTATTTATATTTTAGATGGTATACTATATATTGAAATAAATTGGTAAAATAAAGTATATCAGTTCATTTTTAAATTATTTAAGATTTTCCTAAATTTAATTTATTTTTTTAAAAAATAATATCATAGTTAGATCAATAAAATTTAATATTTATAAAAATTATAAGAAAAAATATATATTTTATTAAATTTAATATTTAATATTATGAATATTAAATATATCTATTGTTTTAAATATATCTGTTTGATTGATTTTGTCATTATGAATATTATGGTGATCGTTTTAAATATATCTATTGTTTGTATTTTATTATAACTATCATCCTGTGCATTTATATGATAAGTTAGAAAAATATTTTTTCCGTAATAAATATAGTTAAATTATAAGATAAAATAATAATGAAACAAGGGGTTAAGATGGTATAAACAATAGTCCAGGTCCTTTTAAGAAATATCTTAAAAATTAGTTAAAACATGTCAAAAAAGTAAGACTATATCCATGCCCACCCAAAGTTACATATTAAATATCCACCTGTATATTGTGCAGACTCATGTCATGCCCAGATAAATATTTTTTAAAATATATTTTTTAACTTTTCTAGTGAGAATTATTTATAATTTTTATTTATTTATTCAAATCATTTATTTATTAGTTATTGTTTTCTATTATTAAGGATTGCTATATATATAGTAGACTTAAAAAAATACAATGAAAGAAATAATAATTAATTATATTTAAGTAGGGAGAGATGTTTTTTGTATGTTCATGTTAATGATTAGAAGCTCTAAAAAAATCAATCAATCACTACTATTTACTAGAATATAGAGATTTCATAATTAAAGTTAAATAATATGTCTTTAAGAACTATCAAAATAGATCTTCCATTTTAAGTAATGAAATCAAATAAAAATTTGATACATTTGTTGTAATTTACTAATTTAGCATTAATTAGAGAACCCCTCAGTCAATTGTAACAATCGTTGAAAAAATGGGAAAAAACGAGTGCTCGAAATTATGATTTAACGAAAATGATTCTTAATCTCCACACTTCATTTTCTTATTTAAGTTAGTAATGAATTAATCACATAAAATTTGGATATGTTGGTCACGATCTAGCTAGTATTTAGAGAAACCTCTCAATCATTTTCAATAATTATTGAAAGACAAAAGCAGATCAATTTCTGGCGATCGAGATTTCTTCAAAATTTAATGCAACTATAACAAAAGGATTATCGTGATATAGAAAGAGAAGGTACGTGACTAAGTTTTTTTTTAAAGATGATGGTTACGTGACTAAGTTGAATTAATATAAAATTAAAGGACAACATCAAAACGAACCAAGAAATTAATGTTATGTCGATGCCATATGTTGCACAAGCATAATGTCATGACATACGTAATGTCAAACAAATCTATTATAATTAATAAATTTTAGTTACATACGTGTATTAATCAAACATAAAAGATTTACAATTAAACATAAAAAGTTTTAATTATAACTAAAAAGAAACTTATTTAAACAATTTGATGAAATGAAAGCGTTTGGCTATTGTGGCCAACAAAATCCCAAGGTTGAGTGAGATTCAATAACACACGTTACAACAAAATCCCAGGGTTTCCACTGTCACTCTCCATAGTCCAAAGCATCCATTAAAATCCCAAGTCGAAACCAATAGGCAGGCTCTTAGTCTGTAGTGGGGTGGCAGGGTTCTCTATAAACCAAAACGACTAGGTTACATTCAACTTATTTAAACAATTGATTAAATGAAAGTGTTACTAAACAAGATCTTACCCACATCAGCAATCAAATGTGGCAATAAAAAGTTAAATAAAAGTACATAACTAAATTTAAATAGAATTGGTAAAAATAAAAATATTAGATGGGAAGATATAACTGTTTATTTAAGAAAATTTAAATTTTAAGAATTAATTATTTTCCTTAAGCTATTTGAATAAGTGAGTTAAGAAAGTAATTATTTTTCTAAAATAAATTAAAGTAAATGTGGAATAAATTATAGCCCTACATTATATGTTGTGTGTGAGTTTTATTTCCTGCATGTATCTTCTGTATAAGACTATTTTAATGTTCAAATTATTAACTCAATTCATTTACATTCTTAATTACAAATAAATAAGTCCTTTAAAAAAAAGCATTAGTATAATGTCTAAAAAGAGGCCAAAGTACCAAACGAGGGAAGGAGACTTCAAATAAAATCAAAACACAAAAAGAAGATTAAAAACATAAGTGAGAAAAGGCTTGAAACATTTTATTCTTCTACTTAAATGAGTTTATCGATGAATGTAAATATATTTATATACTTCTTGAGTTTTATATCTGTTGATATTTAAATTTAATATCAATACATACAAAAAAATATATTTAATATACTAACATATAAACATCATTGTATTTAGGTTAAAACATTTTTTTTCAATATTTTGAACTGACTTTCAATTTGCTGATTTTTGTCTATCTGCCCACTGCACAAATCAATCACATAGAATTGATTTGGGACATCATTCTTTGTACTTGTGACATTCAACTCAAGTTTTATACTTGGGAGTGACATCAACACAAGGCCAACCTTGGAAGACATCTTCTTTGTTTGACCTTTGTGGTCGACATGTGTTATACTGAGAATTCCAAATCAACTTCAACTTGTGTTATGTGCAATGTTACTATCATGCCATGTAACTCATAATTTGGAATAATTGTCAATAGCTTCTATCACGCATTTGACATATATATAGATTGTCATGTGTCTTAGATCCTTCAGCTATTCCTTTATTAACGTCACATCGTTACCTCTCATAATTTTTTACTTGAGCGATAAAGTCTTTGTAAGTTGCGAACGTTGAGTTCTTTCTTACCAATTACCGCACTATTGTTGTACAACGTTCTTTTTGCCCACCAAAAATTGTATGTATTGTACTTGTACTAATATCTACATATGTTAATCCCAACAAACAAATGCATTATTATTTATAATAAATTACTATTATAAAACAGTTTTAAATAAGGATATAAACTAAACAAATAATTAATTAATAAGATTTTAAATTTGTAAAACATTAATACATTTTAAAAATAAAACAAAATTTTACAATTATGGAAGAGAGATACTAGTAATATAATTAATTATGCTAAATTAAAATCTGCAATAAAAAAAGAATTTTTCTTTTTATGATCTTGCCAAATGCGTTAAAAAAAATCCCAATATTGTCTATATTGCCTGCCAACTCCGACATTGTTAACTAGATTGTCTCATTTTTATAACCAAAAAAAGCATATCAGACGTCCTGAAAAATGGAAATGGAAACGGGCCCATCACACGTGTGAATCGTCCTTTGTGCCACATATTTTGCACGCTCGCACATTCACCACAACAACGAGCCCAACATATAAGAACAACCCACAGGGTCCCAAAATTTCACACTATTTCTTATTATTCTCTCACGTAATGGCGTCTTCAGCTCAAGTGCCAAATCTCTTCGGCAGTGCCACCTCAGCTCCGCCGCCAACCCCGGCGGCGCACCACGACAACATCATGTCCTCCTCCGACGCCGCCGACGCGCTCTCCTGCCTCCTCCACCGCCTCCCGCCCACGCTCTCCCTTCCCACGCGCCTCCCCTCGCCTTCCTCCGCAGCCGCCACGTCTCCCCCCTCCCTCTCCCTAAACGACGTATTCTCCTGCGTTTCAAAACTCGGTTACGCGCAACTCACCGATCACTCAGTCCCCTCCGAACTCGCCAACTCGGCCGAGTCGGAAGCGCTTGCCCTCTTTGACCTTTCCAAAGAACAGAAGAACTCTCTCTTTCCCAAAAACTGGCCTCTCGGATACGGCGGCGACGACGAAGACGAAGACGAGCTCGCCGAGTCGTTCCGCTTCGACTCGGCGTGTTCGACCGAGTCGAACGAGTTGGCACTCTTTTCCCTGCGCAAGTTTGCGCGCGAACTGGAGATGCTGGGTTTAAAGATCGTTGATGGGTTAACAAAGGACTTGGGGTGTGAGAATCCGCTTGGGGATGACCCGACCCGGTTCTGTTCGGTTCTGTGGGTTTCGGAGTCTCTGTCCGGGAACAAATCGGGTGGGTTTTACCCGTTTGTAATCGGATTGCAGTACCAGATAAGGAATCAGAAATACTCATTGCTGTCGGATTCGGGATGGGTTTCTGTGCTGCCACACGTGGACTCGATTTTGGTCACTGTTGGTGACATTGCTCAGGTAAATTATTATTTTTAATTGATTAATGTTTTTGTTCAGACATAATGGCTGTGGCTTCTTAATTACTGCAACTTGTTTGTTTTATGTTTTGGATATTTGTTAATTTTGTTCTCCGGTCTCTTTTAAGATTGTTTGTTTATTTATTGATAATTTTAAGATTATTAATTTTACTTTTAATGTTTATACATTGATATGGAAACTCATTCTAGAACAAATTTTCTCTTAATAGAGATGACCTATTTGAAAAGCACTCAAGTAAAATTTGTCTCACCTGCTTTCTTAGGGCAACCAACAAGCCATTTATCATTGTTCATTGTACCTTTTTCCCCTATGATCACATTCAGAATATTATGGCTATCAAAATGTTTATATGTTATAACGTAGATGCCAACTAGATGGAATATCCGTATCCCTGGCAATGACTAGGCGAGATATCAACCCCTGATTTAATGACGTACGGTTGTAGGGTCCGATCAGGAGGGATATTACCAGTACCGATTGTATTTTATCCAAGTGTGTATAGGTTAAAGCTTAATGGTTGGATCAAGATTCCACTTAGAGGACACACAGTTTGCTAACTTAAAGCATGAAGTGTACGTATAGGGATTAAGTGTGTAGCAATTGGAATAAGATCCGACTTGTAGGGTATAAACTAACACTCAATTATTAATTATCTTTTAAATGATTTTAAAATAATTATTTTTAAAAGTCAATAATTTATGATTGAATAATTGCATAAATTTTTTTATACTATTAATACATAGTAATATCTCTTCTTCTTTTTTTCTCCTTAGTTATGGTTTGGGGGAAAATCGGAAAAGCTTGTGTATAAGTTTGTTAGTTAGTTAGGTAATCATGGTGGCTAGTATAAAATTATATATTTATGACTTGTAATTACTTTATTGTCCCTTAGGTACATCCATAGTTTGATTTTGACACCTGTATGTATAATTTGAAGTTTGAACAAGGTTTGAAAACACAAACTGAACTAATCACGTTTTATTTGAACTATGTGATGTCACCTAATGAGGCAGGCATTATTAGTTATATGAATGAATCTATTTTGGTTGTTATACTTCTTTACACTTTATTATTTTAATTCTATATGTAAACACTGTAAGTTTTAGTACAAATAAATTTAATGTGTTTTGTTACTTTTATAGCCATACTAACGTGGTTGACAGTGTAGCTGTTATGATCGCTACAAAATTTATGGAAGAACTACAATATTTATCACGGTTTACCAATTGCTAGAAATTTTTTATCGTGGAAAGAATTTTAGACGGCTTAACAATTGCTAGATTTCTTTTTGGGATTTTATACAGTTGGAAAAATTTTGTCTGGATGTTACAATGGCTAAAGTTAACTTTAGCGAAGTTAAAAAAAAAAACTAACATTAGAAACCAAATTACATTATATTTACTTGTTCAAAGACTAAAATTTTCAAATTTTACATAAAGGTCAAAACAGTAAAGTGCAAACAAATTAATAATTAAACTTTTTTTAGTATGGAGTCTTCTTTTACGAGAGAAATGTTACTTTAGTGATGCCATTCTACATTATTTTGTATTTTTAAGAAGAATTTAATATAAATATATTAACAGGTTATGAATATATTTAAATCATGGATAATTTATTTTAAAACAATTATTATAAAAAGAAAATTCATATATGCTAAATTATTGTGTAAAAAAATTTACGCGGTCAGTGCATGTTTTTTTTTTCTCTTTTAAGAATGATAATGAAGTTATAATTAAAATATTTTATTACGTATGTATAAAGTAAAATAATCATTGTTCTTTTCGGTCATACATTTTGGCATGCAAATTCTGATTTTGATCCTGCAGATAATTTATGTTGGTTGGGCCCCCTTCTTTAGCAAGGTGGGTCACGATGCACTGTGTAGCAATGTCCCTATGTCAGGGTGTGTCTGTTCTTCATTTTTCATTTAGAAAAATCTTCAATTCAGCTCAGAAAAAGTGGACTAGGCAAAAGCCTCAAATCTCAAATGTTATACCACACATCATTTCCTAAGAATAGAAGATGAATTCAATTTCATATGGAGGAAAAAAATCATATACAATGCCCCATAAGTGTTTTTGTGTGTGTGATGCCTTAGTTTCTTAGTAGTTGGTTTCATATTTCTTAAAAAGTTTATAAGATTCATTATTTGTTCAATTTTGTATCATACTATCATGTATCTTTTTTTATAAATTATTTTATTTTGAAGAGCACATTACATTAATCCTAGGGGTGATGCATTTATAAAGTGGGATACTATATGAATTTAAACAATTACTGTGCAGGTGTGGAGCAATGGCAAGTTAAAGAAAGTGAGAGGCAGACCAATGGCCACAGTGGGAGATGAAAATGGTTCACGCTGCATAACAATGTCATTGCTGATAACTCTTCCAACAGATAGCAGAGTGGCTCCACTCCTTCCCAAGGCAACCTGCAACAAGGAACAAAAGGAAGAAGAAGTTGATGAAGAAAGCAATGATGGTGGTGAAGAACTAGAGAAGAGGGTGTTCAACTCTTTTGATTTTGAGGACTATGCTTGGAGAGTGTACCATGAACGCATCATTTTCAAAGATCCATTGGATAGGTACCGTGTTGCTTAGAAGTTGTTGTTTGATCTTCTCAGCCATCGATGTTGTGTGACATTCATTAATTTGTCATGCTAGTGTTAGTTAGTCTAGTAAGATTTGAATTTTGGATGGGTGAAAGGGAAATATGAGAGGACTGCAATAATGATATGAATATCATATGCTCCATTTATTTATTGGATTGATTTTGAAGTTAGAGAAGTGTCACTTATTTTTTACTTTAGCTTTCAATCACGAATTCAGAGTTTGTGTCAGTTACTCTAGGGACAGGGGTCCAACTCTGTCATGCCGAAATTGACGGGACAGTGGCTTCAATTATATATCTTTCAATGAAGTATCATTAAATATTAAATATCCTGATAGAATATCTATCTATATATGTTTCTATGAAAGATGAAAAAATTTGGGTTTTATTAATTAATTTTAAAAAGTAAAGATAAAAGAACATTAAATATACTTCATAAATACTTTTATTTACTTTTAAAAGTATATACTGAATTTTTTTATATTTCTGAAATAATAAATATTTTTCAATAAAAGATTCTTATTCTAGTTCAATTTTCTTACATTATCATTGCAAAGATTTTTATATTATTAATTAATTCAAAATAAATTTAAATATGATTTTTTAAAAATAATTATTATAAAAATAAGAATTTCAGTTTGTAGGGTAATCTATGATAGGATTTTTTTTATGGGGAATAACTCATTATTTCAATAACGACTTTCTCCTCAGTACAAGATGATAAAGTATCAAATTAAGAAACAAGAATCATCATGAGATATAGAAGTCGTCTGTTAAAAACTACGAGCAACTAAATTTACTTGTCAGGAATAGGTCGTTGACAACACGTTGATTATCAAGCTCTATCACAATGTCAAGATTTTGAAGCCATAAAATTGCTTCCTTCAGGGCCAAGGCCTATCCTTCATGGACTGCAGAATAAAAGGTTTCTAATCAGAAAATGCCGTTACAAATTGACTTTGGTCATATCTTATACAGACTCCCAAGCCCCATCCCAAAATTGCTACAATTCTTTACACTATTAGTATATTTAAATTAAATTCAAATTATTTTTTTGTTCATTCAACTAATATGCTTAAAACATTAGTTAATATAATTTTATAGAACAATACTGGATAATCGTATAATGAAATGTGGAAGTACAGGAAACTACTGATTGAAAATTCTAACTTACGTATGGGGGTAGTCATGGGATGGTATCTTTACCCAATAGAGTTATTTATTTAAATCTAAATTTAAATTCCATTTGATTAAGATCTAATGATATATAGAATATAATAAATTCAATCTGATTTATTCATATAATATATCAATCTTAATATTATATATAATTAAATTGTAGAATTAAAGTATATATTTACAATTAATGTATATTTTATAATATATTTTAAAATATATAATATTAATATTGTATAATATCATGCCATACAAAACATTGTTTATTAAACTAAGAAGTTATATTATTAATACATAATTGATAAAAAGATTTATACTTTTTTTTAAAAGAATCTAAGATATTGAACGAGGTTTGAACAATCTGAAGTATAACTTGTATCCATCCTTAAAATATACTGAATTTAATTTCTTAAAAGTAATTTCAAGTCAGATCAAATTAATGGAATGGTATGGATCATAAACATTCCTGATTCTTTGGGCTAAGGTACAACCCAAGCTTAATTACCACTTTGGGAATAATTATATTGAAACTGGCAACCTCTTCCATCATGAGGAGAATGTGTATTAAAACTTGCTACGATCTTGTAATCGTTTTCATCTAAAACAGCTCTGAGACTCCAACTACCACTTCTACCATTCTCCCTGTCTTCAGATTCACTACTAGACGTCCTTTATTGAAGTGCCTTTGAGTGGTTTAGTGCCTTTGATGGCATACTTTTTTAAGGAAAAATGTTTGATGGACATCCATTAACCTATAACCTATAGGACATCTTCTTGAATGAGAGATAAAAATAAGAGAAAAATATAGATATAATAGAGTTTGTGATGTGACAAAAAAAAGAGATAAATAAATATAAATGAGGTGTTCAAAATTAAAATATATTTATATATTATTACTCTTTTTTTAGAATTGCTACTATATTCTACTTGGAGTTTTCTTTTGCTCACGATTTACCAGTCCAAAACAAAATCAAGGTACACTCAGTAAGGGTGGGGATAAACTTTAAAAAAAAACGAACAAACACAAATGTGTAAAAACAAAAAAGACCATTCTTATGTGCAATGTGTTTGGATTCGAACGTACTAAACCAGAGAACTAATGGTATTATTCTTTTCACATTATTCAAATTTCTTCTACATTTGACATATTTTAAAAAATTCAAACTTTATCCTTTTTTTATTTTTTATTTTTTATTTTTTTCTTTTTACTTTTCTTCATATAACCTATGAATTAACAATATGGATTAGATCCATATTTGTATCAGTATGATAGTCTAATCAATCAAACTAATAGATCAATTATATTAAAAGATAGTTAACATTATTATATATAACATTAAAAAATTTTAATGTATATTTAATACACATAAGTTTATATAATAAATTTTATAATAATTAATTTTGATCTAATGTAAAAAAATTAATAATAATTTTAATCTAATAATGTTTTTTTACACAAATTTTAAATAAAAATTTTAAACAAAATATTCCTGCCTACATCGCCTACTCATTTGACATTTCCATGGTTTTGCAGAAAAACAATCCTCGTGCAATAGCCACGATTTACTTATATGTAATTAACTTTCATTGCCACATGTAATAAATTGATGTCTAGTAGGACTACAACTTTGCGACAAATAAATGTTAGTCTACAAAATGTTAATTCATAGGAAAAGATTTTTTTTTTGGACAGAATTCATAGTAATAAAAGATAATAAAATGGAGACTTTGAAGTTTAAATACAACGTTATAAACACTATTTTTACATATTTTCCTTTAAAAAAATTTCTATATAAAAAAAGAGGAGACTTTCTTTCTCCTGTACTTCCAAAAGAAAAAAATTGTAAAACATTGAAATTAAAAAAATTATCGATTGTTGTTTTGGTTTCTTTCTTCTTTTGTAGTTCAAACTCTCAAAATTAATGCTACAAAGGTTTATCATACAAATGTGATTATACTACTGCTTATAGTTGGGAGGGCCCTGCAAAGTAAGGAATACAATAATATGAAAAACTAAAAACAATAGAAAAAATAATGCTCGCTTGTTAGCATGAGACATGAGTTGGCGTTGGACCACTTTGATTTTTTTTTATATTATTATTAGTGCTCTTTTCCCTTATATTCCTTTATTTATTTCCCCATGTTAGTTACGATTAGGTGATCATCTTCAACATATTTATCTAGGGGGTCGTTAATATTTTTAGGATCGACAAGTTTGGCTTTAACACAGTGATCGATGTTGCCGTTTAGCTAATATGATGTGTACATCTGAAAGTTAATCAGATGTTTTGGCTTTGATGCTTTCGGAAGTTAATTTGTCTTTCGAACGATCTGTTTTATATATGTTTCCCTTCAATGCAAAGCTTGCCAATAAGTTAATTAGCACACACATGCACCTATTGATAGGGGGAAAAAGAACACTCGAGTCTCTGATTAAGTCTTACAGTAGAATGACTAAAAAATATATATAGGAGCTAGAATTAGATGTGAGAATAAGTAGCAAATTATATACGTATAAGTTATATATTCTTCCTGTGAATGTTGCATTGGAATCCACCCCTTGAGCATTCTTTTGGATTATCAAACAAATTACCATGATCAAACCATGCATCAAGATTATACCAGCCAGACGTTAAAAAATATGTCTTGTTTGGTGGCAATATTTAAACATAAGTTATCATGTTTTAGTTTGTTGTGTATGAAGATGCGATAAAATAAACTTATCCTACATGTTATTTATTAGTATAAAAGTTAACTTAAGGACTGGTTTAGAACAAATAGGTTAAAACAATAAAATTTTTCATTTTCTCAGTCACCTAAAAAGTAACTTCTGTGTTCAACCACACTATTGACATTATTCTTTAATATTGTCATTATTGATTCTATTATTATTATCTAAATTTCTAGATGAATTACCATCCATCACTATCATTGTGATTATTATTGTTTTCATTGTCTTTGCATGTTGTAAAAACTTTTACTATGGTAAAAAATGATAATTTATAAGCTTTTTTTTTTTTGCTGAGTAATTTATAAGTTGAATTAACTACGTATACTAGTAAATTATCATAATACCATTTACTACTAGTTTAACGTTGAACTATAGCTTCCGTTGTTATATACTTTATGTAACAAAAATGGACTTATAGACATTATATGTTTTTACCAATTATATGATATATCATGCTAACAAGTAACAAGTGTTGAGAGATATTATCTGTTGATATAAAATAATGATATATATTATCTACTACGTATCGAATGTTAAAATAGTGTAGACTCACAATGTAACTTATAATTGACTTAAAAAAAACTTATAATTTACATTCTCTGAGATAAAAATATTTGATAAAAATTATCTCAATGCTTACATTTTTGTATCTTAATAAATGATATTTTTTTAGTGTTTAATATGCCTGTCTTTAAAAGTAATTGAAAGTAGTCAACGTGATATATTTATTAATTTTATACTACGTACGTATCAATGAACACATAATATAGAATCTTGTGAAATAAATTATCACAGTAATTAAAGTTATAAAAAGTTGATTATTTAGGAATAATAAAAGATCATAACAATGCATTAAACACCATCTTATGTATCACTAATTAATTAAATAATGTTTAAGAGGAAGCTAGTTTTATTTTGGTTTAAGAATTTACTTAATTCTCCCCATTTTTAACCTTATTGAAGAAGTGAGTTATGAGTTGATCGACTTACTAACAAAATTATTAAATCTTTAGCGAGTTTAAGGAGTTCAAGACAATAATTTGTCTTGACAAATTTTATAAATGAAAAATTTAGGTATAATATTTTACAGATTTCATTTATCATGAGAAATGAGAAAATCCATAGGTGTTAGTTCAGTCGAATAGTTTTATGATTTGGAGTATTGAATTGTCCAAGATATCAAATTTTCAAAGCTTGAATCAGTCATTCATGGCAAATTTTGACTAAATAACTTATGTTTGCACCGTTATAATGGAAGTTAACAAAAGATTAAATTTGACACGAAATTGAAACTTAGAAGAACAAATTGATCTTAATAAATACTCATATATTTTACCTCTCAGATCCCTAGATTCATTAATGTCAAAGGGTGCAACTATCCACGATGTTCTTGCATGAGAAAATCGGAGGCACGATCGTGTCAATGTTGAATAAATTATCATAAGATTGCTGGAGGCTTAATTAAGCCGATCGAGGTTAGTAATAGAAAGTCCATAAATCTTGATGGCTGTAGATTTTCCTTCCGAAAATATCTGGTAAATCTAAGAATATTATGTACATTCTATTATACTTTTTTAATCATTTGAAAATAATTCTTAAAGAATTTCTATATTTTAAACATAATAAATACTTCTTTTTATTAAAGTTCCTGTATTTAATTTTGTCATTCAGCCGCGGTGTTGTTAGACTGATATATTCATTAAGATTAGTTTGTCGGCATATAATTAATTTAAGAATAAATTATGCATGCTAAATGGGTGTCTATTAATTAAACTCTAAATTTAATACTAGTATATTTTTTAACTAATAGAACTAGTGTAAAATCTCATTATGTTTATGATGTTTACATGTGAAAAAATAATTTATTTAATGGAATGACTTGTATTTGATTTTTTTTAGTGTAAAATTTTATTGATCAATTATAATTACGTATTTTGATAGATGAAATTAATCTATGATTTAATAAATTAAGGACACCGGTGATCTATGGGATTCATGACCAAAATACTAGTATTTTTTTTCTTCTTTTTTTTTTTGTCATTTTAAATTAGTTGACTTATTAACATGTTGAATCTACACTCTACCGTTGGAGGGTGGTTCTCAAACTCAACAAAACTCTCTCACCATCAATTAAAGTTACCTTGCAATCTCAAGAGTGAAAACTGAAAGACAGCAACATTGTGTCCACCTAAGAGCCTCACAAAACCACCACCACCCCTTCACCTGACTGAGACTGCTACCAACTTTGTTTGAAGGCTTTGAGATCACGTATTGTCCCAGACACAAGAATTAAGAAGATGTTGAAAGTGGTTACTAATGCCTCACAAAGGAACCAAAATCACAACAAATAAAATAAAATAAATAAAAAATAGATCAATAGATAGATAGTTCCCTAGCTTGAGAATTGAGAAATACAACTTTCCCTCCACCAATAACCTCTTGAAAGACAAGACCATTTCACCAAACCTTAATTAAACGAACAAACCCAACCTAAAACTACTACTTGAATTAATTTCAATGTCTCTCGTTGCAGTGATCCCTATATTTCTACCTCTCTTTGCTTCTTCTTTTCTCAGAGATTATTATTATTATTATTATTCAGATATCATTTCCTCTTTCTTCTTCTTCTTTTTTTTCTTCTTTTCCCCCCCATGCAGCCTCTTCGAAGAAAAACTCCTCTATTCACCACCTCAGAAATGGGGGCAATGAAGGGTCGCAAGAACAACAACCTCTCCATCTTCGTGGTGGTGTTCTCCATCTTCCTCTTTGGGCTCTTCATGTACAACGAGGATGTTAAGTCCATTGCCGAGTTCCCATTCTCGAGTCCCAAAGCGCATGAAACACAAGAAGGAGGAGAACCTAATAAACATGTTGATTCTGTTCAAGAAGACAATGTTGTTGTTGTTCAAAGGGAGAGTGAGAAGAAGGACGTGGAAGACAGTGTCACAGTGAAAATTTCTAAGAGTACTTCAAGGGCTCAGCTAGAGAAGAGTGGTGCTGAGGATGAGGATTCTGATGAGCGTGTTGATTTGAAAACTGTTGTGGAGAAAGAGAAGAAGATTGAAATGCCACGTGCGGAGGAAGAGGAAGAGGTGGAAGAAGAAGAAGAAGATGAGAAAGTTGAGTTGCCACCAGAAGATTGTGACTTGTTCACTGGGGAGTGGGTTTTGGATAACGTGACACACCCTTTGTACAAAGAAGACAAGTGTGAGTTTCTCACTTCGCAAGTGACATGCATGAAGAATGGACGACCTGATTCTTTGTATCAGAATTGGAAGTGGAAGCCAAGAGATTGTTCTCTGCCAAAGTATGAATTTTTGTTTTTTTAGTTTCCTTTTTTTTTTATTTCTCTATCTTCTTAGTTTGTGTTTTTTTAGTAGATTTGTTTCTTATTGGTTGTGTTTTTGTGATCTTGTTAAGGTTCAAACCGAAGCTTTTGTTTCAGAAGATTAGAGGGAAGAGGCTTATGTTTGTTGGAGATTCACTGAATAGGAACCAGTGGGAATCCATGGTTTGTATGGTGAATTCTGCGGTTCCTTCATATAACAAGACCTGGTACAAGACTGGTTCTCTTGCCATCTTCAAAATCGAGGTTTGTAATTGACTTTCTCCTTTTTCTCTTGTCCAAGCAGGGGTATATGCCTGAAAACTATAACATGATTTAGGACCGTGTCAATGGTTTTAATCAATTTTTATGTTACATATAGTAGTTGAATTTTTCAATTTACAAAAATAATTAATAAAACTCAATTTCATGTCACGTGAATGAAGAATGATTCAAATTATAGTAGTTTGAACTTGGTAATAATTTCTCATACATACCAGTCTATTTGTACCAATCCAAAATCATAATGAATTCGCCAAAATGATTAACCACAAGCATAACATCGTAATAGATTGGTAAAGTACTGTTTTATCTTAATTATTTTTTACCTTTTTGGGCTAGAGTCGATGTAAAGCTGAAACTAGAATCATTGTGAAGGAAGTCTAATTTAGTTAATTGAACGAGATGCGTAACTTATTTTAAATATTTTGACATTGTCATTGATTCCTATAAAAAAAAAAAAATCATTTTGAGTATGATGGTGGTGGGCCACTGAATTTGATAAACAAATATGGGTTTTTTTAAATACCAAGTTACCAACTTGTTTGGCCTTTGTCTGAAAGTTCTGGCTTTAGAAGATTGTGCCAATCTCTTGGTAGTTAAGAATGGACACGCTGTGTAGGGAGTATTCAATTACTAATATCGCTTAGGATGCACTCCTGTTAAGTACTTGCTGGTTATGTTTGTGTAGGAGCCAGAGCACGTTACCACCGTGGAATTCTATTGGGCACCTTTCCTCGTGGAGTCAAATTCAGATGATCCAAACATGCACAGCATATTGAACCGTATAATCATGCCTGAATCAATAGAAAAGCATGGAATGAATTGGAAGGATGTGGACTACTTGATCTTTAACACCTACATATGGTGGATGAACACTTTCTCTATGAAAGTCTTGTAAGCACATGATTAACTCTCCCATTAATGTCTTTCCTTTCTTTAAGGTTTCGTGATTTTCAAGCAAATTCATGAGTTTTTGTAATTTTTGGGTGTGATGCAATAGACGAGGATCATTTGATGAAGGTTCCACAGCGTACGATGAGGTTCCTCGCCCAATAGCATATGGGAGAGTCCTCAAGACATGGTCAAAATGGGTAGATGACAACATTGACTCAAATCGAACTAAAGTTTTCTTCAGCAGCACGTCCCCTCTTCATATCAAGTAATTAATTAATGACTATACATCTTAATTTATGCCTTTTCATTTTTGAATAATCAACGAATATTGATTTCATAATACGAATAGTGGCATAGACACAATGCGTCATATAAATAAAAACATTCAGATACAATAAAATTTAAATCTCAACTTGTCTTTAAGTGTTACGTCATAATTAATATAAATTTTTTAAATATCTTTAATGATATAGATGAATTGTTTTTCAAAAATATTCATGTACGACAAAAATAAAAATTGTATCTAATTAATCTGATTTGTTACACACTATTTTTTTTCCTTTAACATCATTTTTCACTAGTGAATGAGGTGAAAATGATCTATCAACATCACATAAATACATGTTATTTATCAATAATTTAGTTTTAAAATGTTTGGGTTCATATTTGGTAACTTGGAACATCCTTTTGTTATTTTGAAAAACTTACCTACTAATCCATTCCTATGGTTAGTTGACACCAAATAGTTTAACCCACTTGCAATCATCCATGAACAAATTAGTGTGAAACTACAACATATTTGCTATGCCATTAGGTGGGACCATATCCAGGGTAAACTAATTAACATGATTGGAGTTTTCACTTTTGATTGTCAAGTTGGTGACCCTTTACCACATTTTTTTTTCTTTTTTACAAAGTTTATAGTTACCAACTTACCATGTGTACCTAACAAACTAAAAATACTTTTGAACACACTTTGAATTCAACATTAACATTTAACCATATGATTTTGTAGGAGTGAGGATTGGAACAACCCAGATGGTATAAAATGTGCTAAGGAAACCACCCCGATTCTCAACATGTCAACCCCATTAGATGTGGGAACAGATCGTCGCCTTTTTGCAATTGTCAACAATGTGATCCAGTCAATGAAGGTGTCAGTGTACTTCATTAACATCACTTCTTTGTCAGAGTTGAGAAAAGATGCACACACTTCTGTCTACACCATACGCCAAGGAAAAATGCTAACTCCAGAACAACAAGCTGATCCTACTACTTATGCTGATTGCATTCATTGGTGCTTACCAGGATTACCTGATACTTGGAATGAGTTTCTCTATACACAGATCATCTCTCAATCTTGACCTACAACAAACAACCTATAGATATCTTCACACACACTTCTATTCCCTTTTCCCTCTTTCCTTAATTGTTATTATTTCTCCTTTTACTTATGAAAAATGCTCCTTTTTCAATTGAATGCTTCAAGCATTTGTTTCAGTTTTTTTTTTTTTTTAATTTAGTCACTTTTTATTGGCTTTTTTTTTCATTTTAGGAATTGGGCATTTTTTTCCCTTTTTTTCCTCACGTTTCTTTGTTAAGCCAAATTAGCAAGTACGGAAGCACAGCAAGATCCTTAAATGTACAATGAATCCTTTCTCCTTGAATGAAGAAAAAATAAAGCACGAACGTTTTGTTTAGCTTACTTTCATAGAATAATTGTTTCATCTTTTAGTTTCTAAATAGTTACGTATTATGATCGTACGTTTGTACACGTGGAAAGCAAGATAACTTCGATTATAAATATTGCGTCTAATTTAGACCAAATCAAAACCTGCTTAATAACTTCATTATATTTAGATAGTAGTAGATAGAACAACACTCCTAAGGAATCCTATTAAAACCCAGAAATAAAAGCTTCCCTACCATCCACACCAGAATAAATGAAATCATATCTACAACCCTTTTGTTTATAATTTTTTAAGGAAATAATTCTACAATTACATAAAAAAACAATTTATTATTTAGAAATTGTGTAATAGTTGCTATTAAAAAATAAAGGTAATTCTACAATTCTTGAAATGTTAACAAGCACCTATGAATTAATATTAGTATATCACTGGCTATTGAATGACGTGTAAAGTTTGGATGCAAAATTCAATAGTTGAAAATGCAATGATACCAAAATTGATATATAAGAAACATGAAAAAGTCGACTTGTTTGTACCAGCCATAGATACAGTTAGTGTTCATCAGAATCATCACGACTTGCTTGTACTCGCTCAAGCAGTTCCATGGACGCATGCATGGCTATACAAACTGGTAAACAAGAGTTCAGCTGTATATACACATGCGTACTTGGTTTCCAGGGACATGCTCTCAAGTCTCAATGCCAATTTGGTTTGTGGAACAAGAAAATATGCAAAGGGATAAACTTGTATGAGCAAAAATGCTTTCGCAGCTACAGAGATGTGAACACTGCTATACATTAGTATTTGCAAAATCAAAAGATTACTGCTGATATACAATCATGACAAACATCTATCTATCTCGCTGATCACATGAATGTGAGTTCTTGGAAAAAACAGACGCAAGAAGGGAACTGAAGATGACGACATAAGCTTAGGTTTGACTCTATCAACAGCTGTCCTAATTGCAGATGAAGATGGTACATCAAACCACTGAAGGAACCAAGAAAGAAGTATTGAACGTTTATCTTGGGATTCTCCATCAGGCCATTTTCCCAATTTCAAATAGTTATGAAAATCATCCTTCAATTCCTGGGAACAATTTAGGAGCTCCTCTACCTGCTTCCGAAGTGAACCAACAAATGATGATTGCACAATTCCTCCTTTTGGAGCGGATAATTTTCCAGTCATCAATGCCTCAATATATGTTAGAGCAAGCTGCAAGCAGATACAATTAGCATCAAGTCACATACTCATAAGGGGTGGGCTAGTGACCTAGTGAATGAGACTCCGCCCATTATGAGGGCCTGGAGTGGGTCAATTTTATGCTACCTTACTTAGTGGACTAGAGAGGAATTATGACTCAACCATGACTGATACATCACAAACACAAGCAAACAACCTTACAATTTCATCAAGACTCAACCTGATGCAGATGCTTTAAAAACTTTAAAGGAGCAAGATTTATTTGATTTGAAGAAAAATCACAATTAGATTTCAAAAGAATGAGTATAATCTAACTCAGCCTAGCCCTAGGGAAAAACAATAACTGTAGTTTAATTGCGATGAATGATATCAGCACAGTCTTTGCCAGGGAACCCTATATGATAAAGTATGCCTAAAAGACCTCTGCTTTAATCATAAAATCCAGTTTAGAGAAAGCTTATTACTTGAAAAGAAAGTGCAATTATCAAGATTAAGCATAAAACTACCTTAAAACCAGATATAGAGAGTGAGTCACCAAAAACAATGGCACCGTTAGTAACTTGTTCAGCCATCGATTCAACAGTTGTGTATAATGACAAATATACCTGCATAATAGAGCCATCAATTAAATAATATCAGAATTTTCCAATAATAAAAAATGCAAACTCTCATTATGGTTTACAGCAAGCATAGACATTAGACCAAACTTCATTTATCATAGAGTTTGAGAGAGAAAAGAAGAAAGCTGGAAGATATTATGTTTATTCAGAATTGAAAGGTTGGTTACAAACTGATTCTGTTTCTCTATTTATAGAGAGAACAGATATGATTACACATAACCTGACTAAGGCAGTTAACTAACCAAAGTTAGTTACTGCTCTAACAGAAATAACAGCTTCTAACAAACTAACAGAAATAACAAACCATAGCTTTCCTAACTGAACCATAACTGTTCTAACAGCTGCCCTAACTGAATCACAAAGTAAAACTTACTTAATACACTAATAATTTATTTACACAAATACTTATAAGAATCAAGCCTCTCATAAACAATTCATTTCAAATTTTTATATCATGTAGATCATGCTCATAATCCATGGCATTTCATAATTTATACTGTAATAACTAGTAATTTAGTACACGAGATTACCGTCGTGGAATCTAAAACAGAAGAGATTATTGACTGCTTGAATATTTACTTATGGATAAGCAATTTGTTTGAAATGCCACATGTATGGCCAACATGGAAACACAGCCAGTATTGAAGTTTTTAGATTGGGTCATCATTGTTTATTGAATTTAGGAAATACAAATTAACCTTCTAAGCACATTACCTGTAACAGAGCTGGTCTATCCTTGGTCACACACTCAAATAATACTTGCAAGCAGAATTCCTTGAAATCAACATCAGATCTGCAAGCATTTTTATTAATTTATTTAGATATTGAACCGTCTTTACAACATCAGATCTGCATAATTAGTTATACTTTTTTTTTTTTTGGAAGGCAAATAATATATATGTATTAATATAGTCAAAAACAGTACAAGTGGTACTGGAAATTGATGATACAAAGCACCTCTGGTGCTGCCCTCCAAAAACCCAAGCTAACCCATCTAAAAGGCTAACCCACTCGAATTAACCAAAGGAGACTGGAATATTAGAATACCATTGGTTAAAACTAGTGTTAAATCCTTTCTTTCTAGCTTTTAACCAGGACCAAGCTAGGAACAAAGCATCTTCCATAACTTTAGATGGTTCGAAAGGTTTTTCATGGAAAATGAGGAGATTCCTATGCTGCCATATGGTACTGGTCAGAGCAACCCACCAAACACACCATGAACTGTGGTTTATGAGAGCTCCAAATCCATCGCAGAATTGCAGAAAGTGATCCACTGGAGAAACTGGAAGAGGTCCCTGAACCTGAACCCATGTCATCGACTCCCACCACAGGCCTATTATCCTCTTACAATTAAAAAATAAATGACCCACCTCCTCCTGATGTAGACCACAGAGGGGACAAACAATGTCCTGGATGATCACATTTCTTCTTATGAGATTAGCTCTAGTAGGTAGCCTGTCTTTAAGAAGCCTCCAAGTGAAAACTGCCACTTTTGAGGAAATCTTCAGTTTCCATAATAATGTTGAGGATCTCGGATCCGAGGCTGGAATAGAGGGGGTTATCAAGAATTTGTATGCTGACCTTGTGGAATAGACACCACTAGGATCAGCTTTCCAAATCATGCTGTCCTTAACATGCCTCTGGATATGAATAGAGCTGATTTCTTCCATAAAGTTGACAGCTAGATCACTTTCATGGTCAAACAGGTTCCTCCTCCATTTCAGGTCCCACCTCCAAGTATGTTGAGAGAAATTTCCCATCCTTGAAATAAGGTCAGATTGCTGTCTATTAATTATAAACAGCTGAGAGTATTTCTGTTGTAGAGTAGGACCTTCCCCTAACCACTTATCTTTCCAGAAGCTGATTTTATCTCCACTCCCAACCTTCCAACTCAAGCATTGTTGAAACATGTTTTGATCAGCTTGGTGATATAGCTTTCTGAGGTCCCTCCACCAGCATGAATGCCCTCCTTGAACACGAGCTGACTGAAAATCAGTCCATCCTCCATACTTGGAGTTGATAATCCTGACCCAAGGTTGTTGCAAATCAGAAGCTAGGGCCCAAATCCATTTCCCCAGCAAGGCTATATTTAATTTAGAGATGTCTTTAATCCCTAGACCCCCTTCAGACTTGGGCAGGCAAACGGTCTCCCATTTTACCCAAGAAATTTTCCTATGGTCTTGGTCCCCCCCCCATAGAAAATTCCTTTGCAAGGCTATCAGTTTACTTACTACCCTTTGTGGGATCTTGAAGAAGGATAGTAAATATATTGGTGCAGCATTGAGGACAGAATTGATTAAAGTTATCTTTCCTCCCATTGATATGTTTTTCTGGGCCCACTTAGATAATTTAGACTCACATTTTTTAATCAAAGGCTCCCACACAACACTGCTGGAAGGTTTAGCCCCAATTGGAATACCCAAGTAGGTGAATGGGGTTTCCAATTGTCTACAATTCAGGGTTTGGGCTGCTTCATTGGTCCAAGTAACAGCACCCCCTATAACACCAAATTGACTCTTAGCATAGTTAATCTTCAAGCCCGAGACCAGCTCATAGCCTCTTAGCATAGCCTTCAACACCAAGACATTGTCCCATGAAGCCTCACCCACAAAAACAGTATCATCTGCATACTGCAGAATGTTTGTGGGCTCATTTTTCATACCAACCTTGTAGCTGCTATAGAGATTCTTCCGGACTGCTTCCCTCATAAGGCCTGTGATGCCTTCCCCAACTATGTTAAAGAGTAGGGGAGCTAGGGGGTCCCCTTGTCTCAAGCCTCTAGAAGGGGTAAACTCCTTTGTAGGGCTGCCATTAATAAGGATCGAAATTGTTGCTGAGTGAAGACAAGCTGAAATCCACTTTCTCCATTTATGACAAAAGCCCAATCTATGCAGCATGTAGTCCAGAAAAGACCATGAGACTGTGTCATAAGCCTTCTCAAAATCCACCTTGAAAATCATGGCTGGTTTCTTCCTCCTACAAGCTTCCTCAACCACCTCATTAAGAATCAAAGTGCCATGAAGAATATGTCTGTCTTTAATGAAAGCTGTTTGTCTTTCATCAATTAAGACAGGTATGACATGTCTCAACCTGTTTGCTAAAAGCTTAGCTATTATTTTATACATGCAGCCTATCAAAGATATTGGTCTATAATCATTTAGGGACTGAGGGTGGTTAACTTTAGGGATTAAAGCCAAGAAGGAGGCATTGCTGCCTCTAGGGAAACTACCATTGACATGGAACTCATCCACAAATCTTCTGAACTCTGGTTTCAGCACACCCCAGAATTCCTTAATAAAATTGAAATTAAAGCCGTCTGGCCCAGGGGACTTATCTCCACCACAACTCCACACAGCTTCCTTGAGTTCTTGGTCTGAGAAAGCTAAAATCAACTCCTCCCTCTGCCTTTGATCAAGAGAGGGGAAGTGAACTCCATCAAGGGTAGGCCTAGAGGGATTCTGCTCAGAAAATCTGTTGAGGAAAAAGTTCACAGCTCCTTTCTTCACCTCCTCTGGTTGCTGGACCCACAGTCCATGATCTTCAATATAAATCTTGGGAATAACAAAATGTAAATGTAAATGGTTAAAGAACCCAAAAAAGAAAAAGAAAAGAAAACCTTTTTGAAGGAAAGCCCTCAATCAGGCATGTCTAGCTGATTATGATGAAAAGATGGATGAAAGTGACCTTTCCCTCCAGGTTACTTTCAGCATGCAACATATTGTAATTGTGTGAAACTATTGATAACAAATGCGGCTCCTGTACAGTCCATTCAATCACAATACTTGGCTAAGATGATCTGATCTGACCAATAAAGTTTATGCCTCTATATCTTGGAAGTTTGAGGTAGTCTCCAATTTGAATATTAATTTGATAAATGGTATTTCAGGTTTGAAGAATAAGTTGACCAAGACTAATTATGCCTCTATATTCCCAGAGGTGTAGCTCATCGGATAGAGGATTATGATAAATTTTGTGCAGGTGCTGGGGATAATAACATAATTCATTGAGTTAAATGGGAGATCTGTTGCAGGCCCACAAATGAATGTGGATAGATCTTGGTAACTAGCTGTCCAAAAACATTGCCATGGCATTTTTCTAGAGATAAATATCTTACGGCACATGTTAATTTGAATTATATATGGTCCTTATCCACAGTTTAGATGTCAAAGTAGCAGTGAATGAAACTTGCAAGCCCTTGGAATTTTTTTCCAGACATTTTCATTATCAAGGATTTTGGAAGAATGGGTGCGTGATGCCCCTTTCTCAGCTTTTCCACATCGTGTTCAGCTCAACCCCCCCCCCCAAAAAAAAAAGGATAGTAAATAGCAGAATAACCACTGTTACGGATGAGCAATCAGAGTTTTCCCATCTTTACAAAATAAATAAAAATCTAAAGCCAGATATGATTCCACTATGTATATGAAAGTATTACTTGGATTTGTTCCCTTTGTGCAAGTCAGATAAAACTTAAACTGTTAACTATTCATTAAATAGCATCTGATCAGTTATTCATCAAAAGATTTAAGAAACATTTCATAAATCAGACAAGTAGAATGAAACAGTAAAAACATAATCAAACAGAACATGGATGCCAAAACAATCTAGAAATATGAGCTTACCTATTATACCAAGAGGGGTCACAGCAGAGTTGTGCAAAAGCAATCAAACTAGGATCAGATGAGAAGGTACCAACCAACTGATCAACTGTGATTGAACCAGATCCACTACAAATGTCCGTGATTGTATCAGATGCTTTCAAACTTGTCAGGCCAAACACCTAGATCAAGCAAACAAATAAAGTGGGTTTTAATATCTGTATAAACATGTGTAGCAGTATCATACACTACGTAATTTCAACCTTGTGCATTGCCCGTGACAGCAGTGACTGGCACCCAATGGGATCATCAACATATGAACAAGCTCCAACCTTTCTTTTGATGAAAAGAATACCAGAATTAAATGGATTATTCTTGTCTCCAAAATTCCACCAAGGTTTATCTGTTATAAATGCATAATTGGGGTTACTCATTTAAAAAGTATATGATTCTAAAAACCTCATATCAGTATAAGATCACAGCATAATAGTTTATGTTTACCTTCTGGGGTAAAGTCTATTACTTGAGGCCAGTAGCGAGGCCCACAAACACGTATTCTTTTCAACTGTAACCATCAATGCCAATACAAATTAGTCCTACAAGGTTACAGATGCTTTTTTTTGCTTCAACAATAAGAAATATACAACTCCAAAAGCTATCAAATAGAAGTTAATTCAAACCGAACAGGAGAATTGTGAACCAAAAAAAGATAAATTGAACAAGACAAATCAAAGTATCCCACAGATTTCATTCATAGAGACCATCCAAACACTCAGACTTACAATTGATCGTTCTGGCAGAAGGCAAGGGGTGACCTCGCAAAAGCTGGATTCTGCATAATGCTCAGTTTCTCTGACTGTGACCTCAAGAGGAGCATAAACAGGCAGACCCGTGTCAACATCAACTGTCTGAATCCATCGCGCCTCTGTTGCAAGGACATAGAGATGGCGAAATGCCTGCAAAAACACTTTTTTCAGAACTTAATTTTCAATAGTAAACTAATAATCATTTAAGCCTTTATCCACAAGTAACTCCATCAATCTGAAATACCTGAAGGTGGCATCTGTTATCATTTGGACCAGTCGGCAAGCGTGGATATAGAGTAATTAGCAAAGCAGCAATGGAATGGTTGTTTGTTGAAAATGTTCTCATTCCACCACCAAGAAACAAGAAACCAGTAGCTAAGCTTACCTAAGACAGCAGGTTTATAAAACAAAAATAACGGAGACTGAAGAAGGCTAATTACCAAACTCATGTGAAAAAAATAAAAATTAGCATATACAAGATGTTGCATGAATATAGATCATGTAATGATGTAAATAAAATTTGTTTTACCAAATTAGGTACAGGAATATATGAATTTCAAACTGATTCTTTGATATTACTATCATAATACAAGATATCTGAATCACCAAAAGTCCTCTGATTGAAGATAATTTTTCACTGATTCTTTTATCTAAAGCCCAACTGCTAAACACAAACATATTTGCATAATATACGCACAAAACTTGTGGACATGAGATAAAAAGACATTTTGAAGATCATTAGTTGCTTAGCATAATGGTACCAAGCCACCTCCGGCCACTTAAGGTAGGGAAGTTCAATCCCCAACCCCCTGGAAATTCAAGTTCCAAAGCCAGCCTCTCATATATATCAAGATTTTATTCTTTAAAAAAAATGAAAATTAAAAAACCAAAAGACAACTTGCAGAACTTACTGCCATCTGAATACCATAACTTGACTGCCCATCTGCACAATTTCTGCTCCTTAGGAATCTCAACAACCGAAAGGTCTGTAAATGTCCAGACCCAGCCATAACCTGGTATGCAGAAGTTTAACCATAGAATTTTAGTCATGATCTTAATCTATAATTAATTGACGATGGACAGAAGGAGGAAGCAGGTACCACAGATAGAGAAAGAACAATAAGGTGAAGGCATGTTTCCAATGTGCCCCGATCGATGTAGCGAGACAGTCCCTTTGGGAAAACCTTTCCACATGTAGGAGAAACAGGCTTCATCTGCAAGATAAAAATAAACCATCTAAACCTACCACTTCACATGCATGGGGGAGTTAGGCAGCGTAATTCAGGACTGACCTCGTTAAGAAAGTAAATAACAAATTCATAAAGTAATTCCTGTGCATTTTCATTTCTTGTGCCAGCAAACACCATTCCTGACAAGGTTAAGAAGAATAAGTTTCAAGACAAAGACTAAACAGTACCACAACCACTGAGTTGTAAAAATAAAAAAATATAAAATATAAAAAAAGATAGAAGGAACCTTATTTAAGAAAATATCATCAAGGACAATAGTAGCAATGAGGATTTAAATAATTTCACTCAGGGTTATGATATGGTTACCTTTTCATATAAAGAATTTAGATAATATCAACATACATGCACTCTGTTAAATTTATCATAAAATGAATGCAAAGACTAGAGAACATTTTACCAAGTGATATACAAGCTCCAGCTATTATATTAACATAGGCCTGTATAAAAGCCTCAGCATCCATATCTTCAATATTATTGTCATCAACTCCAATCCCTTCTACAGAACATCTGACAATCTCAGGAATTTGAGACCAAACCCAATTTTTTGAGGGGTGAACCCTACAAAAAAATATGCAGGAAGCATGGATCAGAAGGGTGACAAACAGATCCAAGTAGATTGTTGCAATAACTTAAAGAAACCAGGACAAACCTGTTCCACATTATTAAATTTCGAGCAATGACTCTAAGCATTATAAAGTCAGGCCTCACATATTGTAAATCAAAACATGTATTGGGAATTGAGAGCCTAGACACAATAGCCTCAGATTCTGTCTGTCAAAAGAATAAAGACCAAAGTTATAAAAGGTAGAAAACAAATTAAATTGCAGCAGATAAACAGACTTCTTGTTGCCATTACTACTTATTGTAGAGTGAGTTCATTCGAAGAACCTTCATAAACATCAAAGCAATGGCAATGATGGCTCCAGGTGCAGTGACATCAACATTGACTGTTGTCCCATCCATCATCTACAAGTACAAATATTTAAATTAGTTATGCAAAAGAAAGTCTCAACTAAAATGTCTCATACGATTTTATTTCTCTTTTATTTCATCACGGAAAAAAAATACTAATTGAATTCTCTAAACCTGTGCAGAACCACGACTTTCATCCATTGAGACTGTCGAAAAATGAGATCTTTCCTGATGCAAAAGTACTTGAGCATTATATAAAATTATAAACATTATCAACAAGGAAAGAAATGACAGAAGAATGTGAACCCCATTACATTGTGTACTTTTTCACCAATGTAGAGAAACAGACGATTCACAAATGTGTCAATGAAACCAAGTGCATCTTCTCCCCGTCCTTCAGGCAACATATTTTGGTTAGACAAAGAACCACAAAACCAAAATCCAAAACCTATTATTTAAGCATTCATACCCAATGCAACAAGACCCAGTGCAAATCCTGCAGAAACAGCATGACCCTCTCGCTCAAGAACATTATCACCTCCACTTCGGCACCCAATTTCACCCTGAAAAATTACATATAGATGTAGGGGAAGACCAGTTAAAGGAAGAAATTAAATTAACAGAAACACAGGCGACAAACAATTTAGTAAATATGGAAATCCTGCAAACCCTAATCAACCAGGGAAGACATAGGTATTATTATTTAGAATGAAAAGGTACCATGCAAAACAAAAAAGAATCATGAAAGAAATTTATGAACTGGTACTGAGGCTGGTTTGTTCAAAATACAGACAATAGGATCTGTACATACCTGACAGACACTATCATGCAAGCAAACAACTTTGATAAACCAATTCCTAAACATGCAAGTGCACAAATGATAATGAATTACAAATCTATCAAAACTCCAAGCTAATTGCATTTAATGGAAGGGGAAAAAGGAAACAATATTGTAAATCATACCAACTGGTTAAATGGTCCAAGAAAGCAATAGAATTCAGCACAATAAATAGTACTAGTTCAACCATAATCAACCTTCATGTTCACATTATCTCGATGGCATGCAAGAATTAAATAACTCGGGCATATGTTCAACCATTGGATAAACAGCAGACAAAGACATGAAATATATTTACCAATAAAACCTGCATTGTTTGTGGGTGAGCTGAACCTTCATATAAAATCCCCAAAGACATTAAAGCGGCTGACTGAAAAAATATAAATTTCTTCATGAGATAAAATGAAGCAAGTGAAAGCCCCAGTTTTGGGCTTTTATAATTTTTCTTCTGATGTTAGAAAGCACCAGAAAAGGAGGGAAGGGGTGAAAGGGGCTAATTCAAAGTGAACAAATAAAATAAACATAAAAGATACCTGGAGCAAGGTTGGAACCTCTAACTCTGGATAGGAAGATGGATGTCGTACAGGAATATGAAAATAAAGTGTCTGCAAGTGAGTAATTTTATCAGTTCTCCCAACACAGCAGGCAGAAGGGATGAGATAAGGGGTACGTATGCATGCTATCAAAGAAGTTGTGCAATATAAAGATACTGATTTCATGCATTAAAGGGCACAAACAAATAAAAGACAATCTTCTATAAAAAGGTTAATGTTAATCCCTAAACCAAGGTCATCAAATCACGATTCAAATTGTGAATTGTAAATTGCATTTTTTGAGATCTCACATCGAGTAGTGGGATACCCAAGGCCCTAAATCCAAATTCTAAAATGATATCAGAACCTATCCTCGACTCATTATTTGGGTCACCCATATTTTCTTGTCTATCTATTCCTAAGCATGAGGGGGTGCTGTTATTGGACCACCTGCATTTGTCTGGCACACAAGTCTGACAATTCAGGTGACAATTCCGACATGCTTTGGTTCACTCTCTGGTTTGTATCAAAGGAGCGGCTGGGTCATCAATTCACACCATTCAAATTGTGAATCAAATGATTTCTATAATACTCCCCCCCCCCCCAAAAAAAAAAAAAACACAGAATCGATTATTTTGTTTCCTTGTCTTTGATAAAAGAAGAAATTTATCGAGACAGGGATCATGTTTGCAAAAATTAACAGTATACATTGTAAGGGAGGGAGGGAGTTTAATCTAAATTGTTAGCCTAGAACAATTAGAAAAGAAAGCCAACTCAATCCAATTACACCCCTCATTTGATTCCTAAAGTCAATCCCATTAACAGAACCACATCCTTGAATTCAATTAATTTTAAGAAACTTGATAGTCACTCATCAACAAATTAGTTCTAAGTAAAAATATACAATTAAGAAGACTTATTTTATTTCACCACACTCAAATTAAAATATTATCATTTCCTTGTGCTCATGGAAAACAATTGAACTAGGCGCATCCCAGATTTAATTTTCATGGAAACCATGACAAGAATGAGTGTTTTCTATTATACTCCAGCTTGAGATGCCTCAGATTTAGTTCCATTAGATTAAATTATGTGTTTTTGCAATAAAATGGCAAGTGCCTTCATGGTCAAGAAAAAACAATGCAATCAATAAGATATTTTATGTTGCACTTCAACTATGATCTAGTATCTGAGGGCAGAGATCTGCAACAATTCCACCAGAAAAATTGTGCTTGATAATACCTTTGATATAGCTGGATGCATGGTGCCTCCATAAGAAGCTGCAAGGCCAAGCATTAATCCCACAGTAGTACTTTCATGTTCCTAAACATATGTAGGGAAAATAATTTGATGTCAATGGAAAAGCTGAAAGATAAGAATATAACATATAAAGGAAAGATAGACAAATTGTCCCCAAGTTAATTGAAATTAAATGAATTATATGGCATCAACCATTTTGTGGTGACAATCGGGCCCTTAAAACCAAACAGTGTATTGACTCTACCATTTGAGAATTCACGTTTTAGTTCATTGAACTTCATTCTGACTCCAATCACTCTCACGAGAATATTTCAGTTTAAAAAAAACTGAGAACTCTACAATCAACACTGTGTCTATTTTCCTTCAGTGACTATAATTGTCTACTTGCACCTTACCAACTTAAGAGCCCCCCCCCCCCCCCCCCCAAAAAAAAAAAAAACAGCATAGTTGCTGCAATACCTGCAATTGCATTGTAGGCACAACAGATGAGACACAAACACTCTGCAATGCAGTTCCTATAGTGAGGGGCAACCACGATGCAACACTACAACGCTTGATAACTAGGCAACAAATACCCTAATTTTGGGAGCTTTCAACCTCTAACTAGATGCAGCCTGACTAGAAAGGAAACTATACAAAAGCTAAATAATTTTTTGAAGTGCCAAAAATTTAAAGATTGAGCTTAGAGTGGCAGCAACAAATAATATATGCTATGAAGTATGAAATATATTATTTTCAACAGAAATTTAAGATTAATTGTTTCTGTTTTGTAACAATAAATCATCAACATTAGAATAAATGGAGTGCTAGGGGAGCATTAGGGAATTAAACCTGAGAAAAATACTGGTAGATGTCAGTAACAGCTAATACACGCAGATATCCATGCAATCCTAGTGCAAGTAGAAGTCCAGCATGAACAGAATTTGGCTCCTCAGGTTTGTTATACAAAACCCATGTTCTTGACATTCTTCCCTGCAAAAGGAATTATATGCAATTTTCAGAAATATGCAACCATACAATTATGCAAGCCACAATAACAAATACTCCCACCCAAAGCTGGTTCAGTAACAACAGAGTTGAGAGTGAAATATTGCTTTAAAACAATACAATGCCTCTTGAGTTTTTAGTATGCGTGTCTAATTTCTGACAGACTCCATTAAAGATCTGCTTGTTTTGCTAAAAGAAAGGGACAGGAAGGCACCAAAAAAGTACTTTGTTAATTTTTAAAATAGTCCAAGATCTGGACAAAAAGAAGCCCAAGGGTCAACATAAAACACTGAAATACCACTAAACAACAACAAAGATTTATCCTACTAGGTGAGGTCAACTACATGGATGATGGATCACACGACTTGACACAATTAAAAACCAAAGTTTCAGGTTGCACAACACAAAAAGTGAAAAAGAACAATTACCCCTTCCCATTGGGTGTGTCTGGGAGTTGGGTTTTGGAGGTAAAGGGAAGGGTAGGCAGGGCAAATTTTTCATTTCTCAATTCTAATAAATATCATAAATGACATCATAATCTTTTTTTATAAATATTACACAGCTCTCTTAATTTTAAAAAATAAAAAAAAAAAAAATTGTACTCCTTTCCTTTCCCTCCAAAACCCCACACCCAAACAAACTCTTTTTTCCTAATTCTATTGTGAGGAAAACAATGCCAACAAAAAAGGTATTATAGTCTTTTCTTGTGATCTCACCAAACAGCTCCTATACAAATAATATCCTATGACTCAACAACTTGTATATTAAAAATATTTTTTCCTTTCAATTTCTCATTCAATCTTTAAAACATTAGTTAATATTTTTTCTTCCTTTCAATTTCTTAATCAATGAATTTTGGATTCTAGATGTTTGTTTGTCTCTCCATAGTCCATACACATCAAATACCCAAAATACTTTAACATAAGTGGAGGGCAGGGGGCAAAACCCTCACCCTATCAGCTCGTTATAAGAGTTGAGTTAGGCCCAAACTCAAATCCTAAAAGGCCTTAACCCTTCTACACTTATATACACCTTTTCTTGTCTTTATTTTTCTGATGTGGGACTTTATAGTTCTCCAACGAAATAGATCACGGAAGAATAGTAGAAGAGAAATGCTATTTCCTTCAACAAGTATAGACCGACTGAGCCTCCGAACCATAAAAATTCAACACGTGTCTATCAACATCATATTAAAATATTCATTCAATTTAACATTTTAAAATTTACACTCTTTCCACATTTACCCTTTCATACACGATCCAGACTGTTACACACACGACCTGGCAGAGAATGTGACTGCTAGTCGAAAAACGTTAAGCAGGTAGAAGGCGACGAGGACCTTCAGGATGTTCTGGCAGAGGTGTGTTCGCCGCCTTTGACACGGATGAGCATGTTGCTGTCGGTGAAGCAGTGGTCGTCGAGGAGGAGGATGGGCTCGAAGGTCTTGAACCAGTTTAATAACAAATTCTATATGCGACGATTTACAGGTCAATCAGACACAGCACCATAGTTTCTGTTTGTAGAAGTTCAAAAGAGAATGGTTCTGCGCTGGTTTGGGAAATAGTTGGTCTATTGTATATTTGAAGGACTTGTTGAATTAAGCATTTAGTTTTGCTCCTTTTGGTGGGTGAGCAATCTGTTTTAGTACTAGGATTTGTGGTAGCTATCTGCATAAACACTTCCTTTTTGGGTGTTCAATGCGTAGACACTTATACTTTGGAGGTTCTTGTCCATCATGAGTGGGGGTGCCACTTCACTGCTTGTGATTTGGTGCCTTTTACCACTTTTTAATATATTTTATTTGGCCTTTAAAAAAAATAAAGTTCAAAAGAGAATTGATTTATGTTACTAAAATTGTAAATGCAACTAAAAAGGGCATTAGTGTTTTCAATTGACTGCATTATAGTAGATTTTGGTAGTGATGGGTGGAATTTATCTATACATATTGTATTGTACAGCACATGGTCTTCACTTTGCCACTGGAACCATTTTTAGAGCTGAATCTAGCTGATCAAGTTTGAAGACACAGCTCTCTTAACAGTGATAGAGCATACATCGATCCTTATTTCCCTGAGAGGTTCAACAGCTGGGGGCCTAGTCCTGATGAACTACTCCATTTGTCTCATCTCTTCAAAGAACTTGTTTGCTTAGTTTTTGTACATTTAGTTATAGCTTCAGCATTAATAACAAATTTTAATTGGTGGCATCTTAATTCTAGAATTTGACATTTCTTCTTAAAATGACCTTGTACGTATGTCCAACTTTCATATATATATTTGGCTTTATGTCTTCTTCGGTTCTATTCCAAGCATAATACGCTGCATTTGTTTTTTTAGCATATCATATCATTTTCAAAAAAAATTTCCTTGTTCTTTAGTTAACATGTTACTCTTCACTCACATAATTATTAGGCATAATGGCACTAAGGGCATAGACTATTACCATTACGAAACAAAATGGAAACCATGCTTTGCTGAGGGAACTTTGCTGCATTGTGCGTATTTCTTGTGCTACTAACATGTATCCCAAGAGAAAGTGCTCAAGATAGCTCTTGCCTAAACAAGCTTTCTCCTTGCCTGAACTACCTCAACGGCAATGAAGACCCACCTAATAGTTGCTGTGAGCCACTTAAATCAATGATTGTATCAGCACTACAATTTTAAAAAATGCAGTTGCAGTAGCCAGAAGAGAGGTTCGGGTTTGGAGCCTCCTCTGAACCCACCTTTGACTTCTTGGTTAACCCTCACCGCCTTCTTTGGCTTCCCTTGTTTCTGCATTTCATCTGAGCTTTGACAAATACCATCAAGCTTAGCATCAACCACAAACCGCAGAAGGTTGTATTTGCCAACCACCAGCCTTGGTGCCTCAGGGAAGTTGAGTCTGGGACATTCGCCTTGCCGGAGATGCTTTGTCAGTAATCGTTATCAACATGCGTGTCTACGTCAAGGGCCCCACACCTCTCAGATCTATTGTACATGCGTGCAAAAGTCTGGGGTGAACAAGGGTGTGATCACGTGAGGAAGGGTAATTCTGGAAAGAACTTACATTTTAAATGTTAAATTAAATGAATATTTAATAGTAAAATTACAGACAGGTGTCAATTTTTTATTGCGTCAGAATATCTTCTGGCTGGTTTCTGGCAGAGGGTATAGCATTTCTCATAGAAGAATACTACGCAAGCAACCCATATAAGGTCAATAACATGAAAAAGGTCTTCCGCTTTTCAAGTTCTTGGTCTGGGGTGTCAGCAAGGGGCAGAAGCTCATTGAAGCCGTTAAGAGAAATTTTCATTGTCTAATTACGATAATTAAGGATATCTAACAATATCCAACAATTGCCTAATTACTATAATCAAATATATCTACAATATCTAATAGTCATTTTAGGGGAGTTAGGAGTGTCCATGTTAGATCTCAAGAGAAATTGGCAAGTTGTGTTGCATGTTTCTTAATTTATTTATTTATTGTAGGTTGTATAATCTTTAAACCTTGAAGATTTCTTATCCTCTTTTGTATATTTCTTTCCTATCTTAATAAATTTCTTTCTTATAAAAAAAATAAAATAATTTCCTAGCAGAAACATGTTTAAACCATTCAAAACTATGTAACTTAAGGATTAATGTTAAACCTGGAGAGGGGCTAGTCTAAGTCCAGCAGCAACAGCATTATGAAACTCAGGCCACGACCTGAGTTCTTGTATGTTCCTGATGTTTGGATCAAGATTAACCTGTGAATAAACAAACATGACTCAAGTCAACAAATACAACAACTAGTAAAAATAGTTTCACAAGCCAAAACAGGCATTACAGATATAATCAATAATATGATATCTACTTACAGTAGCATTCTGTTGGGCTGGCAACCGACCAGCTAGTACGAGCTTTGGAACACTAAAAGCCTAAAAATTGTACAATTTCAATCATAAAGAGTATATTTCCCAAAGTAATTTAAAAATTCTCAGTGAAGGCAAGTAGGAATATAAAAAAGTTAAACGTAAAGAGCACCTCAGTTAAGAGTGTATATATGGTTGCAAGGGTAAATGCCCCACGTCCAACAGGAAGTGAAGTGGTCCTTTGTGCAAGGTGCCACAATTGAGCCTTCATAAAAAATAAAAGAAATGTATCAAAGGCAGATTTATATATATTAAAAAAAAGTACACCCTTTCAACTTGAGAAATACTCCCTCCATCCCCATTTATAAGACATAGTCAACAAATTTTTTTGTCCCTTATTACAAGACTTCATTTCATCTCTCTTGTGCATTAATTATTCTTTTACTTATTTATATTATTCTAAAATTAAATGCTACTTTGAATTGTCACTTTCTCCCTCCTATGAAGATTGGAGAAGATGAATAGACTCCCAATAATGTTAAGGGCAAATTTAAAAAAATATTATAATTAGAGACAAATTTAATGTCAATACCTAAATTAACTATTTTTCTTAATAAGCATAATTTAGTCAACAATGTCTTATAAATAAGAGAATATAAATCACAAACAGGAAGCAATGTGCAGCAGATAATTAAAACAAACTTGGCCATCTTTTTCAAGAATAGAATTTGGTAGGAGAGAAAAAAAATATTAAATGAGAAAACAAATACAAACATGGAAGAATTAAAACATAGCCCACAATTAGGATGATTACCAACTCAAGGAAACCTTTCCCGTATAAGTACAATAAGACAAGTCGTGTACAATATGCAAATTACAAATTTCTTAGGTTTCTTTAGTTTGGTATTGATTTAATTTAGCTGCTGTAACAATTATAAATGATTACTAACGTAAAAAACATCAATTCATAACAATCTAGATTTACTTTTTTAATAAAAAATCATTCAAAAGGGAGAAAAGGTAAAAAGGGTCAAAAAATAAACATTTTACTTTAGTTATATATACCATACTAGTTGAATCAAAATATTTTATTTTTAACATTCATAAGTAATTATTTTTACGTTACCTTAATAATTAAATCAAATAGTGTTCTAATATAAAAACCATAACTTAACCTCAATACGATGATAATAACAAAAATCAACTGAACATTAAAACTCGGAAGAAATACAAATTTATGACAAAATAAACGAAGAAATCAAGGGAACAAACAACCACATTATGTGACCAAAGAAATGTATGAAAAGCCCAATTATATGTAGGATAGCTAAAGTGTCCCCTGAAAAATAATGAATTGCTTCCACATGTGTGTGATGAACATCTTATAATGGGGAGATATTTTTTACATAAATCAGGCATGTTACACAATGCCAAGAATTCCACTTAAAGTTAATATGACAGAGCAAAACAGAAGATCTAATTTCCAAGTTACATGTATGTCATAGTCACCAAGATCGGGATCATTGCATTGGGTGTATATAAGAATTTTTACCAAAGGAGGGTGGCAGGATCAGCCTTGCTAAGAATAACACCAATGAGTATATTATCAGATGCTTGAATAATCAAATTATAAACAAAACTGTTGACAATCACAAATAAAACAAATACCATGGCAACACATACCTGCTGGAGGTCCTGATCAGAAGCACTATGGTTAACAGATGTTTGAATTGCCACAGGCCTTGAAGAGCACAAAAGGCGTCTAACCTAGTAAAAGTAGCCAGAGCCATGATTCAGATAAGAAAGAAATAACTTTGTAAGTAACTTCTGCATCAACACATAACATACATCAATTTCCAGTGGACTAGTGAAACATCTCAAGATATCAGTAAAGATAAAATACATGTACTGATAGACTGTAGAGAATGATCCTGTAAGAATTCTCCATCGAGGCATAGTAACATTGCAGGTTCAGAAATGTCCCATCAAGTAAGGAATAACAGTATAAAAAATTTCATATTTCTAAGACTATAAAGCAGTTGATGTTATATGCATAAAAGCTTGACATTAACAAGTACCATATAGCACTCTTCTCTCCTATCAATTTTTGTTGTTGAAGACAGGTGAAAAAAAAATCCTCTGGACTCACTAGTAGCTGTTAAAATAGAAGAAATGGAGTAATAATTGACTGAAAACAGAGTATCAGAGTACATTGTGGATGCGTGTTTATATAGGTTAATTACATTAATTATATATAATTATAGGATATTATGTTTCCTCTAAATCAAAGATTATGTGCCTATAAAACGCTATTATTAATAAATCAGAATATTATATTCTTATTGCAAATACATTGATGGGCAAAAACCATAACCTTTTATATGATCTATAGACAAGCCACAACAGGGATTGAAAATATATATCAAGGAATGATAATCAAATCAGTCTTAAGTGAAGTGCCTCATACCATCAGATCACAACAGGGATTGAAAATATATATTAAGTGAAGTGCCATAACTGACCTCATTCAACCTAAGATCACGACCATAACGCAACTGTGTGCTAGAGTTGAATATATGCTCCATACCATCAGTCATAGACCCATCAACTGAATCTGTATCCTCAAACTTTGTTCCTTCCAATCCAATTGCATCAGAAATAGTAGAAGATATTGTCACAGGATGCAGATTTAACATATAAGGTGTGGACATAGATATAACATTCACATTGGTTGGTGTTTCCATGCCCCTATATTTGCATTCACGTGCCAAAGTTGACATTGCCAAATCTTGTCGGCCTAGAAGTACATAAGCAGCAGCTGGCCAGTCATTGGGAGGTGAATCTCGACACTTATCTAATGCCTAGAAGGCATAACAGAAAATAGATGTAAAAAACTCTGGAAATATATGTTAAAACTTAAAACTTGCTAGAGATAAAGCTCAAAGCAGAACTATTATAGTAATAGTAGTAAGCAAAACATGTGGAAAATAGGGTAGAACATTGTCCCAGGAATGTGAAAAATTCAAACAAATATAAGAAAAGCAGTAGGCAATGCCTGATAAATGAGAGTGTCATCAAGATGAACATTAGAATTATGTAAGATGACAGATAATTTCAAATGTTTGACATGCTCCTGAACAAATTAATTTGTAAATGATTTTAAAAAGTTCTCAAAGCCCTGACAGACTGGCATCAATGAAGTCAAACTTACATGGCGTAGTGGAAGAGATACACCAGAAGGTAGTGAGTCCAGCTGTTGAAGTCCAAATCTTTCACCAACCATTGCTAAAATAGTAAGCTCCTCCTTTGAAGAATGTGATCCCATAGTAATGTTACAGTAAACACCAGTAGACAGTTTCTTTCCCAGCAATTTGGCACCAGATAATATGCTATAAAAGCAAACTACTTTCCGGGCTATGCTAACCACAGAACTTCCTTCTTTACAGACTAAAGCTGGAAGATCATTAATATTAGCATAATTAGATCCATATTGCAAGCAATTTTCAAACCATCTGAATAAACTTGGACAAATTTTAGGCGAAATGGTGATTCCAGACTTCAGAAACTTTTTACAGAGGCCAGGGAAATCACGAATATAATGGTCCAAGTAGATGTCCTCAGCCAGAAATTCAGCAATTTTGCATAACAGAATTGAAAGAAGCTCCAAGTCCCTATAGATCATAGGCAACAATTATCATATAGAATCAATAAATATATTTTAAGAAAAAACTAAAAGTGGGAAATTAACTGCTTGGTAAAATACAGCCTAAAGAACACAATGAAATGCTTAAAGCAGATAGTGGTAACAATATATGGAATTATGGATAACCAAAAGACAATCAAATTAACCCTTTAGCTGCCAATAATCAGAACACAATTAGCTTGGTAAGTCTGGTGGCATCCTCACAAAGCTAAAATCTAAGGTCCCGTTCGGGGTGGTTGCCAGTTTGTGGTTTATGTTTTGAAATACTATTTTAAAACCAAAACGTGTTCAGCAAAATTGGGGCTGAGTTGGTTTTTTAATTGTTTTCAAAACAGTTTTACCCTTGTTTGTAAAACAATAAAAATTGGTTTCTGGAGTTTTGTTGTGAGTTTACCCTAAATTTCAGTCCCCCTTACGCTGCTATCTCTCTCTCTCTCTCTCTCTCTTGACAGCCGCTCTCTCCATGCGACCCTCTCTCTATGACTCGCTCTCTCGACGCGGCTTTGTCTCTCGTCTGCTCTCCCTCTCCCTCTGGTGGTCACCACTCACCGCCGGTTTCCTCTAGTCGCCGTAGATCAAACCTTGTCGCTTGCAGACAATGAAAGGAGTCCAGAGGAGACAAAGAGGTTACGTCGAAGCCAGCGGCGAAGGCTTGTTGGTTGGTCTGCATGCCGACGCTAGCGCGGTGTCTGCACCAATGATTGCGACACCATCTGTGCACAATGGCAACACAAGATCTGCATCTCAGGTTTCACGATAGAGAGGTGGTGAATATTCATAGATCCAAGTTTTGTTTCATCAAATTTGGGTGTTTTGAAAACCTACCTTCTTTTTTTCTCTCAACTCTCCAAAGATCCTTCAAGCAATTTCATCACTTCTCTGATAATCATTGTTTGGGATGGACAAAAACCTTTATGATGGATGAGTTATATGTTTTGATGCTATTGCTATCTATACCTACGTGGTTTGGGGGTTATTGGCTGGAATTTCTTTATTGTTGCAGTGGAAATTTCCTTTTCTGTTAGTTTCAGTTGATTATAGATGTTGTATTTTAATTGAAATGGAGATAATAAGAATTTGTAACTGGATATGATGTTCGAAATGGAAAAGTTTCCCTTGTTCATTGATTGGTGCTCATACATGATATGATGTAACATTGTTAAATTCCTCCCTTTTTTTATTAGTATAGTAAGGTTCTGGGGGACAAATTTCTGTATTCAATCAGGAATCCATTTGAAAGGTTCTCTATACAGCATAAATCAATGCCTATGAATTGCGTTAAATACGAATTAAAAATGCCTATGAACTGTTTAATAGAATGGCTGAGAATGAATTGAATTTTTTTGGAATGTTGTATTTCAATTGAATTTACTTTTCTTGCAAATCTAACTAGTACTTTGAATCAGATTTGGTAATTGAAATTTGAAAGCAGTGTAGTTTGTGTTTAGATGTGATAAGAAGGATTCATAGATAATGTCTTTGGAAGAAGACAGATGAACATAAAACTGAAACTCAACACTCAAAACTGAAACTGGGTTTAGTTTTTAATAATTTCAAAATTAGCAACAGAAAACCACCCTGAACTGGGACTAAAAGATTTTGCATAACGTGATGAAGTAGAAAATGACAGATGGAAGTCTCAGCAAAAACTTCAGCATTAAATTTTTGCAGGTCTAAGACTAAGACTGCTGACTGATGTATGATCTTTACTTCTAGCAATTTCAAACTTGTAATAGCAATGGGCAGATTATGAAATGATGAGAGAACAAAGAAAGATACAGGAGAGAAATTTCTTCTTTTTCCTGTACCAGCGAGTTATTTCTCCCGATTGTGTTACTGTTGTTCTGGTACCTAACAAACTTATTTGATTCCTTGACTTCTGTTGTTATGGACTTCTGTGTTTAGCTTAAGACTGTGACTTTCAATTATTAATTATTATGAATGAATTATGAATATGTCTATCATTTTATGTAATTTTTTTTATTTTTGAGCATTTATATATAAGTATAAATTATTTAACTTGTATTGTTTCTATAGGTTTCAGTACAGCAGCCATCCAGCTATACTGATGTTCAAGTTGGCTGTTCTACCTTACCCTTAAACATGTAAATCCATTTAAAAAAAAAAACTGTGACAGAATAAAACATGCAACAGGAGCAGGGCTTATGCAAACTATCCTTTGTACTGTCTCTACCAATACATAAAGCAAAAGAAAGTTGGTATATCATCATGAAATGAAAGAGAAGAATAGGCGTAGCTACTTAGCTTAAAAGTTGGCCTCAAGCTAATCAAATCAAGCTAACATTTAAAACACTGAATTTACAACTAAAAGTAATATAGATTACTGACCAGATTCACTAACCCAACCAACTAGCTGCTTCCTAAACAAACAGGGCAGTATTACCAGACAAAATGCCAAATAGGATAGAAATAAGAGATGATCAGAAAATGCATTAGCTAGGATGCTAGAGACTAAAATGAAAAGGCAACCCAAAATATATTACACAGGATCAGAGACATACCTTTTGCGGAGATTGTCAAGTTTCAAGCTTTCATAGAGTCCATGAAGAGATTCCAGACTTTCCCATAACAGATCAGTATAAAAAGGCTTGTCAAAACTTTGTGCGTCATCTACAGATGACCTTTGGAAATTTAATTCCTGCTGATCAAGTGACACTGCACAAGGTATTCCGAACATGGAGTTTACTTTGCAAAAATTATAATGAAATTGGCTACTAACAAGGAAGTCCCAAGCAGAATGTGGTACTGAATCAGAACGCTTTTGACATATAATGTTATATTTTCTGCAGATTTGCATAATTACATGACAAAAAGAGTCCCATTCTGAATCAACAATAGATTCAGTTTCCGACAGATGAGCTGGATCACTATCTTTCCAGAGAAGACCAAGAAGATGTCTGTAATAACTAGAACGAAGCCCCTCAGCAAGTGCTGCGATGCAATCATTAGCTAATGTTGATGAAGGACTTTGTCGTAATGCACATCTAAAGATCTATATGGAAAGCAGAGATTTCAAATGATGCAAAGAAACAGACTATTAGTTTCCATTTGCCAAGAAACCTACATATGCCAACTTCAATGTAAAAAATGAAAAGAAATCATCCCTAAATACAAGTCAACATACCTGTCTATTATTTACTATCACATTGACTCGCCCCTCAACAGCATCAGCCAGGCCTGTAATCTTTAAGTAATTGGGAAGAGGAGATTCTTCTGAAAGCTCCAAATCATGCAAAATCTTATCTTTATTTAAGCAAGAAGGTAGCACATATTTGCACAGGCATTGCTTCCCAGACTACAATATAAGCATGACATATTACTAAAAGAAATATCAAACTTTAGCAATCTTAATGGCACTTGATGGAATCATGAAAAAGGGTGAGTCTGAGAAGACTGACAACTTTGTATAAAGTATAAAAAGTCAATATTAAAAAGAATTTCTACAAATTAAAGCTGCCAAGTTTACAGCTCCATTTATACGAAACCATATCCAGGCATTATGGTAACATATAGGTCAAATTTTATAAGGCCAGAACAAGTTATCAGATGTAGCACCCAGTACTTATCAGGGAACAAAAAAGTATCTGTCAGTAGATATTAATAACCTACCTACAATATCAGTTATATACCAATCAATGAAACTAAACTTACAATATTACTAAGAGAGGTAGTACGCAAAATTTAGCATTAAAAAAGAAAATAAATGTCACTTCAATTATTCAAAAGTAAAATCAGATTACAGAAAGAAAGCAATTTTTATATGGACACATTAATTGAAACAAAGATAAAAACAAAGCAGGAGAATCAGGAACCCTACTAAGCCCTAACAGCAACAAAAAAAAAAATGATGCAAACATCAGCTCAAAAAAGGTCTCAAATCCACTCTATGCAAATTGCAAAGAAACCTTTATTGTAAAAAATCAAGCATTAACCCACAAGGAAGCTAGGAAAAGAATAATAATCAAAACACAATATAATGACAAACAAATGTAGAGACAGGATAGTATATAGACTGAGAGAAATGCCAGGAGTCAGGACACTAAAAAGATTGAAGAATGACACAATCAATTTATGCCCATCCATGTGTAAGACTTACATAGAGAAGCAGAACATTTTCTGGAGCCAAAACCATTATGTCTGAATATGGAAGTAGTCCTACTTTGACCCTAGAAAACACATATTTGAAGAAAATTATGTTCATCATTATAAAATCAATGTACAAATAGATGGGATATGTACCTTGGGCGGGTTACCGTCACAGGTGAAGCTGCAATTGCAGATATGTTCCAGCTCATATCAGGTTTGACATCAAACACAATCTCATTATTTATTTCAACAATCTGAAGACTAACAGACAACAACTTTCTTTGTTCTTGGTGAAAAAAGCAGACAACAGGAGCTGTATCATCATCAGTGGCCATAAAGACCTAGTAGTCATTTGAAGGAAAAGTCAAAAGAAAAGAAATAAAATTGAATGTATAAACTAAATGATAAACCACCCAAGGAGGAAAGGAGAATGCAATCCATCCATCCAGCTATCTAATTAGGGACTTGCAATTTCACTGTTCTGTGTAAAATCTAAAGGAATCTGGAGAGATTTAGAGAATGACCTAAACTGTATTTCATTTCATCAATTGAGTTGATTACAAGATATGTATTTACAGAGTACAAACATAGAGCACTAGCACTAACTGACTAACAGCTGTTGTAAGTAACTCAACAGCTGTCATAGCTAACTGAGAGGTAACTCTAAGCTACCTGTAGGTCTATACTACATACACTATAACCTATACAGAATATACACTATCATTCTGAACTAAAAATCTGATACTCCAATGAATAAAATAATTCTTCAAACAACAAAACAGTGAGGCATTTTGGATAATGTAGTGAAACAAACATCATTAACAGTGTGTTTAAATTAGCCAGTTATCTTTTTTATGTTCCAAATATCTTACAACCAAAATCTTACCAGTGTTGTTAAAACATTTTCTAGTTTGTTCTTGATAATTGATATATGTCATTATTCTATTTTATCTATAGTCTATAGTAGTACAAAAACTATTCAGCCGTTGCCATGTGTTGACTGGTCAGTGATTTTTTTTTTCCTTCCCACTTCACACTCTCTCTCCTCCTTTTACGCTCTTTTTCTGTTTTTCTTTAATTAAAAATAAAAACCGTGCAAAGCACAAGGCACTCCCTAGTTTATTACATTCTGCAGTTTTTTAGTATACATTTTGTGTGTAAAATATTTTTTATTATGGCCACCATGCAAGGGCAGGGAGTACCATCGCAACAAGGTGGTCCTCTTCTATAAGCAGATTATGAAATCAAATAAAATATTATTAAAAAACATTTGAATAATTATTTTCAAGTACTAAATATGTTACACTAAAACTTTAAATTAACAAAGTTTTAATTATTGATTAGTCATCTGCTATGCTAGAAATACAGATAAAACAGCTTTGAGGCCATATAAAGCATCTACATTCTACTCTACATTTACATATATTAATATCAATACTTGAAAAGCAAAGTAAACAACTATGTCATAAACTGATGAATTGCACTTCCCTTTTTGTTAGATCTCAAGATAGACCAGTTATCTGGAGGGTCTATTCTAGAAGGAAGAAAGCCCCTACACGGGAGATAGGATCGAATTAGTTATTAGTTTAATCTTTAGGGCCATCTATCTTTATTATTCTATCTTTATCTTTATTATTCTATCTTTATCAATTAGTTGGATTAGGATATTATAAATAAGAGTATTCTCATTAGAGGAAGGGGTAGAGAAGAATTAGAAATTGTAAAGGGTTTTCCCTTGGAAGAAGGTTTCCTTCTTGAATAAATTCAGTTTGCCCCCAGTATTTTCCGTATATTCTTCTATTTTCTGTTTCTCTTGTTTTCTCTGCTGTTAGGGATATTCAATACCCTAACAATTGGTCCGACCAGCTCTTTCCTCTACCATTCCAAATGGATTCACGTATAGACACCTTAGACCGCACCTTGATGACCCATGGAGAAGACATAGCTGATCTCAGAGGCGGCATCCAGAGGGTAGAAGGCATCATGAATCACGTACTACAGCAGCTGGAACGACTACAGAAAGACCCCTCCGATACCAAGTCGGAGAGCAATACCGAATCTGAGGTGGTTTTTGAACCACGCTTTTGGACCAAGAAGGTGGAACTATCGGTCTTCGATGGAACAGATCCTCTGTCTTGGATAGCTAGAGCTGAAATTTTTTTCGAAGTACATCAAGTGAAAGAAGAAGAGAAGATTTGATTGGCATTCATTAGCATGGAAGGGGAGGCGGTACACTGGTATCGTTTCATTCAAAAACGCAATCCATCTCTTTCTTGGCAATCTTTAACCCCACTCATGCTTCAGCGTTTTGGTGAAGGTAGTAAGGGCAATGTTGTCGAGCGTTTAAAAACTCTCAAACAGGAGGAGTCCATGGACGTTTATTTGAGAGAATTCGAAATTTTGGTGGCTCAAATCCCTGATCCATCAGAAGAACAGATGCTGGGATACTTCTTGGGTGGTCTCCAGCCGGAGATTCGATGTAAGGTGCGATCTTTCCGGCCGACAGAGGTCTTGCGTGCCATGGAAATTGCAAGAAATGTGGATGAAGAACTCCGTCTTGCTCGTGGTCAGCCTCCTTCTCAAAGGATTTTTTTTCCTCCGCGTTTTCAACATAAGGGAAGCGTCGTGATTAGCAACCCAACGAGTTCAACAGCCAATACAGCAGGCAATTATAGCGCATCCCAGGCACGTCCAGCTACTACTGGAGCACGGAACATCATGACAACTTCAAAAGGGGTTTCTTCGTGTGGATCAAATAACCCGCATTCCGGTAGTGCTGGCACCTTTTCAAGAAACAAGGGAGCTAGACAATTGCCATACGCTGAATTTTTAAAACGAAAAGAGGAGGGCCGCTGTTTTAGATGTGGTTTAGCCTTTGGTTTTGGACATAAGTGTCCAGAAGGGAGTCTGCGGATCACTATCCTTGGGGAGGACGAAGGCGACAACATAGAAGAGAATGACAAACAGGAACCAGAGGAGACCAATGATGTAGTGGGGGATCAATACCACTGCCAATGGATGGAATTTTCTCAACTGGTCCAGAGGAACATTACGCCTCCAAAAACCATAAAACTATGGGGAGAAATGGCTGGTGTTGGGGTTACCATTCTGATTGATAGCGGCGCTAGTCACAACTTTGTAGCAAGGGACCTAATCTCAAGGATGAACTGGCCGATTCAACCTACTAGAAGTTTTGGGGTTCAGCTGGGAAATGGACACCGACAGGAATCTCAGGGATATTGCCAGAATCTGATCCTAAAGATGCAGGGTTATGTTTACACTGGAGACTTTTTCTTGTTTGATCTTGGTGGTGTGGATGTCATCCTCGGGATGACCTGGTTGGCTTCATTAGGTGAGGTACAACACAATTGGAAGACTCTTACCATGTCTTTTCGCTATCAAGGGTCACCCACCCAAATCACGGGAGACTATAGCATGTAGAAGAAGGGATTTTCAGCGAAGGTCTTTGGGAGGGCTTCAGATGTTGAGGTTGCTGCCATGATACCTTTCTATTCAGACCTGCTCCGAGATCAAGAGGGAGCAACTCAAGGTGAGGAGCAAAAACTTAACCATCTTCAGTTGACCCAATTACAACATGTGACAGAGCGTTTTCAAGCGGTTTTTTCCAACCCCATAGGCTTACCTCCAAACAGACTTGTAGATCACAAGATTGTCCTCAAAGATGGGACGGGTCCTATAAATGTCCGTCCTTATCGATATCCACACTTACAGAAGAATGAGATCGAGAAACAGGTTGCAGAAATGTTACAGGAAGGCATAATCCGGCCCAGTAATAGCCCGTATTCTAGCCCGGTAATTTTAGCAAAAAAGAAAGATGGCAGTTGGCGGTTTTGTATTGACTATAGAGCACTGAATAAAGCGACAATTCCAGACAAGTTTCCCATTCCTGTGATCGAAGAATTATTGGACGAACTATTTGGGGCTGCATACTTTTCCAAAATCGATTTGAAGTCGGGCTATCACCAAATTCGAATGAGTGAAGAAGACGTTCCCAAAACAGCCTTTCGGACTCATCAAGGTCATTATGAGTCCCTTGTGATGCCTTTTGGCCTCACCAACGCCCCTGCCACTCTCCAACGAGCTATGAATTCTGTGTTGCAGCCCTTTCTATGGAAATTTGTGTTGGTCTTCTTTGATGACATCTTAGTATATAGCAGCGATTGGGAGAGCCATCTACAGCACTTGAGTGAGGTCCTACACACTCTCTTTCATCATAATTTCTTTGCAAACAGCAAGAAATGCAGTTTGGGCAGGACCACCATCGATTATTTAGGGCATCTGATTTCGAGAGAGGGGGAGTCTCTATGGATCCAAAAAAAGTAGATGCAGTCCTTCATTGGCCTATACCGAAATCCATTAAAGCTTTGAGGGGATTTTTGGGCTTAACTGGTTACTACAGGAAATTTGTGAAAGATTATGGGAAGATGGCTAAACCACTCACTGATTTGTTGAAGAAAGGAGCTTTTAATTGGAGTGCAGCGGCAACTGAGTCCTTTAATGCACTTAAGGACGCATTAACCCACTCTCCAGTTTTGACTTTACCAGACTTTAAGGAACCTTTTTCCATTGAATGTGATGCTTGCGGAACAGGGATCGGAGCTGTGTTAACACAAGGGAAACGTCCAGTTACATATTTCAGCAAAGGGTTAGCTACTTCAGTTTTAAGTAAATCTGTGTGGGAGAATGTGGATGTGATTCAGAATCTATTTCCTGAATTTAACCTTGAGGACAAGGTTCATTCTTTGGAGGGGAGTATTGTTAGATCTCAAGATAGACCAGTTATTTGGAGGGTCTATTCTAGAAGGAAGAAAGCCCCTACACGGAAGATAGGATCGAATTAGTTATTAGTTTAATCTTTAGGGCCATCTATCTTTATTATTCTATCTTTATCTTTATTATTCTATCTTTATCTTTATTATTCTATCTTTATCAATTAGTTGGATTAGGATATTATAAATAAGAGTATTCTCATTAGAGGAAGGGGTAGAGAAGAATTAGAAATTGTAAAGGGTTTTCCCTTGGAAGAAGGTTTCCTTCTTGAATAAATTCAGTTTGCCCCCAGTATTTTCCGTATATTCTTCTATTTTCTGTTTCTCTTGTTTTCTCTGCTGTTAGGGATATTCAATACCCTAACACTTTTAAAACCAAAAAATGCACATACAAACAATAGCCAGATAATTGTGAAGAAGCCTAATAGCCTATATCACACCTTACAAGCAGCTGTCTGAGCACCTTTCCCCTGCCATATTTTACGGAAGGACAGATGTTTTGGCAATACACTCATGGGATCTATATGTAATAAATCAGTGGCCGGATCCTCATCAATGTTAGAGCTGACAATTTCTGCAACCCACAAAGAGTGCTGCATCTTTCCTGAATTCAGAGTAACACTATCACAAAAATTACCAAGACAACTACCAGGAACTGATTGCAAGAACTTCAATGAAAGAAACCTTTATTATAGGAAGCCATAAGTGGGACCTGATGACTTGTCCAAATTGTCTTTTCATCATATTCCTTCATCATGTTCAATTTCCCTCTTTCTTCAATAAAAGTTGGCTACAATAACAGTAAAAGTCAGTAATCAAATGGAAAAGGTAAACCAAAACAAAAATTTATAGCAGTAAATATGTCAAAACTACACAAGGATAACCTAGAAGGAAGAAATTTCAGCAACAATCTGGAGATTGTTAACATACTCGAAGTTCATCCAGTGGATCCATCAAAATGAGATGAGAGGATACCGAAGTACCCTCCCCCTTTTGGATATGATTAGATGCACTAAGCAGCATATCACGTATATTAAGCAAAGGGCTTGTAGATGAAAAAGGAACATGTGACGGTATATTTGCTTCAACTTCTTGCTGGAGTAATAAACCAAAAGGAAGAGGCCATATAGATGTAATTGTATGAGGAAATGGAAGTGATACTACTTCACCTATTAAACAGAAGGAAATTTCAGTCACTATAGCACCAAAAAAAAAGAAAAATTGAATACCTGAAAATATTGACAATCTGATATATAGATATAATGATATACAAGGGAGATTTAAATTGATGACTTCTTCTCTAGTCATGAGTGAAGTGTGTGTGTGTGTCCAGTTGAGATTTAAAAAGATCTTTGAATCAAAGATGGAAAACGAACATGAGACATGTAGTTAATTAAATTCCCTGCTAAAGCAACAAATGAAATGGAAGAGACCGTGCAGATATGGTAGAGCAATGAGACATATAGTTAATTCAAATAGAAAGGAACATGAGACATAGTTAATTAAATTGGACTCCAGCTTCACCATGACTAAAAACAAGTATACATATAAAAACTAAAACGATAATCTAATTCTTGGATTTTACATAAATGATATGAAATAATTCGGACAAACTTCTGCTATTTTAAAATAATTTTATGTCATTTTTATTTTTTGGATTTAGGGAATTTATCTTAGTTTGACTAAGTTATTAGAGGGCGGCCCTGGCACAGCCTTGGTGACCTGTTGGTCATGGGTTCAAATCTGGAAACAGTCTCTTTGCATATGCAAGGGTAAGGCTGTGTACAATATCCCTCCCAATACCTTTGCACAGTGAGGAGCCTTCGGACAATATCCCTCCCAATAGCTTCTTAGTTTTTTTTTTTTACTAAGTTATTAAATATTAATTGATTAAATTAAAAAATGTAATCCCTATTCTTGACACCATTTTCTGTTTTGGGTCCATACATGAAAAAGTCTGCATTTTAAATGTTTGCTGACTTGACTAATGTTTGTCTTACCTTATTGGCTACTAAACATTAGCCAACTTAGCAAACATTTGACACTGATATAACTTTGGCAAATGGCAAGGACCAATATATAAATGTTTTTTCATGAAGGAACCAAAACAAAAAATGGTGTGGAGTATAGATGCCAAACTTTAAATTTAACCTTATTAATTTCAATAAGCTAGTGTTTGACTGGGATTCCAACCACCTTTTGACTATAGATACCATTTAAGGTGTCCTATTTTATTCACACTTCGATATTTATTAACTCCCACCTTGCGGGAAAAGGCACCGGTGCTGTTGTTGTAGTTTTGAAATTATTAATTAAAGAAATTGTGAAATTTTACTAGAATCTCAAGGACTCTTGGTTATTTTGGTTCTAGTTCTACATCAATAATGAGTAAAAGAAACTTGTTTCCAATGAGAAACTTGTTTTTGACAACAAAGCCAGAAACTAGTACCATTCTCATGACACGAGTTCTTTTTCTCCTTTTCTATCATATGATGGTTGAACTTCATTTATTACACTTACCAGATGTATTATAGATAGTCAAACAATCATTTTGCAATATACATAGAAGAGCTTCATCTGTATGACCAAGACGACACCAGCACACCTAAAATTTCAAAACAATTGGTTAAAGCAGAACTGTTCAGTAAATGGAACCAAAAACAGCATTACATATACAACAATGGAAAATAAAAATAAAATTTGAGACTTTTAGTCCTCCACTGTTGCAATTTCTTGTTGCACGGGAAATGTTGCAGCCATCGGATGATTGGATAAAATTCAACCTCCGTAGTCTTTGAAAACCCAAAGCCAAGTCAAGGAAGAATGTTTTGAAGGAAGACTTTATTACAAGGAAAGAAGGATAAAAATGGAATAATATAAAATAACCTCCTTAAACAAATAAGCAAAATTAAACAGAGTAAGGCCAATAATGCCTCACAGTCACAGCAGCACCTGTATGAATGCCTACCAAAAAAGTTCCACTAAGAAACTTTTGAACACCAAAGATATACTATAAAAACTATTCTTCCGGAAATAATTTATGGTCAAATCATTAAAATCGAAACATTTAACTAAATGATAGGATTCGAAGGACAACATAAATCATGTACATCACAGAGCTCTAATATAACGAATTTCGTTGCCTAGTTTTTGGGTTGGGCTTGTATGTTTTTGCTGCTTAGGTTGGATGGTTATTTTGGAGGGTAGCACCTTGGTGCCTTGTAACTTATATCTCTGGTACCACTGGTACTGGTTTATATATTAATAATATATATATTTTCTGCCTTCCAAAAAAAAAACATCACAGAGCTCTACCTTACTCCTGCCAAAATCTATAAAACTAGTAAAAAAGAAATGCTCGAAAGTTATTAGCACACACCCAAGATTCACCAACCATGCCAAGAAGCATACTTCAAATGTTGCTAGTTGCAATCTTCCTTTCTTACAGTCCTAAACAATATTCATCCTCTTATCTTATTCATTAAAATTAAATTCCTTTTTAAATTGAAAATTGCTCATAGAACTCTAATCCTTGGCATCCAAATTTCCTGAAGTAACTGTTACAGTCTGAAAATTCCAGATACTACTTACTTGAAGATTTTTTAATCCTCTAAATGTTTACTTCCCTATCTGCTTTTATATTAACTAGATCTCATCTTATACAATGTGTATGAGAATCTGAACTATATATGCAAATCACATGTCCTCTAACCACCGGCTGCAAAGGCACAAATTTTGTTTCTCTTTTTAAGGAATAAAGAAGATTAAAGTAAACATTACAAAAGTAATGAACAAATACATTAAAACACGAAGGGAGCACTAAACCAATAAATTTCTATCTGAAACACCAAAGACCATTTTCTCTACAGACTCAAACCATTAGCTTTGGCTTCACTCAAAATTAAAATAACTATAAAAAAAAAAAAAAAAAACTCCAGACAGGAAACAATCCACACAAAAAGCCGCTCTAAACGAGATATCCCTCCATCAACAATGTTCAGTTCACTTAACAAAAAAATCGTAAAGCGGGAGTTATAAATTACTAATATAGCGGGTTAAATTAAACAAACTCATTTAATTCAAATTCAAAGCATGAAAACTCAAAAACTCAAACCTTAACGATGTCAGATGACAAGGTAAATCTCTTAAATACTCTCGCACCCGTCGACCATATAATCCTATCACAAAACATCACAACGTTAGATAAAAGCAATGCAGCAACAGTGCAACTTCAGACAAAGTAATAACAAAGAGGAACACAGACACAGGCACAGCAGCAAAAGAAGAAAACAGAATTTCAAAACGAAGGTTCTAATTCAACTTCATTTCCGCACATTCGGAATCAACTGAGCAGAGAAGCGAGGGTTTTATTGGCAAAAGATGATAAATTACCGATTGCCTCGGATGAACAGCTCGTGATCCCCACGATTGCTCGGCGCAGAAGCGACGTCGTCGCAATCGTCATCGGCGTCACGGTCACGAGCGATTTCGGGATCGAAGAGGAAGTAATCGTACTTGTCGGTGACGGTGTCGGGGGGCTTGCCGTCGAGAGCTTCGGCAATGAGGCCAAATGGCTTGAACTCGCCCAGCACTGTTAAGCAACGGACTCCGATGGACATTTTCTCGGAGCTCGGAGCAAGTTCAACTTCAAGTTCTTCTCGGTGGTGACGAGAGTGGAGCAGAAGAACTAAGCTTGAGTGAAATGTGTATCGCACTCGCAGGCAGAACTAAGCTTTGGTCTCCCGCTCTTTATATCTTTGGTTGATTTTTTATTTTTTAGTTTCGAATGCAAGTACGCGACTGGGGCTGAGTTTTGAACTTTAAAAAACCCTAGCCAGACACTTGAACTAGTACCGTACCGGGAATTTAATTGTTTTTAATTAACTAATCAATTTATTTATTATTATCATTATTGTAATGTTTTTATTTTTTAATATTCTTCCAAAAGATACTTTTGTTATAGCAATTCTAATGTTTTTTTTTCAAAAAAAACTCTACTATTAACTTTACTATAATTTTTTTATTAAATTTTGTGGGTTCAATATCCAAACAAGAATATCTACTAAAATTTGCTTAATCATTAAAAATCGAGTTGACCATCTACCAAGTTATTATACTAAATTACTAGGTCAATGATTGAATCAATTACTTACTAATTAAATCATTTGACTTAATCTTTATTAAAAAAAATTAATTTTTCATAACATGCATAAAAAACCTATATAATTATTATTATTATTATTTACTTTATTGTATTATATGCCATGCTTTTGAATAATTTTTATTACTAAATTATCGTATTATATTTTATAATTATTGTTATTAATTGGTTTATTGTATTTTATTGTGATTTAGTTATTATATCATATTTTGTTTGGTGGTCATATGCATGATGTATGATTTAAGAAATATCATATTTACTTGCTACAAACTTTAGGCCAAGGTATGCTATGGAATAAATGTCATTTATGTATTTAAGTGGAAGAGATTATATTTTTTTTTATCTTTCATAAATAATTATTTCAAAAAAGAAATCTCTCATAAATACTACTATCAACATGAAGAAAAAAAAATGTGAATATGTAATTGATCAATTGAGTGTTGATTAATATCTATAATTTTTGGGAGACTCAAATTAAATTTCACTTCGATGTATTCAAACTATATGGTCCAACAAATGCTAAAACGCATTTGGCCCACATGACCCATATCCCTTGGGGTATGTTTGGAGTTGCAAAGATAGCATGGAGAGGGGAGGGCAAGCAAATAAGTGCATTGTATCATAGGACTTGAGCGATTTGGTGAGATCAAAATTGAGCTTAAATATTTTAAAAATGAAATGTAATCCACAACACAGTATTTTTCCTCTAAGATGTGAAGAAGATAACATTGTGCTTATGAATTTACTTATATGTCCCCATGATTTTATACATTTTTTTCTCCATTTTCTACCCGTGTTCACATGCACGACTTTTCTTCTCCGTCATTGGCTCCTATCAACTACTATATAAGCTAGTTTATTTTTATTTTTTACAATTTTCTTGTCCCAAATTATATAAATTATTTTGAGCACCTTGTTATTTATGGATTTTGTTCATGTTTTGAGCTCAGTTGTGTTTGTAATTTGTATGGTTTTTTTGTGCAAAAAAACTTTACTTGCTACGCCGCCTCAACCCACTGACCCTGCTTGCAAATTGGTTATTATTGTTTGTTAAAATTGTGTTTTGCCTTTTTATTTTTTTAATTATAAAGTTTTACTTATTAAATAACTTTAATTCAAATATTTCCCCTTTATTCACACTTTATTTCTTTTCATTCAAACAACATTTATTTACTCTTCTTTTCTCGCCTACATACTTCTTCTCCTTCTATTTTTTCTCCTTCTATTAAACACACCCTTGAAATCCTAATTCACTATCATTGGGTAGTTCTTTGTACTATGATGTTGCTACCTCTTCTTTTTAAAACTAAAGCAGAGTTCAACGTGGCTTGGTGGCGGCAGGAGTAATGTGCCAAAGCTTTTGGGCGACAACGCGAATGCATAACCTTTCCAACTCCAAATTCCATGTTTGATTTTTCTTTTTAGAGATGCTCAAAGAAGGTTGGAGTTAGCAAGAGGAAGGTGACAACACTTTCCGACGATGGCACAAATGTCCTCCGAGCAAGAAGAAGGTTGGAGCTAGCGAGCACAGTCGCATAACCCTACCAATGTTGAACTTTTTTTTTTTAAATGCACGAATCAATCTGGATTATTTCAACTTGTTGGTTCGCCAAGTCAACCACTTAAACAATTGAGTCGCAATGATTGGTTTACATCAGTTTGATTGGGCGTTCGATCTATTATTTTGCTCAATGCATCTACTACTCTAGTTCTCTCGACGTTCGATCCAATTTTTAAGACTATGGTAATTAGTGAAATGTGTCTCACTTGTTATTTTATATTGACATATTAAAATTATTTATTAAAAATGTTTTTTCTTTTAAATTCTCAACGACACTTTTTAATAATATTTGATGTCTCTCTCTATCTCGTCTTCTTGTATATTTATTTTCTTTTTTTTTCTTATGTTGATTGATTGGTTCAATATTTTTCTTCTTCTTATAATTTGGTGTCCTTTCTCGTCCATTATTTCTTACTTTTGATTTGATTAATTATTCTTTGTATCATTCCCCACACATTTGTATTATTTTAGGTGTTGTCGTCACATGCATGACTTATATATAGAGATTTTCTTTCACTTTGAAGATTTCATCATTCCCTTTAACAAAAATCTCTCCATCTATACCACTAACCATACACAATAACTCCCCCGAACACATACTTACAACATTTATCATATTACGCAATTCAAATAGTAATCATTCTTAAAACCTTCGTGGGTTTGGAGGATTTAGATATGGGAGAATCAAGAACAAAAGCTTCTCCCACACTCTTGTCAACTTTAATGATCTTAAAATACATCATGTTGTCAAAAACTTGCTTTTCCTTGATGATGATAATCCCATCTATAATTCTTATTTTGAAATTCATTTATGTTGGGCAAGCACGTGCAAAACCTTATTTGATTCTGGGTCAAATATTCAAATCAAAACATATTTATATAATTTAGTTATTCAAAATTGCAAATCAAAATATTTATATAAGCTATCTGATTTCATTCGTATAATTATGCTCATCAGTAAATAGTTAATACATACAAAAAAATAAATAGTTAAATCAATAAATATTTAATAATTAATAATTAATCTATGATAAACCTAGTACCTATAATCGAGAGCATTCGAATAAAATCAAGCATTACTTGTCGGAGGCGAAAGAAGCAATTTTTTTTCTGAAAAATCCTCTCCTATTTTTGTTGCACAATTTTAAATTTAAATTAAACGGGCATGAAAAAGACAAGACAGGATCCTACGTGTCCAAAATCAAAGCAAAGCCACCTTAGCAAGGCACGTTGACACGGCTCCTACAGTCTCCATTACGATTTTTTCTTTTCTTTTAATTTTGAAGTATTTATTATTTATCATTACAGCTCCTAAATATTTTCGCTTCGCTTGCTCGGTGTGTCAATAGGAGACGAGATCCATTCTTCTCGTCTCGTCATTGTAGACGACACGCCAGTTCAGTTCCACTCCCTTTCTTCTCCCTCGTTTTATTCGTGTCAGACCTTCAATTTCCCGTTTCGTTTCCACGTCTTTCTCTCTCTCCTCTTCGTTTTGAAGAGGGTCCAAGTCTTCTCTTCCGCTGCTTCCAGATCTCGCAGGGATTTGGATCCTCCTCAAGCTCCTTCTCTCTCTTCACTCTTCCACCCTCCATCGGCGAATTCAATTCGCCGGTTGCAGATCCGAATCTTCGATTTCCAGTTCCTTGATCTAAGCCACCATGGCGGCCGCGAATGCTCCGATCACCATGAAAGAAGCCCTAACTGTGAGTTATTGTTCTCCTTCGATTTTCTATTCCCGCGAACTTTTGTTTATTCAGATCAATTCACTGTTATAGCTCTGGAAGCAAGAACTAGAACACTTGCTTGTGATGATTATTGATGCTTTGCTGTATAATCGGTCAATTTCGGTCTCCAAGTCAAGTATGCTGCAAATTTTACTTTACTAGTTTGCTTACTGTGAAGTATGCGCAGATCTGATTTTTTTTTCGTTCGCTTTCTGAACTGGAGAGCGAGAAGCATAATTGTTCGTTGTTGCTGATGTATTCTTTTGCTAGATAGTGATTTGAGTGATGTGGTTTGTGTGATCTGACTTGTGATTGCAGTTGCCGAGCATTGGCATCAATTCGCAATTCATCACGTTTACGCACGTGACGATGGAATCGGATAAGTATATATGTGTTCGTGAAACCGCTCCACAGAATAGCGTGGTTATCATTGATATGAACATGCCAAATCAACCTTTGAGGAGGCCTATCACCGCGGATTCCGCTCTTATGAATCCGAATTCTAGAATTCTTGCTTTGAAAGGTACGTGACTTGTGAGTTGTGTTCTGTTGTTACTAATATTCTCGATTCTTTATCTGGTACCTTGGTATTGATATGAATTCTGTCTTTGTTGATATAAAAAATCCATTGGAAGCTTTCTTTCAACAGTTTTTCTTCTATTTATTTTTGCTTCCTTTAGTTGTATCATTTTTGTTGATGAGATTGTTGGATTAAATGAAACAGACTGCTTAATTATGACTAGTATGACTTGAAGCATTTGAACACGTCTAGTCATCCATAATATATCTACTTCTAATTCCGTGGTTCTTGGACTGTTTCTGCCACGGTCAGGTACTTTATATGCATCCTGATCGATAGGGCCACAGAGCTGTGAAGCAGGGATCTTTGATTGGTTTGAGAAGTTGAAATAAACTGGCATCCTTATTTTAAATTTTATATATAATATATAATGAAGTTAAAATATCATGTTTTTAAGTGCTATAATAGTATTTGTTGGAAAAAAGGTATTGTACATTGCTCTCACTCTTCCACAAGAAGATAGAAGGAGGGATTCCATTAGATGAGGAATTTATTTATGTAGATACTAGAAAAAATTATGTTTAAACTAAAACTTTATTCTGGTTAATTTTAATAAAAATATATGAACATTATCTGATAAATATTTTTTCTCCATTTTTTTTTACTTTTGCTAATATATCAATAATCCCCAATTTCACATTAGGCCTATTAGATGTCGCAATCCTACATATTTTTCATGCTGTCATCGTTTGACCAGGTTTTCAGTGGTTAAAAGAAAATTTTTGGTATTAAGATGAGCTGCAATGTTCATAGACCATAATGCTCCCAAATGTTGAGCAGTCTTTTAAGTTTTTAGTTTGTTGTGCATGTGCTTCTGTTGACGCTGCTTTTGAAATATTGTTTACTTTTGGTTTATCTTCACTTACAAGTTACATCATTCTGTTGAAGCCCAACTGCAAGGAACTACTCAAGATCACCTGCAAATATTTAACATTGAGATGAAAGCAAAGATGAAATCATATCAGATGCCTGAGCAGGTAACTATTATGCACAAGGACACATATATTGCAACATAGTAGGTCCAATATGGTAACATATATTGTTAATCATGCATAGGTAGTCTTTTGGAAGTGGATTAGCCCCAAGATGTTGGGTCTCGTAACACAGACCTCTGTATACCACTGGTCAATTGAAGGTAAGATGATAATTTGCTTAACTAAATATTTTTGTGTTATACTATATTTTCCAGTTTACGTATTCTTTATGCAGTGTGCTTGTGGTTTCTGCAAATTGTTGACTGGTACATGGTTCATGATCTATATAACTTGTAGGTGACTCTGAACCTGTTAAGATGTTTGAGAGAACAGCAAATTTGGCAAACAACCAGATAATTAATTATCGATGTGACCCTACAGAAAAATGGTTGGTTTTGATTGGCATTGCTCCTGGTGCACCTGAGGTATATCTCTGGTTCCTATTGTAGTCATTGTTATCAATCCCAAATAGTGGTGCAGAGTGGCTAACTTTAAAACTGTTATGGCAGGATGGACCTCTATTCTAAAGCTATATATTCAATTTAAATAATTTACATTTCACATTTATAAATGCTCAAAAGTAAAAAATTACATAAAGGGGAAAACATAATCATAATTAATAATACAAAATCAAATTCTTAAACTAAACACATAGGGTCAAAAATAACAAATGTAAAGGAAATAAAATATCAAATAAGTTTAAGCCTCCAAGTGGATGATGCCATGATTGCTTGAAGGATGACCAATGAAATGAGAAAAAAAATTGTAACAGAAAACGCTAAGATAGATCAGAGGGGTGAGCAAGTAGAAGAAGAACAAAATGTGGACTTGGAAAACATTAAAAAAAGAGTGAGCAAATTGAACATAGGCTGACACAGTTCTAGTTACATATTGCTTGATGACATGTGGAAGGCACCACTTCAGCAATGGAAGATGAGCCAACAGAAGATGCCACAAGGGAGATGGACGGTCCCTGATAAATCCGAACAGGTTCAGCCTGGAACCTAGAGAGCCTCACAATACACAAGTATTTGTATGAAAAGTTCAAGTCTGTCTATTCCATTGCAATTTCGTGTATCAGGGACTATCCATCAACCCTTGTGGCGTCTTCCTTTGGCTTATCTTCCATTGCTGGACGTGGCGCCTTCCACTTGTCATCAAGCGATCCGTAACTAGACCCGTGTCATCTGGTATAGAGGCAGGCATGACCTTTCTTCACTCAACACAAAGTGGTTATGCCTAGGCTTTGCCGAAAAGACCAGGGTTTGGTTAGAAACAACATTGGTAAGCACTGAGTGCTGGTGGTTTGTGTCAAAACAGGTGAGACAACAGTGGGTGCTTCGTGAATCAAGCTTCAAAAAAGGTTTTGAACCCTATAAGCTGTTTTAATGAAAAGGTGGGAGTGAAATCACGGAAGTCACTGAAAAGATTATTGGAGAACTTGGAAAGTGGTTGCCAAAAAAAGGGTTTCCCTATTCCAGTGTAGTGGCTACAACAACTACGAAATGCCACTCATTTGGGTGTTGACACAGAAATGCTTCGTGATATTTCTGTAGTGCTCTGCTCTCCACTATGTGATACTAAACCACAATAGCACCACTATCACATGCTCATGCTCTTGACATAGTTAGCTCTCGTGTTGCAAATACATTTTAAATTTTCAACTTTAGTTTAGGCTTTTCATTCAGATATTAATAGTTGTCTTTATCTATCTTTCTGCTGGCTTTATCTGTGTATAATTGTATAAGAATTGTGATCTTTTCACCGTGATTTTAACAAACCTGATCTATTTTGGTTTATTTTTCCATATTATTTTGCATTGTAGAGGGCACAATTGGTAAAGGGAAACATGCAACTTTTCTCAGTGGATCAACAACGTAGTCAGGCTCTTGAAGCTCATGCTGCATCATTTGCCCAATTTAAAGTGTGTTTTTTTTTTTTTTTTACTTTTGTCTTTAGTTTCCCATGATTTTTATTTTATATTTCCGGAATAATTGTATATATGCTACTGTGCTGGACAGGTTCCTGGGAATGAAAATCCTTCTGTTTTGATTTCTTTTGCCTCGAAGACACTTAATGCTGGTCAAGTTATATCCAAGTTGCATGTTATTGAACTGGGAGCACAACCAGGTCTGCATATTTTTAGCTCATTCACATTTATCTGTAATGCATCTATTTTATGGGCAACTTATGTTTTCTAGAAAAATCTGTCTTGTATGCTGGTTTAGTTATATCTCTCGACTTGATGAATTTTAATTTTCCTGGTAAATCAGAAATTGAAATTGATTATTTGTATCAATATGCATTTATCATTCCTGGTCTATAACTCAAGGTGAAAAGGTCATATGAATGATCCTTTTTGAAGATGTCTGTAGAATGATACCTTCAACATTAAAAGGATTTCAGAAATGAAAGAAGAGAAAATCACAAACTTCAGAAATGGAGTTTTGATATTAACTACCTCAACTAAAAACAGTTACATCTCGAGTATTTATACTAGAGTTAGACAGCTGTTACAACTAACATTAGTAACTGTCAACTAACCTTAAGTTAGTTGAGTTAACTAATACAACTAACCAACAATAGTTAAAAAACAAAAAAAGGAGTAATTCTACTCTTCTACTCTAATAAACATTGAACTGAAAATATAACTTTCATAAACTTTGATCTGTGGATGTATTACTCTGATCCATGATGAAGGAAGAGGCTACTCATTATTGCCAATAACTTAGGTACATGAAATGTATTATATTTTGTTGTTAGGCCATACTATGAGGATTGTTTTCCATTTGTTACCATGACCTTGGACAGTTTTTATAAATATATAGATGATAAACATGTGTAAGTGTGAAATTTGAAGGTAGATGAAGCAGTAAATATTTACTAGATAAGGGTATTATGAAATTAAACCGTGTATATCATCGTATCACCTGTGATTGAATTGATCATCCTTCTAGAGCTTGAATTGTTAGAGATATCATATAAAATCATTCATGTGTCTCTTCACCTAACTGCTGAAGCTTTTGAGATAGTTGGTATCAAAGTCTCTATAACTAATGGTGTAGAGTTCTATTCTTCCTGTCCCCATTCTTCTAAGAAAAATTTGAACTTCAGCACAGGATAGGTGGGGGCCTCTGTTCATTATCCATGCTTCAAGCCCAAAGGGCTCTAGCGTGAGGGGGCATGTTGGAAATGTTCTATGAAACCACTCATGCATCTTCACTTCACCTATCAACTTAAGCTTTTGCAATAGTTGTTCCCATGACAAACATTGCTAATTTGTTGGCAGGGAGGCCATCATTCACAAAGAAGCAAGCTGATCTTTTCTTCCCCCCAGATTTTGCTGATGATTTTCCAGTTGCCATGCAGGTACTGAAGTCGCTAGTATTTGTTGTTCATTTTATAAACAGTGTAAATATCTGATTTCTATTTTTATTTTTTGGCAGATATCCCACAAATACAATTTGATTTATGTGATTACGAAACTTGGCCTACTATTTGTCTATGATTTGGAGACAGCTACTGCTGTATATAGGAACAGAATCAGTCCAGATCCTATATTTTTGACCTCAGAAGCTACATCTGTGGGAGGCTTTTATGCCATCAACAGGAGAGGCCAGGTTTTATTGGCTACTGTTAATGAACAAACCATTGTGAATTTTGTCAGTGGCCAAGTATGTTTCTGACCATGTTATAACTTTTTTGTTGTAAAGTGGGGTATGAAATGCCATTTTTACAAATTTCATTTGGTTATCACAGCTAAACAATTTGGAGCTAGCAGTTAGTCTTGCCAAAAGAGGAAATCTTCCTGGTGCTGAAAAGCTGGTATGTCAATTTTGTGTAGAACTCAATTTTAGTAATAATATTTTTTTTCAAGGGTGTTTTCAGTGAGATTCAAAGAACTTGGATGCATTGTCAATTAATCTCTTGGGGGGCATTTGTTTCACCAAATGATATTGTATTCCTAGGATTTTTAAAAGTACATTTGGCTAGATTTTAACATTCCTAGGAATATTTTTAAAACTGAAAATGATTGAAAATAAAAAATAGGAGTTGGAATGGAAGTTATAGTTGGGTTAGAAAATAGCTTCCCATATTCCCATGGGAATATAAATTTCCCACCCCTTATCATAGGAATAGAAATGACTTGAATCATGGTATAACCACTGTCCTGGGAATAAGAAATACCCAGGAATGTTTTTTAAAAACTCGTAACATACATGGGAATACTACATTCCCCAGTTCACATTTCCGGTAATGGGATTTTAATCTGTGAAACAAACACACACTAGGGGTTTCATGTAGCTGATAAATGCTTACTTGCATGAAGTTTTGATACTAACTACAATAAAAAGTGCTATACTTTGATGAGTAATTGTTAACTCTTCTTTGTAGCAGACAGCCAGACACTAATTCAGTTTATTTCGTTGGTGTTTGACAGACATTTCTTTTCCTTACTGTTTTTTGTTGCATATTTGTTTTGAACTGTCAACCTTTTATTTTAGAGATTCTATTTTGTAAAAGATTTGTGCTCAAGTCTAGGGAGGTATGTGAGTGACCTTCATGATGCATGCTGTAGATCTGTTGCTTCTTTCGTCATTTACTTCAATGCAATATACACTGTTTAATCTCTCTCTTGTTATTGTATTTTTGGTTCTTTTATTCATGGACATGATGTCCATACTTGTTGACATTACAGGTAGTGGAACGTTTTCATGAACTGTTTGCCCAAACAAAATATAAGGAAGCTGCAGAACTTGCAGCTGAATCTCCACAAGGAATCCTTCGAACTCCTGACACAGTTGCCAAATTTCAGGTTTCTTGATAAGATGTTGCTATCTGAGAATTGTCTCTTGCTTTTTTAGCCACTTTATTCACAGAGATTCATTTTCTGGTTGTTTACTGTTTGCCTTTAGGTGGTGTCCTTTTGTTTGGTCAATTAGTTATAATGTTTAAAATGCCATTATCTGCTTTACGTGGCAGAGTGTTCCTGTGCAAGCTGGGCAAACTCCTCCTCTGTTGCAGTATTTTGGAACACTTTTAACAAGGGGAAAGCTGAATGCCTTTGAATCATTAGAATTATCACGGTTGGTTGTGAACCAGAACAAGAAAAATCTGTTGGAAAATTGGTTGGCAGAGGACAAGCTTGAATGCAGTGAGGAGCTAGGAGATCTCGTTAAGGTTGGGTTGCATTAAAATTTGAAAAATTCAATATTATTCTGTTATTTATAACTTTGTACTCTATCTTTCTAATTGTCTGCCAAAAATAGGGTACTGATTCTCATCTAACCTGTTTATTGTGAAATGTTGTATTAACTTTTACAAGCATGCTCCCTTGTAGACTGTGGACAATGATCTTGCTTTAAAAATATATATCAAAGCCAGAGCTACTCCAAAAGTTGTTGCTGCGTTTGCTGAGAGGAGGGAGTTTGACAAAATTCTGATTTACTCTAAACAGGTGCCTGTTTACTTATCAAAGAATATTGAAGCTTAATCCATAGAATAATTTTAATGCTATTATGGCATGTATAGCATTTTGTCTACCTGTATAATTATCATTGCATGTATTGCACTTTCATTTTACTGTAAACATTTGGTCCTGAACATTGTATTACTTATTTGTTGCTATAGGTTGGGTACACACCTGACTACCTCTTCCTTCTGCAAACAATTCTCCGGACAGATCCTCAGGTGTGAGAGAAACCTCTGCAGTTCATACAATTTTTTTATTTGAACCTGAACCATTTCTTTGTAGCTCCCCTTATTGTCTGCGTCCTTGTTATATCTGTGGTAACTGTTTTTGTTTTGAACAGTATATGTACATTAAGTTGACAATGTCTGCTGACAGTTACCATTTTCATTTTGATTTGCAGGGCGCTGTTAATTTTGCATTAATGATGTCTCAAATGGAGGGAGGTAGCCCAGTTGATTACAACACAATAACTGATCTCTTTCTTCAGGTTGATTATATGTTGTGATTAAGCAATTTTGATGAATATTAATATGATATTTTTGTTTCATAATCATTGATTTAGTACTGAATGGTTCTTGAAATTATTGTTATTTTCCATTTGGTTACTTCCTGCTCAGAGAAATCTGATTCGAGAGGCAACAGCTTTTCTCCTGGATGTTTTAAAGCCGAATCTACCAGAACATGGGTTCCTTCAGACAAAGGTGTGGCCTTTGTTTCTCATCTGTTATGGGCATTTTACTCTGAAAATTCTTTCTTTGAAGTGTTACGATGTTGTGAATCACTGTTCAGGTGTTGGAGATAAATCTGGTGACTTTCCCCAATGTTGCTGATGCAATATTGGCTAATGGCATGTTCAGCCATTATGACCGTCCTCGTATTGCCCAACTTTGTGAAAAAGCTGGCCTTTATGTGCGAGCTTTGCAAGTAAGGACTCTCCAAATGTGTTTTATTCTTGCACTTTCTCTATGTTAATCTTAAAATCAAACCCTTAATTGATTGCATTATTCTTGGTGCAGCATTACACAGAATTACCAGACATCAAACGCGTGATTGTTAATACACATGCAATTGAACCTCAGGTTTATGTGCTGTTCTGCTTTTAATCTCTTAGAGTTTAAAAATTAAAACCCATTCTGTGAGCTTTTAAAATACCTACTCATTATGTGGTTGTTACAGTCACTCGTAGAGTTTTTTGGTACACTGTCAAAAGAATGGGCATTAGAATGCATGAAAGACTTACTGCTGGCCAATCTTAGGGGCAACCTACAGATCATTGTGCAGGTATGGTGGTGTCAGTGTTTTCTATAACTTGGAACTTATTAAACAATTGTTGACAAAGCTTTCTTATGTGTGTTCAGGTTGCTAAAGAATATTGTGAGCAATTGGGCGTTGATGCCTGCATAAAACTTTTTGAGCAATTTAGGTCATATGAGGGACTGTACTTTTTCCTTGGATCATACTTGAGCTCCAGGTAATTCTTTCATTTGGAAAAAAAACTTGTTTTTCTGTTGGTAATTGACCTCATTTTATTGAGATATTGTCCGATGTATTTCTGCTGATGTATGTTCCTCTAAATAATATGGAACAGTGAGGATCCTGACATTCACTTTAAGTACATTGAGGCAGCAGCAAAGACTGGTCAAATCAAGGAGGTTGAGCGTGTGACAAGAGAATCAAATTTCTATGATGCTGAGAAAACCAAAAACTTTCTGATGGAGGCTAAACTTCCAGATGCACGGCCTTTGATTAATGTTTGTGATCGTTTTGGATTTGTTCCAGATCTAACACACTATCTATACACAAACAACATGGTTCGCTACATTGAAGGCTATGTTCAGAAGGTATAATAGTAGCCTTGCTTATCTCATGAGTGCTATCTACTCTTTTTCTCTGCCTATGTAAAACTTCGTGCCTTTCTATACAGGTGAACCCAGGGAATGCACCTTTAGTTGTTGGGCAGCTGCTAGATGATGAATGCGCAGAAGATTTTATCAAAGGCTTGATCCTTTCTGTTCGTTCATTACTGCCAGTGGAGCCCCTTGTGGAGGAATGTGAGAAGAGGTGGTGTTTTCCCTTTGATCCTATGTGTTATTGCTTTGCATTCTTGTTTCTTATTTTATCCTGTGTCTTTTTGATATGCAGGAATCGACTTCGTATGCTCACACAGTTCTTGGAACACCTTGTAAGTGAGGGAAGCCAGGATGTACATGTTCACAATGCACTGGGTAAAATTATCATTGATAGCAACAACAACCCAGAACATTTCCTCACAACCAACCCATACTATGATTCTCGAGTTGTGGGCAAGTATTGTGAGAAACGGGATCCCACCTTAGCAGTTGTAGCTTATCGGCGAGGACAATGTGACGATGAACTTATCAATGTCACCAACAAAAATTCTTTGTTCAAACTGCAAGCAAGGTTTGTGGTGTATATTGGCTTCTCTAAAGTGAGAGAGTATACTTTGCAGGATAAAAGTGTAGTTGCAACCATTGATTAGAAAACCAACAATTAAAATTGTTACAACTTCGAAGTTTGTTGTACTTGAATTTTATCATATTCTCAACCGTTGATTTTCTAATCAATGGTTATAACTGCACCTCCGTCACTTTAGAGGAGCTATATTTGTGATCCTTAATACACCAAATCAATTTTCTTTAATACAATGTTCACATGCTTATATTGTGATGACAGATATGTTGTTGAGAGAATGGATGGTGATTTGTGGGCTAAAGTTCTTGATCCTGATAATGAATATAGAAGGCAACTTATTGATCAGGTTGTATCTACTGCTTTGCCTGAAAGCTCAAGCCCTGAGCAAGTTTCTGCAGCTGTTAAGGCTTTCATGACAGCCGATCTGCCCCATGAATTGATTGAACTTCTTGAGAAGATTGTGCTTCAGAATTCTGCATTCAGTGGAAACTTTAATTTGCAGAATCTTCTTATTTTGACAGCAATAAAGGCTGATCCATCCAGAGTTATGGATTATGTTAATAGATTGGATAATTTTGATGGGCCCGCAGTTGGAGAAATGGCTGTAGAAGCTCAGTTATATGAGGAAGCATTTGCCATTTTTAAGAAGTTCAACTTGAATGTTCAAGCAGTCAACGTGTTGCTTGATAAGATTCATAGCATTGATAGAGCTGTTGAGTTTGCTTTCCGAGTTGAAGAAGATGCTGTTTGGAGTCAGGTGGCCAAGGCTCAACTCAGGGATGGGCTAGTAAGTGATGCAATTGAGTCATTTATACGAGCTGATGATGCTACACAATTTTTAGATGTTATCCGTGCTGCTGAAGATGGCAATGTTTACCATGACTTGGTGAAATACTTGCTAATGGTAAGAGGGAAAGCAAAAGAACCCAAGGTCGACAGTGAGCTCATTTATGCATATGCAAAAATAGATAGGCTGAGTGACATTGAGGAGTTCATTCTTATGCCTAATGTTGCTAATCTTCAAAATGTTGGTGACCGGTTGTACGATGAAGCATTATATGAAGCTGCAAAAATCATATTTGCTTTTATATCTAACTGGGCCAAGTTGGCTATCACACTGGTCAAATTACAACAGTTTCAAGGTGCTGTTGATGCAGCAAGGAAAGCCAACAGCTCAAAGACATGGAAGGAAGTTTGCTTTGCTTGTGTTGATGCAGAGGAGTTTCGTTTGGCCCAAATTTGTGGACTAAACATTATTATTCAGGTAATATGTTGATTTCAGTTTTTTGATGAACTGTGTGTGCCCATGCACACGCGTGCGTGTATATATAGGAACGTTTTTCTTCATTTCTGATGCAGACCGAGTTCAATTTAGAGAGTTTAAGTGATCTGCGTTTCAGTATGTGATGGTGAAGCAATTTCCCTAAAAGTATGCTGTGAACATGTGAATGGGCATGATTTATGATTGGAAGGGTGTTGTGCTTGTTATATGAACTTAATGTTGATTTGCTACTAGTGATCTTATTGAATTTCTAATGCTTATTGCGTCATTTTTTTTATTAATTTCATAGGTGGATGACTTGGAAGAAGTCAGTGAATATTACCAAAACAGAGGTTGCTTCAATGAGCTCATATCTCTCATGGAGAGTGGTTTAGGGTTAGAACGGGCACATATGGGCATCTTTACTGAGTTAGGAGTTCTGTATGCTAGATACCGCCCTGAGAAGCTTATGGAGCATATCAAACTATTCTCAACCCGCCTCAATATTCCTAAACTCATAAGAGCTTGTGATGAACAACAGCATTGGAAAGAATTGACCTATTTGTATATACAATATGGTGAGTTTGATAATGCTGCAACTACCATCATGAACCATTCACCTGAAGCATGGGATCACATGCAATTCAAAGATGTTGTTGTTAAAGTTGCCAATGTGGAGTTGTACTACAAGGCTGTTCACTTCTACTTGGAAGAGCATCCAGATCTTATCAATGATGTTCTGAACGTCCTTGCACTTCGTGTGGACCATGCACGTGTTGTTGACATCATGCGGAAGGTAGGATGAATATTGGCAAAAATTTCATTAGATATCAGTTGTTGCATGCCATAACACTAATGGGAAATTTCATTGATATGCTATAGGCTGGTCACCTCCGTCTTGTGAAACCGTATATGATTGCAGTTCAAAGCAACAATGTATCTGCTGTTAATGAAGCGTTGAATGAGATATATGTCGAGGAGGAAGATTATGATAGATTGCGCGAGTCAATTGATTTGCACGATAACTTTGATCAAATAGGCCTTGCTCAAAAGGTGTGGAAATTTGCTCTTAATTGGAACTATTTTTTGGTTTCAGCTGTGGAAATCTCAGATTATTGTTATTACTGTATACGCAGATTGAAAAGCATGAGCTTCTTGAGATGAGACGTGTTGCTGCTTATATTTACAAGAAGGCAGGTAGGTGGAAGCAGTCTATTGCTTTGTCAAAGAAGGATAACCTTTACAAAGATGCCATGGAGACAGCCTCCCAATCCGGGGAGCGTGAACTTGCTGAGGAGTTGCTTGTTTATTTCATTGATCAGGTGCTAAATTCATTTTCTTGCAATATCTTATTTGATTAGGTTTACTGTTATTCTTGGATAATGTGTTTTGTTTAATTGTTATAATGTCATACTTTGTGCATGTCTATGCGTACATAGCTACTCTGCAACCTTCTTTGCAGCAATGGTTATTGCATACTTGTGGAACCTCTTATAATATGTGTAATTCGAAGTCATACAAAGAAATTATTTGATTCCAGAGTTATTAATATTTTCTTTTTGTCAAAGCCTAGTGGCTGTTCTGCAATAGCATGTTAATCTTACAATCAAAACTACTGATTGAAGGATTGTCATTCAAGCTTCTTACTCAAGGGTTCAAGCTTTTTAGTTTGTCCTAATGGAGTGATAGTATTTCAATTTATTTATGTGCATATAATTGAGATTTCTAAATTTTCTTTTCATATGCTTATGCAGGGAAAGAAGGAATGCTTTGCCTCATGTCTATTTGTTTGCTATGATCTCATACGGGCAGACATTGTTCTTGAACTAGCTTGGATGCACAATATGATTGACTTTGCCTTCCCATATCTATTGCAGGTTTGCATTTGTTTTATGCTGCTAATTTGTATCACCTGTAGTTAGAATTTTATGTTTCATGATTCAATGTGATTCAGCTAGCTATTGATTTGTATCATAAGATTTGATCATATACTTTGCAAAGTCTGATAGTTTATGATGGGTTGCAATTTTAGTCAGTCCATTTGAACTGTTTTTTTGGTGAAACAGTTTAATCTTCCTCTTTATTTATAAGATCAACTTATTTGTAAGCACTTATTCAATAAGTACTTGATTAAACAGTTTACCCAAATGCACAATTAGTGGTGCTTAGCTTGTGAATATTGTGATTGGTCTTATGCACTTGCGGTATTACAGAGGTTATGTGAGCAAGTAAATCTAGGTTGACTAATGCAGTTATTGTCTTCTCCAGCCTTCCATTGAGCTGAAATGAATCTATTTATTGCCATCTTATCCAGAGGTTTCTCTCATCATTATTTTTTTTGGGGTTGTAGTTTATTCGTGAGTACACTGGCAAAGTCGATGAACTAGTGAAGGACAAAATTGAAGCACAAAATGAAGTGAAGGCTAAAGAGCAAGAAGAAAAGGATGTAGTTGCACAACAGGTAATTATTTTATGTCATGCTGTCACTCTGTCAGCAGTTTGAGTGTTCTGAAATGTTTGTTGTTGATAAATCCTCATCTTTCGCATCATTCATCCTCGACTTTCTCAACAGATTGAACATTAGAGTAGTACTGATATGAATGAGATGTGCTTTTTGTTGCAGAACATGTATGCTCAATTGTTGCCTCTTGCTTTGCCTGCACCACCAATGCCTGGAATGGGAGGCTTTGCTCCTCCCCCTCCAATGGGTGGACTGGGGATGCCCCCAATGCCTCCTTATGGTATGCCACCCATGGGCAGCAGTTTTTGAAGAGTATAGCATGAACTCGGTCCCTATGAAGAGCAATGTAGGAACTTCCAAGTTTTGCGTAGAACAATATCTTGTGTGATTTGGATGCAGCATTCTTTCTTTGCTTCGGTTGGCGGTGGGATATCCCAAGTTAAAATAATGTGAAGTTTTTCGGTTTAGATTGTGTCATAATAGTCTTGTAAGTTTATTGTTTTTTCTGTGTTGTAGTCGAGGCATTTTTTGGGCTGCTGATTCTAGCTAACCGATAAATTTCTGTATTCTACCATTTTTCTTGTAATAAATGAGTTAGTCCTAGGTAGACCAAACAAAAAATGAATTACATCTAGTATATATAAGAAATTTTCCGACTTTAACAGCCAGCTTTATGTGTGCATGTTGTGGCCTAAATTTCCTCACATTTTCTTGATATGGAAGCTACTTGATTATGGAGGCACCCTTGTTACCCCCTGTTTCTGCAGATCCAAGCTACACCCTTGGAGACATGTTTATAGAAAAAACACAACCATATTAGTGTTCCTTGAAAAACCACAAACTTATATATGTAGCTTTATTTTGCTTTTAGTTCTATTAACTCCTCATAATCTCAACACTTATTTGAAAGCGTCGCCATAGCTGACTTGGTTTCCAAATGGCGCTACATTTGGAATCTAAAGATACACGTGGGTTTTTTTTTGGAAATAGGGTTAACAAAACATGGTAGTTGTTTGGTTTGCTACTATTTAGTTAGATATAAATAATATACTTTAAACTTGAGAATCCTAATTTTGAATGTGTTTTTGAGTTGGTTAAATTAGATAAGAACATAGTTATCCAAAGGATGAAGAATTTCTCTTTTTCTTTCTATGAATGGTCAATAAATTCCGTGGAATGTTGGAAGTGGTTGTAGGGTGCAAAGCATAACATATTTGAAAATACTATATGCGTGCAGTAATGGCACTGCAGTGAGATTAGTAGGTTATTGACTAGTAGTCGGACTTACTTTGTATCTTGTATAAGCGCTGGAGTATGAGGGTATCCCCCATTTAAAGAAGTACTCAAATTGAAATCAACATAGGCTTAAAGAAGTACTCAAATTGAGTGTCTTTACCCCAAGGCCTAGACTTCGAAGAATTCGTTAGGGCCTCACCTTCCTGATTTAGGTCCAACCCCTAAAATAATTTTTTTTACACGCAGACACTACTCGTGAATTATACAATATCTAGGACCTCACACTCGTGTTTCAAACACGTTTAACACATTGTGTTACAATTTAACACTGATTTTTAACTAGAAAACCTACACTTTTCCTTTAAAATTGCACATAAACACTTTTCTCAAGATAAACACCAATTGAATTATTGTACAATTCACAACTTACAACACAAAAATTATCACATCAAGTGTTAATCACACACTTATTCACAATCAAATCTCATGTGCACAATTTAACATCTCATAATAACACAATCCATCATCACATGTTTATGTGTATCTCACAAATTAACACATGTTCAACTTTACACTTATACTCAATCTCAATAACAATATTATAATCTCAAAGCAACATGTTATCCCACAATTCATCACATATTTAATTTATCATTTATACACAATTTTAATCACAATGTCATGATCTCAATATTATAATTTATCATGTTCAACTAGTGAATCTTATCCAAAATACAAACAATTTATACAAAAATGTTTCTTATAACATGGGGAGTAAAACCTCAAACAATTTCACATAATCATATCAAAATCATAGGTAAAAAAACATGAAAACACCAAGAGCACTCAATTTATTAACCAATTCGCATCAGGACATCAATTGGTTCATCAAACACAATAATATCATATTTATAATCATAAAGGAAAATTTATAATTTAATAAACATCCCAAAATAAATCCAATTTAATCCCTTAAAGATCTCTACACATGTTCATTCTAATCCCAATTGTGATAAACTCATCCCTTACTTCTAAGTGGGCTCACGTGTGTAGTCCGACAATGATAGCTGTATCTTTAGGAGTTCCCTAAGATTCTTCAAATTTTTCCTATGTTTGTTTTGTTAGAGTTTCCAAGCGTCAGAGAAAAGGAGAAGAAATTGTAGTCTCCATTTTATTGTGAACATGCGAGGGACGTTTCTCTCTTTATGGACATTATTTCACAAATCACAACGGTGGAGATGTGTGAAAAGGGATTCCAAAGGTGGTGTCCAAATTTCACAATGATCTAACGATTAATGAATTAAAGATCATAGTTTTACTGAGACATATTTAAATCTCTGGGAAAAGAGAAAGCTAAAATACAAAGGGAATTTCTCTCACCTCGACATTGTTTCACAAATTCCAATGTTTTACCAAGACATGTCTGTGTGTATGCGGGACAAAGAGAGAGTGTTTCGGGAGGAGGAGAAAAGAAAATGAAATTGAGAAAAAAGAAGAACCACATAGACTATCGTTTAAAAACTGATATAGTATATTTCTATTTATAGCTAGGGTATTCCTAATCTATTATTTCCTCTATTTTTATTTATTTATTATTTTATAAAAAAATATTCTATTTTATTTTTTAACAAATGAATAAATCAATTTTTTTTTATTTTCCTTCAAACTATTATTTTAGTAAAGTTATTTTTCCTTATTTATTTAATTATAAAAATCTTATCATTTATTTTAAAATTTTATTTATGTTTAACTATTTTTTTTAATTTATTTTACGAAAAATAAGTTACCATTAGTATGATAAACCTACGTGTCTTTGCGTGACAATTGTAATACGGTAATGATATTCTCATGTTTATCTTAACAAAGAATAATGAAGTTCCATAAATTATTGTGTTGCTTACATGGTATGTATGAAATATTTTCACTACAAGCTAATAATTGTGGGCTATTTCTAAGGATTTTAATTATGGTTGGCATGAGTCTATCTTTTTCTGTGGGAAGTTTGTTGCGGAGAAATAAACTTTTCATCGAACTCACTTGTAAACATGACTGAAATGTGTGCTAACGACTTAAATATTTCTGAAAAAAAATCATTATCAAAACTCTTAATTTTTGATGTGATTAATTATATTTGGCATCACATGCAATGCATATATTTACATATAATTTAACTTATTGATCTTTCGAACATTACTTGACATCCAAACAAAGAAATATAGATATCGAACACCCCGCATATATTTACATTTAATTATATTTGACAGGACAAACAACACCCGTGCATATCCTTCCCTTTCTTTGAACATTTTCACTTCCCACCCATCTTATTCGCTTAAAAATATAGAACACATATAACACTGTGCAGAGACTGAAAAGGGAGGAAAAGTTAAAAGAACAAAAAAAAACTGACTTGAATGATAGATATCGAATTTTAGGATAAAGTAAAATCAAATGATTTTCAACGAAAAAGAAAAGTAGAATCAAATCACTTTTACCTCTCATTAGCAATTACATAATTATTTCCATCTTTTTCAATTGCATCCAATGTATCTCAGCCTTCCCCATTCATGTGTCAATTTTTTTTGCCGTTTACTAATAATTACTCTCCATTGAGCCATTTATTACGAAACTATGATTGCACCTTATCTTTATATTATTTACCCTTTCTTTGACCAAAGGGACAAGGAGGAGTGCATAGGCCTCCAACCTTAATTAGCTTCGGTGTTTATAACGCTTTATTTCTTATCATTTCATTTCTTGATATAACCAAAGATTTTTATTATGCAGCACGGCTGGTGGATCAATTAAAATAAAATTATTTGAGTTTAATTAATAATCTTAAATATGACTAAGTTATGTTAAATACTTGAAAGGAAAATTTTATCATTTATAATAATTTTATTTGTTTTGAACATGATTTCTCTTAAAAATAGGGTCCTAAAATATCCATTATGCAATTTACTTATATATAAGGTTAATACTAATAAATTAATAAAAATAATTTAATTAAAACAAACAAATATAACATTAATTCATCCAAATTCAAGTCATAAATAAACAAAATTACAAAGATAGTCATCCAACATATCAATTGTTAAAGTTAATGTTTTAATTGTCTAACAAAAACTTTAATTAAAGATTTAGTATTTTCACTCTCTATATTATTTCATATTAGAGACTTAAAGTATTAGTAAAAAAATATAATTATTTTTCACAAAAAATTATATATATATATATATATATATATATATATAATATAATATATACAATATATATATACTACTGTTTTATAACATATTATTTATTTTATATATAGAGAGAGAGAAATGTATTTTATATGAGGGTGAGATGATTAAATTTGGATCATATAACTAAGCATGGACGATTAAAATTTAATCTTAAAAAGTCATGTGACTTTTCAAGTAGCCACATCACATTAAATTTTAATCTTACATATATAATTATATAATCCAGATTTAATTATCTCACCCTCATGTAGAATATATTATAATACTCATACTCACGTAAATTTACAGATATATACTCATCCCAATATTATGAATAATTATCCGTCTTACTTACAGATATTTTTGCAAATACTCATATTATCCGCATATACTTTATCATACTTAATTCTTGAAGAGAATACATGTGATCTAGAACTAAGAAAAAGGACATGCCATCTCACTTTGATGGTTTTGGTTTGCCACATTTTCATCATGATGCCTTCACTTTGCCGATGATATATAGATAAATATTGAAGATATGTTTTGGGATTATGTGACCCAAAAGCCTAAAGTTTCGATTAGATAAAATAACATGGGTTGAGGGAAAGAAAGAAGAAGAAAGAAACAAGGAAAGAGATTGAAAAAAAAATACGGAATCACAAGAAACCACACAATTTGTATGAGAGATAATTGAGCCTAACAAAGTGAGTGGTTGGATCAGTAGTCGTATCACTCTTTAAGGTGCTTTATTATGAGTTACAAATTGTGAGGGAAAATGGGACCCTCCAGTGATTGTAATTGAAGCTTCCTTTGTTTGCTAGCTTGTGCGATAGACATACTAAGTGAGCTTTTCAATCAGAGCGCCATTAAAGTGTACAAAATAAGCCGCTTTTACTCAGTGGCCTGCTTTCAAGTTCCACCTTTCAATCAAGATACATGAGGAATTCACCAGGAAATAATAATTTGTAAGAAATCAAAGTAATTAACCTCTCTTCCAGATGCATGCACAATTGGACAAATCCACTTATTTGTCCAATATATAGAGATGGGCAGTAAATGTAGTAATTGAGTAATTGTAACAAGATAGAATTGCTTGTGATTCGTGTGGTGGAGTAATCCTCTAAATAAGTTTCTGCTAACAATCTCGACATATCATTGGTGTCTTGTCTGTTAGTATAAAATGTCTACCTTCTCTATTACTTTTTAATCACAATATAATAGAGATTGGCAAAATAGGTCCACAACATAAGTTGTCTTAAACTTAATGGACAATCCGTTTATCACTGTTGTTACATCAGGCATTTGTCTAATTGTACGAGCAAATCTTGCGTTCATTTTTTTGTGTACAAATGTTCTCTTTCAGTCACCTTTTTCATCTTCCTCATCATGGCAAAGACTAAAACCTCGGTTGGGACAGTATATAATAGTACAGCAACTTATGTGGTGAAACTTAAGCATATTGAAGTTCAATGTGATAAAGTATATCTTTGAATGTATTTCACCTGTAGCCCATATCCTAAGTTAAGGCTTTAAAATATAGGAGCATTTTTATTTTTAACTGCAAAGGTACATGTAAGTTTTAAATGGCAGTCGACTTGTGGGTCACAATCTTTGACATTATGGAAAGTTACAGACAAATGCAACGACAATTGCGGCCACGATACAATTGTCGTCAATTCAAAACCAGAGGTTAAAATCGCGATCTCAAACCATTTTTTAAAACTATATGTTTAATCTTATGAAGTTAAATTTCAAGATAAGTACTACTAGATCTAGACTATAATCCACATGGTGAGCCCAAATGGTTATGATTGCCATCAGAGCAGACAAAAAACTTTATGACTATACACACATATAGAAGAATAAGATACTGTTCGTGCATCCACTACATCAATTGCTGTTAATAGGTCAAGCGATTCCAAAGTTCCACACAGTTGTTCCCAAGTCCATTTGCAAGATACTATTTCATTTATGGTTCAAATTCTTAGTCAGCACGGATACTCATTAAGATAAGCCTGTTTGTTGGGCCAGGCCACACCCTCTTGCTTTTTATTTTGGCTCTTCCTTTTTCTCCTTCTTAAACTTGAGAGATTCTTTACAAAGTCTAGTGAGATTTATTAGGGAGGCAAAAAAAAAAAAAAAAAAATTCTTGGTGAAGTGACCGGAGGATACAGCCAAAAATGATTTTCATCTGACCCCATTAAAGGTCATTGCATATCACACCAATCACCTTAAAAGATAAGAAGATCGCCCATTAAGCAAACAGTGTCCATGAAATGGGAAATAAAAAGCTCACAAAGCAAGGCCCAAGCATTAGAATGGTTTGTAATTTGTGTTGTGTGTGCATATGGAAAGTTACTACTATTCTGGCTGGCCTCTGGCTCAATTCAACTCTGCACCAAACAGTGATCAATTATCTCCTTTTTCAGTCCCAACAACAACACAACAAACACTCCCTCTTGTTGCTACTTCAACTTCTGACCGTGCAGCAGCAGCCTCTCTTCAATTTGGTGAGTTCCCTTCGTGGCCTGCCCCCATTGCAGCAGAAGATAGAGCTGCAAGTGCTTCCAAGAGCCACAGCCAAGCAGAGAAAAGGCGCAGGGACAGGATTAATGCACAGCTTGCAACTCTCAGAAAACTCATTCCCATGTCTGATAAGGTAATAGGAAAAATAAAATAAAAATCATGATGTGTTTCTTTTAATAAGTAGCATAGTTACTCCTATCAAATATACTATTTTTAAAATCTTGCATACTGTTTTAGACAAGAAGCAAAAAAGTGGAATTGGTGAGTTACCTATTCTATGATGTATAGGGTATCATTAAGGTAAATTAAATTAGATTCGATGTAATAATTTAATATGATATGATTGATAAAAATTGGCGTTACTTTAGCATGCGATCAATGTGATTAGAGGTTTGATCCTCATGTCCACGCATATAGAATAACATTTGGTAGGACTTGGAGAAACTAATTCCTTAAATGCATTTTAATATTTCGAGGGATTAATTTCTGACTCTCAACCATAGATACCTTGGGTTAAAAACAGAAAATAAGATTTGATCCAGTGTAAATTTGTGGCATTTCAATGTTTCTTTTTTCATGATAGATAGCACAGTCCCTTTCAATTCCATGAATAGCTTTACTAGGTTGTATGATAGGCCATATAGATTTCAATTCCACTAACTTGCCCATCTTTAGTAAAAAAAAAAAAAGAAGAAGCTATGAGAAAAAAGAATTATAGCATGAATAGCTTTACGATAGGTTGTATGATAGGCCATATATTTCAGTTCCACTAACTCCCCTATCTTTAATAGAGAAAGAAACTATAAGAGGTAAATTTATGTGGCTGCAGATGGACAAAGCAACATTACTAGGGAGTGTGGTAGACCATGTGAAAGATCTAAAGCGAAAAGCCATGGATGTCAGCAAAGCCATTACTGTTCCAACTGAAACTGATGAAGTAACAATTGACTACCACCAAGCTCAAGATGAAAGCTACACAAAAAAAGTGAACATATTAAAGGAAAACATCATAATCAAAGCTTCTGTTTGCTGTGATGATCGACCAGAACTGTTCCCTGAGCTCATCCAAGTCCTCAAAGGGTTGAGACTTACAGCAGTTAAAGCTGACATAGCCAGTGTTGGTGGCAGAATCAAAAGCATATTGGTTCTTTGCTCAAAGGATAGTGAAGAGAATAATAGTGTTTGCCTTAGCACTCTCAAACAATCACTTAAATCTGCTGTGAACAAAATTGCTTCGTTATCCGTGGCAACAAATTGTCCCACTAGAAGTAAGAGGCAGAGGTTCTTCTTGCCTTCTCATTACGTACAATAATTCATTGCAATTTTCTTTTTCATTTTTGTTTTTAATTCTTAGAGGGGTCGTGTCAGTAGCTCAAATTATTGGTTTCATTTTTCAACATTTGTTTACCGGTCAGATATAAAACTAAGGAAAGCTTAAGTGTTAGTTTTGTGCCTCCAATTATGGTAGGTTACGCTGAAATTAAAAAGTAGCCGGTTAAGCATATTCAAAGACCAATTCTTATGTTACTTCCAAAATAGAAACATGAGCTTAATTACCAATTTATGCAAGAAAAAGGAGGGGGATTGAGACAAAATCTTGGTAACTTTCTTCGTTTGGATTTTATCCAATTAGAAGGATAATTGGAAAAGGAAGAATCATGAACAATAAACAATTACATTGATATACACATTGAAACAGCGGAAAAATACACTTTTCAAAGCAAAAATATTAGAGTAACTATGCTCTAACTTTTATTAGAAAGTCCGTCAAATTCTAACTATTTCTCAAACACACTATATCCTCCCACAGGATTAAATTATGGTGACCCAGTAAATCAAATATTAATTATTAGAATAAACTTTAATATTATCTTAAAATTTATGTTATGACTTAACTCAACTTAAAATAATATTACTTAAGTAACCGAAAATTATTCTTCACTTATACGTACTACTTTAATTATTTAATTAGTGAACGTGAGATTTACAACAATACTTTATTCTTATTTTTTTTTGGTAGATACTTTATTCTTAAACCATACTATGTGACTTTTAGAAATGATTTATGGTGTTGGAAAATATTGACACGTCTAGTCGAGTAATCTTCATTGTAGTGCAACAAGTTGTTCCTGTGTGGGGCCCAATATTCTCTGGTTATTTATACGCAGAAGCAGCAGATGATTTATGAGATGCAACAACCAGTGATACCATTGTAAATAAGAACCAAGGCCATAATTAGATTAGGTTTAATTTTTTTTTTCCTATAATTTAATTGTGGTGTTTTTAGTCCTTATATTTTATATTTTAATTTTTTTTTAATTCTTATATTTTATATTTTAATTTAATCAAAATATGAATAATATTATTAATTACAATTAACTACAAAGATATTAATAAATAATTTGTAATAAAAAATAGTTAATAATTTATAATTAATTTGTAATTAATTATTTTTATATATATTTTTATAATAAAGACTAAAAGGTAATTAAAATAAAGACTAAAAAAATCTCTTTCAAATTATACAGACTAAATGAGAATTAAATTAAAAATATCACTTTTAAACTATATAGACTAAAATGTACGAATTATAAGACTACAAACTAAAATCATAAGACTATAAAGAGACCAAATAAGTAATTTAGTCATTCCGTTACTATGCAACAAAAGGAACATTTTATAAAATGTTCTTTTGAAAATGATTTATACGGGAAAAAAGGTAATCGCCTGTTGCAATGTGTTTTTTTCTCTTTTTGTCTTTAGAATTGTGTTATTTTTTAGAATTGTTTTTTTTTTCTCCTGAATTTTTTCTCTTTTTGTCCAAGCCTTTCATTCACTGAATTGAATCTCCATCCTCAACTTCCTTCTCCTTTCCTTTATACATCAATTCTTTATTAACATCACTTGTGTATTCAATTACTGTTGAGCACTTCTCCCGATCCCACCAAAATAGACTTCTTCTGAATTGCCACAATTCTAACTAACTACTCCTTGGTTGTAGTCAGGTACGGTTGAATTTGTTGAATCTCTTTCTATATCAAATATTCAAATTGCCCGTATTCTTTGGAACATGTACCTATTTTCCAATCTAAAAGCACTTTTTTTTTTAATAAATATTATTGAAAAGTATACTAGGAACAAGGATGTGTTAACTTGTTTTGGTCATATGAGAGATTATGTAAATTAAAGAAAATAATAATAATATGAAATCAATTTCAATATATCGAATCAACTATGTCATACTAATTCTCCAAAACTGGTGATTAATGAGAACATATACAAAGAATATATAAGTAAGCACACGCACACAAGTGTATGGCTCGACATTGTATAGAGCAATACTTCTTTCGACCCAACTTTATTATTGTTCTAGCTTTCTCTTTTTATTACAAAAGTAATATTTTTTATAGTATATTTTATTTGGTTTCAACATAATTATTTCCAGTAAGTATAAAACATATATACACGTAGTGTCTACCATAAACCTATAACTGTTTTACAAATTTTAATTCTCAAATTATTTTTTTCACATATATCTCCCTATATTTAAAATTACTATATTAGATTCTGATGAGAAAATTTATACTTAGAACATATTTAAAAGGCATTTCATATTACACCTTACATTAAATAAGAACATTTTGGACTAAATATATTAATATTTTATCCTTATTAAATGCAAAAGGCGAACATAAAAGACTGAGTTCCACCTAAAAAAAGGTGATCATCCTTGTTAAGAGTTAAAAAACATGTATAAGGAATTATGTTAAAGTATTACATTTTCATTTTTTTTTCAAAAAAGAATGAAAAGTTGATTTATTTTTTGGGCTTGTTTTTAAAAATATTTTTAGAAAAAATGTTTTCAAAATTTTAAACAAACATATTTTCACTCTTATTTTTTGTTTTCTTAAAAAAAACATTCAAATCAAATGTCACCTTATTGCAATAATTTTTCATTCTTGCTGCATGGTCTTGTATATTAATTTGTAGCATTGGATATGTTATTCGTTTATCATTTATTTTGTTTTTTTTGGTGTTTTTTTATTTTGTAAGACAAAAATATAAAATTACTCTTGTATAAAAAAATATTTAATTTAAATATATTAATATTATAAAGAGATTTTATATTTTCATTTAATCACAAATTATTATAGATATATAATATAATTTGTTTTTGTAATAATTAATTTAAAATCCATACTTATAATTCCTTAATTAAGGATATTTATGTTTTTCATATTCATGTCTATTTTCTTTCTTTTCACTTTCTACGTAACCATACAAAATGAAAGAAAAGTTTTACCTTCTTTTTTTCAATTTTTTTCTCCTGCCAAAAACCTAAAAAAAATATCTTACTTTCAATTTTTTCTCTCTTTTCATTTATTTATTTTCACTTTCTTTCATTTTACTTTTTTTCTCAAAACCAAACACATTCTAAAGGCTATCATCACCTAATATGATCACAATTTGAAAAGCTTTTTGGGGCTTTCTGAACAATGTAGGGACTATTTAGAGACAAATTACTCAATTAGGATACTTAAAAAAATGAATTTTTGACTTAGACTGGTCTTCGTTATATGAAAATCCACTTTATTAGTAATTATCTTGAATATTGCACGAATATATTTTAGGTAATTGAAAAAAAAAGTTAAACTCATAGTACTAGCTAATAGTAGGAAATTTGAACAATATGCATAGGATTCTAATATAACAAAAAAAAAGTTCAAATTTAAAGAAAAATGTGTGTAATTAATTTAAATAAATAAGTAAAAAATATATAAGAAGTTTAGATTTAGAGAGATTAAGATAGATATTTTAAAAATTAAATAAAAAATAATCTGAGTATAAACATTTATAATTTTGAGAAGAAAAAGGGAATTTTTATAAAAAAAATTCTAAAAGTAATTAACATGAAAAGGTTGAGATTTTAAGAAGAAAAAAATATAAAAGAAAATTTGAAAATAACTAATGGTTTAGAAGAAGAAAAAAGCACTAAACGGTGAAGCAGGCACCATGTAAGCTCAAATTTATAATAATGCACTCAATTTGTGTGACAAAATGTGACGAAAGACAATTCTACTTAACTTTTTAGATGATGAACTACACATGATGACTTGAATTGGTCTTTTATGAGTGATACCATTGCCATGTCACAAAAGCTTCCAACACTTCATAATCATATAAAGCTAATAGGTGAATATTCTATGGTCGAGCTAGCAAATTATTGATCAAAATAAACTCTATACAGTTTTTTTTAGAACGAATACACATTTCTTTTATTTATATTAAAGTCAAAAGTATTAATTTTCAGTAAGTTATTCAATCAATTCATACTGAAAATTAAAATCAATTCCAGTAAAAGGTTTATAATTAATTAATTTAAAATAGATCCATATATTATTTCAAAATATCATGGAGGTGGTACCCAATGAGGAAGGGGAGAAAAAAGCTCATGAAATACAAGGATAGATTTCTCAATCAAGGGGAGGACACTATTTAGTTGAGGAAGGAAATGGATGATACTCCTAAATCCTAACTAAGAAATGCTAAAAAAGATATATGATATAAGGAGGTAAAAAAGGATGTAAAGCCTTATGTTAAGTCTAGAGGTGTCCCTTATAGATAAGGGATAAGAGAGTGGGACAGAGTCATTTAAGAAAACAATGACAATAAAGAAACTGGGCAAGAAGGTGAATTTAAGGGTTCATGAAAACAAACTTCAGAGAAGACAGACCAAGGGGGTATGATATCAAAGAATGAATAAACTATCATATATCATTATCTTGAATTCCATGAGATAAACCATGCATTATTTTCAAGTAATGCTATCATATACATGACAAAGGAGTCTCTGTACCAAAGAATAAATTATCTTTTAGAAAAAACTAGCCTATGAAGGTAAACAAAACATATCTATTCTCAAGTCCACTCCACATCTCCTACCATCATTTAATCTTACGTGAAAAAGTAAAAAAAATAATTTTCTTTTCTTTTAAAATATCTTTCATTTGAAACTTATTATCATAAATAAAAGAGTCATTCAAGATAGAAAAAGAATTAGACGAAAGAATAATATTTTAGGAAATAACATAAAATTAATTAAATTTATTTATATTTAAGTACAATAAACAATTTCATTTATTTACTTTTATATGCAAGTTTCGGAAGAGTAGTTTAACTGAAACTTTTGCTTAAGCTTTGCACAACATTTATCTTTTCTTCTTTTGTCTTGCAACAAAATATTGAACTGATTAATTCTTCAAGGAGAGTTCTTCTTGTCTATGTCATGATCCCGGACTTCTTTACCCTTCCAAGAGGTGTCTATCACTTCTTAGAGATATAGGAAGTGATAAGCTTTGTCCAATACCAAAAAGGACACCTTAAGTTAGTATTCGGAAAGTTGTTATCCTCTTTCCTCCACTAAAGGAAACTCCTCAACTTTCATATAGATACATAGTGCATCTTTATGTAATAATTTATTCGTTAAAATATCATAAGAAAGACAAAAAACATGATGAAAATGTAGGTTGTTACAACGGCCTCACGCTTATGGTAAATATATATAGCCGCTCTTAGCATGTTGGACCTGGAACTTAGCGCGCATAAATGGGTTTAGTCATTGTCACAATGATAAAAAAAAAAAACAATATATGGAAATTGTTCGTAAGGTTCACGACATCTTTGGAGCTTAGAATGAGAAATCTTTCCTTCTCATAGAATTTTTAGCGAGTTTAGTTAATTTTTATATATTATTAGTGTAAAAAATTATTAGAAACTATATAAATATAACTTTTAAAATAATTCTTACAAAAGTCCATAATCATATTATAAAAAAAAACTATCTCATTGTTAATTGACACCCAAAGAGAAAAAGAAAGAAAAACATAGATAAATAAATAAAAATAATAGATAATAATAAAGTCTTTAACATATAATAACCTTTATATAGCATCCTTTGTTATCATATATGACAATTGGTAACCAAATAGATGTATAATAAACTTCGATCAGTTCTAATTAAATTTATTTTTAACCAGTATAAGAGGACAACCAATTATTGACGTTGGTGAAGAATTGAATCGAGTAATTTAAAGTTTGAAAACTCTTTCAAACTGGAGCATGTACCATATGCATGTCTAACTGCACCAACAACTTACAGTTGCAAAACCCCCCACTTTGCTCCTCTCATTTACTCATCTAATTCCCTCTCTCCCAGTCCCATGCCATGGTCCAACTACATATAACCACTCTTAAATATATTATAACCGATGGCAGTTACACCTTCATGTTCATTTTGACTTCCCATCAGTTTAGTTGGTCTCCCTGACTACGTCAAGATTATGATAATAAATAACAATTAATTCCCGTTATAAAACAAATAAATAGAAAGTCAAAAATTACATTTATAGAATGAGTACTCCATCCTAACTGCCACACTCTTGGAAATCATCATCTCTATCCAACTACAGTTAAAAACAACACACATTTTAAATTAATGAAACAAACCGTGAGACGTTATAAAATAATGACGAAAGAATCATAACAGGAACACCATCAAACAAACCACCTTCCTTGCTAGAGTTTCTAGGAAAAGGCGTTATTTAAAAGAGGAAGTTATAACTTCCTCCATTATTAATTAATCTTTTCTCATCACCCACTCTCTTCATAAACCCTCAATACTCTCGGAGAAACCTAAGTCCAAACCAAAAACACCCACACACCAAGAGGTCGTGGAACAGATTGGAACCAGAAACCTTCCTGCATTTGTTAAGTTCAAAAGCCGGTTATACTTTTAAGTTTTAAGGTTCGTGCCAACTAAATCATTTTTTCATTCATTTATGATCTAAACAAGAAAACAGATCGCACAAAAACATATATTTAACAGGCACCAACCTTTGTGTCTTTTCTCTGGCATTTTCTCGAACAGGTGAAAGGCGATGACGACGATGACCGGCGGCGACAATCGCGTGAAGGGTTCTTGGAGTCCTCAGGAGGATGCGACGTTGCTGAAACTGGTGAATGAGCACGGGGCACGCAACTGGTCCGTCATAAGCGCCGGCATTCCCGGCCGCTCCGGCAAGTCGTGTCGTCTGCGGTGGTGCAACCAGCTGAGTCCGGAAGTGCAACACCGTCCGTTCACTCCGGCGGAAGACAAGATGATCATTAAGGCGCACGCCATTCACGGAAACAAGTGGGCCACCATCTCACGCCTCCTTCCCGGCCGCACCGACAACGCCATCAAGAATCACTGGAACTCCACCCTCCGCCGCCGTCGCACGGCGGAGCAATCCTCCTCCTCGTCGGCGTCTCCGCCGGCCAAACGACCCTCATCCTTGTTTGACACGCTTCACCCTCTAAAAAAGCAGTGCATTGAAAAGGAAAATGAGGAAGAGAGTCCCGTTACGACGTCGTTGAGCCTTTTCCCTCCTGGGGAAAAATCAGAGGAAGAAGAAGAGGAGGAGGAGAAAGAAGAGTTTGCTAATCAAAAGGTTTCGGATCAGAATTACTTTATGCAGATGATGCAGCGGATGATAGCGGAAGAAGTTAGGAATTACATGGAGACTTTGCGCAATTGCTCCCTTGAGCCTGGGTTAGATCTTCTTTCTCCGACGCTTCCAAAGTAAATGATTCTATTTTTCTGACAGTTTTTGGAGTTACTTCTTCCTATGATCACAGTCTTAATAATTCCTTAGTAACATTCAATTTATTCGGCGGTTTAAGATTAGGTTGATGAATAATTAGTCAGTACAATGTGAAATTTTCTGAAACATCTCAAAAGAGGATTATACGATGCAAAAATATAAACATTCGTACCAATTTGAGATGGATTTTGAGAGGAAAGGGAGATAAAAAGGAAGAAAAAGAATATAGATACATGGAGAAAATACATGTAATAAAGTGATAGGTGAAAAATGATATATTTAATCTTTTATTTTTTTTAAAAATGGTTCAATCTGATTATTCCATTCATTGGAAATTAATAATCTCAAAATATCGTACAAGTTAAAAACTGTAACAAAATATGTCTTTTAAATATCCTCTTCTTCCTTTGCAAAAGATGACTGTGACAACCTCGTCGACAACAACCACCAACCACCACAAGCCACCTTCCTAGCCCGTGTGGATTTGAAAGGTAGGAGATACAGCGACACATGTTGGAGGGCGGAGAGGCCCAAGTCGAAGACCTTGAGGTCACAGTGAGCGACACCATGGTAGTGGCAAAAGCAAAGCACGGATGAGCTACACAATGTAGTGGCATAAGACGAAATGAAGATGGAGCCAAGGGAGGATTGAAGAGAGACCAAGAACAGGAAAAAAAAACTTATATTTTATTATAATTTTTAGTCGTTAGTATCTTTATTTTATTAATGATATGTATAAGGATTATTTTAAAGTTTGAATTATTTAACAAAGATACAATATTAAAATAAAATTTTAAAAAATAAAAGAACAAAATGAAAATAAAATAAAATAAAAAGTTAAATAGATCATTTCGCGTAAGTGATATAATAGAGTAATGATTCATAAGTATTTTACCTAATAAACATTAAAAATATCAAAGAGTATTGTTAGAATTCTTCTTTCATGAGTTTCATCAATTCATATTATAGGAATAAAATGAGAGGTTTTTTTCTTTCTTTTTAATTATAAGAAACAGAGATCACTTTTTAAATATATTAAATATTATTCATATATTTACAGAGAGTTCGTCTTCTTACTCTATGTTTTATTGGGAAAGGAAAAAATTAAATTATTTTATAGTAACTCCCTATAGTTTAATTTTTTTTTAATAAATACCTTATAATTTAATTTATTTTTAACTAAAGCTTAAATGCCAATGTCCATTAAACATTACTGAGTTAACATTGTTTAGATGGAATTAACGTATAATTATCAATGTTAGGCTTCTCATAATTAAAGATTTGCATAACCATCACATGGTTCGCCTCAAATTTATCCTGGTCCTAAATTTACTAAGTGATGACAGCATTATAATATCCTATATTGACTTGTATCCTTTATGGTATATTTGGATGAAACAAAAGAAATTAACGAAAAAACAATACAGAACATGGTATATTTTTGTTTTAAGTTAGGGATAATTTTTTTAATATGTAGAAATTGAAGACAAATATCAAAAGTTTATAATAATTCATACAACATTTTCAATCAATTGACTTACATCATTTGGTGATTGGAGAGAATAAAAAAGAGAGAAGAGTGAGAGAGAGAGAGTTAACTTCAACAAACAAAAATAAATAAATGATTTTTTCAACTCTTCTTTCAATTCAAATTTTAAATTTCATTTCTTAATTTTTCTCTGTGACTCCAAACAGACCATTAGTTAATAATCACATGAAATTTTGACTATATTCTTTATAAACCCTCCAATGAAAAGAAATTTGATTTCTACTTTAATATTTAGAAATTAGAATTATGAATAGAAATTAATTAGGGTTTTTGTGGATAACCTTGTTCTCACTTGCAATTATTTTCCTTAAAGAGACTGTTATTAAGAGCCTAAGAGGGCTGTGGTTAAGAAACCAAACCAGACTTCTTATTAAATGTTGGTAAAATAATAAGGTTTTTTTTTAAGTTAAAGCAATAATTTAACAAGCGTGCAATAATGGAGTTTAGAAATAAGGGGAAATTGAAAAGTAAGGAGTAGGATTTGAAATAGAATCGCAAAAAATAAAACACTTAAAAGAACCAAAGGAATACACCATCCCAATTTCTGACTCAGGTGACCTTTGTTCGAAGGTAAAAATATTGCCTTCTAAAAAATGTTACAATAGAAATTAAAAGTGAGTTAAATTACAAATTTCTATGTGAATGAAATTTTGGTATTTCTCATCAACATTATCATCAATGACACTCCATGATGTTTTTTTTAATATTGCAAAAATTTATTTTTTTAGTATTTACAACTTTTCTTATGAACAAACATAATGTGCGTGTTTGCGCATTTGAAGTTACCATTTTTTGCAAAACCACACTGTTTTGTTACCAATATAATAAAATGGTAAAAGACAAAAAAATGGAAACTTTTGACAGTAAATTTCACAAAAATAAAACATAATAAGTAAAATGTGCCAAAATTAAAAACGTTAAAATTCACAAATATAAATAAATCTAGGTGGTAAAGTGATAGATTTTACCATTAAGCCTTAGTAATTATAATATGAATTTCAGCCTTACATTCCAAAAACATCATAAGAATTGACGTGTAAATGCAAATCGCAAGTTCTTATTAGGGAGGTTGATATAATAAGGGTTAAAAAAGTAAAGAAAGTTTTTACCTTTATCTTATTTTCGAATGGAACGCTGACACTACTGGAATCCTATATTGTAATTCGCAATGATGAGCATTGCTATATTATTTAGTTGAACACTAAATTTATGTTTTCTTTAAAATAGACTTCCAAATCAACAAAAAAAGCTGAAATCGTCACTGGCTTTAATTCCTAATTTCTCAACGATATGTATCAATCAACAAGCTTTTATGGGTCAGCATATCATGTACCCGATCATATTTCATAAATGGTGTTTAACAAATACTAGGAGTTATGAGATAAGATTCCAAGTGGCAATGCAGCAACAATTTTTGAGAAAATGTCAAACAAATACTATCCAAATCATCCTAAGCAATTGAAATTTTCCTTATCAACAAAACAATTGAACGGATTAAGCCTTCAGATCTAACATTGGGGGATAAGATATTGGAATTAAGAATATCAATTAGATCATAAAAAATTGAAGCAGATATAATGTGAAATTATAATAACCCTAAGAAAATCAGAGATGCAAATAGGAGATCATGTTGATTCGCAAAAGCAGTAACAACATTGTTTTGAGCTAATAACATAAGACGAACATAAACTACTTGAATCCAACAAAATGTATCAAACATCAAAAAGGAGAAACCAGTGCCACTAACAACTGGGTGTCCCATTCGACAACATAAGCAATTGTAAAAGCAACAGAAACAAACTAGGTTTAACGCACTACTTGGATCTCTGTCTCATCTTTCGGCGCTTCCTCTTCAACCTCCTCATACGCTTCTTCTTCCACTGCAAAAAAAAAAAAAAACAAAAACAAAAAGCCCCAATCAGACCTCAACGCTTAATAAAAACATAAATAGGCAAAGGAAATGAGCGAAACAACAGTGAAGAATTGAACCCGCCTTGGCTCTCATCGCGAACAGAACACCGAACCCTTTTTCGTTTCTGAACCCTAGCCGAAGCTGCTGAGAAGTAAAAGACGATTCAGAAGAAAGGGACTGTGAAGGTTGCAACAATTTATAGCCTACGGGAAACCCTAGCAAATTATGAGGAAGTTTCGGCCTCTAACCCAAAGGCCCAGCATGCACGAGTAACGAATCAATGGGCTTAGGAAAGCCTCAACAATTAGAACGGCCCGTTAGGTTTTTGTTTGGAGTGAAGCACATGTGAAATGTATACAGGTACAGTTTTAGTTTACTTCTATACCAGTAAAAAAGTTTTTTTTTTCTTTTTTTTACGTTTATACTGAAATAGAATGTTTATCGAATAAATGAAATTCAAAATTTTAAGTTGTTGTAGTCGCTGTCTTTGCGTAGTGGTACAGTATTTTGGATAGATATTTTAGGGATGTAAGATTGAGTACAAAATTCACAAAGGGGGAGAATATAACAAGAAGTCAAGAAGGGCACACAACTTTTGAACGATATGTTTGTAGAAATTAATAAAGTAGAACAAGCAAGAACTTCAACAACAAAGCAAGAGCCTGTGCCAATAATAATAGACAGTAAATTAAAGAGGCTTATTGGCGGCGAAGTTAGTAATATCAAAATAGTATTTTCATAATTGATAGTAATTTTTTGCTTCATTAAGTTGACCTTAAGACGAGAAGATGGGAAAAATGGAATTAAGTAAATAGAATGAAATGAATTGTGATTCATCATCCTCTTTAATTGTGGTATATCCTTAACTTTACAAATTAAACAATGAAATAATTCATCCTTTTATACTTTATACCACCAGTTAAAGCATATATATATATATATATATATATATGTATATGTGTGTGGGGGGGGGGGGAATAGGATTTGCATCTAAAGTGAGTTTAAAGATTTACACTAAATCTTAGTATATGTTGATCTTTGGTATATAATATCTTAATAAATATGACAAATTTAATATATTTAATGACAACCAATTACTTATTTTTAATTAATGTAAATTAGATTATTCAATTGAATTGAATTTTAAATTATTTATTTATCAAATTTGTTAACAATAATACATTTTTACAATTTTTTATGCAATTAATTATATAGTTATTTGCCTCTATTTATTATTTTCATTATAACAGTTTATTATGACTCATTAAAAATATACTTATTATAAAATAGAAAAAATAAATGTGTAATGTAATTACAATTTAAACTTATTTATAAATTTTATTATTATATTCTTTATTTTATACATTATTGTAAAAACATAATTTAGTATTTTTTTTCTTAGACTATATTAACGGTGAAAAATATATATCATAAGTAGAAAAATTATAAACTTTATTATATGAAACATTTGTAGAAAATATTATTTTGTTAATAATTTTTATAAATAGTCAAAAAAATAATCAAATAATCTAATTCATTGATTATAATTAATTAACGGATAGTCATAAAATATATTAAATTATCATATTTATTAAAGTATTATAAATTGTATAATTAATCTATATTAACAATGTAGATTTGGTATCAAAGATCTTACCCCATATATATATATATATATATATATATATAACAAAAGTTGAACTGTTTCATTTTACTTGTGTTAGTATAGCAATTTTTAATTTTTGTTTCTAGGCATAGGTAAAATCAAACGCATCCCTCAAATTTTCTCTCATTTAAAATTTTGTCCTCCATTTTGACTTCATCCATTATTCAATGGAATTAGTTGATGAGATAAACTAAACGTGAAATCAATTACAATTAAGCAAATACAATGTATCAACTAAAGGCGCTCTAATTGTATTGAATTAATATCGTATATACTGACGATCCTTATAGTAAATAAATATTTGTATGATAACAATAAACAAAACAAAAAATATCTTTTTATTATGAGTTTGTTAATGACTTAAATATTGAATGAAATAAGGATAGAATGACTAAATTGTAAGCGAGAAAAAACTTGAAGACTCAATTTTTTTACAGTTTAAGCAAATACATGTACAAAATCAATTTTTTAGTAGGATTTTTTTTATACACCACAAGTATCTTTTATTCTGACGGACTCAAACTCAAGATCACAAATTTTGTTGAAACAATCAGTTTTAAAATTTTTCTTTTTCCTCCTCCACCCCTCGTTAGGAACTTAAAAGTAACAAAAAGATCTACAAAGAGTAAAATCTGACAGCCATATTTGCAGAGAATTAAAATATATTTAAGGTTTTTATTTTTATTTTATTAGGACATAAAGATGTATCCTCATGGTTCATCTATCGTGCGAAATCTTATCGGATTAAGCAACAATGTTGTTCTTTTGGTTAGTCCTTAAATTCCACAACTAGTTTCATTTAAAGTTTGAAACATTCCTAATTTGAGCGAAAAAATTGTCCCTAAACTATTTTTATTTTATTTCTATTAAGATTTCATAATTTTAAAATTTTAGTAAACTAAATTTTATCCTTTTTATTTATAGAACTTTTCTTCAAATTAAACTTATTATATACTACTTCTTTGTGTTTGATGTCCTAAAACATTTTATCTCTGTACTTTAACTTCCCAAAAGTAAAAAAATAAAAGAGACTTCAAGTTCCGATTGAAAACTGCAAACTTGGCATGAAACACGCTTTATATTGTAAACGTAATCCAAATGGTGGGCAACTTGGATTAGAGAAAACATATATAAAAATTAAAACAAAAGTCTTGACATAAAGTCACATGGATCGACAATGGAGTGAACTAATTGAAAATGAGAATAATAATTATAAATTTTCATACTCTATCATCTTACAAATTACTCTATTATTTTTTTATAACAAGTTTTAAATGTGTTTTATATTTCGAAAATTTAAATACTTTTACTTCTCATTCAATACTTTGAAGAAGAAAAAACTCACTAAAGATCATATCTAACGTCAAAAAATTTATGAAGAAAAAAGGGATATCCTCTTTGAAAATATTTTCATTAGCACTGTTTTTGAAGAAGAAAAAGAATCGGAATCTTTGCTCCATCTTAAAAATGAATAGTTATAAAAAAATTGATATTTTATTAAAAAACTTTCATGACTTACAAATGAAAATTGAGGTGGTTCAAAAAGATTTAAAAGTGATCAACGAATTACAAGAGATAATAATAAGATTTTTAGGAGGATAAAATAAGAGAATATAACGTTCTCAAATGAAAAAAAGGATGAGGGGTCGTAGCATAGTCGTACTTTTTCATGTTTCGGGGTCCCCATTATCTAGTTGCACAATATAAACAAAACATATCAGAGCAATATTATTTTAGGACTTACATAGATGAGGGGTGCAAGGAAATTATATTCTAACCTTTTTGAACCCCGGTCTTGTACTTTTCCATCACCCAACGTGGGAACAAAACTCAATCAGAAAATAAAAAAAATTAAAAAACCCCTGTCTTGGACCTTTGTCACATGTGAAGGAATTTCTTGGGTAACCCTTTTTCTTTGGCTTTGGCAATTGGCATCTTCCAACTTATTATCAATATTTAATTAATTCTGAATAAATATTTAAACTTTGGCAAATGCGAATAAATGGTAAATTAGACTCAATTATTTTGATTCCACTTAGACTAAAATAAAACAAAATTTCGTTGATGTTCCTTATTCTCAAAATTAAGTGCCTCTTTACCTGAATCAGAAAACTACTTTTGAGGGTAAACCTAGGTACTTATCTCATAATTCAAAGTCAGTGACTAATTTTTTAATTATTAAGATCTATTTAAAAAATTGACAATCTCAGTAATTCATATATTTAGATATTAAGCGGTGGTGATTTTAATGAATAGATTTACATTTAGATGGTTATTAATATCGAGAATATAATAAATTATAAAAAGTTGATATGTTGCTTAGGGATCGAAATGAGCCGAGTAGCTTGTCAAGGACCTTTGACTCGACTTATTTAAGGTTCGGCTTGTTTATTATAAAGGTCAAGTTCAAATTTTTTTTAAAAAAATTCTAGATAAAAAGGCCAAAGTCAAACTATAAAAAAAAAACTTATTAAACTTAACAAGCCGACTTATTTAAGTAATAATAATAATAATAATAATAATAATAATAATAATAACTATTATCTATATCATTTGTATGACATTATGAATGACAGGATAAAGTGACATAAAGTGCTTAGAAAGTTCACTTGTATGTGGAAAATTCTAAAAAAAAAAGACTCAAGTTAAAAGGATAATGCAACCAGATTAATACTTTCAAAGAAAAGAATGTTTTGTAAAGACATTTTCAGACAATTTAAATATTTTTATTTGATTATATTAGTATAAATTATTTTTAATTCATATATTTTTTAATATTATACTCTTTTTTATTCATTTTCTTTTAATATATTTTGTGTTTTAACAACTTGAATTCAATATGATTTTGTATTTGTACATTACTTATAAGAAATTTTATAAGTTTTTTTTTTAGTTAATATTTACAGACTTTTAGACAGGCTCATAGACCAAGTAAGACTTTTATGTAAATCGAGCCAGGTTTTTAGAAGAAGTCTATAACAAGTAATGAGTCAAACTCAAGCCTAACGTATTGAACTCAAACTGAGTTTAAACCTAATAAAATTTGATTTTTCCACCCTAATGTTGCTAGAGGCAAGAAAATTCAAACTAATATAATTCGATGCACATTAGAGAGACTTTAATTCAAAACTCCGACCACATATGTGAGAGATATAGTAGTTACTTATCCAACGTATCAAACCATGTCAGTAATGAGTTATAGTTTAGGAATATGAACTTTGAATTAATTATTTATATTTGTTGTTTATCATAAAAATAAGATTAATTGAAAGCAATGCCCTTTATGGAAAAAAAGCTGTTAAACTATCAATATCTCTAGGGATTCCCTTCTTGGTTCTTGCAACAATTTACATTACTCAAGACAAATAATCCAAAACAAGTGGATTAGGGATTTACTATTACTAACTTACTGTTGAAGTTACAAATCGAAAACTGAAAAAAAGAAAGAAAGAAGGGATCAGACCGGAAGACTAGTTCTAACGGGTGGCGATTGGATCAAAATCGCGGGGAAGGAAGAAGAATCGAGCTTGAGCGAAGCTCTGCAGAGAGGGCAATTGGAGTGATTCGTGAGCCACTTATCCACGCACTCGCAATGGAAGCTGTGGTCGCACCCTGGAAGAACCTTCAGCTTCTCTCCGTCGGCGAACGCGCCGAGGCAGATGCAGCACTCCGCCTCCGCCACGCGGTTGCACCGCGGGTGGAGGACGATCGGTAGCCTCTTGATCGCGGCGGAATCGAGGCCGGTGTTCTGCGGCGGCGGGACGGCATCGGGGAGGAGGAGGCCATTGTGGTGGTGGTGGCGGCGGCGGCAGATCCGGCGCGCGAAGACGAAGAGCGCGGTGAAGAGGAGAATGATGGAGAAGAGGACGATGATGAAAAAGAGCTTGCGGCCGCGGATTTCGAGGGTTTCGTCGTCGAGTTCAGTGTCGTAGTGCCAATTCAGTGATTCAGAGTCACGAATCGACATCGTGGAGCGAAACGACGGCGTTTAGAATCGCCGCACGGTGATGTGGTGTGAAGCTGCAATGGGCACAGAACAGCTTTTTGAGTGGGTTCTGTATGTTGCTCAGGCTCAGACTGCTTTGTGAGAAGGGATAGAAATTAGGATCCAAATAACATTATTTATACTCTCTCAGTGGGGCACACGACACTTTGGGGTTTTCAATTTTATACTAAGTTCAAGTATTTTATCTTAATAATGAAAAAATGCTTTTAAAAAACTAATAATCTGAATGATGAAAATTAAAAACCAGTGCGTATTTGGTTTATCATCATGTTTGATTTACATCTAACTTGTGCACAAATTTCAATATAAAATCTAACCAACCAACAGAAACTAAACGAAAAAAGAAGGATGTAAATATTTTTGTTAATCTCATTTTATTACGAACGTCTGTTTAGAAACGGTTACTTTTAGAAATAGTATCTAATTATTCGTTTTTTTCCTATGAAAATAATAAAAATAAGTATTTTTAGAAAATTAAACTAAATACACATTCTATTTTAAAAACAATTGTTTAATTTTGAATTTTTCCCTTAATTAGGTACAAAAACAAGGGATTGTTTTTATATAATAAATTAAATCGATAGGTATTTCATTTAATTTAACAATTTGAAAAGTATATGTTGATGATTACAAGAAAAATTAAGTGATTTTCAAACAAAAAGTTAAATTGCTCTCTTACGTTACAGCATGTTGTCCACTTATTTGTTTTTTTAACGTACACATACTATACAAATAAGTTAAACTATTTCCCTTAGAAAGTTAAAAGGAAAGAATGAAGATTTTTTTGGCCAAAAAATTAAAGTCAATTTTTTTTTAAGAAAATAATTATTAAATGGCTTTTCTAACAAGGGTCAAGGCCACTAGCTGATCAGTAAGAGCATTAAAAATATTCTATTCAATATTTTTAATATTTTTAAAAAGTAAGTATTAAATGTTTATCTGATTTTTATATGATAAATGTTTCCTTTTTGAATATTTTTCATTTATTTTACTAGAAACTTTATGCATTAATTAAGATTTGCTTCGTTGGAGAGATATTTCTATCCATTTTTTTACGTTCATATTTAATTTCTATCCATAGTGTATATGATTTAATCCCGCATGTGTGTATGAATTCCCTGGTTGAAGAAAAAACAACAGTGCAAATGTATTTCGTAAATCTCAAGAAGTGATTTTAAGCAAGATGGGATTGGAGTTCTTGTAAATAATATATATGATCAAGAGAAGAAATTTTATTAAAAACGACCACCTATCTCAAGAGAGATCCAAAGATACTTCATATCTATAATATAATATGATTAATAAAATAGGCATCAATTTAAGAAATAAAAGTAAAATGACATTTTAAAAAATGATTTATTATATTTAAAACATAAAAATTAACACTTACTTTTATGTTGCTAGAAACATTTGTACTTTTATAAAACTTTTCTTACTTAGTATTTAAAAGGTAATTGCCACAATGATTTATTATTTATTTATAATTTTTAATAATTTAAAGTAATATTTAAAATCAATTAAGGTTGATTTAAATAATTAATTGATAGAAATATAAATAGGAAAATAATTATATCTGAAAATGTTATAAAAAAATTTAAAAAGAAAAAAATATCATGTGCATAAATGTTTGAGCTTAATAATTATATTTTGGCAATTTTTAAATATAATTATTTGCCTCTTTATATTTTTTTAGCTGAAACGTTTATTTGATGTTATTTTCTCTCAATAATTATATTTTTTATATTTGAAAATTGCCAAACGGCGTACGTGGGAACCGAAATACGAGGAGGGAGTGTATGTTAAATCATACTATAACACACTAAACAAATACATTATCACTAAGAAACAAATAGGATGAGGTTACTTCCTTGAAAATTTAAGAATAAACTTTATCATTCAAAAACTACGTGCCACACATGCATCGCTGTTGGATTATTACTTGCTGTATTATTTTGTTTGTTTATTTGAAAGAAAGAAAAATGAGATTTTTTTAAATTTAAATTAACGAAAAATTAAAATAATATTAATAAAAAGTTAATTTCTCAAAATCTTAAAATGATAACTTTAGACTTAACTCAATCTTAAAAATTAGCTTAAAGGGTTATTTATATTTTAATTTTAGTTTTAATCGAAGTGAGATTTTTTTCAACATAATTTTTTATTTTATTTTCTCTCAATAAGATAAATAAAAATACATCATATATATATATATATATATATATATATATATATATATATATATATATATATATATATATATATGTTACTTTTCACTTAAAATTTACAGCCGGGCCCCGACAGAGAGGATTGAGCCCTATCTTCTAACTTATATGCAGTAAAATTTGCGAGTTCACTCACAACCAATTAATAACTATCGTACTCTACGACTTTAACTGTTAATAGCCAGTTACATGTGCTCAAAGAAAATCTTTGACTTTATCTGAATCAATGTAGAGAATGATGTCCGAATTCACATTTGTAGATAAGATTGACAAGTTCAATTTTTACGGCCTTTTCACGTTAGGCTTTTGAATTGGACGGTAAAAATCTCTGGTCGTTAGCAATTTTGTTATATTAACCTAATAATAAAAAATCATTGGAAGGAGATTTTTTTATCAATTATTGTCGACCAAAGTTGAATGTTCATACTTTATGCATGTACCGTAGTACCGTACATGATTACATGAATACGGTCCATTAGGAACTTGGTCATTAACACCGTGGTAGCTTATCCGTAACAATGTTGGATATGCAACAATTTCACGGGATGTATACGTACACACCAAATAGTTTTAATGTTACGTCTTTCATTCAACTATTTTGTCTCACGCAAAATTTTTGGATTTACCTGAATAAATATTTTTTAATACATAAAAATTAAAGCAAATATTAATAAATTTATAATAACTCATATCTTATTCAATTAAATGAATTAAATCTTTTCATTATCCAAATGAATATAGTAATAGACTAGTAGTGTTTTTTTCATGTATATATATATACTGGATTTACATAATATCTTAATTCGCCGTAGTAACATAATCTTTAATAATATGTTCATAATATTTTATTTAAATTAAGTAAAAAAGCATTTAATACAAAAAATATTTAATATTTTCATTTCTAACTTAAAATAATAAGGAAATATAACGTGTGGATTCAACTATTTTTTTTCAGGACAGAAAATATACAACCACAACAAAAGCTTTTACATTTTATTGAAAATTGAAACTATTTTTTATATACTTTCAATATTAAGTAAAAAATAAATACATTGAATATCTAAAAAATATTAAACGTATTCATTACTTCTTAATTTACTTAATCAATAAGAGAATCACTATAATGAAATTATAGAGAATTTATAATTATCTTTAAAAAAACATTGATTTGCTTGAATAAGAAATAGAAAGATGAATGACTAAAATAACTAGTTTTTAAATGTTTATATAATAAAGAAATAGATAAATAGAGAAGAGCAAAAACAATGAAATAAGATTATTAAAGAGCATAATAGTGTTAACGTGCTATAGAAAATGCTTTTAAAATGTTTGTATAACTCTACATTTAGTTTTTATTACAAATATCTTAAATTTTAAAAAAGAATCAAGAGATTCATTAAATCATTTTAATTTAATACAATATATGTATATATATTTATTTATTATATTTTTTTATATTATTCATGTTGTTTTCTTTCGGTTATTGAAGATTTATATATAAAAAAAAATTTAGAAAAAATGATTTTTTTTTATAAAAAAATCTTCATGAAACCAGCGAATTTACGCAAATAAATTATGTGTCATATTTGACTGAATAGCTTAAATTAGACTTAATGAGGATGACTGACCCAATGTCTCATTCAAAGGTTCATTTTTGAATTAACTTCACACTCAATCGATTCATGTTATTGCAAGAAAATCGTGGGATTTGCATAATTAATTGGCAGAATAACATAAATTTAGACTGCATGGAATAACCGGCACAGAGTTTAGTTGAAGAAGTCATAGTTGTTATTATATATATGAGCGTTATTATTCCGTGAGCGCCTATTAGTATTTGTTATTTTTTTTAAGATTTGAATTCTTTCTTCTCTAGAAATATATTTAATTGATTTAGATAACATTTTATAAATTAAAAATATATTTGGCAAACAAAAAATACAAAAAACATAACCCATATATCCACAAATTGATACACTTGATTTAGGATCATTCACTGTCCAACATTGTTTTGCCTATTAGATTCTTTTAAGTGAGGGTGTTTGTAGAACAATTTTTTTTAATCAGATGGGTCAGACTATTCATAAATTTATTAATAACTAATCTTTATAAAAAAATTATCTAAGTAGTCATCTTTAATAAAAAAATTTATCATAATCATATTTTTTTTTTCCATTTACAAGACTCTAACATAAAATTTTATTTTAGAAATCAAACCTTATTTCATTCATTCCAACAATTTATTAATGTTCTTGGGATAAGTTTAAATATCGTTATTTCATTCCTTGTCTAACATGAAATTTTATCAAATTAAATTTATAAATTCTAACTCGTCCCAATAATATTTAGAACAAAATCAAAACAACTCAACTTTTTTTAAAGGCCAAAAAATATTATTACTGATAAAAATGTCTGGGCTACAAGCTATAACCCACACCAGAAGACAATTACAAAAGAAAAAGATGCCGACAAAAAGTAACAGCATTAATAAAGCCTATAAATCCAAACAAAGAGACCACATTGGGCCTTCACAACAAAACATTGACCTTTTATCATTTTAAATTTTTTTCTCAAATAAAACCCTAAAATAGATGGTCAACTAAATTATTTATTCATCATGGGTTATTCTCATCACATATACATTGATTAAAAAAAACAACTAATATTCTTTTACATTAATTCTAAATTAATGAATTTAAAAGATGATTGCGTTATACAGGATGATGTCTCTTACATTTTATCTGATAAAAATAATCTATAACCCTTCCCATTTTGGTATTTTGTTTGGAAGAAAGAAAAACAAAAATTGTAAAAAAGTCCAAAATATTGGAACAAAAGGAAATATAGCAGTAAAACCAAGCACAATGTTTCTGCTTGAGGCTTATGCAACTCAGAAAACCCTAACAAGCAGGGTACCACGGGAAATACATGAAATTGGATTGGCACACCACGAAGACAGAATAGATAAATCCCTAAATCCCCCTTGCAAGCTCTAATCCACTTCCAAGCTAGAAACCTTTGCATGATCTTGATCGAATTGCTGCCACTGAGAGAATATTTTTTGAGAACACCACTTTAATTATTCTGCACTAACCACAGCCCCCACACACATGCTTTTCGTATAATAATGTTCCAGCAATCTAAATAATTTTGAACACCCAAAGAGCAGGAAAATATGATTGTAAATGCTATTTGGCCAAGCTGAGACTACCCTCAACAACTTAAACATTCTATCCAGACCTCCGATGCACGTGTACAGCCAAAAAAATTATGATTCAAATTTTCAAGTTCTATGTTATCATAGTAAAAGGAACTATAGAACTATTATATATTTAACAATGTATAATCGATTCATTATTTTTTAATAAATTACACTTTATAAAGGAATATAACTGATTCATTATTTTTTAATAAATTACACTTTATAAAGGAATATAACGCATTAGACAAATTAAGATGACCCATAATGTAACTCAACTTCATCCAAGAAATATAAGAATATAATCTTTTAAATCTAAGTGCACGTTTGAATTAACATTTGTAAACTTAATTTGGATAAACTAAGTTTGAATGAAAAACATCCAAGTCTTGCTTCTTCTGAGCTGAATTTTTAGACAAATTTTTTTTGTTAAACATAATTTTAAGCTATAATCAAGTTTCATCACAAATTATTTTACTAACAAACATACTGAGAAATTCCAACACACCCTCAAAAATCCCTTGGGAAGAGTTATGAGTATCCGGACTTCCTGTTGATGTATGCAATAATTTAGTTAATTATTTAATTAGAAATTAGTGATTCATTTTGAAATTAGTTTGACAACTATAAAATTTGTTATAGTTACATGTACAGTGTGTATAAAAATAATAATAATCATCAATGAGAACTAGAACGTGCAGGAGTGTGCAGGAGAGTGCGATTTTTTTTTTAGATTTTTAAATCTCTTTTATTTTTTCTCAATCAATTCCTTCGTCATCTTCTCCTATCCTCTAAATCCGGCATTTTTGTTCAAATAAATAAAAATTCTACTGAAAAAAAAAGAACAAAAGCAAACTTGCTTAATGTTAATATAACTAGATGAAGAAAAATATTTAGCAACGCATTACACATCTCTAACAAATTATCCAATAAGTTTTTATGTAAAACAAAAAAAGTATCTCCAATTTCTATATTTTATAGTGTTTAAAATGGAGGGAGAATAAAATAATTAGTTTTCATAAATTAAATTAAAAATATAGATTCCTCATTTAAATAAATGAATAAAATAACATATTAATTTATTTTACCTTCATAATTTTTTCTATAAATACTTGAAGTTTCACGGAATGATTTGTATTCTAAAAAATCATATTCCTAGAAATATAACAACTAGGATTATTATTCCTGCTTATATTTAAAATATGTTTAATTTTATTTGAATATTCTTGAAATTATTTTTTAAAATTCAAATAATAAAAATAAAAATAAAAGTTACATGCATATATATTTAGATAATATTAGCTTTTCATATTCACACAGTAAATTTTATTTTCATACTCAATCCCATAAAAATATCACATATTCATCCCTCTCCATTTGGAAAGTTACATGGAACATCATGGAAAAACATAATAAAAAAGAAGCTACAAGATTCATAAACATAAAATACTTAGATAAATTTTCAAAACTTGTAAAAAAAACAAAATAATATTAGGTTTGTGTGTTCATATTTTCGATGATAAACTCCTAAACCATAAAACAAACGCACTCAAAAACACAAATTTCCCAAACTAAGTCCGGATCAGATTTGATATTGGCCTGAAATTTGAGATTTTAAAATTTAATTTTTAAATTTTAAATTTTTTATTTGTTTAATATTTTATGACCTAATGAACCATAAAGTAATTTATAAATGAAATTTCCAAACATACATCCATTTATATTATTTTGAAAGAATATTTTATAACAATATAAATCTATGTAAAGAAATAGTAAAAATATATCTTGTAAGAATTTATTAACATATCTACCACCATAACTATTTAAAAGAATATTTTAACGAAACCCTCAAATAAAAAAATAATTATATATATATATATATATATGAATATTTAAATTTAAATGTTAAACCTTGTAAATGAATCTATTATATTACAATATGACAAATTTTTTTAAATTCATCTATAGCTACTAAGGTAGACTAGATACAAAGTTAAAATAATTAAATAAATACATGAATATATAAATTTAATTGTTAATGACATTATAGGGAAAAAAATCATCGCTAAAAAAGACACCTATCTAATAAAAAAATAAAATAAAATTGAGTATTAATAAAGTTTTCAAAAGTGTTTATTCAACAAAAGAAAATATTACCATATCAAATAGTCCACAAATAGAAAATTGCAATGTGATTTATGATTTTTAGATTGAATAAGAAAACTTCAATGTTTTTAGACCTTTCATATTAACACTTTTAACATTAAAATAGTTTCAGTAAAAATATGCCAAACTTAAATTTAATGCAGAGTAAAATCATATTAAATAAATAACAGTATAAAATTGGGAACAAGAGTAAAATAAAGAATATTACAAAAGAAAAATATTTGGCTCACATGAAATTTTGATCTTCCTATTTTAAAATAAAGATATTTAATCTTTTTATTTTTTAAAATTCACAACTTTAATTTTTTTATTTTAAAATAAAAAAATTTAGTCCTTCACTTTTATTAAATCCAGGATTTTCATCTTTCCTTCAAACATAGAAAGTGTGTTGGAAGTGTTTATGGTCAAGATTAATATTGGGTATGACATTGATTAAACAATTAATTAATTGTGTGCCATGTTACAAAATTTGTATCAGGCTAGATTAATTTCATTACAAAAATAAAAGACTAAAATTACATATTTTGAAGAATATGACAAAATATCTCTATTTTAAAATTTTAAAATAGGAAGATCAAAATTATGAATTTACAAAATAAATAGACCAAAATTACATTTTAATCAAAATGTTTATACTAAATTAATGAAAAATGTTTCTCCATATCATTTCATAAGTCAAATTATTTATGATATTAAAAGATATCATATACCAAAATGATAAAGAAATAATAACTTTAACACAATTATAAAAACCATACTTTTTTTGGTCTCCACATTCTTGTAGATTATATAGATTATATTACCAATTAACTAACTTTATATACTAAATCAAAAATCTGATAAATAAATTTTATTAAAATAAACTAGAAACAATTTCTAATAATAAATTCTAAGGAAGTAGTTTAGATTTATAAAAATAAATTAGAGTTTGTAATAAATAAATTATTTGCATACTTCCATAAATCAATATTGGGTCATGCTAACAAGAACATAACTCTGAAGATAGGAGAATGTTTGCATGGATTAGACAAATAAAAAGAAGGAAATTTTTATAGACAAACTAATTAAGAACAATATTAATCAACCCAAAAAAAATAATACAGCTTTTTTCCAATCATTCAATTTCTCAACTTCTGGTTTCACAGTTAAAACTCCATGAAAACCTCCGAATTATTTGATCCAAGAGAACAATGACTACGTACATTTACATTTAAACATCACTGATCAGTGCATATAACTTACACATACATTGAATTGATGAAGTCCAAATAATAGAAAGGGCTTACCGCATAATCTGGCAAGATACATAACTTCATCGTTGATTTGCTTCCCAATCACCAGCAGCAAAATGTATTTGCACTGCAGTTAATTAGTATTTTACAACAGCACTAAATCTCAACCATGAAAATGATTTTATTTAATTCTACTACGCTTATTATCCACAATTAACAATTAATACTAACAAGCACTAATCTTTCAGCGTCGTAGTCTACCCAGCATTTTATTCACAACAGCATCGATCAATCTATATGTGATCCTCTTCCATCACGATGAACTAATACTATAAGTTCAAACCAATCGAACGATATAATTAACTTGAACAAACATATGTTATAATTCTAATTAATTAATCAAGCAATTTCAAACTCAAATTTCTTTAAAGATCAAAGAAGAAAGGATCATTATAATCCCATAAACTACCAGTGTAGTCATCCTCGTTCGCCATGGACCAAAACGGCGAAGAAGATCCAAGCCCCACTGTCCCCACCAACGCCAGATCCGGATCCACCGAAGAAGCATCCATAGCAGACGCAACCGAACCCACAACGGGGGAATTATTCACTCCCTCCACCACCACGCCATTCTGATGTTGCTGTTGCTGTTGATTCGACAAAACCCCATGTTGCACTTGCACATGCACATGATTATTATTACTATCCAGAAAACCATGCCTTTGGTACGAGGTTGATCTAATAGAACCATCAACAACAAAAACATTATTATTCACACCTAAACCCACATCGGATTCCGAATTATGTTGGTACGATGTTGATAGAGTATGTGCCACTTGCACTTGCACCAATTCCTCGGGACAACGATGGTGATGAGGATGATGAACTTGCACTATATTATTATTGTGATTATCATTAGGGCACAGAACCGGTGGGGAGTAAGTGTAATTGTGACTATTGTTATAAGGGTAAGGCACGGTAGCGGTGTTAAATGGAAAATTGACAGAAAAACCTGAAGGGCGAGGAAGCAAGGGTCTTAGGGTTTGGGTGGAAGAGGAAGAGGAGCGAGAAGAGGAAGATTGAGAAGAGGAACCGGAGGGTTGGAGGTTAAGCTGTGCCCTGGAACCGTAGAGGATGATGGCGGCGCGGTCGTAGGCTCTGGCGGCGTCCTCGGCGGTGGCGAAGGTTCCAAGCCACTTACGAGTTCGCTTGCGTGGCTCGCGGATCTCGGCGACCCATTTGCCCCAGCTTCGTTGTCTGACGCCGCGGTACCTAAATTTGTTGTTGTCGGGGCCACCTTTACCTTTGCACTTACGACTACTGATTTTGTTGTTGGTGTTACTGTTAGATGTTTCGCTGGGAGTGGTTTCAGTGGTGGTGGTGGCGGTGGGTTTGGTTTCTTGGGGTTGAGGTTGGAGAGAGGCCATTGGTTGGTTGGGCCCAGTTTGGTTTATAATTATCTGAATTAGATTAGAGGGAGAAAGATAGATGGAGACGCTTGTTGTTGGGAAGCTCGTTGTTGAGTCAGTGTTGATGTTGATTAGGCTCTGGTGGGAAGGGGTTTCGATGTCATCTCTGTCAATGGTGGAATAGGGCGGTGTAACATGCAATTTATACAGGAGAGAGAAAAAAGAGGAAGGGATTGGTGATGTGCATCGAATAGAGTACCACAATAGTATTGGTTTCGGAATTTGGAATCCCTGCTTCTGATGCTTCTTGCTTTTGTTGATTTTCTTCGTTTTGTTTCGAGACTAGGGTTATGGTGTTTATTGCTTGGGATAAGTTAATTAAATTAATTACTTCCCATTCCTATGCTGTTTACCGAAAATTATTATTCCTACTTTCCCAGACAACAACTCATTATTACACTGCCACCTAAGGATCTTTATTTCTATTGTGCCTTGCATTTGCATCAAGAAAAATACTCCTAGTAATTTTTTTAAACAGGAGTACTAAGCTACTTCGTTTGTTTAAATATAGGGAGTATTAATCTTTATCAACTCTTGTTACATATATTGGCAAGTTAACTACTAGTATCACACAAGTTTAATTTTAATAATTAAAATAAGGGCTACAAAATAAAAACCTTGTAGGGTGGGAAATGGCACAACTATCATTTTTATTTTTTTTTAACAAATGGCTAGATATTGGTCCCGGTAGGCAACCATGTTCCTTTTGTTGGTGTTCAGGAGATTTAGGTGATGGTATCTAACGTATTTTATGGTAATACTAATTGACATATAAACATAGTCCAGCCACCCTTATTTTAGTCACACATATTGCATTGGATTACGTGGTAGTTAAATGTTTCTAATGTCGGAAGTTTATTCTTCAAAAACTAGTCATAAGTGCCGGATAAAGTACACACATCCATCCATAAGCGCAACCTTCATTGAACTGGCGCGTGCGCGCGCATATATATATATATATATATGGTTAGCTATATTGAAGCTTTTTGTGCTGGAAAAAGAATTCGGTTCTTTGTTTGGCTCATCTTCCATGATGATGAACTCCCAAAGTCACAACCTAATTAATACGTACTATATATACGCCACGAAAGACTTTTAACTTATAGTCCCTCTTGCAACTTAAGTGCACAGGCCATTCAAGATGCATCCTATTGTCTGTGTAATTGCACAAAAGCTTGTCATTTTTTGGGAATGGCTGGATTTTCTTACCAAGCTGATTTTCTTGCTTTAGACATCAAAAGCTGGCTTCACCCCTTCAGTTACGGCATCAATACAACCTTGTCCGTGTCTTGTTATATATATGAGGATTTGTATGCTTCCATATTTGATATGATCACTGAATTAGTACGTTTGATGTATTAAGAATAAATCCAATTATAATTGTCGTAAACATCTTTCATGTGATGATGTGATTAGAGAAAACATGCATTTTGCTAGTATTAGTACTAGTCTATTAGTACTAGTCTAGTCATTTAATTAGGGGTGTTTTTGGGTATAACTTATTCGCGAATTCAAATTAACCTAAATCGATCCAAATAATTTTGGATTGAGTCATTTATATACGTATTTGAGTCAAAACTGAATCAAAATTGTTTATGTATGAGCAAAATGAATTTAGATTTATAGATTTATTAACCCGATCCACTAATCCGTAATTAAAATATAAATTTTATTTTATATATATATATATATATATTAAAAATTAAAAAAATATTTTTAACACATTACATTTTAACGCTTGATGCTTCCTTCTCTGCCGTTTTCTAATTCTAAGGTTACAAAGTTCCCTTTCAAACTTTCTAAGAAGCATGGTCTTAATAGAGAAACATTGTGCCACTGCACCACCACCACACCACCTTGTCACTGCAAGAGCATGTTGCTTCCTCCTCTTATGTTCTTTTATTCTAGGATTACAAAGTTTTCCTTTCATACTTGTCAGCAGCCGCGTGGTCTTGACAGAGAGACATCGCGCCACCACACAATCTCGCCGCCCCAAGTCTGCATTTCCGTAGATCTGCTATTCGCACCACCACATATCCATGTTACTTCACTTTGTTTCTTTTTATTGTGGATGGGTGCTTTAGAATTTTAATTAATACCTCTATCTGGAGCTTCCTATAATTAAAATGCGTGTTTATATATGGCAATGTTTTTATATGTTTTTTTGTATTTAGTGAATAATCTTTATATTGAAATAGCTCAGATTATTTTTATGCTGGATTGGTTCATTCGCAGAGAAAGATAGAGAGCTTGGGTTGGGGATGCTTTTGCGGAAATCAAGTCTCAAAGAAAGAAGGGTCAAAGAGGTATTCTATATTGTTGATAATATGGAATAGTGTCAATCTACATGAAAGAACTTATTATTGCATAGGTTCTCTTGAAGAGTTATTTGTTTCCTCTCATTCTCATACAATGAATTTAATTTTTATTTGGCTAGTGAATTTTCTCTTTATATTATTGTACAGGTTATTTAGCATTTGCAAATGAAAAAATTGAAAAAGAAAAGTGGTATAGGGAAAGAAAAGTGGTATAGGAAGTGTTAGTAATTCATCTCCAATTCCACCAATTAACATTCTCTCTTCATTTCACACTCAAAGTCTATGAGGGCAAGGGACAAAAGCTCCTTCACAACCATAAAGACATGAAACAAATTTGGTTACAACAAATTTGTAAATTTTATTATAAGAAATTAACTTGTAAGAAATAATTGTGATTCAGATTATTATACTAAATCTTGTTGAAAAATATTTATTTTAATTTATATTAATTTATTTTAAAATATTATACTGATAGTATTAAATGGATACATATAGATGCATTCGTAATTCTTTTACAAAATGATTCTTCAGGCTTCATTCAATACTCTTGGGAATATTTGTCAAATTCTCGTATCCTTATTCTACGTACCATGCATCCTTCACAGATAATGAAAGCCAAGTATACCTTCACATGAACACATAAATTATCAAAGTTATCTGACTTGACTCATAGTTTAAATTGGTTATAAAAATGTTGGCTCGTTTTTTAAAATTAATTTTATTTTCGTATTTTTTGACTTTGTTATCATGAATAATTTTTTTTTGTATTCATATTATTCTAATTCTTTCCTGTATTTCCTTCATTTTTATTTTTTAAATAAGTGAGTTAGCTTGTGAATCTACCCACCTAACTTACCAACCTTTAGTAAATTAAATTATTGCACTATTTTTTTTTCACTCACTAAAGAAGTGAGATTGAATTAGTTTGACTTACTTTTTATGTAACCTTGTGATTTAACACAAGTCAAATTCTATTACTTTTTATCTCTAAGATTACTTCCTTTTTTAATAACGTCACTTTTCATTTTACATATTTTTCTCTCTTTTTTGAAGTTTCTTATGAATGTCTTTGACCTACCTTTATTGACACAAAAAAATAAGTTTTATAAAAAATCAATCTTGATAATTATTTTCAAATAATTAAAAATGAAACTTTTTATTGATAAATATTTATTTTATATAAGCTTACAAAAAATATAGACACTCTTCTTAATGAAAATTTCCGTTTTCAGTTACTTAAAATCGATCCTAAATACTGAATAAAACACATACACACAACGATTCGATGATTCCTTTAACTTCATTTTGGTCTTGCTTTTTACTAGAATTTTTTAACATCTATTATAACATAAATTTTAAGTTGTAAACTTGTGCATTAAATCTTTTATCCCAGTTTCACTGATTTAGTTCGTTTGGAAACAGTTTAGAAAAGATGAACGTTGTTATCATAATATTTTTAAGAATTAGGAGTTATACTATTACAGAAATTTCTTATTGGGACAACGATTTACAGAAGTTTTTTTTTTTTTTTGTCAAAGAGAAGTTGTCTTTAACCATGATGGATATGATACTGTACTGTATAGGGCCCACAAGTAAAGCTAAGCCCAAGAAGGTCCAAGATGAGGTCAGTTATATGGGCTCAGATGAGGTCCAAGTCCTTCCCTTTTCTTGATCAATGACCTGACTAATAATAATAATAATAAAAAAGCTGCTTCCAATTGAGCCATTGAGGACCAAAAAGAACCTTTCCCTTTGCGGCCGGCTTTGCATCTTCAACTTAGCAACAAAAGAGATTTATAATGCGTAAATTGTTATACAATCACAAATTTAGTTACGTGATAAGTTTGTAGATTTTTATATAAAAAAATTTTAATTAAAAGTTATACACTTATACTTATAATGGAAATTTGTGGTAATTATATTATAAATATGAAATATTTATTAACTTTTTTTTTATTTCAGAAATGACTTTGCTTATAACTAATTTTTATTTGAAAATTTGGTTGACCGTCTTTAAAAAAATATTCTCTCTTAACTACTTTTTATTTTATTTACAAAACCAAACATGAGACTTTAGTTAAAGAAATTTAAGCCCAATTTTTTGTTAGTATAAGTATATACTTGTACTAACCATGCATAAAAATTACTCTAAAAGAATTCTCAAGATGTGCTTAAGCGCTTAGAAGAGAATACTAAATGTATATTAAATATTAATTTTATATTATGTTTTAATGTAACTGGCAAGTAATAAAATAATTAATAGATATCACATCTAATATTGTTTTTCTTGTTTACAGCTAACCAAGTTGCAAAAATATAGATTAAGAGAGAGAAAGTATTCAATTTTTTTTTCATAGGATTAAAATTTAGAGTTTAATTTTTAAGCATTTTTTTAAATGGTGAACTATATATTCAAAATTAATTATTAATAAGTGTACCTGAGTTAAAGATACATAAATATTTAATGTTTTAATGCATGAAAATATGTAGATAAGATGTATAAAAGCAACGCTAGTGAATAGTGGCATGAAATCAGTGAAAAGCAGTGATAAAAAAAAACTATATTTGCTTCTGTCTCTCCGCTTATAGAATGGAGAAAGGTTTGAGTGCATATTGTTATAGTATTTATTTTCATATATATATATATATTAAAAAAATTACATCTGAACTCACTTTTGTGGTGTAGATGATGACTTTAATATTTCTTTTTATTACATGTCTACATATGAATATTTGAAATCATAATTCACATTTTGATAAAATAGAATGTATTTTTTTATATGGTAAAATGCAAATATTTGAGAAAGAGCGAACATTAATATTGATTAACATGAATATTAATAATTGAAAAGAATAGAATTGATTAAAAGTATCATATATAACTTGATTAATTAAAAAATATCAACAATAATATAATTTTAACTATAAAACATTACAACTTCAAAAAAAAAAAGCTATAAACATTACAAATAAAATTATTTAATTTAATTAAACAATATTTTTTTAAATTTTAATTGTAAAATATGACGAACATGGAATGCAGATATGAACAAATCGAATAAAATAGTAAATAAATTTATGAATAAATATTCGGATCCAAACTCTCTGAATAAGTAAGATGTTTTTTACCATGATATTTTTTAATGTGCATCCGATTCTCATTCTTATAAATATACGGCTTGTTAATCTGTCGTTTATCATGGTCTGTACTTGGACTCTTGTTGTATTTTTTCGGCATTAGCACTGATTCTGCCCTTACCCTATATATATGTGATCCTCTTTTTGCATAGCTTAGTAATATATTATTGTCCATAATCTTGAGAACAAAACCTTCAAATCAGCGTTACACAGCCCCGTGGGGGATATAGCTAGCTAGGTTCCTTTAAAATGGGAACAAAGGGATATATAAATATAGTTTCTTTATTAATAAAATAGATACTGTAATTGTTAGCGTCCATCTATAAATTTGATCTTGTGTCTTTGCTTTTGTGAAAAGACGTGATGGGCATGCAGCAAGCAGGACAAAAGAGGCAGCCAAAGCAACAAGGAATCAGATAATAGTGCAAGCAAATTTACCAAATTTTACATGCAGATATCCATGCATATCCATCAAGAAACAAAGTTAACAAGATTTTGATTACTTTTTTGATAAGCCCTACCCTATAGTCTTTTAATATTAATTTAGACCCTTTAGATAGATGCACATCATTTTAATTAATCTCGAATTGGATCCAAGTGGGGGGAGGAGAGGTCCTATCGCCTCACCTATACTTTATTCATTAATTAAAAAAAATCTCTTTTCCTATTGTAGGATTCTAATCCCTGAACACAGACTTATTTATTTATTTATTTATTTTACCTTCTCTAGTTTACTATTACGCTAATTGAGAACCATATGCATCTCTATCTCTGCATTGGCCATATTTTTGTCTTGTGTGGAAGAAAGGAGACCACGTTAGAGAGAATCTGCACGAGAATTAATTGGCCGGTGATAGCTAAGTTGGGAATTTGACTAAGGTAAAGACTGTGGATGTGTCCTTGTCAACGTCATGCCGGGTAATATATTACATGCCATGTATGTATGTATTCGGGACATGTGAAATAGCCAAAAAAATTTTATATATATAATAATAGGGCATATCTTCAGTGATATGTTTTTAAATGAAAGTTAAAACTTATAAGCAATTTCATAGTAACACAACAACTTTAATTGAAGAGTATATATATATATATATATATGTGTGTGTGTGTATACAAGGCAAGGGATCGATGTGCAGCTTATAGGTTTAGGGTCGATCCTTAGGGTCTAGTAAGTGTAGATCTTATGGCTCGAGTTGGTTTCTATTATGGAGTGGTTATAAGGCTAAGTACTGATGTTTGGACCACACCCTCCATTTGACAAAAGATTATCGTCACTAGCAAGTACTTATGAACAAGCAACCCCACTAGCAATGTTTGCAGATAATTTCCTTTCTAAGCTTGTGCAATATCTAATCACATATTCGAATCCTTCGAATATCTCAAACGAAAGAAGGTAATATAAAACATATTTTTAGAAGTGATAAAGATAAAAACCATCCTAAGACCCCACTCCCTAAACTTTTCTCAATTATGTGGATCCATGCAACTATAATTTGTCTTACTTCGGGGTTAGCGATAAAAATATGCAACAAGTAGGTAAACACATACTATATTTAATTTAAGTTCTATTAGATTTCATAAAGAAGTAAATAGAAAATCCCTTTGAAAATTATTTTATTTTAACACGAACTGTGTGTTTTAAATTAAAAAAGCAACAAAATGAAATTTATGACTGTGACTCCCAATAATATGTGGATGCCACATGTATGTATGCGTAACCAAACCTAACAAGATGTATTTATATATGGGCAATGCTTTAAACTTTTATCCGTGCCTATATATCCTCCCAGTGACTGCTTTTCACCTATTTGCATTTTAATATTTTTCTTCATAAAATTTCTGCCAGGTATAGCTTGCCGACGGGGACACAAACTGGACAGAATGACAGACAGGCCGGTGAAGCAAACTACTCACGTCAACCTCATCACGAATTCACAGTTCACAAACACGACACCACCACAAAAAAAAAACAGTAAATTTTGTATATGCGAATTAAATTTTTACTAATCTTATATACTGTACAAGTATATATAACCAATGTAAAAACGATGTAATAAACAGAATTTGAAAACTAATTGTGCTTGGCGATGATTGAGATTGAGGGAGTAATAGCTATCAGTCCAACCCAACAGACAAAAAGCTAGCGGGCACATCTGTTCTACAGTATACTACATTAATTGTTTTGATATTCATTTTGATGCCCGGAGAATCTTGGCACCTTAATATCAAGTTCGTAAATGAATGACAACACTCTTCTCCGAACATCTCGAATGCTGCAATTAATTAATTATAGTAGAGTTGGGCCCCTACATGGTATTTAGGAATTCTAATAAGTTTTTTCCCACTTAATTCTTAAAAACTTAGAACTGTTTAAAATAGTTTCCAATTGAATTCGGATACTTTTAAGTAAGTAGATGAAAAAAAATGATATAAAATAAAATATTATTAACGATGATCAATTAAGTTGTCTAACAAAAACTAATCATGAAAAAAAAAAACTTTTTAAAACAGTTATTTATATAAACTATAATTATTACTGTGAGCACAATATTTACTCCAATGATAAAAGTCGATGAGAAGTGCTTCTTAAGTTTTGAGAACCCACGAGAAACTCACTTGTTCTTGTATTCCTTATAAATATCATCCATTTGTAGCTTCACTCGTACTCGCACTCACACTTGCACGCTTCTTAATTCGTTCACTCCACAAAGTATATGCATCTTAAACTTCTCCTCCCAAAGCCCAACAACTTGCAAAAATTACATAAATTCCTAGCCCAAAAAACTTGATCAGTGAACAAACATGGGAAGTTCCGTGCGCGTAAAAGAAGCATCAGTGATTACACCTTCTGAGCCCACTCCATCAAGCGTGTTGGCTCTATCAGCTCTTGATTCACAACTCTTCCTTCGTTTTACCATAGAGTATCTGTTGGTCTACAACCCTTGCCCAGGCCTGGACCAGGCTGCCACCACGGCCCGTTTAAAAGCCGCATTAGCCCGAGCGCTGGTTCTTTATTATCCTTTTGCGGGCCGGGTCAGGCCTAGGCCCGATGGCCCTGGCCTGGAGGTGGTGTGTGGAGCCCAAGGCGCGGTGTTCATAGAAGCCTCCGCTGACTGTTACAATGTTAACGACTTCGAGAAAGCGCCTAAAACAGTTACGCACTGGAGGTCTCTCTTGTCGCTCCACGTGGCAGACGTTCTCAAAGGATCGCCGCCGTTGGCGGTTCAGCTGACGTGGCTCCGCGACGGCGCCGCCGCACTCGGCGTCGGGATCAACCACTGCATCTGCGACGGGATCGGCAGCGCGGAGTTTCTAAACCACTTCGCCGAGTTAGCCAACGAGAAACGCGAGTTATTATTAGGTCTCAGGCCCAAACAAAAACCTGTCTGGGAGCGTCACCTTCTGAACCCGCCGCGTGGGAAGCAGACGCGGGTTGACTCGGCGAGTCACCCCGAGTTCAACCGAGTCGCTGATTTATGCAACTTCATGAGCAAGGTCTCGACGGGGCTTAAACCAACATCGGTGACCTTCGACAAGAGGAGACTCAACGAGCTTAAGCGACTGGCGCGTTGCACGAGTCAACCAGGCGAGTCGGTGTGTTACACGTCGTTCGAGGTGCTAGCGGCGCACGTGTGGAGAAGCTGGGCGAGAGCAATAGGGTTTCCGCCGAACCAGAAGCTGAAGCTGGTGTTCAGTGTAAACGTGCGGAACCGGGTTAAACCGGGTTTGCCGGAGGGGTATTATGGGAACGCGTTTGTTTTGGGGTGTGCGGAGACGAGTGCAAAGGAGTTGGAGGAAAGAGGGATCGGGTTCGGGTCGGGTTTGGTGAAGCGGGCAAAGGAGAGGGTGGGGAACGAGCACGTGAGGGAGGTGATGGAGTTGGTGTGGGAGAGAAAAGCGTGCCCTGACCCGGTTGGGGTGCTGATAGTGTCGCAGTGGTCTCGGTTAGGGTTGGAGAAGATTGACGTGGGTATGGGGAAGCTTCTTCACGTGGGACCCGTGTGCTGCGATAGGTACTGTTTGTTTTTGCCGCTCAGGGAACACTGTGTGAGTGTCAAGGTCATGGTGGCTGTCCCCACTCTCGCCGTTGACAATTACCAGCTTTTCATGCGCGCGTCGCACCTGTGACTTGTGACGCAAACGTGCTTTTTTTTTTTTAAGAATTTAAAATGGTGTCCAAAATTTTATAATAATTATAATCTACGTATTTTACTCAATTAATGGAACTGAACTTTTCACCTTAAATGCCTGAGATGCCCCCACTCTCACTCATTCCCACACTTCTCACAAGTGTGTTTTGTCCTACTTTTTCTAGCTCGAGTTTTGACCCAAAATCTAACTTATTAATTACGGTAAATCGGTAATTATTTTCGTACACTATTGAATCAGACAAAAATCATGATTTTCTGAAACGTACGTTATTTACTGATATGCTATCAAGTTTTACATTAATTTTAGATATATTTTTATATATTTAATTTGATGTTGTGTAGGAAAATTTAGAATTAATTTTGGATTAAAAGAATTTTTACTAATTTCTGCATTAAATCCAAGTTTTTTTTTATTAAATTTTAATCTTAATTTATGATAAAAACACCATACATAAATTACATCATTTTAAAATGAATTTACCAACTTACATTCAAAGGAACACTATGAATTGAGATCGAATTTAGATTAGATGCGCTGAATGGTTATGGTTGAGGTTTTACGAATAAGAATCGAGATTCGGTAGTGTGTTTGCATTTTGCAAAATGATGAAATGCCCACCGTGGCCTATCTCACATGGTGGACCATGAGGCGCTGTGGCAACGAACCAAGTGGCACAAGCTTATCATGTAGTACAGGGAGGAACATGATCTCCCATTTTCCAATGATGTAATGCAAGGATGCACCTTTGGTAGCTTTCAATGCAATCACTACGACACTACTTCTCTATCTATATGATAGGGTCTTAATAATTAGTAAAGAAATTAAGGATAATCAAATTTTATTTACATACAGTTAATGTATAACATAATGCAATCTGTGCCTATGCTATATTATACTATGTAACTATGTATATCATAATTTTCTTAGTCTAGCTAACATCTGTAATTTTAGTCAATGTATTCTCTTGTCACTTAGTTGACTAAATCTATTATTTGTTCACGAGTGATGAGTTTAATTGAAGCATCTGAAGTAATTTGAAACATTCAGGTAACATACTACAAGCGTTGCAATAAAAAATAAAATAAAATAAAGGAATGTAGATATAAGTGAGAAGCTATCAATTTGGCATTTTACCTTTTAATAATTTTAGACTTATTAGTGATCACGTAACAACAAAAGATAAAGATTGTGTCTGATACTATTCTTGCTGAAATATTAATATATGTTTGATATATGATGGAGAAATTTAAATTTAGTAGCACCGAACGTTATGCATGCTCACGATCAACTTCTGTCCATTGGGCACCATAAGTTTGGTTCTTGGCCTTGCTGGCTTATTCTGGTTGTTCAGTTACAAAACCAAGTTTTTTTGGGTAGGCACCCCTTGTGCCATCTTAATATATGATTCTCTTTTTGGCTGATAAAAAAATAATTCTGTCCATTGGAAAGGGTGACCAAGTGACTAATTGTACTGTGATCACTTTGACTAATATTTTTTTTAACTAAATAAAAAATTTAAATATATTTCTCTACCATTCGACCAAAACTGCAAATTTTAAGAGAATGAAGCGTATATTTATAAGAACTCTAGAGAATGTATATATCATTTTTGGAAGAGAATATGCATTGACAATTGTTGGACTTTAATTGAAGAGTGATTCCTATAAGTCACGTTGTGTTAAACTTCCTCAGAAACAACACTATTGGCATTCGTTTTGATGGGTTATTGAGTTTTCAAAATTTATGATTGAACTTTGACGGCCATAGTAATTTTAATTGTCTACCATAAAGAATATTTGTAGTGTACAGCAAATTGAACATTAAAATAATCCAGTAATTAAGCAAATTCAACATTAAAATAATCCAATAATTAAACACAAAATCAATGTATTGAAATTAAGATTAAATTACTTAAATAATATTCAAGTTGGATCTCTGACGAATTTTTTTTTTACTAAATTTTAATTAACTTCCTATGAAACTTTAAATTAGTCAGAGTTACATTCTTCTTATTATGAGTAGTTAACACGGAAAAATTGATAAGGAGAATTGACTCTCGTTATTCAAGTATGATAGTAGCAGTATCTTGTAGAAACTTACTCCTTAAAGGCCCAAATTTCTCCTGCAGCGCATAATTTTCAGCAACCACGGGATTGAGAACTTTGATAACTGTTGACAATATTTTAAGGTTAGATGTTCCGGATCTGCTGTTCCATGACAAGAATCTTTGACCTAGAAAGGCCGACGAGGGAGCCAACCGAAGGGGCATTACGCTAACTTATGCTGATTAAACGGCATATTTTGAGGGAACCATAAAAGAGTAAGTTGATTTTGCTATTACAAGACAATTTTAGTATTTTGGCCAAGAATATCCTTTTGTCCTCTGCCTAATTTTTCCATTATCTAAAATTATTGATATCCAAATACTATTATTAAACATTTATGCAATATTGGAATGAGTGAAATGAGATGATATTGAACATAATAAATTAGCTAGGTAGATAGGAATCTATAAAAATCAAAACTCCACTCCGTGTTATTTAAATATTTTATGATGGATTGGAAGAAAGTTTCTATTCCATTTTTTTAGTACTGAATAGAATGAAATAAATTAATTTTTTTTATACATGATTAGTATAATTTTATTTACACACTCAGTTAATTATAAATTATTTTAAATATAATTTTTAAAATAATTATTATAAAAATTAACAATATGTAACTATATATGATGATCTATAAGTAAACAACAATGTAAAATACTTTATAATTAGTTGTATATTCTGATTAAGATATTTTTATATTACCCTTATTTTAACAGGACTAATATCAATGCAATGTGAGATTCTCCCTCATTCTATGCCTTCTCGATCTACCTTATAAAAACACATGTTTACTTTGCTGTCCGAACTTTGGTCGCACAAATTTCGTGGTGCGTAGATGGAGAGGTTAGAAAGGAAATGCTGGATATCTCTCCAATGTTACCCCAAACATACCCAAAGTTGTAAATATCCCTTTTGATCCGAAATTATCATTCAATGAATCAGTTTCTTTCTCAAAACTAAACTTCCTGCTGAATCGAACATATATAGATGAGTGAATCAACAAGAAAACTCAAAAAATAATTGAAATAAGCAACATGACATAGAAAAGTAAAAGATCCAAAGAATATATATACCGCTTATCAGGAAAACTAATACTTAATTAATTATAACTTATCATCATGGCTTTCATGGGCTTTTGCTTAGAAAATGAGAAAAACCATAACAGAAATGCCATAGTGAATGGAAACTAAGAAGTTCAGTAACGATATCACTTTCCGTATTTGCAACAAATATATTGGGTTATTCATGGTTTGCATTATATAGATTGGACTATCATAATGATTTGTTGGGCTAAACCTTACTGCACTTTAAATTGCATTCTAAAAAGTTCAATTTGAAATTCATAATTGGCTAAATTATTAAATTATGGTATAGGTCCTTTAATTTGCTCTTCTAATTATTAAATGATTTAATTGGATTATCTAATTATTTAAAATGGTTCAATTTGATTCTTTCCAATTAAGTATTAATGTTAACCGTACAATCTAACGTGACAAATGATGTATCATTTTTTTAATAGATGATATATTAATAATGCTTGTACTTAATTTACGGAAAAAGCACAATTGAATTATTTTAAATAATTAGAGGATTCAATTGAACCCCTTAATAATTAGAAGACCTAATTAAACATTAAAAATAAATTAGAAGACCTAAACAATAATTTAACCTTCATAATTATATTTTGGGATGAATTTTTGGAATACAATGGAAAGTGTAAGAGTAATGGTGGGGCAGGAAACGACACCCAATTTGTAGTCACCAGCTCAAGTAGGATTTGAACACAAAATCATTTCATTACCTTGAAAGAAATCGTGAACGGTGATTGTCTTTTGCAACTTCTTTTTCTCAAAACACCCTCTATCACTATTTATTTTCATATTCCAAATTCTGAAATGTATAAAATAATTATGTTAATTAAGTTTTTAGTCTTTTAAATTTTTTAGATTCTAATTTGTAATCCCTCAAAAAATTTTGACAAAATTTAGTCCTCCATTAATTTTTTGTCAATATTTTTAGTCTCTCAATTTTTTCCCATTTTTAGTCCCTTAGTGTAAAAATTAATTTCTAGAATGTAAAAAAAGATGTATTAAAGAAAAAAGGTTGCGAAAAGAACCCCCGTGATATAAATGGATTGTGTTTTTCATTTGTAGGAAATTGATTGAGCTGGGTTCAGAGTTTCTGATGTTTCTTATCGGGCCGTTTGAAAGCACTGTACAAGATTGAAAATTGATATTTTCATCATATGTTATGTTAAGTTCACACACCCCCGTTGTGCATTTTTTTTTTATACAAAAAATACCTCTGACAGAAATACTTTTTATTTTTTTGAGGAGAAACAGAAATGCTTCTTTTTAAGACAAATACAGAGCGAAAACATATTTTCATTTCATCATAAGGTGTGCAAGCATAATATACAAAATGGAAACACATAAATTTTCTATTTCTTTTATTGAATTTAACTTCAATATATTGTAAGTATAAAACTTTTTATATTATTAATTTATCAGAAATTATGATAAGTATAATGTTTAAGATAACTATTGTTTTTTTAGAAGAGATAATTATTGTTAAAATTAACAAAATAATCATATTCAAATTTACATACACTATATACTCCTTTCATTTCCCATGTATCACATGTACCCTTACATCCAAAATCCCGGGACTACGTACTACATACACTATCTTTAATCTTGGACAATAGTCGAATTAATTATTCCCAAGATTTGATAGGATTAACATAGTAACTGAGATGTAATGCACTAATGCATGGTTGCTTGTTGCCCTTTCAGTGCTTGTATATTGATCTGTACCATGCGATGATATATAAATGAAACTTGATTGATCGAAAATTTAACCTTATGTTTAACCTTGATTTCCAATGTTCGTAGTTCGCTCAATCAGACCTGTTAAGGGATGTCAAGTTAGAAGTCAAATTATGTATTGATCTGAAATTGTTTGCAAAATTTTATTTTCTAGAATTTTTTCATACGTGGCATGAAGATCAACTGGGAATATTTATATTCTTTTCAGTCATACTATAATACTATTAGACTGCGTCTGAGAGTTAGGTAGTGTTGGACAACTTCTTTTTAGTTTCTAGTTTAAACAAAATCCTAAAAAGTTTATGAAGAACAAAAGTAATTTTTTAATATAAAGAAAATATAAAAATTAAGCTTTTACATGAAGTCTTGAACTAATTTTATTAATAGTTTTCCGTGTCCAAAACTCAATAATATATTATCCAATTATTTATATATTTTCCGTGAATTTTTCCTATCAAATTTTGGGTAAGATCGGACGGGTATTCACAAGTTTAATTTTTATTGCCATGTGTAAACAATAACATTGATGCACTTGTTGTTCTGTAGTATCCGAAAGTATTAAAATTACTAAATAGTTTTAACCTAAATTTAAAAAATTCAAATTCTAATTTCAAATTAATTTCAATTAAGACCCACAAAAGTCAAAACGTCACCTTAATGTCGGCAATAGCTTATTAATGTCGACAATTTGGGGACAGATTATTTGAATCCATCAACAACGACCTTAACGATGAAATCAATTAATATAAGGCAAGTTCATGCATATTGGTTAGTGGTGTATTAATGTAAGAGACGGTTAACGTATCTTGAATAAATGTCATGCGTTATATTTTGGGCCATGGCTTGTAAGGAACTACACTGTTGTGCCATATACGGCAAAGAAAAAACTGTTGAAGCCTTACGGTATTGGCATTAGTCTTTGGATTCCTATGACATGACACGGTTAAGCTTATATATGGACCATGGTGGTGGGGTTGGTGCGTGACTCTGAAAATCACAACGGGTGCTCCGTGCGTTGCAATAAACAGTACGGTTAATTAGACCCACTTCAGAGAGATTTGCAAGAATCAAAGTAGCTATAGTAGTGTTGCTGTCTCTATACTAAATGGTGTCTCACACATGTTGGTGGTGCCATTCAATACTCAGGTTCATCTGGTCCACTGTCTACATCACAAATAGGCTATCTGAATTCACAATCAGGGTCTTTCTTCTTCTTCTTTTTTTATTAGTATTTTTTTTGTTTGATGGTGGTGGTGTCTTTACTAAGCAAACAACACCGGAAAGAGATCATCCGAAGAACATTTATACATGCGTTTGGAAAGCAGAATTTCTTTTTGGTCACTGGGTGATCAAGAGAAGCATCATCATCCGTGAAAATCCTACTATTATTATTACAAAAATGAAATTCAAAACACAAAGAAAATCATCATTTTTCCTATAATAATAGCATGGAGAAAACTTAGCAATTGGTCCCTTTAGGAGTGTTTTTGGTGTTATTTTTCAATCAGAATTGAAATTTTACCTCAATGATTTTGCATCATGATTTAATAGAAACCTTTATTACATGAATTACTAAGATTGAAACTCCAATTCTGATAGAAGAATAACACCGAAAGCAGCCGTGCAACAGTATATCTAATTTTTGTCCTGGTAGCATAGGAATTATGAAGCTAAAAGATTTCAATTAAGACCAATTCATTCTAGCTTGATTATTTATTAGCATATACAACACTGTCGCTGCTTTTGATGATTTATCAGAAAATTCAGAACAATTACAACAAAGAGAGAGGGGGGGGGGGGGGGGGGGGGTCATAACTAACAACATATCTCAAAATATATATGGGATTTGAATGAAATCATCCACCGTTTCATGTCTGGTGAATGATGATTGAGACGAAGAGGTGTGACAGAAGTTGTCATTATTGAAATTATCAGCACAAGTGAAAAAATCAGGGAAGGGTGGCAAACTAACATGGCCATTAATCAAGGCATCAGAAGTGGTGGTAGTAGCAGTAGCAGTAGTAGCAGCAGCAGTATAACGAGCAAGACGGTCCTTAGCAATGGCAAGGTCATGTTGAAGCTCCACCATCTTCCTTTGCAGCAGAGCTATGGCACCAATGCATCCATAAACCGGGTCCCGAAGCCGTGCTTCCGCCTCATAAGCAAGCGAATTCACCGTATCCTCTCTCTGTTCCTCAGGAACCTCAACGAGGATCTTGCTCACATTGCTTGCCCCGAACACCTTGTGCACCTTGGCGAATTTCTTGCACTCGTCAGAGCGAAAGTAAGGTGCAAATATGCAATTGGGTATGCACCTTCTCTTCAAGAACTTGCAAGCTGCACAAGAAGAGCTTGAACGTGGCTCATAACCCTTCATAGCTCTTTCAGTTCTCTCAATTTTCACTTTACTATAGTGTTTGCACTTATAAGTGTATGGTTCTCTCGATAGGTATTTTACTCAATCGCTATTTAAGGGCTTCCACGTTTCCTTGCCTATTAGCTCAGCTAGGTCGCAGGTTAGGGACTTACATGGGCCAATGCTGTCTTTTTACTGCATTTATTTTATGTTATTTGCTTCTGATAAAAAAAATATTATTTAGGTTTTCTCTAGCTAGTATAGTAGTATATTTAATTTGCCATCTATACCATTCATTCAAATTGGGAGTGCAAAAGTAGGTCCAAATAATTGATTCATGTGGACAATGGGTGGTATGAATTGGTAGTTTTCAAGTAAGATATGATAATTGGTGAATAAAGATGGCCGGGGATATTTTGATTGCTTGAAGAAAAGAAATATTCTCAATAAAAGCAAAATTATCCCCTTGGCAGTGAGAGGTATGGTCACTAGAAGGAAACCAATAAGATCGAATTGAGTACTTTAGATGTAGTTGGAATCTTCAGGTACAGCATAGTGGAGCCAAAAATAAAGCTAGTGAATTGTTGTTTTTATGCTTTCTATATCATTCGATATTTCGTTTTTTCCGTTATTATTTTTGCAATTCTAGTTGCTTTCTAACAAACTGAAACGGGATGTTTAAGGTGAAGAAGCTATAGGCCTATAGCACATGGAAACAAAATGAGTGCGTGTCAAATTTTAACCACATTAAATTAAACATCTTCTGGTTGGACTTGCACAGTAACCTAACATGGTTCCCCCCCTTTTTTTAAAAGAAGAAACACAAGGGTGCGACTGTGTTAGGGGTGTATTATTTTTTTAAAAAAATTTACAAAATTAGTTAAATATTCCTGCTAATTCTATGGGAATTAAATATACACCATGCACACATGAAAAATCTTTTTATGGAGGAATTTAAATAAGTATATTTAATATATAAAAGAGGCTATTCTTAACCATATATAAAAGCAAAACCAGGAGCTAATCATGAACTGATTGATTTCCATTTCGGCAAGCAATAAGGCCAAACCTGACTTTATTATTAGATTAATAATTATTCGATCAAGGAATCCATAGATTCAAAAGTTCAACTTCATAATAAAGATTCAAGAGGAAAAATAAAAGAAATCTTTTTGTTTATCCTAAGTAATTCCGTAGTCTACAAAAACTGGTACCAGTCAAGAAAACATTGATGATATACTATAAATTTGATATTATTTTATCTTTTGGAGGCCACCTCACGCTGAAATTGATGCTTACACCGATAAGGATTAAAACATTAAATATTTTATCATTATCACTAGATAAAGAAGACATTAAACTGTATTAAGAAATACCATATTCGAAGGTTCAACCTAGTCGTAAATGTCCTATAACGACTTTCTATCATTGCATATTACTGTGGGGGTGCAACTGTAAAGATTTCCTATCTCATTATAGAATCTAATATAATAATTGTAGATTGCATTGTTAGGTGGACTGATCATAGCCCAGAATTTGGAGGGACTTGCATAATTTGGTGAAACCAATCTCTTGGTTCTCTGACTGTATTTTCACACAATTTAAAATTGTTAAAATTAGAGTTTATATTTTATGCATTGTTAGGCAAAACAATTACGATGTTAACCAATAAAAATAGGTGATTGTTGTTAAAGTCAAGAAACTTATTCAACATGTTAATTGATGATCGAATGATAATTTTTTTTTTATACTGCTGGGTCATCTCTAATGTTGTTATTTACGAGACTTGTTTTCAAGTTAAGCCGCTTAAGGTGATTGTTTTAATATAATAACGATTAAAAATTATCATAAAATAATATTTTTTTTCCAAATAATTTTTGCATATAATTATCATAGGGATAGTTTTTAGTCCTCATAATAATATTTAAATTTTTTATAAATTAGAAGGAAAGACGAGTAAAGTGTGTATCAAGTCAATTAATTTGAGCATATGAACAAACTAATTTAATCAAATATTATTAACTTTATTTTTTATTTTGTTAAAAGAAGGAGTCAAAGAACTTAAGATTCAGGTTTGGTAAACATTAAAAAGATTTAAATTGACAGAACAAACTATTGACATTAGACTTTAATTTAAAATATTAATATTTAGATTTATGAATCTTATTCTCAACTGATGAGGTGTTAAATCTTCTCCTTCTTATTTAATGTGAGACCTAATCTCATACTCATACTCTAATATTTTATTTAAATTAAACATAATTAGTTTAGATTTCATTTAACCTTAAATCAAGTCAATTCATGAAGATTCTGAGGGAAATCTTCTAAGCTGTATCACATACTGTTTAGAAAAAAAGAAAAAAAAGAAAAATGAAGGTAACTTTGTTTTTATGATTTTTTGATTAGGTGTGGAAGTGGGACATGATAAAATGGGGAGGATAAGTGTCACCTCAAACTCAAAGTGATGGTGGTAGAGAGGGGAAAGGGATGGAAGATGATAATGCACCCACCCTCCAATTTCTAAGACCCCAACCCAAGAGCCCACTTGTTTAATGCGCGTCGTTTTCCCATAAAACAAACAATGGACAATGGGGTGTGGGGGGAAGGAACCTTCCATGCCAGCCGTTGGATCAAGATCGACGGTGGGTAACACTCACGCGAAGGAGTGGATCGCGGAACTACGGATAATAGCTTCCGCAAAATGGGCCGGCCCAGGAATGATTGGAGATGAAGATGAGTCCCACTTCCCCCTCTCTCTTTTTTTTTTTTTTTTTTTTTTTTTTTCATTTTAATGCACATTCGGAGACAAAACAAATATGAATTCATATTTTCTGATACTCTGTACCATGCTGGACCTAGCTTGACTCGGTCAAAAGCTTGTGAGCGGCAATGTATCATAGTCCCTTCTCTCTATTATTTATATTTGAGGAAACCCCAATTTCATTTCTAAATTATTATTCTCTTTTTTAAATAGTTTTTAAAGTAAGAAAATTATATAAACAGTCTCAAATATTAAAATCATAACGAGTAGTCCTCTAATTATTTAAAAATTATCAATTTAAAACATATCAACTCAAGGATTAAAATGATGGATATTTAATACTTGAAGGATTATGTATATAATTTTATTACTCTAGGAACTAAATAAGAGAGAGGGTAATACTTGAAAGACTAAATCAGTTGTTTATTCCTTATTTTTCTTTGGTGTATATATATATATATATATATATATATATAAAATCTTGTTTAAATTAGATAAGATTATTATAAATAATATTTAAAAAAAAATATTTAATATAATTACATATTTAAGGTTCTAATATAAGATAACTAATTAATAAGAAACGACACCATTAATCGACACGTTAGATGTTAGGCGGTGTCTCTATTGTTCATTTTGTTTTATTGAAATTGAATCATTCTTTTTTAGTTATGAAAAATAAAAAAAAGGGGATTAATCTTTCTTTAAAGAGAAAATCAGAAAATATGTTGATTGGGGGAAGGAGCATCTTTCTGTTGTGTTCAATAAGTGAAGGAAAAACATAACAGCCAAAGACGAGGTAGGGGGTGGTACTAACCCAGACCAATTACCGTTTACTATAGGTAGGCCGAATATCTCTCTTGCTACAAAAATAATACAGTGTTGTGCTGCTTCTTGGTTCAGAAATCACAAGTGCTACTACTCGATAAAGTGAAACCAAAAAAAGTAAAACCAAATATGATGAACTGATTGACTGCTTACCAAATCAATGATATGCACAAACTATATATTGCGTCTTTTTTTTTTCTTTAGTTAGGAAAGTGGCCGTCACACAGTAGTGGAGACATTGTGCATTGTTTGAAATTTTCAGTATAGACATAATATTTAGGTCTTTTCGCTTTGAAATTAGAAAATTAATTATCGTATTTGAAATAAAAAGTTACCTTTTAATATATCTTTTCTTCAATTTTTTTTTTTGAAACGGAACTGTATCTAGTTGTACCTTAATGTTGAACTAAATGGTCTCTTAGTAAATTAAGAAAACGCGAGGAATTTAGTTATGCGATATGTTTGGAGCTTCTTTAAAAAACAATAATACTTGAAGGTATTTTTGCCTTTTTTTGTTGCAACAAAACTATGAAAAGTTGATGAGAGATATGAGAAGAATGAAAAGTGAAAACAAGATGAAGCTATTGGGAATCATTGAGAATTGAAGTAAAGTCAAAAGCTTGTAAAAGGTGGGTGGTATTGACATTGTTACTTTTAGTTCGGCTGACTATGGATGTGGATGGAGGCACCTAGGCTTTGAGGTTAAAGTAGCCAATCCAAGTCAATTGTAAGCCATTGGATACTGAAATTTCAAACGTAGGCTTGATCCAAGGATGTTATAGGCTAAGACAAGATAACGAGGAGGCAATTGTTTTATGCACCCATTTTTGCTTGGTGAACTCCCAAAATTTAATATAACCCCATCTTACCCTTCTCTCCTTTCCCATTGCCTACTTTCTTGTCCTCTCCATCTTCCTCTTGACCGCTTAGTGCCTCTACATTGCTGGCACATCCTCCTCATCCTTAGATTCAAGATTCAGAGTTATGGTTTCATAATTTTGGATTGAGTATTCTAGAATGCATTGCTATTCTGGATTACTCAATCCTTAATACATACAAATGGCATTCTAGGAGTTAGATTCCCTTACCTTATTTCGACTTTGAATTACTTTATCTATTATCATTCTTCATCTTGGGACGTCAGTGAGTTCTTTACAAATGATCTTTTATACGGGCATTGATATATCACTTGGATCCAATGTCATTCGTGCAAGGATTATTGCTATAAGAAATCTAATCCAATATTTAATCCATCAAATTCTTCAACATATATGCGAAAAACTAAGAAACACTCTAGGAGGTAAACATTTAATTTTTAAAACAAGGAGTAAGCTTAATTGATTTCATTTCCCATGGAGCAAGCGACGATTGTTTGGATGACATAAGTCCATGCGATTGATTTCACCCTTTACTTTGACCCCATTTATCCCTCCAACACCATTGACAACTTCTACTTCGACTGTGGTGAAAACAAGAGAGGACTCTTTGGCCCCATTTATCCCTCTTGCTTTGAACAATATGGATGCTAAGCATACTGCCTATGATAATGATCCATTCAAGTATATATTATGAATTTAACAATATGAATTGACTACTAAGATGAACCGAAGCTATTAAAATACACCTATAGTAACATGTTTTGGTGGCAGGTCAGTTTGACCCCATTTAACCCTCCAATCTTTATTTGAATTGACTACTAAGACGAGGGATTATTTATCCTAAGGATTTTGGTGGCAGGTCTTCCACCAATTGGGTTTCTCCCAGTGCAAATGACAATAAACAGCATCAGAGGCCTACAACATCAAGCTTCAATCCCATATCCATTTTACTCCAATATCTACACGCCCATTCTCGATATGGTCCAAAACCCAACCAAATATGGTAATTAATTACTCACTCATTTTTATTTTTATTTTATATTTAATTTGCATGCCTTGTCACATGTTTGTCTCGTGCTAATTTTGTTCATTGATAATTTGTGAAGGCTTTGCACAAACTCTTCAAGGATGCTGTGGGACAGGGCTATTGGAGATGGGTCCTGTGTGCAATGCACATGACCTAACTTGCCCCGATTCGTCTAAGTACCTGTTCTGTGATGCTGTGCACCTTACTGAAGCAGGGAACTACGTTCTTGCCGAGAGTGGTCGACAAAATGTGCTTCCATACCTTGGTAGTTAGGCTATTATGATTTTGATTTTATATACGCATTTTTTTTCCTTAGGATAAATAATCAGCCAATTGGATGGATCTGAATAATCTTCATTTAGGGTGATTATATTATTTTTTTCATGCCGGTTTAGGAAATTTGTTTTATCTATAGAGAATGTCATTTTGTGTAGGTACAATTACTTTCTTTTGATAATATTAAAAACACTTTTGGAGCTTTTGATTGATTAGCTTTTCATTAAATTGTCATTCTTAATTTTTTCTTCTTTTTGTGTATTTTACGCTCTAGCTGATGAGACCATAGAAGTAATTTTATATCATCTTATTTTATTTTCTTACAACTTCTCTTAGTACTTCTCCTGTTCTAAAGTAATACTCTTCTTAGATTATTTTGCCGTATTGAATGAAAAATAAATATATTTAGCAACTTGAAAATATAAAACATATTTAAAATTTACCATAAAAGGTAATAGGAGACTTTATAGGAGGATGGAGCATGAGAATTTATAATTAATCTTTCTCAAACACAATCCTAATAGTAATCATAATTTGAACTTGATTTCACTGCCAAAAAGAATAATTAAAATTGAAAAACATTATTCCTACTAGCATGGTTTACTTTTTAGAGTTATAAATGAATAGTTCAAGATATTCTCTTGAATAGACTTTATCTTATTAATCAATTTATTAAAGTCACTTTAATTAGAAATTATTTCAATACCAATTATCTTATTTATTTCTAATTTTCACGGTGACACACACACATATATATATATATATATATATATATATATGTGTGTGTGTGTGTGTTGTAGTTCATAGTAATAATTTTTTAATCTATAAAAAAAGTATTAAAGTTTTAAAGTTTTTCTTAAGTTTTCTAATCTCATGAGATTTTCATTTTCTTTATTCTCTGAAAATAATATTTTCAATATTTTTTCTTTTCTTTTCTTTGGATGAATTTCCAACATTTCCATCTTCATTACTTAGAAACATATTTATCTTAAACTATTCTTATTTTATCTTCATGTATATACTCGATCATCTTAATCGTCTGTATATTTAACTCTATCATTTAAAAAAAAAAATGAATTTTAATAAACTTTTTAAATCTTCTCACGAGGAAAATGGCCTTATGTTTTCCAATCATCACCCTTGTGTACTGCAAAGATTGAACTCAATTCAATATCACTGAGTAGGTATAACTTAAATTACATGAAAAAAAAGGTAGTGGATACTTTAACAACTCACAGTGATCTCTCAACATAAAGAGTGGTGTAAATTTTACAATCCAAGCAGGCCAGAAAAAGTAAAGAATTCTCAGTTGCAATGCTTCTAAAATTGCAGTACATAAGTGCATTATTTTCGAATTTCATACAACTTTGTGTGAAAATCTGCCGATATGTTATGAATGAATGCCCTCTCTTATTTTGTCTGGATTTAAGGTAAGAAATGAAAATATCGTGCCGAGACAGATTGCAAAAAATATTTAATGCTTGAAGAACCACAAAAAAATGGCAAAGAACACAGCTGCTATGAAGGCGCTGAGAAGCTAAACCTAAACCCAGTCTTCCCACGATCATGCTCACCCTTTCTGAGTATGTAAAAGTAGTTACCCTGAAACAAGAGGCATGTTAGTGAAGAAATCATTGAATATTTTGATATAACACACATATATAGCAAATTAAGAAAAGGCATGGTGGAGAATAGGAGATGGGTACAACAAAAAAGAGATTTACTAATCCTGATTAAAATGCTAACCTATCAATTCAACAGATTGTTCACCTAAATTACCTTGCTAAATTCAAATACCAATTTATAGCAGGAAAATGAGGGAAAAGACAAAAAAAAAAAAAAGAGGAAAATTATGCAACAAGATTTCAGGATTAAAAAATTATATATTCTCTTTTCTTTCCTTCATACTCTTTAATGTCCAAATATAACAAGGTTACCCCAAATTCCTTCATATATATTTTGTCTTCATCATTGACATTTCACTTCTAACTCCACTCAATCTCCCAACTTTTGGTTAGTCTGAGCTTCTTTTTAATTAAATACTAGTATAAAGAAATTAAAACAGATGCTGACCTCTAAGCGGAAGAGTCTAGTAGGAATAACTACTCCACATCCTACTGACATTCGAAAGGATTCTAAGAACTTCCGAGGAGAGAAGTGCTTATATTCATTCTTAGTTAATTTAGCAGCATTCCCAGAACCTGCAAAAACATGTCCGTGGATTCCATGTTCTCTCAACCACATAATTGGAAGATCAAAAGAGAGATCTGCAAAAGCAGTAACAGCAAAATCACCACCAATGAAGTCCCATCCAGAGGAATCAACATTGTCATCATTAGACCCATCTCTATTTTGCCTCCGAGGTTCAGTAGGACCTAATCCTCTAGTTTTAAATCCCCATAATGTTGTTGGTCCTCCTAGGGTGCAAACTGGAGAAAAATCACCACCCAAATAAAACCTTTCTGGAAGGGGAGATGGCTTGGTTTTGAATCCATTCCCCCATGGAAAAACAGCACCAGCAGATATCCCAAGGTTTAGTGCAGTATTGTAAAACCCAAAAGGGACAGAAAAGCGAACATCAAACTCCTGCATTAGAACTTAGAAGAGTTAACAGAGTTACTCAAGAAAAAATAGTAACAAAAAACAGAGCAAAGAAAAGAAATATTAAAATGTAGATGAGTTTTTGGCAACAAAGTTTTATGAGCAAACAAGTCCCACCATTTTTGTCCCCGAAATTGTAAAACACTGTCGTGATAGTCCAAGGTTTTCACTTTCTGGCAAATAAGTCCCAGAAATTGCATTCTGTTACTCAAGTTAGTCCTTGATGTTAGTCATCCACTAACACTATTAACCAACACATGATATGACTGCCAAAACGGCAAATAGCATGCCACATCAAATGCTGGTTAATGGAATTAGTGGATAACTAACAACAGAGACTAACTAGACTAATGGAATTCAATTTCGGAGTCTTATTTGCTAGAGTTAAATCTAGGGTCTACTATGGCATTGCTTTACCTCATACTTGTGAAATCCTTCATGGACATTTGCACTGAGATTTCACTCTCACAGTCTCACTAAAGGATATTGAACCCATCAATGAATAATAAGGCTATAAGCAACCAATTAAGTTCTTGTGCCAATTTTTTTATGAAAATGAAAAAATTACTACATAGATCATTCATCATATGAAGCATTGTCTCAAGGCAGAGTAACAAGTACCATGATAACGAATGACAAATAGTGGGCCATTTGTTTGTGCTTTTTAAGGAAAAAAATATTTAACTTTTTTTTATAGTAAATAGAATTAAAAGAACTCAAGAAAAGAAAGAAAAAGCCATTTGAGTGCTTCTCAAAATGCACAGACTGTATTCTCTTCTAAGGGAAGAGATCTTCTGTGACAAAGAAGATGGACTCCTTCCATATATAAAATAGATAAATCTAAAGTTTTAACCATAATTTTCTGCTTATTAACTCCATCAAATCATTTTAAAATTTCTGATGGCAACAATTTAAAATTCTAGCCACTCCCAAGATTATTTCAATAATTCTTATGCCAAAATCATTTAACACAAGAGTTAATAAGTTTCATGCACTACACATAAGTTTACTCAGTAACAGACTAATTGGAGGAAAAGAAAAGCATTTAATCAGACCTGACGCAGAAACCGCAAGCTCCTGGGGTCCAGTGTAAGGCCACCAACATGAGTGGTGGAAAGAAAAACATATCCTTTTGTTGGCCTAATAGTAGAATTTCTCCTATCAATTTTAAATGTATACTTCAAAGATGACACTAAACCATGCCCAAGCTGCCTCCTTATAGACCTGGATGACATCTTTGACGGATCTGTTAAGGTACGCCATCCAAGGGTGTATGCTAAGTCATGGTGCTTTGTTGAGATTAAGCCAAGATACGCACCCAACAACCGCTCCTTATATGAGGAAGACTCCTGCCAATCTTGGGAAAGCATGGATATCCGTGTTACAATAGGAGTCAAAAATCCTTTAACTCGAGGGGCATACACCCCTACACTCACCTCAGTCGCTTGGTTGGCACCATAGGCCAAAGAAGCATCACATAGATCACCATAACCCAACAAGTTCTTATACTTAAGAGCACCTTCAGCAGTCCACGAACTAGTCTACAAGCATCACATAATTTCCACATAAATAAAAATTAGATCCCCTTGCCCTTGACGACCCCTAAAACCTAACATGAAAAATGTTAGGACAAAACTTCAATACGGTTCCATTGCTGTTGTTTGTGCTCCAATCAGAATTTAAATTTCACATTAGTAATCCACATTATAAAGGTTTGCATCAAATGATTATGTAAGTGAAACTCCAATTCTGATTGAAAAATTGTACAAGTAAGGAGCTGCATATAAGTTCAGTCTACATAGGAAGCGTGAGAGCATGAGCATTCAATCTGTCACAGACGGTCTAGGTTAGTTTTACTTAAATCTAAACTTGACTATCTAAGTAAGATGGAATAATCGGAGTTAATTTTCTCACTTCTCACTTGATACTTTTATATATTTGCATATAAGTTTCTATACAATGCAATGCCTCGAATCAAAGTAAAATGTACTCAGTTCGAGTCTGAGAAGAATAAAGTGTACCGAGGGTTTGGTATAAATGCCGAATTCGCCGGAAACTTTGTTATCGGTTTCGACAACGTCGACGATGACATTGGCAGTGTTTGGAAGCTCTCGTGGTCCAGCCTCGAGGCGAACCATGCAGGAATCGAAGATTTCGAGACCCTGAAGCTTGGCAATGGCGATTTGCGAAGCTTGCATAAGCTCCTGCATGCTGGTGGCGTTCTCGATGCCTTTCAGCTCCGCTTCAATCACCCAATCCTTCGTCTTCGTGTTGCCGTTTATGACCACGTCGTGGACTCGGATCGGAACCAGCTCCGACGACAAGCGCCGCGATAGGGTTTCCACCTTGAAACGCTGTTCCCGCAACTTGGACGCTGCAGATTGGGGAATTCCGCGATTCGGTTCCTGAACGACGTCGTCTTCATCGTTTTCTTGGTCTTCTTCGATGTCTTCGTCGTCACGAGGTTCCACATCGTCGTTGGTGGAGTGTTGAGTGTAATTCTTAGGGTTCGGAGGAGTTGCTTCTTCTTCTTCGGTGTTTGTCATGTGAGACTCGGTTCAGTTTGTGACACGATTGAGTAGCGAGTGTAGCTGGTAGACGCCACCTTCTGTTACAAATTACAGTGTTTTTTTTTTTAACAAGGTGTCCATTACACAGTCTCTTTCGCTAGAGAGATGTCTTTTTTTATTGTTTCAAATATAATATTATAATAAATATTTTAAAAAAATATAAAAATAAATATAAATTAAAATAAATAGACTATTTTATTAACATTAACATACAAATGTTATTAGATAGATGTATTTCTCACATTTTTTTCATTTTCGAAAAATAAAATTTAAATTTTTATCTTTCAGAAACAATTTTATTAGGATTTTATATATTTAAAGACGAAAATAATTATTTATCCTTAATTTAATTATTTTTATTTTTAATTAAAAATATCTCTATTTTAAGGCATAAACATCTATTAGTTTATTTTAATTTGATTTAAACAAACTTTTGAGATTATATTTTTTTTCAATTGTTACCCATAGGATTGCCAAATGTCAAAGCTTAGTTCTAAAGGTTTGGCTTGGCTTGTAGAGCATCCAACCATGGTGATGCTAGATACAGTTTTTGGTTAATGAATTTCTAAATTTTATTAGCAGAGAAAAAGGTATTATTTGTGTGACATTTCAAAATGAGTCAGCCTCGTTGTGTCAAACAGTCAAAGTAATATTTTATATTTGACTAATGTTATATATATATATATATATATATATATATATATATATATATATATATATATATATATATATATATATATGATTTTTTTAAAAAAAGTACATAAAGGAAAGGAAAAAGAGAAAAAATAAGTGTAATAAGTGATGAGATAAAGAGAAATAAAAAAATACCAATATAAGAAAATTGCTTTAAAATTTTTATGCATGAACAATATTATTCTTTATATTTTCTATAGGTTCATAATGCAAATTGAACTCGTGTCATATTTATCTAAGAATTAATTGGCAGATAAATATGATGGAGAAATTTAACATCAAATCAACATCTTTTGTTATAAGACAAAATTTAGCGCAATATTTTAGTTGTGTTTAGTGTTTGGATAAAGTAGAATAGATTGGAATATAATCAAATGATACATCATCATTGTTTTTTTTTTTTTAAAGAAATGATACATTTTTGTTATTATAAATCTATAGAACGGAAATAAGATGTTGTTTTTAATAACTTAGATATCCACGTCTTGTTTGATGGTTGAGTAGATTTTTTTAAAATGAAAAGCAAGACATATAGTGATTGCCATATATTAATTTTAAATTTCAATAATGTTTTTCAAGATATATACAGAAATAGATGAGTAGTTAGATAGTGTATCACTGTATTGAATACAATAAATGTTTTTTTATTCAATACTTATCATAAAAGATAATAAGAAGATTCATAGAATAATATAGTAGGAGGATTTAACATTACCGGACGAGGAAAGAAAGATATAAAATTCATTGGTATCTAGAGGTCAATAAAAGAGCAATTAATAGAGTTGTAATGTTCTGTTTCATCTAGTTTCATATTTGACAATCACTATCCTCTGTTGTCAAAAGAAAGCTTGGAATAACAAATGCAAAAGAAAGCCTCCCACTCTCGTTAATACTTGATAGTTTTGAACTTTTGGTCAATGCACGTGAGCAGGACTATGATTATTAAACCATTAGTTTGTTCGGCACATATGAAGGGGATGAGAAGATTTGGAAATATCTTGATTAAGTGATATACAAAAAGCTATTTTCTAGGTGCATTTCCATAGGCTACAATTTCTTTTTTAAAAAAAACAGCACCCAAAAGAACTTCACCACACCATTTTGGTCCCCCACACGTCACTTTTGACCATGTCCTACAACAATAGATACTTCAAGTAAGAAGTTTTTTATGCCTTCAGCTAAGGAAAAAAAGGATCACAATGCTAAGAGCTCTCAAAGACTTTTAAAAATCTGCTACACTGATCTCAACGTGCTTCTGCAGATGCAATCTCAATCTCTGCCCACCAAAGTGGAGAAAGTTTTGGAACCGCAGATTCAGGTGTTATTTTTGTTATCTCTCTCAGTCTCTCACTCACATCTTTCATTGTTGGTCTCTTCTGTGGATCAGGGTGGACACAAGATGTAATCAATGATGCAACTTGTTCCAGCTGATCTTCTTGGTAAGATACTAGAATTGGATCCACTATTTCTTTGAGGGGTTGGTCAACTTCTAAATAGTGTGATGCCCAGTTTTCAAGTGAATCCTTATGTTCTACTGAATAAGGAAGACGACCCGTGACCATTTCAAATAGTAGAACACCCAAGCTATAAACATTACTTTCTGGAGTTGCTAGTGGCTTGTCCATAGCTCTTGTCTCAGCTGAGGCTATGTCATTGGAGAAACTTAAATCTGAGAGTTTGGCAGCGTAGTCATCGGTGAGGTAAACGGCTGAAGAATTCAGCTTGATTAGGGCCATAGGAGGATCTAATTGGTGCATATGTTGCAGGCAATAAGCCACACCCGTTGCAACTCTAAGTCTTGTTCCCCAATCCAAGTGCTCAGCCTCTTTTACTGGAATTCACAAAATGATCATTGACAGGGATAATAATTGGAGGGCATTGTTGCTTCCAAAGAGAAAAGGAAACAACATAGTATAATTTCAAATATATTGTAATGGCAATTTCACATTGAAAAGTGCAAAATTATGAGCGAGTTTTAATAAATAAGGAGTGAAACCTACACAGTTATGTGATTATCAACAAATTTCGGCCAATAATTGACAGTATGCTAGAAAAAGTGTGTTGTTAGCATTTCTCCTTAATGTAGTAGTTACTCTAAAATGATACATTACTTACTGTGTAGATGCTCAAATAGTGTTCCGTTTGGGGCATATTCAAAAACCAACATTCTGGTGAAAGGCTCCTCTTCTTCACAGTATCCAATAAGATTCACAAAATTCTTGTGGTTCACTTTCGACAATTTATCTATCTGAAACCATGATGGTTAAGAAGTTAGTAATAATCAAATTTCCTAAATTGCAATTCTACAGTTAAATTTGCTGGGTTTTTTTTTCTTTTCTGTTATGATAATTGATGTACCTTGCTTCTAAATTGAGCTTCTAAAGTTTTTGACCAATTCTTGGATGATGTTATGGAAACAAAAGCTACAGCTATTTCAACGCCACCAGACAAAGTTCCTTTGTACAGTATACCAATGGGTGAATTACCAATTACATTGCTAAAATCTTCACATGCTGCTTCAAGATCTGATCTCTTTAACTTTTGCGCACCTGAAAATGTAAAACACTGTCATGCATGTACATAGGCAGAAAACATACATATATAAGCATGAGAAATATAGCTCAAAGACATGGGAAAGCAATCATTCAAAGCTAAATCAATTGGATGACCAAAGGGCCGAAAGAAAACAAGTTAAATAAGTTCCTATTATTTGTCATGTTTCAGGTATCCTGAGTCAATATGCAGTATGGGGTTTAGATCTTCTGTTTTCCTAATAATAAAGGACATGGTCCTTCTTGGAAAGAGAAAGACATTTTATTTTATTTTATTAATATATCTAGTAGACTCTATAACTAATAATGTAGGTCCTTGCATGATAAAAATTATATGCTGCTTATAGCCATTGTTTTACTCATGTTAACTTAATAGTAAAAGAAATGCTTAGATTTACCAGTTACAAATGCCTTCTGAAGCTGTCCACTTAGTCCCATGGCCCAAGGTCTGACATTAGCTACCTTTGTTTTACAAAGATATATGCCAATGCTTGAAAAAATAAGAAACACAGCACCACCTATAACTCCAGCCAAAATAGGAACTGTATGAACCTTTGATGAGGTGCTTTTAGTTTTAGATAGTGTTCCAGAACCTGATGTAGAGTGGGGAGGAGAAGAATCAGAAGCATTTTTCCTATGAGGAGCTAGCTTTGGCACTGGTGGTTTTGCTGAGCCTGATGGGGAAGCAGAAGGAGAAGAAGGGCTCTCAAGAGGTGGAGCAGCCACACGATTAAACTGGTAATGATTAGCAGCAGGAGAAGTATTAGAATGTTGTGAGCCACGAGTACCTTTACCTTGACCAATATGCCTTCAAAGAAGAGAAAATTATTTAAGTTTGTTTTTTTAGAAAAAAGAAATAGGATAAGATTAGCCTATAATAATAGCATGAGATGGGCACATCTTAGAATAGAAAATACAAGTACATAAGAAGGCACATAATTCCTGAGATGGACCACCTTTCAATCAATTAGTAACATACCTTGTGGTAGCTCTTTCTGTACAAGCTGGCATTTTAGCAGCATTAGTCAGCTGATTTTCATCTACTTGACATTCGGAAAGCATCCTCAGTTCATTTATTTCGGGAGATAAACCAACAAGAAATTCATTGTTATCCAGCAAACTGCAATAAAGAAGAAAATAAGTACATGAAGAGATTAAAAAAAAAGAAAGAAAGAGAAATTGAACTGTCTTAAGAGTATCATCATCATCATACAGGATTGTTAGTGAGATATTACTCCCTAGATCAGCAGGTAGATGTCCACTGAAGTTGTTGTATCCCAAATCCAAAACCTCCAGTTCTTTTAACTGTACAAATCCTTCAGGGATGGTCCCAGAGAAAGAGTTGTTCCGCAAAATACTGTAGCATATTCACCCTCTAATTATAGGAATGAACGCCAATTTATAAATAATGAAGAAAAGGAACTACAAAGTCAATTCCACCAAGTAACAAACAATTACTTACATGGACTTTATGTTGACAAGTTTCACAAGCTCAGGTGCCAGAGTTCCTCCAAGGCAGAGATCCTTCAAATTCCTGAGCAAAGGAAAAATTTCTCTTCATTAAAATCCCTCAAGTTTAACAATACAAACACTAGTGATTAGATTTATCTCAAGAGACTAATGTTCAAAAAATTATTGTGATAATAGCCACTGTCGGTAGAGTTGATCACTTGAGCATAAGGTTTTAGTGTTTTACCAAAAGAAAATAAAGTTTAAAAAAAAAACTTGAATCTCTCATTTGATGACACAAATAAAGAGAGAGATTAAAAAAAGCATGTATATTCATCTTCTTTACTTGCCCTGCTTGTTCCCATAAATTACACCACAGAATTGGTTACAACTTACAAATTACAACTAATCAGTTTCTGTGAAAACAGATAACAGAATAAGCACTTACAAGACCACAACTCTTCCATCTGAGCACTCAACTCCAAACCAGTTACAAGGGTCAACAGAAGCCTCATCATCAACCCAATTTGACAAAGCATCAAAAGGGTCACTCACTATTCTCTGCCTCAACTTCAAAAGAGCATTACCTGCACACACAAACCATGTCTCAGCATCTATCTTCCAAGTAACCACAAGATTCCACAAACTCAAAATTCCACCACTACTAGTCAAGTACCTTCTTCATTCAAAGAACAGCACAAACCCAAGTGGTGAAACAAGAAAAAAACTGCCACAAAGCAAAAAGCTATAGAAAGATCCTTGAACCGACTGAGTTTCCTGTTCTTGTCCATTCTTACTGCAAAAAACAAACCTTGGATGGAGCTTAATAGCCCAAGGAAGCAAAGTTTGAAGTTGTAAACATATTAAAAAGAAGACAAGTTGAAGAACATGTAGAGTGGAAGGAGCTTAAGTGTGATATCTAAGGTGAAGCAATAAAACATGGACTGGTTCTAAGTTCTAAGATTGTTGTGAGTTGTGACAACTGCAATGCAAGAGAGATTGGTGAATGGACCCAAAGAGACTTGAAAGCGCGTTCGCTGTCGCGCAGCTAACTAGTCATAATAGTAACGGTGGAAGGAGTGAAGGACAACAACATATTCACATAACCTTTTTAATACGTTATTGTGAATTTGAGGGAAAAAATAAACCAAAAAAACTTGTGATCCTATTAATTTTTTCCAAATATAAAACATGTTTCGTATAAAAATATCCGAGGCAGTATCATTTTATCAAGTCTTATTATATATTTTTAAATTATTAATGTTAAAAGCAAAAGATTTTGTTTGTCGAAAAGTTAAGTGATGTCACTACCACACCTCTCTTATTTAACTTGGAAAAAAAGAACTTAAAAGACCTAAGAGTTTTTTTTTCTCTAAATTTTATTAAAAAAATCTCTGAGAATATAATTTTTATAGACTTAAATATGTTTTTAATCATTCACAAAATATTTTTTTTAATCTTTCTCTTTCTGCATATTACAATTCAAACATGAAACAAAAGATTCAAAATTGATAACTTTTAACTAGTAAAATTTAATTTTATATTTTATATTTTAAAGTATGTTTCTGATGATCAAAAGGTAAAAAAAAAAAATTAAAACAAATCAACCACTTTAAAAATTACTTTAATTTTTTTTATTGACTTGATTTTAGCATTTTCAAACCACCAAAAAATCATACTTTAAACCATAAAATAGAAAATCAATTTTTTGCAATTAAAATATCTAAAATTGTGAATCTCTTATTTTTGTTTTGTTTTGACTTACACTTTGCATAAGAATAAAAGAACATTTTGCTGATTCTAGAAACTAAAAAAAAAACAAGTTGAAATTTAAAAGATTAAAAAGAAAATAACTATTTTGAGGGATTAAATAAGTATTTTAGTATTTTTTATATTATATATCAAGTTGTTGTTTTTGAAGTTGAAATGACCTTCAAACTTAGATTTTTTTATACCGTCACATATTTTTTTTATTTTATGAAATATATTTGATTAATTTCTCTATAAACTTGAATACTTGAAATACCTATATTTTAATATTTATATTTTATTTTATATTTGATTATCAATAAATGTTTTTAAATTTATATATTTTCATATTTTACATTATTTATAAATATATATTATATATATCATTTAGTTTAATTCACATCATTTTTTAATAAAATAAATAAATATGTAAAAATAGTGTGGGGGTAATTTTGTCTGCTTTGTTTGATTTGATCCATTAGTTCACTAAAGTTATTTTGTAAATGGGTTTCATGATTTATTTTTTCATTTAATAAAGTTATATGGTTTTTTAATCAAATTTCCAAATCTCTTGTATGCTTATGTAATCATATAATAAATTTTTGATAAAAATTGGTGGTTTGTATTTTCAATTATGTTTTTTATATAACTAATTGAAATATTTCTATAAATTCATTCAATTTCTAATAACTTAATTAAATTATACTTTCTCACTTTTTGAGTATGTTCTTTTATCTTTTATATTATAAAAAAAATCGATATAAAAATAAAATAAGTTTTGTTACAGCTATTTTATTTTTTCTTGTCACAAAATTAAAATATGAAAGAAAAAAATATTTCCTCTCATATCTCAAAATTGTGTTATTTAATTAACTATATATCAGCTAATTTGTTTTGGTACAGAAACTACCTAATTAATTTAACCATTTAGTTATATAAATTTAATCAAATATTTGAATAACGATACATGATTAATTTGTTAAATATATTTGACAAATGTTAAAAATAAGATATCTCTTCATCTCCTTTAATAAATATATACTTATCTGTAAATAAGTAAGTAATAAAATTAATTAATTTGATCATTAATCAAGCACAAGTCTAGGAGGAGTGGCCTCTGAAGTCTGAACAAATAACACGAGCCATATAAATAAAAGTAAAACAGCAGTAAGGATATCAACGAATGAATGAATGGCTGTGTTTTGATAAGGATGATATGATGATATGAGAAATAGATTGTAAGTTTTGGTGCTATTTAATAGTTATGTTTATTCTCCGACGACTTGACTTAGCTATTGTTATAGTTGGTGATGATGTTAAGACATGCATCGTGTCAGTGTCTGTCTTTCTCCTAGCTAGACTTGGTAAAAGACCCCTTTATAGATGCCACTGTCAACTTTATAAACAAACAATAGTCGTACTTTTTCTTAATATATTTTTTGTTATTAAAAAATATAAATACAAATATTATAGAGAACATATTTAAGTAACTAGCTAGTTTATTTAGTAGTTGCTTGATAAGTCTTCATTATATAATAATTTGTTATAAAATTAGGTTTTTTTAACTATATTTTTAGTCCCTTGCAGTATAAAAAAAACAACTATGTTTTTAGTCTTATAAATCTAGCAAGTTCTAGTTTTAATCTTTCAAACTAATTTGTTAATGATTTTTATAACTTTATTTTTTAAAATAATTATTACACACACACACACACACACACATATATATATATATATATATATATATATATATATATATATATATATATATATATATATATATATACTGCAATTATATAACTTTATATTCTAATACTATTGTATTAGCTTATCAAATTTAAATAAAATATATATCATTAGGGAATTTCTATTTCCACTCCACCTAATTTATAATACACTCTCCTTTATAATTATTTTTACTAAAATAGCTTGGAAATTGCACTCCGCTTTTTTAATTCTTATTGCCTCCAACTAGGTCAAAGCAGAGAGTGGGATAAGTTCAGAAATTTGGTTTGGTAGAATTAAGGATAATGTTCATGCAAATGAGATTATTGGAAACTAAATGCATGGAATGATGCACACGTTCCATAATCACTATTTATTTTTGTTATTATTTGCTATTTAATTTTGTAGGTATTCTAGTGACCTAGTTTCAGGTATTGCTCTCAACATTAATTAATTCCCTCTCATTATACCTTCTTAATCACTAAACTAAACTTCAAAATTTGTTGGCATACTATATGCTTGAAAGTGTAATATTTGCAAATAATTCTAACCTGACTCATTACACGGGGAACGAGTACATACAACTTGTGCTCCGCTTATGGAGTAAGCCGGATAATTTTACTTATTCAAATTGCTAAGTCTATCTGACACAGCCTTCTCTTTGTACGTCTTAAACAAAATATTGATTTAATTTTTCAACCTTTACACTCAAACTCTATGTATATTTATAATTTTGTGATATTAACAAAATAAATGCTACGTGTAGATGGATAATTTTAGTCTTTCAAACATTTTCTTCGAGACTAGTTTTAATATCTTTTATGGAAATGTTGTTGATATAATTTTGTGATTGATCATCTACGTTTAGCGAACTCTAATGTGGAGACACTAAATTGAATTTTTTATGCTTGAGAGGGGATGTGACAGTTTAATTTTTGGGGGGAAAATGGTTTTATGAGAACTTCGGGGATGTTGTCATTAGATAAAGAATCGAAACACCCGCTAAAGATGTTTAAATTACATACCTCGCTCTTGACAATGACATAAGAACTACTCAGTACATACATAGGTGGTGTGACCTTTTCATTTTCATAATGGCACATAACATCATTAATGTACATTGATTTGCATAAACTCTCTCAGCATAGGTGGCTATTATATAAAATAGTTATCATTATAGTTTATAGACAATGATATATAACTACGGAATGCAATCTATATTTTAAAATTAATTTTAAAAGTTTTAGAATGAAAAAGAACCATTTCATTTTATTTTTTTTTAAATGAGGATTACTTACGTCTATGTCATCAAAATTAATTGGTTCAGGCAACATTGACTTTTCTCTCTTTATTTTGTAGCATTTTTTTTCTCCAAATTAACTTATGTGTAAAATCACATCATTTCATCTAGAATTCACTTTTTTTTAGCTATCTAAAAACTATTAGTTTTTGCAGAGGGAGAAAATTCTTCTATGGGGTAGTAAATTTCGTTTTAAACTACATTCAAACAGACAATTAATCTAACATTATTTTTGTCGTAATCTATCATGTTTTTATAGTAAGGCGGCTCAAAACTTATTTAAACCCAAAGATAATTGAGTTGTGATTAAATTTTAAAAAAATTATATAGGGAAGCTTGTTTAGATAGGTCAAACATTCTTTTAATATGCACAACTTAAGTTTTATTTGTTTAATAGGTCAAACGGAGTTTATATACTTCTTTATGTAAAACAACCCTGTTCGATGTAATTTTTTGCAGAGGGAGAGAATTCTGGGATAGTAAATTTCATTTTAAACTACATCCAAACAGGCAATTAATCTAACATTTTTTTTGTCGAAATCTATCATGTTTTTATAATAAGGCAGCTCAAAACTTATTTAAACCCAAAGATAATTGAGTTGTGATTAAATTTTAAAAGAGGTGTACTTTTTAGTCTGTTTGATGCTATACTTTAGGTTGAACGATCCGACTCAACCTAAGGTTACATAATGTTGCAAAACATATTTTTTTTTAAATAAAGGATAAATTTTTTTATAAAATATTCTTACTTGAAACTATATATTATTATAATACTTTTACATTAATATTTTTTTATAAATGTGTATATTGTAAAATATCTTTTTATTTTTTTGTTGATTATTTAAAAAAATAATTATACGTAGTAGTAATATATATATATATATATATATATATTAATATGATAATACTTTTATTTAGTTGTATGTAAGGTAATTTTCAATTAAAAACAAGAATTTAAAACTACCATATTGTATACAAGATTTTAAGGTTTTTAAAAATACAAAAGACTCTGAGTTTGGGGTTCTATTGGGCATTGGCCAAGTTTTAACGAGAATTTATTCATTATTTGTTAGCCAGTTACTCTTAAGTTATTTTCAGTTGAAAATGTTAAAAAAATGATGACGAGAGATGTACCTACACTTCTATTATGCCAAAATACTATTTTACTTTTCTAAAACCAGCCCTGCGTGCATATATATTATTTTGGCTTTCTTTCTGTACTCCTAACCTCATTCCACGATGTGTAGAAACAAAAGCCCAAGATTATTCTCTTCACAAACCCAACACCAAGCCCAAACGCATTCATCGTAGTAAAGCAAATGCCATTGAGGGCAAAAGAAAAGGTAATGCCTGCATTAAATCCAACGTCGCATTTTTCATGTTTAGCATATTGAATCGAATTCAGAATAAAATAATTTTATAACTAATTCTGGAGCACAGCCAAGGCACCAATGTACTTTTCCTCTAAGTAGGTTTTTGGATAAACATTGTCCATCCTAGTTCTTAACTTCCAACACACTTTCATTTTGATTTAAGGCACACACAAAAAAAAGAATATAAATCAAGAGACAAGCTGGGGTCATGTTAACGTGAGCGACATGAGAATTGAGCATCAAGAAATTTGCGCTATAAAATAAGTGGGCCAAGCAATCAAATCAACACTCCAGAAAAGCAGGGAAATACAAAATGGACCAGACCCAAAACGAGGTCCAACACACACGGTTTCCACGATCTGCCCCAATGATTATTGTGCTTGTGTATGAGCAGGAACAAAACTTGAATCAGAAAACGGTGGGAACAGTTTCGACCCCTTTGAAGAAAATTTGGCAGCAACACCCACCAGACAAAATAATTTCAAATTTCGTGCCCTTGCCAAAGTAACCTCTCACAAAGATCATTGTGTGCTGTCAGTACATGGCTTACTCCATGTGAAAATCATTAATGTTGAAGTGCCATTACATTACAACAATTAATCAAAACCTAGCTCCTAAGTCCTAACAACATATAATAATAATAAGATACTATCCATACAGTGAGATTCTCCAGATACTACACGATTAATTATTAATTAATATATGTAATGTAGTAACATAAACGAAATGAAAGTGAGAAAGTGTTTATTTATCAACATAAATATGATTAATTAAATTTCATCCGTGAGTTGTCTGTGAGCTGTTACTAACTGAGGGGTAGGTAGCTATCTGGTGTGGCGCGGGAGCACGAAGAAGCATGCGGGGCACCGAATCAAGCCGTTGGCATTGCAAGAAGAACAGCATAGGAATCCGTTTTTCTCAGCGAACACTTTGTGGCTTCCATTGCACTCATCGCACACAACGAATCGGAAGCCTCCGCAGGAGTCGCAGGCGTTCAGGTTGGAGCGCGGGAGGCGTTCGATGAGGCGGTGGAGCTCGCCGCTCTCGTGGAGCTGGCGGACGTCGTCGGCGCCGCCGACGTAGACGCCGCCGACGAAGACACGCGGCAGGGCGAGGTTGCCGCGGCAGCCGAGGACGGCGTGGAGCTCGTCGCGGAAGCGGTCGTCGATGGAGACGTCGCGCTCGTCGACGGCAACGCGGAGGCCGCGGAGGATGGATCGGACGGCGCGGCAGTCGTCGAAGGTGCGGCGGACGACGCGGAGGGAGGTGAAGTAGACGACGACACCCTGGTCGAGGCCGGGCGGGAGTGCGGCGGGGGCGGCGGCGCGTGAGGCGCCCCAGGCGCGGAGCACGGCGGTGGAGATCCGGACGCGGCGGAAGAGAGACGGAGATTTCGGAGCGGCCGGTTCGGGTTTTTCTTGGAGGAGGCTCTGGATGTCTTTGAAGGAGGAACAGGAGAAGCTGAAGGAGCGAGTTCGAGAATGCGACGGGGATGGTGACGGCGGTGGAGTGTTGCGGAACCGGCTGGGTGAGTTAAGCCACGGTGGCCACATGAGAAGTAATGGTGAGGAGGAAAGGGAAAAGGGTTTTGAGGGTAGTGAAGAGTGGAGAGGGTGATGATGGGCACGCAAAGGAAACTAAACCAAACGAAGGGGGTGGGGGTTATTAATGGAAGATGGCTTATTAAAGAAAGTGTCAACCAGGATGCATTATCATAGCTAATCATAACCCTACCTAGAGAAGCATGCGAGTTTTTTTTTTTTCTCTCTCTCTCTCTTGACTACCGTTTCACACATGAAAATAAGGAAGATTTAAACGCATTCATAAGAAGAAGAAGAATAAAGAGAAAGGGTGTAATGTGTAGGGTATGAAAAAAGTTGTTGTATTTTTTCGGTTGGTCTATTGTGCACTGAAGAATATTTTATTTTTCATAGTGGTTTATTTTCTTAGTTAGAAATAGATCGTGTTATTTTTTAATTGACAAAAAAAAAATTGTCTCAACTCCCAAGGCAAAACTGTAAAACACCTTGCCATTGTTAAGTTTAAATTTTATTATTTGTAAAAAAAAGAAGTTTAAATTTTATTAGTATTATTGTGAAAAATAGTTAACATATGTACTAATGTCATTATTTTTTTATTGTTTTTTTAAGTATTTTTTAGGTATCATTATTATATATTAAATATGGACACTACTTTTTATAGTGATTTAAACATTGATTTATTTCCTCTAAGAAAAATTGATTTATCATATTAATGTTAATATCAATCCTTTTTTATATTGCAAGACCCAATATTAATATCTCTGATTAAGAAAGTTAGTTAATATAATTTAATTTTGTTGATCTTACTAAGAAAATAAGTTTTCTTTTCAAATTATTTTCATTAAAATTTGATATGAAAAATAAAAAAAGTCATGTGAATTAGAATCTCAATTAAGCAAAAGATATCTTGGAAATGATTTATTCAAATATAATTAAATTAATTGAGATTTGTTTATATTCAAAACTAAAATATATGGATTTTTTTATTAGTTATATTTAAGACTAATTAATAAACACAGATGTAATGTAGCTTTATTTTGTTAGAAAATATAAAATGAAGAATGTTATATCATTTGAGAATATATGTGAGAAATACAAAGAGAATATAGGAAAAATAGTTATTAGATGAAAGGATATTTGATAGTGTGTTTCAATTAAAGATGTCAATAAGTTTGTCTCATTAGAAAATGTTAATAAATAACTTTCTATTTTCAAATCAATTATTTTTTGCATAGGGACTTAACACCCAAAACTTACATTAAATTCAACTGAAAAATCAAGTTTTTTTCTTGCACTACACTTTCTTTTTCCTCGTTTTTTTTTCTCTAAAATAAACCTACATGAAAAGTATTTCATAAACTAAGCTTGTTTTGAGTTTTCAGAGAGAAGTCGGGATTGGGGAACCCGAATGGTTCCTTTTTTTAAATTAAAATTATTTTATTTTATTTTATTAAGTCTTTAAATTTTTTTAAAAATTAATTCCATTTTTTTTAAAATATTATTTTCACATTAATTTTTTAATATTATTATTTTATTTTTTAAATAATGAGAATATTTTTTGTTTAATTATTTATTAAAAATTTAAAATAATTAATTAATAGTCTTAAAATAAATTAAAAAAACAAAGTAATTAAAAAAATAGATTTGTCTTTCTTATTTTATTTTAAGACTATTAATTAATTATTTTAAAACCGTTAATAAATAATTAAACAAAAAATATTTTCATTATTTAAAAAATAAAATAATAATAATAATATTTAATTATTTTTATAACTTGAAAATAATATTAAAAAAATAACTGAATTAATTTTTTTAAGAAATTAAAAAAAATAATAGAAAACTATTTTTTAAAAAAGATAAGAATAAAAGAGAAGTGCAATTCTCCAATCCCGACTTTTCTCTGCAAACTCAAGACAAGTGTAATTTAAGAAATATTTTTCATGTAGACATATTTTAAGAAAAAATGAAAAGAGAAAAAGTATAATGGAGGAAAAAAAACCCCAGAAAATCGGCCAGCAAACAAACATAACTGAACCCACGTAGGAGAAACATCAAATCAATTTATAATCAAATTCATATGAACTGAAAGTTAATAAAGATATTTGACTGTAAATGCAATCAATTATACGTTTTAAATTTGTACTAATAGATTACAAAATAAAAGTAATCTATACTCAAATATTTTATATAAAAAAGGAAAAAAAGCAATTGTCTCTACAACAAATATTATAAAAGGGAAATAAAATATTTATATAAAAAGAATATGATATAATTAAATAGATTCCCAATAAAGTCTGTAAAAAAGAATAAAATATTTTCAAAAGTAAAGAATGTTGTGATATTTATTCTATATATATTTTTTTAATTGTTTCTAACTTTTCCAACGTAAACAATATCAAAATTTAAGTAAGTAAACTTTTTTTAAAATTAAAATTATTTTCTAATTTTTGTACAAATAAAATTTAAACAACGTTTCTTTGAAAAATAATAATTATTTTTTCATTATAATTTTTTTATCAATACAAATAAAATGTTATTAAAAATTAGATAAACAGTACAATTAATAATCAAAATAAAAAGCATAATGTTTAAATAATAATCTAAAAAGATATTTTGACAACGACAAATGATGCTCTGACCTGACTGAGATCTATTGAATGTGAGTAGTGAGATGTGAGAGTGTCAGGTTTCAAAAAATAATCGGACAAACAAGAAATTATGAGATAATATTAAGAGTAGAATCGGAAAAAAAAAATTACTTCTACTATTAACTAGGTGTTAAAAATCTGAAAAGCTTTATAGAATATCGTTTTAAAAAATGTCACAAACTATTTTATCAAATAAGCCTATTTTGCTTAAACAAATAATTTTTGAAATAACTTGAAAGTGACATTAAGCACACTCCTAATCACCTGACCAAATAGTAGTAGTCCAGCCAGTCCTACCGAACAATTTTCCATTAGACATTGTTCAGGAGGGAAAAAAAAATCTAACATTTAATCCTAGCAATGGCTATTTGGGTTTTGGATAATCGTTGTCGTTTCCTAAATTAAACATCAATACCTCTAGCTGATAAAGAAAACTAGCTGCATTAATAAAACTCTTAAAAGGAGAAGAAGCAAATTAGTATAACATAGATAACTGGGGGGGAACTAAAACTTCATCACATTCTTAATCCTCTAGAGAAGAGAATCTCTCCGTAGGGCACCTTTTGGTCAACCTTCAACGCATCGCGGGAAGCAAGAACTGTGAATGAAAGAATTACAATAATCATTAGAACACTTTGGATGTTTATTTTAAACAAAAGATAGATAAGAGGACTAAATAATAAATAAATACCACAAATTTGATAGAAAAGTTGTGCTGCTGATGTCCGTGTCATTCCAGCAGCTAGGATATGAAGGGATTCCACTGGAGGAGCTCCAGGCGTGTCAAAATGTGCCTTCATCTGCCTGTTGATCAAATACAAGGAATATGCAATTAAGGTCAATAAATTTCTTAAAGTTATTAAGATTAATAAATTTCTTAAAGAGACTCATACGCTTGGATGGAATCGGTTATCTTGTCACTAGGATGATTGATGTTTACTTGTGTTTGAGTGGGTCCTGTTTCCACGAGGAGTTCTGAAAAGAAACTTACGAGACTGATGTATGTGCTATGAGTGGATAAAGAATATACCATCACAGCAAGGCTGCTTCTAATACTAGAGAAGCCTTAACAAGTAATATACTATCCAAAAAATACAAGTAATATACCTTGATCAGGTGTGGGACCATCTTCATACAGTCTAGCTAACTTGAAATTTACATCTTCAGCTAGTGGCTCAAGGCCTCCACTGCTGTTTGCAGATGATGAATACCTTTTATTTTTGAATCTGTGAACAGTTCTGAAGAATCAGACTAACATTAATCTTGTTCAACAAGATCAAAACTCTCACCTCTTTTTGTCCTTCAGATATTCAGATATTAAGATGGAACAATAATGAGCAATTGAACAATAGAACAACATTCAATATGTTATAAATTGAACTACCTTCCCGAATCAAAATCTGAATGTGAGGCAGGACCATTTTCAGACGTCGGTCTTGGAAAGGAATGTACACTGCCTCCTAGAATATCACGTCGAAGAACAATTATCTTGTATTTTCATAGTTATACGCGTATGTTAAAGAATTCAAAGATCTAACAAACAAATCAATAAAATATACCAGCTTTCCCAGATGAGACCTGAGGAGTAGCTTCATGCCCTCTCAAAAGGCTAGCTGTCAGTTCATCCATGAGGATATGTTCCCGAGCCTTCTCCATTGGAGGTGCCTGGTAGTCTGGCCTACCGTCAAAATCTTCAGAAGGCTTCACATTTGTACATTTTATCAGAAGTAAGCAACATTTCCTCCTAAAATAGAGGAAAATCAAACCAAACCAAAAGATGGTGCAGAAGACTAACAAATTGCATGAAATATTCATTTTGTACTCCTGGAGGCGATGAAAATGATGGTTCTGGAGGATGGTGGGCTGAAATCCTTTCTGCATAAAATTGAGTTTGTTACTTTCTGCTAAACCTTTTCCATATAAAGGTTGATTATTTTCTCAATACCAACTAATACCATTTTAACACCCCCCAGGCACCCCAGAGAGAGACTCTATGCTGACCTGAAGGTGAATCATGAGGTGGTTGAATGCTCTTAATCCATAAGTCAAGAATAGGTTTTGGATAATATATATTGTCATTTACAGCAGTAAATAAATCATCAATTTGTACAACGGGTGGCAGCTTCATGAGGCTGGCTATCTTTGTTGAAGACATAACATCATTTTGCTGCAACAAGGAGTAAAAATTTGTTGTGTAAGTATGTTGTTGAAGATATAGCTGGATTACTAATTTTATCCGCTTCTCTTTTCTTTTCTTATTTTTTATGATATTAAACTCTCAGCTCAGTACTTTTCCTTAAAAAAATTCTGGTTTACAAAATATCATACATGATCTGTCTCTTCGGTGCCTAGATAACATACATGAATAAGCATTTCATTCAAAAACCTTGGATGTTATATGCATAATGAATATCAAATGAAAACCTTTTTCCTTCTTCCCCTTCGCGAGACAATGTCAGAAGCATTCTGAAGCCAGTGTTGATATATGTGAGCAGGAATAATGGTTTGCTCATAATCCATTTCAATAGCCGATGGTTGTCCTCTTTTCCTTTTATTTGGTCCTCGCCTTCTAGGTTCCTGTTGCATTGCACTTCGGTTGGTCATTTCTTTTCTCATCAATCATAATGGTCACTGTACTATTAAATACTTATGGCACCTGTCTAGGTATCATGCCTTCACTAGGTTGCTGAATGTCTGGGTGTCCAGGATGATGGTCTTGAAACGTATCAGCTGCAGAATAATTATATGTCAGCAAAAAAATTCATTTCTTTCTTTTTACTTTTTATATTGACAATGTTTAGTTATCTCTACAACATTTCTATATTTTAATATTTGCTTGACTCTAAGGAAAAAAAACTATATCTCAGGATATTTTCACAGTAAATAATAATACTGCTGAAATGTAGTCTCATAATTACTAAACTCTAATAATAATAATAATTCAGTTTCTATGCAAAGATGCCCTTTTACGAGTCACAACTTATGATACCAAGATAAATTTTTACTAGTACGCCACCAACTGAAAAAATTACAATTGCTTACCTTCCACTGTCATTTGTCAATTCTAAACCTCCTCTCTGGTAAGAAAGGTAGAGCAGGACGAGTAGAGATACACAGGCTGTATATGTATGCAATGCAGTATGGACACTCCATAACTTCCCTACAATCCTTAAGCTACATGTACAACACTAGGAATATGACGCTCCATTACTCCCTTACAATCCTTAAGCTATATGTACACTTTAAGTTGTAGCCAAGCTCAATCCCACACAAATTTCCAAGCTTCTAAGTTATGAGGAGGAATGGAATTTGATGGAGTTGTCAAATCATACTGAGGTTGGGTCATGACTGAGTTTGGTCTGGATGGTACAGTACTATCTTGCGTCAAAAACCCAGTATTGATATAAGCTACATGAGTAGGGTACACACAAGGGAAATGTGGTGGAAGAAAATGAAATGGAATTAAGGTGGAAGGAAAGACATGTTTTAAAATCAACCGATACTTTAGATGACACCATGTTAAAAAGAAAAACAACATTATTTAAAATCTTAATGTTTACAAATGATTGTTATCCTAATCACCTTTGGTGGGTTCGTCTTGATGAGGTGGGGAGGGTACAAGCGTGGTTAGAATTTGATCTCCTGAAGTTACATTTACCTGTGTTTCCTCATCTTCTTCAATATCAAACCTGCCACAAAATTCAAAAAAATAAATGGAATGTTGCAAGAAATTAAAAACACGTATACAAATAAAAAAGGATGATTGAAACTAAAAACCTCTCAAAGCGATTGTATGTATCCGTGTTAGCTTGGAACGTTTCAAAGCGTTCAAATAAGGTAATATTCTCTGCGTCAACTGAGAATGATAAGAGTTAGGAAATGGACACTTGCATGGACTATACATATATATGTTTAGCAAATTTAAAGAAGAAAACCTTGATGGAGAAGTTCTGATTGATCTTGGTCCTCTCTTGCTCCATTATTACTGAAGGGTTCATCCACATTATCAAGTCGCTGCAATAAACAAAAGGGTATAATGGATCAGCTCAACCTAATTGGGGATCAAACCTAGATTAACTTATTGATTAGTTCTTTTCGTTTTCTAATTCCAGGCAGCGAGACCAGGTATATACCATAGTAAAATAGGCGTTATGTTGGAATCCTGTTGTGGTGCCTGTGTTGGAAAACTGAAGGGACTGTTCAATATCTTCCATGTTCGTTTCACCGGTCCCTGGCAGAGTAACAGCCTCTTTTCTGTAAAAAAAAAAAAAAAAAAAAGGTAATACAGAGAACAACGGAATTAAATCATTGAAAAAATGCATGACATTACTCATTGAGTCATGTAGTTATCTAAAAGGTAACGTATACTATGCATAATTTGAATAACGAGCAACAAAATGTGACTAACTTGGCCTTGGATTTGGACTTGGGGAGCAATGTAGGATCTGGAGCAGTCTTTACTTTCCAGGCTTCGTTTATCTCAACCTTTTATACCCATAGGAAAGAAATGCAGAGAAATGTAAAGAAAACGAAACAAAATTCGTAGGAAATGTTAATTAATGTTGAGCTTATACCAGAAAACGGGTCACGTCCTCTGCGAGAAAACAAGGTAAAATTAAAAAATAAGTAAGAGAATTCAGAAACGTGCGCTTTGATTTTAATGCTACACTATGAATGAAAACAAGGATTCGAAAGTTTACCATAAAGGAGCTTCACTTTTCTCTCATAGACAATCACTACTCCTCCTGATGAAACGCAACAACCATTAAACAGGGACGTGGAGATGTCCTACATTTCTACCAATTAATTGAAATGGAAAATGAGATTGAAGATCACAGAGCATCAAAGAGAGCGAGTGTGCACCCATCAGAATTCCAGAAAGTCTAAGAGCCATAGGAATCGATGGGTTTAGAATCTCTTCGCTGCAAAATAAGCACAAGAAACAAAATAAATATAACTGCACTACTATAAGAAAAACATGCGTTCAGGTAAGCAACCGTTACCAAATTTTGATGATGTTGAGCTTGTCTAGCTTTCTTCGGTTAATCTTTGCGTGCATTGTCGCAGCCATCCTTCATCAAGGACCAAGTGAGAATTCATTCCTCATTTTAGAAATAAACTTCCAAGTTAAAGGAAATTGAAAAATCCAGAATCACCGATAATGTTACACGGAGACAGAAAACAAATTAGAAAAAGCATTCGTAAATTAAAACAACGATTTAATTTAGTTCTACATAAGTTCATCACATTCATGTTTGAAGTTCCATGTTCGATAGATGCTTTGCAGAAACGAAGAAATGGACAAGCATGGTGACCAAAATTAGAAACCAGTGATCTCACAGAAAACAGAGTACCGTTGAAGTCATACTTAAGACAGATACAAAAACAGAAAGAAGAAGCGTGAAGCGAATAGAAACGGAGTTACCATATTTGACCGAGTGGTGCCTTTCGAGCAAGAAGCTGGTGAGAGTAAAACATCTTCAAGCCAGTGAAAAACTCAACTATCTGTATTGATCAAAGTAGCAGAGACTCAGTATATGTTAAATTCAAAAAGATCAAAGAAAGAAAGAAAGAAAGAAAGCGTTTGAAAAAGCAGAACTCACTACTCTCTATTCGCTTCGCCTTGCAAAACTATCAACCCGCCAAATGCAATATGTAATGGCAATGCAGCAAGCAACAAACAAACACGCCAATGGTAACGAACGAATGTAGCAAAATAAGAGCTACCCGAGGGTGCACCAAATCTTCCCGTGCCCCAAAGCATGATTATAACACGTGTCAATGGCGTGACAATGTATAATAGTGTAGTAGGAGTAGGAGTAGTGTAGCTTTAGCGCACTCTTGGCTGGCTGTTAGGGTGGGCTCCACATAATCAACGATTTTTTTTTTCATTCTTTCCATCATGGCGAATTCGTTAGAAAAAGTGAAAACCATGTCAAATTAAAAATCGACACGTGGGGAAGGGTCGTAACGAGTTTACACTACATTACATTACAGTGTCACGTGACTATCATTTTCTTTTCTCACAATCTGATCACGGCACCACCAATCCGAATCTCACACAGAGTCTATATAGGGTTGGTAGATGGAGGCACCAGTGGAAGTGTGCGAACCCGCGGAGGTTCGGATTGAGTTCGCATTGAACTGCAAATGTCGAGCCATGGTTCGGATTCGTTCTACTCCTCGGATCGTTTCCTAGTCAAAACGGCCGAGTTCGGTGCTAACACGTGCGGATCCACTCACCCCGAGTCTAAGGCCCGTGATTCTTATTGGACTTGTTATATACCTGGGAATGGGAAAAATAGCAAATGGTATTTTATCTTCTTATACAAATGAGTCATAAGCAATCAAACTTGATATCATATTTTAATAAAAAAATTTAAACAGAAATTTATAAATCTTTTTTTTATTTATATGATGTTTAACTTTTTCACGTCAGATATACTCTAACCCAACATGATGTTTATATTTCCATCCATTATCTTTTCTCCACAATGCCAACATGGAAGAAATGAATATTGTCCCTTAAAAAAATGCCATAGAAAATGTGCATGGACCATTGCAAGCAATGCTAGATGTTACTGTTTTGTCTAATTTCTACCTTTGCTTATTTTGTTTGCATGATTGTATTTAGGTATGCCAGACTCAATAGTTGTCTTACTCCTCTTCCGGTTGATGGTATGGATAAGCTGCAGAGCTGGCCCAAGCCTTGGCCCCAGAGGCTTAACAGTAAGCAACCAAGCTTACCTACTGATTCAGATGCCAAGGACAAGTTCTTCAAGGACAGCAAACGCTGGTCTGAATTTGTTTCAGACGTTTATGTGAATGGTCTTTCAATGTCAAGTGTTCAAAATGTAATGGACATGAATGCTGGTTATGCAAGGTAAAGTAATTTTGTTATTGATTTTCTTTACTCACTTTTTCATTTACATTCTTTATAGTAGAATATGGACCCTTTTGAGGGCATTGGTAGTATTTACCCATATACTTGATCTGTTTTTCAGACCTACATATGGTTCAAATTCAATAATTGCATGTCAATCTTTTGTGACATGTACATTTACATTATCTGTTATTGCATCAACATAAATTGACCAGTTTCCTCCATGTTTCTTTCTTTGAAACTGATACCGAGTCTGTTATTTCCAGATTTGCCGCGGCTCTCATTGATTTACCAGTCTGGGTGGTGAATGTAGTACCTATTGATGTGCCAGATACTCTTTTAGTGGAAACGATCCGAAGGTGATGAATGTGTTGGGGTCTTCTTAAATTTTGCTGTGCTATAATAGTTTTTTGTAAAATCTTTTTTTTAATGGATTTAAAAGCATATAACACAGTACTAGTTTATTAACTTTTGGACATTTTATAAAAGAGCTGGATTAATGTAAAAAATTATATACCATGGTCATTATTAATTTTTTTAGAAAATAGCTAAATTGACCTTTGAATAGATGCGACATTATAGCACAAGTCATATTAATCCCTAAAAAAAATATAAAAATGATCACATAAGTTCACGAAATGTGTATTTTGTGAACTAAATTACTGCTTGTTTGATTCACCTTTTGAAGCAAGTTTCCAATTATCTCAATTTAGTCACTTTACATTGTGCTTAAAAAGAATACATAAAAGTTGCCCATGTTGAAATGCATTGCTCTACTACAATTGATTGTTAAAGGAGTTATAAGGCTGGCCCTTAATGGTTGAAGGAAGAAGGAATGAGGAAGATGCCATGAGTATCATTTCCACCCAGGATGGATCCAAAAATATTTTATAGTGGAGGCAAAAAATATTAGTTTGTAATATTTTCAAAGAAAAATGTCAATGTTAAATTTTTAAAATACATAATCTCATGGTAAAAAAATTTAAATTATTTAAACTTTTAGAAATTATAATTGGATTAATGTGTGTGTTTGTGTCACTTGTTTGTTTAAAAGATAAAGTAATAAAATTAGTAAAATTGTCTCTTTTATCTCTTATAATTGTTTATATTTATTTATAAAAATAGTTTCATGTTATGGGGGCAAATTTGTTTTTTATGGGAGTAAAAAAAATTTATCAAATAAGAAAAAAAAAAAAATCGTGGGGGCAGTTGCTCTCATGGGAAGGTTGATCCGTCCTTGATTTTCACTAATAATTACAATAAGTAATAATCCTAGCGTCAGTGGGTTGTTGGTGTCCATTTTTCTTATCCTTTTTTGTCAGATCCCTCCTGCATAAATCAGGGTTTGGTCTTCGGCTTTTGCAGAATGTGAGACAGACACGACATTGTTCTAACGTTGACATTAAAGACCTTAACATGTTCGGAGGCAGCGTTTAACCTTAGTAATCTCACATTTAAAGTCACCATAAATGTAATTTTCTTTAATTAAAATATTTTTTACTATATATAATAGCACGAACATTCGTTGTATTTCGTAAGATCCTGCAAAACTAAACAAAGCACAACGCTGCCATTGTCGGTGTCAACACGTCGGTTCGAAAGTTTGAGAACCTAGGATTGAGTTGAAGCTGCGTTCTGAATACTGAATCTGACCACCAAAGTACACAGTCTTTAGGATTCGAAGGACAACCACAAGATCCAGTTATTCCTTCTTCCTCGTAAACCCGCGTGTATATCTGTCTCCCTTAAGCAGAGTGAAAAAACAAAATGCCAATTTTAGCTGAAAACTTCTTCAAGGAGAGAAAATACCCTTTCATTCTCACTCTCTTAATCTTGCTCATTTGCGTCACGCTCTTCCTCTTCAGCTTCAACCACACCACCTCAAACGCCGTTGCTTTCTATTCTGTTATCCAAGAGAAACCACCCCTTAACCCTTCCCAAGCATCTGCTGATTATACTGCAAATCCAAAAGAACAAGAGCTTCCACCAAACATGACCAATGTGAGGTTCGATTGGAAGCTATGTGAAGAACCGCAGAATGTTGATTTTATTCCCTGTTTGGATAATTTTAAGGCGATTAAGGCTCTTAAGTCGAGAAGGCACATGGAGCACAGGGAAAGGCATTGTCCTGAGACAAGTCTGCATTGTTTGCTTCCCCTTCCCAAAGGGTATAAAGTCCCAGTCCCATGGCCCAAGAGCAGGGACAAGGTGAGATTGATGAGAATTGAATAGGTTTTGCTTTATGATTTGTCACATACCAATTTCTTCTTACATACTTATGAAAATAGTGTTGATTGTTATTAGTTAAGTATTTGAGTTTTACTTTTATCTAGTCTTGAAATCAGTGAAGGAAACCTTTTTTTTTATTTTTTTTTTCAGATTTGGTATGATAACGTCCCTTATTCAAAGCTGGTGGAGTACAAGAAAGACCAACACTGGGTAGTGAAGTCTGGGAAATATCTGGTCTTTCCAGGTGGTGGTACTCAGTTCAAAGATGGGGTTGATCATTATATTAAGTTCTTAGAGAAGGTATGCTGTCATCTGGATTCACATAATTCAGTACCATAATTATGATACACGCTTTAAGTCTTTAATCTTTAATCTTTTATTCTCCATGTGACTGTTATAGTTACAGAGAAACTGTAATCAACAACTGAAAAAGAGCCGAAAAATGAAAATAAAAAAATAAAAATTCGGAGGACATGGAGAGTACTGAGAAGGAACCTGACTTCTGTTTGGATCTTGCTTGGCCTGCATATTGATATTATATGAACACATCAAAAAGCTCAGGGCTTATAATTAGGAATGTTAGGCAGGAGCAGTAGGTATACATTCTGATAGAATCCTGAGGCTGAATTTTTTTTTGCTTAGTGCTGTTAGACGTAGTGCTTTGTTGCTTTTCTCTAGGATTGATGGAAGTGTCTAAGATCTCAGATAAAGAGTTGGCATTTTTTAACTTACAGTAGTTGGCATCCATTTATTGTTTTATCCAATAAAAAATGGTGACATTTTGTTAAATTTTGTTTTAATGAGTGCCAAACAATGTTTCATTTTGATTTATGTATGACTTAAACCAGTACATTACATATGTTATCCTCGATGGACTAATTTTTGAATGCTTACTTCATTTTGTGGTTTGCTGATTTTTTTTTTTGTTTTACACTAGACATTACCTGCAATTAAGTGGGGAAAGCATATCAGGGTTGTTCTAGATGTTGGCTGTGGTGTTGCTAGCTTTGGTGGCTATCTGCTGGACAAAAATGTTATTACTATGTCATTTGCCCCAAAAGATGAACATGAAGCTCAGATACAATTTGCTTTGGAAAGAGGAATTCCTGCAACACTTTCTGTCATTGGAACACAAAAGTTGACTTTTCCTGATAATGGGTTTGATTTGATCCATTGTGCACGATGCAGGGTTCACTGGGATGCAGATGGTACTTATCTTCTTTTCTTGTTTCCATTAAGACAGGTTTCTATAATTGCCTTCCATGTTCCATTTATATTGATCTCTGGTAGAAATGTTTATTCACAAATCTGATCACAACTTTAGGTGGGAAGCCCTTATATGAGCTCAATAGGATTCTTAGACCAGGTGGTTTCTTTGCATGGTCTGCAACACCAGTTTACCGTGATGATGAAAGAGATCAGAAAGTATGGAATGGTTTGTCTTTCTCTTTTACTCTCACCTCAACCCTGTCTATTTATGTCAATGTCTCTCCTTCCTTTGTAGTTAAAATTTTTTCATCTGTGTTGAGAATGTATCTTATTGAATACATGGAGATGTTGACCCTGTCATAATGCTCCAAACAAATTTGTTCTTTCTTCTTATGTTTAAGAAAAACTATTTCTTTTTCAAACTGCAGCCATGGTGGATATAACAAAAGCCATGTGCTGGAAGGTTGTGGCTAAGGGTCGTGATTCATCTGGAATTGGACTTGTTATATACCAAAAGCCAACCTCATCTTCTTGCTATGAGAAACGTGAAGGGAACAATCCACCTTTATGTGAAAATAAGGATGGCAAGAATAGCTCATGGTATTTTTTCTCTTCTTGGGATCTTATTTATATGATGTTTATATTTCCTTCTGTCTATACTTTCTCAACAATGCCAACATGAAAGAAATTAATATTGTCCCTATAAAAAGGCCATAGAAAATGTGCATGGACCATAGCAAGCAATGCTAGATATTACTATGTTTTGTCTAATTTCCACCTTTGCTTATTTTCTTTGCATGCTTATATTTAGGTATGCCAGACTGGATAGTTGTCTTACTCCTCTTCCGGTTGATGGTATGGGTAACCTGCAGAGCTGGCCCAAGCCTTGGCCCCAGAGGCTTACCAGTAAGCCACCTAGCTTACCTACTGATTCAGATGCCAAGGACAAGTTCTTCAAGGACAGCAAACACTGGTCTGAATTAGTTTCAGACTTTTATATGAATGGTCTTTCAATAAAATGGTCAAGTGTTCGAAATGTAATGGACATGAATGCTGGTTATGCAGGGTAAAGTAATTTTGTTAATTTGTTTTTTGCTCTTTTCCCTTTTATTACATTCTTTATAGTAGAATATGGACAATTTTGAGGGCATTGGTAGTATTTGCAGATCTTCTGTGACATTCAATAAATTGGCTGGTTTCCTCCAAGCAACTTTGAAACTGATACCAAGTCTGTTATTTGCAGATTTGCCACAGCTCTCATTGATCTACCAGTTTGGGTGATGAATGTAGTACCGATTGATGTGCCAGATACTCTTTCTATTATAATGGACAGAGGGTTAATAGGAATGTATCATGATTGGTGCGAGTCCTTTAACACCTATCCTCGCACATATGATCTTCTTCATTCTAGTTTTCTTTTCAAATATCTTGAGCAAAGGTATGCTTATTGAGGAAACTAATACCTATAAGATCACGTGATTTCTCCTTTTATTTATTGTTCTAGAACTCTCTCGACTTCTACACGTAGCATGGGTATGTGTTAAGAGATATATGAATCTGATAATGAACATTTTTTTGGTCAGATGTGACATTGTAGATGTGGCTGTGGAGATTGATCGCATATTGAGACCAAATGGATATCTTGTGGTTCAAGATTCTATGGAAATACTTAACAAGCTCATTTCAATCTTGCGTTCACTTCACTGGTCTGTAACGTTGCATCAAAATCAGTTTCTTGTAGGTAGAAAAGGTTTATGGCGTCCTAAGGGCTCTTGAAACTGAATGTATATCAGGTTAATAAAAATGACGTATTCTTCAATCACCCATGTATCAGTATATTCTGGATAAAAATTAGGTGTAAAAAGAATGAATTTTAGGAAAGGAATATGTATTCGACTAGGAAATCTTGTCTGAGTGTGAAGTATGTTAACGAGACATTTACTTATAGTAATACAGAGGAATTTGTTTTTCTAATATAACTTTTTGCGGAAACTTGTGTTCTTTTTTATGAACGAATGTTAATTTTTTAGTTTTATTAGAAACGTTAATTGGGAGATTTGAACTCCCGACTTCCCTTCTTTTCTTATATCTTATTTTTTAATCACCAGGCCAATTTTATATCTCTTGAAAACTTGTGTTATGTATGATGTGTTTACCTTTACCATAACTTCTGCATGCAATAGTTAAAAGTAGTTTCGTTCATGCATTTGTTAGCCAACACAAAACCAATTTAGCATGCAGAACATGTTACAAAAATGTCATTTTTTTTACTCTATTCTTTGTTTTCAAAAGTGTGGATTTTTTTTTTTAACAAGCAAAATACTTTCATTGATCAAAAGTGAAAGCTTAACCTCCAAAACACAAGCCGTGTTTTAAAGAACAGCTCCTCCCCAAGGTAATACAGCTTCCAGAAGGCAGAAGCTTCAAAGTTTGGATATAAAATAGTGAAAAACAAAGTAAAAATAGAAAAATGAAAATAAATTTTCATTATTTATTAAACTAAATTTATTGTCTATTTTCATTTTCTTTTTTCATTACTTTTGTACAAACTTTTGAGAAATGAGAAAAGGGTAAAAATACAAATAGATTTTCTTAAGCCAAACAATCCTTAGGCTTTTGTTGTGGACTTGATGGATGGCCTCAAGGCCACGAAAAGCATAATTCTTGAAGCTGAAAATTGCTTGTCTGCAAGCTCTACTCTGCTAGGAGCCATACATTTATGATATGATCCTTGTTTACTAACCGTAGGTTCAGTAGCTTGTGTCTTCCTTCAGTGTCTACTGTCTAGATCCAGGCACAGTGGCACGTATGGAAACAATACATACATTATGCAGATTCAAAAGATACTATCATACTACATAAATTACTACACATTCCTTCCCCTAGAAAAAAAAAAAAAAAAAAAAAAAACTATGCAGGAAACTACATAATAAATAGATGTACGGAAAAAAAGAAACTACAAAGAATTTTCACAATTCACAGACAAAAGTTGAATTGTCCGCAACAACCCTGCCATTAGTCGCAGCAACATTCCTTGAGTAGCAAGTGAACCTATCAAAGTAACTGTAATTCTGGGAGGTGCTTGCTTGACCCGAAACAACAGAGTGACCCTTAACCTGGATCCACCCCTTTGAATTCTGCTCATTACTAATCGATTTGACGAAGCACCCACTCACATGCTTCTCCTTAAGAGTGTGAGAAAGATCAGTGATAAGCCTATAAGTCCCATCCCGAAACTGCTTAGTGTTTGTGACAACCCTTAAAGGGTACCTCCTCCTAACCTTCAACCTAGTAATCGATTCGCCTTTTCCATCGATCACCTTAACTTTCTTCTTGGCCTTGAACTTCTGCTTAACGGTCTTGATACTCCCGTTGTGTTGGAACTTTATGGAGTTCTTAAACGAGAAGCCCTGAGAAACAGTGGTGGTGATGTTGCCAACACTGGTCATAACCCACCCTGTGATCTGCGTTTCCTTCTCTGCGTCCACACCAAAGGCCCCATCAAGCCCTTTAAAGTCCTCTTGCCGTTCGATTGAAGTTTCAGGACTGTGATGAACCACAGGGTTTGCATGAACCACCGTGGATTCATGATCCAACCAAAGATGCAAATTTGCGTTCAGAAGCCAGTAAGAGATTCCCTTCACCACCCCAATTCCAAAGACGTGCTCTTTCCCGTCCAAAACCTTCCCCAAAAACGGCGTCAAATCGATGTCGTATGAGGGAAGATCAAAGGCCCCAATCGCCACCATTGGTTCCCAGAACAGAGGGTTTATCCCGCCGGTGAAGATCACCGGAAACGGAATCTCCCATCCAACAACCTGGCCGTCGATCGTCACGTACACTTCCCTGTACGCGCCGTTACCACGCTCCGTTTCTAAACCGTTCGCCGTGATGTACGAATTCGGCGGGTTGGAGTACCAAAACTCGTCGTTTCCGTGGAAAGAAACGTATAACTCAAGCACCGCGCGGTAAGTGTTCCTCGGAATTCGAATTCTCCGGGAACAAGAACCTTTTTCTTCCTCCAATTTGAACCAGAACCCTCGCCGTCCGTCGTCGGAGATCGGAATAATCAAATCCGCCGGTGATTCGTTCACGCCTCTGGAGCCCGGTTCCTGAACAAGAGATCGAGATCGTGATCTCGATTGAATTGGATCAAAATTGAGTGCCTCGGGGCACGGGACAAACGGAACCCTAACGGGAGCCCTAACGGCGTACTTGTTGTAGAACAAAAGAGTGACGGTGACGTGGTAGACACCGGTGAATTCGTTATTGACGATGTTTTCGAGCATCATGGTGAGGTCTTGGTTGGGCTTGGCGAGGAGGGCGGAGTATTTGGTGACGTCCTTGCGGACGTTCCAGAAGATGCCGGCGGGGCTGGGCTCGGCGGTGCTGGTGCGGAGGATCTCGGCGCCGGCGAGCCAGATGGCGGCGATGCGGTCGTACTGCTCGCCCTTGCACCGCGCGTGGAAGTGGAGGACCACCCGAGACCACGGTGCCCCGCACCGCGGGGGCGGTGTGTAAGAGGTGGTGTACGGTGGAGAATCGATGGTGTTGGCGAAGGCGTGGTGGATTATTCGGTGGGTGCATGAAGGTGTTGTGGGTTCGTGTGAGTTTGGAGGGTAACTCACTTCGAAGTATTCTTGTTGAGAACCACTAAGGGGTTTGCGTCTCATGAAACGGTCTGGTTGGGACTCTGATAAGGTTGTCATCAAGAGGAAGAGTAAGGAGCAGAGGAAGGTGGTGGTCATCTTCTTGTTTGCTGTGTTGTGTTGAACAATGGCACACTGTAACACTGCTTTTTCAATAACTAAATAACTAACCTCTCAGGATCATTCATGGTTAGGAAATCATACTTGAAATGAAGCTGAATTCGGGTTAAAACCCTGGAGAACTTTGGATACCGGGTAGATTGCTTCATTTACAATTTGGTTAAAAATGGCATCATATATAATGGAGTTCGGTACTACAAAAGAAGGAAATTTCTTGGTCGTATTTTTCTTATCAGCATCCTACCCAATGTAAACTCCGCGTGTACTTCTTCCATTCCATTGCAAGTGTTGCCACATCCAAAATAACAAACTAAACTTCAATCATGAAAATTGACCTTATTTAATTGCTCTACTTTTATGTCATAATAATAGTAAAGTGATAAAGCTGATTTTTATTATTTTTTCCGCCAAAAAATGTAGAAGAGGAGGTAAATTTTATACACTCTAAGGTAATTCAGGAAAACTGTGAAAGTGCCAATGACCTTACCAAACAGATAAAACAGAGACAATAGTGTAAAGTATGGGACACACATTTCCAATTCCAGAGACCTTTTTAGTCGCTCGTGTGTAACGAAAGCATATTGACAGTGACATACAATACATTCAAATTAGAGATTGAAAAGATTAACCACCACCCGCCCCAAAATAATGAAGGTTGTGCTTTCCATTTGCTTCTCCACTCTACCAAAATATTTTGGTCAATATGTGATCTCAAAACCCTGGTTCTTCTACACATCAATGTCCCCCATTCTTATCTTCTTCCTCACAATCTTCCCCACCACTTACCACCGCATTGTCTTGGCATAGCTTTGTCATGTGTTGGGCAAGAAAAATATCACCATGTTCACTCACCTGAATCACAATGTAGTGTCAAAACCATCAAATCAACCAAAAAAAAGTATAATTCTACGCTAAATATGCACTATATTAAAAGATAGAAGAAAGCATGGCATATGGAGTACTAGTGTATTGGCAAAACATATAGAGGATGTCGTAAAATGATATATATTAGAATTTAGAAAACCAAAATTCAGTCAAATATAGAAAATATTGACACCCTGCTCTTGGCGCCTCCTTCACAAGAAGTTTACCCTTGTCAGTTGTGCTGTTCTATTGACGCAAACAACAACAACATTGTTGACAACAAGTATTCCTTGCAACTGTCCAGACCATAACAAAAAGTTACCGCTTACACTTTTAAATGCAATTCTACAAGATTACAACTGTCTTACTTCTACTTGATAGTGGATAAGACATGAGATTTAGGTGGAAAAGAAAAAGGAGGAAAGAAGCACAAAACTTAACAGAATGATAGAGAGAGACAGAGATCAAAGAACTGAGCATTCCAATCTTTCTCAAATATAACAGTCATGCTTTAGTTTTAGGTAGCTACCCAACAGATATCAAAATCCTAACTAACATTATTTTCTTGTTTATTTTTACATAACAAGATACTGGATATTGTCTAGTCTGAAGTGTCTACTACTCTATTGTCTAAACAGTTGGGATTGCCAGAAGGGAGATATCTTCTAATAACATAGTGCAATTACAATCTCTGCAAAGGTGACATTTGCTTAAGTAACCACGACTTTTAAAGTTATCAACATAGCTTGCATAGGACATGAATGATATATTTTTTGGTCTAGTACAAATAAATATTCAGTAGCAGATACCAAGAGTTACCTACCATATCAACCACATACTCAATGTTAGTAACCGAGTGAGAGATTGCTATAGGTTGGGGGTACATCTGATACTTGATTAGTTGGTAGGATAAAAAGACACCTTTGAGTAGTATTCAGAAACACAAACAACCATGTGTTTGACTTCTGAAATGCATACCACCTTAGATTTTTTTAATTTGATCACTTTTGAAAACTAGCAAATTGATAGCAATTCAGCAACAGAACACAGGCCATTTCAGCAGGTCATAACAGAATTAGTTACCCAGTATGCAATAGTGCAATTCTCACTAGTAGACAAACAATTATATGTATAAATAAGCACTAAGTGAATGGAAATGAGGGAGAAGAATTATGAAATACTTGTTAGTGTAGTTTAGCATAGCTAGCCTAGTTACTATTCATAACACAAATACTAAATAATAGTAATTTGTAACACAATAATTAAGGAATTTAAAAGGCAAATCAGGATCCTCTAAGTACAAAGTGCACTTTAGACAGTAGAGTACTAGGGGTGTGTGTCTATTACCACTCCAAGATGTCTATTGTTACTTCTATTCAAGTAATTTTTGTTTAAAATACTCTTTTCATCTTTGTTAAATGTTGATCAAATTAATAATAAGGGTATTTTAAATGAAAAATTGATAGATAGGAGTGGGAACAGACACATGAAAGGGGCAATGGACACTCTCAAGAACAAGTTATAAATTCTCATGAGAAAATCGAGGGTGAATTCCCACAAGTCTATGACTTTGTTTATTTATCCATGTGCTTGTATTAGATGTTATAAAAATGTTTTTTTTTTTTTTAATGCAAGATGTTATAAAGAGCTAAAGCAGTCCGATAGAAGCCAGGAGCTTTGATTGTTTCATGGATCTGACACAACCTAATAGGATAGATACACAAGTGAAGGAAGGTTTAGAAAAAAAAAATCTTAAAAACAAAATCGCCCACCGTGGGGCTCGAACCCACGACCACAAGGTTAAGAGCCTTGCGCTCTACCAACTGAGCTAGACGGGCTTCTTATAATAAGCTTTGTATTCCATTTTAATATTATTTATTTTCCACTTGAAGATATAGTTTAACAAGGTGTAGTTCTTTTGGGTAAAGGAATAAATTTTTTAAGAATAAAGCTATGAAAGAATTACATATTTAATAGACAATGAGTAAATTTTAGGAAGTGTTTTTTTTTCTTTTTTCTGCTAAGGGTTAAATCTTTCACCATAAATTAAAATAAGGTAATCTTTGATTTCAAATAATTACATATTATAAGTCATATATCAACCCCAATCTTAATAACTTTTTTTTAATTTCGATTTTAATTTAATTAAAGTTATATATATATATATATATATATATATATATATATATATATATATATTACATGAGTAAACTTGACTTAAATTTACTTTGACTCGCATGTTAAATGGGATAATTCATTTTAATCTAAAGGAAAAAAGTAAGCACAGTTTTACCAACATCCATCCTAACCTTTTAAATTTCTCAATTTGCTTTCCATTTAATATGACATACTGTTTCCTTAACTTTTTTTCTAATTGAATAAACTATATAGTGCATTGTTTGGATCAAAGTTAGGAGAACACAAAAAAAAAATTTACTCTAAAAGAAACAATATTTTTCTTCTTCATTTGGTGCACTGGAATTGGGGCAAAAATACTTTTGAAACTTTAATCTAAACATTCACTCCCACTAGAACTGTTATATTTACTTTAAATGATTTTTTAAAATGATAATGGGAAAAAAATTAAAATCACGTAGACACATAACATATGGTAAAAATGTAATAAGATGAGGAAAATGTATAATACTTGCATTTTTTTAAAGAAAGGCTATACATAGAGTATATTTTTCATAATTTTTTTAAATAGAAGTTAATGGAACTTTAACAAAAAAATAAAAAATGAAGTGTTATATACTAAAATTTTAATTGAGATAAGTGCTTGAAGACTTAGGTTGAATTTTCATAATCTACATTGTTAAAAGAATACTTAAATCTGTCAAGGAGACAATAAATATTTTAACATGAGAAAAGAATTCGCATATTTCATTTTAGGATAGTATAATAATTTACTCTTTAAATATTGCTATTTGACCACAATTAATATTTCAAAAACGTGCTACTTACTATTTTTTTACTCACTAATAACCCATCTCATTTAGTTTGTATCCAGTAAATTACTATTGTTTCCTATCATATTTGGCAAAATCTTCTTCTTCTGTGGTTGCTTCTCCTAAGTCTCATTCGTGCACGGCGTTGGATGTAACTGTAAAGATATTTCGACAGTCAAGTTAGAGATACAAAGATAGAAGAAAGGTATAAAAAAATGAGTTAGAGTGAAGTCCCCTACCTAGTACCATTGAGGTTGTTTTTATAGAGTCTTTCTCTAGGTCCATGGGCATAGTTCCTAGTATAAATGGCATAAAATATGACGAAGATCCAATAGATAAAGATAGAGATTTTATCTCTTTTCTTACCTAATACATGATATCAAATAGAGCCATTGTGTGAGAGCCATGTTTTCTTTTGATGCCAAAATCAAATTATGTTTTGTTCTTCATACAGAATTATAGGCTATATATCTTGGTATGATTATTGCTTGGGAGAAAGGATTCAAGCATTTTATTTTTGAATCAGACTCCAATGATGCAATTCAGCTGTTGGATAAGGAATGCCCGAGTCATCATCCTTGCTTCAGTATCATTCAGAATATTGCTCATATTACTTTGGATGCATGGGGGAATAAAGTACTAGATCCTTCTTCGTTAAAAACAAGAGAAATATATGCCAAATTAAAAAGCAAGTATGATGGAACAACTCACTTTTGGCTCTTGCAATATTTTCAAAAATCAAAACATTACTTGCAGAACTCCATTTGTATTGTTCATAATACTTTTTTAACATGTCGATTATCAATCTGTAAGCTAATTAGTAATATTAAGTATTGATTTAAAATACTTAATAGTTTACGAGTGATAGTTTTTCAAAAGTCGCAGTATTTAGTTAGTGAGGGAAATTTCACATTTGCTAAAAGCCAAAACAGTAAACGAATTATGTTATGTGCAAAGTTTTTAGTCACAATAGGTTTGGAAATAATAAGGGAATATGTGGAAATGCAGTAGTACGTAGGTGTTTATACATGCATAAAGTACATCTTGCCATCTTGGTATAATGAACTAACATTCATTAAAGTTTTTTGCTTTTTATTCTTTAAAGTTATGATTTTGTTGAGTTTGGAATTAGGTGCAAGGCTTTCTTGTTGACATTTTCTTGGTTATTGTTTAAGAAAAAAAAGTAGTACGCAATGTTAATATTAATTATCACATGGTAAATAATTGAATTGAAAAATTAAAAATAAAAAGGGCCTCTTAGATAATCTGTATTCAGGTTTGTCATGCCAAGAATCTTAGTGATTCTCATGCCTACACGCGCTTCAACATCACCTTGTTTTTCTAACAGGCAAAATTCATTCATCATTAAATTTTAACTATTGTAGAATGTGCATACATTGTTCTAAGTTTGAAATTGGTATTTGTTATTTTACTAAGAGGTGAAGTTTAAACCATATATAGAACCATAAATGGCAAATACAAATATTTATGGCGTAGGAGTGGAAGAAAAAAAATGTGAGTACTGTCTAGTTTAATTGAATAAGAATCAAGCGAGCTTTCATAGGGTGTGTTTCTTTTCTGGAAAAGAGTTAAATTGGGGGGGAGAAAGGGAATAAGGGAATAAGGGAATGTGCTTTGCTAGCAAAAGTAGTTTGGAAAACAAAATGAGAATGAAGGATGCATTTTTTTTTTAATGGAATGGGCTTAACTCATTTCATTAATAATAACATAATCAATACAAAGAGGAATGTGCTGAAAAACTTGAGGACAAGTGAAAGATCAAGATGCCCTAGATAAGATATGAACGACTTGATTGTCTTGTCTTCGAACAAAACTCAAAGAAGAGTTGTTAATGAGATGGAGTTGTTGTTTGCAGTTCAGAAGAATGTGATCATACTCAGTGTGAGGTGGATAACTGAAAAGGAAGTTATCACCATATTTCCATATCTTTGGTCCGCAAACCATATGATAGCAGTCAGAAGCGAGAAAGCTTCAACTTTATGAGGAAAAACATTTCCTTGATGGAAGGATGTACGTGCTTTTTGGAAAACACCATTGTTGTCTCGGATATATGCAAGCTCCAATGCCAAAGAGATTGGAATATGCAAAGATAGATGCAACTATGTTGCATTTCAATAGGCTAGGATTTGGCTTTTTCCATATATATATGATTATGCGAGTGAGATTGGGGCAGTTATACGCTGGGAGTTCTTGTGCGTTTGGCTTTTTCATTTCTTCGGTGCCACAAGCACCAAAGACCTGCAACCAAAAGCAATTGATTGTTGTCCTCCATATACTTCAACAAATTAAACAAACAGTCCTGAATGTTGTCAACATTATCATCAACAACAGAGCACATGCTATTCCAGTAATCTGCATGACCAAAAAAAGTTTGTCATGAGGATTCTAAACAATTCTCGCATAGGGGACGACATAGAGTGGTACATTGCACGTACGCCTTTAGAACATAGTCAGATTCTGGTTGGAAGACAATCCCAAAGGATCCGCTAGATGAGAATTTTTATTTTATATGGAACATGCAAACCCCATAACAAATTCCAATCACCTTTTACCTGCAGGGAGGTATTATGGATAAGTAACTCTATCGCATGGTAGTGTGCAGACTTCACACTATAGTCCCGAATGTTGAAAGGATGTATTAGTATAAAAGAATAGTTTACATAACACTGTCTTGATTAAATGACCATTTTTTATTTTTTATTTATTGTGCAAAGGAGAAGAAGTATTTAAAGTTTCTTATTTCATACTTAACTAATTTTTATTTCACTAAATGAGTCTATTTTTGGATAAAATAATACCTTAATTGTGACTTTGTGCCTAAATCAAGGATTTTTCTATTAAAATTTTAATAACAAATAAAAAGTCACTAGCAATGGCCTACTATACATAATGGCATAATGCCAATCTCACCAATCTTACAATTTTGAAAGAATAAAATAAGGGTTGAATCCAGACAATAAAACATTTTTATAATTATTCATTAAAAAAAGTTGCAATTAAAATTTGAATTTCATTATTTATTATACATATACACATATTTTATGATAATTTTAATTATTAATTTGAAAACAATAATTATCAACATATACTTATCCTAAACCAAATGATAACATTGGGAAAAACTGTATTAATGAAAGCGTAATCTCATTATTGGTATAGGCCCCATAGTTATAGTTTATGACTCAAATGTGATCAGTTTTCTTTTTTAAAAGAAAAAAAAAACTCAAATGTGACCCAAATGGGCCATTCTGACAAAGAAAAGGAATACGGGCCTTTAAGGCCCATGATCCAGCACTTCTACGGATTAGGGTTTCTTTTCATCAACCTCTCATCTTAAGTGCCGCAGCAACTCATTCTGTTTCTTCAGTTTGGTATAACTTTAGCCGAGGTCACGAGGAGCACTAGCTAAGTTCACGATTTCAAAATGGTTCGTATTCTTACCCTTCTTCTGAATTTGATGCATTCTCAATTGTATCTTCATAATAGGTTTCGATCTTCATCTTCCTTTGAGCATTTTACTCGAATTAAATCTTCATTTTTTCATGAAATAGCGCTTGATTTTCTGCAATCAGAGTGCCACTATCTGTTCACGCTTCAGATCACATGCTTCAATTCACGATATCATGACTATTTGTTTGATAATAATTCGTGCCTTTGAATAGTGTACATTTGGATTCTTTAGATTTCACTCTGTGAAGGATGTACTGCATTTTTTGGATTAAGCTGGACTAAACTAGCGTTTTGTATATGATTTGTTCTTTAGACTTGCTGTTTAGATTTTTTTTTATTTTGTGTTTGAGCTTTAAACTTTTGTGCTTATGATTGTTACAGGCTAGGGGACTAAAGAAGCATTTGAAAAGGCTCAATGCTCCTAAGCATTGGATGCTTGACAAACTGGGTGGTGCATTTGTAAGTGAAAATTTAATCATTTTGTAACCAGTTTTGAAGGGTATTATTTTGAAGACTGATGTGAACCTTTTTCATCCTGTATAGGCGCCTAAACCCTCATCTGGACCACACAAATCGAGGGAGTGCCTCCCCCTCATTCTTATTCTGCGAAACCGGCTGAAGTATGCTCTGACATACCGTGAAGTCATTGCTATTCTGATGCAGCGCCATGTTCTTGTTGATGGCAAAGTCAGGACTGACAAGACTTACCCTGCTGGTTTCATGGGTATGTTTGCAGCTTGTCAATTTTTAGAATAACTGCCTGTTTCATGTTATGCAACCAAAATATGTTACAGTATGAGGGGGTAATAATATGCTAAAGTTCTTATTGTTTATTGAGCTTGACCAATTCTGAATCTGATACATTTAGCAAACTCTCTTGAAGTCTATGTAGCTGGATATTGTAATATATATGTATATCCAGAGGTTCGAATGGAAAGTTAGGTGTTAACTGATTCTCAGCTATTCATGTTCTAAGAATGTAAATGCTAACCCTTATTTCTAACATTCTCCAGTGGCTTGTGAATAGACTATGGTTAAATGTGAGCTTGAATTTACCTAACCAAATTAGTTGCAGAAACAGTTCCTGTCCGAACTCTGGATTAGTCAGGTCTTTTCATTACCCTGATGTACTGGAGGGTTAAGACAAAAAATAATAGTTGCAGAAGCTTCCACCAGGCTCTCTCCCCCGCCAAAAACACCTTTTGTCTGTCCCAATATGGTTCTATAATTATATTGATTTAGCTCGAGGAATGATTTCTTTTTATCTCTATACAGATGTTGTTTCAATCCCAAAAACAAATGAGAACTTCCGCCTGCTCTATGACACTAAAGGCCGATTCCGTCTTCATTCCATCAGGGATGATGAGGCAAAGGTACTTTTTATATGGTTTATATTGAATATTGTGATTCATTTGCAGCCTAGGTGCTATTATACTATTATTGACTGTAGCTTTGCTGTGTTTAGTTATCTTATATATAGGCTAACAAATGTGTTGATGCTAATGAACCTTTTAAATGTCAATTTCAAGACTTGTATAGTTTTTTATTTTATTTTATTTTGGAGTTACAATTTTTCCTACTCAATGGTTATGGTTTAGCATATATTCTTTGTATGTTGTGTAAATGGCAGTTCAAGCTCTGCAAGGTTAGGTCAGTACAGTTTGGCCAGAAAGGTATCCCATACCTGAACACCTATGATGGTCGCACCATCCGTTACCCAGACCCTCTCATCAGGGCCAATGACACTGTTAAGCTGGATCTGGAGGAAAACAATATTGTCGATTTTATCAAATTTGATGTTGGGAATGTAGTTATGGTAACAGGTGGAAGAAACAGGGGGCGTGTTGGAGTGATCAAGAACAGGGAGAAGCATAAGGGTAGCTTCGAGACAATTCACGTGCAGGATGCCACTGGGCATGAATTTGCTACTCGTATGGGCAATGTGTTCACTATTGGCAAGGGGACAAAGCCATGGATATCCCTGCCCAAGGGTAAGGGTATTAAGCTATCAATCATTGAAGAAGCTAGGAAAAGGATTGCCGCCCAGCAAGCAACTACTGCTTAAAAAACCCCCCTTTTGGATGAATAGACTTGAGTGCTTGGTAGTTTTGTTCAATGTTTTTGTTTTCTAATTTCTTTTGTCTAAGAGTTTTTAATCGTTGAATTTTGACTCCTGCACTATACAACTTTATTGTGGCTGTGTTATATTCATGGAGTAATCTTTCTATTCTCTAGTTTTCGACTTGGTTTTTGGTCGTCATACAAAATCACTGAATGAATTTCACGATAGCAAAATGCCGCAGCTGTAGTAAGATGGTATTGCTTGCAATTGAAGAGAATATGGATGTTTATTTGCGTGTTTTGGTAAATGATTCAATGCGCCTCATTGTTTGAAGGAGTTCTTTTAAATTGTTGATTTGTTGTCTGACTTAAAAGGAAATGCTATTAACACATTTTTAACATTCTTTTGATTTGAACACATTCTCGACATTTGCTTTTTTAGTCCCTCTCCTTGTATGTGTCAAACTTAAAATATTGATTATGCAAAATTTGAGTCGACCTTTGGTTGTTAGATTTTGATTTTTAAAATTTAGAAATTAAATTCTGGTGGTCAACCACCATAATTTTGTGTAAGCCGCTATAAATTGTGAATAAGCATTTCATAAGTTTAATGATTAAGAAAAATAATTTTAATTTGAGGGATTAAAAATATTTATAATGAGAAACTAAAAGCATATTTAAGTGATATAGCCTCCTCGAAGATCTAATGAATGAATACAATGTGCTGAGCTTTATGGTTCGATGTGAAATTTATTTTAAAATAAAAAGACTTAACTTAAAAGAATGATGCAATCAGATTAATACTTTCATGTTTTGTAAAAATATTTTCAGATAATTTGAATATTTTTATTTGGTTATATTAGTATAAATCATCTCTAATTCATATTTTTTTAATATTATGTTCTTTTGTTTTATTTTCTTTTGATATACTTTGTGTTTTAATAACTTGAATTCAATATGATTTTGTTTATCAATTATTTTTGGATTTATATATTATTTATACAAAATTTTATAAGTTTCTTTTTTTAATTATTATTTCATTACGTTTTAAAATAATTAATTGGTTAAAGATGTCTTTAATCAGGTTCGTAGGCCAAGCCAGACTTTTATGTAAATCGAGCCGAATCTTTAAAAAAAGTCTATAATGAGCAGAGCTGAGTTTAAGCCTAGTAATGCTTAGCTTACTTATTTCCACTCCTATTTATAATAAAATGGGGATGCTGCCTATTGTCAATGAATTGTGGAAAGCTAATTCAAAATATAACGGGATACTGTAGAAAGCAATAGTGGGAGTGTATAGGATGAAGGGTTTTTGTCCCTCATTTTCATTAAAAAAAAAAAAGTGCAGAGGAGTTGGGTCTCGTTAGTTAATTTTGGGTCAAACTGGTTTGGGTCTTGAGTTACTTCAAAACGTAGTCACTCAAAAATTAAGGATAAAATTGAAATTAAAAAAAAATAAAAAATAAACAGCACCGTCAATATTGTCCATATAAAGAATTTGCCAATACTACACAAAATTTACATAGCAAAAAATAAATAATCTCAATAAAATAATAAAAATGTTGAATTTAATTATATAATTGTGATGAACATTAAAAACAGATATCTTGTCTAATCGGCCAACTGCAACATTTTATCATTCTTATAAAGACTATTATATTATAATTGAGATATTAAAGTATACTTGTGTAACTTTAATAATTATTATATAATCTTTTTTTCAGTTAAATAATATTATTTTAAAATAATTTACTGTTGAATTGAAAGGGTTTTTTTATATATCACATACAAAATTTCATATTATTTAAAAATTATTTGTTATCTTATTTATATATATTAAAATTAATATAATATAAATATTTTAAAATATACTAAAATATGAATCATTTGATTATGTTGTTCAATTTTAATGAATAATCTTAATAATATATAAATATAATTCAATAGTTGGATAAATAAAAATCATATTTTATATTAAGTTATAAAAATAATATAATAATTATCAAAATTATACTGGTTTAATTTGATCCCTCCTTATTATAATTTAATTTATATAAATATTTAATCATTTGTTACCATATTTCTTATTTTAAATGTTTTAATGAATATAAATATATTAAATTAATAACTTATTATGCTTCCGTCATTTACTGAGCAAAAAATTAAAACTTTATTTCATTCTATTAAAAAATTAATATTTTTATTCAAAGTATTACTCAGTTTGATGATTTCTAATTTTGAAAGAATTAGTCTCTCATGTTAATTAGAAAATATTCTTAGTGTAAATAAAAAAAAAATTACTTGCACTCAAAAGTAATAAATGCCATTTGCAATCGTGAACAAACACCATCTCTCACAACTTCCATGAGCAAAACCGCAGCTAGCACTGTCTTGCCTTCCAGGCTTCCAGCCCTTGAGTCCTGCACACTGAGACGCACCATGGCTCAGATTCCACACGCCAAAAACATGAGCCAAGCACCAGACTTCAAGGAGTAACTTATTATACATGCTTCAATCATTTACGGAGCAAAACATGCACTAAACTGTTTAAAAATATTTAAATAAATAAAAAAACATGTTTATTTCTTTACTTGGAGGGAAATAATACTCACTTCTGTATGCCTTGAAAGAGTTAGTTTCCGACTATCAATTAGGAAATATTAAATAAAATAATATTTGTGTTTTAAAGTAATAACCTTATCTCTAAAAATATCATTATAATATCGAATTTTCTAACTTTCTGCAATGTTGCATGGAAAAAAAAGTGATTAATTACTTTTTTAACAAAAATAATCAATATATTAATTATTAATTACTTCATTGACAATAATGATATTAATGATAATGACAACAACCATATGATGACAATTGTTGGAAGTAATGGGCCTTATTAATGATATTAATAGTAGGTAGGTATTATTTTGTGTGTTATAAGAGAGATTATAAGAAGTGAATCTATTAAACAAATAAGAAATAAATAATTTTATTTGAAAGAATCATTACCAATTAATATATTTTTTTATAAAAAAAACAAGTAAATAATGGCTTTATTGTGTACAACATTTCACACGTTAGATATATAAAAATGATGTCATTTATTTCTTATATAAAGGAGTGGAGATAATATTTCCTTATTTCAAGGATTTTATTAGCCAATATTGTAAAATATTTCCTTAAATATTAGATATATAATATAATATAATAAATGTAATTAAATATTTTCTTATTTTAAGGATCTTGTCAATGAATACTGTAACAATATTTCCTTGGAGTAACATGTAATTAACGATTTATGATAGTATACGTTAATTACTTATTTGATATATAGTATCAATATATTCATTCTAAATTATATAATGTTTTATAAAGAATCAAATTAGTATTTTTTTATTTTGCAATTTTGCATTAATTCGTACATCCTTCCGTTTTGATCTATACAAATTGAAAGTATAATACAGAATATAATGAATTAATTATGTAATGAATCACCATAAAAGGAAATAATTATGTAACGTGAGCAATGCTGATGGTTTCTCATTTTTATTTTTGAAATTTGTAAGAATCAAAATTAGTTTTAGTTTTGAGTTTCCATTTATTCTTTGTTTTTAATTTTTTTTAAATGTTACAAATTGAAGATAAATAAAATGAGTCATTTTATATAACTCTATTATGAAATAATTACGGTAACAAAGATAACGGGATGAAAATGGTGACGGTAATAATGGTGGTGTCGATAGTGAGGGTGGAATAATGACAGTAACAATGATAGTGAACTGGTAATGATGGCGATAATAATGGTTGAATGGTTATGACCAGGTTTAAAAACTAGGATAGACCAATTAGTCGAACTGGTTTGACTGCGATTAAAGGTCTAATCGGGTTAAGTTACATATTGGATTGATCATGCATTGTTGGCAATATTAGCAATGGAATGGTGGTGGTGGTGGTTATGACACCAACAATAGTGGTAGGGTGGAATAGTGATAGCGACAGCGACAACAACAATGGAGGTGGCAAAATGGTGGCGGCGACAACAGTGATGCGATGGTGATAGAGGCAACAAATACGAGGTGCGATGACAATGATTGTGAAATGGTGGAAAGTGATAATAGTAATGATTGTGATGACAGTATAGTAGTGCTAGAGGCATCAACAACCAGGTGTGATGATAGTGATTATGGTGAAATGGTAGCGGTGGTGGTATGGTGATGGTGGTTAGAATGCATTTTTTTTTAACTAAAAATCAAATTCATAAAAAAAAATTCTTGGTTTTGATAATGAATATAAAATTATTTTAAAATTGAGTTAAAAATCAATTCAGTTTCCTTTTTGCCTAACATATTTTGTTTTGAATACCCAAAATCTGTTTTGAATACCCAAAATCAGAAATGTGCAATCACATCGAACGAGGCCTTAAGAAGAAAATTAATTTTTTAAGCAAAAATAATTTAGGCAAACATATTAAAAAATATATGTTTATTTTATTAAATTAAATGCTTATTTCACTAAATAAGTTTAAACAGACCTTAAAACTCCCCACCATAAAATAAATTCTTTAGCACCATGTTCCCTGTTGCTCACCCTTTGCTTGATCCTCATTACTCAGTCTCCTTCGCTAACAAATGCTAGAATTCATGGTCATCATTCATAGGCTGCTTGGTGATGGTTCTGACCTAATTGACAAAATTTGCAAGAAAATCCCACAGCACAGAATCGAATGCACGAACATTCTAAGAGCTGATCCTAGAGTTCAGCGGGCAAAAAACTTGCTTGAATTTTCAGAGGCGGTCTTGAAGTTGGCCTTAAAGAAGGGAATAGAAGGGCAGAAGTTTCTTAAGGGATATTGGTGAAGACAAAATATGTTCCAGCCATTGCAGAATGTGCAAACTCTGACTATGAATATGTGGTTATGGCGTTTAGGAGTGCTCTGAGTGAATTGATATACGACTCTCTAACTGCTATCTTTGCTAACAATGATGCCAAACATGCTGCTTATGGACCTGAGTACTGTGAGACAGCCTTGACTTCTGTACATATTGTTAACCTTGCAATTTCGATTCTTAACCATCAAATATCGTCGCTTAGCTTTATTGCATTCCTAGCCATAAATCAACTAGCTATTTAAGGCAATTTACTTATGGGTCAACTTGCAACGTAAATGCATGCATATTTGCAATTGCAGGTTCGACCAAAGGTGTAGGGATTTGTATTTGTTTTAGCCTCTTACCAAGGGAGAGTAATTAATAAAATCGGATAAAAGTTTCCTGCTATTTGTTTTTGGGGTGTTGACTATCATCTATTCTTGTCTATATATCACATTCTGTTTATTGAGATAGGTTTTGTCTTCATTTTTTTTTTTTTTGAATCCCCAATTTTATGTGGCTAATATATACAAATGAATGAAATAAAAATGATTAAGTGAATGAATGAAATAAAAATGTAATAAGGTCTTATAGAAGGGGATAAAAAAAGGAAATATCTCAGGAAGGTTTTATGAATGAAACAAGAATATGATAGGGTCTCATAGAAGGGGATAAAAAAAGGAAATATCTCATAGAAGGGGATAAAAAAAGGAAATATCTCAGGAAGGTTTTATGAATGAAACAAGAATATGATAAGGTCTCATAGAAGGGGATAAAAAAGGAAATATCTCAGGAAGGTTTTAGAAGGAATGAGTCGCGTGTTTCGTTTACATTATTATTTTTTTAAAGGCCACATTAGTAACCTCCATATCCAGCACCGTCTCACTAATTCTATGCTCAACCAAAGAACCCCACACCAACCACTGCTCCTTGCTCACTGACACGCATCATGGCTCAGACTTCAAAGCTAAAAACATGAACCAAGCACCAAAGGTGGCTGTGTTCTTGTTCTTTTTGACACTCAGTGCTTTATCATTTGTCTGTCCATCTATCATTTTGCCATTGCATTGTTTGCTGTTATGAGTTTTGTTTCTCAGTTAGAGCCTTAGACGATCGTCCCTTTTCACTATGTTTTGTAACTAACTAATCTTTCATCTTTAATGTTTGGTTCTCTATGTCATGGTTTTGGCCCTGCCATCTTCGTTTATTTTCATGCTAATTTTGTTATGCGCGTTATATCCATTTCCCCATAGCTATTCACCAGCATGCCCTTATGAGTCATGATTGATGGAAGTTTGAATATCCGCGTTCGTTAACCTAGCCCTAGTAGCCTTAGGGTGCATTTAAAAGGATAGATTTAAGTCTCTACCTTTTCTTTTTATGAAAAAAAAATCATTGATCAAGTAGTAAATAATCTACGAGAGGACCGAAACCAGTCCACATTTATTTTATTCATCCATATAGTTCAGTTCCACCTTCTAGCAAAAGACTAGAAAGCCACCTAGATGAGCAAGATACAAAATAATAATAGAAAGGGGGGTAATGTAGTAATAATCATCAAGCTGCATCTCCTCCCTCGTGGAGGAGCATCTGATCAAAGTGCCAAACACCTGAAAGAAAGTCCATCAAGGAAAACACATAACATGAATACCTTCCTTTGATCAAAGCAAAAACCTCAGGAAAAAAAAAAAGGCACGTAGCAGAATTAGAAATTCTTACCATGTCCTTTGCCAACTCTTCTGAGCTGAGCAACATACTCGGATATTCTTTTGATGGCTTCCACCTAAGAAAGAAACCATTCAACATTAGAGTTATTGAACTTCTTAGCAGTCTTTTGCCAAATGCAATGCATAGCACACAATATGTACAATCTCTCACACTTGAAAATTGATAGTTGCGTCAAGAAATTTATATTATACCTGTTCACCCAGATACTCAGTTTCCACGAAGTCAGCCAACTGCACGTCACCATTCTTTGTGGCAACCTGTCAAACAACATACATCAAGTTTAAAGTAAGGAACTTCCATTTTTAACAATATCAATGTCAAGACGATTGATATCAATGAAACAAAGAACATGCAGCAAAACCAAAACTAAGATCCTACAAAGGTGGCTTACACTGTGCAAGTTAAGGAGCTTCTCGTTGGTTAGCTTCTCTAATGACAGAGCGAGTTCCATTGCTGAAAGAGGGGGAACAAATAATTAACTCTGACATATAGAGAATTCAGTTGAGAATTTCAACAGGTAAAGCCTAGGAGAAGCGATTTGTTTTTTTTTTTTGTGCTAGTTGACTTCTTTATTTGTATTTTACCATTTTGGTAATATATAGTTATAGAGGGCGAGCCCTGATACAGCGGTAAAGTTGTGCCTTGGTGACTTGTTGGTCATGGGTTCGAATCCGGAAACAGCCTCTTTGCATATGCAAGGGTAAGGCTGCGTACAACATCCCTCCCCCATACCTTCGCATAGCGAAGAACCTCCGAGCAATGGGGTACGAAGTTTTTTTAGAGGGCGAGCCCTGGTGCAGCGGTAAAGTTGTGCCTTGGTGACTTGTTGGTCATGGGTTCGAATCCGAAAACAGTCTCTTTGCATATGCAAGGGTAAGGCTGTGTACAACATCCCTCCCCCATACCTTCGTTGCCTCCGGACAATGGGGTACGAAGTTTTTATAGTTATATATCAGTACTATATAAATGTAACGTTCAGTCAGGATTTGATTTATTTTACATAAACATTATACATAATGTTAAACTAGGAATTGAAAAAAGAACTTGACCGTAAGTCCCACAAAACAAAAATCACAGCTAAGTATGTTGAGCTTCTATTTCAGGAGAATAAGAGGCGAGCAATAATATGAGTGATTGAGTGACTGCATAAAATCCTTGTTTCATATGAATGAAAACAGAGTAGTTTGCTTTTCTTAGTGCTCTTTAATTCCTTTTCATTTAATAAGTCACTCTCATTTAATTTTTCAATTCCTATGATGAGAATTTATGAGAGTATCCCAACATTCATTCATGTACTGCATAATTCCAAATCATTTGTGATTCATCACAAGATACTAAGAATAGTATCAAATCATGTCATCATTCAAAGATTCTAAAAACTAAGAATTCCAATTCTAGAAACGATGTCAAAACTGTAAGATTTCAAAGCTCGATCAAGTATCTTCAATAATCAAAACCACAAAGCACTACGATGCGAAAAAAAAAAGTTCGATCCAAAAACCAAATCACACACATAACACACTTCAGATTTAGATAAACAGAGAACAACACAGAAAATGAAAACAAACCTATTTCCAATTAACACACGAACTAAACTGAAAACACTAAAAAGGGAAATTACAAGGCCAGAAACACTAACCGTGCAGCGCATCTCCCTTATCTGCATGATCAAAATCAGAAAGCGGCATCACAATTGACTGCAACTTCACTTTTCCACCACGTTTGTTCTGAAAACAAATAAACAAACAAATAATCAGAATTCAGCGTCATCATCACTCGATTCCTAATACGAAAAATAAGTCTAAGTCAAACACCTGATACTCCATCAATTTCTCGGCATGCTCTCTTTCTTCTTCACTCGATTCCTTAAAAAACCTTCATCAACCACACATAACCATTATTAATAACTAATAATCACTCCTAACTAGTATAAAATAAAACGATAGATTCTAAAAATAACGAAACCGTTACTTACTTGGCAAGTCCTCTCAGCGCAACGTTGTCCCTATCGAAGTACGCAAACATGGCATGGTAAACGTACGAAACGTTATACTCCACACTGCATAAAAAATAATAATAAGCAGAAGGTGGAAAAAAGAAAATGAAATAAAACCGATGAGGGAGAGCGAGAGAGAGAGAGAGAAATGGGAGCAACTTGATTTGTTCGTTAACGGCGGACTCAGATTCGTCAACGTATTTTTGGCGCGCGAGAGAAGCTTGCGGAACGGTGGGAACGAGATCGAGCTCCTTCTTCACCTCTTCGAACGGTTCAAAAATCACTCCGGTCAGGGCGCGGTGGTTCGTGGATCCTTTCGCTGCGCGAACCACCAATCCACGAGCGGGAACCGAACGGGGAGGTTCGGCGTTCGGGCTGAAGAGGGAGAGGGACGAAGCAGAAGCAGCAGCGGTTCGGAGAAGCATGGTTTCTGGTTCGGGATTTCACGAAGCGGGGATTTGAAAGAAAGAAAAAAAAGAGGAAAACGGAACGGAACGGTGACAGTGTGTTATTGTGAGCGTGTGGATAGAGATGGGCCTGTGGCAGTGTGGGACTAAAAGGAGGGGTTGGTGATGTGGTAGCCGTTGGATGGGGTGAAACGTGGAGGGTTGAAATGTAAAGGTGGGGCTTGGCGCGTGGCGTGCTCGTGGTCTAGCTGTCCTTGTCCCTTCAAATATCTAGAATCCTTTAACTTTGAAATTATTCTTTTCTGGGTCCAATTACACTATTTTAAGTGGAACCTTTTGTTCGGTTGCCTTTTTTCCAGTTGTATATCCCCATATGGGGACGAAAAGGGGACGTATATAAAAAATAATGACTCATGTGCAAATTAATATAAGAGGTTTGTTAATTATAATTTGTCAAATGCTCAAGACATTGATTAAAAAAGTATAGAGAATTTTTTTTTTATCTTTTTTAATTCTTTAACTAGTGTCCTAACAAGATCCTTATAAGTTAAAAATAGAGATTTGTTAATACTACATTAATAAATTATAATTTTAAATTTATTGAAAAATTTTAACATGTAATTTATTAGCTTAAATTAATCTCTCAGTGTTCTAGTTTAGGTCTTTTTAGGGTTAGGAGATCTAAGTCAAAAGCACTCAAGTATATATATAATATGTCTAAATTTAAGTCAATGTTGGATTATGTTCATCCTTTATGTGTATAGATTGAATCTTGATATTTCTGGGATCACAATTTAATTGTTATCTAAGATATTTGGACTATGCATCCAAGGTAGTTATAATGTACCTAAGATTCGTGGCCCTGCAATGGGGTCATGAAGTAAGAGGAAGTGGTTGGCTCATCTATGGTCGGTCCACAACCAAGTCAATAAACTTGGTCGACAAACAACCAATAGGTACACAACTCTTTAATCTCAAGTACATTAGCATGAAAAAATTTAAAGAAAAAATCATGAATTGATCGACAATCGATTGGTAGGTACAACAAGTATCATTTTTTTTACCATTTTAATTGAGTTTATGAATTATTTTACGGACAAGTATCTAAACTTGTATTTATCTAGGTCCTTGATTTTTTTTAAAAAAAATTCTGTAAATTGTATTTATTTTTAATTAAATTTCAATATGAATCTAATTGAAAAAGGATAAATAGTTATTTTTGTCTCTAAATGTGTAAAATGCTGACAAATTCACCCCGATACATGAAAATTCAAATTTTAGTTCCCGAAAGTAAAAAAAGTGTGACAAATCATTTCATCTGTTAACTTCTATTCTTTAGTGTTAATAAAAGAACCTACATGACACAAAAGAGATAAAAATGTTACAAAGATGATGGTCAACATGACTGCGGAATAGATTGGAACAAAATGTCAATAAGTTTTCATTGGATAAAAATGTTAATAAGTTTCCATTGGACTAATTTGTCAGACCCCAAATTTTGTTTCATTTAAGGGTAAAATTAATTTAATCTTCATTTTCTCCATTTTTTTATCATTGCAAGCATAATATTACAATAAAACACTTTAAAAAAGGGAAATAAACATAAGTTAGAACAAACATAATAATAAACATGATATTGATTAATAAGCATAATCTGTCTATTGTTTTGAAATTTCTAATATGACAGTTATCCAAAATATGAGACTCAGACAAAAATGCACAATCATTAACTTAATTCTTACAAAAAAATGAGACTCAACTTGATTTTGTTACTACTTGATGTTGTCACAGTAGAAATTTCAGAGCAGACTAATTATGTTTATTAATTAATATTATGCTTATTATTATGTTTGTTTCAACTTTTGCTTGTTTCTTTTTTTAAGTGTTTATTGTAATATTATGCTTACAATGATAAAAACGTCGGAGGAAAATGAAGATTAAATTATATTTTACCCTTAAATGAAATGAAATTTGGAGTTTGACAAATTAGTCTGACAGAAATTTACTCACAATTTGATCCAACATAAACTTACTAACATTTTGGTCAAATCTATTAAACAATCATGTTGGCAATCATTTTTGTGATATTTTTGTTCCTCTATGTTACGTGGATTTTTTCATTAACGATAACGAATAGATGGATTAGTCGCACTTATTTTTTTATTTTCAGGACTAAAATTGAATTTTCATCTTTTAGAGATGAATTTGTGAATACTTTACACATTCAAAAATAAAAATGACTATTTAATCAATTAAAAAATAAATACAATTTCAAGGATCCATGCTAAATTAAACACAATTCATATGAAAGGTCGAGATCACATCAAGTTTTTAGTGGTGACCAACTTTTCATATTTTCTTTAACTTTTTTCTTGCATCCATACTTAGATTACTTCCATGCTTCTTCGAGTGGACCTCCATTCTTTAAAAGGTTTTCAAATCTCTCCCAAGGCTCTCAAATATTCAAGCTCTCATCCCAAAAGGCTAAAGCAACTTACTAAAAACACATAATAGCTGTAACAAAGTTCTAGAAGGAAAAATCGAAGAAATGTGTACAAAAGTAAACTTAAACCACTAGAAAATGCATGCAAATGAGTAATGAAAAAAATGTAAAACGTTTTCTATTTAAGGAATGTAAAATATGTTATGAGATGTAATCTATATTTTTTTCACTTGTTATGCTATTATTTATTATATGCAATTTTTAATTTTTCACTTATGGTCACATTATATATATTTTGGTGGAATTTAATGCGAAATGGTTACATTACATATATTTTTGATAATTAGAAATAATAAATTGATAAGTTGAATAGAGAAAAAAAATCAAGAAGTATTTGTTTAAAAGTATACTTTATTTTTAAGAATCACATTCTCAAAAATATTATTACCATTATTGTGGAGAATATTTAAAAGTTTATTTGGTTAGATTTTAAAACTCTAAAGAATATTTTAAATTTTAAAATAATTATTAAAATAAAAATAAGAATTGAAATAGAAGTTCTAAGTGGATTAAAAATAACTTCTCTCGTATTCTTATTGGAATATTTTCATCCCCATGACGAAAATAAAAACAAAGTAAACAATATTGTTATTACTTTTATTGAGAGTGAACAATACAAAGTTATACTTTTAAAATTTTAAACAAACATAAAAATACTGTCTTCTCTAAGTTATAACTTATAATTCTAGGAATGAGTTTTTAATATGTTAAATTAGCACAGTCCAAAAGAGTAATTTGGTCTATTTTTCTCTTATACATTTGATTTGACTAATCCTAACTATGTCTCCTATTACTAGGAATACCTTGCAGTGTTTTCTTTTTTCTTCCATTGCAATGTGATAAAGTAGCTTTAGGAGGGAAAAGCAAGAAAGATAGATAGATAAATGTGAAAATATTGATTGGGAACGATGCTTATCCGGATCGGTGTCACGATAAAAGCTAAAACCAGAAAAGATCAGAAAGCAATCAATTCATCACATTATTAAATTACTAATGAGATGTGTGAGATAAGTGAGAAGATATTGTTCACTTTTTTTTTTATTCCTTTTATTATTATTTTTGAAAAAATAAACAATATTCTTCGTTATTGTTTCCTTTCATTTCATTCACTTCTGTAAGAATGAGAAGAAAGAATGTCAAATCGTGAGATAAGGTTGCTATTCGCTTATGCGATGAGTAAAGTCACTAAACCTATAATTTTGAGACCTGTTATGATAGTTTTGAAATAAAAAAAATTATAAATAAATTCTTAAAATTAAAAACGACTGTTATCTTAATCCTTTAAATTTGTTCACATGTAATTAGAATTTAATACTTATATATTCATCAACATTCAATCACACTGCTTGAAATACGTTATAAAATTATTTCAAAAATCAAAAAACTTATTTTATATAATAACTTGTAATTAAATAATTTTATAAAATTTTTTATATTATCAATATATATTATTTAAATTTTATAACTTATAATGATTGTAGTCTCTAGCGAAACTATTGACAAAGACTGATATGATTAACCAATTTCATTTCAAAAACTTAAATTTTTTTTGTTTAATTTCAGAAACTGGTATAACATCATTTTTCAATTTGAGGAACTGAAAACAGTAATTAATTCCATATGAAACCGATACAGAAAATGATGATCATGTATTTTTCTTTCTTCATCGGTGGCATATTATGATGTGTTTTTACTTCAAGTTTTCAGTAAGGGTTGTCGATAAGGATTTGTTGGGCAATGGGCATTACATGGATGCGATTGGGATCTCATATGGGGTGATGCTAGGTGCACCAGTCTTATTATTTGTGTATCTAGTAATTTTTTTAATTCCCTAAATACTTCTTATGTCTTCTTCCTTTTGAAGTTGGTTGTAGTGTTATTTTTTCTCTTACGCCTCCATTGTTTTTTTCTTCGCTTTCTCCCTCTGTTGTTGGTTCGTGTTGGTTTTTCATTGTTGAGAGAGTTGCCACATGGGTCAAGCTGAAAGTGTTACGGGTCGATGGTGATTGTTGCGGTGGTTGTTTTGTCGTCGTCGACATTTAAGGTACGCCATTTTGTTGGATGTGCATGAGTTGATCCATATGTGTAAGTTATAAATACGGATCAAGTTAATTCGTAAGATCTATACAGATCAAGTTGATCCATAAGTTAAAATTACACATACGGATCAAGTTGTTCTGTATGACTCATATGGATTAATTATGACTCATACGGATCAAGTTGATTCATATAAGTTATATGGATCAACTTGACTTAAAGAAATTTTTGTCCATTCACTTAAAATGCTGGGTGCACCAGCAATAATGCTGGGTGCACCTAGCATCACCCTCTCATAATATTTATAGGTAAACTTTTTCATTAGGCTGGACCAGACGAACCCAAGAAATGAGATGTTTGGTTGGGCAATTACTTAGCACACTCCATTTTTGCTTGGTTCACCCAGAAATATATAAAGTCTTCATTCTACCCTTTTCATCTCACTTAATCTCTTTTCCTATTTGGCATAAGCGGCCCTTATGCCAAACATTTTGTCCTTGACGTAGAACTCAACCTACAATGCCAAGTGCGTGAAGGGATCTTGAATTGGTGTCTATTACGGATAAATTCATAATATATTTGTATTAATATAATATATTATGAAGGGAGCAAATGGCAGAGATTTGGGGTGGAGTGGTTGCGGAAGGGTCGCGCACGTGGCGGAGGGCATGGATCTCAAGCGGAGTGGTCATCGAAGGTTCCAAGGTGAGATGCGTTAGGGTAGATCTGAGGAAGAAGTTGTGAGGCGAAATGTGTTTGTGTGCGCGGATCTGGGGCAGAGGAGGCGGCGACGCGACAAGGAGGAAATGGGTGGTGAGTGGTGGTGGTCGACGGTCCACCGATGGAGGCGGTGGGAGAGAGAGGAAGAAGAAGGGTAAATCCAAAATATTAGAAAATTATGAGATGATAATAAATAAAAAGGGAATAATTATTTGGTTAGAAATTAATTTTAAACACTAATTTTACCAAGAAAAAATAGTTATGATCATGTTGATTTAATTTGATTTGTTATGTAATTAAAGAAATTTTAATTTTGATTGGAAGAAAAATCTTTAGAGGAAAAGTTTATTCCTATGAATTCAGTGGAAAATTTCCTACCTGTTTTTATACATTTGAATTGAAATATAATAATAAAAAATATAATTTCACCACTTTTAACTTTCAAAATTATTATTTTCATAATTTCTAAATTAAAATCAATCTGTATATTAATTAACTTACACATGTCTTTTGAAAAAAAAAAAACTTATAGGATGATTTTATTAAATGTTGTATGATTATTTTAATCTACTATTTGATTTTATAAAACCAAGTTCTTAAAAAAATTAATCAAATTTTAGGAATTAAAGTTAATGTAAATTCATATATAGTAGATAAATATACAATATATATATATATATATATATATATATATATATATATATTTAATTTATTGAATTACTTAATCTATAACTATTATAATAAAAATTATTCCGTTTTTTATGTATATATTTACTATTTTCAATTTATCTTTAATTATTTTTTTTCATTACTACCTATCTGAAAAAAAAAGCAAAAAAAAAGTAAAAAAGATGACTCTCAAAATGTGAACAACATACCCAACTGTTTATTACACGAACCACAATTGTTTTGTAAACAATGAGACACGAATGTCTCATTTGTCCCTAGTTTTAATAAAAATAAATAAATGACGGTGATTTATTTTATTAATATGGATTGAGATGATTTAATGTGTAAATTTGAATAACTAATATTAGAAGATTCAATTTCATTAGTTTTTGTAATTTTGGTTAAACGATTTTATTATTTAAGCAACGGACAGTTGAGTACTTTTGCAATTACTTTTTTTTTTCAATTTCTATCAGTTATTTTATCACATATGATGCTAAATTTGTTTGAATCATAAAATACCCACCTGAACTAAGTAATAACGAAAATAACTAAACAAAACTAGTAGAGTGAGATAACATTATAAGAAAACATACATGATATGATATTGTAATTAAACGAAAATGCATTAAACTAAATCAAAACCTTAACATGAAAACACAACAATTGTCTCAAATAATGTGATTAGTTATACCAGAAAATTTAATAAAATAAGTGAAATCATTTATATTTTCGAATAATTCTGACAAAGTTTTTTAGCATTATAATTCCACCTAGATGGAACATCTCGTGCTTTTAATTTATTTTTCTTAACAAAATCATTCTAAACCAATATATACTACCTCTGTTTTTATTTATAAATTCGTAATAACTCATTAGTCCTCCTTTGACTGTTGTTAAACTTGCACTCATACTCCTGTCTTACTTCATGTTGAAATCAAAGTCATTTATATGAAATCTGAAATTCAATATATTTACGTCCCATATTTGATTTTATTATATAGTTTCTGTGTTGTTAATAGTAATTACATAAAATATTGAATTTCGAAATTAAGAATGCATTAAATCAATTTTTCTTTCCTTTAAAAAATATTTTTTTCTCATCAACAGTAACTATATAATTGTTTAGTTATCAAAAATTAAATTATATTAAATTATTAATTACAAATAATGATTTTAATTAGGGTTAAGGATTACAATATTTTGAAATCTAATCATATTTAATATATTTGTGCCTTCACGTTTTTATTTTTTCATTAGATCAAATGCATTAAATTATCTGTGGTGGTTTTTCTAATAATTATTGCGTTTGGAATTTCCCTTTCAAATTTGTCTAATTTAATATATATATATATATATATATATATATATATATATATATACGTTTTATTTGTATACATTTGTGTCGAGTAATTTTTTTTATGAAAAATAGTCATGATAAACAAAAAATTACTCATTTTGTATATATTTGTGTATAGTAATTTCTCCATTTATGTTTTTATGTGCATCACTCATTATGAAATTTGTTTCCGCATTAACATTGTATTAATAACTAATAGTAATTTTTGCATCTCTAACACGTAATTTTTTTAATTTTAAATTTTTTAAATCTATACTTAAAAAAAGTAGATTCAAATAGTTAATAGTAATAGATAATTATTTTATTTTCTTTCCTTTTAAAAAAAGGTAATAATTTTTTTATTAATAGGTATTTAATTGGTAATAACTTTAATTTGTCTTGATAAATAAAAACTAATTTAAAATAGTAGCTTTGAGACAACTTCTATTTAAAATAAAAATCCTACAGATTCCAAGGTATAGCTTAAAGCCTTTTTTAGGATGTCAATGGGAATGTATTAAAAATATTAAATCAACCTTTAATATTTAAAATATAAAATAACAATTAATATAAGAGCAGGGTGAGAATCTCACGAGATATGGGTGTGATTTCTTCCGTCATGTCCACCAGAGAATATTTATCTTTGTCCCAGTAAGAAAAAAAATTCTCGTCTATGAGACCCATAAAGATAATACTCATGAGATTTCCTTTTGTAGGTCCAAATTGACACCCTTAACCTTTTTATAGAATAGAAAATTCTGAATTAAATTAAAAAAAAAGTGAAGCATTAATGTCATTTAATGTAATTCATTAATTTAGCTAATTTACAAAAATATTTACTCATTTAGCCATAAAAAAGTGCGGAAAAATAATTGCTCTTTTAGATTTAAAATGAGCGAGAAAGTTGAAATTTATAAAATTACACTCACTTCTACTTTTACATATATAAAGATATAAAGATAAAGATATACTAAATAGCACCCCTGCATCACATCGGGTAAATTTGGAGGAAAATTTAGTTTTGGATCATATAAAAATTATATTAATAATTATATTAATTTATTTTAATACTAAAAATATATAAATTCAGTTAAAATTTCTAAAATATAAAACTTATTTATTAATAAGAAATAATTGTAGATAATTGACTGTGATTAGTTTTTAAGACAACTATAAAATTAATTTTGATAATATTATTATCCTTATGTCAAAGAAGTTTGTATAAATAAATAAATTACATAACAAAACCTAAATGAAAAAATAACAAAATATTTTTTTTATAAAAAATAAATCATAAATTATTCTATTATAATCTCTTTTATGAAAATTATTAATTTAATAACACATACTTAAATAATTAAAAATTATTGAAAACAATATTAAGTGAATAAATGAAAGAAATGTAAATTTAATACATCTAATTAAACAATTAAAAATTAGTATAATATTATACTTACGTTAATTTGTGTTAAATTTGATTAGATATCACATTCATTATCTAATAAAACAATTTTTAAGAAAAACATTTTAAACAATGAAAGTTAATGACTATGAATTTGATTATTTAATTTAAAATATTATCAATTTCAATAAAAACATTTATAACATCTTTTAAAAGTTTATAACAATTTTCAAATAATTAAAAATTACTAACCTACGTTCAACTTTTCTTAGTTTAAAAAACAAATTTATAATATTTCTAAAAGTTTAATATTTTAAGAAAGTATTCATATTTTTCCTTTTGCATTTATAATAACTTTTCCATAATTGAAATTATTAATTTGAATATAATTATTTAATCCTAACTATTTTCAATTTCAAGAAACATGTCATAACATTTTATAAAAGTTTGAATTCCGAAAAAAAAAAGAAGTAATTCTGTTGTCCTATCTCGAGGTTATTGTATATTAGAATATTACATACTAGGCTTATATAGATATATTGTCAAGGGAGTTCTATACCTGAAGGTATTTTTTTTTTTAAGTAGACGATTTATATTAAATATTAGGATTTAATATAACTATTTAGGGAGTTCTATACGTGTGTAGGTATTTATAATACAACTGATGGTTGTCTTGAAAAAAAAACATATAGGCAAAGGCTAATTATAATTAATTTGTTAAGTATATTGGTTAAGAAATTTAAAATATAAATAATTTTATTGGGAGATGGAAAATTGTATTATTCATTATCTTTTTTATATTTTCTTATAATTTACATAAATATATAATGTTTTAGAGAAAAAAATTTATTCTAAAATATGTCATTTTAAAAAACCAATGCTACATCGAGTACTTTTTTTCAAAGGATATTCTTAATAAATACTTAGTGGGAGTATTGCATAAAAAATAAATAAATCATTAATTAGAGAGATAAAAAACATATTAAGAAGTTACCTAACATTTTCTTTAAAATTTAACAAATTAATTACCTTCCTTAATATTTATGTAAAAATCTCAAACATCATATATTCTAGAATGGAGATAATACATATTTTTTTTCTTTTTTAGTTCCTTAATCAATACCGTAATATCCAAACTTTTATACAATTGATAGTTTAACTTAACTAAACACACTCCCTTTATGTGTTAATTAATATTCTCCTTTAGAATTATTCTTGAAAATTAAAAAAACATGCATCTCGAAAATGAATCTTCATGGAAACGATGCTCATTTAATGTTGCGTTGAAGGTCTCATGTTTTTCCTTCTAACGTGGTGAGATGTCTGTTTCTTCAGCCATATTTTATTGTCTTCAAAATTTGTGATTTCAGAGAAACCAAACGACAGGTTTCTCAGCTTCAGCTTCCATGGTCTCACCTTCCGAGGGGTTGAAGTTCTAAATTTAGACCCTATCTGTTACTAGTTCTAAATTATTAACTACTCGATATGCTTTGAATGGAGGCGTTGATCAAAATGAGTCCTTCAAATTGAATCTTCTTTAATAAGTTTTTTTTTTAACAATTTTTTTTACAAAGATTATTTCTATTTTTATATGAATTTAATCATTTTTTATTTATAATAAAGTGTATAAAATATTTAGGAATTAAATAAAGATAAGGACATAATTGTAAAGATAGTAATTAATATTAACTTGAATTTCTAAGTGAACAAATAAACAGAAATGGGTTCTTGCTAGGTGCCAACTAACGACACTAATTAAAAAATCAATAATATATTTTTTTGAATTAAAAATCACATTCAGATATATTAAAGATCTAAATCTATTAAAAACTACTTTTATTAACAATTCATCCATCTGTTTGATCCGTAGGCAAGTAAATTCAGACGCTCATCACCTTATTAGGACGTTTTGATTTTATGTTAGTCTCCAAAGGTTTGTTGATACTCCTCTATTAATGATTTGTTTTATAAATGATATGGACTTTTGCAGTAAAAAAACAGATTTGGTTCTTTACGTTAAAGAAAAACACAAATTTTATCATACAAAACCATAATTTATTGCAGAATTTACACGTTGTTGTATTTATTAGAAATTGTATTTTCCTTTTTATAATATGACCATTTTATTTTACTACATTCAATAATATTTCGAGAGAAACTAAACCTAATTTTAATTATTTTCCATTTCATTTTATTAGATAATAAAAATTCTCTCTCTCTCTCTATATATTATTCTAACATCAATATGTGAGAAAAATGTTTATCAATATATGTTTTATCTTTCAATCAAACTCTCACATCATGGAATGCAAAAATTATAAACCTTTTTATTTTCCTTAAAATTTAAGTTTGAATTTAACTCAAATTCAAAAATTAATTTAAGAATCAAGATGATAATAAGTAATTTGATAGGTCCCAACAACAATGACTAGGACACTTTAATATTATTTTAAAATTTGAATTTGAACATATAATTCATTTTCAATAGTTATGGTAATTTAAAAATATAAGAGTTGTTTTCATTTATATATTTTATTCATATTATAAAAAAATGATCATTCATTTTTTTTTTGTTTTGGTTTACTTTAATAATAGTGTTGAAAATAATCTAAGTCCCACATCGACTAACAATACAATCATATTAGACTTTATAAGTGATGGATAATCCTCATCCCTTAATCTAATTTTTAGGATTAAGTTAGACCTAAATTCACATTCTAAGAAATAGGAATTACAATTTCTTCCTCCAAGTTAGTCCTTCTCCTTTCATATATATATATATATATATATATATATATATATATATATATATATATATATTATAAATATGTTATTTGGGTTGTATTAATTTGTCCTTGTTAAGGCTTTTACTCAAAGCAATTGAATGAAATAACAAGGATGAATGAATATATAACTCAAGTAATTTAGAAAGTACCAATTTTTTATAATATTAACTAATTCTGTATCCACTTACGAAACAAATTTAGAATGTTGAAAATAACAATTATACTAGTAGTTTTATTTTTGCTGATAGTAAGTGTTATTAATTATTATTCAATTGTCATGATTTTTAAACTTTTTTTTGGTAAATAGTAGTACATCCTAACATTAGTACTTTAATCAGCATGTAAAATTTAATATCATTTCATTCACTTGTTCCAATCAATTCAAAGGTAGTGTTACACATTTATTTTGAAAACAAAGCCTTGCACATTTTGAAAACAAAGACGTATAGGAGACCGACATGCCATGAAAGAAGAGCTGTTTTATATGAAAAGGAAGCTTTGAATCATGTGAGGCAATTAATGCAAGGAAAGCTTAGGGTTTCTACCACACTAGCCACAACTCGTACGAGTTTCAATAGTAATCTCCATCGAAATGAGCTTCATTTATAATAATCCCTACAACTTAATTGAATGTCAGGAATCTCATTAATAGCTTGGTGGTGGGTTTTGTGTTTTCTTTGCTTTTCAACAAACATTATTACTATAGTATATGCCATGGCATTCACATTTCTGCCATTTGAGTTAGGTCATAAAGTATTAATCATGTTTGGTTTCTTAGAATTGATTAATATTCAAACAAACTGACCTATAGTTATATAATACAATATGTCACAGATACACGGCAAGCAATGAGCTGGGCAGGTATCTTCGTGATGAAATTACATATATTATTAGTGCATACCAATCTGTCTATCTTATGGCTCTTGTAGAAAAGATATTTAACTAAATAAAGTAAATACTAGTACTAAATAAATTCAATAGCAGCTTTGAGCAAGAGTTATTCACCAATTGATACACATAAAAATAGCTGGGAAGGTTATATGAGAACGAAATTGTATGTATGATGCTTAAGTAAAGAATAAAATAATGAAAATGGAGTGGCTACAGTTTGCATTCTATCATTTGCAAAGGAGAAAAAAAATAATCTCTATTTGGAATGAAAAAATATGCCATGCATGTCAGTGGTTCAAAAAAAAAAAAATACAGGATTATAATGAAGCTTACAATGAGACCGCAGATGCTGCTTAGCTAGCTTCTCCATTCAATGGAGATTAATTAACTATATCCGACACATCAATTTGTGACCGATAGATATTTAATTTCTAATAGTATTAGTTTGTAAAGATAACGGCTCACGAGACGAATCTCTTCCATTCAACATGTGATCAGAAAAAAATCTGCTATATCATATGGTTGTTGATATATCTTCCTTTGTTTGAGTTTTCTTGATATGGAGGATCTAACATCAGCTTATTCAAAGTTGCCCATTTGACCAGAGAAGATGAGTAAACGTTCTACTCATTGATCGGTCTAAACATATATCTTCACTATATGGTAAGCTGATTTGGGTCCCATACAAGACGAAAACAAAATGAACACCATACGATGATATATGCCTTTATATAGTAGATATATATATGCATGTGCACTAGTTTTGAGGAAAGGAACAACCTTATTTTTTTTAAAAAAAAGATATTAGAAAAAAATATCTAAATCTAACCAAATAAAAACATTGTCTTTTAGTTCACGAAGATCCAGCTCTCATTAATTTAGTACATGAAGTTTATTCACCCATAAAGAAATGATAAGTAGAACACATTTTAAGATAATAATAATTATCCTACATAATAATTATTTATAATTGAATAATAGTATAATTTTTTTACAGTCTTTGTGCCTGAACTATTTTTTCATTAAGCATATATGTATATGTACACACACAGTCGTGTTTACCTCTTCTATGTAACTGAAATAAAGATGTACATTTCTTTATAACTAAGAGATGATATGCTGATCAGCTAGCTGATCATGAGCTAATCAATGAATTCAGTCAAACTATAATCTTAGGAGAGATTGATATATAAGGAAATGCTGATCAGTATGAGACGGTTTTTTTTTTTTTTTTGTCAAATTTTATTTTACAATTTTTTCAATACTATTTATTTTAAGAAAAAGATATTGATCAGTGTTGCTATGTGTGCATTTGGTGTCCTACCAGGGAATTGATAACGTACGTTGGGGCGTTCACGTGAATGCTTTTATATGTCATTGTCATTGTCATACTCAGAGTCTAACAAATATTCATGTGTTGAAGCTTCACATATCTTAGTAACGACCGGGTGCTTTCAACCGGTCCTGTGCTCTTGACTCAGCACAACTAAACAATGTAGGTCACATCCTTATTCAAATACGTGGGAGCCATATTGCCAACTTGGCTGTCACAATCCACAACTTTTATTTGGCAGCTTCTCAATGATAATTCTTGTTTTTATTTCCTCTATCCCCCTTGGAACCCAAATCAGCTTACCATATAGTGACATTTTTGTTTTCCTCTCCTACAACTATATATATTGCCAACTTGGCTGTCACAATATCCACAGCTTAATTACCATTGATGTATGAGAAAAATGTTATGCACCACTATGCACATACAATGTCATTAAATAACAATTTATTATGTATAATCATTTTATTAACTTTTATATTAATTATTTTAATAAATATTTACAAGTATATATTTTATATTGTGAATGTATAATTATTAAACTCTTGATATATGTGTTATTAAGTGAGAAAAGTATAGTACTTATGTTGGATGATTATTGTGGATTTTGACAAATTTGGTCTTAAATGTTATAGCTAAAAGTAATTGTGTTGGGTAATTATGGTGAAGTTTATCAACAATAAGATAATGAACATAATATACAGTGTAATACTAATCATAGCTTTCCTTCTCCGTGATATATCTAAAACTCTTTTAATAGTTCATCATCTGCTCAGTCATCTATATAGTTATTCATAACCATGTTATACATATCCCCACAAGTGCATAAAAGTGGAGAGCTTAATTTGTTAAATGGATTAAAATAATATCAACAATGCAAACATCTTACATCTGAATAGGTAAGCAGTGACGGCTAAGACACAATTTGTGAATTAATTTTTCAAAGTGAATAAATAAGAATATATATTTCTAAAATAAATTTACTTTTAAAGGAATATTTTTAGGCAAAATAAGATAATGACAATTCTCAAGCCACTTACTCTCTCAGCTATGGCCTAATAACAACATGGAGACTTGAACCTATTGGACCCCGTCAATTTCAGCATAAGTCAATATGTGATACAGCTTTTCTCCCGTGAAGCAGAAAAATTTTCTTACTTTGACTCTCAATGAAGCAACACAGAAGCATAAAAGTTTGTGTAATAATGTCCTGATTTATTTTATCATGAATATATTATTTTTCTTTATAGTGCCAATATTTATTTATTACTTACTAAATATATAGTTTTCTATGGTGCCTCTCTATTTAAATAGAATATTTTTGTATTGGCGTGTGCTTTGTTGCGTTTTGTTTTACATGATTATATTTTTGCTGAAGTATAAAATGTTTAAAACATTTACTTTTATCAGCCTATGGAACCTTTACGCTCACTTGTCCGAATTTCAAGTGACTGATATAGATCCACCAAGTTACAATTAACCACAAGGCCTAGAGATCCTAATTCCTAAACAGAGCTATGACCAGGTGATTGTATAATAAGCCAAAGTAATTTTTTTATTTCAATTTCAATTCTAGACGTGACAATTAAATAGAGCAGTGCATACAAAAAAAATGGAAGAAAAAGAGAGATAAATAACTTAATCTCTTAATTTATCTATATATTAATAAAATATTTTTATAGTTGAATGTAATTGATACTTTAGGTTCCTTTTATTTGCAGAGAAAGAGAAAAAAAACAGTTAAATGAAGTAAAATGATATAATTCTCGTTTTTACACTTCACTTTAATTTAAATTTTTATCTCAATTTATTTTTATTCCATTTCATTCTATTCTATGGAAGGGACCCTTAATGACAATACTGTAGCGTAATTAGTTAGCAGGTGGCTACTCTCAGCGGCTGCATTCCATTATAAATACATCAAATCTTTCAATCTTAGTCTTATTATGTGCAACTCTTTGATTTGTGTTCTATTAACTTCCTCTGTTTTCAGCTTACTCCTTTTCTCCTTTTAGTCCTAAACACAATCGTTTTTCTTTCTTTTTCAGTTTCCTTTGTTTCCAAAAAAGAAAAAAAATGGGTGGAAATTCCCCTTGTGCCTCATGCAAATTGCTGAGACGCCGGTGCACAAAAGACTGCACCTTCGCTCCTTATTTTCCTTCTGATGACCCGCAGAAGTTTGCCATAGTTCACAAGGTTTTTGGTGCTAGCAATGTTAGCAAAATGTTGCAGGTACTTTTTCCTTACTGTTTCTATTTGCCTTCTTTTGATGATAATAATAAAAAAAACCCTTTGTGGTTAGTTAGTTATTTTATCAATTTCAGAAGCAAAGAAATTAGGAGGTGGGAGATTCAGGTAAGTCTTTCAGATAGTGTTTGCTAATGAGCCTGTTTAAATAAATTTATTCAGAAGTACTTTTAGGAAAAAAAGAAAAAAGAAAATGAATTTTTCCATTAGCTAAAATTAGCTTATGCTGTTATACACAAGTTAAAAATCATTTTTTATTCTACAAATTAGATTATGCATAAGCTTCTTAGGGCCTTTGTTCTTTTGGAGTTGTAAGTAGTGTTCTTTTTAGTGGATCGAGGGCTCTAAATGGTTGTTTCTTATGCAATGATTCATTCAGGAACTTCCAGTTCACCAGAGAGCAGATGCAGTGAGTAGTCTAGTGTATGAGGCAAATGCAAGAGTGAGGGATCCTGTGTATGGTTGTGTTGGAGCCATATCCTACTTGCAAAATCAAGTTTCTGAGCTCCAAATGCAGCTTGCAGTTGCTCAAGCAGAGATACTCTGCATCCAGATGGAACATGAGCCAGTGATGCCAGCCTCACAAATTGATCTAGACCACAAGTCTTATTTTCTCCAAAATGACCTCTCTCAGTTTCTTGCTTTTGACTCTTCTAGCAATGTAATGCAGCAATTTTGCCCATGACATGGTTTCTTGAATGAAATTTGCTCACATGCTTTGGGTTTGGTCTATTCATGTTTTGTCTTTTCTCAATCTCTGAGACATTTTATATCATACATCTATAAATTTTTTCTATCTAGGATTCTAGGTTGTGAGGAGATAGGGAAGGGATTTCTAAGGTTGACCCTAGCACTTGATTAAGTAAACAAGTAATTAAGGTACTTGTATGTTAAAGCAGCCGGTGAGGACAAATATTTATGGCCTTAATTAATGTTTATACAATAATATTTAAATTTTACAATTTACAAGAAAATATCAATAATAATTAATTATATATTATATGAGGAAGATTAGTGAAGACATGATGCAAAACTATTTAATAATTTCTTAATGTGGACAAATTTAGTAATGGTTTTAGTAAGTGACAAACATTCTCATAACTATATAAAAAGGCTATCTCACCATCAGGAAAGAAAATTTACATGTCTAATGAACATCAAAATATTTTGTTTTTCTCAACTAAAACTATTCTCGTTTCTTTAGCTAGAATTTTTTTATGTTGTGATGGCAATAAAGTTAGAACTTTAAACCTTATATAAGTTATTCAAACTTTTTATTATTAAACCAGTCTTAAGCATAACAAAAAACTAAATGATAAATATGAACAATTTTTACTTGTGCGTCTATTAACCATAAATGTCAGTTTGGATTTTAAATTTTCACTAAAAAAGAGTTTGGATGTTAAATATTTTGTATGCTTGGGCCTTAGGGCCCGATACTTGTGAAAAAGAGAACATAGGATGTGGTTTGATTACTATAAAAAGTAAGAATAAAGAATGGATCAATAAGTAACAGATTGTAATTCATCTTTTTGTGCTTAAATATTGAACGGAAAACACGTGGATATTACTAGCTTCCTTAAAGTAAAATGGTAGTTGAGGTACTTTTGATTTTAAATAACAAAGTGCCTAGCTGATGTCATTCGGGCACTATCAATTAATTTAATTTTTTTTAAGGATGTTAGATGACATCCGTTAACATGAAAGAAACTAAGTGCATCTTTGGAATGACATTATGTGATCATGTTTGACGCGATAATCACTTCAAATTCATTTAAATGACATAGAAGCTAAAATAAAATGCATCTAAAAGATGTGAATACGTGAGACGTGACATCAAAGCAAACAGGACATAGATTAATTGATAATTTACAAATTTAGGAATTATTTTTACATTTTTTTTAACTTCATGGATCAATTTGATTGATCATTAGAATTTTTAAGATTAAATTGATTGATAATTTATTTTTTAACGGTTAATCTGTCATTTTGTTAATTAATTTCATAAACCTTAACAGATAATTTCAAAAGACTAATTAAATTAGTTATTCACTCATCAATTGCTACTTCTTTTTCTCTCTTTAATCATTTGATTTTATTTTCCTCTCAAGATATAACATTCCCTAATATATTAACTAAAACTCGTTATAAATTACGTGTATAAAGATGCGAACGGCATGAATAGAGAAAATGTACGATATACAATGCCTTTACATTGTTAATTAGAAGTTAGATATCATTTAGCTCTCACCTTTCTCTTAACTTTGCCGTACCATTTAGGTAAACTTGTGACCACAATGAACACCAGAAATCACAGGGACAGTGGAAGCTGACGCGAACTTTGTATTTCAAAAGAGAGGAAAAGAGAAAATCGAACTACCCCTAAACGTCTAAATTAACCATTACTTGATTAAAAAGCGCATGCTTGGTTCAATGATTGAGCTAGTGATTAAAACAAATGATAACACATTTTTAAGCGCCACTAGTTTTAAATTAAATCTGTTGGTTTTGGACCCTTAAGCATCTTAACGAAGATTCAATTATTTGTGATGTATGTGAAAAAAACTCATGCATGCATGGATGAAAGAGCTTAGTTTCCACACTAAAAAGTTAATTTATTTTAAAAAAATAATTATACTGTTATTTAGTTATTTGTTTTTAAAAAACATATTTAGAGTAATTTTTAATTAATTAACAATATAAAAAATTTACACTTACAGCGTATGAATATTTTTTTTTTAAAAAAATTACATGAAGCCTCACAATGCAATGAAAGAAATTGCAACTGTCATTCTTGTTTCTTTGAACTTTTAAAATGAAAATTTTATTATTCATGGAATTAGTTGGACAAAATTGTAGGGAGTTAAAAGATGCTGAATTATATTTGACAGCAGTTGAATAGAACAACATCAATAGTAATTTAGAATACAGTAAATGACAAATATTCGTCAATATGAAATTCTGCCTCTTTGTGGAGACAACAAAGTGATAGTGGGAACCACATTTATATTTTGAGGGCTCGAGGACAATACTTCCAAAATAAGTTTTGTTTTGGAATTCAGATGCCACTAACCCACCCTCCCCAGTTCCCTTCTCTTTGACTTTGTTTTTTATTCTTTCACTTAGGTCAAAGTAAGATTTTGTGGCACTTTTCTTCAACACCAAACAAATTAATATTATGCTAAAAAAGGCTACACTATATTGAACTTGAAGCTATCCATATACTCCATATCATTTTTTTTTGCGCGCCGCCATAATGTATACAAACAAAACCGTTTTGGTGCAAATTCAAATGTTTAAAATTGTGCAGCTTGGAGCGTTGAACCTCATAGTTACTAGTATTTTCTAGTTTTTGGAAAACCATTGTTAATTTAGTTCCCTAATTCTAGACGCGTGGAATGTTAGGTTACACAAAGCTGAAAATTGTAGGATAATAGTGTTTCGAGTCTTGATAACGCTTGGTATGCCATGTTATGTTACACAAAGTTGAAAATTGTAAGATAATAGTGTTTTGAGTGTTGCTAACACGTGCTTAGTTACTGATGAATGAATTAATAACAATTTTTTTAATAACGTGCATGTAATTGCCTAGTGTTTTATAACTAATAAATGCACACACTTTCAAATTAAATCTACAATAAATAAATAAATAAATAAAGAAATGAAGAAATAAACAAACAGATAAATAGATAAACACTTGTCCTCACAGTTTCATTCGACTTGAATGATCTAAAGAGACTTACGTACGTTGTTATTTGTATAGAAATCATGAACTTGGAAAGCAGCAAATTATGCTTAGTTTTACTTGCTGCTTAGGAATCGCATCCAATGCGAAATCCAAATATAAATATAAGATAGATACTTCATAAATGACAATTTATGATCCTTTATCTCCAATTGATAACGTGGAGACTTTGCTAAATTCTGATTTGTTCCATCAAAACCGCAGACCTGTATAATGAATTTGAGACTAGAAGTGCTAGCAGGAACTTTGAGCTCAGAAACATAGAAACAGTTTACATGTGCTACTCCAAGATACTCCTGCACAGGTTCCAATGTTGTGCTTGGGTTACCATATGCTAACTTTGGTGGTTTCTCCACATACACATTGTGGTGTGAAAATGCAAGATTCTGTCCATTTTTCAGTTTCCAAGAAATTTTAACACTTAGGATCCTTGAATCTTGAGGACCAGATTTCCAATTGATGCATTCACCATTAACTAGCCAGGAAGTAGAAACTGGAAAATCTGGCTTATAGTTAGAAGTCTTGACAGTGATGTGACCAAGAACAGCAAAATAATCAGTTGAGGAAGGCACAGCATGATCAGGACCAAATGGTCTGGATTTCATGGAAGGAGCATTTGGCCTATAGCACAAAGCATGGATTCCAGTGAGAATGTAACCATTCATTTCAATTGTACCTTCATGTATAACCCATCCAGGGGCATTTCCCTTGTGCTCACTTGTTAGGACTACTTTGCTAAATTCGCTTGACAGATGATCCATTCCATGGGAAGTGAGTAGTACAGGCGTTGTTTTGTTGATGGTAGAAGTGAAGTCAAGTACAAGTCCCAATGAAGAATTGCTATCAGATTTCACCTGCATTTGTCACAGACTTCAGGTGTCAAATAGACTAAGAAAAGCGGGTACTGATAGGAATCTCAAATTGTATATGATGATTTTGGTGAACTAGTCAGTATGTGCACTATACCATTGGTTAAGGAAAGATACATACTTCACTTCCCTTCCCTCAAATAAGTATCTAGATTTAGCTCCCTAGGAAGATAAACTATTTTTTAGTTAACTTTTATTTACACTGCTGTATTGACAGCTATTTCAGGTTAGACGAGTCTGATGGCCAGAGATGTAAAGGCATAAAATCATTGGTGCATTTGCTTTGCGAGAGTTGGTTCATGACAAAGTATTAGAGTCTCTATGACCAGAAGGTCTAAACTTCAACCTTTGCCACTATAATTTCTAATAAAAATTTGAATTTCAATGCAAAGCAAGTAAGCTTGTACATTTTTCCTAGTTCAAGCCCAAAGGGTCTTACACGAAGTGGTGTGTTGGGGATAAATTATTAGATAATCTTGGATCACATGGTCTCTATTAATCTCCCTATGATATGTTATCAAGTGTTATTAATTTTTCCTTGTAAATTGAAAATTTTGAATACACGTCATATAAAGATTAGTTGGGACCATAAACAGTGGTGACCCTGGACCACTTTATAATTTCTCGGTCTTGAAATATACAAGTAGAAAACAATTCATGTGCCTTTAGCTAACAATTTAAGATTTTGAAAAACATGAGCATGTAACCTCCCTATCATGCTTCAAACCTGAGGATAGAGATATGTACAATCCAGCAATTTTAATAGAGGTGATAGCTTACAGAATAAATGAAGTGGATAGGCAACTTGGCTAAAATGGACTGTCCTTGAAAGATTCTTCTCTTTAAGTAAGTACCCTCTCCAAGAGATCCTTTGAATGTAATATTTCCCCCTCCACTATATGATGCTTCCTTCAAGCTACATTTTATAAGCAAGACAACATATACTTGAGAACTTATCTGAACTAGTTCTGAAATGTAGTAATTTAATACCTTGATTTAAAATAGAACAGAAAAGAAAGGAGGCATACAAAATCATGGAAGGTTGCAATACTACAAAAACTAAAAGTACATAATAATATGAGAAGTGTTTGCACACTATCAGGTCAGCCGTCAAACTCTATAAATAAGTTCCAGAAGCACATAATCGTAGCAATATGTGATACTTAATCATATTTCCAGTCTCTTGGTACCAAAATAGGTCCTCAAAATTCAATAAGGAAAGAAGGAGCCTATAATCTACACTGAATTTTCTGTGGTGAATTTTTGTATCGGAGTTAATTTTGCCAGCTATACTTCAAATAATACTATGAAATATGCAATATACACACTCTGTTGGAATTTCCAGTTAAAGAAAATTATAAAGCATTGTATGCTTTATCGCTTACTCTACAATAAGTTGAATAGAATTTGCAGTAGAATCGGCAAACTCAAGGAGTGGCTGCACACAAAAAATGAACCCAATGAAGGCATCATGATAAACAAACATGGCTATGATATATTGAATGTGATTACAGGAAAACAAGTTTGTCATTTAACATCCATTTAACAAGTAACATCACACTTAAAAAAAAAAAAGTAACATCGACAGTGAACTTGAAGATTTGGAATAAATATTGGAGTGTTCTCAAATGATCACAATATTTTGCTTGTTATTCCAGATTAGCTTTATTAAATGGTGTTACTTGAAAACCAATCCTTAATCTCACAAATGACAAATAATCAAAAAATGGTGTGCATATGAATTTTTGCTATTCCCCGCGTTAGAAGTCCCACATTGGGAGAATTTCTTTCTTAAAAGCTTATAAAACCAAGTTTAGGAAAAATTTAAGAAGCCTTGCATTGGGCAAGCTTCTTTATTTAGTTATCCTTGTAAAAAAAAAAAAAAACTTATTTGATGTGAGACTTCTTTCTTTAGTTATCCTTGGAAAAAAAGCTTATTTGATGCGTGACTTTTGACAAAGCTTCCCTTAAAGGTTTAATGTGGCTTGGTGACCTTGTAAACTTAGGTGGTTCTTTTAAAATCATCCCAAATTTATTCATCTTTCTCTTGTATTCTTTTTTGTTAGAGAAGAAATGTAAAGAGTAAAACAATTTTCTCTATGTATAAGGTTTTTTAGTGTTTGTATCCTCCAGTTTTAAGAGTTTTGTTGTTCTCTGCCTGAATTTAGAAAGAGGTCTTGTAATCTTTTTCATGTAGTGAAAATTGTGTGCAAGTTCCTCTTGTACAATGGCCACTGAGGTTACAAAATATCAACATTATAAATAATTGAGCCAACACCAAGAAAAAATCTTTATCAGGTGCATACCTGAATGCTTTGAGAAGAAATATTGCACCAAGTAGCATCTGATACTTGGTCTCCATCAACTGAGATATGATAACCGTGTCCCTGAAAGTAACAAAGAACAGGACTTTTGAATAATACGAATACACAAGTATCTGATCTAAAAATCTATTGCTTCTCCATGATCTGATAACCAAAATAGTATCATCCAACAATAAAAAGGACGTGCAACACTTCACACACATTGTATTTAGTGAACTATGTGTAAAGCATGTCTTGAAAAGGGGTCTTAGGCTAGATTTCTAGTCACAGAAAATCGAGGGATTGATAGCCATCTCAAGTCTCAAATGCTCTCTGTTAGGATGTTCCTGCAAAGTTAGCTTATAAAAAATATCCAACCCCATATCAACCCTTTGGCCAAAATGCATTGTTTCAGCTAAAAATTTAACAAACCATTAAGGATGCCAAAGGGAAATTCTTAGGAGGTAACAAGTTAGAGATAATGATGTCAGGATAGACGTCAAAAGCCATTAAAATGAATAAAGTTTTCTGTGTACTGAGTTAAGCTAAAAAGCCTAAAGGTGAATAAAGAAAGCTCCCTCTTTTATGATGTTAAAATTTCCTAATCCACTCATGATTTGCATCTCAGAATTCACATTTTATTCTTACAATAATTATTACTGAATCAAATTAAAAAGAAATCCTATCAAATTCAACACGAGCAAAGTATCTTGGACAATTTTTAATTCATATCGGCACCAACAGGTTTCCAAATGCACCACGACACACACACAAACTAAAGTAGAGAAGTTAAGACACTTGCTCGAAAGGGGAAACAATTACAGTTCTTAACCTGATCAAAATTTGTGTAGAATGGTAGTGTTCCATGATACTTTCGCACTATACCCCAAGATTTTTCCACGAGACCCCACCAACTGCATTGCGAAGTTCATGTCCATGATTACGGTACTAATGCCAGTAACACATTCAAGGTATGATCTCTCCATCATTAACATAAAAGAAAAATGTGACAAAAAGATTGGAGGAAAAAAATTAAGACAATTTTTTCTTAAATATCCATTGACTTTTATGAGTATCTTCAAATAATTTGGGTGTTTGCTTTTGCTTTCACTTCTAGAATTTTAATGAACTCTTATTTGCTTTATGGTAAACTTGATTTGTTTCTGAATAAATTATAATGCATCAACATGGTGAACCTTGTGACATTTACCAATTCATACAAAAGCAGAAATACTGACAGCTAAACGTTACCGATTCTGAGCAGTCTTAAAATCTGGTGCTTGCTTAGTCTCGTAGACCCATCCAGGAGCAAATATTGCAGCAGAGACGTCAGCTTTTCTTATTACATCAAGAGCAACATTTGTCTGACACATTCACAATATAAAATCAGGAAAAACACTAGAAAGAACACAAATATACATCGGCTTTACCAATCTTAAACTAATACCTATCCAATATAATTTGTCTCCAAATTCTTTCAACAAGTTTATCTCCCCACAAAATTTGAACATAAAGGGATACCATAAATATATTTTAAATGCAATATTGGGGAGATGTAGTGAAAATCAGAAATGAAGCACTTTTAGGAACAGATTGCTTAGACATCTGTAAAATATGCAGTTCATGTACACCACTTGGAGTTTAGTAATTAATTTAACATAAACACTAAAACATAGTGTAGTTCATATTCAAGTGTGATGGGAAAAATTCAGTTATAATATATGATCCACTCAGGACAATTAAACATTGAATTCCGAATGAGTTTAAAACAGGTACATAAAACATATTTTGCAGCTATCAAATAAAAATTTGTATATCATACGATCACATACATTCCACTGTCCACCACCATATGTGCCCCTTCCAAATACGTCAATCCCCATGTACACATCAAACTTTCGATCACCAGCAACAGAAGCAGATCGCCATGGATAGTCTTCCTACATGGTATTGATAATAATAAAGTCAACTCAACAGAAAATAACAATTGGCCAAACAGCGGTCTTGCAGGAGCATGCCAAGGGATCATATAAGCAATACCTGCCATGAATAATTTGTAAATATCCCATCACATATATCAAAGAAAGACTTATTATATTCATTTAGTTCATTTTGCCACCATAGATCACCGTTAATGGTGACACTGTCATACCTGCATGATCAAGAAAGGATATAAAAAATCAATTGTTGGCACATTCCATTTCAGTTAAAAAAATCACAAGAATTGTGTGGCTTCTAATGCAAACCATATCACTAGCGATCCAGTCACTGAAGAATGCATTGTTAATGATAAATGGTTGACAAACTCTTTCAAATTAGAAATCTGCTCCGGCTTCAATGTTACCTCTATATTCAACTGCAATTGAGTTTTAGTATTTGAATAATTGAAAAGAATAAAAAAAAACTGCCATGCTGCACGGTGTTAGACAATTAATTATGTATCTATTTTTAGTATAAATATGCATGATGCCCCTAATATGATTATCTTCTTAATGTAAGTTTTCTAAATTACGTATGTATCAGTGGCTACTCACAAAACTGCCAAAGCAAAAACTTTTTTTAAAAAAAAAATATAAGTTGTTACAAGCTTTATTTACAGCATAAACACTAAATTTTCCTAGTGTAATCTTCAAAATATTGTAATCTCTTTTATTTTCTTCCAAATTTATTTCCTTTTCTGTTTTTGGATCAGTTTTATGAACATGCAAGAACCATTCTAGAAGAGTAAAGGCGGCACTGTATGAGTGTACGTGCATGTGGTGCGGCTTTGCTAGGGCAGGTTATATAGTTCATCCATTGTATAATGAAATAATATAATAATATGATGTGAACAGAAACCAATTATCAACTTAGGCAAGAAACAAGAATCATTAGATATTTATATGAACCTAATAGTACAAAACAGAGATGAAAAACTGATTACCAGCCACCCGTCAAAGCCTAAATTAGCAGCAAGCTCTGCCAAATGTTTTGCATACATTTGAGCAGACTCCTTTGTTGAAAGCAGTTTATCACAAGCAGCCTTACCCTCATTCCATTCAGTGATGAAAGTCCCCAGCACCTAGGAGATCAAGGGTACAATTACAACAAAGAAAGTTCAAGTTAAAAGTTTCTTCAGTTATTCAATTAGAAACTAGTCACAATATAGGTGATGCAATGGAAATGGAATTATAGACTTATCCTGACTAAACATTTAGCAATAAATAATGTGACAAAATGAGTCTCAAACGCCAAAAACCATCATGCTTTTCCATAAAACATAAGAAAATAAGTTTGGCTAGATTCACCATCTAAGCTCTGATCAGTTAAACTAAACCAACTCTAGAAGCTTATGATTAACCTTAACCTGTTAACCAGTACCGGTTAATGCAGCTTATAAAAAAAAAGTACCGTTCATGCAAAAGAAAAAAAAAATTGTCACACTTTTAAAGCTTTTAAGTGTGGTTGTAGCCAGCTCTGAGTTCTCATATTGGACAGTGAGACTATGAGAGTGTTTATTGCTGTTTCAATTTGACTCGTATTTAATTAAATTTTGTATTCTTTTAATTTGTTATTTAATTAATAAAGAAAAAGAAGGGTATTCTATATAAAATTGTACAATAGACACGTACAATTGACAATGGATATATACTTCCTTAAACTTAATTTAATTACAGGAATTAGAAAATCAAACAAAGCAAAAAAAAGAAAAAGAAAGTAAACCATTCAAATATATGTCAGCAGCCCAGCAGACTAGCTCCTGCCGAACAAATCTTGCTACAAAGATCTTTATTGGTTAAAAAAAATGTCTCCTCTACATCACCAAATTCATGAACTAACATAAACGTATCATAACAAAAAATAGAGCAAACAAAATGAATTTATTTGTAAACATTATAGTAGAAAAAATGCTTAATTATATTTTTTACCCCAAAGTTTTATGATAACATGAATTTGGTCCTCAATTTTTTCTTTTTACAAAAAAAGTGGGTTTAGTCATTGTTTTCTAAGAATTCAGTGTGTTTTTTTTAAAGGATTTTACTTGTTATACATACTTTCAGTGTAAAATTGTTTTTCTGTTAATCAATTATAATTCATGATATGTGTAAATTTTAAGATAATTAGAATAAGATTCAAACTTTTTAAAATTGTGACATTTTATAATTGATTAACACAGTAAAAAAAATTTACTCCGTCAAAACATATCAATTAAATCCATTTTAAAGTTAGAAAGTATTGAATTCACGTGATTTTCAAAATTTGAATGAATTCATCGATACATATATAACTACAAATATCTTGATTACATCTAGCAGAAAGTATAGAGATTAAAGGATTAATTTTTCTTAAATTTTGTTAGAAGTTATTTTTATGTAACTTCTTGAAAAACTGAGATACATAAGTTAATATTAGTTTATAAGAAAAGATTAATTTTTTTTAAAAATACTTACGAAGAAATTTTGTCCGGCCAATTTAAAAGCCAAAGTGAAAATCTTTGATAAGCAACTAGTAGTTAATTATTGGTACCTTAACACCATGACGATGAGCTGTATTAGTCCAAGAAGGAGGAGGAAGAGTGACGAGATTATGAGAGAAATAGACAAACACATCTATCAAATGCCAGTGCCATATGGCATAGGCTTCAGCATTAGTCCCTCCCTGGACCCACTTATCATCTAAGTACCCTCCAGCCATATCATGGCACACTAGTATTCTTCTACGATTTGGCAAAGGTTCAGAATACCCACTTTCAATTGGAACTGAAGCTTTGTTAAAAGGATAATGAAAGGACTCAAAGTAGGAGCGTGACTCCAACTCCTTGAGGGTCTTTATTGGATACGATATGGGCATGGAGGGTTCCTTAGGATCAAACTTGAACTCTGAATTAATGGAGTGAGACATTATTATTGTGACACAATAATATTATACGAGGTTTTGCTAGAACAAAAAACACCAAGTATATATGTTTCGGACAGTCTAAGAATATTGGCAAGTTATATATATGGACTCGAAGTAGACGAGGAACCATATACCAAGTTATCAACACGGCAACAAGTAGTCACCGTTTACTCGCATTGACTTCACTTGGCAAGTGGAAAACGTACATTTTAAAGTGAATATGCATTGAGTATTGCCTAATCTATCTATCTTTTACTTTTTTTTATTTTTACTTGTGCATCCAGAATTGAATATTCCTTTACTTTTTTTTTTTAACAAAGGGGGCCAAACGCCCAATAAAACACAAACACAAATACACAGCAGTTACACTACACTGTGCAACACTGCCACAATCTGTAACTAAACTCCCTTCATCCACAATATTTGTATTCCTATCACTTAATACAATCCTTCCCATTTGGTAAATACTAAATACCATTCGTGAAGTATATATTTTTAAAACTGCACTCCCCTCAAACCCAAAAACAGTGAATCATCTCGGTTTGGACCTCAAACATTCAATTGGGTTTAATAATATCCACACTGCTAAAGGGTACCAGAACCCCTTCCGTCCTCAAACAAATCCTGAACCTGCACCTCCTTTTGTCTGAATATCATTTTATTCCTCCCTTTGGGAAACATAGGAACCACACTTTGGAAAACCACTCGCACTCATAAAACAAGTGATTAGTGGTCTCTATCATTTTCATTTTTAATTACTTATCAATTAATAAAGTTACACTTACAGTATATGATTTTTTTTATAAAAAAAATACACGAAGCTTCACAATGCAATGAGAGAAATTGCAACTCTCGTTGTTCCTTCTTTTGGACTTTTAAATTGAAAATTTCAGTATTCATGTAATTAGATGGGTAAAGTTGTAGGGAGTTAAAAGATGCTGAATTATGTATTACAGCAGTTGATCACAGAACAAATTAAACCAATAGTAAATGACAAATATGTGCCAATCTGAAATTGTGCTTCTTTGTGGAGACAAAGGAAAGTGATGGTAGATAGGAATCCCATTTATATTTTGAGGGCTCGAGGACAACATTACCAAAAGAAACTTTGTTTTGGAATTCACATGCCTTCATGCCACTAACCCATCTTCTTTCGGTTCATTTCTCTTTGACTTTGCTTTTTAATATTTCACTTATTTAAGTCAAAGTAAGATTTTCTGGCACTTTGCTTCAACACCAAACAAATTAACATTATGCACAAAAAAGGCTACACTATATTGAACTTGAAGCTATCCATATATATATAATCTACTAATTATTTTTGCGCGCTGCCATATATGTATACAAACAAAACCGTTTTGGTGTAAATTCAAATGTTTAAAATTGCGAAGCTTGGAGCGTTGAACCTCATAGTTACTACTCTTTGGGAAACCATTGCTAATTTAGTCCCCTAATTTAGTCTTTTTAAACATGTCTTTTTTTTCCATCCGTAAACATAAAAAACAGTATAAATAAATTTATAATAATTCATGCACCTTACTCAATCAAATGAGATAGATTTCCTTAACTTTCTAAACCTGCATAAATACTAGTTAATGAATTAATAATGAAAAGTTTTTATCACAAGTTATGTTAGGATACATAATAATATCTTTTGATAAAACTTCTTACATTTTACAAGTATTTTAATACTAATTTATATTTTTCTAGCATGACACCCTTTATCCCGATATACATATTTATATGATAAAATACATAGAAATGTGAAATTACATAAAATGATTTTATTCAATAAACAGAAAGGAATTCACTTGAATAGAAAGATCACATTCGCGTTAATTACCAAATTAAAAATTTATCAATTAAGAATATGGAAACATCTCCAACCCAAAACAAGGTTGTTTAAGTTTACAAACGAACTTAAGTTAAGCATCAACATAAAATAAAGTAAAATAACATGTTCGGAACATTATGCAAGTAAAACATTATGCAACATGTAACATCACTTGTCCTAGAATTTAATTACAAATAACATTTTATGCCTTCACGATTAATCACATATTCAACATAACACATCTCAAATACAATACCGCATCTCACACTTACACAATTCATTACACACCATCACATAACAAGTCATAATGATCATTACACAGGCGTTATGCAATAAATATACTAATATTCAATCATATATGCAATGCAGTACCATGTCAGTGAAAAACTTCATCGGACGCCTAGGAGTACATGACAAAAAAGGCAACACACTTGTAAGTCAGGTCATTTTCACTAGGTAAAATCATAGGGAGACCAGTCAGGGTCACGCTGTTTTGCGAGAATGTTCCAATCATGTGTTGGATCGGCACAAGCTTAAAGGAGTATTCAAATTGAGTGTATTTACCCCTAAGCCCTAGACTCCGAAGAGTCTGTTAGGGCCTCTCCCTCTTGATTCAGGTTCAACTTAGAATATATTTTAACACGTATATTCTATCTATGAACTATACACAACACACGACTCCTCAATTGTTCTCAAAATAATTTTAATTTGTCATGCCTTAAAGTGATTAAATTCGTCAAGTTCCCACAGTGGATCCCGTCACAATACTCGTCACGCATTAACTCATCATTCTTAAAAGGTCTTATAGTCATCTGATTGTACGATTCATAGCTCACAATTCAATACACACAACATTTCAATACATGTATGATCTCACAATTTAGCACATACTCAACTTGTCATTTACACACGGTTAATCATACTTTCATAATTCTAAGACATCTTGTTATCACACCTCATGTATCATATACATATCACACAGTAATAATATTAATATGTGATATTCATATGACTAATCATCTCATTAAAACAAACATTTAAAATTATATATGTGTCATTGGAGTTTGAACTATACAATATACACAACTACTCTTACTTTCAAAATCATTTTAATTCGTCACACCCCAAAATGATTCAACTCATCGGGTTCCCATAGTGAATCCTATCAGAATACTCGTTGTGCATTAACTCATCGCCCTTAAAGGGTCTTACAGATGTCTGAATGTGTAGTTCATGACTCAATTCAATGCGTACAAAATCTCAATACAGATATATCTTACAACTCAACATATACTCAATTTATCACGTACACCCAATTTCAATCACAATGTTATAATCTTAACGCAACATGTTATCACACCTCATGAATCATATAAACATCACACACAATATTAATATTTACATAGCACAAAACATGTATATATTAAATCGAACCATATTATTTTCAATTAAAAAGAGTTGATAAATAATTAAACTAAAAATGCATTAAAAGTATTTATCATTGAATCTTAATATATTAATTTCCTTCAATTTAATTTTATTATTTGAACTATTAATTTCTAATTTATTTTAACAATTCATATACATATATGTGTTATAATTATCAACACGTAATATGCTTATGAGATCAAAACATAACAAAGGACGTTTCCAACTATTTAATTCTCGTGATAATCTAGTAAATCTTGTCCAAAACACAAACAAATTATATAAAAATGTTTCTCACAATATGGGGAGTAAAACCATTCAAACAATTTCACATAATCATATCAAAATCAAAGGAATCAAAATCATAAGTTCAAAAATATGAAAACACCGAGAGCACTTAATTTTATCAACCAATTTGCATTAGGGTATCAATTGACCCGTCAAGCATAACAATCTCATGATTATAATCATGAAGGTAGAATTACAATTCAGTAAACATTCCAAAATAAGCCCTAATTTGATCTTCTAAGGATCTTTACACATGTTCATTATAACCCCAATTGCGATAAAATCATCCTTTACCTCTAAGTGGACTCACATGTGTAGTTTGACAGTGATAACGATGTCTCTAGTAGTTTCCTAAAATTCCTCAAGCTTTTTCTTTGATTGTTCTGCTAAGATTTTCAAGCATTAGAGAGAAGAAGAAGAGATTGAAGTCTTAATTTCACTATCTTTGTGCGAGGGAGATTTATCTATCTACAAACATTATTTCGCAAATTCCAATGGTGAGAATGTGCAAAAATGAGTTCCTAATGTGGTGTCCGAATTTTAGGATGATCCAAAAGTTAACGAGTCTAAAATTGTAGTTTAACGGTGACAGATTTGAGTATATATGAAAAAAAGAGAAGGTTTTAGAAGAAGAAGAAGAGAGAATAAATTTGGGAGAAAAAGAAAGTTAGAAACATAGTAAATGTAAAAATTGACTAATATGATTCTATTTAAAGTTAGAATAATCAGAGCCTATTATTTAATCTATTTTTTTATTTTATAAAAAAACTTTATTTTACTCTTTTATTGAATAAATAATCAATTAAAATATCCATTTATTTTTTAAAACACCATTTTACTCTATTTATTTTCTAATATTATGAAACTCTTATTTTAATTAACAAAAATCATTTTTCTCTCATTGATATAATTTCTAAAAACTCTATTAATTATTAAATAAAACTCTTTTTATTTATTTTACGAAAAACTGAATGTTACAGCTAGAGTTTTAAAAATTATAACTAGAAAATGCGCCTCACTTTCTGACTAAATCTACAAATAAAAAAATAAAAAGCACTTGCCTTCACATTTTAATTGGACTTGAATAATCTGTAGAGATTTATTGTGCCTTGTTACTTGTACAGAAATTATTATGAACTTAGAAAGCAGCAAATGATGTTAAGTTTTATTCTTCACTGCAGCATAAGCGTGGCAGACAATGCCAAATCTAAATATAAGACATATAAGATACATACTTCCTTAATAGGAGGTCTGATAAAATTCGGAATAACAATTTAGAGACCTTTTATCTCCAATTGATAATATGGACAGTCTTCTAAATTCTGATTTGTCCCATCAAAACTGCAGACTTGTATAATAAATTTGAGATTAGAAATGCTAGCAGGAACTTTGAGCTCAGAAACATAGAAACAGTTTACATGTGCTACTCCAAGATACTCCTGCACATGTTCTATTGTAGTGCCTGAATTACCACCTGCTAGCTTTGGTATTTTCTCCACATACACATTGTAGTGTGGAAATGCAAAATTCTTTCCTTCTTTCAGCTCCCAAGAAATTTTAACACTGAGGATCCTTGAATCCTGAGGACCAGATTTCCAATTGATGTATTCACCATCAACTAGCCAGGAAGTAGAAACTGGAAAATCTGGCTTGTAGTTAGAAGTCTTGACTGTGATATGACCAAGAACTGCAGAATAATCAGTTGAGGAAGGCACAGTATAATCGGGACCAAATGGTCTGGATTTCAGTTCTTTGAAAGGGGCATTTGGCCTATAGCACAAAGCATGAATGCCAGTGAGAATGTAACCATTCATTTCAATTGTACCTTCATGTATAACCCATCCAGGGGCATTTCCCTTGTGTTCACTTGTTGGGACTACTTTGCTAAATCCGCTTGACAGATGATCCATTCCATGCGAAGTGAGTAGTATAGACATTGCTTTGTTGATGGTAGAAGTGAACTCAAGTACAAGTCCCAAAGAAGAATTGCTATCAGATTTCACCTGCATTTGTTACAGACTTCAGGTGTCAACTAGACTAAGAAAAGAGGGCACTGATAGGAATCTCAAGTATATAATGATCTTGGTGAACTAGTCAGCATGTGCACTATACCATTGGTCAAGGAAAAATATATACCCCAGTTCCCTTCCCTCAAATAAGTAATCAGATTCAGCTCCCAAAGATGATAAAATATTTTTTTAGTAAATTTTTATTTACACTGCTGTATTGACAGGTATTTCAGGTTAGATGATTCTGATGGTCAGCCATATAAAAGTATAAAATCATTGGTGCATTTACCTTTGGGAGAGTTGGCTCATGACATAGTACTATAGTCTCTATGACCAAGAGGTCTAAAGTTCAACCCTTGCATCTCTAATTTCTAATGAAATATTGAATTTCAATACAAGGTAACATTTTTCGTAGTTCAAGCCCAAAGGATTCTTACAAGAAGGGTCATGCTCGAGATATGTAAGGCTCAAACGATTCATGTCCCTTCAGCCAATAGTTTAAGATTTTGAAAGAGATGAGCATGCAACCTCCCTATCATACTACAAAATTGAGGATAGATTGATTTGTAGTTTTCTCAGCAATTTTAATAGAGATGATCAGATGATATCTTACAGAATAAAAGAAGTGGATAGGCAGCTCGCTTAAAGTGAACTCTCCTTGAAAGATTCTCCTCTTCAAGTAATTATCCTTTTCAAGAGATCCTTTGAATGTAATATTTCCCCCTCCACTATATGATGCTTCCTTCAAGCTGCATTTTATAAGCAATACAACAAATACTTGAGATCTTAGCTGAACTAGTTCTAAAATGTAGTAATTTAATACCTTGATTTAGAATAGAATAGAAAATAAAGGAGGCATACAATATCATGATAGGTTGTAATATTACAAAAAAACTAAAAGTACATAATAATATGAGATGTGTTTGCGCACCATAAGGTCAACCATCAAACTCTAAATAGATTTCAGAAGCACATAATCATAGCAATATGTGATAATTAATCATATTTCTACTGTCATGTTACCAAAACAGGCCCTAAAAATTCAATAAGGAAATAAAGAACTTAGAACCTACACTGAATTTTCTGTAGTGAATCTATGTATCGGATTTAATTTTGCCAGTTATACATGCACTTATACTTCAAATGATATGAAATATGCGATATACACATTCTGTTGGAATTTCTAGTTAAAAGAAAATTATAAAAACTGGATGTTTTATCACTTACTCTACAAGAGGTTGAATAGAATTTGCAGTAGAATCAGCAAACTCAAGGAGTGGCTGCATACAAATTTGTGAGTTAGGTATAATTAAGCTGTTTTAATCGGTAGTACTATAATAGTATAATTAATTAACCCAATGAAGGCATCATGATTAACAAACATGGCTATGATATATCGATCGTATGTGATTAAAGGAAAACAAGTTTTTCATTCAATCATCCATTTCACAAATAACATCAACAGTGAACTTGTTATTCCATATTAGCTTTATTAAATAGTGTTACTTAAAACCAGCCCTTAATCTAAAACATAACAAAGAATTAAAAATAGTGTACACATGAATTTTTTTTAGTTTCTCCAGTTAAAAGTCCCATATCAGGTGAAATTATTTCTTGAAAGCCTTTAAAAGAAAGTTTAAGTAAAATTTCAATTAAGAAGTTCCACATTGAATAAGCTTTTTTCTTAAGTTATCCCTTGAAAAAAGAAAAGCTCAGCTCAATTGATGTGAGACTTTTTGACAAATATCTCTTTCAAGATTTAAGGTAATTTGATTGGAATTTGACTATTGATGGAATCTACTGTGTTCATATTCCTAAGAATTCTTCCAAAAAATTATAATTTCATTTTTTTTGTTTGGTTTTTTCTGAATAAATAAAAAAAAGTGAGTATATCAATTATCAGAAAAAAGGGAGTATGCCAATGGATAGCAAATGCATAACAACTTAAAAGGAAATTGATATCCCATCTTTTTTCTTCTAAAAATTGGCTTCTGGAAAACACTTTCCAAAATGTGTTAAATTTTTAAGACTTCCATAAACTACTTCTCAGAATTTAAAATTTTAATACTTCCAAAACGTACTTCTAAGAATTTGTTAAAATTTTAAAACATTCAAAAACATAATTTATAGAAAAAGAATATTTTAAAAAAACATATAAAATAAAGGTATATTATTATAATTGGAGGTATAAATAACAATTGTCAGATTTAATTGACTCTTTGTTTTGTTAAAGAAGAAATTCAAAGAGTAAAATAATTCTCTTGTAGCTTTTTTGTTTGGTTAAGAGAAAAATTTAAAGAGTAAACAACTTCTTCTATATGAAGCTTTTTCAGCGTTTGTATAATTGTATTCCTCAATTTTACAAGTGTTATTGTTCTCTCCTCGAATTTAAAGAGAGGTCTTGCAATCTTTTCCATATAGTGAAAATAGTGTGTAAGTTCCTCTTTTCTCATTTTATTACATTACTCTGATGTCTAACACTTCCATTTATCAATATTGTTAAATAGTTGAGCCAATAACAAGAAAAAAGTCTCTATCAGGTGGGTGCAAACCTGAACACCTTGGGAAGAAATATTGCACCAAGTAGCATCTGATACTTGGTCTCCATCAACTGAAATATGATAACCGCGTCCCTGAAAGTAACAAAGAATGGCGACATTTGAATAATATGACTACACGAGTATCTGATCTATAAGTCTATTGCTTCTCCATTGTGATCTGATTACCAAAATAGTATCATCAAACAATAAAAAGGACATGCAGCACTTCACATAGACCATATTTAGTGAACTAATGTAAAGCATGTCTTGAAACAAAAGGGACCTAAGCTAGATTTCTAGTCACAGACAAACTGAGAGATTGATATTTGATACCCATCTCAAGTCTCAAATGCTCTGTTAGGATGTTCCAACAACGTTAGCTTATAAAAAATATCCAACCCCGTATCAACCTTATTGCTAAAGGGAAACTCTTTGGAGGTAACAAGTTAGAGATAATGATGTCAATATAATATGCTGGATAGACATTCAAAGCCATTAAACTTAACTAAAGTTTTTCTGTGTACTCAGTTAAGCTAAAGCCTAGAGGTGAATAAAGAAAGCTCCCTCTTTTATGATGTTAAAATTTCCTAATCCACTCATCATTTATCTCTCAGAATTCACATTTTATTCTTGGAACAATTTTTACTTAAACGAAATTAAAAACAAATCCTATCAAATTCAACATGGACAAAGTATCTTGGACAATTTTTAATTCATAGCAGCACCAGCACGCTTCCAAATGCACTACAACACACACATAATGAAGTAGAGAAGGCATGAAACTTTGTAGAAAGGGGGCAACAATTACAGTTCTTAACCTGATCAAAATTTGTGTAAAATGGTAGTGTTCCAAGATACTTTCGCACTATGCCCCAAGATTTTTCCACGAGACTCCACCAACTGCAATGCCAAATGTATGTCCATGATTATGGCACTAATGTGAGTAACACTTCAAACTGTGATCTCTCCATCATTAATATAAAAAGAAAATTTGACCATATTAATTTGGTATCCACAACCACAACCCATATGAAACAGCAATGGGCATTTTGATGTGTTTCTAAATAAATTAGTATAATGCATGAACCTTGTGACACATTTATCAACTCGTAGAAAGACAAAATATTGACAGCTACACATTACCGATTCTGAGCAGTCTCAAAATCTGGTGCTTGCTTAGTCTCGTAGACCCATCCAGGAGCAAATATTGCGGCAGAAACATCATCTTTTCTTATTACATCAAGAGCAACATTTGTCTGACACATCCATAGTATAAAATCAGGAAAACATTAGAAAAAAACACAGATATCCTTCAGCTCTACCAATCATAAACTAATACTTGTCCAATATTATTTGTCTCCAAATTCTTTTAAAAAACTTAACTCCCACACAAAATTTCAACAGAAAGGCGTATCTTAAATATAAATTAAATTCACCAATATGCACAAAACAAATTAATTAGCATTTGGTTAAAGCAAAATGTTATTACAAGAATCAAGAGTCAGTTCACTAGTAATCTATTAAATTAGGTGGAACATGGATGTTTATTAACGCAAGAAACAAAAGAATTCAAGGAAAAAAGTTGGATGCTTCACTATGTGAAGGTTGTCATTAGGAACTTCTAGGAATGTAGTTATTTAGTAATAAAAAGAACATCCACAATAATATTGATACTACACTAAATCGAAATCAATGCTATAGGACTATTATTATCTCTAGACTACTTTGTAAAATCACTTGTAAGGATAACTATTACCCTATTAATGAATTTGAATGCAAAGAACAGTAGAACACAATATCCATTCCTTAGCCTGTTAACAAAACTGTATAGAATTATCTTTTGGTTTCTTTAGCAATTGGCAGTTATAGTGTAGTCTACTGAAAATCAGAATGAAGCACTTTGAAGAACAGATTGCATACACTTCTGTAAAATCTGCAGTTCATGTACCATGTGATGATGTTTATTAATTAATGTCACATAAACATTAAAACATAATGTAATCCATATTCAAGTGTGATGAGCGAAATTCAGTTATACTATATGTTCCACTCAGGACAATTAAACATTGAATTTCAAATAAGTTGAAAGCTAGTACAATTATACATAATTTCCAGCTATCAAATAAAAATGAGTATGACACAGATCACATACATTCCACATTCCACCACCATATGTGTTTCTTCCAAATACATCAATCCCCATGTACACATCAAACTTTCGATCACCAGCAACAGCAGCAGACCGCCTTGGATAGTCTTCCTACATGGTATTGACAATAATAAAGTTAACTCAATGGAAAATAACAATTGACCAGTATTGGAGCAGCATGGCAGGGGAACATAAGCAATACCTGCCATGAATAATTTGTAAATATCCCATCACATATATCAAAGAAAGGCTTATTATGCTCATTTAGTTCATTTTGCCACCATAGATCACCGTTAATAGTGACACTGTCATACCTGCATGATCAAGAAAAGACATAAAAGTCAATTGCTGGCACCTTCCATTTCAACAAAAAAATCATAAGAATTGTGTCTTCTAATGCTCACCATATCACCAGTGATCCGGGCACTGAAGAATGAGTTGTTAATGATAGATGATTGACAAACTCTTTTAAGTTAGAAATCTGTTCCGGCTTCAATGATACCTCCATATTCAACTGCAATTGAATGCTGCTATTTGAATCATTGGAAGGAATAAAAAAAAATGGCATGCTTTAAGGTATGATTAATTATGTATCTATTTTTAGCATAAATATGCTTGATGATCCTATTATGATTCTCTTCGTAATGTCAAATTTCTAAATTACGTATATATGAGTGGCCACTCACAAAACTTCCAATGGTTAGATAATTCTTATTTTAAAAATTTAGTTATTACAAGCTTTATTTACAGCATAAACACTAAATTTCCCTTGTGTGTTCCTTCACAATATTATAATTTCCTTTATTTTCTTCCAAATTTATTTCTTTTTCTGTTTTGGGTAGTATTTAAGCAACACAAACTCTTCATGCCACTTCAGTTTTACGATCCCAATTTCATAGAACCTGCACTAACCATTCTAGAAGAATAAATGTGGCACTATATGTGCATTGGTGCTGCTTTGTTAGTGCAAGTTAGCAGTTCATTGACATGACTTAAAAAAAAGAGGAGAGTCCAACCCAAAAGAGAGAGTCACATAAGCACTTGTGTAATTGTTTGGGAAAGCTTATGAAAATATTTTATGATATGTGCATAAGGTACTTTTAGCTGATTTCAATAAGCTCTAGAGATAATTTATGAAAACAACTAATAACTTATATGAAAACAATTTAACCTTATTTTTTGTTTGATTATAAAAATAACTTATATATACATAAGTACCAAAAGTATCTATTCAATAAGATCTTAAGCTGTTTATCCAAAAAGATCTTAAACTGTTTATGCTCATTCTGAAACTCATAACTTTAATATAGGATGGATATCGTGATGTGAACAGAAATCAATATTCAGTTATCAACTTAGACGAGAAAAAAAGGAATCAATAGATATTTATATAAACTCTAATAGTACCAAACAGAAAAGGAAAAATTAATTACCAGCCACCCGTCAAAGCCTAAATTAACAGCAAGCTCTGCCAAGTGTTTTGCATACATTTGGGCAGACTCCTTTGTTGAAAGCAGTTCATTACAGACAGTCGTTCCCTCATCCCCTTCAGTGATAAAAGTCCCCAGCACCTAAGAGATTTAAGGTATAATTACAACAAAGAAAGTTCAAGAGCCACAAAATTAACATTTAGCAAAGTTAAAATAATTTATCACAAATTTAATTTAAAGCTTGCAACTGTAGTTAATATTAGTTAACTACAATCAACTTAATTATAGACATATTCTCTCGTCTATCTGCCTTTCAAAAAATAACTATATTTTCTCGTCTATCTTCTCTAAAACTGATGTTCGTAAGTTAATATCAGTTCATATAAAAACTCGACTTATTTAACTTTCTTATTTATTCTCCTATAAATAATTACGAAAATAGTTTATCCAAATAAACTCAGTTCAAAAGCCAAAGTGAAAATCTTTGATAAGCAACTAGTAGTTAATTAATTAGTACCTTAACACCATGACGATGAGCTGTATTAGTCCAAGAAGGAGGAGGGAGAGTGACGAGATTATGAGAGAAATAGACAAACACATCTATCAAATGCCAGTGCCATATGGCATAGGCTTCAGCATTAGTCCCTCCCTGGACCCACTTATCATCTAAGTACCCTCCAGCCATATCATGGCACACTAGTATTCTTCTACGATTTGGCAACGGTTCAGAATACCCACTTTCAATTGGAACTGAAGCTTTGTTAAAAGGATAATGAAAGGACTCAAAGTAGGAGCGTGACTCCAACTCCTTGAGGGTCTTTATTGGATACGATATGGGCATGGAGGGTTCCTTGGGATCAAACTTGAACTCTGAATTAATGGAGTGAGACATTATTATTGTGACACAATAATATTATACGAGGTTTTGCTAGAACAAAAAACACCAAGTATATATGTTTCGGACAGTCTAAGAATATTGGCAAGTTATATATATGGACTCGAAGTAGACGAGGAACCATATACCAAGTTATCAACACGGCAACAAGAAGTCTCCGTTTACTCGCATTGACTTCAGGTGGCAAACACTTATAGTCAATCTACAATCAGTACAATTCACTATTGCCTAATAATTTTCACATGGGGACGGGGGTATTCAGAGTTTATTTATTATTATAATATAAATTTCTGATGCGTCTGATTAAAAATAGTGTTAATAAGTTTTTTTTAATATCAACATAGATTTATTATATTTAATAATAAAAACGTGTTAGAAAAAATATGATAAATGTTATTTAAGTATGCATTTGGTTGTGAAGAAATAGGAGACTAGAGAATAAGAGAGAGAAATTTTCAAATTTATGTGTGGGTTTAATATCTTTCTTTCTTTATTTTAATTTAAATATATTTTTTTTAATTTTGTTAGGGTGAGTTTGGTAGAATATAAATAATATAAAAAGAAAGAATTTTTTTAAAAAATTAATGTAAATATCACACTTTTATTATTTTATTTTAATTTAAATATTTATTTTTTCCTTCTTCTTTTCACCTACCAAACTCACCTTGGATTCTTTTCTCATCCACCTAATCAAACACATCTTAAAAGAATAATTTAGGAATGCACGTGAACGAAGATTAATTAATAGTAAAAAAAGCAAACTTTTGCACTTTGGCGAGTATCTTTGTTTAATTATTATACATACTTCGCATGCATTCAGGGATTAATATAAAATGCAAAATGCAACTTTAGAGACTTTTGTTAATTTTCTTTGATTCAGAGAATAAAGTAAAAACGCCATATAAATTTAAGGATTAAAATTATGATTTACTGAAAAATATACATTTATCTTATCCATTTAAATAGACTAAAATAATTGTTAAAAGAAAAAATAAACCCAACAGCGATTAATCCAACTCAACTCATCGCAAATTTGTTTTATCGGTGAGTTACATAAAATGGATTACATTGAATCAATAGATTAAGTGACTTATCAAACTCCACCCCGTTTAACATATTAGACGAGTCAACTTCAACGAGCTTTTATAATAAAAAAACTTATATATTTTTTATTTCTAATAGATACTTAATTTTTACGTTTACTTCTTAATAATATTTTGTTTTAAGTTAAATATCTAATAAAATAATAATTTTATTTTTAATCATTAATATTTTGTTATATTCCTTGATAAATTAATAAATTTTATTTTAATTCCGACTAGTTACAAATGAAAGAAATTATTAAGAAACAAATATAAAATTCGTTAATTTATCATGAATTAAAAAAAGCATCAACGACCAAAAATAAAATCATTTTATTAGAGACTCAATGCAAAATAAAAATTTATTAAAAAATAAATAAAAAATCAAATATTTATTAAAAATTAAAAATATATTTAAGACTTAAAAAAATAACTCATTCGGATTTGGTCATCCTATAAAATTAAGTGAGTTAGATGGTGTCTACTTTAACAAAATGATGGGCTTGGACATCAAACAATAATATGGATTTGGGGACACTAACGAATGAAGTTGTTATTGGCCTCAACAATATTACTTTTGGCCTTTATTAACATTCAAAATTTTTAAAGATACCTTTCCCCACTTTATATAGCTGAAACACACTTCTATTACACTAATGGGGTACGAAAAATATTTTGCAACAAAAATGTGATTCCATTGTACAATGTACAATGGAATCACACTTTAGTTGTATATTTTTTTTTCACACCTCCACTAGTGTAGTGAAAGTATGTTTTCGCTATACAAAGTAGTTGTAAAAATATTGCACAATGAAATCACAATTCTGTTGAACAAAGTGAGGATGTAAAAAAAAAGTGTAACAGAAGTGTGATTACATTGTGCATTGTACAAACAAATCACACTTTCATTGTGCATTTTTTTTCATGCTCTCATAGTACAACACAACGAAATCATGGTTTCGTTGGGTTACTAGAAAACCAAAAAAAAATAGAATCATGATTCCATTGTATAAATTGCACAATAGAATCGTGTTTTCGTTATGTTGACAAACACGAAAAAAAATACCATGAACAAAGAGAGCTTCGTGAGGCAAGGAGGGAAGTGAGGAGGGAAAGATGAAAGGAGAAAAAAATGAATGAAGAAAGGGAAAGAGAAAAGGAATGGAGGCCAGAAGAAAGGGTGGGTGTTAATAATTAGAGGAAGGAGAAAGGGTATTTCTAGTAGGGACCATATCAAATTTGGAGGAGCCAATATCAATTATGGGTTTTCCCAAATACTCATGAAGTATGGTTATTTAATAGCATATAGGGGGCAATTACTCGATACATCCCATTTTTTTGCTTGGTGCATCTCCAAATTTCCTAATACCTCCTTTTTATCCTTCTTCTCCCAAGCAAAATCATAGTTGACTCTCTCCCAAACCTCCATGACCACTACACTCCAACACCATCGTCACACCCACCACACCAAAACACCATTGTGCCCCCACCAAACCACCCACCACTGCCACACGCATCACTGTGAGCCATAAACCTTCACATCGCTTTAAACTCATCATCGCGTCGCACCACCATAATATAGTTACAAATTACTCAATTCGTAATGCATTTGTAAGTACCATTGATTACTCAATCCATAATGCACTTGTGGTATTACAAATTGTTCAATCTATAATATAGACAAATGCATTACGAATTGATTAATTCATAATACAAATGTATTACAAATTATTCAGTTTGAAATAAACACCACTTTCTACTTTGATATTATTCCAGACCTCGACCACTGCCTGTCTAAGTTCCTCACTTCCTTTTATGCTCTTATTGAGTCCAACGTTGATGGTGAAGGTCATCAAGTGAAAAATATGTTACCTTAAGTAATTGCCCATATAAGGTCATCAAGTGCCATATTTTATGTCATGTTAAGGAACCACTATTAGAAGTACTAATGACACTACCCACGTGGATAGCTTTTCTTGTTATTCCAAAATTACCCTTTCAACGAAAACAAGATACTGTTGCACACTTGTATAATGGAATTGTGTGTTCGTTGTTGAAGGGGGGGGGGGGATAAAATAACAAAAATACAATTATGTTTTATATTTTATAATGCAATCATAATTCTTTTATTTTTCCATTATTTTTGTTGTATATTACACACAATAAAATCGTATTTTAATTGTTGGCTCAACATCCCCAACCACCCCAACACCATTCCAAACCCTTCATCACAAATCCACCATCCTAAACTCATTGACAACAACAATACAAATTCTACAACAACAAAACCTGCAACAAAAATCTAAAAACAAGAAACAAATCTAGGGTGTGATCTTAACGGGGTGCACAATGCAGTTTCCTAAAAGGTCCTCTGGGAGTGTGAAACCTGGGATGTCAACAAGATCCTCCCTGACAATGATGTTGCCTTCAGCGGCAATGAATACTCTGTCTTCATCTGTCGCAATGACACCACCTAGGAAGAGGTGCAGGAGAACGTAGAGCTCGTGGAGGGAAACCACCACCATCCCGCTATTGGTGGCAATGACGCCACCCCATCCCCTCTATGTGCGTTGTTGAGGGAAACTAGTCAAAGGAAATTGGGGAAGATTGGAGAGGAAAAGGAAGGGAGTGGGGAGTGCAGGAAATTGCATAGAGATTATTTTGGTCCTTTTGTTAGAATTTTAAAATCTAAGTAGTGGGAATAACAAAAATGGTGGTGGGAATAGTTGTTCCCCCACGTTATGGTGTTAGCACTGAAATAATACTTTTAACTTGTTATGCTTTGTTATTCTCAAAATTTGTAATCATTCTAGCAATGTAATTTTAAATTTTAGATTGGTGATTTCATAAGCCAAAAAAGAGGTGCTAGAAACAGCAGCCTGAGAAAAACTATGAAAGCCTCATCAATTAAATAGTTTGTCGTCTCCACTCAACACAACAACTAATTTTTTGTATATTTTTAAAATATTTATTTTTTATTTTTAATTTGGGTCAATTAACAAAATTATTTTTTATCAATAAGATAAAAAATTTAGAGTTTAAATATATTTTAGTTCCTGTTAATTTAATGATTAGTTCCTGCAAGAAATTTTCTCTCTTAGTAAGAGAAATTATTAAATTGTCTTGGACAAGCTTTTGTCTATGATTGTAATTAATTTCTATGTAATATGTATTTAAATCTTTTTAGTTTAAAAAATGACACTTAATTACATGTATGTAAAAATTAATAAGAATCATATAATAGTTTAAGATCACTTAATAATTTTTCTAATTAGGAGTTCCCGATATTCTTAGAATCGCATCTTTTAGTCACTACATTAACCTCTTTTTGTTCTGTGCTGATGAAAGGCCAAGTTACCGATGCCACGTCAATCATGTGAGGCCACATGTACACAACTTTGAGTTTCTTCTTCATATCGGAAAACCTTTATCCACCTAACAATCTATTGAACGTGTTTATACAACTAGTGCTCAATGATTAAAAAAAAATTCAAATTACTTATAAGAAGCTGTATCAGAGACATACACAGACCTCAGGTCACATGACTTTTGCTGTTGCTCTTGCCATAAACTTGATAATTTGATTTTGTAGCCTTACTAGGATGTGATCAATCTTATGATTCCCATTATGCGGCATTTAGGCACTATCTCATATTGGATTTTCTAATTTTCACGGTCTAAATAGTTTGGTTAGTGTATACTCAATATGTTGGGGTCAATTATTGGAATCCATACCATGTTACAACTATCTACCTTAGAAAATTACAAGCATTTGTTTTATGAGTCAGGGAATGCAGATACACTCATGGCGGTGGAATTGGAAATGACTCATAATTGATGCAATCATGCCATATTGTTACAAGTGAGGAGTTAATTACAGAGATAACACATATACTTGATCAATGCCACATTCATAAAAAAAATAAAAAAAAATTAATAATTGTCCTATCCTTCAAGCAGAAATTCTCTTTGTAAGTTTTATTGTCTGCTTATCATTTGTGGACTTGTCCAAAAATTAGCTTGCTGTCACTTGCTCATATGTATTATGTGGAGGTGCTTTTTAATGGTGTTAACTAAACAGTTCCTCATCTTTTACTCATTATTGATGCACTTGACTTGAAAATTTGTCTTTCGTGAACTTTGTCTTTCATATTGTTGTTGTGCCAAAGATTGGGCCTGATATTGGCTTTCAAAATATTCACTTTTAAGTAGGCCAGTTTTGTTAGGTGCAATGTTTTTTTTTTTTTTTGCAAAAGTGTGCTGGTTTTTATTCAAACAAAGCTGAAACAATAGGGTATTAAGCACAATAATTTAAGCCTAAAAATTTCAGCCTTTTCTTCCTGCTGTCTTGTTCATTGTTATTCCCTCGAGTTGAAGAAAACCCAGTTGAATGTGACGTAGTAGTGGAGATATTTTGGTATTTTGTTTTAGGCCCATGAAATTCACACTCATATTTTTTATCTTCTCGCCCCACATTATATTTGTGAAATTTCTATTTGTTGTGTATCGCTGATATGATAGAAACTAATTTTTTTTATTAAGTTGGACAATAGAAAATATTTTTGTAAAAAAAGAAAAGAAAAGTGGCGGATGAGAAGACAAAAAAGCGAAGTGTCAATATCATGGACCTTTGTTTTACGCATTACGTCATTAGACCCAAAAAGTAAAATATTCATGAACAAAAGCAATGCTTTGCTAAGAAAACAGAATCATGTGTATGATAGATGAAATTTATGAAATTTCGGTCGGGATTTAACACTATATACTTTTAATACATTTTAAATTGAAAATATTTTAAATTTGGATTTGAATGAATTTTTGAAAGAAAAATATTCTTAAAAGCATATGTTTCACGACGGTTGAGAGGGGAAAAAAACTATTATTTTCTAAAATTTACCAAATATACACTTACATTTTATTCATTTGATAAATAGTCCTTCCATCCAAATGACATCAAATTACGAACACACTTATGAAAATAAATTTCTCCAAACCTTCCGCTAAATTCACTTGTTGAAAGTGGCAATTCGATGTCAAGCTTAAGAGTAGGAGGGAAACAAATTCCAACACAAGGGGGCAAGGATGGGCCTGATCACTCTTCTTGGTACATTAGTGCTTAGGGGGAGGAAACAGATACCAACACAAAGGGGGCAAGGATGGGTCAGATTTTTCTTTTTCAATTTTTTTTAAATTGAATAATATATGAATTTAATTTTTTTTATATGATAGTATATAATTTTATTATTAATTAATTAATCATATAAAGCAATATTTATATTAAATTTAAGCTTTTGTTCTTAAAATTGAATATATTTTTTCCTTTTAATTATTCTTCTCAGAAGTATCGCATGAATTCTTTAATATTAAGTTTATTTTATTTTCTTAAACACTATTATTTTCATTTAGTTGTTAATATAAAAAAATCTGACCTCTCTATACTTTTTAGAAAAATTAGAAAAATAAAGAGAGAAAATCAAGATTAAATAGAAAATGAGAGTTTATAATTATATTAAAATTATACTTTATATTAGCTAGTTGGATGGTTTTTTATGTGCAATCAAAACATAATAGTAGGAGTTTAGTTTATAATGTTAGTTAAGAGGTAAAATAGTCCAAAATAATATGGAGATTAAAAGTGAGTATCGCCATTGTAATAGTTAGATGTAATTTATTTGTCAATTTTAAATGTTTTATCTCTCTTTAATTTTTTCTTATATAATAAAATAAAATAATTTTTAATAATGAGCATATCTCCTATTATATATATTTTTAATTATTTGACTATATTGATATTATCTTATATAAAATTTCATTTTTATTTTAAATATTATCTAATTCTGAAAATATGTAAGACTTTTACTATAAGAAAATTGAAAGTTAATGATAGATTTAAAAGGGAATGTTTCTTAGCGAAGGATTAGAGTAGGAAATGTATTCCCTCATAATTTTTCGCAAAATTGGAAAATTATATTTGGCAAGGAAATATTACCCTCCAAACCCTTGCTAAAGGCTTTAAGAAAGATAAAAATACAAAATTAATATAAGATGGAAAAATGTTTAATAGACACCCAAGAATATGTTACTCAACACCTGCAGATTAAAAAAAGAAAAAAAAATACATTAGGTATAATAAAATTTATAACATGTTAGGAAGAGATAAATGAAATTAATTTGTTTGTACATGGAATATTTAGAATAAAGAGTAATTTGTATATCATTATTGATAAAAAAAAAGTATAAAAGTTCCAGAATAAAAAAATTGTAAGAAAAATATCAATAATAAAAATATTAATTAATTAGGTTATAAACGAGCTAATTAAATAAGCTACACTACTGTTTTTTTTCTAAGTGCTATTTAGTTCGAACCAATTGTCATGAACTGTGAGAATGAATAACCATATAAGCTGGGTCCTTGTAAAAAGATATTTTTACGTTGCTGCACATCCTTCTTTTACATGCATTCTCAGCCAATCATATTCTTCATAATGTTTTAACGAAAAAATTTCCTACTAAAAAGCATTTAATTTCTTTTTCCTTAACAAATAGCAAGCCAAGTTAAAACTTTGCATTAGACTGATTTAAATAAACAAGAGACAAGGCAGGTCTAAACTTCAAATAATCCGCTTAACTCTACTCGTTTAATTTACACCCTTACACAGTACTATTAAGAACCTACCCTTTTTTTCTTCTTTTCTTTTTTTAAGGATAAATGGATAGTTAAGAACTTATCCTTAAAGAGGTGCGAGATTATGGATGATTCCCTTCCTCCTTTAATTTTGTTGGGTTGGGGAAATTCTGCTTTTCCTTTTGCTCCCACTCAATGGGAGTGGGAGATAGTTTCTGTCTCCTATCAACCTGATCATGTACGCATATATATGAATCATTTTTAATTCTTAATTTGTGCTTGCTGAGAGCACCTGCGCGAATATGCATGTGATAATTGCTAATTAAAACCGACGTAGTGTAAAATCTACCTGCAGGTAAGTGCTGATATATATAAGACGTGGCTGATCATAAGGAACACCAAAAAACACACGTAGACGGTTCTTGTCATGCATTTTTTTTTTGGTTGGAGTGCAAATAATATCGAAAGATTGGGATTTTATGTCATGCATTTTAATTCAATCAATTATGAAAATATAAACAAACGCATGTTACAAGTGGAGCGCTCAGCAATTTCTTAATTTAAATAAGGTTTTGGTTTTTTTTTTATACTATAAGTATTCTTTATTAGAAATAATTCTATTTGAACTGAACCTCTCTAAATATTTAACATGACTGTATATTGGGGATTCACATCGAAAGTTTTTGGTTAAAATGAAATAATTTTACACCCCAATTGATTCATATGTTTGATGATAAAGTTTTAATTCAAAGTCTGGTAAACAATTTTAAAAAAATATTTATTAAAATAATCAATCAAAATTTTTAACATAAATTAATCATAAAAAAAAGTAAATATAAAAATCAATTTCATGCTAAAAAAATATTGTAAAATTACAAGAGCTTTTCACCAAAATAAAACAAATCAAAATATATAGTAAAGAGTTTTATATTTGCATGCCTACAAGTCTACAACAAGCAAAATATCAATTCTCTAGGTAGCTAGAGATATGCCACTATTGTTAATTTATTTACCCTTTGCCTTCATGGCTGACTATCCAACCACACACAGACATGAATGTTTCTTTGGGATAAGAGAGGGTTAATCGGCTTTACTAGAGAAGAAAAATCTTGGTTGATTTGGAAAGTCTTGTGCTGTAAATTAAATGACCCCAAGGGACACTTCGCTTATATAATTGTAAAGTGCAGCAAACTAAAGTTATGGATAAACAAATTATGAAAGCCCTTCTTGCCCACTTGCAAGACAACTTGCCATTCCAACAATTTCTTCCACCTTACACCTCACATTTGTATAATGATGCTAATAATAGTAACTATATATAAACACAGAAAGAGAGAGAGAGAGAGAGAATATTAGAGAGAGGAGGCAAATTAAGAACGCCAACTTGACATTTTTTACACACCAAGTTGAGTTCAATGAAGCCAAGTTGCTGCTATATATATATATATAGAGAGAGAGAGAGAGAGAGGTTGGTTCATATCCACCATATAAATTTAATACTAAAGTGACGTCGTAATCTACACACACATATATAGTACAGAACAATCCTTATTGCACAGAAAATTAAAGTCCAAATCACGTTCCCTTAATTTAATATATATAATTAATGTACCGTATCCAGGGTTTTCAATTCTGATGTTCTTTCTGACTGATACGGGATTTAAGTATATGCTTTAGGGCTAGGAAAAAAATAATTAAGAGTAGCTTCAACGAAACTTGTAACCAACCATGCTCACCGTCACGCACCGGCTCCCACGCTGAGAATGGATAAGCTCAAAAAATTCCAGATTACATTCGACATTTATGAAGACTTAGGTGGAGAATATAAACGTGAAGATCGATTAAGAAGTCTCTAACTGATTTGGATTTTTACTTAATTGCTACGTGTTACTACACTTTACTGCCGGAAGTACTGTGGCCTGTGCTTTGTTTAAATATATGTATGCATGTACATGTGAATAAAAGTGGTTTGTGATGTGTTTAATTATATATGCATATATGTACATAAAAATGAAATTAAGCAAATCAAGTTTTTTTTGGTAGGTCTTAAGCAAATCAAATGTGTGCTTCTATACTGATAAAAAATGCGTGCTTAGCTAGAATAATTTCAAGTTCTCCTATAATATCTTAAACTTGTTACATTAATTAAATCTACACACTGAACATTTACAAACATTTCCGTGAAACACATAAATTGACTCTCGATTTTAAAAGTTGCACAAAAATAAGTCATATCAATCAGCTTTAATTTGAAAACAATATGCATATTGACTATTGTGATAAACATTTATGTTTGAGATCAAAATGACTAAGGTTTGGAAAACTAAAAAGAAAGTGCAATAAGTTCTTTATATTTTTTGGGTACATTAAACAATAACATTTTTACCGTAAATTTGGTGACTTTAAAACACTCCCTATGGTTTTTTCTTTCTTTAATCTTTCTTTTGTTTTGTGGCAGATTTCACTTACTAGGAACTGTTCAAACTTCACAGCGCTTTATCCGGCGGGCATATATCAATGACGAGGAAAAATAATGAGTCTCGATTCGCCAATAGAATTGCCATAGGCAATTATTAGTTTAATTGGAACGGGTATTTGTTCAATTTCTTAATCTCCAATGGGTCACGTCCCATGAAAAAAAAAAAAAAAATCTTTACGCAGAGGGAGACCAAAATATTAAAAACTATAAGAGTCCAGCAAATGTTACTAAATATTTCAAAACATTGATTAAAAATAGAAGTAATATTTATAAATATTTAATAAAATATAGTAATGTTCTTTAACGACCAATATTCTTACCATCAAACATATATTTTAACTAATATAGTTAAGATTATTTCAGTCTAATCTAGTCTCAAATTTAAATTATTAAGTTGCATTGAATATTTGAAAATTTTGTTATTCATAATGGTGTTATTTGGCTCGAGCAACCTCCATTTGCATTAGATACATGTGATTTATTCTGAAAAAATAATTAAAATTATCAAATATACGTACTATATCATTATATGTACGGCATAGTTTGTCTTGATTAAAAATTTGAAACTTTCTTCATTTGTTATTTAATTGATCAATATAGATACAGAAGTATTTCAACTTATACACATTTTAACTAATAATTCTGTTTTTTAGATTATCGAAACAAATTAAATATTATTTACGTTGTATAAATTGATAAAATATTATTTTTTATTATAAAACATTAATTCTTAATAACTACTTTCAAATGTAAAAAATAATACTGTGAGTGAATCGCATGAACCCTAAAGAGACTTTTTGTTTAGAAAAACACTTAGGTTTTGAGTCTGGAAAGACTAGTGAGAAAATAATGGCTGAATAAGTTGCTTGAAGAAGTACGTAAAAAGAATACTTATTGGTGAGCCTGCATAGACTTGTGTTAAAAAATATTTGCAACAGTTTAATCTTTTTGCGAAAATTTTTGTGGTGTACCAAGGATTGTACATAGTGTTGGGTACAGTTAAGAAAAATCAATGTAAAAATCTCGTGTTATACTCTCTTTTGTAATCTATCATATATAAGTTGTTTAATTGCATGTTTTAAAGAAAAGATAATCAATTAAGTTTTAACATTTCAAGTTATAAATGTTTTTCGTCAGGCACTACCTTCCGCATGTTTAAGCTCATCTGTCGTCTTACGATGATTTCATCCATTTTCTAAAGAATTTGCAAAAATATTTTTCGAAATATAATTAGCAATTAGCAATACCATTTTTTAACACATCTTTTATTATTTACAAAATAGTATAAAATACTTATTAAATAAAAATTCAGATTCACATAATATCACGAGTTTTAATAATTTTAATTAGTTAACAAATATTAAGATTTTATCTGACCCATGTTTTTTAGCTCTTGAAAAAAAAGAGCTTTTGATTAAGTTAGTAAGAGTTTTTCACAATTTATACAGAACTTGTTCAACTCATCCTAGAATACTATTTTTTTTCCACTTAAATTCCAATTTGAATGTTTCACCGATTTTCCAATTTAAGTGTCATAGTCTTTTGACTTGTACCGAGGCTAAAGGAGTCAAACACTTTTTTTTATTAAGTTTTTGGGCATTTGTGGTTAAGTTTCATGAATTATTAATTAAAACGACACATCTATTAAATATTTTTATTAGGTATTAAATTATTTTTAATATAAGTTGATATTATAGAATTATATTTTATTTTCTAAAATTATTATTGATCAATAATATAGAAGTTTTTAAATATTTTAGAATTTATAATTAATACTCAATTTTTTAATTAATATTATATAAAACAAATTGTTTGTAAATCATATTTAAAATTAATTTATTAATTTAATATTATGCTGATTAAATTAATTTTCCATAACATTTTTTATTCTTATAAATTTATTACTTCATTGATTGAGACAAATAATTTTAAATTTTTTTACTAAATAACTTTAAGTTTAAAAGGAGATTTAATATTTAAAAAAATATCATATATATATATTAACTTTTAAGTACAAAATGAGAGTCTAATTTTTGTGAACTTACTGATACTTAGGTTTATGCTTTATGATTGAATCTGAATTCTCTATTAAAAAATAATGAAAATACATTGACATTTTTATTATATTTAAATATATTTGTTCAGTGTAACATAAGGTTTTCATACTTGATTACTTGGAGAAGGATATCCTGTACGGTTTGAAATAAAACTGTGTGCTGTACAGTTATAAATCAAATTAAAGACTCTCATTTCAAAATTGAAAGAGTTAGTAAGAGAAGTCATAATTAATGAAAGGAGGAAAATCAGGACAAGTTGTAAACTAATATCAACATATGTATGGCATTAATTCAAATAGAAACATTCTCTTCCTCTTCTACTACATAAAAAAGGATATAATTACAATATTACAGGAACAAGATGAATTAATAAAACTAATTGAGCACGGATACAACAACCAAAGATTCGGTGCAAAAGAAGCAGCAGCAGTACTCACTCGATCAGACTCAACAGCTATTAGAATGGGAAAAAATAAAAAGATGAGAAGAGAACTACATATATTATATGTCACATTCTTCATTTCAACCATTGCCGTCTGACCTTGACTCCTCCAAAAACAAATCCTAATGCTGTTGCTACCCACCAATTTCCAACACTAACAGATAGAGACAAAACAAAATCTTCAGTGTTAACTTCCCATATTTTCAGCCATCTGAGCCAGGGACTGCAAATTGCACCGTACGATTGTGTCCACGAAAACGCAAGTCTCTTCTTTAGTGTTACCGGCCGGTATGTCAACCACGTACGACTCGATGACAACTGTCCCTCCGTTGCTTCCGTCGCCGTGGAGCGTGGTGACGGACCGGTAGTTCCTGAGGCGGTGGTCGCCGCCGACGACGCTGAAGCTCATGACGTGGCGCTCGTCGTCGAGGATCTCGAGGCGCTCGGTGCTCGACACGGCGGGAAGCCCGGAGACCACGCGCACCTCGCGGAGGGCGCCGACATGAATGCCGTCGTCGCCCCCGGCGCCTCCTGCGGCGACCACGTGGCAGCTCTTTACGAAGTGCTTGTAGGCCTGCGGGTTGTCGAAGCGCCGCACCACCGGCCACACGGCGGAGACCGGCGCGTCGATCGCCTGGATCACGAAGGAGCAGCACTGGTTGGGCCCCACCGCGTGAGCGTGGTGCCGAGCAACCATCTCCGTCACGCTAAGGCCTACTTTCGCCAATAAACGGCGCGTTGACGGCGCCGTTTGTGCTGGCTTTGGACAGTTGACGCCGTTTGCGATGGCGGTGGATGTGTCTGTTGCAGGGCTGAATCGGTGGAGTTGAAGAGGGCAAGTCATATCTAGTTCATGTAATGATAAGTATGTTTCCTTCAATTTCTCTTCTCTCCACCAAAACTAAGATATTGGTTTTGTGATGTTATGTTAAAGTGGTTTGTGCATATAGAGATGTTGTTGTTGAATGAGCAAGCATATATATTTGGAGGGTGTGGGAAGAGAGGCTAGTCTTGCTTTGGGTTAATATTTTTGTAATTCAAGTTGGACTTTTTATTTTATTGTTATTATTATTATTTGGTGATTATCTTTTAAGCAATTGAAATTTATTTAAGAATATAGCATCTCTTAATAAACATTATTTCATATATGTATCCAAAACAACCTAACTTCTAAATTCTAATCACATATAAAAAAATGCTGATAATATATACTCTAATATATTTTTAAAAAAATATATTTTCTTAAACATGCTGTTTATTATTGAATAAAATTTATTATAACTAAAAATTTTAGTAGGTTTCATTTTGTTATTCAACAATTCTTCTTTTGATTTATAGTTTTAATAAATTTTAATTAATTATAAAGTATGCTTATAAAGTGTGTTAGATAACATATTATTAGCACTTCTCATTACATATAAGATGTGCTCTTTCGTATATATAAATGTAAAAATTAAACTTTTAGTCTTGTATTTAAGAAGAGGAGTAATAGTAATATATTTTTTAAGCCACTCTTTTCAACACTATATGAAATGAGATAAATTATGTAAAGGATGATACTTATATAATTTTATAATTTTTAATAAATTTTAGTTCATACTAATAGTGAGGAGTGTGTTAAAAAAATGTATAAGAGTGATGATTATCCAATTAAAAATAACACACCATGTTGGAGTGGTTTGATAAAGAGAAAGAAGGTTAACTTTCTCTTTCTTTTCTTGCTGTTGTTCTTTTTGGTTTAGGGGATGGAGGGTGACAAAGAAAGAAAGAGAAGGAATAAATGGTAGTATTGGATTGTATTAGGCGGAGACCTTAAGCGAGGCGTGCAAGTGGATCCTCAACTTGCAACTGTCCTTTAGACTAGGTTTTGTCAATTATACCATTTTTTATCCCCAAACTTCAACTTTGCCACTCCACATATTAATATTTTTTTTTTGTTAAGTTGCTAAATATTATTGTTTCTTAATCCACCAAACTTTGCTTTGGCCTCGCCGTCTTATTAAAAGTTAAAACTATTGTTATTTAAATAATAAATAGTGTTTCTATTTTTATCGCCATTTTGATTTTCCTTGTTCCAATTTGATTGACTCTAGACGTTGCTGTGTGTGTCCTTTTTTCTCGTTTCTTTCGTATTTTTCCTTTTGTTTCTTTTTTTTCTTTTGGTTCATTTTCTGTTTGTTTATAAATCAAAACTCAAAAGCTGTGCATTAATTCGTAGGGCATCTTTGGAAATAGATCATGTTTGAAAGAACAGTCTAGAAACTCCGGCATATCAACAAGTTGATAGTGATATTGTTCAAGTGGTATATTATATATTTAGTGCAAATAATTTTTAAATCACAGGATATTTTTCCCGTGTTTATTTTTGACGTAAAGAAGCTAGTTGGCATGATCGGGAAATACACATAAAATATATCATGTTGTAAACGTGTTTATAAATATATATATATATATATATATATATATATATATATATATATATTTCATAATTGTCTTTTAAAAGAGACAATTTTATTTGAAATATAGCCGTACACTACAAAGGTTTAAGCTGAGATTTCATTATTTTGAAAGGAATTAACTCCTTTTACTAAAATCAAATCTTAATTACCGTAAAAGTGTTCAAGGTAATAACCTCAAGTTAACTGAAAGGATTTGGATTCTAGCAGTTAAATTTGATATATTTTCAAAGTGGGTTCTGGCCATATTTTGTGTTATTATCATATAACAAGTTAATGATTATTATGATAAATACATCATGTTATAAAAGTGTCTATCACAATAATTATTAATTTCATCTTACTATTTTTTAATATTTTTGTGTATGTTAGATTGGTTTGATGAATTGAGTTTTTTTTAAAACAAAATATTTTTTCAATTTTTGACATATTTTGATGAGTCAATCTATCATCTATTAGTTCTAGAGTGACTTGCCTTTACTCAAAAAAGAAAAAAAGAGTGACTTGCGTAACACACTTTTCCTCGTAAAAAATATCAATCTTTTATTAGAGTTTGATTTTTCATCTAATTTACTCATGCAACATTTCTAACATTCCATCAAGTGAAACTTTTATTGTTGGTTCTCATAGTTTTCTTTCCCTTTTTCACCAACTTTCGCCAACTTGGATTTTTTTTTCTCTCCCGTTTATTAAATAATTAAACCACGTACTTTTTTTTTTGAAAGGGATAGACATAATTAGTCCATGTATTTCATTATCTAATGTCGTTACATAATCAGAAAAACTTTTTTTTTTGTAAAAGTAAAATTACATTTGTAAAAAGTTGATGAAACTTACACGGGATAACTTTAAAAATCAATACATCTTTGTTTTTTTAAAAAAGAATCAATACATTTTTAATAAAGTAAACAATTTATAGACGGTCACTCAATCACAAATTATTATTTATATTAAATTTATTTAATTTTATAAAAGTTACCTTAATTAAAAGTTATATTTATCGTAATTCTTGTTTTGTTCATTGTATAACAATTTTACACCAACAATATAAATAAATATTAATTTTTTATTTATATAAATTAGGATAGAAATGCATTTTTGTTTTGGTTCAATTAAAGTATGTACTTTTGGTTTTTGGGTTCGTATATAACTTTAAGGCAAAAAATGAATAAAGTCCATGTATTATTCAAATAATATAGTATATATCTAGATAATGGGTAAAGTTTTTAAAAGCACTTGGGTGTTAGCAAGTTAGCAACGATTAAGCATAATGTAAGTGCCGTTGCTTCTAATTAAAAAACTTGTGCAATAATTATATTTTGAATGTGGAATTATATATGTTTTAAAAAAATATGAAATTATATATAATTTATACATATAACTCGATTAACAACACACACTAAGTTTTGTAGGAATCCAGGTGTGTTTGATTCCAATAAAATATATTTATATTACAAGACATAAAAAGTCTTAATTATAATTAAGTTTCAAATAAGTGATTACAGTTAATAAAAAAAAATACATAGTTTACGCATTCCTAACTCTCATGTTATCAAATTAACGCCACTTTTTTTAGGATGAAAACAGGAAAAATAAAATACATAAATAATAATGCGTGACATATATGAAAAATATTATATATATGCATAATATAATGATACATGTAACGTTTCCCTATATCATCTTTCAAACAAAAAAGATACCAACTCTTTTGTAGACCTTTCGTCGACGATCACTTCATCTGCTATCTCAGCAATTAAGCAATTATGTAACATAAGGCCATTTTCATGCCAACGGATGTGCCAGCATATGCGTGCAATTGTCACGAGGCAATTGCTTTCTGCACCTTCAAATTGGTTTTCTGCACTTTTTAAATCTTTCAAAAAGGCTCTTATGCAATGTGAAATTACATTCTGAAATAGCTTTTGCCAAATATAACTTCATATTTGAAAAAGACTCATTTTGAACGTAATTTAACATTATTGATTAGGTAAAAAAATAATTATGGAAATACAGAAAGGAACTGCCTTGTCACAAATTAAGCCAGCTAATGTGTTATATGATTTGCATCAGAAAATAGTATCCTATATATTAATATGCATTTAATTAAGTGATCAAAATAAAAGTTGTTTATTATTTTGAATGAAGATTAAAAAATTTATTGAATGTTGTCAATTTCTTTTTTGAAAAAAATGATAAAATTGCAAGGATTATTACACTACAAGAAAAATTAAAGTTAATAACAAAACAATTTATATGCATTTTTTTTATTTATTTATAAGGGCGTCATTAAAATTCTTGTGACCCTAAGTTAATGACAAAAAAGCAATTATCTTCTAATTAACATGCCGATAAATAAATTATCTTCTAACATGATTAATATTTGACTAAACCCATATTAAGAGAAGGATTTGGATTCTGAACGTTCGAGTAACAACTTCTTTCCTGCTTTATATTCTTCCTGTATGCAATTGAGAAACATTACGCATAGCATTAGTCACCATTAATTTATTTTTGAAGGCCAACATGCAGACAAAGAGCAAGTACGGCAGAAAATTGAACTATGTTCATCCTCTGGACTTGGCTCATGGTATATCAAAAGAGCTTTGGTTTCTCCTACCAATTAACAATGGCAAGTGATCTTCGGGAAGTTGTTTGATTGTTTTGTAGATGCAAGGTATACGTGTAGAATCATGGTTTTAAATAGCGTTCTGCAACCCTAATCGCGTCCGTAATGCCAAGGTATTTTAACTTATCGCAATGCAATCGTAATTTGTAATTAGGGCTGCATCAACCGCATTTTCCTGCAATTACCCGCACTGGGATCGCAAATTAAAACCATGATGTAGATGGACCAGGAATTTAGAAGGTTATATTTAGCTGAAATCGAATCTTCTGTTATACAATCAACCGCTGTTTGTACTGGAAAAGATTTGAGTTGGTCAGTACTAGATAGTTTGTGTTTCATTCTTGAACAGGCAAACGGGTATATTTCGGAGTTGTCTGGAATAAAATTTTAAATTAGCTACTTGATTAGAAGGATCTGAAAACTCAATGGATATGGAGGAAGGCGTTTCATACACTTTGTATATCTCATCATTGTAATTTGTAACGCTAATCTTTGTAGTCTGGCTGCTCCAATATTTTCACTCTACACTTTGTTTGGTTGTGCAAGAATAGTGTGAAAATTGAGTAGGGGAGTGAAAATATGGATAATGGTAAAAATTTATATTGTTTGGTATGATTGAAAGGGAACAGAATTATAAAGTTAGTAGTCTTATTAACTTTTATTTGGTCGCAAGTAAAAGGGGAAATAAATTGAAAATTGACAACTATTCTACCATTTTTTAAAAGTATCTTTCTCTTTTCCATGCATATATTTTTTTTTCGTGGTAGAAGCCTAGCGCTGCTCCTCCTTTTTGAAACCTTGTGTCGCTAGTCCTTCTTCAAAGCCTCTTGTCATTGCTCCTTCTTTTAAGTTTTGCACCATTTCTCCATCTTGGAAGATCGCTCTAATTAATTGTGTTGCTATTAATAGATTACTTTTATCTCATTCAATAATTGATTTTGTGTGTTCAATTTGTTGATTTGTGTTTATATGCTAATAATGGAGTTGATAATTGATTATATGTATAGTATAATTGATTATCGTCCATGAGAAAAATAGTGTTGGGTTGTGTAAAGGATTCATGGATTGAGTGTAAATAGTACTTGTAAATCGAATTTTGTTCTTTAAAAAATAATTGTTTTGTGCTTGCCATGGTAATTGTTCTAATAGGTTTCCTTAATTTAGGTTCAAGGATGCCTACCTAGAGTATTCGTGTGTGTAATCTCCAGTTGAGAGTTGAAAAAAAAAAAAAAACTTTGCACAATAAATTTTTTAGCTTTTTTTATTTATTTTGAAAGCAAGGTATCCTTGACCTTGTAAGCTCTCGTCAACCAGTTTTCAACCAATTTGGAATCACTTTAGCACAATACCTTCTTAATTTGCTCTTAACTACTGTGCTAGGAATAGGTCAGCAATGAGTGTTTCGTACTCGATTTGGTTGTTTGATAAGTCAAATTTGAGGGATTGTTCAAAGATTAAACCTATGGACCCTTCCAAGATAATTCTAACTTCACTCCTAAGATGATTCGACAATTCATCCACGTGCAACGTCCACCATGTGTCTTCAGTCTTTAATGGTGGGTGTAACTTACTGAGAAAATCTCCAAGGCAATGGGCCTTGATTGGTCCTCTTGGTTCATACTTAATTTCAAACTCCGAAGGTTTGACGGATCATGCTATCATCCTTCCAAAAAATTCAGGTTTTCTAAACACCTTTGTTATTGGGTGGTTCGTTCAAACGATCACCCGATGATCTTGAAAATACTGATACACTTGTTATTGATTTTAAGAGGATAAAATAAAATCTTAGATACCTTATGATTAGTTTTGAAAATTCATCCAAAATCTTTTTTTTTCTCTTTTAAAGTCACAAAAGTGATTCCCAAAGTTAATCATGAATCACAAGAGTAAGAATTCCTAAAAGCTTGGTCATGTTAAAATGAAATAAAGTATAACCGTTGATATTTTTTTAAGAAACCGTTGATATTTTTTTTAAGGTACCCCTGATACTTAAAATAGTGTAATTTATTCTAATTATTATAAAAATATAATAACCCTGATACTTTATTCTCTGTCAGAAAAGTGATCACATAAATAAATTACTATCAAATCTAATGTCTGGCGATGATGTGTGTGCGCTTTCAAGATAATTTCTAAACTAATAATATATTTACTGTTTTATTAGCATACCATCCAAGCTCAACCGGTGCTTAGTTTACCCGGTGCGGTGCATTTTTACATGATTGATTAAGTGAATTAACAGAGAGGGAAAAATAATTTTTGTAATTTGGTTAAAAAGAAACTAAAGAAAAAAATAATAAAATGTTGAATTTTGTCCTCTTTTGTTTTCTTCCTTTCTATTTCCTCCTCCCACAAACAATTCGTTAAAGAATTTTTTTTTAGACCACACATCCTCGACAATTTGAATCAAAATCATTATAAGTGATAAAATTCTCCACACAAATATATATCCAACACTTAAATTCAAAATTATTGGTTAAGTGGAAACAATCTTATACTAATTTATTCTAACACTTCATGATAAAAAAGTATTTTAATTATGTCTTAGATATATACTTCAACTAATACTTAACTAGTGTTTGGTACAGTTAATTAGATGTTTATAATCCCTATAACAGAATGTGTTCTGTGTTCAGTGTTGATGATAATTTCCATTATCTGAAAATAAAAAACATAACACGGTATACCATTAGTTCTCTCTTTTGTAACAAAAAAAAATAGTCCTCTCTTAAATTTTGATCTTCTTTTTATACTCGCGCATAAAAAAAATACGCCTCATAATCAAAGGAAACAACTTTTTATTATACCATTATGTTGCTCATAAAACATTGTCCTATTCATAATACTTAAGAATTTTTGGCGCAAGCTTATTACGATACTAAAGCGGAGATCTAGAAATCGATTATTGTAGAATATAATCATAAACGGGTGAAAGCAGTTAAACCATGAAAAAGAGGTGAAAGTTGAAGACTTGCAAATGTTTACTTAGCAAAGTTGAATTGATTAGGAATGAAGGAACAGATTGCAGTTATGCTTGTTAAATTAAGCAATGATGGATATTAAATCTCACCTTCACCAAAGAGGAAAGAGATTGAAATGTTGAACATTTGGCAACACCTATATAACTCAATTGCCATCAGTCCCATTTGGACTGGGGTGATCATGATGTTGATATTTGGATCCTATCTATCCCCAAACCGAAAGCAAACCTCCATAAAGAAGCTTGTTGAGAATTGAGATGTGGGGTTGCGTCCCTTATTGATGCTCTTGCTGCTTCGGATGGTCCTGTGTTGAGCAAGGTAAGTGTGACTTGAATTAGTTTCTTTGAATTTATTCATTTTTAGAATATATGCTCGAAAATGAGAAGATTAAGGTACATTCACTAGTGATTTGAATTGAAATACCTCTTTAACACATTTGCAATTATACATTTTTACCTTCTCACTTTACACACTTTCTCATTTATCCAAGAACCATATTTGCATATTTAAAAGATTTGTTAAACAGTAATCTATCAGCTTATAATTAATCATCTAGGTGTAAATTAAGATCAGCTGCCTGTGGTAATCAAGGATGAACATTTAGCAATATCCCATATGCTGAAGGACATTGTGTAAAATCACAAAAGTTGGTCAAACATGATGCATGTTCCATCCTAAATTTGAATGTTATAATACAAGCCTAAATAGTATGCAAATTGCAGACAATTGCAAATGTAAGAGATTTAATGGTAGAAGCTTTTTCATAGGTGTTTTTATAGGTAAAGATGTTTGATTTTCATAGGTAAAGAGTATTATTTACCTTTTATTTGTTGGTAGAAGCTTTTTCATTCTTCATGATCATATGGAATGATTTAGACCGGTCCTCCGCAACCATTTCCCTGAGTATATCATCTTCAATCTTCTCAGCTTGCCACTGAGAAGGGTCCTCCACAAAGGCCTCACTGAAGATCATGCTTGAAACCCACTCTTTCCAAGTGGTTCTTTTGTACTTATCTTCCTCCAATGAACCTGTCACCAAGAGCTGATAAACATAAACAACTTTCTGCTGACCGGGGCGAAAGGCACGGGCAATGGCTTGCTTTGTTTTTGAAGGGTTCCACTCTGAGTCCAACATGATCACTCTTGAAGCAGCTGTTAAACTAATGCCTTCAGCACAAGCAGTGATTGAAGCAAGTAGTATCTTTGCTACTCCACCAGGCTCCTCAAACTTGTCCATCACTCTCCCCCTTTCAAACAGCTCTAGTTCCCCAGTTAGCACCAACACTTCCCTACCTTTTGTCCATCCAAAGTACTTCTCAAAATATTCCACAAATAATTTAACAGGTGCAATGTTGTGGCAAAATATAAGAACCTTCTCCTTCTTGACAACCCTGTAGATAAGACTCAAAACAAATTTTACTTTGGACCCTATTCTCAGATCAAACTTGCATTTCTCTAGCTCCATCAATTGCGCTTGAGTGAAAAATTTCTCAGCACATACTGCTGATTTCACCAACCAAGGATGTATTGAACCTAGAGTTATCAAAAGTTCTAGCTCCAGAGGGTATCCATTGACTTTGGCCATTTTCTTGTGCAGTTCATGCAAAATCTCGTGCTGTGTATCAGTTGAATTCATCAGCAATGTATAAATTTGCAAACCAGGTAGACCATCAGAACTCCCACCTTCATACACATCAATGAAACCATTTGTCACATTTCTCAACATCTTTAGACCCTTCCGCCTCTCCCTACCATTACTTGAGTCAATTTTCTTAGCAATTTGGTCTAAGAAGAATTTTCTAGCTCGCGACTCTAATAAATGACTCGCTTTTTTTGCCACTTTTCCTTTCCTCTTGTATTTCGGGTCCAATGCTTTCAGTACTTCATGAATAAACTTTGGCCTTGCCAAGCACAAAGTGTTGAAGTACTCGCAGAAATTGTTCTGAAACAATGTGCCAGAAAGCAGTATTCTCAGTTCTGTCTGCACTTTCATCAAAACTTTTCTCAGCCTAGATTTGGTGCTTCTAGGATTGTGCCCTTCATCCAGCACCATGACCCCAGGGCTTTCCCTCAATACCTTAGCCATGTATTTCCTATGTGCAAACTTTGAATCCTCTCGCATCAATGTTAAAAATGAAGTATAACCCATGATCAGAACACTCGGGTGCGAATGCCATTTTTGTATCTTCTCAAGGCAATCCAAAACATGCTTGACATCATCAGTGGGCTTAGGAACTCCAGGAATAACAATCGAGGATTTCTGCTTGAATACACGGTAGGTTCTACGACCATGAATCAGATACACTGGTATAGGAATATCCCACTTGATAAATTCCTTGTACCAAGTATAGAGTGTTGTCTTTGGAGCAAGGACTAATGGCCTCTTCCCTGGGAATAACTTCAAGTAGCTAACAAGAAAAGCAATGATGAGAAAAGTTTTTCCCGCTCCAGGAGTATGAGATACCACACAGCCACCTCTTCTTTTGGATGCTGCTTCCATCAATCCCGGGTCCATGGACCCTGCAATGTTTTGCCAAAGAAACTCAAATGCTTTCTTCTGGTGGGCGTGCAACTTTGCTTTAAGTTCGGGAATTAACACCCAAACGTTATCATTTTCTTGAGACACAGGTTTCTCAGGAGAGTCTAGAGCTGGCAAGAGATCAATGTCATCGTCTTCATTAGCCTTGGTCTTTGAATCTTCTTCAGGGATCTGCTTCTCCTCTTGGTGCCACACTGAATGTTGAATCTACAATAACAAGAAGTTAATCAGATACAGACTGGGGAGATAGACAAATTATCCCAAAACAGGGGAATGAGGTTAATATCATGTACAAATTCTACGATGATTTTGCAAACAGAAAAAATATCTGCCTAATGCATTATGCATCAAGATGGCGAATTTACATGTGACAAGTAGCCAAGTTTTATGAGCCCTTCTCATAAATTGAACAGCTCAGCTACGTAGTCATATCACAAGGTTACTTAGCCATAATCCTCGCTTCGTGAAGGTATGGGGGAGGGTCATTGTATGCAAACACACCCCATGCATATGCAAAGCAACTGTTTCAGGATTCGAACATATGACCAACTGGCCACCAATACATGCATAGAAGAAAATTACATATAAATTCACTTAAGAGCAAACAAACCCAATGAGATTTTTTGTATGTTTTAAACTACACTTACAAAGGGAGGTGTAATATATTTGATCTCCGTGCTCACAAAGCCACATCTATAGCAGTAAATTCCAATTTCTTCATTCATTCTGAAATCATGAGGACAACCTGCATTCGGATTTTCCAGAGTCTCAGTGAAAACAGCAGCATTTGAATCCTGATTAAATAGTTGAACAGAATTAGCCTTGGGAAAAACAAAACAAAACAAACAAATAGGGGAAATCAAATGCCAAATTGACACATACTTCTGTGTCTTCTTCTAGATAGCATGATGCCAATGACACTTCCAGTTCTCTCCACAGCATATCCATTTCAGATTCTTCTTCCGCCTCCTCTTTGCGGAGCACCTCAGTTTCTGTCTTTTGCCCAATGCTGCTTGGTGTTTCCGTTTGCTTCCACTGGTCAGCAATAGCTGGTTCTTCATTGGTTGGTCTAGTATTAATATTCTTCAAGTATGAATTTATCAAATCCTTGTAGGCAGCTGCATTTAAGGATCTGTCTTTATAATTGTATCTTTTTTCTTCTCCATGATCTCTACTTCCAAAATATGTTGTACGGTGTTTTTTCCCTTTAACTACTTTACTGGAACTAATCCCTTCCCATTTATTTCCAAGATTCACCATATCATCCAGATCACTTAAACCCTTCCTCTGTGACTTAGGGGCGCCATAACTATAATGATATCTCCATGACAAATCATCACTCTTTTCTCCATCATCTGACTTTGCAGCATGATAATGAGACTCAAAAGTTAACAATTTAACATCGTTCTTCTTTGAAGTGGTACCAGTTAGATGATGATACTTGGAAGAAATTTCAGAGGATTCATTACCATAACTTCTAGTAACCTTGTCATATAGATCATCACAATGTATAACTTCTACCGGATCATGTTGAGCAGGAAGAGGAATAATAGCCAGATGATTTTGATGTTCATTCTGATCATCACCTCCTGACCTCACTTTCTGGGATTTAGTCTTCTTCCTTTTGTACACCACAAGCTCCCGGCATGTACTCACCTTCTTGACCTTTTGATGATTGTCAGTATCCCCTTCTAGACACTTCTTTTGCCAACGAAACAGGCCGGCTAATGGTATATACATTTCATGATCAATATCATTATCTTTCCAAGTGTCTATCTTAACTGGTGGTAAGTTTCTAAAAGAACCAACATCAATCTGGGAAACTTTTTCACAACCAAGGTAACGCTCAGGTTGTACATTCCGACGTTTGGAACGCCTTAAGCCTTCGACATTGTAAGATGGTGATTCTTTATCTTCATGGGATTCCTGTTCAGGATCAACCCTCTTGGTTTTAAGTGTAGCTACTTGAGAAACAATGGGTACTAACATGCCTTTGTCTGTTTTGAAATTCACAACATCAATGTGAGATTCATTGTTCAATGAAGTGCTAACAGTATCCCTTCCCAAAACTTGATACACTAGCTTGTCTTGTAGAGATCTTACGCAGATTGAAACCTTCTTTAAAGCTGTGGTAACAACTAACCATGAAAGATCACATAACACTTTTCCCAGAAGCAATTTAGTGTGTGATATAATGGAACAGTCCTCAGATGATGCCCACCGGTAGTGCTGATTTTCACAAGGAGTACTTTCAAGTTTTTGGAGGATGGATATTTGATTGATTCCAACCACTTTGATCTCCCTACTGAGAGTTCTTAGCTCTGCACCGAGTGAACCTTGATGAACATAAAAGTTGACATAAAACTGACACGAGCACTCAGAGTCATGAGGTTTTCTCTGTACAGAGCTTATTTTGGCATCAGCCCAAACCTGTAGTTTAAAAAAGAAAGAAACTGTAAATCCTTGACATTTTGGAAACTAACATTCTCAAATTAAAACAGAGGTCTTGTCCAAGCAGCAACAATAATAATAATAAGCACAGACCAAGTATTGCACGGAAAAAAAACCAAGAAAGGGGAAAAGCCAGTGATTGCCTAGTTAATGCATACAAAATAAAGTAGAAACTATTTACCATGTAAATGTGCTCTATTTTCTTATCATCTCATAAAATAGATCTTGAAATCAAAATATCTCTCCAACAAAGCTGTTAGCACCGCCATAACGCTGTAATGTGGCATTTTTTGACCCCTCTGCCATAGACAATTTGTGAAGGAAGGCCTACTATGGTGGCACCATAAGCCACAATGGCATGTTTATATGGTGGAATTTCCATCTTCTGCCATATACTACCATTCACTATATTCTGTCATCCGTCATTAATAACATTACTCTCAAACATATAATTTCATCAAATAAGTATTGAAAAAAGAGTTAAATAGGCGTGCATTATTAATGTAGAAGTTTCACACTATTGGTCAATAAAAAATGTCGTTAATATGAATTTTACGATAATTATTATAATAAATATCAAATTTACCATTCATGCATGAGAATGTTAAATCCGTGTATATATTATTTATTCTTGAAAAAGTGTCAAAATAAAGGAGGAATCAGAGCATATCTATTGCATAAATAGCACATGATGCTCACTCTATCTCGTAAAGAAATTTCCGGACTTAGAAAAAGTTAGATTGCATTGCCCATGTGATGCTGTCGTAAGGCTTGTAGATTCTCCCAAAAATGTCATGATTTACAGAATTCTAGAACCTCAAATTAAACGTATAAAATTCAGTGTAAGAGGAACACTTACAGGGTCGATATTAATTGCATCTGCATCATCAGATTGTTGAGGGGCAGATAGCACACATACATCAATTCCAGGACGTAGAAAACGGGAGCAATCTGATAAAGTAGCATTCCTTGACCTTATCCGTATATCTGACAAGGGTCCTTTCTCCATAACCATATGATGATTATCTACAAAATGCATGGACATAGTTCCTCCCTCAATTTTTATGAACTCCACGGCTTGCCATGAGCCAAATGCAACTGCTTCAAAGGCTGTTTACAAAGACAAATTTGAAGCCAAATTGATTAAAAGAAAAGAGTATTTGCTAAAGAATGCAAAATTGTGAATATATGATTGTGGAAAATAATAGACAAAACCCACGTTACAAAAAAAATTGGTCAATCAAGTTTGTCCTGTAAATTAAAGTCTCTTTTGACATTGATCAAGTTTCAAGACATATTATAATTGATTGGTATCTATTCTTTTCATTATTTTACGTTTCTTTGGCATTCATTCATAGTGATCAATTGACAAAAAAAACAGAGAGGAAAAAGGCTTACGGTGAGGACTGAATGGATGCTTGAGTTGATCTAAACGCCTTTTTCTGTGTGCCATTGAATGTGACAGCTAACTAACTTGTGTTGTGAGCTTCTGCAGCAGTGATTAGGCTCACAAACTTTCACTCACAAGACTGAAGACTTCATTTCATATCTGTTCACACGATAAACAGGCTAATCAATGACATACAAATTCAGTGGATTCATATACATCATGGCATTATACATATCTTCCAAAAGCACAAAAAAAAGAGCTTTTTTTCGAGTATGTTGTTTTCTGCCTCCAAAACATATGAGGAAAATTGAGAAGGAGAAATGGTGTGCCTATAAATACACACAAACATGTCCACTAAAAGAAGGAGAAGAAGATAAACTAAACCAAGTTCAACTGTCTCATGTTTTTTTTCCCCCAAAAACCAAACCCCCCAACAAGGAAAGCACCTTTATGTGTCAACATGCAGTGTTAGACTGTTAGTTAAGAGAAGTAGACACATTCACACAAGTGAAGAGCTCTACGCTTTAGCAAAGAATTATATACTGAAATGACAAAGAAAAACATCATTATCTGTGATACCCACTTGTGCATACACAGAAATGGCAACAGTGTTCTGTTCCCCAAATGGCCAAAAAAGTTTTCTTTTTTATGGAAAATGGTTGGTTTTGATCCACAGAGAATCCAAATATTTAGCAGGTTGATCAAGCCCATGATCAGCGAAGTATAGACTTCAAATTGACTTGAAAAAAAATGCATGTAAGTATGTATAATCTATCATCAGGGGCATTTAGATTTTCTGGGAAAGGCAGAGAAAGCAAAGAGTGATGATACTCAAGTGAGGGAATCTATCCTTACCAAAGGGGAAAAGCTGGTGTTCTGTGTTCTGAGAAGAATCTAAAACACAGTTTCAAGCATCACTGAGAAGAGAGAGAGAGAGAGAAACAGAGGAGAGAGAGAGAAATGAGTGTAGTTGAGGCCGGCAATCTCTAGGTATAAAACGAATTCTGATGTGAAATCTTTTTTAAGTTAAATTTTTTTATTGAAATATTAGTATTTTCTTTTTATTATATGACAACACATTTAATGTAATTACAATAAAAAAAATCAACTAAGTTGTATGATAATTTATAATTAAATAATTATATAAAAAATTATAGTTTAGATTATTTACTCTATATTAATTTTTTAAACATTTAAAGTATTTTTTTATTTTAAGTTTTTTACCATGACATTTGTGAGAAATAATTATGATTAATTTTTATTAAAAAAATATTTTATTGTCTTTAATAAAAAAATCTTAATTATAATTTTTTCATTCAATAAGATTCAAATAAAAATATTATAAAATTCAATTTCACTAATATGTTGATCCCATTTTAAGTTATTTAATGCTTACGGTAATATATTTGTTTTAAAAAATATTAATTGCATTAGTTAATAATTATGATACAACATTTTTCTTGATTAAAATGATTTTATTAAAAGAGTTCATGTGCCCAAAAAAAAAACATTACAAGAGTTCATGAAAGACCTCTATTATAAAAAATATTAAATTATTTTGAATAAATTAATTTTATTTATTAAATGATGAATAAAATAGAAAAACAATAATGAAAAAAATTTAGTCAGAAAAAAGTCAAATTTGAAAACAGATTCTTAGAAGAAGAAAAAAAAAAGGAAGTTATTCACAATAAATGAATATTCTTCATTAAGTAAAAAAAATCAACTCAATATTTTTCAAAAAGAGAATTACTATTAACATATAAGAAATTCTTTTTAAGAAGCTAATAATAAAGACTTTACCATGTTTTTGTTACCCTGAATAGGAGGTAATGATGGTGCTGGAATGGGGGTAGTTGAGCAAGAAGTGAGTGCATGGAGGAGTGAGAAAAGAAAACATAATAAAGTAGGGCGTGAAAAGGTGTGAAGTGTGAAGAAAAAGCAGACACAGACACAGCATAGCAGCGGAAAAATCTATAAAAATAAATAAATAAGGTATGACTATAAAAATAATAATAACCACTATAATTTAATATATTTATATCAATATATAAAAGAAATATAATTTTATGTAAATATTTTTTATCTTTACAATTTTTAGCTATTTTATCTTTATTCTTAATAATATTAAAATAATAATATTAATTAATTATTTTTAATTATATAAATTAAAATTAATCCATTAATCAAAATCAAATAAGCATCCACTAATTATTCTTCAGTCTGCTAATTATTCTCCAATTTCCTTGGATAATTTTATAACAGTGGTTTATTCGCGGTTAAACGCGGGGACATAACACGTACTAGCTTGTAACATCATTTGTTAGTCTACTGAACCAAACAAAATACACTCATGACTCAACTGAGTCTGACAACAGACAAAAATATTCACATCAACCCAATACACGTCACTAATGTTGACACTTGACAGTGTTTTACAATTTTTATGATAAAATTAAAATAAATAAATTAAATATTAACATAGTCCTTAACATGATTTAATATATTTTAAGAGATTGACTGTTTATTTTTTAAAATAATGATGTGATTAGTTTATTTTATAAATTAATATATATTCATTTTAAAAATAAATATTTTTTAGAAATCATTTTAATTAAAATTAATAGTTTCTATTATTTTAAAAATAGAAAAGTACATCTTTTAATAATAATAAAAATTTAAATTAAAAACTCAAATAAATTTTTCTTGACTTTCAATAGTGAATTTAATAATATCATTATTCCCTGACTCCACTATAATTATGCTATAAGAAAAAAAATATATGTCAAGATAATTATCATTTTAGTTTTTTAATATAACATTAATTATCTTTTTCATTTATATTTTTTATAATATTAATGATAAACAACAAAATCTATAAATGAATTAGTAAAAATATAAGATAAATTTTGTAAAATTATTATTTTTTTATCAATTTATTATTTTTTTCTTTGTTAGTATAAAATAACTTAAAATAATAATTATTTTGAGACAGAAGTATATGAATTTAATAAGCCTATATTACTAGTGTAAAAAAAATGATTGCTATCAATCAATTAAATATATGACTTTTAAGATCATTTTTATTTTTTTACTTTTGTTTTTGTTAATTATGATATTGGTCTGAAGTACTATTTATCGAAAATAGTAACTAATAGGGATGACAATAGGTAATTTTTAGATATGGTCTTATAGTTCTCATCCTCATATCCGCAATTTTAAAAAAAAAATAAGTGTATCGCGGCCCATGCCCATGTAGGTAAGAGGTTTCATTCTCATTTCTCATATCCATTGAGAACCTATATACTCATATATACACGTGCGACTTGTACTTATGTAAAAAGTTAATAAATCAATAAAATATATGTTAATTACAAAATTACTACAAGTAAATTGAAAATTTATTCTTAAGTAATCCAAACATAACATTAAATGCATTCACACATAATACTATAGTCATACGTATAAGTGGTTGGATTAATTAATTTGTCATGAAGCTTAATTTTATTTCAAGACCCCATGACATTAAATGATTTAAGGGGTGATTATTTTTCAAAGATAACTTTTTAACCAATGAATATGCATTGTTTTGCATATAGCTCAATAAATGCAACAATTTTCATGAAAAATAAGTACATATCATTAATAGACCTCATAATTAATCAGGAATAAAAAAAATTAACAATAAAGTAGTCTTATGTTTCTTACAATTAGAACTAATAAAATGTTATCTTTTATTATTTATACATAGAACAAGAGGTAGTATTAAAAACAAATAAACATAAGATTGATTTGTCCAAACTCAAATCATAAATAAATAATATTACAAATATAATCATCCAACATTACAAAGCTGAGTCATTAAATAGGTATAAATCTACACTACTAATTTAAAGCACTAAACAATATAAAATATTGGTTCACAGTTGGAAGTCATTCTCAAAATAACTTATTAACAAATTCTAAAATTTTTAAATAAAAATAAATAATAGTTTAATATTCTTAAATACAATGTAAAGTACGTTTAATATAAGGTATTTTGAATTGGGATTCACGTTCTCTTTTAGATCGCTACTATTAATTATAAAATTATAAAAATATATTTTTCTATAGAAGATATATGTATAATATAAATTATATATTTAAGTAACATATATATATATATATAGGTGGGGTGCCGGACGAGACAACATGGGTACTATAGTACCCGTATCCACACCTTTTCCTACAAAAAATTGCATGTAAATACCTTGTCCTCATCCCCAATCCAATAAGCAAGGAATTATTCTACCCGCTTGCAAATACTTTTGCGAGTACCCGTAGGATTCAAATCCATTTTGACATCTCTAGTGACTATTATTTGTTGGAGATTGTAAGCACACATAAGATTTATATTTTTTTCTCAATACAATTTATTTCATACTCAAAGTCGTGATTTAATTCCTAAATCACTTGATTAAAAAATATAAGTCTGAACCACTTATGTCAACTATTTATCATACCTCCTTTTCAATCACATTGGTATAAAAAAACTTTATAAGTCAATTCAATGCATGCATTAATTATTTACCATAGTATTAAAGGTTTTTTTTAATTATTTAATGATAGTACTTTATTTTAGGTATAATACTATAACTTTTAAATAACTAAAACTATAAAAGAAATTAATAAAAATATATTAAATATTTATTATGGGTATTTTCAAGATAATCATTAACAATTACAATTATTTAGCAAAAAAATAAAAAATTAATTACATTGATTAATGTAAATAAAGATATTGTGAATAAATGTCTTGAAAATACCAATTAATTTTTTTATTAAATACCAATTAATTTTTTTATTAAATATTTTTAGTTATTTAAGAATTTGTTTGGTGGCCAAAATAGAATAACTTAAGAAACAATACTATAGAATAAGTCATTTCCTCTCTCTCTTTATACATATATAGATGAGAGGTCAAATTACACGGGTGTAATTTTAATAATTATTATACTATTTTTATAATTTAATATAAAATATGATTTTTATTGATCCAATAATTGAATTACATCTACATATTATTAAGATCGTTTGTGTCAAAATTGAATAATAATAATAAGAATATAATCAAATGATCTATATTTTAGTGTATCTTAAAATATTTATATTACTTTAATTTTAATTTATATAAACAAGACAATAAATAATTTTTGGAATAATATAAAATTTTGTATATGTGATTTATGGGAAAAAAAATCAATCAAATAATGAGTTTTAAGAAAATATAACAGTTGTCAAGATTACAAAGGTGTAATTATTTCTATCTTCAATACAAATACGATATGGTTAAATTTTATCTTGCTTTTATCTTATTATATTCTTTACTTATTCTTATATCATAACGAATTCTAAAAATATTAAATAATTTTGAAACTTCTAATATTATAATATAATTAATATGATATTCTATGTGCAAAAAAATGATTTAGTATAAATTATTGATTTTATTAAATTGTTAATGTTTTACAAATTTGTAGTCTTGTTATTTTTTTCGCAGCATACTTTTATTTAAAATAATTAAATTTAATATTTTCAAGGAGTATGAAATTTATAACTTATTTTAAAAATTATCTTAACAAAAAATAAATTGCATATACATTTTTATTAAATAAATGTATTTTAAACTAAATATAGTATTACGACATAGTATATTTTATATTCCTTGAGGTACGTCGACCAAAAAATATCATAAGTTAAACCAAAGTCTGTGAATGACTGGTAAATAATTGTTTCATTAACTTTCATAGATGGCCAGGTGGTGGGGTCCACAATTCAGCGACTATTGCCTTCCACCAGTTGCCCTGTTGGGATTTTCTATATGTTGTATATGGGGGACATGATAAATTAGGATTTACGAAATTAAAGATTTTTTTAATTCTTATATGTTTAAATATTAGGATTTTATCATTTCAAAAAAAAATATATTAGGATTTAAATAATTAAGGATTTTATTAACCAATAAGTTATTCACAATGTCGACAAAGAAATAAATAAGTATTTTTTTATTAAAAAATTAACATAAAATATCTTAAAATTTTATATGGAAGTATATTAATGATAATTGTCAATGTTTTATATTTTTGATTTTTTAACCAATACTTTTAATTTATTTTTCTGATAGCAAGTGAAACGAAAAAAGAAACTACAACGCTACAGAATGCGCAAAAGAAACCTCACTAGCATCAAAAGCTAAGAGAGAAAGAAAAGAAGCTTCTCTATAAACATGATGGAGAGATATCATCCAATCATTCTTCTTCTTCAAAAAAGCTTTGATTTCCCTCACAAGAGATTGGCAGAAACTAGGAACTGGATTCCTCCCTTGAATCACATGCAAAACATCCCAGCAATCCATCTCCAGAACAACATGATGTTTTATTTTAAATATATTGATTAACATTTGTTGAAATTAAAAGTAATAAAAAATAAAGCATAATATTTTATGACAGTGTTATATTATATTGACTTTTTATAAGCATTTTAATTTATTATCCTCTCTATCTATATTGATAGAAATTAAAAGTTTTTCTCACATATAGATTAAAAATATGTCTTAATTAGTGAAACAAATTTACTAGTATACTTCTTTCTCCAGTGTTATAAATATGTTATTAAGTACTCTAAGATAATAGTAGTACTTGTTTTTTTTAATTAGATGTTTTGAAAAAATAAATATTTTGAATTACTTAAAAAGTAAATATTACATGGATTTTATATCATTGTAGTTGTCTTATGAAATATATATTTAAATAAAATATACTGAATTTCTTAAACCATATATCTTTATATCAAATCCTACTAATAGTTGTCTTAAAAGTATTAACTAAAATATTATTACCTTCATTTCAAATTGATTGATCTTTTAGCATTAAATTTTTTTGCAAAAAACAAAAATAAATTCGAATTGATTGTATGTGTATTTTTTAACATGATTTTGTAATCAAATAATTCATATTATACTAAAGGACTTTAACCTAGATGGTTGAGTAGTATATAGAGTTGCTATAAATTCTTTAGTACTTGAGTTATACTCTTACATACCAAAAATAAAATAAAAAACAATTCATATTGTTAAGAAATTCATTTTTTATATTTACTTTCTTAATCATCAATCTAAACATTTATTTTCAAAAATAAATCTTTTGAATGACTTAAAAGAGTAATATTAAATGAATTTTATATTTTCATCATTATTTTTTTCTATTTTTGACATAATAATACGTTTTAAATGTAAAAATGTAATTTATATAAAATGTATCTTTTATAAGACAATTATAAAATATAAATTTATTTAATATTTAATTTTTCATTAATTCAAAATTTTAATTTTAATTTTATTTTTGAATTTCTTTATAAAGTAAACATTAAATGAATTTTCTATTTTCATGATTAATATTTTTCTATTTTACTATAAGAATATTACTTTAAACTTATAAAATAGTATTTTATATGAAATATATATATTCTATAAGACAATTACAAATTATGAAATTCATTTAATATTTACTTTTCAGTTATTCAAAAAATTATTGAATTTCTTAAAAGCTAAATATTAAATGAATTTTATTTTTTCATAATTAATAATTTTCTATTTTCTATCATAATAAATTTTATCTTTTGTTTATTTATTTTTACTTTAAAAGTACTAAAATTTACTTTTGCATTAATCCGTGCAGGCAATAAGTTGGTAACCAAATTCACCCCTGAACTTTACGATCTTACTTAGACTTATTAGTAAATATGTTAAACTTTTAACATATCTGAATTTGCTCGGGACGCAATATTGCTTCACATCTACTTCACTCGAAAAGCTTTCATTGCATACCCTAGCATCGATACCAGAAAAAAAAAACTTTCTGTCAGATCATGAGAAAAAAAAATACTTGAAATATATTGTGATACAGTGAGGTAATTAATATGTTTGACTAATTTTGATAATTTGTTCGTAATTTTACACCAATTTGGTCAATCAACCAGGAAAATGGTGCCAATCAAAATAAAAACAAATACAATATTAGTCGTCTATGGTAATATATACTATATATATCGAATGATGATTCTATAAGAAAAGTATCATTAAATATATAATTATTTTTATTTGCATTATTTTATACATTGATTTAAATACTAGATTAAAAAAGTCACCCTCAATATATAATAGCTTCTAGCGGCGGCAAATGATAGTTCTATAAGAACGAAAGGATATTAGAAAAAGTAAATTAAATATGTAATTTCATTTAACATTGTATAAGTTCATATCATTTAGTTTAAATATTCGATAATTCACTGCATAATTTCATACCAGCATTAGACACCTCGTAGGAAAAAGACATCGATGATAATTTGCTCTCAAAATTGATCACTTGTTGCCTTATAAAAGCATCAAATAATAATGACTTAATAACTAATCAGTTAAATATTACAACTCTTAAAAGGCAGTTGCTATATCTATTCCCTTGCTTATTCACTCTCTTTTTCAATTTTTTTTTAAAAACACACTCTTAGATTTACTTAGAAAAGGGAAATGAAAAAAATAAAAAAGGAGAATAGATATAACAAATACACTCTTAAATAACTAAGCAAAATCTGAGGCACAAGTTGGCCCAAGTATAAAGTAGTCCAGACCCCTTGTTTTAGGTCCATGAAAAAAATGTTACTAAGTAAAGGTATTTATATAAATTTCAGGGTTTATCTAACTAACACAAAGTAAAAAAAATGGGATTAAACAACCTTATGATCAATATAATTTAAATAGTTGACTTATTTTGAATTCTATCATTAATGCATTGATTATTATATTTAATGTATCATCCTTAATTTCTCTCTTATTCGTGTAAAACTAAAATTTTATATTTGTGTTCTACTTAGAAGATTTTTTTACACCCTTTAAAATTTAATTTAGTTAATCTCATTAAATTTTTTATTTATTTATATTATCATTCTAAAATTATCTTTTTCTTATTTTTTTTATTCATTTAATTATTTTTCGTTAATGTTTGAATAGAGAATAATTAAGTAAAAGTACATAGGAAAAAATAATTAATACATCTAAATATTAAAAAATAATCTTATAAAAAGAGACAAATAAATTTTTTAAAATGATCTTATAATTAGGGACAAAAGGATTAATATATAAAATATATAATATGTCATATAATCCTTTTTTTAAAATTTACAACTAAAGTATAATATTTTAAATCTTTTTCCAACATTTTTTTTATAATTGTTTGAAATTGTTGGTATAAATAAGAAAGGCTAAACTATATTTGAAAAACTATATTTCTATAATTTTAAAACCTCAAGGACTGTAATATTCTCTCCAATCGATCTTAATAATCAATTTGATGGTTTTTTTAATATAATAAATATTTTTAACAATCAATGTTCTTTTACTTTAATTTTTTATTAAAATAATTATTTTGTAAGTATACACTATTTGATAAATTGGATAAAATAATATAAATAGTTATAGAAATATAGTTTTTCAATTTCTATTGTAATATTTGACAATTATTGAAATATATTTTTTAAATACTTAAATTATAATTATAGTTTATTGGGCATATATTTTTAAGATGTTTTTCATTTTTAATTTTATATGCAAAATGACAATGAAATATTAAATGAAAAAAAAACTAAAATGAATATACAAAATCAGTAACTAACAAAAGGTTTTCGAAAATCTTGTAAACTAAAATTGTTCGATCCTGTAGAATCCCAAAGAATAACTGAGAATTAAAAATACTTTTTTAAAATAATTAGAAAAAATTCGTAGTACGTAGAAAATATTTTTTTAACCAAGTCTTATGCTTTGTTTAAAAATGTATTATACTTATATATATATATATATATATATATTGAAAAAAGACTTAAAAGTGTTATGCTTATAAGTTATATAATAAATTAAGTAAAAATAACAAAGACTTGTATATGATATGTGCTATATTTATTATATAATATAAATTTTTAGTTTTACACACAAATTAGATGAGGGAGAAATTAAGAGATTGGGTATTGTATTAAATGTGATAGTCAAAGTATTAAAGATGGAGTTGTTTAACTTTTTTATTTGGGGTCAATTAGACAAATTCTATGTGATTGACTGATATTTTTTTAAATTATTAATTTTGGTGGATCTTATATTTAAATTAGGAGATCATTAAATGATATATAAGAGTGATCAAAATTAATAATTTATTACATGAGAGTGTTAAAAAATGTTTTAAAAAAATGTTAGAGTGAGCATGCTAGCGTGCAACAATTAACAAAGGTATGATTTTTGTTTGATAAATGGAATTTGAACTTGCTTGATGAAAAATATCACTTTTTTCCGTTGCAAGACCCCTAATTTATTGGTTACTCACACTTAAAAATTAATTAGTTATCAATTCAAATTAAATAGTTTAATTATTAATATATTAATTTTCACCAAGTTTAGCTCATAGAATTTTTTTTATTAGTGTTAAAAAAAAAGAAATATTGTTATTAGTTTAAAAAGACCTCAAAGTTTGCTTTATGCTTAAAATTTATGTTGGGTCATCCTTGGTTAGGCAATGCATCATAGGTGGTGAGAATTATTATCCTTACAATATAGGCGGTGCAACAACTTGATTTAATAATCTATCTGACAGTGTCTTCCTTAATTTCAAACATTTTCTTCATCTCCCAAATCGATCTTCGAAGGCTTTATAAAAATATCTACAAATTAATTTTGAATTGGGCAATAATTAATCTTCACTTTTTTCTTAGCCATCAATTCTCAAATTTTGTGAAATCAAATATCTATATGTTTGGATCCCCTATGAAAAAATGAATCGTTATTAATGCAATAACAAATTTGTTATCACAAAATATTTTCGTAGGATTATTTGCTTCTCATGCATCACTTCTAAAATTCTTCTCGATCATGTTGCTTGTGTAAAGCACTGGTTGTTTTTAATACTGTTAAGAGTGCAGCAATTTCCATTTGTGGTCTATTAGATGACTTTGGTTTGTCAAGAGCTGAACCAAGTTTTTTGTCATTTTCTTTTTAGTTGTCAAGAATCACCATCAACTTCTTTTTGGACTTTGAGGACCAATCCCACACGTATTTCTCATAAAATTTCACATCTCGATTAACAATCAACTTCTTTGTGTCTGAATTGCAAAGTTTGTGCCTCTGAATCTATCTTGTAGCCAATAAGGATATGCATTTTTCTTCTTTGTTGTCTAGTTTCTTTCTAAGTTGTCTGGAACATGAGCATATGTTAGGCATTCAAAACTCAAAGGTGTCAAATTGTTAGTCTCCTTTCACTCCAAGCTTGTTTAGGTGTGTTAGACACTTCCTTAAAATAACAACAGTAATGCCAACTACTTTTGCCTAAAACTTTCTAGGAATTTGTTTGGACTTCGACGTACATATTATCATTTCCATGATTGTTCTTTTAGCAACCAGTTTGGTTGAGGTGTGTATCTATTGTTAGTTGATGTAGAATTCGATGGTGTACACATGATCAAGGATTAAGGTTAACTACAATAGTGCAAAGACCATAACAAAAACGCGATATACTTTCTTTGTCATAAATCATACTATTATACTTGTGAGTGGATTTTTGAAATTGTAATTATCATGGTTTTAAAAATCAGACGGATGATTGTTTCAATAGGTTAGGTGGTCAAAAATCGATATAGTGATTGATCTAAACACTTTAAAAAATTAGAATATTTCAGAATCATGGTGAACCGATCGAATGTAGAGATCAAACAAATGAAGTATAGGAAACTGATCTTATTTTTTTATATATATTTTAATTTTTAATTTTTTAAATTTAATCTAAATATTCTTAAGATAAATTTTATATATATATATTCTAATATTTGATATAGGTATCACTTATTTTATCAACTATTTTCTTATAAAATACATAATTTAGTCTTTTTTTATATATTTTTCTAGATCCCTATTTTATCAAATAAATTCCGTATCTTTCACATTAGCTTTATAGTAATCTTTAAATTTTTGAATTTCAAAAAAAAGATATTATAGTATGACAAATTGCAAAACAAAATATATAACTAAAAAGGTGAAAAAAAGATAAATTTAAATTTAAAATGTAATAAATAATATCATGTAAGAAAGAGATAAACAAAAGATGTAATATTATATAAATTATTATACGTTGTCATTTCTCTTTGAAAAATATCATCACAATAACTTTTATAACCGAGTTGTGAAACATAAATAATTAAACTGTTTGAAAAATGTAACCACAATAATTTCTTAAAAGTAGGTCATGCGAAATTTAAATAACTAAACGTTCAAATAAAAATGTAACATTTAAAGTCTTCTTCTTCATGAAAGTGCTCACAATTATGTGATAGAGAGAAAAAGAGATGAACTAAATTAAAACAACATACTTGATAATAGTTTCATTTATCCAATAGCTAAAGTTATTCATCTATTGCTCATAGATAAAGAAAACTAACATTTTCGTTTCTATTGGAATCAACCCTGACAATTTAGTCCCCTGTAACCCGAAATAGACTATGCATATCCAATTGAACTACCAAAGAGGACAAGTATAAATAAAGAACACGACAGGGACAGTAACAAAATTTAGAATAGTTATTATATATATATACATTCCACTACTTGTTCAGTTTTTATACACAAAAAGTGAGCAACGATATAATATACTCGAGATATAATAGTTCTCCATGGTACATAACAAAGAAATTTTGTATCCAAATCAGTGCTCAACTATAGTCAGCCAAACGACTTCAAACAGTCTACTCCTCAGCTCCACCTATGTAGTTAAAGGCAGTCCAATTTGAATCCCAAAAAACATGTAAGTAAAAAGAATTAACAAATATTGTCACAGCTAAATTCTCCATTTTAAAAAATCTTACAGAGAATTAGCATATTAAAAGAACATAAACAAATCAAATTTCTTGTATTAGTTGTATAGTTGTATTCCTCTTATGCACCTGTATATAGCTAAAAAGGGGACAACAACCTAAGAGACAGATTACTAGCAGATGCTCGAACCAGTTGAAAATGAGGCAGATGATAGACTTATGCACGTCGCCTTCTCTAGTCATCCTTCCTTGCTTGCATGCCCTTTGAATCAGGGTTCAGATCATCATCCAAATTAAGAAATCGCGGTTCTTCCCCTCCACCATTATAATCCCCTGGCTCCACTGTTTTTAAGAAATCTAATCCATAATCAAAACCTGAAGGTGTCTGCTCCATATGGGGCAAACTTCCCAACAACTTGGCATCTGGATTTTGCAACTGATAAATAAAGCTTGAAAGCGTATCATCCACCTGAGGATTACCATCTCCAGGAAAACCCATTTGTCCAAAATCCAAACTTTGCATCAACGCAGACTCATCAATTGGGTTATTATCTATAAGCCCCAAAAGTTCATCCACCTGAAATAACTCATCCGTGGAAAACCTGTTCAAGTAATTGTCACTAAAATCAAAGCCATCAATCCATGGCAAGTCCATCTGATCTTTGTTTACATCCTCTGCAACCTGCCCGGCATCATGTGTTCCTTCTGGTCTGACATCTAGAATTTTCCCAGCCCCGGGGACCATGTGATCCACAGCCTCATCCTTAGGCTCTTGCTTCATTCTGCTAGTTGGTGAGGCAGCTTCATAAGCCTTATGACAATCGTTAACCTTATCATTCACATTGACAAGTCGAGGATTCTCCTTAACATCATCAGCTGCACAAACCTCCGATTGGTTGGATGTAGTAGTAGTGTCAGATGTTGCAGTTTCTGCCGAAGAACAAGAGGACGATGCGGCCATCGGAGATTCCTTCAACGATTCCTTAAAAGAAGCATAATCTGTGATGCCGGGAAAATTGAGGCGTGCACAAGGACCATACATAGCTCTAGCAGCTTCATCATAGGCAAGAGCAGCTTCCTGGGCAGAAGAGAAGGTACCCAACCAAAGCCTGCTTCCTCTATTGGGCTCCCTAATCTCACCAACCCATTTCCCCCATGTCCTCTGCCTAACTCCTCTGTAGTTACACTGAGAGTTTTGAGGTCCTCCCTTCCCTTTCATGCACCCTTTCTTCGAACCTTTAGCCGGTGCCTTTGGAGTTGTTCTACTATCATCTTTGCCAGAATAAAGGTGTTCGTTGTATTCCTTCCACTTTGCAATAGTCTCAGCCACGGATCTAGTCCCATACCCTCTGCTCCTACTTTTCCTCTTTCTAGAAGAATCCAATGGCTTAAGAGAAACTTGATCATAAGCACCCATGTCCACAAATCTGATACACAGACTTCGCAACACAGTACACCGCAAAACTCAATCACTGAATTCACAATCTGTTAGAGAAGAAGAAAAAAAAAACAGAACTCTTCAGTAACCAAGAGAACAAAACAGAACACAAAGGTGGAAAAGTATAAAGAGGATTTCGCAACACGAACTTATCAGCCATAATAATAAATTCAATCAAGAAACGAATCTTCGTAAACCCCAAGTAATAGATAAAGCTAAACCCCAAGTAATAGAAATAAAAAACTTGCTCAGCAAGTTCGTTTTTTTCTCTCTATTTTTTTTAATAAAAAAAACCTATAAAAGCATGACACTGACTAATAAATAAACCAGAAGCAGAACCCTAAAAATTAAAAAAAAAAATAAAGAAAACCCTAAACAAAAATCGCACAAAGGAATTTGCAGAATGGAAATCCAGAAACAGTTATTAAGACATGAGAAAGAATCGGAAGAATGCTACTAACCTATGCGATAGTGACGCTGTTTAATTTGTGAGAGAACGCAGAGTTTTTGGGCTTATCACTTTTTTTCTCGCTAGTGTGTTCTGTTTGGAGTGAAGAGAGATTTTGGTTGATTAATAAAAATAGTAGAGTTCTTGTTCGTGAAGAGTTATGGCTATAGCGGATTCAGAAAAATCTCTGGGCTGGCACCTTGGAATATCTATTTATAGCCTTCTCTAGATATTTCTGATATTTTTTAATTGCACCCCAGAGAAATGGTGACGTGGCGATTTCTTAGTCGCGTTATCATGCGTCGGAGTCCCGAACCAGCTGGCACGTGGCGCTCGAACCTTCCCGAACCACTAAAACGCGCACGTCGTTTTTTTTATATTTCCGTTATGTACCTCTCTTTTTGCGTACATTCTCAATTATGCCATTGCTAAACCTTTTTATTTTATTGGATAAAGATAAATATCTTGTGATGTTAATCTTTGCTATGATTATTATTATATATTGAGCTTCGTCTATGTTACTGATGTCTGGAAAGTGGGCCTCGTTTAAACGAAACTGGGCCCGTAGCCCGATTATACGAGATCTGCTTGTTTACCTTTAAATTGGACTTGTAGCTTTCTATATAATAGATATAAATGACGCCAAAAATAACAAGTGAGTTTCGGTAAATTATAAAATTAACTAAAAGTCAACCAATTTTTTATAACTAAAAGTCAATTTTAGAAGAGATGGGGAGAAAGAAATTGATAGTTGAAAGCCACTTTAATTAATTTTTTTTATTGTTGGTTAAAATATTTATTTTAATACGTAAAATAAGATGAATTTCTCTTTCCATTCATTTAACATAAATGAGGTTTTCAATAAAATAAGAAAATAGCGCTAAAAAAAAACTAGAAGACAGTCAGTGATGCACGTGCAATAAAATAATAGGAATAAATAACCATACAAAATAAGCATTATTACTTCCTATGTTCAACTTTTTTTTTTTTTTTTATGTTGAAAGATTTTTAAATCTTTAAACACCGTTTCATTGATTTTGTAACAAAAAAGAAACACCGTTTCATTGATTTTAGAATAAACACGAAGGAATCTGTAGAAAATTCCAAAGTGGTAGATACCGATCAGGTTTTTTGAAAATTTGAAGCGATAGATAGATATTAGCTTTACCAGGAGAAATAAAATGGTCTTAATTTTAAACTATTTATGATTGAAATGAATAAGTGGCATACATGTAAAGTAGGCAAATGTCAGCTGGAGAATGGATTCTCAATAAAAAAATTACTTTTTTATTTCATAAAATAGCTATAATACATCATTTTTAATTAAGAAAGATAACAAATATAATTACGACCTTGTAATTCCCGTGCATGTCCAACTCCAAGTAGTAAGGATCAGGCATATCCCGTTTCCTACACAGAAGTCGTATATGTGCCACTTTTATGCGGTTTGATTATATCCATATCCATGAGTATCAAACCTAACCGTTTGATGAATGCAGGTTCTAACTTGTATGATTTCAGCCAGTGGATGAGAAAATTCCTGTTGATAGTTGTGTAGCGGGAAAGCGGTTAATAAATCCGTTCATGAATGATACAGATATATCTACTCACAACATGAATCCAGAAGTGTTGAGCTTGTGAGACTCGTCTTTGACAACATGTTGGAATCTTTAAACTTTTTTTTTTTCTCATGCTAAAACAAATATCACACACACGGCTTCTGGATAATTTTTTCCCGCGTTATCGTTATCCACAACATAATTAATGGGTTTATTTATTTATATAGTTTTGATCGATATATAACATGTAAATTCTATTTAGTATTGTGAGGAGTACAGAAAAAAATGAGAGGAAACTTTATTACATGGAAGGGCAAGTTAAGAAGAAGGTAATTTTTTTTATGAGGTGGTTATTTGAAAATTTTAATTTAGTGAAAAATTATTGGGAGAACAGCTTAATTATTCAAATAAATGTAATGCGTGGAAAGTCAATAGGTGCATTTTAAGATGCAATGGAATGTTCTGTAAAAAAAAAAAGATGTGGTTGAATGTATAACTCTTGAAGAACTGTGCTATCATACTGAGAGAAGTGAGAAGGTAAATGTAGAGATGAGACAATTTAACATCTATTAATAAGTTTCATTCGTGAATGGAGCTATGAACCTTTGTAATATAAACAGGTCACATGAAAAAGACAGATTACCCTGGCCAAAAGCAAGATAAGAGAGGTGTGAGAAATGTGTGCTCACTTCTATTAGAGTGTTAAAGAGTCTCAGTGTTAAAAGTGTTAAAAGGAAAGAATTAGGCGAAAAAAAGGGTGAGAGAAGCTCTCTATTCCGGTTCTCCTGTAACTCGATCATGTAGTGAGAAAACCAACAACAACTCCCTTTTGGGTCTCTTAAGAAATTCCTTGATACATTTATAAGTAAAACAAATTCACCCATTATGTTTTTCCAAAATACTTGTTATGCTTACTATTAGAATGAGATGGTATGTCATTGCTTAGTCCTCAATTGACATTCCTCAACCTAGTCAAACATGTATAAGTATATTTGGTCGTCTACTACATAAAGAGCTTATACCTGAATATCACTTCATCATTTGTAATCATTCAAACTACTATTATTTCGTAAATTTGAACATATGATGTTTGGACTATTCAGTCCTACTTTGATGAAAATGGGTGGTGTTTTAATTTTCCAAAACCATTTAGTTTATTTATTTATTTATTAGACACATATTATTAGTGTAAAAATTTATTTTAACTATCAAACTAACAAGAAATTATTCTTACTATGATTTTAAAAATTAAAAGTAAAAAATTCACGATGTCGATTTATAATTAGATAAGTGCATGTGTTATTTATTCTTAGTTTTTTTTAGTTATATTGTGCTTAGTTTATTCTTTTTTTCTGCAATTTTATCATTTTAAGTTCCAACTTTATTCTGAAAATATCTTACTCCTACCATGTTAGTTTATAGTTTGATGACCAATTGCAGCATCAAACACAGTACTTTCATATCTGACATTGAGTAAATTGTGTTTTTGTTTTCTTTTAAAACATTGTATTATGTTTATCTCGTGACACAAACACACAAAAAGACACTTCGCTTTAGAAAAGATAGGGATAGACATAGTCAAAATCATCTTTCTTAATAACATTAACCACAAGGGGAAGAAAACAACCGACATCAATTTAATCAATCGGGCTTGTGACCATATAAGATGGCATTCCGTGTTGAAATCACGCACCACCGTCTCTTTTAAACCCGGGTTATCTCTATATGAAAAGAACAACAAAATAAAAGCAAAAGGAGAAATACCTCCAATACAGGGAAACAACAATGAACTAGGAAAATTTTGGAACTGAACTATGGTAACAAATTCAATAATTTTGATTTTGATTATCCTAACATAGAGGCAGATCCTCAGGAGGGGGCTCTATGGATTGCAACAGGCCTACTCCATTATCCACCAAAAGCACAGTGGCCAAACCCCATCCGATGTGAACATCCAAGTGACAATGCATGATCCAAGCTCCTGCACAGATCAGATCAACCAATTATATTTCATTAAACATAAAAAATTGATATTTTTTAGACAATGCGAATTTGGGATTAAACTAATAGATTAACAAACATCTAATGTAAATTTTTATATTATCAATCAATCACTTAGTATAATTCTTTAATTATAAAAGTCAATAAATATATAATGCATTTCATAATTTCTAATTGAATGATAGTAAACAAAATCATTTACCCTTTTAATTGCATAAGAAATGATTAAATAGTCTTAGATTATTATGTGTCCACCGTAGTCCTGACTAATTTCTACATGACCTGTGATAATTTTTTTTATAATAATATTCTATTACATGTCATGTGATATAAGTGGAGACCTTCCAAAACATTTGGTGCAAAATACTATTTTGATTTAAGGTAATTAATTTTACCTGGGTTGTCAGCAACAAATCTGATAACTGCCCATCCATTCACTGGCACAGCCACAGTGTTCCTCATAGGTGGATCAACAAGGTTGAACTTGGAAGTATCTTTGTTCGGATCAAAATTCCCAAACCCCTCAGCCACGATGTAGAAATCATACCCATGAAGGTGAATGGGGTGGTTCTCAGGGGTCACAATGCTAGTATCCTGCAACACAATCTGCACCCTCGATCCAAACTTCAACTTGGTCACTTTGGTCCCTTGAACAGGTTGCCACAGAGAACGACTCACATTACCAGTGTAATCAAACTTGACAGGAGGTTGCGTAGGAAAATCAGTGGTGAACACTCCTTGCACACCAAGGTGATGAGCCTGCAAGATTGAAACGTTGTTTGGGAGAACAAACGAGACATTGTTCATGCTGGCAGTGAAACGCGTTCCATTCGGTCCCTGGCATTGGTTCGCATTGAAATTTTTCGGGCAATTGTTGAGTCCAAGGCCAATGGTGAAGAAAAGATTGTCATCAATTTCTGCGGGGACTTCAACTTTTCTGGGGCTTCTGAAGCTTTTGCTGAATGCAGTGACTGTGTTGGTGTCGTTGTAGGCTGGGAGAGACGGCATAACGGGTTTGATCGAAGAACCCTTGGCGGGGCACGGTGCGGATTTATATTCGAGAATGGCGGTGGTGGTGGTGTTGTCAAACGGTGCGTTTTGGGCGGATTGGTAGGCACGTGCGGCCATGTAGTAGCGTGTGGGAGGTTGGTCACCTTGGATGAGGACATCGGTGGTTTGGCCTGGTCCCAGCATGATGACGTTGGTGGTGAAGGGTTTAAGGTAGGAGGCATCGGCACCAACCACTGTGAGCTTGTGGTTGGCCACTGTGAAGAACAAGGGTTGGTTCAGTGCTGCATTGATCACTCTTAGGAGGTTTGTCTCGCCAGAATCTATTGGAACAATGGTGGTGCCTACAATATTGCCAATCATCAACAAAATAAATGTCGGGTTTGTGAAATCATTGTACTACAAATAATGTTCCCTTGGAGTCTAGCTAGGACCTGCAGGATGCAGGGGTAACCCTGTTTCTTTGTTCCAAAGCTATGTGTCTTAGACAAGTTGTAAATTGCACGGCGATGCTTTTGTTCAAAGAATACTTTTTTTCATGGCCCCCCAAAAATTGCTATTTTGTTCTAACAGGGGCGTGTGTCTTTTTTAATATTTATATCACATTAAGATATTGAGTTTCTTAGTGTATTAGATGTTATATTTCAAAATCATGAATTGTTAATCAATTGGTACAATGCACTCTTTAAGATATTAATTTCATCACAAATTTAAAATTATTCATTAAAAAAAAAGGAGTCACTTATTTTGACTGTATATTGTTCTATCTCTCTGCTTACTAGTTATCTCTGTCAAAAATTTCAATTTTCATTCCTCTAATCAAAATATATTAATTAAATATTTGATTTTAAATTTTGTTTTTTTTTTGCCAGGAAGTTTAATTTCTCTTTAATTACTATTTCCTTCTTTTTTTTTTCAAAAAAATTATGTGTATTTAATATAACCTTTGTAAATTGTAGATTGATATATTAATCGACCAACATAGATGTGGCATGTTGGTGAGTTCAATGAAAATTAAAATATAATCAAACCTTGGCTAGAACACTTGTAAAGATCGCCAGGTTGACCATTGATGGTGTATGCATCAGAAATATTAGGTGCTGCTCCTGTTTGTGTAGCTTGTCTCACAACATCGATCGGGTTTGCGTCCCACCACTCCCCTAATAATAATAATCATTATTTACACCGTTAAACCATCTTCATCATGTGCATAATGTTTGTCCAAGGAAAAATGAAAACAACAAATCCCACAATATCATTTTCTTAATCATCCCCTCCACGTTTTCATTAGTGCCATCATTACCAATTATATTCATATATGTGAAATACAATGATTACCAAGAAGAATTGGAGTCTCGCGCTTTGGCTTAGTGAAAGGATACGCCTCTCCCTCCCTGGGGTGAATGATTAAAGCACCATAAACAGTGGCTCTTAGCCATGAGCTATGAGCATGCCACCAAAGTGTTCCTTCTTGTCCTTGAATGGTAAAACGATAGGTGTAACTTTCTCCAGGACGAATAGGGCACTGAGTCACAAATTCTGGTCCATCAGCCCATCCTGTTCTCATTTGCCGAATTCCATGCCTAAACACATACAAGAAATTAACAAGGATCAACAAAAACTAAGTCACTCAAACATTTTTTCCTTCTTCTAAAAGTTCCATATATATATGCATGTAGCATGCAATATATATATGAGTATAACGTGCCTTCTATAACTTATCGTTTGGAGACAAGATTAATTAAGGCCTGTGTTACATTTAATTCTCAGAAGTGCATAAAAAATTAAAAAGAACTTTTTTTTCAACCGTGAGCACATGTTAAAAATGCAAAAATAAAAGGTTTTTTTTTTTTTATCAAAAAAGTAATGCATCAAAAGTATAGAAGTTATCTAATGCTGATTTCTTTTAAAAGAGAAATTGTACTGGTACAGAAATTTCGTAGTAAATGCTATACAACAAAGAAAGATGAAAAGAGAGAGAATATAAAATAAGATGATTGACATAAGAAAAAAATAAAAGAAATAATGTTATAGAAAATATAATATATGAATTTGTTATACGAATAACTGTCTTTTTTTAAATAATTAATGACATTTAATAAAGTATATTTAAGGGTGAAAGCCGAAATGCTAGGTTGCTTTGATATGATACCAGTGAATAGTCACATTGTAACGAGCTTTGTTAGTGACTTTGACGACCAAAGTGTCACCATTGTTGACTTCCAATGTTGGACCAGGGAATTGTCCATTCACTGTGATGGTGCTGTGGGTGTTGCACAGCCTCTTCACTGGCGTTGCTTGAATCTGTCTCCGTTACAAATAGCAATAAGTTAATTTTCTTAGCAAGAAAGGGACACAAGAAAGAGAAAGAGAGAAAAAAAAGTGAGGGAAAGAGAACCAACAACAAACTCATGCTCCTGGATTTTGGCATTGGCTGAATACAATGCTGAAGCCAAGACAACAAAAATGGCTAAGAAGAGGGTCTTGAGAGCTTCCATAATTCTTCTAGTGTGTAGCAATAAACACCTATGTGCCAGTGATGGTTAAGGTTGCAAATTGCAATGGAAGTGATATTGGGAGGAGGATGTTTTTATAGGGGAGAACAAAGGAGAGAGCTTGAGTCATTCAGGTTGGCAGATTAGGTAACTTTGTTATGGCAAATTGGTCAAAGGCACTCTTAAGAAACTTAATTCAACCCTATTAAAGTTGTTGCACCCACTAGTTAATTACGTTCCTGAATGCTTGCTTCTCAAGTCTTCAATTTGGAGGTTGAATTTTCGCAAAACATGATTACTTTGAGACTGTTCAGGAATAGAATATTTTACTCCTTTTCCCTTTAATTGGCATTTAACGCGGTACAATTACATCCTCAACTTTTTCATTACTGTAAAAGTATTCGACATTCCAAAGGGTCCACAACTAAAAAGCATAGCAAAAAGGTTTTTACCTTTGCTGTCCAAGTCAAGTTGTGTCCTATGCATCTTTATTGTCAAGAAGTTACCATATGGCCTGAAATAGTTTGCCTATAGCAAACTAACATGTAATTCTGTGCAAGTAACCTTGCCCCGTCAAACATATTTTACTTTGTTTTTATCTAGTGATTCTTGTTACTTGGGATTATGTATTATTTAATTGTAAGCTAAGTTTGGAAAGTGAAGAAAAGTGCAATTAATTTTGTGTTAGTCCAATTTGACTTCTTTTTTTCTTGTTTCGGTGGTTGGAGAAAATAAATCACTTGTTACAAAGATAGGTAATCGCTTTGATGAAAAAGTAATAGACATTAAAAACAACTATGACTTCTGAAAACATAGTCTGCCCTTTATTTAGACTAAAACTCTCTGTTTTAGAATGTTATTGCCACTTAAATATGGCCTTGATTGATCTATAATTAAGCATTAAATGTGTTAAAGATGCTGTTTCTTAAGCTCTCGATCTCATGTTAGGCTAATTTTCTTTATGGTATACCCTGACCCTCTTTTCTTTCTCTAACTTAGTTGTTCAAGAATTCTTATGTTAGACTAAACTCTCTGTTTTACAATATTATCGCAACTTGAATATTGCCTTGATCTATAATTAACCAATACAAGATTAAATGTTAAAGAGGCTGTTTCTTAAGCTCCGGATCACATGTTAGGCTAATTTTCTCTTTAGGGTATGCCCTGACCCTCTTTTCTTCTCCAACTTGTTAAGTGGCTAGTTGTTCAAAGAACGCTTATATGTTAGGATATTTAGGCTAATAGTTTTGTTTAATTCAAGTGGCTATTGATAGGAAAGAAACTAGCATTAAAAATGTAAAGAATTAATAGTGCTGCCATTAGGTACGTAGCAAATAAAATGGGGTATAATATTAACGTGATTTGATTGGGTCCAACAAGAATTTAGTTAGAGATACTCATGAAAAAATGCTACTTAGGATCGAGTATTAAATTAGGTGGTCTGTCTCCCTATATTTCAAACGTGGATTATCAACGGGGAATTATAACACACAAGACTGCAGTCATACTCAAGAATACGTACTTGAATGTATAATTATCAATATATATCATCACTTTGACTAACATCTTCAGGGGGTGATCACCATAGTGCCACATGTTAAACAAAATATCACAGGTGACGATTTTTCAGATGTTTGACCATGTGATGGAGGATTTGGTTTCCTAATGATCTGTTTGTTATGTAACGTATTTTCATAATAATATAGCCAATTCAATTATTCAAAAACTATTAACTATGTATACTGATTTCTTTCACAAATTGAAAAATGTGATGACAAATTTTATTTGGTCTAAGGAATGGGTTAGATTTGTCTAGAACAAGACAAAATTTGAACATGGCAAGTGTATATATACTTAAATGCTATCTTATAGTTGCATCTGTGAATTAGCTACTCTGGACACTCAGAAGGATGAGAACCTTCGATATACATAAATGTTTTGACATAGCAAAGGACACGCTAAAGGTTGGACAAGTCTGAATTCGTGGTGACGCGAATTCGTACAATTTATAAATTCTTAAATCTCAAGAAAGATATATGGAACGTTTTCCTCTAGCAGTATTCTCACTCTATCTTCAATAGTGCCTTTGATTGAGTTGATAACAACATCTAGCCAAGGCCTCAAAAGATTATTTTGGTTTGTCACAAAACCGTTAGATGCTGAGAATGAAAGCATGTCAATTAATGGAGGCTGAGTGTGACAAAGCTTAACATGAGATAGAGAACCCAAATGACCAATTGAATAGGTGAACAAGAAATAAAGAAAGAACATCATATATGAAAGTTGGTAGAGTTTGTTACTGACTTTCTCATATTCTTGAGATGGAAATAATAGGAAGTACTTCAAAAGTCGTTAAACACAGTGTGAAAACAAAAAACAAAATAAAGCAAGGAAGCTTAAAATTGACACAAGAGCAGAAGCCAATTCCTTGTCAAAAATTTGCTGGTGCTTGTCTCTCGCAATAGCTTTTCATTTGTCTGGTAAGATAATTATTTCCCACCTTCTATTAATTCTTGTTTGAGGGTGTTTGATTTCTTGGGTTTTCGTGGTTAGTTATAAGTGGGTGCGAACTTGAGCCGTTTTAATTCCACCGTCAACGTTTTCTCTAATCCAAAATAATTAGAGATTAAAGAAATTAAACTAAACAACAAATCCATCATTTCTTCGGTACAGAAATGGGGCCCTTCTTAAAGACCACGCTCAAAATGATATGTTTTTCCTTTGTTGTAAAATGCACACATGTAACGGTAATGAAGCCATAAACACGAGTTTCGGTTAGAGAATAATCCTTACAAGTTCATCGAACTCACTATAATGCTGTATGAACTTTTATGTGCATGTTCCATGTGTGACGCATCTAGCACCCCTAGAACTATTGATGTCACAAAGGACGAAAAATTTCAGTAGGCTGGTTGGTGTACAATGGACAAATCTTATGCACCTAGCTATTTTGTATCACAAGAATCAGGCAGGAATTAATCTCATCTCAACTTTGTTAACTAACTGAATTGAAAACTTGATTTAACTGACACCAATTAGCATGTTTTGACAGACTCCAATTTGATTAGAATAAGGGAAATAATTGAGTAGGAATGTTTGAGCACTCCATGAATCTATGGGCGCTTTTTGTTTCTCTTCTTAGTTTTTAATTTTAAAAATTGCTTGTGACCATCATATTCAAGTATTCAACAAAAAACAAACAGCTTTATTTAAATAATATAATTATTTATGAATTCTTAAAATTGTCACTAATTGTTTTGTTTCTCTAAAAAAACAACCAAAAGAATAACAAATGGGTAAATTTTCCATTGATTATTCTACTATACCTTAAACAAAGTTAAAGAAAATTGTTGAAATACTTTATCCACGAATATTATGAATGAAAGAGTAAAACCGGAAAGGTAAAATACTTATTTTATATATACATGCAAGAAAAACATAAATGGAGTTCTAAAAACAGGAGGGACGAGCTAGTCCAGAGGATGAGCACTGAGTGAGATCAGCAGATCGCCAATATGCAATTAGGCAAATATTTATCATTCATAGTCATAGTCAAAAAGGAAAAAAAGTTAAAAATATAATAAAACAAAAGGTTGAAACATAATTGAGGCCTTTGCACACATGCCATCCACCTTCCTAATGATATCTCACATGCATGAGTCACATTTTCTTCTTTGTTAACCATAAATCCTTAAGAATTGCTGGAAGAAGCCAAAAACCATAATGACTACTCCACACCAATGACTTGTGATTTGTGAGTTGTGTGTTTGCACTTTGCATCGAGCAGATCTATAAGTTTTACCCCTCTTCTATGCTTTTTCTCTTATTACTTGACTAGGAACTAGGAAGTTCCCTCACTTACCTCTTCACCTTTATTTTCATCTATCACGGTCTTTGTAAATCTCTCCCTCCAAATTAGCCTGATCATACCAGATATATAAGCATCTTAAGTTCTTAATTGCAGTGTCATATTTATGCGTTGTGACATAGTCACATAGAATAGAACATTCAATGAGTCAGGCCTGCTACCTTGTGCTATTAACATGCATATATGTTCACATATATATATCATCTCCAGAAATTTTAGAAAAATCGCGTCTGGTTGATTTTGTTCTACATGGAGTGGAGAAAAGCCAATTTGACTATTAGTCATATCAGTGTGATTACTTGCCTAACAAGTAGAAGTCCAACAAGTGTGTTTCTCTACACAAGTTCAATTATTTAGAGTGAAAAAATCATTCATGCCCACTTCATTTTTAGTTTTTCAGAGGTCTCTTTCTTCGAAGACAATTCTGCTTAAGATATTATCGAACACTAAATATGAGTATCTCTCAATAGATTCAAACCTTTATTCACCATATTGTGGGAGATTAATCACTACGAGTGAACCCAACTCCAGTTGGTTTTCATGTCCACTTCGTTAATTAATTACCAACATATCAAATTATCAATTGAAATCCTTTTCTTTTTATCGAGAAATTATCAATTGAAATCTGAACATACTAATTTGAACACTAAGAATAAATCGTAGCAGCACGGTACTATTTATTGAGCAGGGAGAAAGGGTAACTTACCGGTATCCTATTTATAATTTTGAATAGAGAAAACATATTTATTCTAAGTATCTAAATCCAATTTATTGTAAGTTTTATCCATGAACATATGTGAGTAAAAATTTGTATTCTATTCCTAAATGAGTAGTTATAATTGGATAAAATTATTAACGATTTAAATCTGTATAATAATCTCTTGAATAACTTTTTCTACTGGTAATCCCAACATATGATTAACATTTTGTACTAGGAGTAACTAATATCCCTTTTACCACTTTTGTTTATCATGGATGTACTAATTACTTATGCAAAATAATGCCAAGTCAATAAACCAAACTTATGTAATGTTCCATGGTTATTGGACTAGGCAGGTTGAACAGAAAATAAAATAAAATAAAATTGGTCAGCTGCAACAAAATGTTCATAAAACTATTTGACGCCTTATCAATGGATTGCTATACATATCCTCAACTTGGTTTTTATTTCCGTTGTGTTGCGGGAGTGTAAACGTTTAGAAAACAAATTTCTGAATTCAGAAAAGGTGAGGGATTTTAATTAGCAAATTGGGATGCCAATAGTAATTCCCATCATCTTTCCAACGTAGTGTGGTTTAGTTTTGGGCCCCAACTTGTTGAAAAAGAAAAATAGAAAACCATTGCAACACCGAAGTAATGCCAAATCCTCCAACTTTGTAAGAGTTTCTTAGATGATGATAAGTGAACACTGCTAAACTACTAAACTACTAAACTGTGACATTAATTTTAAAAAAAAGTAACTGAAAAATTATTTACGAAAAGGAAAAAAATATAAGATGCAGAAGAGACATGCACAAAAATAGAATCACTTACCCAACAAGAAAATGAGGAGGCCACACCTTCAAAAAAATCAAACAAAAACATTTTCGCTTAATGCTTCATCTCCGAAGTAACATTCTTTGAAGAATTATTACACTAGTAACAAGAAGACAAATGTTTCATTTCAAATCGGCATTAATTAAAGCAAACACCTTTACATGCTCATCGTTTAATTGCCCATGATAAATGTACTAATTTTCTTTCTAAGATTCTGTAATGAAAATGTCGTATCCTAATTATTGCTATCATTAAGAGAAATATACTAAATAAATTCATAAACCTTTAGTCCTATCAATGATGAAACCCTCAATATTAGGGGTGAACGTGAGACGAGTTGAGACTTGAAATGGGTGTATCAAAAATTGGCTAGAGTCAGATTCTTGAACTCAAAATTCACTCGGTAAATTAAGAATAAGATCGGGTGAATTCGATTTATTATTATAATATATCATTTTAACAATGTGTATAATTAAAGTAGGACGAAAAAAACAATAAAATTTAAATTAAGGTATATTTTATAATATATATTTCAAAATAAATAATACCATTATAAATATAATACCATGTTATATAAAATGTTATTCATTAAATAAATAAAAATTGTTAATATATATATATATATATATATATATATATATATATATTCAAAAAGCTTAGATTTTTTAAATAAGACCTTGGATCGGGTTGGAATAACTTGAAGCATAATTTAAACTGCTCAAAATATACCGAGTTTAATTTTGAAAATCCAAACTTGTCCAATTCAATTTATATAGAGCTATTTTCTAAAGAGAGATTTACAGTAGATTTTTGAAAATAAAATGAAGAGAGAAACAAAGAATGAAAATATAACAAAATGCATTAAAAGAAATTAAATCTCGACACATGTCTTAATATTTAATTAACTAATTTGTTTCAGCCCCTAAGAAGGTGTGATTTATAAGCTTGTTTGCCTTTTCATTTGAGATGATATTGGATTTGAATTTAATAATTGAGAAAATAGGTTATAAAGTAGTTTTACGCACACTTTGTTATCTTTTTTCTTTCAACTTAAATATTCTTTAACTATCTTATATAGCTCAATTGATAAATAAGTGTCTGAATAATTATAAATCTTCTAAGACCTGAATTATTTATGTATATTTGGTTAGCATGGTGCGTAAGTTTAGACCATCTTACGAATAAAAAATATATATTAATTGATTTGGGGTTAGACTATTTTTCTTGTCTCCCGTAGTTAAAACTACAACTTTGTTTCATAAATATTTATAGAAAAAGAAAATAAAAAGATAAAATAAATTAAACTTTCCCATAAGTTATAATTAATTTTTATAAAAGTTCTTCCATTTAACTATTTCAAAAGTTTAAGATATGGGTGAAGTTTAATTTAGCCATCTTATACCTTCTTAGATGCTTCTTATATAATATTAAAGAGATATAAATTTTAGTCATTTTTTCTAAAGGAAAGATAATTTCATATCTCTTTATCTTTATACAAATAAAAATGATCTCATATATTTTATTTTAAGAAGCCTTCTAACATAAGACAAAGATAATTCACTATATGACTTAGTTACGATAATTAATCACATTTCTGGTATGTAGTAATAGAATATTATTCTTATTTTATGGACAACTCTCACATTTATAAAATAATACTCTCCTTTTTATATTAATTATATTCTTGGTGCTAGCAAAAAATATAATAATATTCTACTAAAATATTTATTTGATTAAATTAAATTCTCTAATTTAATTATCAAATAAATTATTTTATTTTACAAAGATTGGATCACTCATTTGTGTGTGACCCCGTAGGTTTAACACTAAACAAGTAGTAAATTAATCATAATTAATTTACTAATCAAGGCAAGCGTCTAGAAACACTCCTTAACATTTCGGATAACATGAAATAATATCTTTTACCTTCAAAAACTAGTAAAATAATAATATAATATTTTCTTTCATCATTTATAGTTCAAGGTTAACTCTATAATATAATATTACGGTTAAAGTTCAATGATGACAATCACACATATACATCATCTATATATGTAATTTAATAAATGAGATCTATTCATCTTTATCCAATAAAGACCATTACATATATATTGATCTATTTAGATTATTGATGTTCTATTCACAATAATCCTACAATCAAAAACAATTTAGATTAAAATAATAAAAAACTTGTTTCTCATTATCATAATCTCTATCATGATAATAAACCTCTAATTTTAATCAAGAACTTGTCAAATCAACAATTTAATAAAACAATAAGTATGATAATAAAATAAAAAGTAATTCTTTAGTGAAATTGACAGCATGATGGATTGAATCTTGCGCATACATGTTTACCTCTAATAGAATTAACCTCGATTCCTTTTTGCCAAAGTTTTAAAGTTGAACTTATAGATGAAAAAATGTAGTGGAAAGAAGAATCATCTACAAAGATTTGTTATTGGTAAAGCCAATAAATACTTTATACCAATAACCTAACATGTTTACCTTCTAAAAAAACATGGTTACCTAAAAATATTAATTTTAATATTTTAAAAATAAATTATCATCATTTAAAAAAACTTATATATCACAATTTAAATATTTATTATAAATCTAAAACATTATTTATATATTAAAAAATTATCTTTGAGTTTAATGGCCACCTACTAAAATCTTCTTTTTCCTCCCCACTTCATTCTCCCTTTTCCTCTCCCAAAATATATTTTTTTTCTACATACATCAAAACCTATCTCAATAAAACTATGATCTTGAACTCGTTAACCGTTGGATCATTCTAAAATTTGGACATCACTTTCGAAATTCATTTCCTCACATTCTTATCGTTGAGATTTTTGAATTAAGGTTTGTAGAGAGAGAGAAAAATCTCACACGGGGAAAATGAAATTGAGACTCTAATCTATTCTCCTTCTCTCTAACGCTTGAAAACTCTAACAGAGCAACCAGAGAAAAAACTTGAGGAATCTTATGGAACTACTAGAGACATCGCTATCACTGCCGGACTACACATGTGAGCACACTTAGAGGCAAGAGATGAGTTTATCGCAATTGAGTTAAAATGAACATGCGTAGGGATCCTTGGAAGATTAAATTGGAGTTTATTTTGGGGTGTTTCTGTAATTTTGATTATATCTTTACAATTATAACTATGAACTATATATGTTTGATGGGTCAATTAATGTCCCGATGCGAAATTGCTATGAAATTGATGTGTTTTTGTGTTGCGTGAGAATCCTAGAAATTGAGTTTTTTTTCCTTCTAATTAGTATGAATTGATTAAACTAAATGATTAATATGATGTCTTTACTAGTTAATTTTCGTTATGAGTTTATATTTGAATCTAGAATACTATGATAAAGAATAAATGGTCAAAAGAAAAAAAAATCTCTCTTTGTTTGTTTTGCATATTGTGGTAGATTGAAAAAAGTATTGTAATATTATATTAAGATAAAATTTCAAATCATATTAAAATTGTATGCGAATTTTTATGTCCTGTACCACTGCACTTTTGATGTTTGACACCACACACATCAATTGCACATTATTAATGAACATGAATTGTATTCTAAATAATCCTTCTCTTTAGTTATTTATTTTATACAAATTATTGTCTTTGTCCTATATCTTTCCACGATAATGATCAACATGTTATATATAAATTGTAATAATAAAAGTAATAAAATAATAAATTAAAGAAAGTTGTAAAGTTAATGCTTAGTAGTAATTTCTTTTGATGCAATTTTAATTTAATTATTATAGAAACTCTTTTTAATTGAAAATAATATAGTTCGATTTAATATATATATATATATATATATATATGTTTTGCTCAAGCAAATATTAATAATGTGTGATGTATATATGATTCATGAGGCATGATAAATTGTATATTAATATTATGAAATTGTGATTGAGATTGAGAGTATGTGATGAATTAAGTATATGTTGAATTATAAGATACATGTGTATTAAGATATTGTATGCATTGATTTGTGAGTTATGAAATGTACAATCACACAATTGTAAACCCTTTAAGGGCGATGAGTATTGTGATAGGATCCATTGTGAGAACCTGACGAGTTTAATCACTTTGATGTGCAACAAGTTAAAATTAGTTTGAGAACAATTGAAGAGTTTTGTGTTTTATATAGTTCATAGAAAGAGTCTGCTCATTAAAATATTTTTTGGGTTGGACCTGAATCAGGAGGGAGAAGTCTTGACGGACTCTTGAGAGTCTAGGCCTTGAGGATAAATACACTCGGTTTGAATGCTCCTTTAAGCTTGTGTCGATCCCACATGGTTAAAGCATTCTCGCAAAATAATGTAATATTGATTGATCTCCCTATGATTTTACCTAGTGAGAGTGACCTGACTTGTGTGGTCTGTCTTGTCATGTACTCTTAGGCGTCCGATGAAGTTTTTCACTGACATGGTACCACATTACATATAAGATCGAGTCTTAGTGTATTTATTACATAACACATGTGTAATGATCATTAAGACTTGTTACGTGATGGTGAATAATGAATTGTGTGAGTGTGAAATGTTGTGTTGTACTCGAGATGTATTGTTCAACATGTGATTAATGTGAAGGTATGAAATGTGATTTTGTGATTAAATCCTTAGGACAAGTGATGTTACGCAATGAGTGGCAAAATGATGCAAATTGTGTTAAGTTGAACTTGTTATATTTATATTATATATATACACATATGTACACATGTGTGCGTATGTGCTTTCGTTTATCTCTACCTGTTTAGGAATGTGATAACTCACTCATTGTATGTTATTTGTGTTTTGGATCCTGTGATGATCTTGAACATTTGTGTTTGTGAGAGTAGATGGTTAGGTAGATGAATTTAAAGAGCTAGAGGATACTAGGGCACAACTCTGATAGGATATGAGATTAAAACATAAATTTCTATATTATTTGTATGATGTTCTAAACATGTTACTTTATGTTGTTTGAATGTTTAACTTGTTTTTCTTTTATAAAAAAAAATTGAATGACTTTGTTTTTGACCAAAGATGTTTTGATATCCTTATTTGATAAATTTTTAATTTTGATAATTAACATAAATATGAATATTTTATTCACGTAAATTCTTTTATGGTAGAAAATAAAATCCATTTTATGTTATATTTCTATATATTTTATTATATAAATATATATATAAGACAAAAAAAGATGTCACGAATTCAATTAAAAAACATAATTTTAAGCCGCTACAATATATAAAGTAGTGCAGAAAGGTTGTGTAAGCAGCTTTTTCTTAATCTTATAACTAACAGACCTTGCAACATACAATTGAAACATAGAAAGCTAAAAGGATATTGGAGGAAATAATCGACAATTACAAGGAGATTGACAATATAATCAAAGATTCCATTTGCAAGACGTAGGGACAACAAACTCCACAAATAATTACACAAACAACAAACAAAAATAGTCCTAAAAACAACAGCAAAAGAAAATAACCACACAAGAAAAGAACACTTGTTAGACTATATTTAAAATTTAAATAAAAAAGACTTTTAAGACAAAAATATTTCACAAAATAATCTAAACAGAATCTTTATTTTTTGTTTTCAATTTTTTTATTATCGGATTTATATTGAAACATAAGTCGTAACAATTTTAATTACAAATCATGTAAATAATCCATCTAAGAACAATGGTTTGGCTTGGCTTGTTTCGTATCAAAAGCGTGACACACAAGACAAACGGGCTTCTCATGGTGGTTAGATTAGGTAGGCACCCGAAGCCATTCCTTGCCTATCATATTTTTTCTTACTTACACGAGTTGAATTGACTCACTAGGCACCCCGAGTCGAGAGTCATAACTCGTTCACTCTTTCCTTACACTCACACTCTGTCTCTTTTTCTTCTTCAAACTTCCCTCGTCATGATTTCCAATTCCCTTTACTGGTAACCAGATCCTCCAAAAATGATGAATCACGATTCCAACAACGAACAACATCAGATTCTCCATGTCTCGCAGGACGACGAGATAATGGAATCGCTAATCCTCGATGACGACGGCTCTTCCGTTCAGCAGCACCACCGTCCTACGTCGCCGCAGAGCCCTAATTCCCCTTTCAACTCGTTCCTCGACCCTCCCTCCTACGCCGACGCGATCTTCACCTCCTTCGATTCCAACGGTCACGACCAAGCCATCGAATCCCCCGCCGCCCGATCCGGCTCCGAAGACTACCTCCACATCTCCGTCACCGATCCTCAGAAGGAGCAGGACATCGCCACCTCCCTCGTCCCCGGCGCCGCCGCCTTCTACACCTACCTCATCACCACGCGCACCAACCTCCCCGAATATGGCGGCATCGGTGCTGAGTACGCCGTCCGGCGGCGGTTCCGCGACGTGGTGACACTCTCCGACCGGCTCTCGGAGGCATACCGCGGGTTCTTCATCCCGGTGCGGCCGGACAAGAGCACGGTGGAGAGCCAGGTGATGCAGAAGCAGGAGTTTGTGGAGCAGCGGCGCGTGGCGTTGGAGAAGTACCTCAGGAAGCTGGCGGCGCACCCGGTGATCGGGCGGAGCGAGGAGCTCAGGTTGTTTCTCGAGGCCAAGGGGCGGCTGCCGCTGGCCAAGACCTTCGATGTCGCGTCGCGAATGCTCGATGGCGCCGTGAGGTTGCCAAGGCAGCTGTTCGGGGGAGAGGCGGAGCTGGGAGAGGTGGCTCAGCCGGCCAAGGGCGGGAGGGACTTGCTCAGGATTTTCAAGGAGTTGAAGCAGTCTGTTGCCAATGACTGGGTTGGGAGCAAGCCACTTGTTGTGGAGGAGGATAAGGAGTTCATGGAGAGGAAGGATAAGTTGGTGGATTTTGAGCACCATCTTAGCAATGTTTCTCAGCAGGTTTTGTGTTTCACTGGTTTTGGCTTTAGTGTTTGTTAGTTCACCATGGTGCATTTTGGCAATGAGCTTAACTATGTGCATATTTAGTAAGTTCATCATAAGATTAACTATGGTGCATTTGGGTAATCAGCTTAACCAAGTGCTTGCTTATTCAATAAGCTCATTAAAAGTTTAACTGAGTGCATTTGGGTAATGAGCTTAATTAAGTGCTTATTCAGTAAGTTCATTATGAGCTTTTGGCTTCCATGTTCATTAGTTGAGTGTGATGTACTTCCTCTAGACTCATAAGGAAACAATCAGTCTTGTATGTTGGACTTAAATATAAGTAAATCTAATTAATTTTGTCCTATTTAATTTTATTATTCGTAAAATACCCTTCATTTAATTCTAATTCTATTTTCAGTGACTCCTTTTTATTTATGATAGTAAGTTCCAATGAAGGGCATTTTAGAAATAGCTTTATTTTTTACTTGAGATTAGGATAATTAAATGATGTCAATTATTTTTCTTAATTAGTGTGAAATTAATTATTTTTGCTTATATATGAGTCTAGAGGGAGTATTTGGGTAATGAGCTTAACTAAGTGGTTATTCAATAAGCTTACCCGGATAAGCTTTAGTGAACAGTGAGGATTATTAAAAGAAGTTAAAGAGTTTATAAGAAGCTTTAAGTTGCTTTTGAGCTTAACCTAACACCTGCTTAAGCACTTAATTATAAGATATGTCTGAATAATTCTGTAAAAGCACTTCCAAACACTCTCCGAATGCATGTTTGGATTAAGCTTATTCTGGGGGGAATAATAGCTTTCTGATAGCTTCTTGAAAGAGATTTTGAAAAATATGGTTACTTGGTTGAATTGACAAACATTCCTCTTCAAGTGTTGCTGTGATTATTGAATTTTGTCTAAAATGTGCCTCCTTTTTTGGAATTTAGATACCATGTCCATTTTCGTCCTGTGGAACTGAATAAGAACAATGTTGTTTTTCACTTTGCCGAGCTTGATTTTGTTTATCTGCATTGACCTGCAGGCTGAATCCCTTGTCAAGTTTCAGCAAGACATGGGTGAAACGGTTGGTGAATTAGGTCTGGCTTTTGTAAAGCTTACCAAATTTGAGACGGAAGAAGCCATATTTGAGTCTCAGAGAGTTCGAGCTGCTGACATGAGAAATGTGGCAACTGCAGCTGTTAAAGCAAGCAGGTTATATAGAGAGCTGAATACACAGACAATCAAACATTTGGCAAGTACAAATATTCTTGTGACTTATGATAGAACCTTTTAGCTTCTTTATAAATGTATGGTGGAAACTATCATGATGATAGATGCGTTAACCTCCTGATATAATCCCTAACTATTTTCTGTTGTTGATGAGTAGTATCTTCTTTATGTTGCAGGATAAACTACATGAATACCTTGGGACAATGCTAGCTGTTAACAATGCATTTTCTGACAGATCTAGTGCATTGTTGACTGTTCAAACACTCTCATCAGAACTAGCTTCTTTACATTCACGGGTGGAAAAACTTGAAGTTGCTTCATCCAAAATATTTGGTGGAGACAAGTCTAGGATGCGGAAAATTGAAGAGTTAAAAGAAGCCATTAGAGTTACTGAGAATGCTAAAATTTGTGCAGATAGAGAGTATGAACGAATCAAGGTAACCTTTTATTGGGTTGTCCTCTCCTTTCTTTGGTATACGTAACTCCGACTTTTGAGCTTTTATCCCCCTGCATATTAACTCATTTTTCCCTTTCAGAACTGACTTTTCCATATTTTCTTTGTCATACTATATAATGCATGTCTCCATATTTGTCATATACTGTAGATTATTGTCTTCATTTGCTTTTGTTGCATGTGTGCAGTTATATTAATGTAGGAGAAGATATGACACAACATAACTCAGTCAATGAGTTTGATATAGTCACTAAATTTTGAACACCCTTACATCCCTTGTGGAAAATTGATGAGATCCTATTAAATTATCATAAATGATCATAAATAAAAATTAGTATTTTTTCACTTTGATGATAAATTTGACTCTATATATATTTTCACTGGATTTTCTTGATGCTTATAATGCAAGTGTATTTGTAGACAAGTGTCAGGGTGAACGAAAAAAGACTATAATGGTGTCAAAGCCACATGTTGTTGCACTTAAATGTTTCTTCGAGGGCTGCTTCTTCCATTAAAAATGTCAATTGATAGCACATTTTGTAACAGATTCAAATTTGATTTCTAGATCTACTGCCATCTCAATATGGAAAATCCAGTGTTTTTTTAGATCAGACTAATATCATTGAAGTAGTGAAGACATTATTGGCTCATGGTTTACTAGTCAGACCATGGTTGAATGGTGATAATTAGATAAGTATTTTTCATATTATATAATATATTAATTAATAAATTAACATACAATCATATGAAATCAGATTAAGTAAGTTTTAAATTAAAAGGACCATATTATTTATGTCCTGTAGAAGCAATTATAAGAGGTTGAATAATAATCATCCAGAAAATGCCACATGGAAGCAAAGGATGACCATTATATTGCTCAAGAGCCTCAAAGTCCTACATTGGACATGGAGTAAAACATTCAAGCATACAACATATATATATATATATATATAAAAGAGATAATTACATGGACCTCCCTTGAGGTTGGCGGTAGTTACCCTTAGATATTGTTTGTTTCAAAAATTACACCTACCTCCCTTGTGTCTCTTGCTTTGTTAATTTTAAGGTAATGTGTATGGTTTGTACTTAAAAATAAGGGAGGTATTTGTAATTTTTGAAAACAAAGGGTCTTTAAGCATAAGAATAATATATAAAATAAGGGATGTAAGTGTAATTTCTAAATCAAGGAAGGTTTAGGTTTAATTATCTCTGACTTCAAGATATATCAGTGATTCAGTGTAAAGATATCCCTATATACAAAATATAAAATATATATCATACTCCACCTAGTGGGATAAGACTTTGTTGTTGTTGTATACCCCACGAGGAAGCTTTACTACAAGTCCCTCACAGAATAGTGAGTGGAACATTCAGGCATACAATATATTTAAAGGCTGATGCTGCTTTCGGTTTATAGGATAGAAATAGAGAGGATGAAAATAGAAGACAAATATTTGAATTAAAGTAAAGTGTAAAAGGTATGGAACCCACATAAAATCCACATTATTTCTCCCCTGTTTCTCTCCACCTCCCCTGAAAGGCTCAAACAAACACAACATAAGAGGTAGGCAAGTCATTTCATGTCTAAAATAAAGCGTAAGAATAATATTTAAATAAGGAATGTTAGTGTAAAAGGTGTGGATAAAATTCACATTATTTCTCCTTTGTTTCTCTCCTCCTCCCCTCAAACAAACACAGCATAAGAGGTAGGCAAGTCATTTCATGTCTAAAATAAGGAATGTTAGTGTAAGTTCTAATCAAACAAGGTTTAGGTGTAATTACCCCTAATTTCAAGAGAGATCAGGGTAATTATCCCTATATAGGGTTTTGATTGCTCCGGTTTTATGGACTGAGTGAACTGGACAAGGGATTGGTTCACCGGTTTTTCAATTGGTCTGGTCTGGTCATGTTCTTGTTCATGTCTCCATATTTGCTTTCATTTCATGTGTACAATTATATTAACTTAGGGAGAATTCACTAAACACCTTTTCACCCCTTATGGAAAATTGACAATGCGATCCACTTAAAATATCCTAAATGATCATAATAAAAATTATCATCATTACACCTTGATAATAAACACAAAAAGAGACTGGAATAGCATCAAAATCGTCAATCAATAGTAGATTTGGTCATAGATTCAGACTTGATTTCTAAGTCCATTGCCATCCCGATATTGTAAAATCCAATATTTTAATAACTGGGTTTGTGTGGTTATGGTTCACTGGTAGGTCGGATCATTGTTGTGAAATATTGCTGGGAGAGTCTTTATCATGGAATATTGTGTCAAAATATCACTTATAATTGTGGAATGTTTGCAGGAAAATAATAGGAGTGAACTTGAAAGAATTGACCAAGAGAGGAATAGCGACTTCCTAAGCATGCTGCGAGGGTTTGTTGTCAATCAAGTAAAGCTCATTTATCTTCTATGTTCTGTAAGCTGTTACGTTTAATTGGCTTTTATCTTTTGTAATTCAGAACAGTAACTATTCTACTTCATCCATTTTACAGGCAGGCTATGCAGAGAAGACGGCAGCTGTGTGGGAGAAGCTTGCGGAAGAAACGGCTGCTTACTCGAGTGACAGCAGCTAAAATGTACTTGGCTGTATAAATTATTGTTTTTGCCTTTTCTATGCAGAAATTCTAGATTTTGGTTCCATTAATGTAATCTTATGTAGTTACATTACTTTAGACGAACTTAGCTTTAGCCCAGAGTTGTATATGCATATATCCTTTTATTTTTGTCCAACCTTCAAGATTTCAATGGGTTTAACTAATCAGAGTTGTACATTTCTTGCATATATCCTTAGTTTAATTGGAGAGAAAGTAAATTCATAATTTACTTTTTTCAATTTAAACTTTAAAATATTTTCTCCTCCCTTACAGGTCTTTTAGTTTTAACTTTTAATCCTAGAATTATATATATTCTTTTATTCTCATGTCATAAATTAATGTTGAATTTTTTGTTATGGACCCACGTTGACTATCTAACCCTTTTAAAGATTGATTTATTTTAAAACGCATTTAGCTTGGACATGAGCTATTTGTGCCGTTGATTTCACCGCAGCAATTATCTACGAATGTGACGAAATAGAATTAACGCAAACGGGGGAGTTTGGTTGGTGGAGAACAAGAACTAGTTTCTATTATGAAATGAAACTAATGAAGTGTTAAAGATAACACTCGCTGATTAGAAAGCACGGTACTATGTACAGACACAGGCACTCCAAACAGGCAAAAAATAATGTAAGAATGAAAGAATAATAGATTGTCCTACCTACACTACACTACTACTACACGTTAGTCCTAAAGAGAAAAGTAAACTCAAAAATTGTCCACAATAACACACCCAATATTCATTCACTAGTCGAAGGGATGGCTCCATCGTCACCCGAACTGGCTGCTGATATCTCTGGTCTAATCTCTTCAAGCTGCTGAAGGACTTGCTGAACTTCTGGTCGTGCTGATGGAGAAGGATCAACACTGTGCAAAGCAAGCTTCAACGTGTTCAGCATCTCGTCGCCGTATGTTGAAGCATCTCTCATCAACTCTACATCAAAAACCTCATTTGTCCACTCCTCTTTGACAATGGAGGCAACCCACTGAGGTAAATCCACTCCATTCATAGCCTCACCAGGTGGCTTCCCCGTTAGGAGTTCTAACAAGATGACACCAAGACTGTATACATCTGTTTTTGTGTTGGCTTTTTTCAGCTTCGAGAGCTCAGGTGCTCGGTATCCCAATGCTCCAGCAGTGGCAATGACGTTAGAATTAGCAGCAGTTGTCATCAACCGAGAAAGACCAAAATCGGCTATTTTAGCATTCACATTCTCATCCAGCAGCACATTGCTGGACGTAAGGTTTCCATGTATAATGTTCTCCCTGGAATGAAGGTATAACAAGCCATGAGCCATTCCCTGTGCTATTTTCATCCTTGTTGGCCAATCAATGGCTGTTTCTGGCCCACGAGCTGCACAAAAATGGAAAACAGTCAAAACAATAGTGTTAAGATATTAAACAAATATTCTACCATGGAAATAAAAAATGATGATAGCAAACTTACAATGTAGGAAAGAAGCAAGACTCCCATTAGGCATGTAATCAAATACTAGAAGCTTTTCTCCTTTGGGTCCCAAGTAATAGGCTCTTAATGCCAAAAGATTCGGGTGTCGAATTCTTCCTATAACACTAACTTCAGATTCAAATTCTCTTTGACCTTTAGTGATCTTTTCCCTCAATCGTTTCACTGCAGCTTGACTTCCATCCTCTAATGTAGCCTTATACACAGTTCCATATGTACTCTTTCCCATTATCTCTGCTGTTGCACACAAGAGATCATCAGCTGTAAAGGTCAATGGTCCATCAAAATGGACTAGTTTGCCTCCGACCTCGCCACCCGCTTCGGCTTCGCCTGCGACAGGAGGGACTCCTTTTTCTGTCCTGCCAGCTGCTGCTGCAGATGCTCTCCCCGTGGCCTGGCCACCCTCAGCATTTGATGTTGCTCTTTTTTTTATCAAGCAGAATAGCAGAATGCAGCAAATTGTTACCAGGACTACAAGGAGCACTCCTGCTACTATGAGAATTATGTCTTTGGTGCCTAATTTCTTATGATGACGGTGTTCTGATATTTCAGGAGGTGAACCAGAAGGAGCTAGGGAGGGACATGTGGTTGAAGGGCTATAGCCACATAGTTGAATATTCCCCACAAATGAGCTCGAGTTAAATTTTTGGGCAAGTAGGGTGGGAACTGGACCAGAGAGGTTGTTATGAGAAACGTTGAAGAAACTAAGACTACGCAGATTATCAAAGGCGACTGGAATTTCTCCACTAAGATTATTCAGTGACAAATCAAGCTGCCTAAGCTTTGAAATGTTTCCAATATTTTGAGGAATGTGGCCACTAAATTGGTTTCTGCTCAGAACTAGAACAGAAAGATTATGCAATCTGCCTAAGGCTTCTGGGATTTGATTGCCAAGGTGGTTGTTCTCTACATTCAAGAGAGTGAGTGAGGAAACATTAGAGAGAGCGGCAGGCAAGCTTCCATTCAAGGCATTGTTAGAAAAATCCAGAGTTTTAAGTCTAGAAAGGTTTCCTATTTCATTTGGGATAGCTCCACTAAACTGGTTATGACTAAGAGAAATCTCTGTGAGTTCACTCAAGCCACCCAAAGAAGCAGGAATGCTTCCACTCAACAAGTTATGATCTATGATCAGATTTCGAAGCCGAAAGAAGTTATTTTTCAAGCTACCACCCCATGAGTTAGGAATAGAGCCCGAGAGGTTATTGTGTTGAAGAGATAGGTAGGTGAGAGAAGTTAAGCTAGTTGGCATTGGGCCAGACAAGGAGTTAAAGCTCAAGTTAAGCCAATAAAGCTTAGTGGCATTCCCAAGGCTCATGGGGATTGTCCCAGTGAGCAAATTATTGCTGAGGTCCAAAGACTGAAGCAAAGGACATGACCCTAACGAAGGAGGGATGGTCCCTGTGAACCTATTGTTGAAGAGCTGAACCCCTCTTAGATTGAGAAGAAGTCCAAGTGCTGAAGGGATTGAACCAGCAATTTGGTTATCATGAAGGCTAAGCTTTCTAAGCCCCCTAAGTTGGCCAATCCTCTCAGTTATGTGACCCTTCAACCCCTTCCATGGAAGCTGGATCACAATGACCTGTCCCTGAGCACACTTGATGCCAACCCAAGCTCCAGAACAAGCTCCATAGCCACTGTCGTTCCAGCTTCTCAAGAAGCCTTTGGGATCAACCAGCTCTTGCTTGAACGCTTGAAGTGCTAGGAAGTTTGATTGCGTCACAACCACCCCATCCCAACGCTCTTCACTCGCCACTGGTACCATGAGAATCCACAAACAGAAAAACAACCGGAAAAAATGACTTGGGTTGTAGTAAAAAAAACATTTCGAGGTCAGGTTCTTGTTCTCCATTGCAAACAAAATGAAATATTTTTCAAAAAAGAAAATAGTAGGAGAGTGAATGAAGCAAGAGAGAACTAAAGAAGAAAAAGTAGGAGACTTTGATTGATTATTACTTGGTGAGTCTTCTTCTCTCTAGGAGTAGTAGTAGTGTCCATAAGACACACACACAGTGGTTGGTATTGTGAGAGAGAGGAGAAGTGGGCATAGAAAACTAAAACAAAGAGGAACAAGAGTTGGCTGAGGGATTTTGTAGGAATGGGAAGAGAGAGAGGAGGCACGTGATGGTCATAAGAGAGTGGGGCGCGCGGGGTGAGGAATCTTGTGTTGGGAAGAGAGAGCAAAAACTGAAGACAGACAATTGTCAGGTGGGTGTGGTGGTACAGTACAACCCTCCCTCTTGCTTCTTGCAAAGACAAACGGCTAGTTTTTTGTTTTTTTTTCCTTACAACAATGCACATTTATTTGTTCTTTTCTTCAATGTTGATGTTCTTGTCTGTCCGCAACCCAAAGTCCCAACGGCTATTTCTTCTTCATCTTCGCAGTATAGGCCCATCCCATTTCAGCTCCGGACCGCAAAACTACAAAATGCTGCCAAATTACTCACTTACCCTTCTCGCTTCACCTGACTACGTGTGGATTTGGATTTCTGCTACAACTTCCGTTTTGCAGAAGCATCAGACTCTTCTTTTGTAAAATGGAGTTCATTAACTATTAGATTTATATTGAAATTTATGCATCATATTTTGAATGAACATTCAAACATACTACCCCTTACATGAATCTGATCACTCAACATCGCCAGAAAACTTATCAATTGTTCACCCTAATGTTAAATTAAGATTTTAATATGTTTTTTTTATCTTTGTAAAATTGGTAAGTTTTGATTTTAGTTTTTATAAAAAAAAATATTTCTAAGAAAAACGGAATAATTAATTTTAGTCTCTTACTATTATATGAAATTTTTAACTGTTTATCTATTTAATAAAATATCAAGTGACTATTTAGGTAGGACTGTTTATTTTAGTTTTTTTCTTCCAAATTCCTAAAATAAATATTAACTATTTTCCTTAAAATGAAAATTAGGGACAAAAAATAGTAATTCTAAATTTTGGAGGGATAAAAGTGAAAGTAAAAGTTCTTATAGAGACCAAAATCAAAATTTACTTATTTTATAAGCATACAAATAGTAATTCCAAATTTAAGGAAAATAAAAAAAGATTTTTTTTATAGATACCAAAATTAAAAATCACTGATTTTAAAAGGATTTATAAGATATTTAAGCCAAAATTAATTTAAGATAAATGCTACAACAATACATTCTTTAATACGTTTTCCAATCATATTTTTTTAATGATTAAAATTCATGGAGGTCTCATTAAATGAGTCATATTTATCACTCATCAAGAAAATTAGTAAGACACATGAAATTTTATCAATGAGTTCAAAAGAGCTAGTTACTAACTCTCCACTTAATTTAAATTTAAATGGTGAATGAAATATTGCAAAATAACTAACTCTAAATCTTCTTACGTTTTCTAGCTAGCCCTCCATTTTATTGTAGTAATTAAATTTTTATATTTTGAAGATATCAAATGTATTTAATATTTATTTAAATTTTTTAATAAAATAAAAAGAAGATTTGCAGAAAAATATAGCGTTTCTCTTTTAAAAAGAAAACTAGCTGTTTTTATTATTCTTTTTGATTTATATTGGCGAAGAGAAATAGGCCTGTTAAAAAACTCTAGTTGGGCTAAACGGTTCAAAACTGAACTGGGCCCAAATATCAATTGTCCATTCACGATAGCTGGTTCAGGTTACCTCGTTCTGCGTTCTCCTTCAACACAACCGCGAAAACCTTAACTCAGAGCTCGTTCACCATACCACCCAAATCAATTGTCCAAAATCGCGGCTCAAACCGAACATTCGAACTTGAATCAGGTCTCGAATAGAAATCTCGTTGCAATTTCTGATTGTTATTTTCTGATTTTCTCATCGATTGTGATTGTTCTTACATGTTTACAAATTGATAGTTCAACTTATACTGTTTGTCATATTTCTGTTCAGGAATTTTGGGGCAAGGTTGCTAGTGTTGGCAGGATTCAGGAGTAACTATAGTTCAAACCTAGTAATTCTCGCTCCCTTTGCTTCTTCGCAAAGTTATTCTAATTGTTTTGTGATTTTTTTCTTCAGTTCAGCATTTGGCTCTGTAGATTAATATTATTGTTTGAGTGAGTTTCCTTTTTTGATGTCAGATATGGAGATAATTTTTCTGCATTAATTTACAGTTTCAATGTTGCGATACCTTGGCTCATGTTATAGTTGGCATTTTTAGGTTTAAACTTAAGAGAATTAGGTACATTGGATGCAGAATTTATTTATTGTTTATCATAGGAGGGGTATAGAAAGAGAGGGAATTCATAATTATTGGTAACTTGGCATGGGAAGTCATGGTAAATTGGTAATGGCAACTGGCAAGCACCATCTTTTTTTAGGCTTTAGCATATTTGCCAAACCTGGGCTTTGAAGAATGGGCTACAAGCCTACAATTGAACTTTCAAGCCAGGTACCTTAGTGTTTTTCCTCTGTCTTTTTGGCACTAACCACTTCTTATCAACCTTCATGTTAACATTACATTTCAACGGATAAAATGACCATGGTCTTGAAAGTTGAAACCAAAACGAAAAGCAAAGTAATATCTGCATTGCCTACTTGTATACAAGGTAGAATTTCCCTTGCCTACTAGTAACAACTTACGAGCTTTATTGATATTTGGTAATAATAATATAGACTGCATAATCTGCATTTTAATGTCTCTAGTTGTTGCTATTGGTAATTGGCATGCATTGTTGTGTGTATATACAGTCTTCCTGTTAATGCATATAGCCACCCATTTAAGACGTGGGCTAATTGTTTCTTTTAATTTATTATGCTGGTCCTAACCCACTGGTGATGGTCTATATTGACAGCTACTAGGTTTCAAAAACTAATCTCTAATCTGTATATTGATTATTGAATACCAGATAGTAGAAGAAAAGGAACTTCAGCTGGTTTTATTTGATAGAGAAACCACTGTTACAGAAATATGGAAGAGGAAGAGGTGAATCGATGCCAGATTCAGGAATGGTATCCAAAGTTCAAATCTGTATCCTTCAAGACCTTAATTCATCAACTTCCTGAATCATTTATTCAGTACCTTCTTGATGACTCAGGGCCCTTCCTGTTGCCTGATTCTGTCTTAAATGAAGATGCATTACCCAATAGAATTCATAACCCGGATGAGGAAGAAGATTTTCAGGTGTCTGAGGGATCTGGTGATGAAGCAGAAGCTTCTGCACCACCTTCTTTTCCAGAACTTGAATTGAAAATTAAGGACTTCATTGAGTCCCTTGGGGGTGCAGTCTTCCCTAAGCTGAATTGGAGTGCCCCGAAAGATTCAGCTTGGATAAGCACCTCTGGTACCCTTCGATGCATCAGTTTCAGTGAGATTGCACTTTTATTTCGAGCATCTGACTCATTGGTCCATGATTTGTGCCATGCTTATGATTCGTGCCAGGATAAATCTTCAACTAGACCCCAGAATTTCTTTCTTGCTCTCCGTAAATGGTATCCATCCCTTCAGCCAGACATGGAATTTCGATGTTTTGTACGGAATCAGAAATTAATTGGAATTTCTCAACGGGAGGTTACTACTTTTTATCCTGTTTTGCTTGAAAAGAAGAATGATCTCCTTTTTCTGATACAGGCATTTTTCATCAATCATGTGAGGGCTAAATTTGAGTCAGAAAACTACACATTTGATGTTTACATTACAAAGGATGACAGAGTTAAGATTGTGGATTTCAACCCTTGGGGTGCATTTACATTGTCATTGTTGTTTACATGGGATGAATTGGACCATATTCATAGTGAAGGAAATGATGTGGAGTTCAGAATTGTGGAAGATCGTTGTGCTGTCAGGCCAGGCCTTAAAACAGCAGTCCCATTTGACTACTTGGATACCAGCCCGGGGAGTGGTTGGGATCAATTTCTAAGAAATGCAGATGAAGAGTTAAGACGACAATCTACAGGAGCTGGTGCATGATAATCAGATGTTTTTTTTTTATTATTTATTTTTAATTTCATTTCGAGAGTTTTGACAAACAAGGTGAAGACACATCTTTGAAAACATTACCCCGTAGAGGATGCAGTTTTCCTTTTAGTCGTAGTCTTTATGGTTTATAAGTTTTTATATTGGACTTCTAGTTGCCATTGTAAGTTGTATCCAAATATCAGGCCTCGGATAATTTAATGCTGAAACATCAGAGGCACATGGAGAGCTGAAGTGGCAATTGTCTATGATGAAACCAAATTATCTTCCCTTTTAAATTTTACATATGGAGAAAATATATCATGTATTGGCTTTTTGTATTATTCATGTGCCTAATTTTGTATGTTTCTTTCACTGCAAACACTTCCTAATGCGCCTTTGTTGCATCTCTTTGGCAAACTCGGTACATAATTCCTTTTGGGTACATCTTACATGCATAGTTGATTATTTCAAGTACATAACTCTTTTATCATTCTATATTAATAATCTATACATGATCATTTAATAATTTTGTTCATGTGTTTTGTGTTTCGTATATAGTATGTATATGTTCATCACCAATCTTTTTCAAGGAATTGAATGACAAAGACATTGAGTGATGGCTTTAATCTCCATATGTAAAAGCAATTTAAATTGAAAGTAATTTTTTATGCCTTTACATATTCGGAGATTAAATTGTGAACACACAACCTTTTTAAGGGTCTTTATCAGTACAAGTTGTCACTTTTGTAAAAGAAATCTTATATTTACTCCTACAAGATCACATGTGCACTTAGAGCAACACTCTATTGCTTCATTTATTTTTGGATGGTTTGGGTGATAGATTTGTGTGGGCAGGGGGGAGTGAAAGAGGGAATAACTAGGAGTTGCATGTGTTTGCTTGTATAAAAGTGACAAGTATATGATGATGGGTCTCACAGAAAATGCTCCCCTCTCCATAAATGAGACTGCACATTAATACAAGTTAGGAATTAGCAAGCTACCGAAAATACCTTTATTTTTTTTTCTTATTTCATATTATTTAGGAATTTTTTTAGTAAATTTATCTTTTAATAAACATTATATTTTTTTTCTACCCTTCTCATGTCTGGATCACATGAGTGGATAAAATTTTTACTATATCTTTTCATTCTTATATCTCTATCTAAATAATACATATTTTTATCTCATCTCTCTTCTTTCCCTCCCTCCTCTATCATTTCTTTCTTTCATATTTCTATTTTGATCCAAACACATAATAAAGGAAGGTATTTAAGACTCTAAATATAAACTTTGAACAAAATTTAGAGTTTTTTGAGTTGCAATAGTGTTCAGGGGACTAGTTTATGTATTTGAGGGAATATCTTAGTTTTTTTCTTCTTCTTGTTGTACATCAAGGGTAGGATAATACTACTAAATTAATAACCAAGATGAAATGTCAATTTTAATCAAAGAACAACATTAATAATATCTATAATAGTACATCTAAAGTGTGTGTCCTTAATTAATAGTGATAAAAAAAGGTATGAAGATATTACTTGTAACATGATTTACAGTCCACATCCCAAATGGACCAAATCAATAAATAATTTTCACGTGGGAAAAATCGAATTTGTGATTCCTCAATGATTCTAAAAAAAGCGAAGTAATGAAGATAAATGAATTAGGAACCAGTAATTGGAAAAGTCAAAACAAGAAGATACTAACATCCATATAAACAGGCCAAACACTCTTGTTTTGTATTTTTTACTAAACTGACATAATCACACACGAACTATGGGTTGAAAAGCAAATATCAAACTTCATTGGATTTTAGCGTGCAAATTTAGATGCTGACCAAGAAAAACAAAGGCTCCCTTCGCTAGCGAATTAAGATCACACATTTGAACCATTGGCTTCCAGACTTTGACAGTATCTGAACGATCTAATTGTTATGTTCAAATATTGTAATTTTAGCTCCACTGCCTAAAACACTTGCCAGTCGTTCCAACTCAAATTACCGACCTCAAATACACAAAATTTAAATTCATATTTGTCCAACTAGTTGCAAAGAAAACAAGTGGAATGGAACTCCACAAACAGAATTCCAATATAATCAATAGAAGTTGGTGAAATATGGATAACTATGGTTATCATTCCATGAGAAAACAGCAGAAACCATAACATGAGAAAATTATAAACATTAGTTCATAAAAATATTCACAATAAGCAAGTACAAAGTCCAATTCACTGATAGTAATAGATTGCTTAGTATGCTCATCCGTTTCTAGCACCAAGCACATGCACCTGAATTGTTCTTATTATTCGATCTTCTCCTGATATAATTTCACAGATGCATGCATCATTTTTATTTATCTTGTTCTTTTTACAAAAACTTGTCCACCCTTTGATACATACTCGACCATCACGCCACTCAGACACTTTTGCTACTTCCGAATATATGGGTGTCCATTGTGGCAAGCCATGATAGTCTCGTAATTCATCTCTTTGAGTATCCTGTAGCAACAAAAAAGACACAAAACTGTAATTTCAAATTCTCAATTAGACAACCCAATTAATTAATACATACAAATGTACCTAACATATAGTTGACAAAATGGTAAGTAACTTCTAAAATTATACCTCGAATTGGAAGCATTGGCAACGTGAAAGGGTAATCTGTTCTCCAAAAGTAAGGGACGAGTCCTTAATCACATTTTTTGGAACATGCTGAAATAAGGAGGAATGAAGTGAAAAGTAAGAGCATGTAATAGTTGAGTTATGAAAAGTGAAATTGCAACAACTAGGCTTAAAGAGTGACAGAAAATGAAGAATCACTCAATTAACATCTTAATTTCAACATGGACATAATAATATAGAGAGATTAAAAGTGTTTACAGTCCAAAGGAATTTAACTTCAAGGAGGGAACAAGGGCTTAAGCAAATTTAGTTACTCATCTAACACAGTGCTCCAATGACAAAAGAGCCAATATTTGTATACAAGTTATAAAGGACAAAACTAGAATAGACCATATAAGGATTCTAACCAATTCGTTGGGTCTATTTTTGAAGAGCTTTGCTTCAAAATTTGGATTTCCCGGCTGAATATACATTTGCGGATCAAATTCATAGTCTTCAAGATGAGGACCTTCAACCGCAGGACTGCAACTTGTTGCACTCAACCCTAAACCAGATAAATCAATCATCAGGTAAAAGGTGATTGGCGCACTCATAAAATACAGAAATTGGATTAAAAAAACAAAAACAAAACCCAGTTTTTATCACAAAGTTAACTTACTTTTGGAAGCTCTACGAGGATGACTTTGACTCCTCATGTATTCAGCACTATGTTCTTCTTCCATTTCTCTATACTGATCATCATCATCACCTTCATCCTCATCATCCTCAGCTTCTTCATGTTCTTCATCATCTGTAATCTCTATCACCTCATCCTCTTCTTCAGCTTCTGTCCTTTCACACCGTGATGATTGTTCAAGAATTACAACCTTGAAAATGTTGGCCCCATCATACTTAAAAACAAGATAATCTTCTTTTCCTAAAAAGTTTTCTTCTTGAAAAACCTTCCAACCCTCTTCAAAGTAAATTTTGTTTCCAACAAGACGTGTTTTCACATTCCAAACTCTCCTACCAACATTTGTGAGGATGACATCCTCAGGGATCCTCCATCCTTGTAAGCGTGTAGATTTCACAAAAGCATCTGGGATAAGCTGAAATTTATAGAAAAGCAGAAATGTTACTTAAGATCTCGTAAAAAAAATGTGGCATATATGGCACACACATTATGTTCCATCCTTGTAATGATCTATATGTTGTATTACAATATTCCAAGTAGAAATTTGAGGACATTAATGTTATATCTTCGTGTAAGTCTAGGTTTGAAGAAAGTATATTAAAGAAAATACCATGCTTTCGGAGTGTTCCTCCGGTTTGAAGACTGTGACGAAGTACTTCTTGGCAGCCATCCAATGAAATTTGGTCAAGAAATTGAAATGCCAGAATACACACAGATATATCACACACATATATATATAGCACTCTAGTGAGTAAGGATAATGCATTGACTGCATGAGAACATTCTATTAATATTTATTTATTTTTACATTTTACAGTTTTAAAATTTTTTTGTCCATACGAAAGAATGTTAATCCAATAAAAATAATTAATAACATATTATCATGGATAAATATTAAAGCAATTTGATTATTTATTCATTTTTAAATTAATACAAAAAAATAAAGAAAAAAAGAGCCACCAATATGATTAGATCCACATGTCAATCAATGACAAAGAATCAAAGAGAAAGAAAAGATGACAAGAGTTCTAAATGATCTTATCAATATCAAGGTAATGAACTCATTTAACTCTTTAAAGTCTTCTCTCACTTTTGTCTCTCATGTTTTTTCCTGTTTTTTCTCTCTCACATGGAAGTCTAATATACAGAAGAAAACCCCGTCTAAAAGCCCATACCTAAAGAGCTCAATTAATTACAAAAATATCACATTCTATGATTCTACCGTGTGTTCAGTACTGTTCCTTTGTCTTTACTCGGAGATAATCTTTGTGGTCCCTCGCTGGTGATGTTATTGCAAAATATGCTATTTCAGAAAAGCTTAACCAAAAGCAACTTTCAGTTGCTATTTTTATAAATAACCTACGAACTAGGTTGCTTAATTAGGTCTGGTAATAAAATTTCAGTTTCATGATAACACTGAAATTTGCAGCTTGCGGGCTTTAAAGTATACGATTTGATTCTATAGCCTTATCAAGCATTTATAAGAGGTTGTTTGGTTGGAGAAAAAAGAAAAAAAGAGAAGAGAAAAAAATATTTAAATTAAAATAGAAAAATCAAAGTGTAAGACTCACACAAAAATATTTTAAAAAAATTCTTCTTTCCTTACTATTTAATCTCAATCAAACAAACTCTAAATGTCTTCCCCTTTAATATTATGTGTCAACCGCAAGAATAACAACTCTTGGCATGTTTTCTACAGGACTGCATTTTTGTACTAAAAGTTATCATATATATATAAACATAACTTATTATACAAACATAATAACCTACTCAAAGATAAATAATAAAAGAACACTGGCCAATTTTTTTTTATAAAAGAATGCTTTTCGGTCTTAAGAATTAATGTTATATAATAAATTTTATAATAATTATTATAAAAGCCATACATACCATAATTTTTTTTATTGATTAACAGTGTACTTTTTTTCACTCTTACAATGTATGAAAATTAAGTTCATTGACATACAATATTTTGTAAAAATTCTTCATTTTAAAAATATTTTAAAATTCCAATAAATTTACCTTTTATCATTTTAAATTTTTAATATCTGCATTTTTGTGAGAAAAATAATGTATACATAAATTAATGAAATTAAATAAACATGCTTTATACAGGTAGTCAAATTAAAAATATTTTCAAATTAGCCTATTTAAGAAATGTTTTGATAAAATTAGCCAACTTGTAAGCTTGGTCAGCTTGGGCTAATTTTCTTTAATGTTTAATGGACATAACTTAAGACGTCTTGTAATATAGTAACTTTTTCCATTAATTTTTGTAGCATGTAATAAGGAATATAAGTTTGCTGGTTAAGCTAGAACTGCATATGTTATTGGGAAATGGGAATGGTTAAAAAGTATGTTGTAGAAGAAAACGATGGTTGACAACTAACAAGTAATCATAGGAACACAAGAATATTTAGAATTCGGAAAACCTGGATACTATTTTTCTTTCTTAATCTTCTAATTCATTACAAAAAGAATCTTAAATAATTTGAAATTTGATGAAGAAATAAATAAAATTTGATTAAAAAATAGTTTATAATCCATTTTAAGGTGCAATAGGTTATGGAAAGGTAAAAAATAAAAGATAATAATGTAATAATTGATGTGATAGAAAAAATAAAATATAAATAAAAATGAAATAAAAAGTGAAACAAAGGTAAATGATTATGATTTTCCAGTCCGTTCTTGTTATTGTTGTATGTACGCGGAGTTCGTGATTGCCTTGTTTTCTTTCGGTTTCAAGACCTTGGCCATTTAATTCTTTGAGAATTGAAAAAAAATTGTCATCAACCTGAGAGTTGAGTTAATAATAAGTGGCAATACAAAAGAAAAAACATTAAGGTGCAGTAAAATTACCTTTCTATTTTCAATTTTAAGTGGACAATTGCTTCCAGCACCTCAAATTTGCTTCCTACACTCCATTCTGCAATGTAATTTATATTTCAGATTAGTCATTTCTAAATGTAAAAAATTTACATTCTAGAAAGTTTAATCTGAAATGTAAAATTAAATTTTGGATTAAACTTTTCAAAAGATTAAAAATATACAGGAAATAAGAAGTAATTACTGCACAAGAAAGTCCATTGTAGTATGTAGGCCATTTTTCTAAGGGATTTGAATCCTCCACTCATATATGTGTATCGTACACCTTTCATTTTTGTTTGAAAATACCAAACTATCATTCCTCAACCCTAACACCTGCTTTTATGTGCGAACTACTCCCACGAGAATAACTTCTCCCACAACTTCACCTTCTTCACAACAACTTTGCGACCTCCTCTTCACAAGTCATGACGCTCAGAGCATCCTACCCCTCCTCCTTCCTTTGCGTGTCACCATTGAAGCTAAGAATACAATCCAGAACATAGTGTTTTTGTGTTTTAGAATGAAAATTTTGAAATGTTTTTTTTTTCATTTTTAACCATTATTTTGGAGGCACGCTTCTGGAAGCTATATAGTAGCCTTATGGAATAACCATTCCAAAACATAGATTGAGTTCTAGAATACATGAAATGATATTTTTTGTTTTTGTTTTCAAGCATTATTTTTTACCGTTATGAAATAGGCATTCCAAAAGCTATTTCTCATTGTTATAAAACACCTATTCCAAAAGCCATTTTTTACTATTATGGAACACCTATTCTGAAAGGCAAAAGTTATTCTTTACTATTATGGAACACGCATTTTGAAAGGTATTTTTTATTGTTATGGAACACCTATTTCAGAAGCTATTTTTTATGTTATGGAACAACTATTCTGAAAGCCAAAAATTATGTTTTACTGTTATGGAATACCTATTTTGAAAAATATTTATTATTGTTATGGAATGTCTATTCCAGAAGATGAAAATTATTTTTTTAGTGCATGATTTAATATAGGAGGTGCAGATTCAAATCCCTTCATCAAAGCCTATAGTTTGGTAAATAGGCTACTAGCCCGTTACCATCACAACATGCCACAATACACAATTAAGGTCTAAAGGAAGCTATATATATATATATATATATATTCTGTACTCTAAATTTATTATAATTTTTTTTAACTCAGTTAACTCTCTAAATTCTTCTGTCACTTTGTCTCATTTTTTTCTCTCTCAAATGGAAGTCTAATATACAAAAGAAAACACCCATCTAAAGCCCAAACCTAAAGACCCATGATCAACAATATCTACACATTAAAGCCTAAAAGCAACTCAAATTAGTTCTCTTCTTAAAAAAAAAAAAAAAAGCTGAATTACGAAGGAGAAAGGTCCACAGAAGTATCAAACTCTACCAAGTTAAATGTTCCTTTGCCTGTACTAGGAAATCATCTTTGTGGTCCCTTATACTAGTGATGTTATTACGAAATATGCTATTTCAAAAAAGTTAAACCACAAGTAACTCTGAATAGTTTTTTTTTTCAACAAAGAGAAACAAATTTATATGAAAATGAATACAAGGGATATCCAAACCCATTTACGAAATAAATAGCTAAGTAACTACCCTCCAACATCCTCCTTCATAATAGTGGTTATTTTTTATTTATATATGTCCTTGGAAATAAATACAAAATAACCACAGTAAAAGGATTGTTATTCATCCTACAAGAAACCAGAAAACTTATACGATTTGATTCTATAGCGGTATCAAGCATTATAAACGTCTTCCGCTTTATATCATGTGTCAACTGCAAGAATAACAACTTTACCCCTCACCCGTGGCATGTTTTCTACACGGGATTGCATTTTTTTGTATTAAAACTCATATATATAAACTTACTGATAAAAAACTATTATACAAACATGTTTAAATAATTGTAAATAATATAATACATTTTATGATTATGAATATAAAACTATTTTAATATATTTTCATATTTACAATTATTTTTACACAAATAATATATATATATATATATATATATATATATTAAAAATTAAACTAAAATTATAATAATATAAAAACTTACATACTATAAATTAACATTCGTGCATAACATAACATGAGTTATTACACTAGTTAGAATAAAATTTATTTGGTTTCTAATAAAGAATCAATATATGATACTGGCTGAATAAGAGTACAACTTATATCATATGATAATAGGTTTTAGATGAATTTCCCCTTATGAAAAACATTTGGTCATGAGGTATTATAAAACTAGACTAAGCTTCTGAAGTGAGAATGTTTATAAAAAAAAAAAAAAAGTAATTGCACATAAATCTATTTCAAATCAAGAATGAATACACCCTTTATTTCTCTGCAATGTACCAATAATGTCTTTATCAGCAAAACATATGACACAATGCATCAACACCATGTGATACGAAAGGTAAATATAAAAACTGCTCCTCAATGCTTCTAGGTTTTATTTGTCTTTTTAGGCATATTTATAGGTTTTATATATTAAGTTAGAGACTAATTGTGTTGAAGAAAAATATCAAAATTACTTCTCAATGTTTTTAGGTTTTATTTGTCTTTTTAGACATATTTATTGGTTTTATGTCTTAAAAGGGCTTCATAATAGTTAAGCATATGATTTTATTTTATTTTAGGTTAGAAATCATATGTTTTTCTTAACTATTAAGTCACATACTAATTCTATTCATGATACGTGACTGTTGTTGATCCAAGAAAATTTTACACACACATCGAAACCTTATATCATTATGTTAATTCTGTGTTATTAGTTATTATGTTATTGATTATGTGTACATGATAAAAAACACTAAGTACCGAAGATAAAGGAATTAGGAATCAATAGATGGAAAAGTCCAAACAAGATGATATTAACATTCATTAACAAACCCAAAACTATTACTTGCATTGTATTCTTCTAAAAAATAATTACTTGCACTGTATTACTAAACCAAGGTTGGTTGAAAAACAAATATTAAACATATTGTTTTTTTGGTGTGCAAATTTAGATACTGGCCAAGAAAAATGAAGGCTCCCTTTTGCTAGCTAATTAAGTTCACCATTTGAACTATTGGCTTTCAAACTTTGACAATATTTGATGACCAAATTGTTATTATGTTCAAATACTGTAATTATGGTTCCACTTTCTAAAACACTTGCAACTCGTTCCAACATCAAATTGGTTCACCAAACTCATGCGCATAAAACTTTAAATTCGTATTTGTCCAATTAGCAGCAAAGAAAAAAAGTGGAATTTAACCCCATCCTCGTTGAGCATGCAAAAGTAAGTTTAACTTTGGTTTTTATTTTAAGAAAGTTTAACTACATGTTAAAAACTGGTTTTTGATTTTCCAATTTCTGTATATGAGTGCTGAATCAGCCTTTGTCTGATGATTTATTTATCTGGCTTAGGAGAGAATGCAACAAGTTCCACTTTCACCCATGATTGAAGGTTGTAGTCTTGAAGACTATGAATTTGATCCACAAATATGTATTTAACAAGGAAAATTCATATTTTAAAACAAAATTCGTCAAAAATAGATCCAACAAATTGGTTAGAATCATGTTTCTTATAGTCCTATCTCTTCTAATTTGCTTAGAAAAAACATAAAGATTCTAATCAATTTGTTGAGTATATTTTTGAAGAACTTTACTTCAAAATATATATTTACCTGCTGATCAAAAAAATATATATATATTTACCCAAATATACATTTGTGATCAAATTCATAATCTTCAAGAAGAAGACCTCCAATCATGGGTGGAAGTGGAACTTGTTGCATTCTCCCCTAAATCAGATAAATAAATCATCAGACAAAGACTGATTCAGCACTCATAAATACATAAATTTGAAAAACAAAAACCAGTTTTCAACATAGTTAAACTTTAATAAAAAATAAAAAAAACATAAAGTTAAACTTACTTTTGCAGGCTCTACGATGATGAGTTTGACTCCTCGTGTATTCAGCACTATTTTCTTCTTAACTTTCTTCTTCCATTTCTTTATACTCATGATTATTGTCGTCATCATCATCATCCTAATTCTCATTCTCATCCTTTTCCTCGTCCTCAGTTGCTTCGTGTTCTTCCTCATCTTCTTCAGCTTCTCTCCTTTCACACCGTCATGATTGTTCAAGAATTACAACCGTGAACACATTGGTCCCATCATGCTTAAAAAGTAGAAAATCTGTTTTTCCTGAACAGTTTTATTTTTGAAAAACCTGCCAACCCTCTTCAAAGTAAATTCTGTTCCAACAAGAAGTGTTTTGACGTTCCAAACACTCCCAATAACATTTCTGAGGATGGTGTATTGACTTCACAAAAGCATTTGGGATAAGCTGCAATTTGAGAAAGAGCAGAAGATGAGTGTTACTTAAGACACCATAATACTCTGGTAATGTTTTGAAATCAACAACTACATTGGTATAAAGCAATGTAGGCTAAATTGTTAAATCTCAGTAAATTTAATGATCCATACAATGTACCAGAATATTTTAAGTAGAAATCTGAGGACATTAATGTTAAATCTTCATATAAGCCTACACTGCAGAAAGTATAATAAAAAAAATACCATTCTTTCAGAGTGTGTTTCCGGATCCAACACCTTGCTCATTTAATCCTATGAAAATTGAAAAAAAAATTGTCACCAACCTGAGAGTTGATAATAAGTGGCCAATACCAGAAAATACTAAAAGGAAAAACACTATAAGGTGCCAACATGAAAGTCCATTGCACAGGCTTGTAGACCATTCTTCAAAGCCCAGAGTTTAGTCCATTAACATCACAACATGCCACAATACACAGTTAAGGCCCAAAGGGAAATTAACATCATTATGTTCCTTATAGTTCATTGAACAATTCTATTATATTGTTGTTGTTGTTATAAAAGACTTTTTTAAATGAATACTCAATCACAGATCGGGATAAGAATAAAATTAAGTATAGGAATTAAGAAACGTGCCTTCATTCTCATTTTATGTGTCACTTTTAAAATATTTCTGTATTAATTGTCATTTTAAAACATAAAAAGTATTAAGTACTTTTTTTCAATATATTTATGGAATAAATGTATTTTGATTAAATAAGATTTTAACATGTGAGATCCCATTTTCATCTGTTATTAGATTTAACCAACAAACATCTAATTCCTTCCACTTCTCCCTTCTGCAATCTATACCTCGTAATTTTAATGGCACCAGAAAAAATTTCCACTCAACAGCACCAGACAAAAAACAAATCTACATATACATCCATCATTTTCTTTTATTTTGTCCCTTTTATTTATACAAAAGCATGCCCACTATTTAATACATACATCACCATCTTCCCACTTGCACACTCTCCTGTTACTTACAAATATTTTTTTCATGTCTCTTGAAGAAGGAACATGTAATAGTTGTTAGTAATGAAAAGTGAAATTGCAAGAACGAGGCTTAAAGAGGGACAGAAAATGAAGACCACTCAATTAACATTTTCAACGTACATGGACATAATTATATACAGAAATTAAAATTTAAAAGAGCTTGCCACTTACACATTTCCAAGTGTTTTTTGCATGAGAGTTGTGGCAAGCAGAGAAGAAAGTCTCATCTTTGATTTCTTTGAATATCCTGTAGCAATTAATAGGGAGGAATGAAGCCATAAGTGAAAAGTAGAGTAGATGGAAGAAGGAACATGTGCAGTGTACTTGGTGTGAGTTATGAAAAGTGAAATTGAAACAGCGAGGGGTTACCACTTAACAGGCACTGTTTTTTTCTTCTGCAGTTGCTTTTCTCTTCTATATTCCCCTCTTTCTCTAACTTTACCACAAGTCTTTCATACATGTTGATAGTTGAAAGTTGATGATTTTTAAGTCATTCTTTCCTTATACTGAAAAATTAAACAGTCTTTTCTATATGCTGTTTTAAAAAAAAATGACTTCCTAGTTTTTATGTATGATGAAAGCAATAAGTTCAAAATAATAATCCTTCAGCCATCAACAGTGTATAAAAAGAATGTGATAAAGTTGCAGAGGAGGAAAATATAGAAGAGAAAGCAGGTATAGAAGAAGAGGAGATTGAGATAACAAAGGAAGAGGAAGACACTGAAGATGAGGAAATATGATGATCACTGATTCTCAAGACAACAACGATGAGTATACGTGATCTAATATATATAGCGTGAGGGTTATCTAATTTGTTCATTACAAATAAAAGATTTCTAATTCTAGATGATCCTATCAATATCTAACGATAGGATTTTTTTTATGCAAAAATATTAGCAGAGTAATCTTTGAAGTTGCATTTTTTTCTTAAATTTTCAAAGCACATTTAGCTACTCATTTTAAAACAAAACTTCATTTTAATTATTTTCTTGTATTTTAAAATTATAATTTGTCACTCTTTTAACAGTTTAAATCCTTCTCTTACTTTTCTCTTTCTTTATTTTTCCCTTCTTTTTTCTCTCACTTACAAGACTAATGTAGACGAAAACACTCCTCTAAAGTCTAAAACCAAAACATAAATGCCCGATAAAATAAAATTAAATTAAACATCTTTGCGAGTTTATGACATAAGATGGTTCATATGCATTGTGCAGTGCACTAATAATAGTTTCAGATGAAGGTGTTAATATCACTTGATAACCATGATAGCTAGTTAGTTGACTATAACAACTACTTAGTTTAGTTAACTTTGCTTCTCTGGCAATACTTAGCTGAATACTTTTGTATATGAGACACAATACAATATCCACACAGCCATGTATGAATTGAATCATTCTTTCTATAAGAAAATAATGAGAACTCCATTTTCTCTCGTTTCTATCACCGACAGTTATGATGCAAATGCTGCCTTCAATTTTTATTTGTGGTCCCTCGCTAATTTCTGAAAATGTTTAATCACCCCAAGCAACTTTCAGTACCTAGCTTTTCTATTTTTATGAATAATCTATAGCCTATAGTATATATGACTGTGACTATGAACAAGGTTGCCTAAATTAGGTTTGATGAAATAATTGCAATTTCATTATGACACTGAAAACTTCTTCTACAGGCTTGTATGGTTAGATTCCCATCCGTATCAAGCATTAATTAATGGACAATGGCTTATACTTTATAAGAGAGAAAATAGAAGTTTGAAAAAATTCAAAAAAAGTAATTAACATTGTCACAGCCACAGTCATCATGAAATTTAACGTAGTCTAGTCTAGCAATGCTTTAGTATTTAAATAATTTTTATGTTAAATTCTTAAATCTAGGTAACATTCTCCCACTCACAAATTTAAAATAAATAATCTAATTATGCATCGTAGATGTTTAATAAGTGTTTAGAAATAATGATACCAATTTTAGTTTGTCAATAATATGCATATTTGATTAAACATTTGCATCTCTCAGAATATGTTTACCAACAGATCCAACGATTATATTTTGTGTTTGTCTACATTCGTTCCTTATATGTCTATAGGAATGTATGTCATAGCATCTTCAAGAGAAATCCAAACATACACAATATCTGTCGTTTTTTTTTTTTGAAAATAATGTCTGTGATTAATGTATTGATATATTCCCTCCATTTCTTTCAATTGTCCCCTTGAAAAGTTAATACAAAGATTAAGAAAAGTAATTAATATTTTATTTTCGTAAAAATTATTTTTTAACTTTAAAATATAATTTTACTATTATTCTTCTCTCATTTATCATAAATGAGTATAGTATTTAAGAATTAAATGAATCGAAGGACATAATTAATAAACGGATAGATAAAAATAATCAATAGGAGTATCAATTATCAAGCATTAATCATTTTAATTTTTGCATTTATTTTCTAATAAATTGAAAACAAATTTATGTTTTATGTTGAGGTTTTTAATAAAACAATCATTGACACTTATTTCTAGTTCATGATATAATTATAAATTTTGTATTTGCTCGATAATTTTTATCCTTAACTAATATTGATAAAGAAAAGGGTGATCTCGGTAATGAAGACGTTACTTGAAACATGATTTAGTGTCCAATTGCAAAATTAACAAATAATTTTCACAAGGCAAGTACCGGATTTTGTCTTGCGCCTTTTGAATTTAATTATATTTCAATATCTCCCTACCTTGCTACATTGAGTGGAGAACTTTTTTGGAGGAACTTAATTGATATCCGCAAAGTTCGTTATTGCCTTGTTTTCTTTTGGTTTCAAGACCTGGTCATTTTATTCATTGAAAATTGAAACATACTTTTTCTTTCCCACCAAAATTGAAATTTGAAACAATAATAGAAATTTCAAGACCTGAGGGTTGATATGGTCAGAGACAGAAAGACGTGGCTTGAAACATGAAAGTCTAATTGGTAGGCTTGAAGCCTAGTCGGAGAAGCATTTGACCAGGAAACATCGTACTCGCCATTACCTTCACAACATTTTTTTCTCTCACAACATTGGTGTGCATCAAATGCATCCAATAGCTCTAGGAACAAATATTATTGTTGTTACAAAAACATTTTCATGAATTTTCAATCACAGATCTAGTTGAATAAAATCTGTTCCTCAATTATTCTGCACTTGAAAGGCTTCATAATAATTACGTAAAAAAAAGAAAAGACGAAGTAATAAAGAAAAAGAAACTAGGAACCAATAGTCTAATAAGTCACAAACAAACACTCTTACTTCGTAGACTCTATTAATCACAAACTAAGATTATGTAATATGCTTCTTTATTGTGAAGGAAGTCGACCGATAAAATGATTTCTTGAGTAGCTGCAACTTGAAAAGCACCCAAAAACATCTGCAGCTCCTAATCAGTCAACTTATATTTCTTATTACATGTTACAAAAAATTAATGAAAAAAGTTATATACTCCAACTCCAACTCCAAGCCACGGGTCCGTCCCTCTACTAATTTCAACAACAAAAAAATAACACTAAAAACACTTAAATTTTGTCCCATTAATGATTAAATATCTAAAGAAAATTATCAATTTTTGTATACTACATCTCAATCAAAATAGAGTGCATTTCAGTTTAATTGAAAATCCAGTCTCATTCTCTGAATCTCTAGTCCAATTCCAACTATTAAAACGTACCATTACGACAATGGAATAAAAAATGCACATACAAATCTACCGAAAATGACGAACAATTTCAGAAGCAAAATCAATGACTAAGCTGCTGCATTACTTGAGGTTTAATAGCACAATAATATATTGGCGTAAAACAAAAAGTAGTAACAGAACTAAACCCTAAGCAATTCGCTTTGGATCTCAAAAGACAAAGAATATCGCAACAATTTCAGTTCAACATATTACAACTAAAAAGGCCGAACCAACCTGAGAAGAATCCACCGAACTGACCGGCCGTCCAGATCCCGCCGTTCACACGCGCGCGACTGCCGGCGCGGCGGCAGAAGCGGCGGCGCCGCCGAGGAACGAGAGGAATCCGGAGCTGTTAGGCTCCTGATCGTCGAGAAACAGATCCTCGGGAACGCGGAAAGCGCCGTGCGCGCACACGATCGCCAATCCAACCATGAGTGCAGAGATCAACAAGGATCCAACGCTGGTGAGGAAAATGACGAACACGGTGAGCACAACGAGGATCCCTAGGGTTTCGCGATCAGCGAATGTGCGTCCGAAGAGGACGACAGGCTGATCCGAAGGGCGAAAGAGATAAAGGAACGACCACGACGCGAGGAGACCGAAGAGGACAAATAGCGAGAACGGATGCGTGATGAGCGAGACCGCGAGCGCCAACACGATTAGGGTTAGGTAATTGACGCGGAAGTAGGCGAAGTTCTTACGGATCCGAGAGTATGCTTCGGCGAGGGTGTCGGGTCGGGACATGGAGCTCCGGTCGATGAGCTCCGTCCACGGGCGGCGCTGCGCGAAGGCGTGGCGGAGCGACGAGGAGATGCGGGAGATGAAGGCGCGGAACGCCGGCGTCGCGATCGGAGGCTGGGACTGCGAGGCGCCGGCGGCGGAAGCGCTGGATTGGGAGGATATAGGGAGGCTCGATGGAGAGGCCATGGTGGCGCGTGAATCTCCAATTGCCGCGCGTGAACTAATAGAGAGAGCGATGGGCAATGGAGACTCTGTGGCTGGGCCTTTCGGGTTTGGGAACGAGGAAAAGCGCGAGGGAGGTGTTAGGATGTAAAGGTAAATGTCCAAAAATAACCTTCCTAATATGAGATGCGCATGGGCCGAACCTATTTGCAGAAAACGCAACGCAAAAAATACGTAATAATGTGATAAGAGAATAGGTTTTTAAAGATTACAACCAAAATAACTTCAATATGTGTAATAAGGATCATAATTGAAATTTGAAAAGAAGCAATCATTTTTTCTTTTAATTTAATTAAAATACACATATAATATTTTTTTACTGTCATTTAATCATAAATAATAATAAAATAAATATTTTTCTATAATAAGTAATTAAAAGTCATGAGAAGTATAAATATTAACTATTCTTTTTCTTACACTTACAAGTCATAATTAAGACATATAATATTGAAAAATATAAGTTATTATTAGTATAGTTTTATAATATTATATTATTTATTTAGTACTAGCGAAATTATGTGCACTTTTAATCCTTCATTTATTAATATAATATATATTAATCCCTCGTACATTAATGTTATATACAATGTATTTTTATGCAATCAAATGAACAAGTAAAAATTTGACAAAGTAATTTTCACGTTAAAGTAGATTAAATAAAAATAATTACTGTTTCCTATATAAATCTTTCAAAAAAAATTGCAAAATATGATCATATTTAATTTAAAAGAAAATAATTTTTTTTTAAAAATAATGAACTCATTAACGTTTTGTTTCTGTTTGTATGTCACCTTTGTCTTTTCTCTATAAAAAATATCAATATTTAACACCTGTATCTATCTGGCTAGAAGTTTGATACTTTTGGTGGGCAATTGCTTTCTACACCTCTTTTTTTGTTTTTTTTTTTTTACTTGTTGATGACTCTGACTCTGGTGCTGGCGTGGAGAAAAAGTCATGCATGGAATCTAGGACACGAGAGAAGTGTAAGTAAAACGTGACAACATTTTGAAAATGTTTTTTCTGAAATTATGATTTTTTTTAACCTTTTGGAAAATTATTTTTGAAATTATGTTAGCATAATAATTTAAAATTTTCATAATTATGCTAACAAAATTTCGAAAATGCATTTCCAAAATGTTATTTTTTTTACATAATTTCATACCAAATACCCATAAGGCTGTAAGCCCATGACCATTTTACACACAATTCAATAATGTGTTGAGTAGTTTGAGAGATTTTATATAACTATTGATGAGGTGATAATTTGAATAACCCTTAAAATTTAATATTCTCAAAATTAGTTAAAATTTGAGAAAAACTTGTGGTTTGTTCATTACATCGAGTCTTTTTTTAAGAGGAATTACATCAAGTCTTAGGGGGCGTTTACTTTTAGTTTTTATTTTCTGATTCCATTTTCGACTTTTACTTTTTAATTACAAAATTTTTATTTTATTTTTAATTTGTTTCTTATTTTTATATATTTATACAGAAAACATTGAATTGTTGTTTTCTCTGTTCAAATTTTTAAAACACAGAAAATAGATTAAAAATAAGATAACAATTTTGCAATTAAAAAATAAATACAAGAAATAAAAGTACAAGTAAACCCCCTAGTTTTTCTCACATTTTTTTTTGTATTTCTATAAAAATATATAATTTTTCTGTTAAAATTATACTTTTTCACATGTTATATTTGAGGATTAAATTACTTTCATTGTTTGAAAACGCGTTTAAAAAATGTTTAAAGAAAAACTAATCTAAACCCATTCAATATCCTTTAATTGAAAACAAAATAATGCATGCCCGCATTTATTAAAGTCAACATGTCAATGTGCCTAGATCATGGCTTGTGTATGCAACAATTATTACACCTTCCTTTCCTATCAAAAGTTTTAAATAGGCTCCATAGTTAGCTAACCTATTTACACATGAGTTTCCTTTACTATAGATGTGAGAAAAAAAGAAAGTTATATCATTACACAAAAAGAGGCAGTTCCTCCACCAACTACCGCATTTGTATTACATTTGATGGTTCCTTCAAGGGGGTGCACCCAAACCACTTGCTTAATACAAGGGACCTTAATGATAACAACAAAAGATTTGAGAAGGGAGAATTCTTCTATAGAGTGGGAGAAGAGTTTCTTGGTACGTTAGATAACTGCCAAAGTTAAAGAAGCACTAAAGATCACTTCTCGCAACTCCAGAATTTTATTATTATTACTACTGTCATTTTTTATTTTTATTGTTGTCACAATTACCATCACTAATCTTTCTACTATAAACTTAACTATTCCAACCACCATTGATCGTTGAACATATCACAACAATTATTGTTAGACTATTACTTATGGATTAATTTCTTTTCACTCAAATTTGACCTGACCCCATTTATATAGCTACGCTTAAGTAAAAATGTCCAAATGAAATTCAAGTTTATAATTGTACTCACTAGTTTTCTATACAACGTAAACAGAAGAGTTGTGATTTTAACTAATTTTAATTTTAACTAATTCTATGTGCTTTTTTTTTTTACAGCAACTAATTAATTCTATGGGTTAAACATACCCTTAACATTGTCGTGATCAAATGAATGATAAAAAAAAAGTTAATTAAATTGGTCAATAAAAAGAGTAAGAAAATACTTAATACAAGCATGCATCGGGGCATATACCGTTCGTAATCATGAAAAATTGATAACTCATCAAGGTCCAATCTTATCCATGTTCCTTTCCTTTGAGCTGAATTGCGTATCCGAGTGTGATAACATTTGAAGTTATATTCCAAACTGTCAGAATTACTATTTTCATATATTCCCTTATCAAACAGAACATAGCTTTCAGCATTTTCCCCATCGAAAAACCGTTATATGCACATGATTTGAAATAATTTACTATATAGACTGTTCCTTACTTCCAAATCTTTTCCTTCTCTAGTAAAACGTTTTGTCTATGCATTAGACTCTAGTTAAGTTACATTATAGTGTTCCTTCCACATTATATAGTAATATATATTAATGTATAACACAACGCAAATCTAAACACTATTTTATATAGGCTTAAATTTTTATGTTCCCTTTATATAGGCTTTAAATTGAATTTTAATATTTAAAAACGAAATCATGCGATAACTTTAATCGTTATTAAATAACTTTTAAAAATTACGAAAGTCATATATTTTTATTTTTTAGTGAGAATTTATATATCAATTAAAAATGATCATATTTTATTGATGAATAGTTAGTTAACATATTAATTTACTAAATTCAGGATAAACTAATAATCAATAAACTATATATCAATTATATAAAAAAGATAGTGGCAGCTGCATGCAGTTTCTCGTCTCAACAAATAACAAGTCGCATAGTATTTTTATAACACAGTGTCCTTCTCATGTAATTAATCATTTTAATAAATATAGAACTTGAATCTTAATTTTTTTTATTTTATATATTAACAGTTAAATTTAATTTACTTTGAATTATAGAAGCCAAATTATGCTTGTGGAGAAATCCTAAGTACTAGTTAGGGCGCGTAAACACACTAGGCTTATCTCAATCAATATTCACAAATATTCAAGAGAGCTAATTAAGTAATTTTTTTATATTTATATTAGTTAGTTTAACGTGAAGCGTGAAGAACAACACCCTTTGTAAATTTGTTTAGAGTGTCAGTTAAAATCAGTATTTATTTTTAATGTAAGGTTTTATGTTAAAAAGGCAAGGATGCGTGAGATGTTTAATTTTTTTTAATTATCACGAATAATCAATCTTTCTCCCTTGTTAGGGTCATCCCTCCACTCTATGGCCATTATTAACATGCACAAAGGGAAAATGTTAACAAAGTGAGCAACTTGCGCATTTGAACTATTAGTGACAAACATTCCATTGCACACGAATCTGAGTTTCAACCAAAATGAAAAATCCTAATAAAAGACTACCTATATTCGTTAAAGCTCTATCTATATTGGCTAAGATTTTCAAGCATGTGGGTAGAGAATCGAATACCCTTTTCACAATCAAAAGATGTCGTTGCCCGTGAAGTTCCACACGTCAAATAATAAATGTTTGTAATCTATGATTGGCCTTCCTTATTTTTTATTTTTTATTTTTGTTTTAATTTTCTGAAAGAGAAATTTCGTAACATCCATCATTGAGAACGAATATTTCCATTAGAGAGACATAACTTTGTGTTATTTGCCAATCGGATTCAAAGGCTAGACCTTGTCAAGCCACATAAGTACCATTGACATGCTACTCTAGTATTTAATATGGACAATCAAGGATTTCTCTGTAAGGAATTGGCATCTTCAATTTATCCATGTCGTCAGAGAAGGAAATCAGTATATAAATTTGACTATATTAAAAGAACACACCTTAACAATTATACTTGCAAAACTTGTTAAAAATAATAATAATATATTATAAATAAATGTAAACAATTTTTATAAATATATCTTTGGTGATAGGATTATATTTCAATCTTTACCTACTTAATTCCTATGCACATTTTGCTTGAAATTATGAAGTTGTGTACTCTTTGTATCGGATCATATTTTATTTCCTACATACTTAATCTCTATGCACCTCATCCTCATGTTTGAGGTTATGTTATGAGACTCTGTATCCTCCTAGATCAATTTGTGTCCCCATCCACAATCCTTCCTAAAGGATCTTAACCCTATCACTGTTTTATTATATCATATTTAATTTAATCACTTATGAGGGGTGATTGTGTCATAAAATAACATGGACATAATTATTGAGAAATATCCAAATTTTACATTGGCTGTCTCAATCCTTGGAGTGCAGCTTATATATCTGTTGGTCAACTTCATTTAATGTCAATTGATTTTAAGATGAAATCTAACATGGTATCAGAGTGGACTCTGACCTTGGGACCTCGCCTACTGACTCCGCGAGTACTTTCATGATCTTCTTTGCATATAATATATATAAGGAATTCTTTGTTGGAACAATAAATTTATTCATTTTTTCAATTTTTTTTCTTAATTCCATAAAGAATAAAAACTAATAGAGACTTTACGTACGTAACCCATATAGTTCTGAAATCATCTATACCAAAGAACAAACATATACGGAACACTTTTTGTTAAACCGATTTTTTAAACAACTGTTATTCGTAATTTAAGAGTATATATATGATTTGAAAGGGTAGCTTTATTCCTCACGGACCCCTTGATCATGAAAATGGTAGCTTAATTGATATTGATATATAGCTTAAAAGTTGTATATATGTTTTGTAAAAATATTACTCAATATTAATTAGTTTGTACAAGATACTTTTTGTCATTGTCATGTACACCCCCACCTTCACCCGATAATGTCAGGCAGTAGTGTTTATAAAACGAGTTGAAACGTGAAACAAGTTTAACGCGATCGTATATACTCAAAATTTTGATATGTTTTTTTATATTTAAATTTAAACTTAAATTTGACTTAATAAGAAATGATAATATATGAGATAAAATTGAGTCAACTTAATTCATTAACATAATATATAAATTTTAACATTATTTATTACTAAATCATAAATTAAAAAAATATAAAACTAAATTAAAGTATAATGTATGGTATATAGTTCAAGATAAATAATATTAAAATATATTATCATTTTATGTTATATGTGCTATTAACTATTTTCAGAAATCTTATTATTAATACATAATTATTTTGAAAAACAAGCATATACATTTTAAAAGAATATGAAACACTAAATTGGTTTGAGATATATATTGTTTTTAGATAAATTGAAATATAGTTTAAACTTGATTTCAGAATATGTTATAAGTCTAATTTCTAAATCTTAAATTTGTAAAATTTAACTTAAACTCGGACAAGGTTAGTTAGTGAAGTGGAACATGCCTATCCAAATAAGTAAAATAATCATCATTCTTTTGTTTTTATTATTGCATTTTGTAATCATGCTAGAATAATCATGCATTTTTAGACAACTAGCACATGTGCATAGAACACACAAATAATCAGTTTATCTTGTAAGTACACACAATCCATCATTGCTTTTCCCAGGTGCTAATCGTTGTACTAATCACATGCACAACTACTTTTGACTTTTCTTGCGCCCAACAAGAATCTTTACTAATTTGCTTTTCATCTGTTAAATAGAGAACTCACCAAATATATGAAGTCCCACACGACAACACCCATAGAGTTATAGCTAGCTAGGTTAATTTGCTGCCATGGCTTATTACAGATTTCTTGATGTGTTTTCATGGATTCAAAACCTTCCACCAATCCCAGAATGGAAAACGGCTTCCATGTCCCTGAGCATATGTTCCACAAACTCATCTCAGCCATCACTTAATCTCACCATAGCAAAAAATCATCACCAATCCTCAAGAATCTCATTAGCCATTGTGGCAGACTTCAATATTCCCATCTCTCTTTGGACCTCTAAACCTTTCAAACCTAGCACCAAAACCATGAGGTTAAATGATGATGAAACCCTTTCCAATCTCCTTGTTAATTTCATAGAAGAGATCCTTCATTATGGCTCCAACAAGCACAGTATTATTCCCTATATCAAGTTCCCCAAACTTGATTCTGTTTCCAACTTCCAAGACATTTTCAACCTTGCTTTTCTCACCCTCTTGTTCCTAGTTTGCATATATGAAGCCCCTTCTGATCTTCGTTCTGGTTGCCTTAGCACTTTGAAAGAACAATTGGCAGGGTGTCAATCAAGGCAAGCATCAAAATTTCTGATGAAACTCTTGGGTTCCAACTTGGAAGAGCAGTGGATGCGTTCTGTGAACCTTGCAATCACAAATTGGATAGTGGAGATCCAAGAAGCACATCACACTGATCACACCACCTTCAGAACACCATCTCCTCTATTTTCTTATGCGTTCTCAACGTTTGGGTTGTGGAAAGTTCAATTGTACTGCCCTGTCATAAACATGGATGTTGTGAATGCAAACAACCACCCAGCTGATGAGAGGCTTCAATTCTCTCTCAAGTATCAGCAGCTTGAAGGTGTTCTTCAATTCAATTACAAAGTCACAATCAGAGAGAGGTGGGTTGAAATCGTGGTGAACATTGACAACATAAGGTAATCAAATAATATTTATCAAATTCAAAAAATAACATTTATTTTTGTTAGTTAATCTCACAATTTAATAAATTAATATCATAATTTTTCTAATTTAGTTTTGTATCTTAGAAGACACGAAAAATTATTATATAATTTAAGACTATCATGATTTTTAATTTTTGACAAATCTCTATATAACACATATTTAAGGATTGTTAATTCTTTCTTGTAAATTAAACTAAATTTTTTAGTTCTATCTTGTATAAAGATTAGTTAGAATTATGAACGTACATATTGACTAATTTGAATCTATGTAATAATTCTTTAATATCACCTGGTATCTTTATGCGCCCACTTTTTTTCGCATCCTTCCAATTGAAAAATGACTCTTCAAAAAAAAAAAAATAACAAATCCGAGAAAAATATTATTTTCCAATCGCATGACATTTTTTCTATTGAAAAGACAGAAAAAGGAGATAAAAAATTGAAAGTGATCATATTTATGTATCTCAAGTTCAACATAATAAAATCAACAAATTAGTGAGAAAACAGTATTTTCCAATCAAATGTCATTTTTCCACTGAAAAGATAGAAAAAAAGAGACAAGAAATTAGAAATGATAATTTCTATCTCAAAATTGAGAGAAAAATTAATTTTCAATCACATGTCATCTTTCTATATTGGAGAGAGAGAAAAAAGAAAGTGAGATAAGAAATGAGGAGTGATCAATTGCATATACTTTTTGAAATTTGTACAACACCCAACTAAAAATATATCACCTGTGTCATTATTTTCTTTCTCTTTATGCATGTGGGTGCGATTTTCTTTCTTATTCTTTATCATGTTAAATTAACCAATATTTACATTTATGTGGAAAGATGCGATGTTTTCAAACTGGTAAATGACATTCTGATGAGAGAACGAGGAGCAGGTGCAGCAGAAAAACATTTCCCTTCAAGAATCTCATTGCAACTCACTCCCACAATTCAACAACAAGTATTAACCGTATCCGTTGGCAAATCCTCAGAGAATCCTCGAATAGAGTTTGGCGTGGAGAAAGGCATAGAAGCCTCATTCGAGCCACCAAATCCTTACATAGGACTTAGCGTATCAGCAGGAGAGTCCACAACTGTGAGCTTAAAGCCCTGGAAATTCGAGCAATCAGTTCATGGCTACAGTGCAAACTTGAACTGGTTTCTTCACGATAGCACCGATGGCAAGGAAGTGTTCTCCACAAAGCCTTCAAAGGTTGCGTTGTTTAACCCAAAATCATGGTTCAAAGACAGGTACTATCCATACAACGTCACTTTAATGAAATTACTAATAATTAAATATGATGATTTTTTAGTGGGATATTCTGTCGTACAAACTCTTGTTTTTTAATAAGTTACTTCATTAATATGCATTTAAGATATTATTTAGTATAATTTGTTAACACATGAATATGTTAACAAATTTCATAAACATTTGATAACATATAAATTCTTATTTTTTTAGCATGGAATTATTAACAAGTTATATTATTTTATATTTTAAGATGTTCTTCTAGTTATAATTTATTAGCACAATTATACTATTATAAAATAAAAGAGTGTGTATGTTAACAAAATCATTTTTTAATATTCTACCTTACTATTTTTCATGAAATAAATTATTTCCACTGACTCAATCAGAATCTTCGATCTGCCATATTAGGTACTCAAGTGCTTATCGTCCTTTCACGAGGCAAGGAGGGGTTATCTTTGCTGGTGATGAGTATGGAGAAAGTGTGTGTTGGAAAGTGGACAAAGGTGCTGTGGGGAAGACAATGGAGTGGGAGATAAGGGGTTGGATATGGATAACGTATTGGCCTAACAAGCACAAGACCTTCTACCATGAAACCAGGAGGTTCGAGTTCAGGGAAACGGTCTACCTCAAAATTGCATAGCTTAGGAGTCACGCATAGGAATATATCAATCAACTTTGATTTGGACCATAGAAACCAATTTATTATATCACAAATATGTATTTTTTTTCTTCGCTTTATTGAACATGTGGTTAATTATAATTTTAAAGGAAATGATAACGGAGTGAAATTATTGGTCTGTTTTCATTTTTCACAAACACCCGATCATTTCCATGGGAATTTAATTTTAATGACTGATTGTAAAAAGTTTGTGTTATCGTATTACTACTATTTAAGATGAAAAGTCTATTTATCCTCTTTAATTCAGAGTCATGTGTCCATTGCTTCTTACATGAATATAATATATTTAAAGTTTTTGTGAGTGTCGTTGTTGGTGTGGACATTTCATTTTTAATTTTTTTAAATACATTGATCATTAATTCTAGAAATATTAGGGGAAAATATAGAAGAAAGTATTTTTCCTGACTATTCTTATCCAATTTGAAAATTTAAACTGCTATCGACGATAATAATTAATGTGATCATGTTAGAATTAGAATAAGTTGACTTATCTAGGCTATGGGTCCTTTCTTCTTGTTTCTTTTCTTCCCCCCTCCCGAAATGAATGATACTATTTATTTGGATGCTTAAAATTAGACATCAAAATTCTATTTCTGTAGCTGGAGAAGATTATTATAGTAATTTTTTTGAGAGGAAGATTATTGTAGTAATTGAGAAATACTGCTTTATTAGAGCTTACATGTTACAACTTTGCTTTTTTGAAAGAAGAAGAAAAAATGTTATTAATTCTTAATGAATGTGAGATAGCACAAGATGTGCCTCGTGTCAATCAAAGAATCCTCTATACAATTAAAACATCTCCATGTGCAATGCATTGTGCATCCCCATCCTACCAAACGCAAACTAATATCCTAGCTATGTCAACCCATTAGCATCAACCTCAAATGTAAGTCTAGGTGGAACAAAAAATAAAAGTTAAATCATCATTTTGATCATTTAATTTTTTTAATTCTTTATTTTAAAAAATTATTTTGATTTTTTATCTTTTTAAAATATTCAAAATATCCTTTTGTGAGTGTAAACTTAACACCATTAATTAATATTGAGATACAAATAACTTTTAACTGTCACAAAATATTTTTTTTTCTCCTCTCCTTTTCCCTTTGGCAAACTCTTCTTCTTTTACAGATAAAAAACATATTTAATTCTAAAAATAAAAATAGAAATAATAAAAAAGATACTCATAATAACAAAATAAAGTAGTATTATAATTTTTAAAAATATTACAAAAATAAAAATAAAACTCGTGGGAGTACATTTATGTGATTCCTTGAATTCCCTTCTCACTTCCTCAGAATTATTTCTGTACTTGTCTTATAATTAAAAAAATATTTTTGTGCAAAAATAATAATAATAAATAAATTTTAAGAAAATTAAATATATTATTTACTTAAGCAGTTAAGTTTAAAAAAATTAAATAAAATAAAAGTATTTTAATAATTACATATATCGAGCATGAAAACAATGTACATGCTCATACATTTTCATTTCCGTTTTAAAAAGTCAGATATTACTTCATGTCCGTGTCCGATGAAAGCGAGAATTATCCATCGAAGGGAGGAAGCCGTACACGTAATACGGATTTGTGTGACAATTCTAAGTGGAATGAAGAAAGTGACGAGCCAAGGCGAACATTTCTAAGCATAGAAAACAGCAATAATACGTTAAATCGTTAACATTCATTTCTTCTCTATAAGTTGCTGGCCCTTTACGCATTCTGTTGTTTCATTCTCTGCAAATTCCGATTGTTCATTCCATGGATTCCTCCACTGCCATTCGATCTTGTCACTGTATTTCTCTCTCTCTTTCTATGTGTGTGTTTGCATTTGCATTATGCATTATGGATCTTTCGTAAATATCTACTTCGATCTTACGCGTTTATTTTGAAATCTTGTAGACAGATGTAGGTGGAGAACTGTTGAAGCTGCTCTTTCAGGATGGAGGTATAATGACCGTGACCTTCCATTAACAAATGCATCAAATTGTTGAAACAAAAAAAAATGTATCGTATTGTTTGATATGGTATGGGAGTAATATAGGGATTCTCAAATATGAGGGGTAGAAGTTTGTTTCAAGTAATGTGGCAAAAATGCTAGATAAAGATAGTAGAAAAATGGTTTGTAGAAAGGGAAGTACATCCGGGAATTCATTTTAAATATAAATTGATGAAGAGGAGTCTTACCCTCTTTTTGCTTGCTTGGATATATTTGTTAGAAGATGCATATTCCTCATGCATGTAATTTAAAGAATTTTAGTTGTCCTACTAATCCCATGAGCCTAACTTTTGCAAGTTTACTACTTGCATAGAGGCAATTTCAAAATCAAAAGTACAAATTTCTGTTGTTAAAACAATGGCGATATTTGAATAAAAATTGAAACAATATGCTGATTATTCTCACTTTACTTTTTGCTAGCATTTATGGAAAAGGAAATTATGTTTCTTTCTGCAAAAACTGTAGACTCCGGACCGAATGATATTGGTGTATACTAGAGCTAATATACACACCTACACCACACCTATCATGCATCCAATTCATCATGTCCTGTCCTTAGCTCATACTGGTAATTTAAGGTAAATTTTGGTTTGATGGTTTATTTTCTGTTTTTATTATTTTAAACTAATTTTTATTTTTTAAGATTTAAAAAACATGTATTTAGGAGAAAATATTCTTAGGTATTATTACATTTTTTACTTCTTCTGAAAAAAACCGAAAACATTGATTTGTTATTTTTAGATTTGGACTTTTTTTGAAAATATTTTTAGATAAAATGTTTTAAAAATTTTAAGTAAATGTATTTTCATTTTTATTTTCGGTTTACTTTTTAAAATGAAATTATAAAACACTCAAATCAAAAAGTTATTTAAACAGATCTAATTACTTTGTGTGATTAATCCTTCACTTTCTGCCAAGAAATATTCCATGTTCATCCAAACCAAAAACTGAATTCATTGTGACTAGTACTCCAAATTCATAAATGCAGTCAACAGATTTGTGAAAAATAATGATAATTTTATTTTGTTTTAATGCTTTTCCAAGGGAAGCTGCCTTCGTATCCAAGAGAAGGAAACAAATGAACTTAAAAGGCATATGAATAGAGAGAGAGAACTGGCCTTGCCTCTCGAGAAATTATTGGAGAGAAAATATATAGGGACACGACGTAATCTTATTTCCCCGGGCTTAAACGGATCTTAAAGATCCTTTTAACATGCTCCATAGCCTATTCAGGCCTTCATCTTTCGTTTTTACTCAACAGTAAAACTTAAAGCACTAAATTAATACGGTTTTTTTTGGGGGGAGGGGGGAAGGGGGTGCTTGCCATACCATATCCTAAACATGTTTATTATGTATTAACATGTCGATGGTCTGGATAGTATTAAACTCAGATTCCTCAAGTAAAGTGGACAATAGATTTTCTGGTGAAAATTAGTTATCAACAAAGTTAATGATATTTCGCATTAATATCATGATGATGAAAAAAAAAATATTATGTTAATAATGTCTAACCTACTGAACCAGCTGTAAACTATTTGAAGCAGCTAATAGCAGATTTACTGTTGTAGAGGAGGAGGAGAACATACGTAGATATAAAGATTCATGGAAATCGATCTTCTCAATTAGATTTTCACATGATTTTATTATGTGAAAAATTTGTCTGTACTTGGAGGATTAAAATATAATGAAACTTGTGAAGAATGTTGCCACTGTTGGTAAGTTATTTGAGATTATACATTAGTAAACCATTGTCAACAAGAGGATTATACATCAACATTCAGTTTTTTCTAGACCCAGCTCCTCACTCTTCCTTTGAACCAGCATTTCTTTGACTTTGTGCAAGGCATGTTCAAGATTCTCCAACTGCATATTTGGCACAATTCAATGATTCTATCTACATTTACTTGTTTTACTTTCCAATATTTTCAAATTTCAATAGAGTGAATGCCTATATTTTCCTAGTACAAGTAGACAGTAATGGATACTATATTTTGGGAAATAGCCATCTGGATGGCAGTTCCATACCTCTTGTACAGCAAACCTATTATGTAAGAATAATCCACTGTACAAGTCAAAACTATCTCTGATGGTGGTGTCCTTCTGCAACAAGTTGTAAAGAACCACATTGATACCATACCTAGTTGCAAACCAAAAAATGAAAGGAAAGGTTTTGGAGGGGGAACGGGGAAAGTTTGAAAACAAAAATGATTGGAGATAAATACCAATTGAACAAGTGAATGAAAGCCTTTTGTATCAATAGGTGTGGACTTGATATCCATTTCTGCCAATGTCCTGATAAAAAAAAAAGAAGGCCAAAGTTGTACCTAGTGAGCATGCATATCAGTATATGTGTTTGTACATGGTTGATAGAAAGTCCACAAGTTATAAAGTGCAGAAGGTAGCATATATACCTGCCTATAGTGTGTGTAATAAATTGACTCTTGGCAGCTATTTTATCATGTTCCTCACAAGACATTTGTAGCATCCTGCAGCCCTGTTAAGAAAAGCAGGGTGAAATGGATAATAAATCACCTTGGATAAATGTTAGGTAGTCTCAATAAAATCTTTCATGCTTTTTTGGAATCCAAGCAGTAGTATTCCAAGAGGCAGTTAAAAACTTGCTGTGGGCGAGAGTTCTAAGATTAATTTGTAAAAATATCTTGGCGAAGCCTCTATATACACCCATGGCTATGCTACTTGTGCCATGTTCCTATTAATTTTTCTGAGTTGTGATTTTTTTTTCTGCACTAAAAGATTTTAGAATATAACTAATGTTAAGGTGATATTGTCCAAAGCTAATTCAAAGCTTTAACTTGATGTTTTATTAGTTCATTCTTCATTGGCTGCACCATTAATTTGCAAGGTTTTGTTATTGATGGCAATTGACTAAGGCATTTAACGTACCTCACTTGCAAAAATGTGGAGGAAGCTAGAGCAGATAGCTTCATCTCGGATTCGAACTTTATCATATACGAATGTTAGATCTTGCCACCCATCCTTCCCACTATCTGGTCCAAACATTGGGTGTGTGCACAGTATGTCTGACTCCTCTGGCAATACCTGTTATGAAAGATGGAAGCAATGTCCTTGAAACATGAATTGAAAATTACAATGGAGAATTCTCTGTGATGCCTTATTCTGTGTAAAACTGGTTTAACAAATTTGTTACATTTTAATGATAACTGGCTGCCCATGATTATAAAACACCAAATTTGTCCATTCATTATTGATTTTGGTCTGCTTGGAGAAGAGAAACATAGCTTGTGCATACAAATTTTCAGTTATTATAGAGTTTGACAAAAAATCAGTTATCATAGTTTGTAATGGGTAAAGCTATCGCAATTTGAAGGGAGGTAGCTTGCTTATACAAATATTCATCCCAAGCAAATCCTTCCATCACGGATTATTAAGAAATAGACCTTCCCTAATATCGCCTAAAAGACAAGTCCAACAAAACTTAAATCACCCTTAGATTATTTCCCCTCCCATATAATTTTACCACCAATTCATTTTTATAAAACTCAAATACCATGAATACTAGTATTCTCACACATTTCTTCCTTCATACAATAATTCATTCTCACCAAAGCAAACAAACAAAACTAGAGGGATCATCAAAATGAAGCTAGTAAAAAATTGAAGTACCTTAATTAGAAGATTTCTTGGGTGCTCTTTAACTGAAAGGACATCAACAAAGAGTGTTGATCTTTTGAGACAAGTGAGTGGCATAGAGCTGAGAACCTCGGAGAGAGATAGGATGGACGTACATACGAGTATGACATCGTTGTCAGCCTCAAGGAATGCAGCAACATCCCTGCAGGGACACATGACATTATGCAACATGAAGATTGCCATTTATTATGTACATATATTCAAGCAATTCAATGATGATTTATGTATGTACCTGAAGAATTGGATACCCATTGGGAGGCATAAGAGGGAGTAGTCAGTACGAGAAGTTGCCCTTAGAGTGTGGCCTTGTTTGATCATAGTCTTTGCCAGAAATTGCCCGAAGGAACCAAACCCAACTACGCCAATTTTCAGAGACCATGTTGACATGATTGGGTTCTAATGTTCCATTTCTATGTTTGCTGTTGGTTTTAGTATATGGTCTATTCTGAAAAAAGCATCAGATCGGATCGAGGCCTAACTTTTATACTGAGGTCCAACTTTAATTCCATCAAAATCGCCTGGCATTTATTCGGACAAGATTGTTTTAAGATAATATTGCAAATGAAATATTTAGTCTATGTCTTTAAAAAAAGAAAATATTTGATATAAAAAAAAGAAATTCATAACCATCATCGTCACCATTGTTGTTGTTATTATTCCACCCAATTATCATTGTTATTATTACTATTATCATCATTCTTGTTTTGTCATTTCTATCACAATAATTATTTCTTAGTATATTGAGATAAAATAAAATGATTAACTCATTTTATTTATCTTTAATTTATAACATTAAAAGAAAAACAAAGAATGAACCAAAAGTTAAAAGTAAAACTATCTTAATTTTTAAAAAATTAAAAACAAAAAAGGAGAAATCACCCCAAACGGATCTATATATGTAGTAGTTTACCGAGCAGCAGAAGATGAGAACGAGACAAAAAAATGACGTGTAACCTTGTCAACAATGAAATAATGGAATTGTTGTGAAGTCTAGCCTTCTAGGCCCATACCCAATAGCTAACCCATAAGCTGAATCTGAGAACACCGTGTCCAGGGTTATCTATCCATCCATACCACACGCATGTCACGTGCGTAATGTAGTTGAAATAATCGACCCAACCCAAGTCTTCTATGTCCTCTTATAAATACCCACCCAACAGGGAGTGGATAAGCACAAACATTATTCCCAATCCTTATCCTGTTTGCTTCAATGGAAGTGATTTCCGCTTCGAGCTTGAATCCCAACGCTCCGATGTTCGTGCCTCTCGCCTATCGGACGGTGGAGGATTTCTCCGACCAATGGTGGGACCTCGTCCACTCCTCCCCCTGGTTCCGCGACTACTGGCTCCGCGAGTGCTTCCAAGATCCCCAGTACCAATACGACGACGTTTTCGACTTCGACTTTGACCTAGATCTCCGTAACTCACTTACTTGCTTATCTCCATTTATTTCTCTCATATTCAAATGCTTTTCTTATTAATTTATTTTATTCGGATGGATGCAGAAGATAAAGATGAAAATGAAGGGAAGGAAGGGAAAGAGGTGGTGTCGTTGGGGGTGCTCAAATGGCGAAGCTGTGGAGGAGGATGGGCCGAAGCGCCGAGGTATGTGGAAAAGGCCCCTAAGTTTGTGAAGCCCAAGGTGAGCCCACGGGCTATTCACCAGCCCAGGTAGACGCCACCCGGCCCATTCCCCCACCACCACCAGCTATGTACATAAAAAAAAAAAAGTGTCAAGCGCAATGACTTCGTCTTTAGAGCTTTCTTTACATTTTCCAGATTTTTATTTTCGTGTTTTTCTTCTTGTTACTCTGATGTTCCATAAAGATAAACTCAAGTTTCTTTGATGATGATATTTGCGACGCTGTAAGTTCTAAATTTTATTTCGCCAAATTTTAATACCGATATAACATAATCGTAGTATGATTTATGGGCGTGGCAAATTAATTCGATTATTTTCAAGGCTTCAAAAAGTTTTATTTTCTTGATTGAGATGAGTTTATTTTTTACACGTTACACTAAAAGGAAAGGAACTTTCTATCCGTCTATTCCGGGGGTTAGAAACGGACGAAGGGATCGGACAAATGGGTTGGCTTCAGATCTTTTTACATTTCCCATGACATTTTTCTCTACCTCTTAAGAAAACACAATGATAAAATGAATTTTTTTATATTTTAAAAATTTTCTTGTCTAATTTATCTTAATTTAATATATATATATATATATATATATATATTAATTTTAATTTATGATAGAATCTTAATTTTTTTTTCTCTTAGGAATAGTCTTGGAGAAGTTTATATACAAGGAAGCAATGGAACTACTAGAAATGCGGCTTTCAGATAAATAAATAATGCATATAGAACAAAAAGTAGAATCGCATTATATGAATCATAAATTATGTAATATCTTTTTTAAAAAAATTCTGTCTTTTTTGTTACGTTAATGGTTCTATCTTATTTTTTTTTATTTATGACATTTTTATAAAAAAAAATTGTACTAGATACTTTTTCAATCGTTTTCAATGCCTAATGTACTAGAGACCAAAACAAAATGGCCACTGTGTTGACAATTAATTGTAGGTAAAGAGGAAAATCAGACACAACACAAATTCTAAAAGTATTTTTGCCTTAAACATACTTTTACACATGATTTCCAAACATATTATCATTAACCCTGGACAGTGAAACCTTCCTCTCAAGTAATTACATCTTGTGCTTACATCAAACACTTCTGGTATTTTCTTTTCTTTTTCTTCTTTGTCCAAAAAGAAATATGACAATTTGTTTCGTTCCTCTTCAAAATAAGCTCTGTTTTTCAATTGCCATGCCACCAAACTGACGTTTTACTAGAAGGAATAGTTTCTTACTTCTCATCTAACTAAACCTTGAAACGTGTGATTGTCCAACCGAACTATACACAAATTAAGGTATGATTGGTTTAGGCGGAAACTAGGGTGCATAAATAAAACTCTGTAAGAAAGTTATCACGATATGATTCCAATAGTTAGATTTTATTGATTTTAAATCAATGATTCAAAATTTTCTTTTTTCTTACTTTTCCTAATTTACCCTTGTCTTCTCTCTTCCTCTTCCTAGCAGCGTTTTCCTGTCCGTCCATTCTTCCTTCCTTGAGAAGCTTCAACAACGGTGGCACGCCTCCTTCTTCGATGATGAGTTTCCCGTAACGGTCGTTGTCGCGAGCAAGGGAGACGAGGGAAGCGGCTGCGTCGGAACGTTCGTCCAAGGAAGCACCGGAGAGAAGAATGGCGACCTGTTCCCAGATGAGGCAGAGAATGGGCTCGTTGGCGGCGATGGGAGGGAGGCCCAGGTACTCGTCGTAGCGCTCGTCGGCGGAGGCACGTGGGACGCTCGTAGAGGTCGTTGCTGTTCCTGGCGGCCTGGCGGAGGAGGCCCGCCAACTTCTCAGTTTTGGATTTCAGCTCCAGACATTCCTGTCGGAAATTCTGGTCCTCTTCCGCAAGCTTCGAAACCTGGTCCGCCATTTGTATCGGGCTCGCCAGGACCTCCTTGACGATGCTCGACATGTTTGCAGCGGACCCTCGCTAGGCTATTTCGGATTGATTAATGATTGGATTATATTGTTGGAGATTATTGTTCCTGTCTTAAATCAAAGGTTATTATGGCGTGCTTGGGTTGATTTGTGGGACATGGAGGGGAGAGGCTGACGGTGAGGGTGGCGCCGCCGGAGAGAAGTGAGAGAGAATTAATATGGGAATTGGGAAGAAAGAGAAAGAGAGAAGACAAGCCTAAATTAGGAAAAGTAAGAAAAAAGAAAATAAATAAAATAAAAAAGAAAGAAAATTTTGAACCATTGATTTAAAATCAATAAAATTTAACGATTGTGATTGCATCGTAATAACTTTCGCACGGTGGATAATGAGTTTCACTTACGCACCTGGTCTTCGCAGTTGGTTTAACGTTTATTTAAACGGGCATACATTTTCATGTAAGTTTTGTAAGAAGTAATAATTTGTAATTTTTTATTCAACGACCATTTGAGGATTTTCTAACAATAAACCAAACACATATTAAATATGCACTACGAATGAATACCTTGCCTAGACCTTATTTTCTTGATCATCAAAATGTTAAATTAATTTTCAATTAACCCTCCCAATTTTGTATTAGAGTGAAGTTATTTCATAAAATAGATAAATGTGTAAAAGTGGAGTTGTGATTACATCTCATCAAATGCACACACTAAAGCTTCTCAGTGCAATCTAGTGTATTCTTTAATACGCTGCAGATTTTCATCTATACTCCTTCATTTCTTGGTTTTCATTCTAGTAATACTAGAACATCAACAGTATAGATGCATGAGAGGCATATCATGTGAGACAAATACAACAACAACAATCACTGCTAGTAATGATTTGGATAAGTACTACGACAAATCACAAATATCCAATTTATGTTGCTCCGTTTGTCACGATAAACTGTGTTAAACAGATAGACTGTATACAAATAAATAGGATTTCTTATTTCCTTTCATGCCTCTTATCAGATGCTTTATTTGGAGATAAAGGTCGAAAATTACAAAATTGGAATAGATATATAATATAAACCTCAACAAACTCTACATAGATGATATGATTTTACTTCGTGCGTGATACCATATATAACTCCTTAATTTATATGTTTCTTGAGGAAAAAAAAAACTTTAAGGCTATGTTTTATAAGTGGTAACTGGAATTGTGAATTCAGCAATTGGGTTGGGGTTGAGGATTTTCCCAGGGGGTAGCATTCTTGCCAATCTTTTGAAGAACTCTAATCACTTCTTCCGTTGTGACATTGCCTGTAACGATCACCTTGCTCAACTGCTTGTCCACGTTATACGTCTCAATATCTGCAAGGTCACGGGTACAAAAATTATTCATGGAACCGAAAGAAGTTGTGCTTCCAAAGCAAGCAAAGAGATCATCATAACAAAAGTTGTGACCTTTGGAAATTAATCAGTTACCTTCAATCTTCTTGATAGCCTTAAGAATTTTCTTGATACACTCGTCACAGTGTAAACCAACCTTCACTTCCACCACCTGATGACACACAACAAGAAACTTTGATCAGTTTTCTGTCCCATATACAGCTGAAAACAAAAGGATCAAATAATAGCTAGTAAGTTTCTCACATTTGCCATTCTAATTGTCTCTATGGGTGGAAAATTGATGCAAAGTTAATGTCTCTGATGTTAGAAGTCTTGAGCAAGTAGAAAGAAAAAGGGTAGGGTGATTTTTAATGTTTTAGGCACAGTGTGACATACAGCCATATTTATATGAAATAGCAATTAGTGAAGACAGAATCGGATTCTGTACTTGAAAGATGGAATCCTTCACTTTCTGTCAATAAAAGGTGCATGAAAGTTTATTCTTAACTGTTGATATGGGAGTAACTGGCCTCCACTCATTCGGTAAGGTTGGCAACCACAAAGTCCCTGTGGGTTTGGCCAAAAAACAAGTGAACAAAGATGAAGAGGAATGAAACAAGCAACTAATATAATTCCTCCAGCTTTCATTTCATTAGATTTGTGACATTTGTCTACTGGGATAACAAAACAAAAATGCTAAATATATAAATTCACCATTGTTGGAAAGTTTCATATTGTGTGATTCAATTTTTGAGGTGGAAGCTTATTTATATATTTATCGGATAATTTACTGTTAATTAATTTTAAGATGAAATTTAATCACTATAATAGATAATTCAATATAAAAAATTATAATACACGTGTTTTGATTCGTATATATCATAAACAATGAACTCATGATCACATATTTAAGAGATAAGATTTTTTATCAACCATATCAATCATGAGATTCATATAATTTATGGCAATATTGTTAGAACTTTAACTTGTGCATATCATACTGCCATTTTATTTATTTATTTCTGGAAAGTGAATTAGATTTTGAAGACCGGACGTGGTTTGGTTTCACTTCTATAATCATCAAACGTGTATTTTGATATGGACCAAGGTGAGTTTAATATGAATGTGAATAGTAACAGCAAATGGGCCTATCTAAAACATGTTTGTTGGTATCATCAAAGTTCCTAGGTCTATGATATTCTTGGATTCTTTGGAGAGTACGATCAACGATCAAGTAGATGCTCCTTTTCATGAATTTTGGGTTATGCTGATTGATGTTCATGCCTTGAATAGACATTTCTCATAAATTAATCATACACTTGAAGCTCTTGATCACAGACCAGAAAAGCTTTTCTAAGAGAGTCGTCCATTTGTTCAAGGGAGGACTCAATTCATTAGATTTCTATAATGTTACTATTTTGCAACTTGCGTTACCTTAATTACCTAAATCGGGCACCAGGAAAAGTTATGCACCAAATAAAGTGCACCAGCCATCTATTTTATAATGAAAGATTTGTACTATTTGCAAAAGAATTTCTTTATTACATCCATCATTTTGGTTATATTTAGTAAGATTAACTGAAAACAAAACATGAAAAATTAGTTTATTAAAATATAAATGTTTGATAACCTTAACGGTTAAAGTAATAAGAAAAATATAAAATGATAACAAAATAATAAGATAATAATTTATTTAAAAAAGAATAACTAAAAAATTAGATAAATATATTAAAAATAAAAATAAAAGAAAATATAAAAAGTTAGAAATTAACATTTTAAAAAATATTAATTTAAGTAAAATTTCAAAAAAAAAACTCTTAAAGAAAGAAATTATAAAAAAATTGTTTACTTTAAATCAAATTTCCAACTAATAAAAAAATTAAAAACAAATTGAAATACCCTGTCCAATAGATCCTTTCTCACACTTTTTTTTTTCTCTGTTTCTTTCTCTTCTCTATTCTTTAATATAAAATATTATAAAAATTAATGTACAGCTAAATCTCTCATAAATTAATGTGGAGCTGTTCACTAGGCATTTGAAATTGACTCTGCACTACATTGTCTTTTTCCCTTCCTATCTCTCTCTGTTGCTGACGCAGGGCCAGCCTTGGCAGTAGACAGTTAGTAGTAAAATAGAACGGCTAGTTGGCTACTTTTCTGAGCAGTTATCTCCATTTTTGTGAAATAAAATATCTCAAAAGATTATAATCTGTACCTGCCAACAAAACAAAACCATTTATATTAAAGTACAAATAAACTCCCCCGCATTCCATTATCTAATTCTCCAACCACTCAACAGTAGTCACATATTATTAGTTTTTAAGTTAAACTTAATTTTTTTAGTCTCTATAATGATCTTTTTAATTTTTATAATTTATATTTTAATTTTTTTTAATAATATAATTCGTAATTATTTTAATATTATTAGTTTTTATTATACTTACAGAATCCAAAAGTAATCATTTAAATTTAATAATGAAACTGTGATAATTATTCATAAAAAGGATTAAAATAAGTACGTAAAATTAAAAGTTCTTTTCTGTTTTTTTTTTTTTTTTTTGCACATTCCCCCTCTATAAGTATAACCGGATCCCCATAACAATATCACATTCGTTGCCACGCACCTCTAGATTTTTCTTCCTCTTCTTCTCTTTCAATTTCTCTCATCAAAGTTTCGACCTTTGCTAAAATTCAATCATGGGGAACGCCCTGAGATTCCTCTACAGCCATTGCTGCAAGCCCACACCAGCTGGCCACAGTGTTTCCTCTGCCACCGTTTCTGTTTCAGCACTTGCCCATGATCTCTTTCGCTTTGACATCACCTCCCAGGTACATGCATACACAACACATGTTAACCCTCCAATTTGGAACTTCCACTTTGTGTAATTGTGTTTTTTCAGCTAATTTGGCATAGTGGTTTTGTGAGGTCTTTATGTTTTCCCTTTTAAAATGTTTTTAGGTCCCGGAAGGACTCAGCAAGCATGTTGTTTCTTCTAAGAAGGCTCAGGCTAATTGGTATACTCACCACATTCTTCTCACTATGACCCTGATTGGATAAACTTAATAAACACTTAGGAGAAGAAAATATGAAAGTAAAATGAATTAAACAGCTTTTATACGTAGATCAGCCGTCTTTGAAAAAGTACCTTATTTTAGCTTAATGTATATCCAAATGTATTAGGTGTTTTTATATGACCGTCGTTGTAAGTTTAAGACGGTTTTCACCTCCTTCGATTCCAACAGCCAATGACTGAAGTTGAAGCAGGAAGATTAGTTGGTGTGCGAGGAATCCATGAAGGGGTCATGAGAAAGAGAAAGAGACAGGAAGCAATAGTATGAAGCGTGGACTTAATAGAAGGAAGAGAATGAGGCCAAAACCAGCTTTTAAGTGCAAGTTTGCATGATCTTCCCCTTTTTTCGTTGGTTTCGGATCAGTTTAAATAAGGTACTTTTGCTCTTTATTCTTTTTCTTTTGTCACCTCCTTACTCTCCTTTTATCTTTTATTTTTCTTCACCTTCTTTGGTTCGGTGTAAATTTATTTTGCAACCGTTTAATTACTCCATATCGATATGTTTCCTTGTGAATCAAAGTGATTTTCTTATAACAAGCTGGTGCAGGTTACGTGAATAGACTATCTGAATGTTATAAATTTTTAATATCAGTGTTTAATTTTTACAAATAAAAAATGATTTTTGTTGTGGTTGTTGAATATGAGAAATCTAAGTGAGTAGCTTGCTTTTTCAAGTACATCATATGTCAAGATTTAACTTTTAAAATTAAAATATTTGGGATAAAAATGTGATTTAAATCTTTCAATTTTCACTTAAAATTAATCTTAATCTTTATGTGTGTGTTTTGGGTTCTGGCAAAAAAAAAAAAAATAGAAGAAAAAGTGTGTGTTTCGGGTGATGATAATTTATTTCATTTTTATGGTGTGAATGAAGCTATGGTTATATTGCTTCTAGATTTTTATTTTTACGTGATTAAGGACAATCACCATCAAACTAAACATCAAAGTAAACAAATGATTTTGTTTCTTGTATTGTTTTTCTATAATTAGTGAATTTCATTCTTTTTATAGAACTTAAAAGCGGGATTGGGGCCTATATAGATGCATCATTGTCTGGATATTCATCTAAATCAAATTGCAGGTACAAGCAGGCAGAAAGCTTGTCCCAGCCACATTAGGCATAACATTAGTAAGAGGTTATCAAACAATAGATCCAGATCTCTGCCTGCCTGGTGTTCGTAGCTTCATTGAGCAACAAATTACTCTTATTGCCAAGGGTCAGGTGGATCATGGTCATGTGGTGCAGCATGTAATCCAACAGTTCACACAGAAGTTTAGTTACTTTGTCAAAAAGGTTGGCTAACTATGTGTTAGTGTTTGTTCTTGCCTTCTTGGTCACAATGGGGTTCTGTACGATTTTTTCTTTGAATTTTCACTACACAATAGGTTTTTATTTGTTTATTTTGTTTCTACTAAATAATTTCTCTTGATTTAAGTTTGTTTTCTGCTTGATCCTCCTTCCTCCATCTCTAGCCTGAACATCATGTTCTTTTAAACTTGTTTGATTAAAAATTTAAAATTAATTTGATGCTCTTGTTTTCTGTCTTGATTGAATCAGGTCACAATTTATCTAGTATTTCCCTGGCTTGGTTACATCATCTGCTTCGGTCTTAATTGAATCAGGTCACAATTAAATGAGTCACTGAAATTTGCAACCAAGTTGCACATGGATGTATGCTACATTGTTCATTTGTTCGGCTAATTCTGTTGCTTTCTATCTTGCTCAGATTGAACACATGGATGCATTATTTGAAGCACAGTTTTCTACGCTAACTGATTCAGGGCGTATTCTGAGCAAATGTGGTAAATGCTTGAGTTATATGAAGTACATTTTTACTCAGCCATCACGATTGTATTGTGGTACATGTGAGGAGGTTTACTATCTTCCACAGAAGGGCACAATAAAGGTATCGTACAGCCTTCTAATAATATCAACTCTTGAAAAAATGTTCAGTTTTGGTGAATTGATATTATTGTTAATTGTTTCTATCAAAAGAAAATAGTATTATGATGCACCATCTTAGCAATGTTTCTCAGCAGGTTTTGTGTTTCACTGGTTTTGCCTTTAGTGTTTGTTAGTTCGCTATGGTGCATTTTGGGTAATGAGCTTAACCATGTGCTTATTCAGAAAGTTCATTATAAGATTAACTATGGTGCATTTGGGAATCAGCTTAACTAAGTTCTTATTCAGTAAGATCATTATGAGATTAACTAAGTGATTCAATTATATCACCTTTTTTTAAACTTCTATGTTGTTTTTACTCTTCTTTCATGATACTGAATACTGATTCAGATTCTTAATTTTTGGAATCTATACTTTTTTTTAAGGAATTTAGCTTTGTCGTTTACTTACTGTTCTGTGTTTACTACACATCAACTTTATATATGATATTTTAATCTACGGCAACTTATAATTTACTACACCAACTTTTATCAACCTTTATCAATTACTACTATAATTAATTATTTTGATTCCAGAGAAATTTATTTTAAAATTTCATATTGCATAAGATAAATATTTATTTTATATAATTTATAATAAATAAGAATTTTTAAATATATAAATTATATTTTAATTAAAATTCATATTTAAGATGGTTTCGAGTAATTGATTAATACTAATAATATATGAAATTAATCTTAAACTTAGTTTTAAAATATGTAAATCAGTGTAAATGTGTGTTTTATATTTAGAATTATAATTTAAAAAAAATGAATTTTCAATTATGAAGCTTTTTAAGATAATTTAGAATTATGAAGTTAATTTCTTATTGACAAATACTAACATTGTCTCAGCAATGGGATTTAGGAATTGATTTTATGACCCACTTTATGTCTTGACCTATTTTATTGATTTCTAAAACACTTTAGTGATATCGGATTAAATCCTATTATTTTGCTTCGTGGAAATGTCCTCAGTGGACCTTACTGATACTTAATTTTGGATTCGGCCTGGTTTTGATATGATAATGAACTATGTATGCCCTTTCTGTTCCTTACAATGTTTTTGAAGGTATAGAAAGTTAGTTGATGCTTGGAAAGAGGCAAAACCCCCTCCTAAGACACCTGAAGAAGCTGCTAGACTTGTCATTCAGACCTTGAAAAGGCATCAAAAGGCAGATGTTGAGGTTTGCATGTACTTACATTCCAAACTTTGAATTTGAGTATGTTACCTAAGTCACCTAATAACAAGAACAAAGCTCACTGTGGATGGAATTTGTGTCCCTTAATTTATAGGGATTTATGGTCTTCCTCTACCACACACCCTTGTTCAAGGAACTGCCCAACCCCTTCATCCTTCCCTAATGGAGTTCAATTTGAAATGCACACATTGCCGGTAAGAATTTAACATTTTCATTCAATCCATAAAAATAAAGTCATAAGTATACTTGAGCTGAAAATGGGGTAGTTGACGACATGACACGATTCATCATTAATCTCAGTGGGACTATCATTGATCCAGGATATCGGTTGTTTGTAGTTTCTCAATTCATTGTCTATACTTCTAACTCTTCATGTAGTTTCTCAATTCATTGTCTATACTTCTAACTCTTCATGTTTTCCTTCTAATTATTTGCTTATCTAGGGTGATTCCTGTTCAAAATTAGTAATCATAACCAAGAAGTATAGGATTGGATAATGGCTAAACAAACACTAATGTTAGAGTGTTAAGTTGTTGTGGAAGCTATTAATAAACTCTAGAAACAAAAACAGGGGAATTGATGCATCAGAAAGTGCAATGTCTTATGGAAAGACAGCTAAAACTAAACTGACCAAGATTGTTCAAGGAAGCAAGCCTTCGAGGGTCCTTGTTTATGGAGAAGATCGTTATGATCGTTTTGTAGGTGATATATATTATAGATTGTAATTGCATCATTTTTGTACAGGTATCCATTTCATGTATACATTTTATCATTTTGCTCTTTATGTATACATTAATCCATGTTTGATGTTTTACTTTCTAAGTTTCTCATTTTAATGATGTTAAAGAAGGGTTTAGCATGTCACTACACAGTCTATGACAAACGCTGCAATCAACAAGTAACCCATGTTCTGATTCTTTCACTATTTTTTCAAAGTTATATACACATCCTGACTCTCTTACGTTCTCAAGTTAATGGGAAAAACAAGTCAGAGCAAAGCGTGTTGGGTTATAGGCTTCAAAAAATCCTGAGAAGTCATGGGGATGGAGAAAGACCAAACGAGAAGCTGCATAACAGCGTATTGATTTACATAAGTCATGCTGAATCAATGCGCTGTTATGCAGCTTCTCGTTTGGTCTTTCTCCATTCCCATGCTTTTCAGAATTTTTTGAAGCCCATAACCCAAGACGCTCCTGGCTCTAACTTATTTTCCCCACTAATATGAGAACTTAAGAAAGTTAGGTGTATATAACTTTGAAAAAATAGTGAAAGGACCAGAACATGGGTTACTTGCTGTTTCTAGCTTTGGTGGTTTTTTATAGACTATGTAGTGTCATGCTAAACCCTTCTTTAATATCATTAAAATGAGAAAGTAGAAACATCAAACATGGATTAACGTATACATGAAGAGCAAGATGACAAAATGAATACTTCTACAAAAATGATACAATTATAATATATATCACGTACCGAAACGACCATAGTGATCTTCTCTATAAACAAGGACCCTAAAAGGCTTGTCTTAAACAATCTTGGTCAGTTCAGTTTTAGCTGCCTTCCCACATGGCATTACACTTTTTCTGGTGCATCGAAATCAATTTTGCTGTTTTGTTTCTAGAGTTCATTAATAGCTTCCACAACAACTTCAACACTTTAACACTAGTGCTTGTTTAAGCATTACCTTAATTGAATCCTATACTTCCTTGCTAGGATTTACTTGTTTTCAACACGAATCATCCTAAATAAGCAAACAATGGGCAGGAAAATATGGAGGGTTAGAAGCATAGACACAATGAATTGGGAAGCTACATATCAACCGATATCTTGAATCAATGATCTGTTTGTACAATGTATCGGCTTCTGTAAAGTTCCTTCATGCATGCTAGTGTCACCATCTCCATGCAAAGGCAGTGACAGATTGTTTATGCAATGCATTGGCTTCTATAAAGTTTTTTCTTGCACGGGCTCCTGATCTTTCAAGGCGGTGCATGCATATCGGGACAAATGATTTTCTTAGATCTGTTGTACAAACATGTTATAGTGCCACCGCCACGGTCTTTGCATGCAAAGGCTGTAGTATATGGTGACACTAACTGTCTATGTTAGCACAGCAGACCCAAGAAAATCAACATTTATCCCGAACAATGTGCATGCAGATGCGATTCTGAATATCAACAGCGCGTGCACGAAGGAACTTTATAGAAGTCGATGCAGGAACAATCCGTCATTGCCTTTGCATGCGGTGACACTAACAGTCTATGTTAGCACAACAGACCCAAGAGAATCAGCATTTGTCCCGGGCAATGTGCTTGCCGCGGCGGTTCTGAGGATCAAAAACACTTGCACGAAAGAACTTTAAAGAAGCCGATGAATTGCACAAATAGATCTTCATTCAATATATATACAATTGAGTTTCAAAAGGTCCTTCATTCAATATGTACAGTTGTTTCAACAAATTGTATGCCTATAAAACAAACTATCAACTAACTAGATCTATATCTATTTTTCAATGGTATGCTTGGATCATTAGCAAATCTGATTTTTAGACGTCCCAGACAATTTTTTACCAACACGCTTGGATAGTTGTTTTTTTTTTTTTGTTTTAATCAACACACTAATCTATACTAATAATAAAGGAAATGTCTCTATTTGATGTACATATTTTATTAGACTATTTTATCATTTGTTAATTTTTAAATTTTTATTACTTATTTCCTAATAATTATCCATTACTCTTATGTTGTTAGTTTTTTTTTTTTAACTTCTATTTTTTTCTTTTTTCTTTGGTTAAAATAGGTAAAGAGGCATGAAGGCCTCTCTCTATTAGTCATTATAATGTTGACCATAGTTTTTCTACACAAAATAGTTGAAAAAATGAAACTGTTTTGCAAATCAGTTTCATTTCTAGATAACGTAGAGATTAAAATTAATCATGAAATTAGAATATCACATCTTCAAGAGTGGTGTGTTTAACAAGAGTATTGGGTAACAAACAGCAATTTACAACATTTTCTCTTAAATGCAGCATTTTCTCTTCACGTGAGATAAGGAGAAAAATGCAAATTAAGGGCACAGCTCAATTACATACAATTACATACATTCAATATGTTCAATCCAAAGCTGTGACTTAATTACTTGTCTCTATCTGATCTCACCTTAAAACTTTATAAGATCATATATGAATAGTTCTGTTGTTTTTTTATATTTGTTTTGCTAATTTTTTAAAATATTTAGTTATAATGGATTTGTGAATATCATGTTATGTGTGCATGACATCTAAAATGCCAAAAAAGAATTGAAAAAGAAAACCTAATACTAATAAATTATCTTATATCATTTGACGCATTCTGTCAGATGCTTTTATTTGGAGATAAAGGTTAAGAATAAAATTTAAATAGAGATACTTATTCCTCTGCAAACTCGACATAAATAATAGAATTTCATTTTGTGCGTGATACATAAATCCTTAATTTGTATGTTTCTTGGGCCAAGAAAACTTGAAGGTTATGGTTGTGTTTGGAAAAATATTTTTTTATCGATAAATATTAATAATTAGTGTATTAGTTTTTTTTAGGAATGAAATCTGTGATTTTTTTCTTTTTTTTTAACTGCACAACCAATTGTATATATCTGTTTGGAAACGCATTACAACACGTTGAACAGAAACTGTAATTGTGAATTCAGCAATTGGGTTGGGGTTAAGCATTTTCTCAAGGGGTTGCATTCTTAACCAATCTTCTGAATAACTCCGATCACTTCTTCCATAGTGACATTGCCAGTAAGGCTGGAAAGTGATCTTGTTCAACTGTTTGTTAAATCTATAACTCTAAAATATAATTTATATATACTGTATTTACAAATATTTATTTATTATAAATTTTAGTCATAATAGAATTTATATATTTAAAAATATTTATTTGTTGTGAATTATAATATATAAATATAAATCTTTATAAAGGTGCTATACATAAGCTAAAATGCTGGTTATCTTTAAAAAAAATTATGATTATACTATTATATTCAAATGTAAATCAAATTAAATATTTTAATAATAAGTTGATTTATTAAAGATAAAATAATTTAATTTTAATTTATATAATTAAATAAGTGTATATAAAATAATATTTACCCACACATTTGCTGGAGTTAAAATGCAAAGTAAACAAAGTATATTTCAGTTTAAAACAAAACAAATGTGATAATAAAATTAAATCAGACAGTTCCTAAAACCCCTACCCAATCGAATACACAAACATAAATAATACTTACCAAAAGATAATGATGGCTGAGATTGATAATAGTTCCTTTATAAACAAACATAAATTAATTTATATTGTTTAAAAAAGATAGAAAGCAATGTTAAGGAAAATGTTAATCAGTATGAAATAAAGAAAATGAAAACCTCAAAGAAAGGATGAATATCATTGTAAATCATACTTTTCACTTATATTTCTCCTAAGAAACTCAACATATCTACAAAAATAAAAATAAATTATACTACTTCCTGTGTGAAGAACACATTGCTATTTCTTTTTATACCTTTAATTTATTATGAAGTCAATTAATAAAATATCACTCATTATCCATCAAAGTATATGCATTTAATGAGTTATTAACAATATACTAACTTATTCTCATTTCTTGAAAAAGTATTTCTTGAATCATGAAAAGTGTCATTATATCTAATCACCAACCAATTAATCTTAAAGAACTTTTATGGAATAAAATTTAAATTTATGTTAGTATTAATTAAAAATTACTAGTTTAATAATGTTCCTTGGTCTTGATGACTTAGTATTTTCCAACAACTATCTCACTCGTCTACTTAAGCAAGCAAGCTATCTCACTCTGTCCACTCATAAAAGCAATAATCATAGTGGCTCTCTTGTCATAATTCAAAAAGTAAGTATCAAGATGAAATGGCTTAGAAAAACAGTACTATGAGACATTCTATAATTGATCAATACGGGAGATTTTTCAATCTCTTTATGATTCTTTATGATGACAACTCGTCCATATATGCAGATCCAATAAAAGTGTGGATGACCACTTTCTATTAGTAGTAAGATGAACAACCGGACAAACAAGCATAATGCAAGACGACAAATCATCAAACATGAAATTCAACCGAAAGAAGACTATGTGCAATCAAGTAAGATCATCCTCCTCAAGTTCTTTGGCTTTCAGTTTTTCCTTCACCCTCAAAAGAAGTGTTGTCTTCCAAGAATCCTATACAACATTCACGCAAACATGCAATGTTGATCAAATACTGCTACAAAAGATATTTATGGAATGCAAAAAAGAAAAATTGATCAGAACAAGGAATCTAAGTTGACAACCGTTCATCACTCAGTTGAACATAGTTACACAAAAAATAATGATGATTATTACTTCCAATAAAATTGTAATTTGATTCAATTCAACAGTGTCTGACCTAGATTTCCCAATATGTAGGATGTGATGAAAAGTGGAGAGAGAGCAAGTTTTTAACTAGTACTTTTTTAAGGCAAAAGAGGTTAGCTAAGGCAAAGCAACTTTAAATATCTCAACTATGTTGGCACCCTCAAGGCTGCAAAGTCATGACCAGCAATACTCACGTGCAAGCGGTGCACATAATGAATCAATATTTCACGGGAACATTCAGAGCAAATGCAAATTAGGGGAAAAAAGATTATTAAATTGTTGTAAATCAGAGTAAGTCAATTATGAAAAATTTAAGCTACGAGAATACAGATCTTCACTATATTGGAAAAATTCTTTTTATATAACAAAAAGGACAACAACAAAGTCTTATCTCACTAAGTCAACTAAAAATTGTTTCATCTTACAACAATTTGGAACTTACCAAAGGGGTCATGCTATCAAATTCCTTGATAACTTCAGTAAACTTTCCAACATCTTCTTCATCAATTGCAGCAGCAATATCCTGCCCATTTTTTTTAATCATCAGTACTTCAGAAATAAATGAGCATTGAATCAGTATGTGCAAGAATAAAATTTATCATAAAACCAAACATTAATAAGAACATTATATCAGAGGAGTAAGTTATTGAAATGCCCAAAACTAGCAACATACTGCCAGAAGTCTATATTCACGTGTTCCAGAAAATGTTGGATCCAAGTCCTGCACAAACAAAAACATATCCATAGAATTTAGTAACTGGTGATTTTACCGGTCTCAAGATGTAAATTCTTGAAAAATATTGGACCTGATATCGCTCCAATGCATTGGTAATAGCAATAACATCATCTTTACAAAGTTGGCAAATGCCAGCATTAAGAAGATGTCCTTTAACCCCATACTTCAGCAAATTATTGCTGAGAGACTGGCGAGCAATATCTTCATAAATCTCAATTTACCTCTGATATCTGGAGAATTATAAAAAAAAAATTGAAACCACCGTACACATCAATGTAAAGAAAACCATGTATACATATCAATAGCAAATGGACTAATATTTGTTAAAACCATGTATACATATCAATAGCAAATTCTTAAACTTGAGCAGATGTTAGGGGGGGAGAAAAGATACCAAACCATAATAGCAGGTAACATAGAGGAAGGCCAACATACTAAACCAAAAAAAAACGTAGTAACCAACAAACATAGAACAATAGAAGAAAGCCATGTTCAAGAAGGCCTTCACAGTTCACGTCAACAAACAAGATCAAAACAAGCAGAAAAATAGAAAGTCTTACTGTTCTAGCTGGGCAGAGAATTGAGCAACTTTTTGCTTGCACTGGTTTGCAGAAGTGTTCACTTCTTCATTTTCATAAAAATCAGCTGATTTTTCATAGTAAACAACGGCCTGCTCGATATTCTGTTCAGACTCATACAACTCAGCAATTTCCTGTGCATAAAAAAGAAAAATCCAATCCAATCATGATACATTCACGAGAATTCCTCAAAAGGGATAGCCAAGTGGAAAAGGACACCATTTTATAACCAAATACGCATTAGCCACACTAAAATAAAGAAATTATAAGCTACATACCTTCAAATATCTAGCAGCCATAGAGAGTCTTCCAATCTCACAGAAGATATTTACAGCATTGTCTAAGCAAGATACAGACTCTGCATCGAAAAGAAAGAGAAAAAGAACCTTAACATCGAACTTCGATTAAGTGATGGCACGCATTATATAATTTGATCACGCGCAAAAGCACATATGAATTTGACCACAAACATACACACAGAAAAATATGTTCAATTGTTCAAAAATCATAATGCTAATGTATGCAAATTGTAACCACATACATACCATTTATATTAGTTTTTTTATAGCAATGCGCAGCGTCAACATAAGCTTGTGCAGCTTCATGCTTGCTTTCCAACTACAACAACACGATTCATCACAACAGGTAGAGATAGTCAAATCAAAGAACACAAAATAAATAAAATAAAAATTCAGAAGTTAGTTAGTTACCTTTAAATTGCAATTCGCTAATTTGATGTAGGTGGATCCTGCTTTGTCCCCTGAAAATGTGAACAAATTCACGTGACAACCTTAACCGACGATTAAATAAAAGACGTAAAATTAAGGTTACATGATTTAGCGAGCTTATAAGAATTGGCGGATTTGTCGAAAAGATCAGCAGCGTCCTCGAATTTGGAGCCAAACAAGCCCCAACCGCTGAGCTTCTTCTCTGCCTTGTTCTCAAAATCCTCGGCCCTCGCCAAATGATCACCCATATTGGAATGAATCAATCGATCAATTCAATTCCCTCTCTTTCATGCAATCTATGTTAATGTTAATGTTAATTGTTCTTCTTCTTCTTTTTTGAGACAGAGATAATAATGTCACGGATAGAAACTATTCATCACCAAATTGGAACGAGAATGAAAAGCTATGTGCGTGCACAACGAAAAGGCTCTATTTCTGTTTCACACGTCAATTCCTCCCATTCAGAATATTCTTTCCCCTGGCTACGCTCGTTCGGCCATTTCATTGGGCTAGGCCCATTTAGAAACCAAGAAAACACTGAGTTCAACCTCATGTCTAAAACCTCTATTTAAAAAAATAAAATAAAAATACAATGTCCTTATTTAAATTATTGATAAAATTAAAGTGATAAGACAATAGTTTGACTAGTATTCAATAAGTGATTAATGTATTGAGGTTAAGATTAATTTTTTTTAATAATACTCAATTTTTTAATTTACTTATTTCCCAACCAAACTCTATATTAATTAGAATTTTTCTTTCTTGATGAACTAGAGAGGAATAAAACAAAAAAAATATCAATAAAATTAATTACATTAAATTATATTTTGTAATTTTAATATTTATGATTAATGAATTAACTCAAACATTGAAATTAAAGTTAATTTTTTTTTATTACATACTATATGTAGGAAGTATTCTTTGATTTTGACAATGATCAATTTTTATAAAAAAAATCTAATTAATTATCTTTAATATTTTTCTTACAATTAAGTTTTTTTTTCACTCACAATACTCATACGCCAGAACTTAAAAAATTCGAGTCCAACTTTGCTCACACTTATAATGTTAACAATTGAATAAAATCTTTTTTGAAGAAAATAATTGAATAAAATATACTCATAGTAAAATAATTCTTTTTTTATTGTTATTTAATCGTAACATATCATTAATGATTAGATTTTTAATTGTTGTAATAATTAATCAATTATAATATTGAAAATCATATTTAAAGCATTTTTTAATTGACTGAAAATGTAAAAAAACACTTTACATTAATAACTATAATTAATTATATTAAAAAACTCTTATAATTAATGATGGTTAGTAATTTAAATTTAGAGCAAATATAGAAAACCTATCCTTCCCCCCTTAGGGTCCATAACCATTATCCATTGCTTTCATTACAAACCCATTCTCATTAATTTTGATTTTTGAAGGGCATATTTGAGAAATTTGAATTGAGTGAGTGGATTAAGATATGAATCAGCAAATCGATCCAATTCCCAGGATACAGACAAGGCATCTCAAAGGCTCCAGATGGGGAAGATGACAACTACACGTCATAGACGATTTCAAATTGCAATATTTTCCTTGAGACACAGAGAATAATACAGGTGGACAGAGAATTATGCATGCACATTTGGCGAGTATAAAATTCCAGAACGTTTTAGGAAAATAAATGTTTGTGCCACCTAGTAGATAATGTCTTTTTTAGAACAAAAGTTTATTTCTCAATAAAGCTAAACGAAATTAATAACAACTTCAAATTATTTATTTGATTTGATCAGAATTCCTGAATAAAGAAAAATTATTTTCCGTGCAGATCACAAGTAACTAGCATAAAAAATTCGAATAATTTATTTTGATCAAAGTATAATTCTTAATTAACCTCGTGTATTAAAAAAGATTTTATTAAAAGAAGTATATTTTATTGAGTTGTCATTGTTAGAATAGTTTTACACAATAGTGCATTACTATTAAATTCTTAAAAGAATTGGTCTGAGTATGGAATAAGTTAAAAAGAATTATTTATTTTGAATTTTTATTCTCGTTTTGTATTTTTATTTTTTAATTAATTTTTTGTATTTTAATTAAAAACAGAAAATATCAATCACAAAAAATTAGTGTTATTGGGTTCTATTAGACACCCGATAGAGAAAAAAAATATGAATGAAATCACATTCTTATATATTTTAAAATGAATTAGTTTTTTTCATAAGAAATGATTGATAAAAAAAAAAAAATACTAGCTGAGAAAGGATAAAAACCACATGCACATGGGCGTGTCTCGATCCACTCCACAAAATTCATGATTCATCAACGACACGACACCCAAAATGAAGCTAGAAGAATCGGTGTCCAACTCCAACATCACTGCCCCGCTCCTTCCACCGGAAGATCCGAGTCCGAGTCCGCAAAATGGATCAATCTCCGGAGCGGTGTTCAACATAACAACCACCATGATCGGTGCCGGAATCATGTCCATTCCGGCGACCATGAAGGTTTTAGGCATAGTTCCGGGGTTGGTGGTGATCGTGTTGGTGGCACTGATAACAGATGTGACTGTGGAGTTTATGCTAAGGTACACAAGTTCCGGTAAATCCTCCACTTACGCGGGCATGATGGCCGAGTCCTTTGGCTCCATAGGATCCCTCGCAGTTAAGATTTGCGTCATCATAACCAATTTGGGGGTTCTTATCATCTATTTCATTATTCTTGGTACGTAAGTTCATCTCACCTTCAATTCCTTCTTTGTAGTTAAGTTAAGTTTACTTGCAACTCAATTTTTACTTATTTGGTAGGATTAATTTTTGTATATAAATTTAGACTGTCCGAAAATGTTTTTCTTTTACGCCATTACCCTACAGTTAGTAAGAGGGGGGGAGATAAAAACAAGAAAAATATAAAGATGACAATTGAAATGATATAATAGGGTGAGAAATAAAAAAATGGTAATGAAGTGTTTGAAATTTTGTAGTGTTAAAATGTCATTACTTTTTTTTAGTGTTTTTTTTATGACACTTGTTCGTATTTTTGTTGACTTTATTCTTGATAAGTGAATATCGGCAAAAATAACAAAAAGGATCACTTTTACATTTTATTTATCAAATAGGGGCTGTTTTGCAATTATTTACCTGGGGGGTTTGTTTTTTTATTACAAAGCGCCCCCAGGAAGGCGCTTCCATGGAGCAAGCGACACGTGGCACAGTGCGGCGCACGAGGCAGCAGCAGGGTAGCGCCCCTGACGCGGGCACGTCTGGTAGCGTCCTGCCGCTGGGTGCGACTGGTAGTGCCCAGCGCGTGGGCGCGACTGGTAGTGCCCCTAACGCGGGCACGACCCAGGCGCCTATGTATTTTTTAAATATATTTTAATAAATTAAGCTGATTAACGATTAAATAATTTAAAAAATTTTTGTCATTTAATTAAGTTTTCTAATTTACAACGAAACTCAATTAAATTGTCATTTAATTAAGTTTTCTATGGTATAATATGAATTTTATAACTTTATAAAATATGAAATTTCCAGGTTATGATCTTTTGTTTCTTCAAAAAAAATAAAAAAGTTATGATCTTTTGGAACTTTATAGCATATAACAGATGACTCATTGAATTGATAAGTAAAACATTGATTCAGTACGTTGGTTGAGTTTAAACGTCTCTTAACATTAAAAAAAAAATAGATTTAGACCCACTAAAAAAATACATTTTCTCCCAGACTCAACGGAACTGGGAAGGGGGGCATGTATTTTTTTTTAATTTAAATGTTTAATTTTGTTAAAATACAATTTTTGTTCCTCTATTCTCTTATATTTGTACTTTTAGTCCCATTATTTTTTAATGGAGATATTTTATTTTTTACTTTTAAAAAATCAACAATTTTAATTTTTGTGATCAATTTTAAATGTTGACATAAGTATTCTATAAACCTTAAGTGATAACTATTTATTTATTATGTACATGTCAAATATTTTTTTAAATTATTTAATCGTTAATCAGCTTAATTTATTAAAATATATTTAAAAAATACATAGGCGTCTGGGTCGTGCCCGCGTCAGGGGCACTGCCACCAGTCGCGCCCAGCGGCAGGGCGCTACCAGACGCGCCCGCGTCAAGGGCGCTACCCTGTTGCTGCCTCGTGCGCCGCGCTATGCCACGTGTCGCGTGCTCCATGGAAGCGCCTTCCTGAGGGGCGCTTTGTAATAAAAAAACAGACCCCCCAAGTAAATAATTGCAAAACAGCCCCTATTTGGTAAATAAAATGTAAAAGTGGCCCTTTTTGGTGTTTTTGCCCGTGAATATCCTTGGTTTGGTGGGGCCACGTTCGGTTTGGTTCAGTTAACCATTATTATTATTTTTTTTTTCCTTCGGAAACCAATAATTTGTTTGTAACTATAGGAATAGGTTTAACAAAAATATATAATACACATTATATACAATAAATAATTATTAAAATACCCATTATAAATTTTAGTAGGATTAATTTGGATTTACGTCTTTTAATAGTACATTATGTGTTCTGTATGTTGGGGTAAAAATATAAGAAATGCTAATCACACACTTTCTATTTTACTCTTTTAAATATATTCTCATTTATTAGAAATAATAAAATATGTGAATCTCATTCTTCATCTTTATTTTATCTTTGTGTACAATAATGACAATGAGAGTCCTACATCTATTTAATTCCTACCACGAAATCGATCCCAGTAGATTCACTCTTTATTTAATACATTTTTTTTTTGGTAGGCAATTTAATACATCCTTACTCATACTTTATAGTTTTTTTAAAAGAATTTTAGCCAAAAATAAAAAAGTATGTAAGAAAAAAAAAACTTCTGTTAGCTATCTTTTTTTTGGTAGACAATAGTAACAAACTAACAATGAGGATGGGTCTAAGTTTTCATAGATTTTACCTGAACCACACCACTAAGCTGGCCTAATGGGTTCTCGCTAGCCATACTAAAATAAACATTTGAGCAATGGTCTTGGCCATAACAATCTTCCTTCATAGCACCGCCTGTGGCACAAGTCCACAAAAAGTTTAATTAGGAAGGCGTCTTGATCACCTTTAGGTTTCTTAACCCAAGTTACATCACCACCCATTATTAATTTGTGTTAGTTTGGTCACCAAAACACCTTGAATGAGATTGGAGCAAAACTTTTTCAGTTCCACAAATCAATTATGTGAGTTACAAGGATTATCATCACAACCAAGGTTTTAATATGTGATGGCAGTTTTGTTGCGATCTTGGAAATTGTAAGAAACTGCATAGTTGATATGGCCGTACGCTTCAAACACCTTATCATTACAGCCAAAATCAGAACCATTTCTTAGAATGTTGATCACAATTAACAACTATGTGTGGAAATGCTAACTGCATTAACGATAGTGATGTTACTAGGAAATTCAGGGAGCAGTTGGAGGAATGGTAGCATCAAAATTAATTAGGAAATTCAAGGAAAGGTTGATTTCATGAACTATATAGATATTTCGAAAGTCATAATGTTTGTACCTTTACCAGACAACTTTATGGACTTATATTTTCTAACTATTCCTTGTCTATGATATATATAAATTTGACTGGGTTCATTGGCTTTGTTTTGGAAGGAGACGTGCTCTGTGGAAATGAGTCGAACGGTATCACACACTTGGGTATTCTACAAGAATGGTTTGGCATCAACTGGTTGACCTCTCGTGCTTTTGCTCTTCTTTTTGTTGCACTCTTCATAATGCTTCCACTTGTTATGTTACGTCGTGTTGGTCAGTATTACTACTACACCCAAATGCACAAGCAATTTTTCTTTTCTTGGCAAATTAAACGTAACCCTTCTTCATCTTAGGAACAATTGGCTAATTAAGCACAGTTTATATATTGTTTTCAATGTTTTATATGTACAGATTCACTGAGGTATAGTTCTGCAATATCAATCCTACTAGCATTGGTGTTTGTTGTAATATGCTCGTCAATGGCGGTTAGTGCATTGTTGTCTGGAAAAAGTCAGACACCGAGAATAGTGCCTGATTTCTCTCAAGTCACTGTCCTTGACCTTTTCACCACTATACCAGTGTTTGTCACGGGTTTCGGTTTCCATGTCAATGGTTAGTTTCAACATTTTATAACTTCCAACTTAATTATATCATGTTTTACTTTTTCTTTTAATTTGTCATTTTTCAAGAAAAAAATCTATTTATACGTATATGTTAGTATTATTTACATAGTACTGTATGAAGTAATTATTGTTTTGTTAATTATAATATCATAACAAAGAAGACACTAGTCTTTAAAATGTTAAAGTAATAAATGGGAGAAATAATGAACGTATGGAGGAAGTTATAAATAAATATTAATATAAATGAGGAGATTAATTATTTATCTATATATTATAATCTTCGAGGACTCATAAAAAACAGATAAAAGATTATTTAACATCAATTAATTAACCTATTAATCCCAAAAAATATCATTTTATTCAATTAAAAACGATGGATAAATTATATTTTATTCATTTATTTTTATATGTTCTCAACTTATATCTCTATTTTTTTTAACAACTAAATTGTAGGAAGCTTGGGTTAGAGTTAAAAGTGCTAAATTTTGCTACTTTAATTTAGTATTATTAACACTTTTAATTGTGATTATATATTTTTCACTTTACCCAAATTTTAGTGGAATTTAGTGAACAAAAAGTTTATAAAGATAAGCTAAGAGAATGTGAAATTAAAAGGGTGTCAAGAATAGATCATCCAATAATTTATAATAAAACACGCATCTTTGTTTTATTTTTAAAAATTCAGTTAGCAAATAAAAGTGGTGGAAAAATGTAAAAGGTGAGAATGCCAAAGTTTCTATTTTACTATGTTTAACTTAATTACAAATGACTTGGTGGTTGGTGCAGTTCATCCTATCAGAGCAGAGCTTATAAAAGTTGAACACATGGGTTTGGCTGCACGGATTTCGTTGATAATTTGCGTGGCTATTTACTTTGCTATTGGTTTCTTTGGGTACCTTTTATTTGGGGACTCCATCATGCCAGACGTGCTGGTGAACTTTGACCAAAACTCCCATACAAGTACTGGTCGATTACTCAATGCCATTGTTCGGTTAAGTTATGCACTCCATCTTGCACTTGTGTTCCCAATCATGAACTATTCCCTGAGGGCCAACATAGATGAACTAATTTTCTCAAACAAAAATAAGCCTCCCCTTGCATCAGACACCCCAAGATTTGTGTCACTCACTTTGACTTTGCTAGCCCTCACATACTTGGTCGCTGTGGCCATCCCAAACATATGGTATTTTTTTCAGTTCTTGGGATCCACAACCATTGTTTCCACCTCATTCATCTTCCCTGCTGCAATTGTTCTAAGGTATACCACTACCAATTAATTTGTATATACTATTATGCTTATTTTATATATAAATAATTAATTTATATCCCATTCCTCTCCTCTTCTGAGCACAGGGACATGCATGGGATATCAAAGACAAAAGATCAAGTGATGGCAATAGTGGTGATTGTTTTGGCTGTAGGGACAAGCGGAATTGCTATATGGACGAATTTGAATGGTTCAGGGGATGATCAATGATTAACCATGATGATGTTATATAATACCCAGTCTTCTCAAACTTGGTGATTTTTTTTAGTAATTATTATCATATAAAAAATCAATCTATCTTTTCGGTTTTCTTTATTTTCTATCTCATTTTCGGTTCTCCACATACCAAGTAGTACACGTCAAATGACGCATAAGCCCCTCAAGTGACGGTCAAAGTATGATCAGATCAATTATTTGTCTCTTCTCTTTTTTCTATTTAAATGATTGGTTGTTTTTGTCTGAATTTTTTTCATGACAAATTGACAATGGGCAGCAAAACTACGAAGCGTGCAGTGCAGTTCAGGTCTAATAATTTTGTACGTTGGTTCCATGAATTTGACTAGGGGTACAGTCCCTTTTAACTTTGACCATGTCGCCATGTAGCTTAGCTTGTATAATAAGGTGGTTTCAAAATCAAAATTACTTTGATCGATTAATGTTATGTCAGCATATCAAGAATAATAGTATCAATAAAAAACTGCCGACAATTTAAAGACAAACCTCCTTAGTCAATACTATTAACTTTGAGTATAAATTTTCATGTAATTACATTTGAGATTTTCATGTAACTACTATTTAAGCTTTAGGTATATATTTGTTTTCATTCTTCTAAACCAAAGAACACAGTTAATGTCTATATCTAGTTTTTTCCTTTAAAAAGTTTTAAAATAATTATTTGAATACTAAAATTATTTATGGTGTAAAATATAGTTAGAATAACATTTGTTACCCATTGTGTTTAAGACTTCTTTCACTCAAATTCATTCATTGGAACCTACACAAACTCCCTCATTGTTGCAAGTTGTTGCATAGAGATTCCTGAGTATCTGTCCTGTTAACTCTAAGGCATGTGTCAAAACACATGTTATTTAATGAATTTTTGGGTCCAAATTGTCCTTATTTTTTTCATAGAGATATTTTGATATTTTGGATTTCACTAAGTTCGAGAACCCCTCAAAATAGATTTAAAAACACAATTTTAATGTACATAATAAACACAACCCCAATCATCATCAACACAACCTAGACCATCAACCACGTGAACAATAACAAAATAAAAACAAAAAAGAGAGAGGAAAAAACACGTTCCCAGATCATCCTTTCAAATTCAAAATTGAAAATCTTTGAACATGTGTCTCCCTTGTTACCTCAACACCACGAATCTGAGTTCTATATGCCTCAACAATCAACAAACATACATCCAACACAGGGATCCCAACTCGCCACAGTCCCCACTGACCGAATCAAACCCCAACTCGCGCATCCAACAACGATTCATAAACTGGGGTTTGGTGGGTGTGCCTCGGGCTCGTCAGGATTTGGTAGGTGTGCCTTGGGCTTGTCGGAGTTTGGCGGGTGCACGACGGAGTTGTCAGGGTTTGGCGGGTGCGCGGCGGAGTTGTCAGGGTTTGGTGCATGTGTGACGGAGTTGTCAAGGTTTGGTGCGTGCCCGGCGGGTTTGCTAGATTTTGGTGGCTGCGTGACAGATCGCTGACGATGGTCTGCCACCTTGCAGATCTTAATCGATCCCCGTTGTATGCGACAAAGAGAAGGTTTTGCAGAGTGTGGAGTGTGTTCCGGTGGTGGCGGAGGAGAGGGAGGTTGCGTCGTTTGATGATTGGGGAGGTGGCGGAGGTGTGTTCCGGTGGTGGGTTTGAGAGAGAGCAACTTGAGGGGTTTCTAAGTGATGAGGGTGTTTTGGACATTTCATTTAGAAGCGATAAAAGAAATGCATTCTAACAAACGAATTATAAGTGTAATAAACCTTAAATACAAAGAAACAATGTAATTTACTCGGTTTAGCAATCCAATAATTGTGTTTGTAAACAAGAGTGGGTTAACAAAAATATATAACATAAGTGGTATAAGATAAATAATTATTAAAAATACCCATTATAAATTTGAGTAGGATTAATATATAATAATTAATGTTTATGTTCGTTGGCTTTGTTTTGGAAGAAGAAGTGCTCTGTGGAAATGAGTCAAAAGGAACCACACACTTGGGAGTTCTGCAAGAATGGTTTGGCATCAACTGGTGGACCTCTCGTGCCTTTGCTCTTCTTATTGTTGCACGCTTCATAATGTTTGCACTTGTTATGTTAAGGCGTGTTGGTCAGTACTATGACTATACCCAAATGCACAAGCAAAGAACCATTTGGCTAATTAAATAGTTTTCAATGTTTTATATGTACAGATTCACTGAGGTACAGTTCTGCAATATCAATCCTACTAGCATTGGTCTTTATTACAATATGCTCATCAATGGCGTTTAGTGCATTGATCTTTTCACCACCGTCCCAGTGTTTGTCACGGGTTTTGGATTCCACCTCAATGGTTTGTTTCAAGATTATATCACTCCCAGCTTGACTATATAATATTTTAAAAATTAAGATAACCCGAACCTCTATTTATTAGTGAGTCAGCATGAGATTTGGCAAAAAAATAAGATCAAGTGTTGAATAGGGTAAAAGAGGAGATATTGCTAACATTTCTGTTTAATGATGATTTGGTGCAGTTCATACAATTAGAGCAGAGCTTGGAAAAGTTGCACATATGGGTTTGGCCACGCGAATTTCATTAACAATCTGTGTAGCAATTTACTTTGCTATTGGCTTCTTTGGGGATTCCATCATGCCTGACGTGTTGATAAACTTTGACCAAAACTCCAACACAAGTTATGGTCGATTGCTTAATGGCATTGTTCGATAAACCTATGCACTCCATCTTGCACTTGTGTTCCCCATCATGAACTATTGCTTGAGACCAAACATAGATGAACTAATTTTCTCAAACAAAAATATGCCTCCCTTGGCCTCAGACACCCCAAGATTTGTGTCACTCACTCTGACTTTGCTAGCCCTCACATACTTGTTGGCCGTGGCCATCCCAAACAATGGTATTTTTTTTTCAGTTTTTGGGATCCACAACCATTGTTTGTCTCTCATTCATCTTCATGCTCAGAGTAAGCAAATGCACATATATTTAATTTTATATATTGCACCATTTAATTTTATTTATTTGAATCTCTTGATGGTAAGGGTAAACAAATGCAAACTGTTACTTTAATAAAATCATAGGCATTTATCTTACAATTTTATATATTGTATCTTATTTTTATATTTTTTTAACTCATCACCTCATTTTTATGTGTTAGATTTATTTTTCTAAGTATTTATTTTAAAATTTTATATTTATTATACATTTTAATTATATAAAATTAAATATTTATCATTGAATATAATATTAGTTTAGTTTGAAACTTAAAAGTATTTATAAGTTTGCTTTAAAGTAATATAAATGTTAACCAATAATGCATTATGAACACTAGTTAAAAAAAGTAAAAAAAAAATTGTTGGAAGACAAAAAATAATGCACTGATTTTGAAATGCACTCCTACATGATTTTTTTTAATAAAATCTTATTTCTTTTAATTATTTAACCAGTTAGGACAATGTGTAGCTCTTATATTAATTCCTGAGATGTTACTTGCTTGGCTCCTCCTATTTATAAGATCGTTTAAAGAAAATCATTTGCCCCTTTAACAAGATCTTTTTTTAATTTTCGGAAGCATTAATTATTTGTTTTCTTAAAGTATTCTTAATTAATTGTTTTATTTTCAAACATTAATTAATTAGATGAAAAATAATTAAATAGAGAGATAAATTTAATTTTAAAAAAGAATACTTTAAAAAAAATAAATTATTAATAAATTTAATGTAATTAATCAAATTAATTATTTTTTAAAAGAGTATGAATGAATAGAAAGAATCTTATTTTAAATAAGAACAGAGAGGGAGTATTATCACGTTTTTGAAAGAAAAAGAAAACAAAAGTTATTATTATTACTATTTTCAAGCTTAATTAATATTGTCTGTATTTTTAGTACTTTATTGATTGATTTCAAATGCAGGAGTGATGACCAATTAGAGAAAAGCTGCATGAGATTCACTATAATCCACTTCCCCGTCCAAGTTAATTTTGGTTTTGGTGTCCACATTCTACACGCTTCTCATTCATTCTTAAACCTGTCACTCATAATATATAACACCTGCCACAAGTCCCACTTCAATTTATAATCTTACCCTTCACTCTTCTCCCCAATACACCTCCACCTACTCCATTCACCAACGGCATTATGGTAATCCACTAACCTTAATACACTCCATTTTAGAAATCCAAACTTTCCTACGTTAATCATGAATAAATAATATTACATCCAATTTTATATATAAGAAATAAAAAATTAATATTCTTTTTTTCAATTATAAGAAGAATCTTCATTAGGATATTAGTTAAAAAAATAAAGAGAGAAAATAGTTATCATAAATATCATAAAAGAAAATTAAAAAAATTATAAATAACATAATTGTATATATTTTAATAAAAATATTTTTCTTTTAATTTCTTACTTAATATTTTAAAAATATTAGATAATATTTATCTTATAAAAAATTATTTTATTATTATTATTTTTTTATTCCTAATGATTATTCCTTTTCATAAAAATGGATGTATATATTAAATTATCAACAAAACAAAGTATTTTTATTAGTTAAAAAATTATCTTTTAAAAATAATCATATTTTATATTATTTGATGTGAAGTGTAATCATAGGATAAAATTAAAATTTTTAATAAATTAAATTTAAATATTTTTATTAATGTTGATGAACTATGTAATTATTATATATATGTATATATATATATATATATATATATATATCCCGGAGGTAATGCTATGCAACAACTTTAGTTTCGGTTTTCATACTCACTCACCGCCGGGATGTCGCCGGAGCCCGGAGCACACGCTCCTCTCCTCCCGGGATCCAAGGATGTTCCTCCGGCAACTGTGTCCGGTGCCGTGTTCAATGTCGCCACCAGTATAATCGGCGCCGGAATAATGTCTCTTCCGGCGATTCTCAAGGTCCTCGGCGTGATTCCGGCGTTGGTGCTGATTCTCGTGATTGCGTTTCTTGCCGAACTATCGGTGGAGTTCCTCATGAGGTTCACGCGTGCCGGCCAAACGACGACGTATGCCGGCGTCATGAGAGAAGCCTTTGGTCCCTTGGGAGCTGTGGCAGCTCAAGTCGCTGTTGTAATCACCAATCTCGGGTGTTTAATTATGTACCTAATTATTATTGGTAAGCAAATATTAGTTACTTGGATTGATTATGAACTTAATTTTTGTTACTTGGACTAATTATGAGCTTATGCTAATTATTTAATGTGTTGTGTCATGTGTGTTATTTGATGCAATGAACAGCGGATGTTTTTTCTGGGAATCAACGTGAAGGGGAAGTACACTTGGGTATTTTGCAACAGTGGTTTGGGGTTCACTGGTGGAATTCACGGGAATTTGCTCTGTTCGTTGTCTTGTTCTTAATTTTGCTTCCTTTGGTATTGTACCGTCGCGTTGGTCAGTGCCCACTACATTTATGTTTGATATTCCGTATTTGGGTTTTGTCTTTAATTTGATCCTATTCCAGGGAAATTAATGTTTAGATGGTGGTTATGGTAGTCAAAATTTTTATTATGATGACATCGGCAAATTAAATCCTTTATGTTAGGATATCATGTATACGAGTTATTATCCACTTAGATGTCCGGTTGACAATCATGATTTTGTACTTGTAAAAAACGTTTCGGTGGGTTGAGAGGAGAGGGTGTTTATAAGCCTCCACTCCTAAGTGATTTGGAACTCTAAGCTACTGGATCACTTAATATTTAGTTATTTGCCTTACAATTTTGGTTAGATGCAGTTACTTAAGTGTTTCTACTTTCTAGTCTTGTTCTATAATCAGAATTGAAGTTTCACTTGGATCATTTGCAAAATAAAAGTTTGTATTAAAGATCAAGATAGGTTACTTGATGAAACTTCATTTCTGATGAGAACAGCATGTTATAAGTTTTGTCTTTTTGGTTATTGATATGAGATGAGCATAGTCAGGACTAACATTTTTATTTTGTTGTGCCGTGCCATGCTATGCTATTGTTTGCTGTTTTTTAGAGTCCTTGAAATTCAGTTCTGCAGTATCAACTCTTCTTGCTGTGGCATTTGTTACAATATGTACCGTGTTGGCAATAGTGGCTATTGTAGAAGGAAGAACACAATCCCCTAGACTGGTTCCTCGTTTGGACCAACATACCTCTTTCTTTGATCTGTTTACTGCAGTTCCAGTCATAGTAACAGCCTACACATTTCATTTCAATGGTACCTAATTACTTACCTTCCATTTTGTTACAATATTACACCTCCTTTGAACTTTAAAGAACCTATAGATTTTTTATTGCTGATAATTGTTTTAATTTACTTGCAGTACATCCAATTGGGTTTGAGCTTGCCAAGCCATCAGAAATGGCAACAGCAGTTCGAATAGCATTGCTGCTTTGTGGTGTCATTTACTTTTCAATAGGCCTATCTGGGTACCTCTTGTTTGGGGATTCAACACAGTCTGACATTCTGGTCAATTTTGACCAGAATGCTGGTTCTGCACTTGGTTCATTGCTCAATGTTTTAGTCCGTTTAAGCTATGCTTTTCATGTTATGTTGACTTTCCCTCTCCTGAATTTCTCCTTGAGAACCAACGTAGATGAGTTCTTCTTCCCCAAGAAGCCTCTACTTGCCACAGATAGCAAGAGATTTGTGAGCCTCACTCTAGTGCTGCTTGTCTTAAGCTACATTGCTGCTATTGTAGTCCCAGATATTTGGTACATATTTCAGTTCATGGGATCAACATCTGCTGTGTGCCTTGCCTTTATCTTCCCCGGTGCTATTGTTCTAAGGTAATTAATCTATATATATCTCTCATATTCTTAGTCCCTTTCACTTCATTTAAACAGTTACAATTGTCAAATAGATAAAGAGAAAGGTTAGTAACACCCTGAAATTTATTGAAAATATCAATTTTAGTGGGTCACATTTTTTGTTTGTTTAATTTATTTTTCTAATTTTCATTTTTTCATAAAATGACAGGGATTCTTACGGTATATCAACAAGAAGGGACAAAATTATTGCACTGTTTATGGTTATACTAGCTGCGATAACAAGTGTGATTGCTATCTCCACCAACATATACAAAGCCTTTCAGTAGCACCTCGTAAATTTGTGTTTTCTTTTTCCTTCTCTATTTTTCCCCTTATATAAAAATTTTGATCAAGGGAGAGAGAGAGACGCATTTGATTGTTGAGGCACTTGGGTTTATACATTTGGATGCCATTATTGTTTGTTGTAAAATTCGTATATCTAGAACGGAGCAGCTATGTAAAATATAAAATACCAAGTATGCATACAAAATGTGAAATTGAGATCCAAATTTAGGGTTGAAAGGGCATGCATTTAAAATGAGATCCAAATTTAATGTTGAAAGGTGACAAAGTTTGGCCACCATTATTATTTATTATTCTAGAATCCCAAGCGCTAATACACCGCGTGTTAACATATTGGTAGGTGGTAACCATTATTGAGAACAGATCCTGTAGCCATACATGTATTTATTTATTGTATGTCTTGTCATTTGGTACATCAATTCTTTTAACAATTTATTATACCCTGTCATTTTCCGCAAGAAAATGAGGCTTAAATGCTCAATTACATGTGATCGGTTCTTGTTAGGCCACGGACTATGTCCCCTAGTTATCTAAATGTGGCGAGCTGTTTGTGTATACTAATGGTGTCCCCTATGCCTACGTGTTTAAAAAAGATAGGTTGTATAAATTTTTTAAAAAAAAATCTTTATTTTTTGACAAAATTTAAAAATCTTTATTTGAAAATAGTGTTCTGATAAGTTAATATATTATTAATTGTTTGATAAATTGAAAGATATAAAAGACTGAAATTGAAACAGAAAAATATTTAAGAGAAAAATGTTTTATTTGAAAGACATGATGGTTAAAAAATATTTTACAAATCCGCCACGATGGATCTAGTGGTGGAGGATTAAGTAGTATGTACAAAGTTATAAGTTTTAACTTTGTAGCTATAGTTTTAAAAATAATAATAATAATAATAATTCAAATCGAAGTGTGAGGTATATCAAATATAGGTACTAATAAGAACCAAAGACATGTCCAAATTTCGTGAAAAATATAAACTTTAAACTAAGTTTGCTTAGCGCGGTTGCAAGCTCAGACGGGGGCATATCATCTTCACTAGGGATGCTTTGATTTTGCAATGCTTGCAAGATTAGAAGTCAAAACAGGGGAATAAATCGTATTACAAGATAAAGAATGAATTTTATATTGTTTGGCTAAGAGTTGTTTAAAGCATTTGTCACAGTTTTAAAATTTATTATTTCCCTAGTATATACCTAGATTATTTCTGTGGGCAGTCAAAAACCGAAGCCGAGAGCCCGAGACCTTGAATTGATAAAATATAATTGTATTATGTTTTATTGTTTGAATTGATAAAATGAAAATGAAATAGAATGAAAACTAGTGGAACCTATTCCATTATTTACCTTTATTTTTTTCCCCTCAATTTAAAAATAAGAAAAAAGGATTGAGAATTTTATTGCATTTCATCATAATAGGTTTATACAATGCAATTAGTTATTTTATTCTATTATGTTCAAGTCCTTTATGGCATTTTTAACAGTATAACCTTGCCCAGGAGGGAGATCAATATTATATGTAATCATTTACGGTGAGTATTACAAGCAACGCAACAATGAAAGCATAATCCACCCCTGCATTCATTTTGACCTTAAAACTTTCTGTCCAATTGCTGAAGTTGCTCCTTGGATATACACCAATTACCTGCAAATATTTTGCAATTTAATTTCGATAGTTTGTAGTGTAAAAAGCCCTTTTTAGGGGAAAATCAGTGTTTCCCCCCTTTATATATGATCTAGGTTTAGTCATGTATTTAGAGTCAATTTAATTTTTTTTTAATATGCATGCATTTATATAGGAGAAGAAAATAAAATAAATTAATTTTCTAAAAAAAATAAAATTATTTTATTCATCTCAACTTATTAAAAATTTAAATGATAGTATTTTTAAAAAAATGAGGTACATAAATTGAATGACTTATATTTCTATAAATACTTGTTGAAAAATGAATTTAATTTGGGTAATTTTTATTTTTACATTTTTGGGATTATATAAGTACCAGAACCAGAAAGATATATACTCCTAATACTACTCGCATTGGCATGGTGCTAATGACATGCTCATCATATCAATTTTATTGATTTGCAACCAAATGCAAAGGTGTATGTAGTATTCTTAAGCAAAACCTTAAGCCAGTTGTTGACATTTACCTTAAAAATGTTATGCAAATTAAGCTCAAGATTAAAATCTGCTCAATTAATAATTCTATAACCACATACCTCTGCAATCATGGTGTCTCCTTTGTAAACTTTGCAGGACTTGTCACTGTGGCTCCCAACAAGTTGAAAGCTGCTGATATCTTCATTGATGTTGGTGGCCATGAACACATCAAGCCGCGGTTTCATGTCAAGAGGGTGGGATCGTTGAACCCCAAAAATCAGATCCTTCTCCTCCGAGCTTTTGCCTCTATGAACCATCCACCGATGCCGCAGTGTTATCAGCTTAACCTTCAATGTGTCATCACACTGTCAATTTCTTATTCTAGTGTATGTATATTAATTTTATATATCACTTAAAAATTTAAACCAATAGCTGACATGCGTTAACTATACACAACATAAAATTTCACAAAAACTGATTAGTAACATTTATTTACAAAAAAAAAATAGTAATATTTTTTCTCTTAATAGTAACTATACACAACATAAAGATCACATGTATAATAGTAACTATGCATTAATTGCTAGGCAATAGGTTTTGTAACATGTTCACTTAAACAGAATTATGAAGGAATATTGGTGCTTTTATTTGCTTCATGTATATAGATATTGATACTTTCGCTTAATTCTTAATTTAGAAGCAGAATTTTCATACATGCATGTATCGGTTCCTATATATTTTAAAAATACGTATTGTATCTATGCATTATATATAGAGGCTAGGAGAAGAGTTTATATACTTTCTCACGCATTGTAAGTATAGGGGAACCGGCAGCATCACGCATGACCCTCTTCTTGCGCACGTCAAGGCTTGAGCCATCAACTTGAAGCAAGAGATCACCGTTAACATCTAACACCTCGTATCGTTGGTTTAAGAAGAATCCACGGTAATTCTTCTTCACAGTTATTTCTGTTGGGTAAGTCACACAGAAGCTATCCTCTACAACACTGATCATGGGGAACCCATGTGCCACTTCCATTGGCAATTCTGGAGCACTGGCCTCCATTAAAAAAATAATGCCTCAAAGAATTAACTTCAGAAATAAGAGTTTATGGAAAGAAGCTTAATTAATTTTGCTTGGGATTTTGTTGTTTGTAAGTGCAGAAAACGTACGCTTTATATATGAAAACTGAAGTGGTTCTTTCACGTTTTGGTCTCCTTGAATTATCAGAACATGTAGAAAAGCAAGATAGGGACCATTCTTTTTACATAATTCATTTCATCAAGTGCTTGTTATTTATTACCAAATCAAAGAACTTGTGTTCTTTTTGTTGATTTCTATTAGGAAGCCTGCTTATTCTTTGTTAATTTCAGAAGTTCAAAATGACTACTTTTCGTATTTCTTAGTCAGCTCTTTGACCTGAAGATAGATATATAAAGAGTAAAATAAAATTTCTAGAAAAATTATTTTTTGAAATCTTTATTCAAACACGTAATTTGCTGAAAACTTTTTGTAGAAATTCTTTGCCTCCGAATTTGATTGTAGAATAAGAATGAATAATGGAGAGAGAGAGAAAAAAAGCACCACTTTATTACCTTTGTACGTTTTAGACTTTTAGAGATAATGAATGTATATAAATATGGTTTTTTTATAGATATAAATATGGGGTTAAAACTTGAGATTTAATGTAATATATAAAATGAGAAATGATACATAAATAATTCTTTAATTTTAAATATCCTACCAATATTTTTTATTTCTTTTTTTGTCATCTCATAAATCCTATCATATTTATGTATTTTTTTAACTTATTTTATCTCTCGTGTTAATAAATTAAAAAGTGTCTATTAAACATTTTTCATATAAAATCATTCAATGAAGAAAGTCAACAAGAAGTTATACTATTCGTAAATATGTATATTTTTCAAGCAATCGGATGAATGTTCTAAGTAAGGATGTTGGTCTGAGTCTTCAATATCTTAACTAAAAACGTAAGCTATTTGCAACTTCCTTTATGATAACCATAGTACTTAATTTGTTAAAGAATGATGATGAATGAGTACAACGGAGCACTTTTTCCCTGTGCTTTTTAATCCTTATCTTCACCTCAAGATCTAGCCCTTCAATCACACCAATAAGAAGGAAAAGTTGCCAAGCCATTCTGTTGAAAATTTCAAGCTATACAGTATTTTTGTATATATACCAAAAAACAAAGCAGGAACATTAGAATTACACAAAACCTAGCAGTCTGAGAAGCAGCAAAAGAAATCTTCGATGGGTTTGAGTGCTGATATTATCCCTCCATTTCTTTCTTACTTTTGCTTTCTTTACCATTCTCTTACCTCAATGGCCATGCTTCAGTGCAACTGTTTCTCGAATTCAAAGACAACGGTTTTCAGCAACGACACGGTAGATGTAGAGGTACGAGGTTACGTACATAATACAGAGGAGAACCATGTTGCCGGGCTCTACTAAATGGGCCTCAGAATAAGCCCATCATAAAATGATTGACTGGCCCGATTGGGCCTTCTTCAGAATAGACATAAGACGTCCCTGTTCACTTCGACTATAAAGTGCCACTCGAGTTACATTAGTAGCCTAATTATCATAAGAAAATAATGGCTAAAATGTGTTTTTGGTAAAAAAAAATTAAAAATGTTAGGATTTCATTATTACAAAAATTTTAGTATGTCTTCCTAAAATTAAACTAACATGTATCACATTTTGATTCAGAATTAGGTTATATATCTAAATCTATATCTTATAATTTGTGATGATTTTTTTTTAATTTGAGACCATTGGAGTTTTTCCTATTAAAAACTGTAACAAATGTAAATGAAATGTATAATCTATTTTTTCATATATAATGTGAATATCATTCTATGAAGAATTTGTAATCGATAACTTGTATATACATATATAAGTAGTGTTATTTGAACTTTGATGTGTCTCATAATCCTAATAAGTCTTTATCCCTCAACTCACCTATTATATGTTATTATTATTATAGACTAGATCTATTATCTTTTTTTATATTCTTATTATACCAGATATAATTAGTATTATCTATTCCATGCAATGCATAATGCCGGGGTGTACTATTACTATAGTATATGTACTGAATCTATTGTAACCTCACAGTCACCTGACACACCCTATAGACTCATGGTTTTCAAATTTGGAAAGATGTCCTTTTCAATATATATTTTTTTATCCTCGTCTCTTTAAATGGTTGAGTTGTGACTGTTCTTCTTCCCAGTGCCCCATGACTTGAACCCTTGTTCCTGTGGGGGCTGACTGCATCAATAACTACCAAATCACAGATATGAAAAACACAAATAATGCAACAATTTCTGCCACTTCAAATACTATATCCGCAAATTCACAAATAGACACAAACAGTTGAAGATATAAAAATAATATATATATACTGCTGAAATGTCTCTCTTCGAAAAGACCTGATAAGCACAAGTGTTTCTCGCTCTCTGCCATTTTGAGGCTTTTCATTGTTTGCTGCGGTGGATTTTGCAGCCTTGTAAAGAAGAAGCTCTCGAGTTCGGACAAACGACACCTCACAAGTCACAACACTGTATATCTTGCTTAATCATTCATGTCTTATTTTTACATTTTACTACTATTAATGTTTTTTATCAAGCCATTTTTTATTGGTTATTCAATCACATTCCTCTTTACATATGGCAGAAGTACCCTCATACTTCAAATAATAAATCTTTGTCGTATGAAAAAAAAAAAAAACTGTGTACCGTAAATTTATTTCATCTCTGTTCGCATGTTTTTCCACTCTCCAAATTCCAAAACAAGGTGGAAGAGTTAATTTTTCTTTTTTGGTAATGGATAGAAGTCCAACCTTTGAGGGTCAAAAGACCCACCAGATTCACTACTAAAAAAATTACTTTGAAAAATGAATTCGGATTATTTGATTTTTTTACAATTTAATGTTTTTTTTTCTTTTATCAAATCCCTTTTTCAATTTTTTTCCTCATGTTAGTTAAGGTAGTGTGCAATAGATATTTTTTAAACATAATAGTGAAGTATATAATATATTTTTTTTTCTGATTGTTAACCTTAATCAATATATAATTATGTAATATATTATTTTTTTTTATCATTTTATGTAGATATATCACATTGTTTTTAATATGAAATTTATAATATTTAACTTTAACCCATTTACATAAATTTTCACAAGTCAAGTGTAAATAATTAATAAATTTATATATAGATATCATCATCCCAACCCTCTTCAAAAATGCGATTTAACAAATTTAATTTTAGTTTTATTAATCATTATCTTAAGGCCGTAATAGTTAAGAAATTAATATATATATATATATATATATATATATATATATATATATATAATTTTTCATTAAAATTACGATAAAGTATGTTGATACTATTAAATATTATATTTTTTAATGAATACATTTTATGTTAATTTTTAAGGAGAATGCTTAACAAAATCGAATTAATTATATCATTATATGTTCGCGAAGGTGCCTATTTCCTATGTTATTGGAGAAAAGCAACCAATTGATATATAAAATCTTTCCAAACATAAAGGCAGTAATAACTTGGAACATAGAAGAGCTTTTGACAGCCATTATAACAGCAGCAATGTGAAAATCTGATACTAGGATGCTATCAACTTTTCAAAGACCCTCATGCATTAGAATTTGCAGATAAAGAGAATAATAATAAGAAAGAAGAAAACAAAGTTGCTGATTTAATAGTGTATATTGTTATTAAAGTTCGATCGTAGGCAACAAAATTATGGCAGAGACAGGACAAAATGGAATAGCTGTCCATAGTGCAAAGATTTTATCTTATTGCAGAAATTGCTGTGTACTGAATGGAACACACTCACAACAGCAAAGCGCTATGTATGGTGTATCTAGCTAGCTATATATAACTATATGTTTACTTATATGAAGACCAGTGGACAGTGACCCTTTTATTCTCCTTCGGATGAAAAGCCTGAGTTTGAATTGTTATCCCCCCCAAAAAATGATAGGTTTGGAAGGGGAAGAAAAGCAAAATGCAAGACATAAGAGAGGATAAGAACTTGAACATTGAGCATGATATATAAACAATTGGGTCATCTGAGAGCAAAAAGAAAAATAGTATTATAAGTATTTTTATAAAGTAAAATTAATTTGTGTTCTTTTACTTTTGAAGAGGATAGGTAACTTTTTTTTTTTCTTTTCAAAACTTGAGACAGACAAATTACTTTTAACTTTACCCGAAGTTATTTTTATTTGACTTTCTTAATTTTGTTTCTTATAAATACCTTTAGAGAATTTTATATTAATTTATTACGTTAGGATAAATAATGTGTGTTATATTTTACTTTATTTTAATGTGAATAAATTTCAATTATTAAAGACAGCCTTTTTTTTATTATATATGTAACTTTTAACACCATCAGCAACTAATTATTAATAAATTTAGGAATTTAAATAATGAAATAAAAATTGTGTTTAAAATCAATAGACAATATATCATAAAAATATTTTAAATTTCATTTCATCTTTTAAAAATCTATAAAAAGAAGGTATGTTTAGTTACCTTTCAGAGTCGTAATACATATTACTTACAAGAGAGAAAAGACGAAAAATATTCAGACTGAATGGCTCAATCCGTGTAATAGGTCACCTTGACTAAATCAGAAAGTATTGGTCGAGGACTCATCAGTTCCCTCTCATATTTATCAAAAGATTTTTTTTAATGGTTCATATTCCAATGAAAAATTAAACATACATGAGAGTGTTTAAAATTAACTTCAGGCTTATCGAAAGTTGTTGGGAGCGGTCTTACATGCAAGTCTCATTCGTAATTATTAATTCATTATCACTAAAATATTCCTTTATATTAAAATAGACTAATATAATGTTGCACATTTCACCTCGTAAGAAAAATAATATGACTTTTAGAAATTAAAAAAAAAATACATAATTCAAATATTATTTATTTATTTATTTATTTATCGATGTGTGGGTGTACACGAGTCAAATTGGATTAAATTTGGGAAAATTTTATGCTTCGTCAAAATACTTAATTTAATTTGAATTGAGTGGATTTGTGTATTTTTTTTTCTTTTAAACTTGAACCAATTTAACTAATTCAACTTGATCAATAATGAGTTTAGTTACGTTAGGTATATCGAATCCAAAGCTCTTACATATTATTCCAGATTTTCTTTAAAAATGACAAAAAAAATAAATAATATAAAATATAAATAATAATTTTTTAAAAAAATATTACACCAATAGTTAGGTCATCAATTCAAAGATTTAAAAATAAAATCCGTTATCCAAACTAAATACCCTTTGCCCTCAAACTCGTTACATCATGTTTGTAGATAAGTATATATACAGTAAAATGTTTGGCTTTCTTGTTTGCATTGTGGCCAATGCTACATGATTCTCTTACCTGTCCATGAACAACAAAAGCACTTGCCACTCAACTTTATACTTTTAATAAGTTTTGTTTCCATTGGCACACATTGGCATGTGAATGTACTTTTCCAAAGTGCAACTCACGTGAGTTTTGCTATCTCGCAAGTAACAAAAATCATAGCATACTAATGTACGATATTGCAAACGCAAAATAGTTCAGGATAAGAAGAGAAAATAACTAGCTTACGGAAAATTAAACGCATAAAGTTAATTTATTTTATCCTTCGGATTATATATTCAGATCTACCGTATAGCCAGTTAGATAAAATGGAGGCTCTGTGAAATGTGTGAATCTGCTATCGGTTTCATTTTCATATATAGCGACAAACATTTCAGATTCATTTTTTAATTAATTTGGAATGTCACGAGAAACTTTTCTGAATTGAGCAATAGAGTTCTCTGCATAATTGGACCCTAAAAAATGTTTCTGTTTTTGGTTTCATTCTGGTCACATTTGGTCACATGATATTATACTAATGGACACCAAAACGCGTACGGGTCAGCAACATATACAATATTAAAATTACTCGCATTCATCATATCAATAATTTGCGAAATAATAGCATCACTTTAATCTATGCAATTAAGCAGCATGATATAGTAATCATTCGGCATATTATATACATAGATCGATGCATGACTCCAATCATACAAAAAGCGTACCGTACATATCAAATTTATCGATCATGAAACATGCGTAAGTATAAACATTGAAATCCAAAACAGAATCTTCTCAGTCTCCAACTTTATTGCAACTAACAACTCTTCCAAGTCTCCAAGGGCACTCCAGCTATAAAGGGCTTAGGATCCACTATTCACAAGACATATGAAGTTAGAGCTGGATAACGCAACGGAGTGCGTTTATTTTCTTTCATTCTTAATTAAAAACACAGAGTGGAAATTCAATGTGATTCGTAAACAAACTTAATCAATGATAACCACTTGTAAATCATCTGGATAATATATATAATTATTAGCTTCAGGTTTGAATTTTAAATATATAATTATGTTAAATATTTATCAGCCTTTTTTTGGTGATCATGCATGATTTCCGCCATTAGTATTACATTCTTATTCGTTTTGAATATAATTGCCTTAGTGTCAAGAAAACCCTAAATCAATAATCTTGCCCGTGTATCTCACCTGGCTCACCAAACATGCATGCAGTTTTTGTGCAGTTTAATTGTCAGCAATATTAGTTACTTACTCAATTATTGGTTTTTGAATCAAAGCCAATGAATTATTTTACTTGAAATGAAATACCTGATAATTAAGTGTGTGTGTGTGTGTATAAGGTGGAAAATATAGAAAAAAGTGAGGTTAGAGAACTTAATCAGGATTTGTAAATATTCAATAATATTTTAATTTTAACTATTTATTTAAATTATATGATTAAGGTTAGTAGATGTTTATGAAAAATTTGCTAATATACTAGCACTTCATTTTTTAAAAATACGTTAACTAGTTATAATTACGATTTTCTTATAATATATTAAAGGGGAAACTTGCTAATAAATATCTTTTATATATACAGATATAATTATATATATATATATATATATATATATATATATATATATATATATATATATATATATATATATATATAAAATGTTATTATAACAAGCCACTGTTTATCAAGACAAAAAAGACTTGCCTGTATAATTTTGTTTTTTGTGCCACATATTTACGATACATTTAAATCAAATAGATGATAATGACCTAGCTAGTCTCGATCGATCCCACGCCCAACCGAGTCTTGTTCTTTATTGTTAATTTTTCAATGATGTGCCAGTCACTAAACATATTTTACCTTTGCTTTTAACTTGAACTTCAATGTTTGGAATTGACTAGCATAACCTTTTGTTAGCATGTGTTTTGTATGAGGCTGATATTTAGCTATATTTCTCATTCAATTAATGCATAAACATAATGTGTTTTATATTTTAATTAAATAATTGCATAACAAATATTAATCATGCATGATAAAGACTTTAACTTTCAGGCATATTGGTAATATAAAATTTGTACATTGGTTTTTTTTCACAGCAAAGCAATTATTATTAGTATAGATTAAAAAGACCCAATTTTCACAAGGAGTGGCAAATTCAATCACAACATTATACAGAGAACAGTCCCATGGGTGGAAAAATTGTACATTGTTAATTAACTAATTTGAATTCACCTTAAATATGATTTTAAAATGATTATTTAAAGTTCAATAATTTTATTATGTATGATAATTTATTATTAGATGATAATGTAATATTTATATAACTAAGTTAAAATTAATTATATAACATATAGTTAGTCTAGGTTAAATTGAACTTAAATCTCTTATATATGTAAAGTTTTGGGGTTTGAATTTTGCGGATAGAAATAAAAAATTTGAAGGAGAAATCCTATTAAAAGTGGTAAGTCAAATTTTTTAAGGGGGTAATTATAAATGCCTTAAAATCACAAATTGTCCTTTTTGTTTCTCTCTCTCCATGAATTCTAGCATCGGATTTCAATTGAATCTGAACCGTAATAGACCTTCAAGATGAAATAAGTAATGGATGTCTTCCCTTTGGGACAATATAATAGGGAAACTTCAATTAAAAAGAAATTCATCATAGAAAACTACGTACCCTCGTGATCTTGCTGTTTGATATCTTAAAGTTCAGGTTTATTATAAAAAATTTACTATCAGATAAAAACAGTTATTTAAGTTTTATTTTTATTGGTTAATAAAACATAAAACATTAATATATAAATATACATTGTGAATTTATATCAACAATATGATGTATAATACTAATATTTGATGTATTAATAGGATATACTCATGTACTAATAGAATTCCCTGTTTTTATCAAGTACAATTCTGTTAATATAAAGTCTTAAATCTCTATATTAATAGTTTAATTTTTATTAAACAAAGACTATATATTTTGAAGTCATATAAAAAAGACTATAATATATATAGAAGTTAATTAATCCAATTTTAAATTGTGAACATATAATTCTTTTAGTGATTGTGGATTTTAATTAATTAATCTGCAAAAATCATGATTGGAAAAAAAATACTATTGTTATTGATAGATTAATAAAAGACAGAAGAATCTAGATAGATAAATGAATTATACAATAAACGAAGGTTGGTCTGGAAGGAGTATGATCCATATATATGGGCCCAGTAAAGCATTGTGCTCGAGGTTGTGGAGGGAAAATTGGGGTTACAGGGGAAAACTAGCAACTAGCTGAGCACACTAATGGAATCTGAAAGGCTCTAGGAGAGTTCAGAGCAACAAAATACTTTTATGGAAGGCAAGAGACAAGGTAGGAGCAGGGATATGTGTATGGAGGATATTGTTTTGTTGTGATGATTAATGGGCACGCATGTGAATGGAGGTGGGTACGTGATTTGTCCTTGTGGAATGGTGACAATACTGGAACGCGGAAGCAACAAGAACCCAACAGCTTTAAATACATATCATATCATATGATCCTTGTCATTAATATCATATGTTTATATCTCTCGGCTCGTATATAAATACACTCGTCAAATCATGTGTTGAAGAATAACTTGAATTAATTAAAATCCTATGTTATTTGTTAAGTTTGTGTTAGGGTAATACAAGTAAAAGTGACGAGTGAAAAATGACCACGGGTCAAATTATTATTAACATTTTAATGTCAGATGTAATCATATCAATATTAATACACAGTTTCATTTAGAACTATATAATTAAGTGTGTTTAGACGAAAATAATACTTGGATGGGGCCCGGGTTAGGATAATTTTCCGTAAGATTTTAGGTTCAAGATTTATTATTATCATTATACAAAAGAAGAAAAAAAAAGTAGCATTCTGATGTTTGGATATGCGTGTATTCAGTCTCTTTCATGCCTTTCCAGCCATCAACTCTTTTCATTTCCATTACTTGTACCTAACACCATAGATAGTTACAATTATGAATGTCTTTGTTTTCAGCGGAACAACACCTTTGAGCTTGGAAGCACGGGGAAAACCATAAACAACTATGAACTTCAAAGATTAAAAAAGAAATGCTAATTTATATGTTGTTACGGTTAAAAGAAAAATTATGATCAGGGTACGTAGAGTCCCATCTCATTTTTCCCCCTTTTGTTTGGATATCTCACACCTTTCTTATAAAAAACAAATCCCGTGTAAAATTAATACTGAAGTTTCTCCTTCCTTTCCAGCAATGCATTTCTGTCTACTTGAATTATTGACAATTTGGCATTATAGAGACTCCTAATTAACAGCTTAACTCAACACAGGCAGGGCAAATTAGTAGCATGTGGTGGTTTAGTCCATGTGATTGACAAAAAAATGATATAATTTTCCGAAATACATTTGGCAATTGTAAGATTAATACTAGATCTAACTAATAAGAACATGAGCATGGATTTATGTCTAACTATATTTTTATGGGTAAAAGAATTTATTGATAGAGAACAAGAGGTACTCTAACCACATACGAAAAAGTTTTTGTACTAAAATCACATAGAAATACAAGCAATTGGATTATGCACCAATCAAGAAAAGATAAAACTTTGCTACCTAGATTAGATTGAACCAAGACCACGAGTGAACGTTAATCAATGGGTCATGAATTTATGTTAAAGTTAAATGCACCTATATATCTTTTTCAAAGTATTGTATAATTAGTTTTTTTATTGTATTAGAGTATATAATGTGAGAGATCTAACTTAATCTAAAAAACTAACTCAAGAAGTGAGAATTGTTTCCCACTTATATATCCTAACGTAGAATTATTTTTTAGTCGATGTTGAACTTGGATTATTTACAATGATACTTGTTAAACGTGACTTGGGTTATATCTTTACAAAATCAAGAAATTTAGATCAGAGCCTTTTTCAATGAAGAAAAGAAATCAATAATAAACTATTAGTATGATATCTGCTGAGCGTTTCTTTATTGGACAAGCTAATAATTGCAACTAGGAAATTAAAAAGTGGACGCAGTAATTTCAGTGTCCGTGATTTAAATACCACAGTTCAAGTTATATATACAGAAATCCATATCATCATGTGAACATCCATGTCGAATTTATGTACAGATTTTGGATATATGGAAGCTAGACAAGGGATAATTATGTGTGAAAATTAATGCGGTTTCAAAGCTAATAATGGATTCTAATCTGTTTATTGGCACTGAATGGAACCTCCAGCTAGCAAGTATACATGTTATAATCGTAACATATGTACGCAACAAAAGCATATAAATCATGACATTTTAATTTCACTTTCAAGCGGGAAAATAGATTAAAAAAAATGAAAATCAGCTTCGGTGTCTCATATACGATGAGAAGGGTATGATGGCACGTGTGGAGAGAGAAGGAGAAAGAAGACAAGAGTTTGATTGCTGGTGCGAGAAAGGATCGAGAGTGGAGGAGAGCCTAAAAAGCCCCCGTGAGGAGTGTTTGGAGGCATTCCAAAATCACAACTAAACATCCTTTTGTTGCTTCTCCTTCACTTCTTTCGATGGCCAATTTTCACTATCACGAGTTGATGATTCCCCTTCTCCCATTTTTTCTTCCAACTCAAAAACTTATGCCAGATATTACATTTTTTCCAATATACCCAAGTGCTGTTCATAGCTAAATATAATTATATTTCCTTAGTTTAAAAACTAAGTGGTAGTTCCTATTTTCCTGGCATACAACTATATATATAAGTTAATTACAAACTATATATATAATTGTTCCTGTAAACTAAAATAATTAAATTAGATGTTCTCATGACTTGAGCTTGAATTTAAAATTCTCTTGATTAATTATTTATTATTTCATTATAACTCTTACATAAGGTAATGCATATCACTCAACATATTTTTTTGGGAAAGTGTTTAGTATTTAGAAAATAATCATTATTTTTTCTTTTAAAATTTGTTTCAGAAGTTGACAGAAATTATTATTGTTTGAAAACTTGATAAACTAACACCCTTAACTTTTAAATAAAAAAAAAGAAGAAGCCAATTCAATGATCTGGTATACTGCTATTAGATATGTATTATATATATTAATGAAATTCCATAATCTTCTAGCTGCACCACATCAATAATCAATAAGTTAACACTTGGCAAAGAGAAAGAAGCATTTTAAAATTGGGCAAATGGAAAGACTCCAAAATATATAAAAGGGTACTTTTGTAAGTTCAACCAAAATGTATATAGTATTTATTTATGAATAAACTGAGACAGTCATGTTGGAAGAAAACACATGAGATCATATGGATTTGAGAGCTCATCCCTTCTTTTAAATGACCACAGAACTCTGCAGAGTTGATAGCAAAAAGAAAAGCACCAGAGGGAAAGAAAGCCAGAAGAAGGATCATAAGAGGAGAGAGAGAGAGAGCACACAAAATGGTTTCCAAAGAGCAAAAGAGAGCAGCACTGCATGAGAAGCTGCAACATCTTCGTTCTATTACTAACTCTCATGCTGTAATTCCCTACATTATCTCCTCTGATATCTTTCTTTCCATTGGATTTCTCCGTGAACATTCTCAATGAAATAAGCCAATTGCCTAAAAGAATGTTCAGTTAGACAGTAATATTGTTATACACTTATATATACTCCCCTCTGCTATTCAATTCCTCTTCCGAATTTGATTCCATTTTTGTTAAAGGAAACAATCTTCTTCCTTGCTATTTTTCTTATTATTCAAATCTCACATAGTCATATATATAATTTTCTTTTTCCTTATTGACCAAATTCATATTCATTCTTTTTGCATCTACGATTATCTTTCTATGCTCTCATTTCCATATATATCTGGGTATATAGAAAACTGAAGCACAAAGAAATAAAATGATTTATGATGAATATTAGTTATTCCAATATAATATTATTGAAAATAGTGATTGACAACTTTCTTTAATTTAATATCATTTGTCTTGTAAACCAACGCATATATATATAGCTGTTTCCTATCAATTATATGCAGCTTATTGAGATAGTAAACCATCTAATTATTATTATATGCATGGTTGATGGCAGCTAAATAAAACCTCGATCATAGTCGATGCATCAAAGTATATCGAAAAGTTAAAGCAAAAGGTAGAAATACTGAATCAAGAGATAGCCTCAGCAGAGACTTCAAGTGTCCACAACCCTTTGCCTATGGTATTTTCTTAATTGAGAAAAGTTTACAGCATCATCTATATTCAACAACTCCTGTACATATATGTTTGATCAAGTTCCTTGCAATATAAAAACATTGATTGGAGTGACATTTTTGCTGAATGGACTTGTGCAGGTTACAGTAGAAACCCTAGAAAAGGGATTTCTTATAAATGTTTTCTCGGCAAAAGGGTGTTCAGGTCTGCTTGTTTCCATATTGGAGGCCTTTGAAGAGATGAGACTCACTGTACTTGAAGCTAGGGTTTCTTGTACAGACACTTTTCGATTTCAAGCAGTTGGAGAAGTAAGCTGATATACACATACATAGCAAAGAAAAACTATTACAAATGCTTATTTATTTTCAACATGTGTATCATTGATCTCTCTCACTCTCTTTTCCTTGAATGTTAACAATACTTTAGGATGTCACATGTGTTGTCCTTTTATAAAACGTTCCTCACTGGGGGACGCCAGTAAAGGGACATAGTTACTGTGTGCATTAATTGATGGTCATGCATATACAGTGTTAAATTAATCTTAACCTTAATTGTCTACTACGTACAATGTCTTTCAGTAACGAATTAATATTATACATTTTCTTGCATTTTTTCTCCAATGTGTATAGTCATGTATATAAGAATGACGGCAAAATATGAATGTAACTTTTGTAGAATGAAGAACAAGCGGAGACAATTGATGCACATGTTGTGCAACAAGCTGTGGTACAAGCAATAAAGAATTGGAGCAAAAGTGGCGATCAAGAAGAGTAAATCAGTAATCAAATATCTGCTATATATATATATATATATATATATATATATATATATATATATATATTGCATTTTCCATTTTTTTTCTTATCCCATTTTGCTTCATGTTGGCTAACTGGCAAATTGTTCCTTGAGGAATCAAGCGTCATATAAGATAGCTTCCAATTTTATATATATATAATATGCCAGCTATAAGAGAATGATAAAGAGTAGTTGATGGTTGATCAAATTTAAGTATGGAGCCAGCATATACATATCTAATATATATCCACATATATACATATAATATACATATAATGAAGCATAAACAAATGAATATATAATACATCTTTTTTTAATATATATAAATGAGGAGTCGAAAATTATAATTAGGTTAACCTCACGATGTAATGAATGAATGATTAATTATGAGTTTATTTTTCTTCAAATCATGCCAAGATTAGTTCCCTGGACAATGTTCTTAAGGTCAAAAGTATAATGAAATGAGGCTAACCAGATGAGACACGTAAAACTTGAAATGACACCTCCCTAACGGAGTTTAGTACAAAAAAAGGTAACAAAGATGTGGCCTACTGAAACTTCAAGCAATGAAAGTTGACACCTGTTACACATGGAATTGGCAAGTGATGAATGCTTTCAAGTTAATCATGAACCGAAGACACGAGACCTCACGGTCGCTCAGGCGCTGCACCATCCTTCAGCTTATAAAAATGGTCTTTGCATGGTAAACAACTGAACGTATAAATTTGTAAAAAATGAAGTATATTGGGCCTTTATTCCTTATAATGGGCACATATATTCTTCTACTGTGCCCTTTGGACTTTTGAACATTATATACATAAAGGGCTACGCTTTTGAAAGTATAAACTATACAATTTTTGGATGATTTAATTAAGTTTTAAGTCGTTAAATTTTTTCAAATTTTGGTTTGTATTTTTTAAACTTGTGTTTGACTAATTAAAGTTTTTTAATTTTTTTTCTATTAAAATTTTCAGTTTCTAAATTTTTGTTTGACCGGTCAAATTCCCTAAATTCTTAAAAATTTCAGTTTAGTTTTTAAATAAAAGTTTGAGCCCATTATTTTTATTTATTTAATGAGATTTCAAGAACTAAAAACTAAATTTTTTAAAAATTTAGGAACTAAAAATTTTAATGGAAAAAAAGTTAAGGAACATTGACCCATCAAACAAAAATTTAGAGACTAAAAATTTTAATAGAAAAAAGTTAAGAAATCTTGATCAGTCAAACTAAAGATTAGGGACTAAAAACTGAATTTTAAAAAAATTTAGGAACTAAAAACTTAATTAACTTTTTCTAAATTGTATGAGTTATGTACACGTAAAAAAAACTCTTAATCACTTATCCTTAATTGTTTCCTAACTCTAACCAAAGAAAAAATGCATCAATATGGGTTCAAGACTTCAAGTTTTGATCGTATACTATTACACATGTTACCTTTAGCAACATTTTTTTGTCTGATATTTAATAAAAATGTTGCTAAAAACCTTTGAAAATATTTAAAAAATATCATTAAATATAAATAAATAGTATTAATATGTTTTCATGATATTTTATCAAATGTTATATATAGTTCATGTCGTTAAAACGTTTAGGTTAGGGTTTGGGCTTGGGTCGAGGTAAGAGTGGGAGGAGGAGGAGTTTGGGTTTGGGTTGGGGTCGAAGTGGAAGGAGGACATTTTGGGTTTGGGTTATAGTAAAGGGAAGAGGGTCAGGGTCCATAGTGGTTTAGGTTTAGGTTGGGGTTGGAGTAAAGGGAAGAGGGGTTTGGGGTTTGGGTCGGAGTGGAAGGAAGAGGGGGTTGGGTTTAAGTTTGGGTAAGGGTGGGGGGAGGACAAGTTTGGGTTAGGGTGGAGGGAGAAGGTGTCTTTGGTGCATGTAAGTCACAAAGAGACTAGGAGTTGAACCTAGACTTGAATAGACATGGCAATGGGGCGGGTCGGGTATGGGTATTGTTTCCCCAATTCCTTACCCCGACTCTTCAACATATCCCCATACCCGTACTCAATACCCGACAGGTTTGAATTTATTGTCTCATCCCCGTACCCGTCGGGTATCGGGTATCCCCAACCTCGTTCCACACACCATTTAGAAAAATATTTTTTTTTTTGTAAAAAAATATTAAAAATTTGATTTTAGAAAAAAATAAATTGATTGTTAAACATTTATTTTTAACTACTTATATATCAATAGATTTATTATAACGCGTGTGTCTACATAAATAGTTAAGAAAATAATATTAAATTATGTAAAAATTTTAAAATAAAATTAACTAGTAATAAAAATTATATGCCTTTTGATTAAATTATGCAAAAATTCTAAAGATTTTAAGTGGCGGGACGGGTTCGGGTTCGGGGTCGGGACGGGTCTAGTAATCCCATACCCGTACCCGTACCCGACTTTTGGTTATCGGGAAAAACCCGAACCCGAACTCATACCCGGTCAACTCGGATATTACTCGTCAAAGTCGGAACGGATTCAGACGGGTACCCACGGGTACGGGTTTTCTTGCCATGTCTAGACTTGAATTTTGGTTGTCCTATACTCCCACTCCTAGTGCTTGTACTCTTAGTCATACTCAATAGTTTGTTTTCGATATCATCCACATCATGCGTATCAATAATGATAGAATCTAGATCTGTTAGAAGGTGGTTGCAAATGGTCGTATAACTTTTCAAGGATTAAATTTTTCAAGTACACAAAAACACATAATGTCCATTAGGGAGATACCTAAGCCAATCTATGAAACCCTTAATCCACCTTAAAAACTGCATAAGCCACTAAATTGAATGGCACATTGCAAAGATACTGAAAAGGACCCTAAAAACTTAATGGTGCAAGGGTTTATTGTTAGGACATGCGATCTTTTCCGGGCATTAATATCCTTTATATGCATGTGATGCATAAAATATGTTTACAAAAGATAAGTATACCCATCTAAAAGTATTGTGGACTTGATAGTCTAGATATCGTGACTTAGAGATTAGTTATATTCTTAAATAATTTAATTTGTATAAACTAAATAATTTTAGAATAAAAATATTATAATTAGAAGCCCCCAAAATCTCCCTCACATTCTTTTTCCAATCCAAAAAAGTTTTCACACTGTGCATAGGTCACTCAAAGTCAAATTTCGTACACAAAACAAAAGGATGAAACTTGAGAATTATTATATTTTAGAAAAGTTTCAATTTTTATTATTTTCTTTCATGTACGTAATTTATTCCTCTTTACATTTTACAACTCAATTGAACAAAAATAATTTTTCATGCTCGGGTTGATATTACTAAGTTATAATATTATATAAAAATTTAATACTTATATAAACTAAATAAAAGATTTAATACCTTTTAAAGAAATAAGACCCTGAACGGTTGCCCACCTTGATGGTACTCGGGCTAAGCGAAAGGTAACGTGTGCGCAAAAATCCCAACTAGTTAGTTGAATCCCCGTGGCCATGGTAGCTAGACCCGTCAGGCTGACCCATGGCCCACATAAATAACCCCCTGTTAAGTATATAGTTTGCATCGAATTAAAAGTAAGCTTTTGCTTCCAAACAAATTTATATTTGTGACAAACTTCTATGTTAACAATATTTGTAGTGAGGAAGGTTTTTTTTTTTATATAAATATCTATTTTGATCTTAAAATTGTAAATCGATAATAAATTGATATTTAAAAGATCAAAGATTTAAATTTTATTCTTAAATGGATAAAAAAGTATAATATATTAGCTAGTATAATAAAGATAAATATTTTTTCAAAACAAAAAGAAAACCTAATAACAATTGAGTAAATTCTTGAAATAACCCATTAAATATATCCGTGTTTCACATTTATATTTTTATAACTAAATATGATCCAATACGAATAATTTATACTAAATTTTTATTTACCATTAAAATATTATAATTTTTTAATTAAAACAATATTATAGAAAAATATAGAAGTTTTATAATATCAGTTGTCTTTTCCATGGGCTTTATACAATTCAATCACCGAGTTGATCTGAGAACATAGAAACTTGTCTGTTTCCCCCCTCTGATAATATTAAATATAAGTAATTAAAGAAACAGAAAAGAGTACAGCAAGTTGATGATATATATGATAGAGGACCCTCTCCTCATCTAAATATGCATTATTTTATTTTAATATTTAATAATTTTAGTAAGGACTGAGGAGGTCTCATTCAACAAGCTGGGCCACACTTGGAGCATGATAAGCCGCGACACCAGACAACACTGCCAGTGTTAACGCTTGGCCATGCAATCTTAAAACCAAAACAACAAAAATTCAGAGGAACACTATTATGGACGTCAATGTGTATGTACAATTGTGGGACATGCATATGGCATGGATAAGTCTAAGACTAGGCTTCATTGGAGACCTTCCAGAGGCCCCACAGTCCCCCTACAACCAACACCAATGTAATTTAGTTATAACGAGATTTATCACCAACTATAAATTTTGTTATACTAGATAGTAGAGATTTCACATTGATTAAATATTAAATAAAATACTGTTTTGAATCATTGATATGGTTACAAATATTGTCTTTTTCATTTATGGAAGTTCAGAACATTGGTAAGAAATATTCTCTAGCTAACACATTCTTTTAAATATATTTTCTTTTATTGGATAAAATTGATTGGAAATTAGAAAATCAGAAAGAAAATTTGATTAAATAAAACATGAGACACATAATAGAGTGTACAAAAAAAATGTGTTAATTAGAGAGTTTTTCTATTGTTTCTCTATGATCAAAATAGAGTACATAAATGATGGGGAAGGGGGAAAACTTGTTAATTAGTTGGACATAACTTACCAACTGTGGCTAACTTGTGCTTTGAAACCCAAAATTGAATTGCATCCATGTAGAATCTTTTGTTGCTCGATCTCTGAGAGGTTAAGGGAGGGAGAGGGTGAGTTTGTAATTTGAGCTTCTTTTGTGGCCCCTTGGTTTGTTAATTAATTTACAGGGGGTTTCTGTCTGTTTAATTAGAACTGTGAAAAGGTTAAACAAGAGGAGGCTTACGCTGGTTTTGTTTTGGAGGACGATGTTGCTTTAGGTGAAGTAGTGATGAGCCTTGTGGATTTTGGTGGTCGTTTAAGATACATAAAGGCATGATTAAGTGTTTAATGATGGATGGAATAAAATAATATGTCGGCAAAAAGGATGGAGGATAAACAAAAATGAGATACAATAAAGTTATTATGGTATTATGTAAATATTTTATGAGAGAATTGATTAAGTTTATATTTTACATATCTAGTTTAATTTATTTTAGAGAGTACTTTTATAATTATCTGAAAGTTTTTTGGAAAAATATTTTTAAAATTGATTTCAAATAAAAATAAAAAAATAATACGAAACACAAAGGAGTTAACAAATTAAAGTAAAATATAACAAACTTTAATTTATGTCATTTTTTACTATTAAATCCAAACATATTCTAAAATTAAACGAATCTTCATGCATATTTATAATTTATTTTTATTTAGTTACACATACTGTGAGTATTGTGAATACTATTATAAAAATTAACTTTACTCACGTGTTGGTGTTAAGGGTCTAGAATGTATGATTGGGTATTTTTTTTAGTGTGAAGTAAAGATACCAATTCTTAAAATAAAATAAATTAAAGTAGTCCTTCATCAGGAAAAAAAAATCAAAATTCAACTGAGAGATAAATAAAATAAAATCAAACAAAAAATATTTTTGTTAACTTGAATATTATTTTAGCAATTTAATTTTAATTTTAACATATTAATTATTTGTGTCCAATCATTTAATTAATTTTAAAAATATTTTATCATAAGACTAATAAAATATTTTCATAAATGCAAATAATCATTATGCGTGTCATATTTATGTTGGCTCAATTGGATTCGATATCAACAGGGTCATATTCATATTGGTATAATTTATTTAATATATATAATGTCAAGCATACCTTAACTTTTATTTTATATTTTAAAATTTTGTAGTTTAATATTATTCATAACGTCTAAATTTCTGTTACCAAAATATTATATTAATCCAACTAAAAAAATGAAATCATAATTTTGATCCGAATCTGAATCCAAATAGTTAGTTTAATCTAAATATAAAATCAAAATAGGGTCAAGTTACTGGACCAAAAAAGGGAAAAAAAAAAAAAGGATAAGGTCAAGTGAGACCCGTCCAAACTCTACCAATCTACCATACCACCTTATGCTTACAGTTAACCAAAAACACTTGCATGAGTTGCATTTCACGCCACCGTTAACATGGCCTACATCGCATGTACTTCAAGAAATAAATAAGTAAATTTATATTTTAGGTTTTACAAACTTTTTATTATTTTTAGATTGTAGTATTAGTTATTTTAAAATAACTGTTTTAAAAATTGACACAATGATAAAAGATAAAGTCTTCCACGTGCATGGAAATAATAGAAATGGATCATAGCATTTCACCCCAGAAAGAAAAGAAAAAAGGATAATGTAGAAAGGAGCACCACAATTTTGACAAGTTGGTGAAGCGATCATAAAAGTTATAAGTAATATTTTGGAGCTGGAAAAGCCGTTAAAAACAATGTATTACAAAAAATATTACTACTATTAATATATTGGGACTGGAGTGTGGTGACATTACAATTTTATAATACAGCACTATTAAGGCAAAAAGAGCATCAAGTTCAGTACTTTTCAGCCTGGATAGTTGTTGATTCCATTTATAAAACTGCATATGCGTTTTGAACCTCCTAAAGATACATTGAACCACTAATTAAGGACAGACTCTCGGTTCAATGTTTTTCCCTTGGCGTCTAAGATTGTTGTGAAACCACTTTCCATCTATAATTTTTATTTTGTTCGATACACATAACATTAGAAAGTAGCATATTTTAAAAAGAACTTCGATTTGTTTAAGATTTTTCTTTTTGTAAAATAATATATGCTTAGCATCAAACAAATTATCAACCACGACTACAGTCTAGTGGGTTCATAGAGGATGAAGAAGAAGAATTATGGGTGTGTGTAGAGTTAAAACGAATAGAAAATCGGTGAATACTTTATACTTATAATATAGTATAAAAAAATATACGTAAGTATATTTATAAAGCTGATATTTTTTATAAGACACGTTTATATAAAGTAGAACGATATAAAATATATATAATTATTTAAGTAAACACTAATATTTATGATTGTTTATACACATTCAAATGCATTTATACTAAAATGTTTTTTATTAAAATAAAAAAACAGAATAATATAAAAATTATAAATTATAAATTTAATACAAACGCAAAATATTACTATTGGACTAGTTTTAATAAAAAAAAGAAGAAGAAATTACGTTCTAACTATTAATGAGGCCTACGAATGAATATTGAAAGAGTAAAAGTCTATTTGGATGAGTTTCTTTAAAAGTATTTTTGAGAGAAAAAATAAGATGAGAAAAGTGATATGAACTTTCCGATTATTTAAAATGAATTCTCTTAACCAACATTAATTAATTTGTGAAAATTCTTTTATATAGTTTCTAAGAGGATATTTAATAGAAAACTCATTTTAGTTTATCCAAAAACTCATTTCATTCTTTGGAATTGGAATTGTTATTAGTTCCAGTAAGTTGTTATTGGCTCCTATCATCTTCCGGAATTTTTTAAAAAAAGCCCTTTCTCATAATGCACAATAGAAATACACTTTCATTATATTAATGAGAGTGTAAAAAATATTGTATAACAAAATCATGATTTTGTTGTATATTTTTTTTCTCACCCCATTAGTACAACAAAAATGTATTTTGTTGTGTAACTATGAAAAAAATGCATAATTGAATTACAATTTCGTTGTGCAAGTGGGGATTAACAAATAATGAACAACCAAAGTATAATTCCATTGCACAATATATAACAGAATCATACTTTCAGTATACATTTTTTTTTTGCTTTTTTTATTGTTTGATAAATAGAAATAACTTAGGTATTAATTGCATAATTTGCAACCCAAAATTTTTATGATTTCATTGTATGAAAATTTATATAGCACACCAAAATCATTATATCACATAAATTATAACACAATAGAATCATGATTCTGTTGTGTTAGAGACATTGTAGGTGGGAAAGAGTGGGTGCCAATATTGGGGGAAAGGAGACAAATAATATTTTGGTATTTGTGCATTGATGGTAGGGATTAGAAGCAATTTTGGAGGTGCCAATATCAATTCCCTTCAATTCTTTAATTTTATTTTTATTTTTTACTCCCACTGGTGTTTCTAGAAAATTTTACCAAGAGAGACAAAAGAGACCGTAAGGCCTAGCCCGTATTGGATGAGAAGGCCTCCGTACGAAGTATTCATATTACCCAACCCAAATTGCGTTGTCCGTGCTTTGTTCTTCTTCTTCTTCTTCTTCTTCAAGCGAAAATAAAAATAAAAAATTCCCGCTAACACAGAAGCTTCTTCCTCAATCTTCTTCTTCTTCCTTCTCGTACTTCCCTGTTAAATTTCCGCACTCTCAACTTCATTTTCTTAAACCACAGTAAAATGGAAAGCCAAAGCCAAAGGCAGAAGAAGTAAGAATGGAAGCAAGTAACGAAAGACGAGTGCTACCTCGCAGAAAGCCTCTCTCCGATCGCACCAACACTTCTTCTCCCTCCGCTGTTCCCCTCAAACCTCTCAAAACCAAAACCCCTTCTTCCGCACCCGCTAAATGCACCGCCACCAATCTCGATAGTGCCCCAAACCCTACCTCTCCTTCTCCATCGCTCAAAACCCCCTCTCCCTCTCTCCACGGTAATTATTCATTCCAGCTTAGCAATACTTCAATTTTAATATAGCATATTTAATTGCTCTGTTTAGTTACTGCCTATAATTATCGTTTTTTCTTCTTCTTTCCTTCAGAGATTGTTGATGTTGAAGCTTCCGAGCCTATCACAGTCGTGTACAGCCGAAGACGTTCTTCAAACAAAAGAAAGAAGGATAAAGGGAAGGCTGTGGCTGTTCCTTTCACTACCACGCCCAATTTCAAGATCTCTCATACTTGGTAATTACTACTAATTCCCTTCTCTTTTGCCTAGTGGAAGTTGTGTTGAGTTTAAGAAACAATGATTGAGGGAGAATAGGAGGAGTGATTTTCGAATTTCTGTGATTGGGTAATTAAATGCTAAACATTGTGATAGAGTGGATTTTAAGAGAAATGCTAGTAGCACACTCTTTTAAACACATTGTTTATTATTATTTGCTGAAATTTATTGGAAATTATAAAATTGTGAGACCTACTTCTCATTTAATGAATTTTACTTCTACTAAATTTTAAGTAATAGTAGAGTTTATTAGATAGTGTGTTGCTACTTAAACATTTCACAGTTCTTGAAAGGAGTTTGCTAAAGTATTTGTGGACTTTGCTGTTTGGATTGGCTATATATGTATGAATGCATGGAAAAGTCTTGGTCTTGTGAAGCTTTCCTGAATAGGTTACTGATTCAGAGTTATCCCTTTTTGTTTCACTTTTTTTTTTAGTCGGTCCTGCTTTGCTGTTACAATGCTTTATACCCTTATCATTTTATGTTTCATTCGATTCTGTGTTGGTATCTATGTTATAGTTGGATAGATCCATTATATCTCTTGTCTTGATTTACGGAATTGGATTTGATTTTTGCTTTTTATTGTCTCTTTCCTGGAAGTTCTACCATATAATTATTGTTGTGTATGATTTTGTGATGAAAAAACAGCGATACAGAGGATGAGTTTGAAGGTGTGAACCTACCCAAGGCCAAGGCAATGACAGTTCCTCGTACAAAGGTATATTAATTTACTATTGTGTTCCCGAGTTTGTGGTTTTATTAGGGAACTCAAACCCCTTGACTGTAGGGATATTGAATTGGTTATTCAGCAGGAACTTGTTCTTGTTAAAAATATTGCAATGAGCATTTTCCGAGGATTGTTTATTTACTGTTTAAGATGAGTATTCCTGCCTTTTTAGTGGGTATGTCAATCTCTGGCATGAGTAATCTTATGTCTGTCATCTATACTTCAAACAATTTTATGCCAACCTCCCTTGATATCTCTACATAGACAATTTTATAATGTCTATGAAATTTACTCACATCTAAAATATAATGGGTATTTTCACTATATGTGTATTTGAATTTGTGTGAAGGGTGAATCCTGATGCAATGGTAAGATTGCCACCTGGTGATCCGGTCACGGGTTATATAGCCTCAGATACAACGTATTCATTCATTGGGATGTACTGGGAACCTTTTTCACTGGACCACCATTTTTATAGCATTTGGAGTAGTTTTATAGTGGGTACAATGGAAGTTGATCACATTTCAATCGCAGATAGTTGTTGTGACTCCCAACTATTTAGATTTCCTTTGCCATCACACTGTACTCATTGTCCTAATAAAATCTTTGAAATAGTTGTTGGGTGGAAGTAGAATATATAATTTTCTGGTACTTTCTAGCTCATACACTTCTTTTTCCTCCTGCACATGACATTTTCTTTTGGCAGGGGGCTTGCTTACAGGCTATAGATTCTGCATACTTCTTGTTTCTTGGTTTTATGTTCAATCATGCAAAATAAATATTTTGCTAGTGTCTGATGCATATTTTCTGAATTTTCAGAAACAGCGTGCTTTGTCATCTGAAAAAGATGAGTTCAAGGATCACCAGCTGCAAGAATTTATACAAAAACAGAAAGCTTACTTTAAAGAGATTGATGAATTTGAACTGGAGGTTGAATCTGGTGATGAGTTGGATTAGGTGGAAGAGATGTAATATAACTGTAAATAGCAGCTTGAAATTTCTGTTTTTGTAGGCTGTATAGTTGAGATATCGTAATTTTCATGAGATGAAGTAACTAGCTCGCAGCCATCTCTGACTATATATTGTAATATTCTAGTGGGAACAATCGAAGTTAAAATTGTTGTGCCTAACACTGTAACACATTAATTGTCCTTAGAATTTTTTCTCTTATTTCTCTTGTAAATTTCTTCTCAAAGTTATAATTCATTTAATTTGTGATTTTAATGCCTGCTTTGTTTTAGGCTGATGATTCTTTAAAATCCTTACCGGGCAAATGCAAAGAGATACAAATTTTCTGGATAGATAGCTAGATATTGTCGTTCATTTGATGCTATAAGTCTGCTGGTTATGTTGATTGTCGTTCATTTGTCACAAAGTCATGTGCATATATGGTGTACATATAAAACTACGTAGTTCATTGATGATAAACCAGGTTGCTTGACGGTTCGAGGATCAAATTATTCGACATAACTTTGGAGGAGGGAAATAAAATTTATATTAAAAACATATTATACATCATCACTTGCTAACGTTTAATTGACTTTCCCACAATTGATTCTGATCTGGCCCTGGCTTCCTGTAAGAGGCTTGATGTTGCTCATTTTGAGCATGCCCTTGGCAAAGTCTTCAAAGAATGCAGCAGCATTGGTAGCATATTTTCTTACCAGATTGTCAGTAGAACTGCCATTGAACAGCTCCTGATCGGAATGGAGAAGGGCCTTCTTACTCACCAAATTCTGAAAGTATAGATTATCAAAATGGATTGGAGTTTGGTGGTCAAGGGGTTCGAGTGTTTTATCATTTCCACTTCTGGGGCACTTGCTCTGCAGGAACTTTCGGTAAGAGGGATCAACGTTGGAATCATTGTAGATGTGTGCTCGGAAATTTTTGCATTCAGCCAGGCCAATTGTATGTGCCCCTGTTATTGAAAAGATGCTGTTAGGTAGTTGAAGCACTTTGTGAATATGGGAAGCCAAAATTCAATTAGTATCCTCTTATTTCTTTAGTACGACAGTTTTTTTACAAAGGCAGAGGAAAACACAATTCAGTGCAGGAAATGGAAGGTATTATTATTTATTCTCCAGAAAAAAATGAAATGACCAAATTCACTAAAATATTTTTCCTAGCACAACTTTTGAACAACAAAGTGGTAATTTCTTTTGGCAATATATAGGTTGAGCAAAACTCAAACTGACGAGTGATGGTTTTAGATAATAGATAGATAGGAATAGGACACCACTCTTAATCATGACAATAACCGCGAAAAGATTTTATTTTTTTTACAGGTAATAGTCTCCAATAACTCACTCAATCATCTAGTTAGATTCCCTTGATAAAAGGATTGTTTTGTTACTCACTCAACAACCAAGACTTAAGAGTACTAGAATCCGTTGACTTGTAGAAACAAATAAAGACACCTAGATCAATACGATGGGATATTTGATAATGAATGAATAGAGTGAAAAAGAGATAACATGAGATGAACTCAAATAAAATGAGATCAAATGCCCTTGATTATTTATATTTTATGTTTAGGAAGAAATTTTTATCACATTATTTAAGAAGTAAACTAAACGGAATAATAAGAAAAGTAATAAATAATTAATCGGTTCAAATTTCATACCTCAATGGAAAGCAGATGAGTAAACAATGAGTTTTTGTTGGATTGCATGAAATAAAATAATTAAAAGTGAAAAGTGAGTTTTTAATTATAGATATGTTCAAAAAAATTATAATAATTATGTAAGTTTTAATTTTTTAAAAATGAAAAGTAAAAAATATTTTAGTATTTTTCTTAAAAGTGAAAAGAATTAGTTTATGGAAAAAGCTCTGGAAAGGCCGAATCACAAATTTACTTTCTTTAAGCTCAATGAAACGGACTATTTATCAATTTTTATTTAATTTCAGCCACCTTATTTTTAATAATTGAAAAATTGACGAATAATATTTATCATTTTTTTGTCATTGCATTTATTAATTTTTTTAATATCACTTCTATTCATTTAGTTAAAATGAAAAGAAAGAACAATTTCCTCAATTTTTTTATTATGAGTTCATCTCTTGCAAATTCTATTTAATAGGGATTATTTAGTCAAATAATTAAATTACTAATGCAACAAACTGCACATGTCATCGTAATAAGTGGTGAATCCAAGACCTTAAGTTAGTGGCTACAAATTATAAAAAATAAAATTAGAAGGTTCAATTATATAAATATAGATAAAATAAAATACAAAAATATAAAAATTTATTTACAAATTTGATAAATTTTAAAAAATGAGGAGGTGCAAGTGCACTCCCTCAAATGAACCTAGGTCCCCTCAATCCGCCATTGATCACAATCACTACACATATAAAATCACAACTTTAATTTGGAAGCCAAACGTGTTAAAAAACATTTATTTTAACTTATTTTTGTGGAAGTCTTCTCTTTTTGGAAAGCATTTGTTTTAACTGATTCAAGACATCTCATAAATTGTTATAGCACCTGAAAGAGCCACCAAATCTGTAACTGAGAGGCCTTGATTAGCAAAATTGTTTATCAGAGCAGTTAGACTGAGGAAAGGCCCAGGAATGCTATTATTAGCATCACTTCTGCTTGCTGTAGTAGAATCTCTTCTCCCCAACCCCACTTCCCAAGAAGGTCCTCCTAACTGAAAATGTTTTACACAAAAAGATATATAGTAAGTGCTATTAATTCAAGGGCCATAATAATTGATAACTTTGACTGGGATAGAAATAGAATCTCAGAATATTAGTATAGTATTATTACATAAACTACAGAATCTCTAGCTGACAAAGCAAGAATATCAGCACATGACACTACTCTGGGGCATTCTTTCTCCACACTGGCCTTAATATCATTAATCACGTTGAACCCTCTAGCTGATTGGTTGTTAGCTGCTGCTGTTTGCTCCCCAATGAAGTTGCTTGTATCATCCAACAGTATAGATGCATCACAACCCTGAAATATCACTATCTTAGGAAAGCAACTTGGAGGAATTTATTAGATAGTTTCAGACCACTACATGTTTATAGTTTCAATCAATTTCTAGGTGACATTCATTCAATTTTTTGTTTAATTTTAAAAAAACTAATAACACTTAACACTTAATTACGTGTCATATGAAGATTATTTGGATCATAATGAGCCAGACAATGTAATAGTTTCTCGCAACTTGCAACCTATACAAAAAAGGTTACATGATGTAAACATAAAATGTATGTCATATTAATTAAACTACATTATTAATTATATACTCACGTTTACAAAGCAGTCATGGAAATGCAATCGGAGTAAGGAAGCGCCCATGCGTGGTTCTTTCTGAATGGCTTTGGCCACTCCTTTCTTCACTATAGGCAACAAGTTTGGGCAGGTGCATGAGTAAAAGTCTGCACATAGTTCAGCCCCAGAAGCTGTAGTTGCACCGACGAGAACAAGCAAGAGGAAGTAGTAAGAAGCCATTGGAGCTTTCGTATTGAAGACATACCCAATCATTTGAGCTATCTCTTATACAGGGTTGGACTAAATTATTATTATTTTTTTAAATAAGCAAACATGTGTATTTATGTATGAGGCACAAAATATGCCAAGAGTCATTTACAATGATATACACCATATCCCCTGTATTATTACCAATGAGATTGTGGCCGAGCAAATGATTTATTTTCAAATAAGTTTCACAGTCTCTACCATGTATTGGGAAAAAAAATGTTCAGTGAGAAATCTTGTGAGTTTTTCAAAACTTGTGCCATTGAACAGGGTTTAGAGGAAATTATATATGAAAACTATTGAAACAATTGAGAGATAAAAGTGGTTAAGAACTTAGTTAGACTTTTTAATCCTATTTATCAAAATTAGTAAATAAATAATTTAATTTCAAACATTCTCATGATAAAGCAATTGTTGATATTGTTCCGGTATATAAAAAATAATCTTATATTACTTGAAAATTGAGGCTAAATGTAGTTTATAAACGCTGATTTTCCTTGAGTCACTGAGAGTCTGAGACATCTTTTATTGACATAACATTCTTGATTATCGGTTTCCTCTCTTTAGAAAATGTGAGTGAACATCTGTTCTGGAGATTTCAAATCTAAACACGCACCATGCATGAGTGTCTTTTAGATCGTAGTTGTTGTTTAATTTTCCTACTGATAAAAAAATCTAAACACACACCTAGCTAATCTACTTTTAACCAAATCAATAATTTACGGGTACAATTATTGCCTCGTGGCAGTGACAATTTTTAGCAGTTTCGTTATTCCAAAAGTGAGTATCATAATTGTTTCGCCTCTTCTGTGCATGAATTGCTCCTGTGGGGCTCAATCACTGTTGTTTTGTGGGAGGAGTAGTACCCCCGTGATAGGGTTCCTATGCTGTGACAATGAGACTGGAAAACCTTCAAAATTATTTTACAAAAAATACATGTAAAAATATACCTTGTTGTTTTTATTTTTTATATTGATTTATTTTTTTTTCTTATTTTGATTCTTGTAAATTCAATTTTTAATTTTAATCCATGTTTTTCCAATTTTAATTCCTATAAGTTTTTGTTTTTATATTTTGTCCTTGTAATTAAGTTTATACTTTTTAAATTTAATCCCTTTAAGATTCCAATTTTTTTATTTATAATCTTCATAAGCTCATGTTTACTGGAATCAAAATTAGAAATATGCAAACTTGCAAAGACTAAAAAAGAACAAAATATCTTACATAAACTAAAATTTAAAAAAATAAAAATTTACTATACTAAAAATAGACAAATTTCTTTACAAGAATCAAAACTAGAAAAATACAAACTTATATAAAAAAAAGCATATTTAAGCTCTTTATATATAATAAATTTACATAAATTAATATTTATTAAAATGTGTCATCAATATAAATTTTTTTTTACATATTATCATTTAATTAGAAATTATCATATTATGATGTATAATAATTTTATTAACTTTTATAATAATTATTGTTATTTTTTATGTTATTGTGATTCATCTTTTTGATATGGTCATGTACAAAAAGGCATCACAATAATAGTTTCTAATTATTTTATATTATGGAAATGTTTAGTTTGATTTTACATGACAATTATTGATTGGAAAGATGAACCACAGTATCAATATTAAAAATAAAAAAAAAGTCAAGTAATGAGCTAAATTAGCTGTCCAGCTGAATTGCGGAAATTTGTTGCGATGTTAGTCATGAAACCAGAATATACCCTGTGCATAGGTCAAATTTTATTTGAAGCAGAATTAATGCAAGATCTATGGAGGATTTTGGCATCTTTTTTGGGCTTAATGGCTGGATAACGTGGCTTTTCGTTGCAAGAGGCTTCTCATTTGTGACAAGCTGAAAATGGAAATCATAAATTAAGGAGAAAATATGAAATTGCTTGACTTTCTCAACGAAGTATTAAAAAAGATATTTCTAAAATTAAAATTAAGCACTCACTGAATTTCCATAATAAAATCACGAAAAGAAAGGTCACAAGAAAAAGAATTACGATAACAATGACTTTTATTTTCTTGAAATGATATAATAGTGTATTTGAATTCAGTCAATTCAGGTTAGATGATATAGAATCATGTTAAAATATAAGTTAGCATGATTTCACATAAAAATTTATATATTTAATTTCATGTTGAAGAATAAGAATTTTATGTCGAAGAATTGATTATAAATTCATAATTAATTTTAAGGTTTTTTTAAAGTGGAAAAGAAACTTCTATTTCAATATGTCCACACAAAATATATGAGATAAGATACTACCAAAAACAATTTTAAGTTAAAACAATTTTGGATGTGACTTCATCAACATTTAATACATGTTTAAAACTAAGTTACATCAATTTCGATCTAAGTCTCAGACAAGTAAATATTTATAACTAATTATGCATCTATTATCAATTTTGATGTGAATTTTAGGTCTAATGTAAATAATGTCATTCCAAACACACGATTAGTGTCTCTCAACTTGAGTCTATGGTGAGTTAAACATGATTTTTCTATTCACTATGATGTTTGGTGTTGTGTTGGAAACATGATTTTGAGTTTTAGATTCAAGTCTCATTGATGCTATTAGAAGTAACTTTTGTATCAACATTAGCTTTAGTGCATGTTTGACAATCCATTGGTGGAACACCAAACAGAGGTTTGTCAACGCATCTCCTCCCTTACTTCTGCGTCCATTTGTTGGATCTCCATCATAGCAGGCGCTGAAGCAAAATAAACGTGCTCTTAATTAATGTTATTTCCTTTATGCATACTATTAATTATGCTATTTGTTTCACTTATACCCTTAGACGACTTAAGTCATTTTGGTAATTACACTCTGATAATCATTTTTAATTGTAATTTTCATACAATATTATATGTTAAAATAATTTTTTTAAAATATTTAGTATCTAAACAAAAATTACATTATTACAAATTCACAGCTACTTATAATCAATTATGTAAAATTACTTTGATTCAAAATAAATTTTATGACACATATCCAAACATTCACTTTGTATAGTTTTTGCGTTAGATAAAAAACTTATACCAAATTTTACTATTAACTTTTTTTAAAGACAGTTTTACTATTAACCTAGAACAACAAAAAAACAAAATTTAATCATATTATTTCAAAATTAATTTTAACTTACAATTGGTTACCCAAATACACTAATTTTGTACAAATTTAATTATTTATTATAATTTTTGTAAACTGATTTAGCATATTTATTGACTTTTATAAAGGTAACATTTATTCACCCACTAATTTTGGAATTAGTTGAAATTTCTTAATCATACAAGTAGTACTACTTTTTGTTGTCTCATTCATGTATGAATTGCTTCTGTTCTTAAGCAAGAGAAGTAGCTTTCTCACACGATTTTCAATTTCACCGACAGCATCACTAGATCCACTACCTTCCAAATGACAGGAAATAACGTCACTTTTTTATTTAATTTATTTCCTAAACGAAACAGACCATTAATATCAGGAAAACCTCAAAAGTAAAATAAGATAAAATTTAACATCTATATATCGAATAAAAGATAAAATTTAACCTCTATAAGTTATAAATTTGAATCATCACTCGTATCCTTAAAGTGATTTAAATATAATTTTACTGTAAGTAATCTTTAAATTCAAATTTTTGAGAAAAAAAAAATCCAAATTCAACGATTTGTTGTTTTCTTCGCTCTCTTTTGTTTTTTTTAGTACTTTTCCTCCTTTATCAATATGTTATCTCGACTACAGGTTAGTTGGTGATTCACAGCTTAGCTCTAAGTTGCGACATTTACAAAAAGATAATTAAGCATCAGTTCATGACTCGATAAATCATTAGTTCGTGACATAAATAAATAAATAAATAAATAAATAAATAAATAAATAACGAGTTTTTTTTAGCAAAATGCCAATATGCACAGTCATATTGTATCTGAGGTTGGGGTGTCAGTTGTGGCCACTAGACACCACTGTCTTTATCGATCATATTTTTAGCTTTTGGAATTTGGTACCTAATTATAAAACTCCATAAATAAACATACAAGAATCAATCTTGGAGTTGAACGAATGACGTGACATATGTGAACCGGTTACAATTTAAACTTTACATGATTGCAATGCAGGCCTAACCGAATACATGATACTCCTGTTAAGTATCCGGTCTAACTCAAGATCAAACATGTCTCATCTGATCTTTAACGATTTATGTAGAGAGATTATCTAGATTAACTGGTAAAGAATAATTAAGTGAGAGATCAGTTCCCTAATGATTGATAATTATAGGGGTATTACCTAAAAAGGTCACCTTAGAAAATGGCATATAGATTTAAGACGTACTAATCAAGGTACGTATGGATAATTACATGAATATCAAGATAAAAACATGATTAATTTGTATTAATTATTCTCATTTATTGTTTTTGATGGAGATCTTACTTGAATGTGAGAATATTTTGTTAGATATTTAATTAAGGAGTATCATTTGAAGAAGAAGGATTAGTTGTTATCATTAACGAAATATAAAGTCGGTGAGGTCATTATAAGTTGGTAACCATCTATCTATACTAGTACGTGAATCTGTAAGATTATATTCTAATTAATCCATCATCAACGTAGAGAAAGATAAAGCAACAAGAAAGAGGTGAAAGAGATGTTTAATCAATTTCCAAATTAGCCAGCTCATTTGTAAAGGCCTAAAGTGTAATAGTAATTATATCTTCTTACGACTTTCTTTCTCTCCCCGATCCTATCCAGCGGATCATTATCTAAACTTTGACAATTCAAACAATATTAATGTGAACCCAATCATACATATATATATATATATATATATATATATATATATATATATATATATATATATAGACATAATGCTTTTGTTATGGCATGCTTCGGGTTTGTTAGTGGTTACGTTTTGTTTGGTTGGAGCCACCATGATCCCTTGGTTAATCTATATTCACATTATTTTGTGAATATGGTATAACTTTGGGCTACATGTATTTCTGATGATCTTGTAAATGGTTGGGGCACCCATTTGTGTCCTTCTATTTTATATTGAATGCTAACAATGTACTAATAATGCTGTTTACATTTAAACCAAGTTTCTAGCCTCGTGTCACAAATATTGTGTAGGAAATGTTGCCAGAAAAAAACAGGAACTGTGTGTAGTTATGTCAAAGCAATCGACAATCGAATCTTCTTATATAATTAGTAAATGGTATCAGTTAAGCTTTAGCGATGGGGTTATAATAAAGGCTTGATTATCTTAATCAATAGCAGGGTCAGGCTATATATATAGGAGATTCGTTACACTTCGTCAAACTTAAAATACTCTAAAATGAATAACACCGCTTTCATTTTCTAATGATATATGGTCAAGACCAATAATTCTAAACCTAAATCTCCTCTTAATTTTCCAAAGGGCACTCTGTTCGCGGCCAGCATGCAATTTTCTTTAATTTGGAAGAGGCACCGTAGGAGGGAGTATGGGCCATGCATGCGCATGGAAGTCATCTATTTCCTACCGTAATATAAAAGGGTACAAGGGAACAAAATGCGACAAAGTCATTCCCTAATCATCCAAAACTTATTGATTCTTATCATATTTATCCTTAAAGTTTTAGTTGAAGTCTACATTTTCTTTCATTTAATCCCATTTTATAGAGAGTACCCTCAACATAAACTTAAAAGCCATTTTTTCCAGCAATTTTCAATGTGTTTGGTTTGGTAGGAAAGAAAGAAATACATGAAAATGAAAATAGAGAAGAGAGAAATAGAATAAATGAAAATAATTGAGAAATAAAGTAAAAATAAGAGTATTTAGTTTAAGAAAAAAATCAATTTTTAAGATAAGTAATTGATTGTGAAGAATTCATAATCAATTGTTTTTGGAAAACTAAAGATCCGTTTAATTCGTTAAAATGATATAGCATTAGACATAACAAATATTTTTGTTTCACATTTAATTTAAAAAATAAAATAAAGGAGAATACAAATCAAACATATAAACATGAGGCAAAATCTCTAATTTTTGCTAGTCAAAAAACTATATAACAATTTTTTGTCATAGAGAGGTAGAGTATTAAAAGACACATATATTTTTATTTATATTTCTTTAGTAATCGAAAAAATAATAACTAACCAACATCATCATTTTAAAAAGGACACATCAAATTATTTTATTCTAATATCTCTCTTTTGTCATCTCAGTAAACTCATTAAATTTAATATTAATTGCATTAAGATAATTAATATTATGTATTTTAGTAAATTTTATATTATATTTTTTTTCATTATTCGTCAAATAATATACAAGATTATCCTGTAGCTTGTGTTTTTATCTTGTGCTCTGTAGTACCATCATTTTAACTAATCAAATGAATTCAAGATAATTCATGCATAAAAAAATGTTCATAATTGATTATGATGATCAAATAATTGATTATGTATGATTTAAAATGCAGTAGCATTTTCACACTGATTTGTGGAAGAAGAAAAAATGGAACCTACAGTTTTTTATTTCTCTTCAATCTCTCTTATTTTCACACATGAAACATTTATTTAAAATATTTCTTTTATGATGAATTTTAATTATATAGAAAAATATATAGCCTATACAATTTAGATGCCAAAATACTAGTATTTTTTTGGTGAAGAGATGCTAAAATACTAGTATAATAACTAGTTCCACGGTTGTGATTTTTAACTAAAAAATTAAATACAATCTTCATTATACTTATTTTGTAAGGTCTGTCTGTTTGTTTTTTTTTCAAAGTGTTCAGGGTATTTCTAGGCAAGAGTCGGAGATTAAACCATCCAGATATGGTATTGTGCCTCTTTTGAGACCATGAGCAATAGCATAATTATTTAACAAATTATATACTTAAAAATTATTTGTATGTGTGTTAACTTGTTGACAAGTGTATCAATTTGTCATAAGTAATAAAATAGAATAGAAGTCTGAGTATGAATAGACAGTCCATGAGCATGAGTGATTAGACCATAATCAATAAACAACGAAACACAGAAAAAAGCAATAAAAAGAGTTTGCATTATATAGATAATATGACAAATTTACATTACTATAGTTGGCATGTCAAACTCCCAACCATGGGGTTTAGTCTCTCATTGTCAAGAGAGATTTTACATTTTAGGAACTGATGTGGATAGATAAAAGAAAGAGATGAACAAAGAAAGAGAAGGGGATAATAACAAAGAAGATTTTTCCTATTTGAGATCCAGAAGGATATATTCTTTAGAGAACTCTGAGTCTCATTGTATCTATTTCTCCTTTGTTTTCCCTGCACTGAGCGAGTATGACAATGATCACGCGCTTAGGGCAGAGTTCATATTAAGGGTGCCTTTGGGCTTCTTCATGAATCTTCTTCGCACTAAGTCTGAGTTGACACCTGAGTGAGTGCTAAGCGGGCTGTTACAATCTTCAACTTTTTCTTTACGTTTTTGCATCAATTTTTCTCCAAAATATTTGAGATTTTCTTCTTTTAAATCCTGCTTGTAAAAAATTACAATGATATCAATTTATTCATTATTTTATTAAAAATAATGTTAAAATGAAAAAATTGTAATTATTCTTAATCAGAATTAACTATTAATTTAATGTAAATTTCACCGTTATCAACGTGGAACTTAGGATTGTATCAATTAATTTCTCTCTTAATTCATTTTCAAAAACTTGGTATTTGCCCGCTAATCATGATGAGCTAACTTGTTTAACATAACACATGCTGTTTTTCTAGGAGTACTAACACATGCTGTTGTTGTTGTTACCTATTTTATGGGGATTAGCCTTTTCGCGGGTGAATGTAAATATTTAATAACTTTCTTTACCAACTCTCACTACTAAATATTTAGATGCACAACCTAAGTCTATTTAGATGATTTTATTCTTAAATATTTATAAGAAAAGAGAATACAACTACTGAAATGATTTGAGGTACAAGGTAAAATAATTTGATCTGAACTTATGACTTTTATAGTTTTTTTTTATTTAATTTCTTCAAAAGTTAAAGTATATAAGTTGATTTTAGTTTTTAAAAAATACTAAATGTATTTACTTTTTTATTTTATTTTTCTTGTTAAATACTTATTGAGAATGGTCCTACTTCAAACAAGGAAATGAGTGGCAGACAAAAAAAAAAAAAAAAAAACTCAATCTGCCTGTACTTCAACCACTCCAAGAATTTGAAGGGAGGAAGAGAGGGACCAGGGGAAAAATCCCTTGTTCGGTTGTTCCTAACAACTCAACCCTCCTTTAACTTTGACCGTCACCCATTACTTTCTCCACCATACTCTAGTTTTAATAATCTTTTTGAAACAGTGGAGGAACAATTTTAGTTTGCTTCGTAGTTTTTTTATCTTTATTGTTTATCTCCACTTTTTTTTAGGAAGTTTATCTCCACTTCAGATAAAGCAGTTCTCTTTTGATTTTTGGTTTAAATTCGCTGGTTATGATCCCATGATCCATTCACAATTGATGATTAGAAACCATGCTAGTCTAATAATGTATTTTTGTTGATCCATCCTAAGTGCTAGCTTGCTATAATTATTATTTTTCAGGTAAATTGGTGGATTAGTAAATATCAGTATAAATAAATATCTTAAAAAAAATTAAAGGAAAAATCTCTATGGATTAACACCAAAAAAATTTGTAGGGTGCCAATGGTTAGTCATTTCATTTCTCTCCTCTAACATTATAATTAATGTATCATAGTGTAGCAATGTAATCTCAGATTTCGGATCAATCTATATTGATTGACTGTCTTTATTATGTTGTTGCTAGTAAATACAACTATGTATGGTATATATCAATTTTCTACGCCACTAGAAGAACCCATTAATATAATGCATCATTAGTATAAATTTAGAGTATTTATATATATTTACAAGTTTATTTTCATCAAACAAAATTTATATTAACAAAGACAAGCTTGAAAACTAACAAGATAATTAATGAACTAATATTTTTTGTGGTGAGTACCAATATGTCATTATGTTTTCAATAAATTATATTATTTTTCTTTATAATCACTAGTATTTCCCTAACATTAGGGTGCGGTGCTCTGCCATTGTTCATTATAAAGTTGTTTTTAATTTACTTTTAAACATGGAATGTGTTGTTTACAACAAAAATTGTGGATTTCTTTGTTACATTAAAAAAGTTGTTGAACAAAGTTTATAATTTGAAGGTTTTAATTATTAATTTTTTTTGTTGTGGTTTCTTTCTCCACAGTTTCTCCACAGCACACATTTTACCGTCCAAAGAATAATATAGTTTCCATTATATCATATTTGTTTCCTATTTTTTTATGAATAAAAGAGAGGATTTTGTTTATGAGAGTATACTGGAGGTACTTCAACCCAACATCTAGAGGGAACCACCTATTACATTAAGTAATACAATAACGAGATCTATCAATTGTACGGTCCATCTAGGATTCATTTTAAATAAAATATAATTTTTTTTCAGCAAATATTCATGGTTAGAATGTTAATTTTATTAAGAGAGAAAATTGAGAACCCGTAATCTTACTCTTATTTCCTTTTTCATTAGTCATCCAACTCATCTTAAATCTCCAAAATTTTATTTCATTGAATTTATATTGACAGCAGTGCCACCGACTAAATTGATCCCCGAACCCTTCCCAAGCTGTTGGCGCCTTTGCATGTAATATTTATAACATGTATGTATAATGTGGTTCACAGTGTATAAGTCTACAAGAGAAGAAAAATAACTAAAGCCACTACAAGAATAAGTTGAGGATCACGCGCGCCTTATCAAACAATTTTTTGGTACATGTAAACCCTAATCGTCAAAAAGAGGGAGGTATATATCATTCTCACGTTTTTTTATTGTTCCATGCACTACTATTCCTTAATAAAGATTGATTAAAGATGAATTCCTCTTTGATATTAATGCATATATGATAGAGTATATAATATAAGGTGCATACATGATTAAATCGATTCAGGTATATAATTCAAATTTCCTTCACTCTTTAGGTGTTTATTTTGGAATCTTTAGATTAAATCAACAGTCGAAGAAGGTTCGCATTTTTGGCTGCCAAGTTGTATCGATTGCATGAAAATATCACGCATCAAATTGTGGGTAACAATGTAACATCATATAATTATAATATGGGACCCTGAAAAAAAATCTACTAACTACTTTGCCAACACTTTGACAAATCATGGCTAGCCGACGCAAGTCACTGGTTCAAAGAAAAACGAAGCAGGTTTATGAATTGATTAATCAAATTACAAACCAAAAGTAAACAACTCCATGCATTGACAACTTCTTTGCTAGTTCTGCGTGTTAGGTTAGGTAACGGAAGAGAGACAAAGCACCTTGAGATTTAATCTCACATTAACTAATTAACCTTGCGAGGGGACTAGTGGCCATATAAATATGTGACATATGCACGCACTTAGGAAACACATATTCTCATCATATAGAGTTAATTACTTACTTGGAGGGTTTTAGAGAAATGGCTTCGTCTTGTTCTAGCTTTATGATCACTTTGGCCCTTTTGGTCCTCGTGTTGGGGACTAATACTAGTAGTGCCAATGCCAATCCAACACTTCACACAAACTTCTACTACAGTTCTTGCCCAAAACTCTTTGACACTGTGAAACGCACAGTGGAATCGGCCATATCAAAGGAGACCCGCATGGGTGCTTCTCTCCTACGTTTGTTCTTCCACGATTGCTTTGTTAATGTGCGTAATTTTTTTTTAACATTTCTTAATTAAACACTCTTCTTTCAATTCTATTTACTGCTAGAAGTTAACATTTTAAATTTTGCCTTCTTGTTTCTTTCCCAAACATTTTTTTACTTTACATTTGATTTAAGTTATATATAATATGGGTTAGTTTATTTAAACTTATTTTTTAAAATAAGTGTTTATTTTAATAAAATAAATATTTTTTTTGTGTTTGCTTAAATTATTTATTTATTTATTTTAAGAAACAAATCTTATCTATTTTCTAAAATAACACTTATTTTAAAATTATTTTTTTAAGTTTAATCAAATTCACCTCTCTAACCAACTATTTTACATAAAAGCAAACTTTTGTAGCTAGTTTTTGCAATTACATTTTGTACAACTCTTGTAATAAATTACTAAAGTAACCCCATTTATTTTTGTCACCATAGTTCATATCAATGGTGGTTATTCATGATCAGTGTAATTTATGTCCGATAGTAATTTTACTTTTGTTTGACTTTGTTGATACATATATATATATATATATATATATATATAAAGAGACTAATAAATTTTCTAATTGGATAAATAAATATTATATATGTTGCAGGGGTGTGATGGGTCGATTCTACTTGATGACACATCAAGCTTCACCGGAGAGAAGAACGCGGGACCTAACAGGAATTCTGCCCGTGGATTTGAAGTGATCGACCAAATCAAATCAGCTGTGGAGAAAGTGTGTCCGGGTGTGGTTTCTTGCGCTGACATTCTTGCCATCGCTGCCAGAGACTCTGTTGAGATCGTAAGCAATTATTTATTTCAATGTCATTGCATATAGTTTAATACTTTAATCATGCATATATATGTATATATTATAAAAAAAGAGTATCGGCATGGCAATTATTTGTTGTATAAGGAAAGAAAAGAAAAATAATGCATAAAATGTTTAAGATATTCCTGATAAATAATTTTATATAAGACAAAGTATCCTTTTTGAAAAGACATCCATTAACCTCGATCCTTAAAATTTTATTTTTCTATTTGTTTCTCTATCACTTGGAGAAAACAGTTATTGTCATTTTCATTCTTTGCCTTTTCTTTTTCTTCCATTTTCACACCAATCTAAACAGAGGAAAATTTAGCTTGCGCGTTTCCTATGTACATGAATAAACAATCTCCACTTCTCCATTCTGCACACACATCAGAAACATATGCAAGTATACGTGAACTGAAAATTTTGTTGAATTTGATCAGCTTAGAGGCCCAACATGGGATGTGAAACTTGGAAGAAGAGACTCTAGGACGGCAAGCCAATCTGCTGCCAACAATGGCATCCCAAGACCCACTTCAAACCTCAACCAACTTATATCCAGATTTAACACTCTCGGACTTTCCACCAAGGACTTGGTCGCACTATCTGGTACTATTATAGAAGAGCCTAATATTATGCTCTCTAACACATTCATTTTAACATACTATAAACATGATTAAAAATTACAAAACGAGACTCCTTCAATTAGAAGTGGATTGAAAAGAGTAATTTAAAAATTGTGTTCATAACATTTCTCAAAATTAAAATGAGTTCCTCTTGGTACTTTTTTTATTAACTTGTTACCTTAGCAACAATCATTTACTCTCTTTTTTTATTATTTTAATTTCATTCCATTGCATATTCTAGGGGGTCATACAATTGGACAAGCAAGGTGCACAACCTTTAGAGCCCGAATCTACAACGAGAGCAACATAGATAGCTCTTTTGCCCGCATGAGACAATCTAGGTGTCCCCGAACCTCAGGATCAGGGGACAACAACCTTGCACCCATTAACTTTGCCACTCCCACTTTCTTTGACAACCACTACTTCAAGAACCTCATTCAGAAGAAGGGTCTCATCCATTCCGACCAAGAACTCTTCAATGGTGGTTCCACTGACTCCTTAGTGCGTACCTACAGCACCAACCCGGCCTCCTTTTTCGCCGATTTCTCCGCCGCCATGATCAGGATGGGAGACATTAGTCCCCTTACTGGCTCCCGCGGAGAAATAAGGGAGAACTGCAGGAGGGTCAACTAATTGAAGTGTTAAAAGAGCTACACATAATTTGGATATCAATGCATGTGTGTGTAATAAGTTGTTAAACGAGTGTTTTGATTTCATTTCTATGTTGTCACTTTGTGTGCTACCAAGTGTACCTACATTGTTCTATTACGTTAATTTAATTTGCTTCTAAGTGGTGATGTTGAAGTTGAAGGACTTCGATGTACAAGTTCCTTGGTCACTTAATTTCCTTTCACAATTATAATTAATCATAATTACACTCCCATTTTTATTTTATTTTTTGCTTTTTATGTCAATTTAATTTCTAGCTCACTTTTCATATTTGTTACCAAACTTTTGTTCTGACGTACGCAAATAATTCATGTGAATTTCCACATTTAACATCTCATCTAATTCTTTTAGTAGCTTTTTCAATGACTCTTTTCATCTACGAATGACAAATTATCAAATGTGAACTGAGATCACGACATCTCAAACATTTTTTAGGGTCTAATTGCCAGCTAATTAAGGTTCATCGTTGAGGATATTCCTCACTGTTTACTGTCAAATGTACAGGCTAAATATAATACTATGGATTCATATATAAGAAAAAAAATAATTTTATATATTGAATTTAAATATAAATAAATTTAACTATTTTTATCTCATTTAATCTTATTATTCTTAAAATATCATTCTTTTAATTTTAATTTTAATTTTATTTTCAATAACTCATTATAATAAGTTTTAATAAAAAATATTTTAAAAATAACTTTATTTTTAACTTAAGATTAAGAAAATTAAATGATTTCAACTAATTTTCTTAATTAATGTAAAATTAATTATTTTTACTTATATATAAGTTTAGAGAAAATACATGATTAGACAATTATATGAGCCACGAAATAAAAGGCATTTAGGTGAAGGAACTAGTCATTGACTCTATTATTACTTTATTGAGTTTTACTAATTGATATTTTTAGTACATTAATTAAAAAATTAAAAGAAAAAATTATTTATTTTAGAGATCATAGAAGTGCATAAAAAAGTCATGAATGTATCTCAATAAAAAAAAAATTCTTTTAATTTCTTAACCAATATCAAAGACACTAATTGACATTTACTAACGTCGTCCAAAAAAAAACCACGACCATATCGATATCAACCGATGGGATATTACTCAACTATATATGAAAGTAAAGAAGATAACCGCTCTTAATACTTGCCGTAAAATTGAGGGCGTTGAATTAATATAAAGAATCTAAGGAGTAATGAATGAGTCTTGTCACCTAACCAGATAGATTTTTCCCTACCCTTACTTCAAACCATATCTTTAAGAACAAGTACCATGTGTTCTAAACGTTGTTGTCTTAATTTTTGTTATGTCATAAGTTTTTCCTATTTGAGCTAATCCATTTTATTTTTGTCGCTTCACCTCCTTGTCAAAAGCTTGTCATGACTTCGTTTATTATTTAGGTGTTTGTTTCCATTATTTTTCTAGTTTTAATTGGCGCTAAGCATACAATTTGGTGCCTCGTTAAAGCATTGAACTTTAAATTAATTTTCACAACAAAGAAATATACTCTGATCATCTCTTTTGTCCGCACTATCTATATAAGCAATAATTTTTTTTTTCACAATTAAATACACCAGATTGATATTTATTGGATCATTGAACTGATTTTTTTCTTCTCTTGATTTGTTTCCGGCAATTACTTTCTGCACGTCTCTAATTGCTTCCTGTACCTATTCTGAAATGTAAAATTACATTTCGGAATAGTCAATGTAAAAATCAAGAGAAGAAAAAAATCACGTACAATGATCCAATAAATATCAACCTCGTGTAAACATTATTCCAAAATGTAATTTTACATTTTCAAAATAGATGTTCCAGAAGTTCAAAAAGGTACAGGTAGCAACATTGAAGCCGAAGGAAGCAATTGTCTTTGTTTTGGGTCAATGGAGCGTGTGCCCATTTGATATCTAAGAACCGAAAAGAAAATTGATATTGGTCTCTCCAAAATTGTTTTGGGCCTCTACCATGAATGTGCAAATACCAAAATGTCTTTTTGTTTCTTCCCTTTCATATTGGCACCCACCTATCCTTTTTGGTAAACCAATGAAATTATATTTTCATTGTGTTATCGTTACATTACTAAATTGTGACAAAACAGAATCATAATTCCGTTATGTAATAATTTATGCAGTGAAACAATACTTTTGTTGCGCTTTTTTAGAAAAAAAATGTACAATAAAAGTTTGATTCCGTAGCACATTATGAATGAAATCATACTTTCATTATACTTTCTTAATTGACTCTCACTTGTACAACAAAATTATGGTTTGATTATATACTTTTTTTACACCTAGATACACAATGGAAACACACTTCTATTACACTAATGAAGTGTGAAAAAAAAAAAAAAGAGTGTAATGGAATCACAATTCAATTATAGATTACATAATCGAATCGTGATTTTAGTGAGCCTAAGTCATAGATACCCGTATTTTGGTTCTATCGGGCTTTTTTCAGCCCAAATTCTTGGTTTTTGTCGTTGAGTTCATGAGTAGTTGTTATGATTAATGACGAAATAAAATGCATTATGATTTTGTTTTTGAGCCAAACAAGATTAATTAGATTAATCCTATCATGATGTTATCTTCGTCTTTAGCTTTTGAGGGGAATTAGATGCTCTCTCCTGAAGCTTTTCAATGAAATTGTTAGATTCTTGTTGTCTTTCGGAACAAAAGAACTTCAGGGGAGGTAATAATATCCTAGTTTAAGATAGGGAAAATCTATTTTTTTTTTGTAATAAAAAAGCATTTGTACAAAATATATATTTATCTCATTTCAAAAAATTTAATGGAGACTCCAGCTTATGACTTGTCATTTATCAACATTAAAACATTGTTTTGCTTCACTCAATCATGTTTTTGTTAAATTCATGGGTAAAATATCTTTTAAGTTTCTTATTTTTGGACAAAATTGATTTTGATTTGAAAACCATAATTTAATTCTCGTATTTTTGTATAATTAATAAATTTTATTTTTCTTTATGGAACTTAAGATACTAGGTGAGAAACAAAATTTATCAATTATAAAATATATGAAGTCAATGATCATTTTTAAAGTATAAGAACTAAAGTGGAGTTTAGACGAAAATCGAGAGATGTAAATATACTTTTTTTTTTCTAAATTTATTTATATATTGAACGAATGGAACATTTTTAGATTGTTCATCTTTGCCCAAGAAAAAAAAACAGATTGTTTATCTTTGGGCTTTAGCCTTAGGGCTTTTGTGGTCAGATCCAGCTCTTATTTGACCCAAAAAGCATAGTAAGCTACTAACAGTTCGATACAGATGCATTTGATGTAAATTAAAAAAACAACACAAATAAAATAACGCAAGCACTAAGTGATTGAGATAGGTGAAAATTTTAATACGAACAAAATAACATCTTGTGTAACTTGGTCGTCTCTCTGTGTCATACACCAGTCAATTCCTAGATTATAAGAGGAAAAGGATGGGATTTGGCAAAAATGGAGGATTAGATTGGGAAAGGCCTAGCAATGAAAAAGGCACCAGTTTAGGATAATGATAGTCCAATAAAAGAATGATATATTTTTATATAAAAAAACGAATTAAGATAAAGAGTCCCATTATTACGGAAACGGGTCGAAGTGATGATAAAATAGTGGAGAAGGACCTTTAGATCACACAGAACTTGTACAATGTTAGAAGTTCAAGCCAATATATCAAACTTAAGAAACGTGGTGTGCATGAATTTTTAAAGGACAGTATAAGTTAGCTTAAATTGAATAAAAATTTCAAGCTTTATGTACCCAAAACAGAATTATCTCATGTTCAAAATTCCAAATTTACTCACCTTGCGTCATGTTGTGTTTTGCTGTAGTTATTTTTTAACTTCCCTTCTGTATCGCCAAAAATAAAATAAAATAGAACTGTACTCATCTCTAATTATTATTTTGATATGGTAGTTATGATTCCAATTAGACATTTAGGCGCATGTATAAATTGGCCACTTGAATATGTAGATTTGCTATAATTAACTAATTAGAAGATTTAACTATACTCAAGTATATTATATTAAAAAAAAGGCTTCTAATTTAAAGCATATACAATCTCAACCTAAATCATGAGATAGGAAATTATTATGTCCAACACCTTTAAAGCCCACACACAATAACCAACCAAACAACTACATTTTCAAAGATTTTCCACAATATGTAAACCGTGTAGAAAATCAAGTCCTAATTATGTTACCTCCACAAACTAGACTGCTCCATGGCTCACAATTGCATTATTTATGTTTCCAAAGGGATAGAAGCCTCTAAAACCGTTTGAAGCTTTGTGTTTGAGAAAAGAGCGAACAGTTGTAGAGCGTGAGAAAGAGATGCTTCCTTGATCTGTGTCCCTCATGGAATATGAGTATGCTGGATAAACCAATGACCATGATGATGAGGAGGATGAGGAAGATGAGCGAGATGATGTTGGTGACACATGAGCCTTTCTTGACCCTATAAACTTTGGCATAAAACATGAAAATATATTGGCCTTTGAGTTTCTTCTCTTGTTTTTGGACTTGGAATTGGAATAATATGAAGGTGGGGGTGTAAGGGGTGGCAGAGAAGTCTCAGAAGAAGGGTGTTTGGGGGTGCCAGGTTGTGCCTCCCACATGAAAGGGACTGCAATTGATGTTTCTCCATAATAGAAGACCCTTGAAGAAGAGTTAGCCATGGAGATTTCCTTGGACATTAGCCTTGAGAAGAACCTATCATCCTCTTTTATTCTGAAGGACTTCTCAATTGAGACATGATTGGCATCACCATCGTTGAGCATTTCGGATATTGAAGTCTATGATTATTTTTTATCTCAACCATAATCTATAACATGCCTCATACAACAAGGTGTGCACACTCTTATATTTGCTATCTAGACCTTAGAAATATTGTTTTATGACTTCCCCGTACTTAATTCTCTTAAGAGTTAAAACGTATAAATATAATAAAGGGTGCATGTTCTTCTAAAATTACTGAAGAATTGGGTTACTTCATATGGGAATTGATTTAAGCATAGGGATTTAATCAAGGATCGGAGGGCCCGGGCTGTTCGATCAATTTAATGATAGGGATTTTTTGGAGGGCACGAATTTAGTTGTGGCGAGATTTAATGCATGATATAGATAGTTGGTAATTAAACTATGAAATTGAATGGGTTATTAGTGGTAGTTGCTCAATTATTTATGGAAGAATCTGGACCATTGACTAAACTAGCGAAGGTAGTTCCTTTATAAATCATTGGTGCTCAGAAACGGATGAGGGGAAAGGGAATTTGGTTACGGGGGAACACTGTAATAAATGAAAACATGTCGTGATCATGAATGAGAAAGGAGAAATTTGTAAATATATATACTGCATACTAGTACTGTATAATTGCTTTCCTAAATAAAGAGTTCATGTCTACCTAATTGAAATACCATATGCTAGAAATCTAATACTCGTTTATTATTCGTGCACAATTTAAGTAACATCGATCAACAGGGTTAATGTGAAAGGTCTCAAAGTTCTACATGATCAAGGAATCGTATCACATGACATATTAATAAAATTGAATCCTTAAAAAAGATTAATTTCTCATAATGTATCGAATTAGGGTTTGAATTTTTTATAAGAGAGATACCTATATTTTATGTCTAATCATGTGTTAAAAAATTATCTTTTAAGGAGGATATTTATGAAGAAAGAAAAGAAAAAGATAAACAAATCCAATGACATCAAGGACACTAAAATTAATCAATGCATGCCACGTGAATTATTATCTGATTGGCAACGTTTATCTCTTCTAACCAAATAAATGAATAAATAAACCCATCTAATTATCTGTTGCTAGTACAATGTGTTAGGTATAGTTTGAGAGGCCTGCATTTTGCACCATAATCTTCTCCTACCAAACTTTATTTTGTACCCAAGCTTGGATATATTGGATGCTGAAAGTTCATCCTCATTAAATAGCAGGAAGAAATTAATGAACAACACCTACTCGGGCTTCGCGGATAGAGACATATCAGACAGTACGTAACAGTGTCAAGGGTATTACCATTATTTATTAGCCATGAAATGTCACATATGGGATGAGCTGTGATCAGAAAAGTCCTATGCTTTTTCATTGGAGAATTACACCTACATGTGGATACCGTTAACTGGATCTTTCGTACACGTTTTGCTCAGTCTTAAGTTCTCAAAACAAATTTGATTATTTGATCAACCCACCCATACCAGCATGTTTTAAAAATGGAGTCTAATTTAAGATAAATATAATTCTAATTTCTGCGCCAGATGAAAATTTGTTCATTATCAACCATGCACCTCACTAATTGGATATTCTGTGCGACGTGTAATAAAATAATTAAAAAATGGCCCATTACTATAAAGAGAAATTACCATTATATATCGATATCACTTAGCGGTGAATTATCAACAGCATGCAGGACCATGCATGCAATGGTCCAGTACTGGAAAAAGAATTTGATGCAGGAGTTTCCGAAATCTACTGTGAGTCAGATACATTGAATGGTGAAATAATAACATATTAAATGAAATCAAGCTAAGCATTAATTGTGTATCTATAAGGATTTAAATATGTTGTTTCACTAATCTGAAAGTTATGGTTAATTGACACTACTCCACTCAAGGATGCCATGTTGAGATGCGGAATATATACGTTAGGACCTCTTATTCATGTGTTTTTTTCTATATATATTGCACTTTAAATAACAGAATTCACTTGTTACTGCCATTGCTATGCTGTGGGGGCAGATTCGTTACGCTCCATATGGGTGCTAAACAACTTCGTTCTGATATGAAATTTGCTTTTGATTTGTTCATTTATCACGAAGAATGATCTGAATTAGACATCACAACAGAAAAAGCTGGGATTAGGTTTGGAGATAGTGAATTGTCAAAATTATATTACATGTTTGAAAATAAGTATCGTATCTAAAAAAAAAATACAAGTATCACTTTTAAATTTTTAATAAAATATTAATTCTTTTTCTACCAATACTATTTTAATTTTTGAATTTAATATTAATATCATTCTCTTTAATCTATTTAATAAGATTAATTTTTGTAAAAGTATTATTATCTTTTATTTATTTATTAATTTTCCTTGATTTATATAAAATAATCTAAGACAACACTTATTTTGAGATAACGAGAGTATCTAATACTGTCTTCATTGAGATCAAGAAAATTAATGTGGCTGGAACCTACTCTTATTCTTTTTTTAATCAATTTAATTTAGTGATATATATTTTTAAATAAATTATATATATTGGAAAAATTCCAATTTAAATATGTAAAAAAGATATGAAAAAATCTTTAAAATCAAAAAAATGAAAAGCTAAATTGTATAAAAATATGTTATTACAATATTATTATTTGACTTTTATTGTAATTAAATTATTAATTATTACAAAATTAATTTGTATATTTGATAATCATGAAAACTCTATGTGTAAGAGTAGGAAAGAGTATAAAAAAAAGTCTATTTGTGTGTGTGACAAAGAAAGTATAAAAACAAAATTACATTTAATCATATGTGTTTGTAAGTGATGTGTAACATTTTTTTATACCATATAGGTTTGTATGCATTTTGGGTTTATTAGTAGTTTTATCTTTGTTTTATTGGTTTCCTTAGTTTAATTATAAGTTACTTGGAACTCTTGAGGTGTGTTTTTATATGTTTCAGGGAGGTTTGTCATTGATTGGTTTGGCCTTGGAACTTAAGGATCTAGGCTTGGAGTGATTCAGAAATAAGAGAAGGACAATTGGGAGCCTGGAAACTTGAAGAAAATTGGAGAAATAACAACCAAAAGTTGCCACACCCAAGGTGTAGCAAGCATCATATTAAAAAGATTAAACTGACAACCATAACCCACAACAACTACGGTGTGAGAATTTCCACGGTCATGGCATGCACTAAGACAACATGACATTAGTTCAATATTATTATGATATAATGAGTTGTAGGAACTAGAACAACGGGAGACTAATTCCTAAATTTTAAGCACAAAATTATTTACAACCTTAATGAAGAATCTCACGTCTTGATTGTGATTTTGGTCATGCAAGTGAAACCTACTACAACACTCTATTTTACATTGGGTTTTTGTATTATAATTGTAATGGACCTTGAACCTTTTTTAGGACCTTAAGTTTGATAGATATTTTAGAGCTTGCTTTAGTAATTAAGTCTCTAACTTTAACCTAGCTTAGGGAAGAAGTGACTACCCAGATTGAAAATAATTCATTTTTCTTTCCCTTTCTCGATTTAAATGTTATTGTCTCATATTTGTGATTTCTCTTTAATTTAATATATATTATTAAATTCTTTCTTTAGTTTTGGGATTGAGCAATGCCCTTGATACATTAATGATTTTAAATTGATTATTTTCTCAATTTTGATATTATTAATTTGAATTTCTTTTATAAAATTGAATTTTTGGTTAGGATATGTAGCTGCAAATCATTTATTCTTGATTTATGGATAAAAATCTCTAATGTGTGGTCCGTATATGAGTTCTTGAATTGAAAGTTTATTATGAATTCAACTTATGTAAGAAATTAGAGTTTTGGTCAAAGATAAGACTATAAATGATTCTTTATCATAGGGTTGAGATTAATATTAACCTAGTTGTGTAAACTTAAATGTCAATTGTCTTAGATTAAAAAATTATAAATTAAGTTGTTAAAGATATACTCTTTAATACATCATCTATTATTGATTAAAATTGAATAATAAAATTTAAAAATTATAAATTTTGATGGATTTCACCAAAAGTGTTAATAATACACTCATTCTACTACAACAAAATATTTTCTACACGTATGACCAAAAAAATAAACTCCTCTCAACATACTTAAACAATTCAATTATCCTTGTCTTTTGTTTTTAAAGCTAGCTAGTAGTTATATTTTTTCCCTATTTTTCTTTCTTTCTTTCCTCTTGTGCAGACAAAAGAAAGAAAAGACACGAATAGCTTATTTTAATTATTAGTATACACAATGCTCGAATAACATTATTCATTTATTCTAAAGTTTAAGGATTCATTAATCTTCATTAAATAAGTTTCGTTCTTTTTCTTTTTGCTTGAGGCAGCACTATGGAAATTGGCAATGTTGTAACTAAAGATCATTGCAGACCCACCCAGCCGTCTCCAGACAGCGGCACGCAATAATACGTCGTCGTTTCCATGCATGAAAAATCAAAAACCTAAAAAGAATGTTTTTCCCTTTTTTCCCTGACCGCTAATCACGCTCCAAATCATGACAAATCTTTTTTTTTAATCATTTTATTGATATAAAAAATTTTCTGTCAAAAAATACTAATAAATATTTATTATAAATACACATAAAATAAATATTTTTTTAATAAATTTTATTTTATATTTAAAATTAATTAAAATTTAAATCTTAAATCACTTAATTAAAAAAATAAAAGATTCTCCAAATTATATGTGAGAGTGATGAACCATTTTGGATAAATCACCACAAATCTTACAGAAACCACAATTTCATCTCACCAAAACCATCTGACGTGGCACCACCTCATTGGCCACACTTCACAACACGTAACCACAACCTTTGACTGTTCTTCCTCACCAACCAACCATACCATAGCCCACACCGTAACTCCACGTCCCCCAGAAGCGCTTTCCGCCACCACTATCCCCCCTTTACTTTTTTCTCTCTTTTCTGCTTTCCCCTTTCGCTCGTCGTGTGGCCCCGCGACACCATCATCACGCACCCTTCCTCCTTCCTTCATCCTCGGTATTGCAATAAATCACACAAATGGGTGCTTCAAAAAAGTCAAAGCTCGAACCTTTATGTTGCTTTAGCTCTCGATGCTTCTCTGAAACCCGCGTTCGCGTTGCTCTTTGCGCCAATGGCCGAGTCGTCCCCGCCGGAAACGCCGGAACTGACAACCGAGTTCGGTGCCGGATCCGGGTCGGGTCAAAACTGGGGAGTAAGGAGAGTGGGTTTGAGAGCTGAAATTGATACTTCGCCGCCGTTTGGGTCTGTCAAGGAAGCGGTGATCCGTTTTGAAAAAACCGGACCTTGGATACCCCTTTTCAATTTTGGAGAGGCTTATGTAAATTTTCATCTCTGTGTTTTGTTTCTACTTTATTGTTCAATTTTTAAGTTTTGAATGTGTTATGTGTTTCTAGTGTTATTTATTATTTACCTTTTGCTTGATAATTGGTTATATACATACAAACGTGGAAAGAAAATGAATTTTCAAGTAATTGAGCAATGCAGCAATTCTGAGAAGGAACTTGATTACTGAGCGGCTTTATTTTTAAAAAAGAAATATTTTTGCATAAGAGCTGCAAAAATGCTTCCTTTTCTGAGCCTCTCAGACTCTCCTTGCATTCAGTTCAAACATAGTGTAGCTCTTGATTTGTGGAATTATGCCCCTGTGGTGATTTACTCTCTGATGTTGGAGATTGTTTGTTAACAGAAAAGTGCTGAAGACTTTGACATAAAGAGAGTGGAGGAGGAAGCGGCGAAGTTGGAAAAGGATTTGATAGTGAAAGAACTCGAAACACTTGACGTGCTTGAAGAACTGGGAGCTACCAAAGCAATTTTGGAGGAATTAAAGCAGCAGCTACAATCAGAAGCATTGAATTGTTTTGCAACTCCGGGTGGAAATTCATATGAACAGGTTGGAGCTGCTGTTCAAAATTGTGTGAATGGTATCAATAATGAAGAGCAGGCATTGCAATGTCAGAGTCCGTGTGCTACTTCATCCCCTGATATGTTCATGATGGAGTTAGGACAAGCTAAAATAAGCCTTGGTAAAACTATAAGTGATCTCGGGGTGATACAGTCTTCTGTTGAAGCTTTGAATAAGAAGATGAAGAAGGAGAAGCTTTTTGTTGAGAGGACGCGCGAGAAGCTAGCATCAAAGTTTGCAACTGTATCTACTCAAGAAGTGGCCAAGAAAGAAACAAGGTTAAATCCACCTGAAGCTACTGTAGGAACAGGTTGCACTTGTCATCATCCCCTAAATATTGCGAGGAGTTTGAAATTTGATACTGGACAGTGCAATCTAATGAGTGAAACAAGAAGCTCTGAAGTTTCAAGGCCATTGCCTGAGTTTGGAGAAAATGGATTTAGTATCAAGACTGCTGAGATGAGGTGGTTTGCCGCTAAGAAGATGGAGGAAGCTGCAATGGCAGCAGAAGCTGTTGCTCTGGCCGAAATTGAGGCTCTATGTAACCCTGAGATATCATTGGAATTTGCTCCTCCACAACATCAGAAAGTGCCATTTGCCTTAGGGGAGCGCTCTCCTCTGCACCCCATAGTTCAAATTCCTCAAGAGTCAACCTTGGAGAAGGTGATTGATTCCAAGTTCCAAGTTGATAAAATAAGTTCTTCTAAACTGAGTATTTTGAAAAAATTGGAGGAAGCAACAGAAGAAGTTACACGCAGCAAACAAATCTTAAATGAGGCATTAAACAGTGTTGAAAGTGCAAACAGAAAGCAACATGCTGCTGAAGAGGCACTTCGGAGATGGATTCCTCAGGATGATCTAAGAGGTCAGCCAGTGTACAACTATATTAAGCCCAAGAAGTTCAATCAAGCTGGAAATTGTCAAGATTCTCCTCTACCAGATGTAACCAGGTCGATTACAGTGAACAATGATCAGAAGCCGATCTTAAAGTCTTCAGTTTCAATGAGAGATGTACTTAGCAAAAAGCAAGTTCCTGAAGAATATACAACTAAGGAGATGGAAGAGCACACTGAAAGAAAGGTAGCATTGAGTCAAATGCTTCGAGCATTGAGGCAGGATCAAACTCTGCCTACAATACCAGAGAAAGATGGGAGCAATCAAAGGCAGTTCATAGCACAGAGGAAAAAGTTTGGATTCATCCAAATATCACTCCCCTTGGGAAAGCGAAGTAAGAAAAAGGCATGAATTTAATCCTATTGCCTATGCATGGATCAATATCCAGAATTCATGCATCAGTGTCTTGCCATTCTTTATTGATTCTTATGTTTTGCTGCTTTTTTGTTAAGTCACACAGAATTTATGACTGATTTTGTAAAATACTCATCTAGTGAGATAAGGCTATTGTTGTGATTGTTTGGTTTTGTAAACTTAGTGTTTCCTGTGTGATTGCTCACTTTATGCAACTGGCTTAGCTTTAACGGGACTAGTAGATTTTACTGCTGTGTGATATATATAAAGTCACTTACAATACACTACACATGTCTTGTATTATCGGGTAATTTTCGAGGTTCTACCGTTGACACGGCGATGGTAAAAGTGAGTGATCTGTTGCAAACAATTGGATTAGGTTGTTGATTTCCCTTATCTTTCATTTGGCCCCAACAACCATTTCCCCCTTTAAAGGGGTAAATCCTCAACACACAACCAAACTTTCCAACTCCAAGCATGTCCATGTTCCGCTTCATCTCCACAATTGATGCAACATACGTGGTGAAACTGGTCAACAACTTGTTATTTCTAAAATACCGAGAGGTTGATGCATGAGAAAACCTCACTACTTCATTTCATTCCAATCTGTTAAGAATACATAAAATTAGTCCATATATAGACAAAGTAAACCTAAATAAGGATCAATCATCCTAATTTTCCTAATTAAACAAGGATCATATCTTCCTAATTAGATAACAATTATATCTTCCTAATTTTCCATAATCGGAAACAACAAAATATTGAAAATTCTTATAATAAAACAATAAATATTCCTAAAATTACGATAAAAGATGTCATTTTAATCCCCAAACCGATGGGATTTGGCAAAAATCTTGTGGCATGCTCTACATCAACAATGCTACCATCTACCAATGTTTCTTACTCCACTCCACCACCACAACATCAAGTTCCATTTTTGCCTCCAAAGGCAACAACCAGTTATCTAAGGTCCAAACATAAATATACATGGACTGAGTATACTGGCTACAGATATGCTCCCCCCAGCTTGATGCTAGATCCCTTATCAAGAATATTTCAAAGGATTTAGTTTCTCTAAAGTGAAAAGTGACGAAGTAAGAATACAATACATTTATCCTTGATTTGAATTAAAATATTTTAGAATTTTAACTAACTTTGAATTAGTGGAATATAAACCCTTATGTTTTCACTCTAAACCTATAACCCTGCATATCGAGCTCCTCTGTAATTAGGCAAGGGAGTCTTTGGTTTTAGGTAGCCATTGTATTATATCACAAGTATGGATGAAAATAAACTGAGCTGTCAACAAGAGTCTGTGACCTAGCCTGTTTAAAGTTTAACATGTCCTGACCTATTTAATACAAAAGATATATTTGGACTCTTTAAAAGACCTATTTAATTAAATATGTTAGACTTGGACTTATAAAAAAAATCTATTGAACCCGATATATCAGCTTATTCATTTATTTATAATAAAAAAAATAATAGTATACATATTATACTTTATATTTAATATCATAATAAATTAATAATCTTATATCATAAATAAAATAAACATTTGAAAAAAAAACCTAACTTAATAGGTCAAATAAGACGTTTTTAAAAAGGTCAATTCAAACCTAAAAACAATTTTTGATTGAATAATAGAACAAATCAAATCTAAATTTTTTATAGTCAAACCTATTTAACGAAGTCTAAGTCTAACCTAATCACTCGTAAAAGGCAACCTCTCCTATCACAATATCAAGGACATCAAATCTTTGGCTGAGTTCGGCTACTAACTAATTGTAGAAGCAACAAAATACCATACATAAGGTTTTCAAATGAAGAACTGAATTGCCTCCATTAAAAAATAATTTTAGCTTAGTTCTGAAAATTCCTTCATACATTGAAAATTTAAAAACTTTCTATTAAAATATATTGGTTTTTAAGTTCATATTAATTTATTTTGTTTACGTATAAATATTTTTTCATTAAAATTTAAACTATCATGTAATTATTTTTTATTTTTTAGAGAGAAAAAAACCCCAACTTGCACAAATTTTGTCTGCACAAATCCTTCGCACACTAATGCACGTTTCGGATCTACTTCGGAATGTGAAATTGTAAAGATGAAATTTGTAAGTATCTTTATTCATTTTCTTTCAATCCACATCAGCACCTATCCTAGCTAATGAGGTTATCACACATACTAAATGTTGTTTATAAAATATAACCACACAACTACTCGAATTTGTTAGTGGCGAAAACGAAATATGATTTTACAAGATGAAGGATTGAGATTCAATGCAAAGTTAAGGACACAGACAAATTGTCGCCAAACTATTATCTCAAAATGATATCATTTAGTTGCAAAGTATTATTAAACAATAAGAGTTTATTTTGGTACATATTTGCTACTGGTAAGATTTTGATAATTTGGTACAAGCAAAGGTCGAAGGTATCAAATCATTAACCTGAGCAAAATCTGTCATCTCAAAAGCTTATATCTCAAGAAATATAGCTCACTTCAACCCAAAGAGATATCTTTGCCAAAGAGATTGCTGATTCCCTTTCCAGGATCACTTTGTTTTACAATAGACTCTCCAACCAATATCTACAAAAAAGAAAAGAGTAAAATAATGAGTCTGATAAAGAGTAAAATAATGTGAAACAACTGTTGATTGTTGGTTTAAGTGTTGGAAAATTTGCTAAATATGATCAACATGTAACAAATGTTAGATAGTTGTCATAACCTGAGTAATCCCCTTATCTAACGAAATTCAACCGTTCTTGTTCTTTTACTCAAACTATTATTAAAATTGCAATAAACAACATGATTGCAAGGACATTGGTGGCATATGATGAGTAATTTGGCTGACACCACTATATTTTGTATAAATATTTTAGTATCTCAAAAAAATCCTGTTAGTACCTTGGTTGCTTTTAAAATTTGTTAAAACCGCATGGCCATGTCAGATTTTATGTGACTGACTCGAATACAAGGGATTTAGAATTGTCATTGGAGCTGCTGTTAGGATTAGGAAGAAATTGAGTATTTTAATTACCATTTCCCAGGTGTTTACTTAGAGTAGAAATGAAATTGTCAATACTTACAGCTTTAACACCAGCTTCCTGAACATAGGCAATATCGTCCGGGGTAAAGAGACCAGATTCCCCAACCATCTAAACAAACCATATAATCATCAGCATGATGTTGATATTCAAAATAAATTAATATTTCTTTCAAGTAGCTCTAAACAAAGGAAAAGCCACATACAATTATGCCTCTCTCGTGGATTATTTTGCCTCGCTCTCCTTCAAGAAGTTTCTTTGTGATGCTGATATCCAACTCAAATGTTTCTGCAATCCCCAAAAAGAAAAGCTACAATTGATGAGTCATGAGTCAAATCCTCAAGTTTAAATATTCAGACATTGGCACAAAAGATAAAAAAAATGAAGTAGAAAATTATTAATATTCTCAAACTCGTGTGCACACGAGATAGGAGAAAAAGAAAAGGACCCTTAATTGCACTCTTGGTCCCTTTACTTTGGATTATGCACAATTTTGGTCCCTTAAAATTTTCCAGCCAATTAAGTCCTTCTAGGAGTTATATCAATTTCCTTCTACCTAAAACCCTTAAATTCTCATTTTCTAGTTGAAATATTCACAAGTTTAAATAATTAATTTTTTTTAAACTTTCTTCAAATCAAGACAAAACATTAAATTTCACCCAAATTTTTTAAAAAAAATTTATCATTTCCTCCTCTATTTGAACCCTAATTTCTTATCCTAGAAAATCCTTAAAATTTCAAATAAATTTTTTTCTTTTAAATATTTAAAATTATTTTATATTCTAAATCCATCCTAAACCCACAATTATTTAGAAAAATGAGAATTTGAAGGTTTTAGATATAAGGAAATTGGCAGAGGGACAAAATTTGCTTGGTTTTAAAAATAGAGGAACTTAATTTGCTTTAAAAAAAAACTTCAGGGATTAAAATCCACAAAGTTCAAACTAAAAAGACAAAATGTACAATTAAGCAAAAAAAAGATGTTGCTGAGGGAAGCAATAGCATAAAGTATAACAAATAAAAACAATTGTATTACATCATAGTTTTATGAGTTCTAAGAGATTGTTGTAATAAGGTACAAATAGGATTTGAGAAAGTGATAATGTATCAAGAAGAAGGATAAGAAAGATGAAGAAGATTAATGAAGAAACTGGAATATACAGAAAATGAAAGCAAAAGTAGAAATAAAAAGCCCATGAAATTGGAGAGGTACTGGAAAACAAGCAGATCAAACATCAAAAGGATTTAATTTGAAAGACAGAGAGGTCAGATACCATTTCATCAAAAAGAAAAAAGTGGAAGGGGAGACAGAGAGAAGAGTGATAAGACATACCAAGATTGCGGTTGTTAATGCCAATAAGCTCAATCCCCTCTATTGCAAGAACACGATCAAATTCCCTCTCATCATGAACCTGTGAGTAAGGAACATAAAATGTAAAAAAATTCTCATGTTCATCAGGAAATAAAAGACTGCATGGTAGACCTAGAATTATGGTGTAATCACAAATAAGGAACATAACATAACGATTCGTCTCGTCAATCTAAAGATTCTATACTTTTAAATCTAATACACTTCAATTCTTGCTTTCATGTACAGAATCATAATATTAAAGAGGTTCTCTGTTTGTAAATAGCACTATTCAAAACTCAAAGTGACCCACTTTAGGACCAAGTTTACACAAAATAGGATAAACTCAAAACATAGCACAGGACTAGATTCATATTAAACATCAGATATCAGTAAGCTTAAAAAGTTTTGTTAATGTTGAAGTTGAATGTCATTCAAATTTAGGAAACAAACAAAAAAAGCACCAATGGTACCTCAACAAGCGCAGTCAATCCGAGTAATTTGCATATCTTAATCATGTATTTGATGTCAAGATCAGGCAAAACAGCAGCAATTAAAAGGACTGCATCTGCACCTTTAGTTCGAGCATAGTAGAGTTGCCATGCATCTATGATGAATTCTTTGCACAACAAAGGGCACTGCATATTCAAAAAACATTTGATGGTATAATAAATCCAATATCAGGGACTATGCAATTCACAAAACAAACCTTTATGCCAGCCTTTCTTATTGCCTCAAGATTTTCAAAGCTTCCCTGGACCAATATTAAGTTAGAGTTAATTTTGTTGCAATATCACCTAGTACTGAATCAGCCAAATATTATCTAGCAGTACACACATAACAAATTCCAGGTTTGTTGGTTTACCTTAAAATACTTTTCATCTGTCAAAACACTTAGACATGCTGCTCCACCTTTCTCATAAGCCTTAGCAATTTCAACCTATCACAGAAACCTCTAAAATTGCAGCTTATACCATGAAGAGAAGAAAAATACAAACTAACAACATTGTCAAATAAGTTACTTGAAGGGCATGATACATTGACTGATACAACAAAACTAAGAGACCAAGATACTCAATGAGAAAACATAGCATATTCCTGACTGATACAATAAATTCAGAACGGGTCCTTATTTACAGAAGATAGCATTTAAAAACTATAGGATTGACTTCATAAATGCAATAATTGTAAAAGCGAACAGAGAGCCTATGATAGATTTGAGATGAAGTAATTTATGTTGATGGGCATGCATCTCAAAGGGGTAGAAAATTAATTCGAAGAAGCAAAATGCTTAAGATGCAAAGGAGAAGAAATTGATATGCATCATAAAACAATTTAAGACATATCTCTGCAAACATGACTCAGATCAAGCACTTATTCTATAACAAGTAGATTCAGGAAGCCAAATAAAATTGAATAGACTAACTTTAACCAACTTAGATACAATAGGTTGTCAGTCAGGAAGCCAAATAAAATTGAAATATTTTTTTATAAGCAAAGTAATTTATGAATATAAGAATGCTTGCAATGAGCACAAGAGGTGCCCAAAACAATACTCAATACAAAAAATGATGCTGTATAATATAAAGCTCAACAGCAAGCTAGCCTAAAACAGACAGATATTCCCCGTCCCACCTAAAGGCAAAAATAGTCCAATGCAAGCTATAAAACCTCCCGGGTAAAATCATGTGTCGGGAATTATTACAATTAAAATTAGACACATCTCACAATTTGTTGTGTAGCCATAACTATAAGTCCACGTATTTCCACACCAAGTCACATGACATTAACAGTACCCATATAGTGTTTGTTCAAATGCCAAAATAAGTAATCCCACTGACCTGATATTACAAACTCATCTGCCAACATGTTGACGCTGCAATCTGACATTGAGCTAAGCTAACTACCAATTTCCATCTTTCCACACCAGCCATCCAAATATTTAAGCCTTTTGTTTTTTTTTTAAACACTCATCCCATGGAAACCTCCCAACAACCAATGCATCTTCATGACAGATAATTCTCCCACCTCGGTGAACAACAACAACATCTTCACTCCAAACAACCTCCAACATCAACAGCTTCTACATTCTATTCACCAACACACAATCCCCCCTCAAACCCCCTAACAGTCCTAAAATGAAATAAAATTGTATAGGCTAACTCTAACCAAAAGATGAAATGGGGGGTGTCAGCCAGTTCAAACATTTCACACATTACATCAGAAACAACTTCATAAAATTACAAATAAAGTAGAGAGATAAAAATTCTAATATTCTATCCGTAAAAATGATGTGGGAAAAAATGCAAACTTACTGGGTCAAAGTCTTCTCTCAAGATACCTCTACTTGGTGATGCCTTCTTCACTTCAGCAATCAACCCTGGAAGTCCAGTTCGTTCGTTGGCTGCCTTTAGAGCACCAATAAAATCCCTAGCAGGAGGTGCATTTTCAAGAGCTTTCTTCAGCACGCCAAGGGGTTTTCTTTCTTTAAGCTGAAAATCACACAGTCCCCAGTAATACATTCAATCTATTTGGTTGAAAAACAACATATATATTAAGAACAATAGAGCACAAAGCAAATCAATCACAATACCTGTGAGACTTCTGTGTCCTTATTCCACACAATCTCTTCCAAAATGTTCCGGGGCGTATTGCCCTCATTCTGCAACCTGAATTGAAATGGTCCTACATAATGCAAAGGGGGTCCAGATGGAGGCCTTCTCCTTATTCTTATACCCTGGCTAGCTGCAACCTCATTTTGGAACATTCCCACCTCCCACTCCTTAATTTTCAGAACCTCTGTCACAGATTCACCAGATGTGGCTACTACAGCTGAACCATCATCAGACTCCACCTAATCAAAACACCACATAATCCAAAACCCACATGAAAAATCAACAAGCAGTTCCTCATAGCATAAAATCCTGCATTCATACACCCCCAATTGAACCCAAATTATACTGGCCTATTTCCATTACCACTGAACCCCAACAAATCCCCAAACAAAAACCGAGAGAGACCCGTATTAATCCATAAGATGACACGATAAAAGGTTGCAAAAAGATACAAAATTTGCAACAACAAAAAAAAAAAAAAATCTCACCTGGGCATGAACAGAAAAGGATAAAAAGGAGCTTCTTTTACGAAAACTGGCTTGGGATGGAAGAATAGAGGTTCTGGGTCTGGAAGAGAGAAATGGGGTGGCCGGAAAGGGAGCCTTGAGGGAAGCCAAACCTTCCATTGAAGCAGATTGAAGGAAAAAAAATGGGAGGGATTGCTGAGCAACAAAAAAGAAAGATGAAACGGAAAGTGAAACAAGGGTTTAAAAGAAGAACACACCGTCTAATCTTCTATGTTATAGTACTAGTATTGAATTGGAGAAGAAAATTGTTGTAGCGTTCGACACGTGCGCACGCGCGCATTCAATTCCGACGCCACGGCGTGTTCATGGTTTTTCTGGCCCCAAGAGAATGTACCACGGCTGGGATTGGATTGGCACATGTAAAGAGCTAAAAATGGCACAAAATTAAAATTGAAGGGCATTACATTGATTTTGGTCTGTGCCTTTTTTTCTCTTTCACCGCGAAGTATTTAACTTTACAGTATGAATTTGCCTCTCTTCTATCAAATGTTTTGCTATGCTGGCTTGGATCAACCGAGCTTGAAGTTATTTTAACTTAATAAGAGATCCTAGTTTGATTCTTGGATATGCCTATTTTCATTCAAATTGATTATTTCTACCTACCATGTAAAATATGGGTGGACTTTTCTAGTTTAATATATTGATGCTTGCAATTATTTTTTATCTGGTGTGGAAGAGACAATGAATATATTAAATAAAATAATTAATGTTTTCATTTTTATAATTAATGTTTAATGCTTTTGTTTTTAGGTGATTTTTTTGTTACATTAGTATTTTTTTTTTGTACACGTTTTTATGTGATTAATATTGCATATTTTTTTTAGAAGAATATGAATTATAATATTATTAGTAGTTTCATATAATGAAAAAGGAAATGTCATATTGTTGCATAGGTTTTTCTAAAATTGTTTTGTAAGAATTAGTGTGTACCTTTGAATGGATTTTATTTTTTTTGTTTTTACTGGACCTTTGAATGGATTATTAATCTATATAGTTTTAACCAATGAACATATATTCTATCAAAATTTTCTGATAGTGTTCCTTTGTGAGATGTGAGTTGATCATATCAGACATACAAAGGTGACATTTGTAAAATTCTAAATTCCAAATATTATTAGTGTTATACTATGAGACAAAAATAATTATATAATATTAAATGAAATTAATGTATCATTAGTTGGAGTGAAACTGAATTGTGATTTTTTAAACAAAGGTTTGAATTTTATGAATAAAAAATATGATTAGAAAGTTAAATCCAATAAAAATAATTAATCAGGTTTTGAAAAAAAATGAATCATTAACAAATTCATTAAATTCTTCACATGGATGTATAGGTGACAAAAAATATAACATTAAATGAAATATTAATATTCAAATAATTAACATTCTTTAAAATGCGGGTTTATTTGCAAGTAAGATAAAAATAATTAGAATATATTTACAATGTAAATGTTTTTACATTTGTGATTCAATCATAGATAGACATATTCGGTAATATTATTGATTTTTATCATAATTATTTTTAAAATATATTTAAAGTGGTTTTTAATTTATTGATAACGTAAAAGCAATAATAGAACTTATAACTATGCTAGAAAATAACTTTCTATACTTTGATGAAATATTATTTTTTCACCTCTCAACCCGAGGATAAAAATAATGTAAAATATTATATAATTACTTTGTGAAATTCATCAATATCCGGGAATTATAAGGGTATAAAAATAAGTTGATCAAATATATTTTAAAATATACAAATGAAATATGTTACTCAACATAATGAATAATAAAGAAAAGTTTATTAACATTATATAACAAACTTGCAATATCAAGAAAAGTTATAAATAACCCTGTATAAACTTTAGCCATAGGTAGTCAATTCTTCTGCTCTAATTTTGAAACTATTTTTCTAACTACAATCAATAGTCCCGTGTAAAAATGTCACCCAGTGGCCGAGCCACGCAACTATTAACCATTTTCAACATGCTTAGATTGATCAATTCTTTAGCCAACAGTTAAAACAATTAAGATGAAAAAATATGGGGGATACCCGTAAAAATATTTGCAAGTATCAATATTATAATATTTAATTTTCTCTCTCTCTCACACACACACATATATACATATATATATATATATATATATATATATATATATATATATATATATAATTTGCTGTAAAAACAATTATAGTTTTTTAGACTAATACTTTAAGTTTCTAATATCTAAGAGTAATACTATTAGAGAGTAGAAAATACTAAATTCTTAATTAAAATTTTTATTAAGCGATTAGAACATTAATTTTAACCATCGTTATATTGAAAGATTATCTTTATAATTTTGTTTATTTATGATTTAAGTCTGGACAAATAAATGTTATATTTGTTTCTTTTTAATATTATGTGTATATGTTTTTAATGTTATGTTTGAATTATTTAAAAATGAATTTTTATTATAATTGTAGTAATTGTTTTAATTATTGTTTTATTAATGTATTATTATTAATCTCATACATAAGTAAAGGGTAAGTCACAAGTGTAGGGATGAATATATAGATATCTAAGGGATACAAAAATGAAAATTAAAATTACTATTTACATGAATATGAGATCAGATACCAATACCAATATTCGGATATCATAACCACTACTATAGGACCTTACTTAGACCTTATCCATTACTATCATTAAAAACAATGAGAAATTCTAATTGATTGAGGTTTCACAAGCACAACTTTCACCATAACCCTACCTTGGTAATTTAGCTGGCCATTACATCTCTCCTCCCTTTTTCTCATTTTTCTCTTCTCTTCCTTTTCCTCCTATTAAGATTATTTTCCTCCCTTACTTTGAATCAAACAATTTTTGTCACCCTTCCCTTTCTGAGTTGTTAGTGAAAATTGTCCCAAATATCATTCAATTTCCTTTCTGAGTTGTTAGTGCAAATTGTCCCTAATAACATCCAATTTTATCCCGTTGCCAATAGTGGGACTCGTACCACTTATAAATGAATATTTCCAACTATGCCCAAAAAAAATTTCATTTGTACTTGTTGCATTTTACATGCTTACTATTATTATAACTTGGGTTTGAATTAAAATTTAGAAATCAAATTGATTCATTCGTAAATTGATTCATTCGTAAGAATTTGAGAAACAAATCAAACATTTTAAAAATTTAAAGACCAAATTAATTTATTTTTAAAAACTTGAAGACCAAATTAAATCATTTAAAATAATTTTAAAACCAAATTGATAATTAAGCACACAAAAAAAACCAAACTATTGGATACAAATATGATGGATCTGAAGTCAAACTTTGGATTAGTCAATATTTTTTTCCAAAAAAAATTAAGCCAAAAAAAATATGATGGAGCAGAGTAAGTAAACCATACCATAAAGACCAGGAGAGTGGCATCATTGAAAAATTTATCTGCAGATTCTTGCTAAATGAAACAAAACATTATTCTGCAAAGGAGTGCGACCCCCACCCTAGATACCTTCAACTTTTTTTCTTTTGAAACTTTAAACTCGGATTCAGTTCGATGGCCAATAAAAAGCCATCATAAGGAAACTCTAAAGCAAAGTTAACATAGAATCAAACAAAACTACAGTTTCAACATTGTTTTTCCTCCTTATCCTAAATCAAAACAATGTATCAAGGTCTAACAGAGGATACATAAAATTTTACGTCTAAAGTAAGTAACACTTCCTGAGATGAGAAAAAAAAACAAAAATGAAAACAGAACTAAGATTGAGGGCATAGAATGATCTATTGATGTGGGAACTCTTTCTGCCTACTTTTGCTTGACAACCTGAATTCCTGAGGCGATTGTAGTACCCTTCATCCTGCAGAGAAAATAAAGGGTTATTTAGTTCATTCATTCAGCACACTTTGATCAAGACACAAATTTCATCAATAACACAGCCAACATTTCACAAGTCACATCAGACAAAATACTAAATAAAAAGAGCAATGAATTACTGACAAAAACCAGATTATCTATAAAAGCTTTTCAAAGAATGTAGAAATTCCATAAAAATGTCCTAGACAAAACTCTCATTATAGAAAGAGTGCCAGCCATTTCAAAGTCTCCCGATAAAAGTAATCTCTTACACTGTTACACAAGTACCAATAATGTAGTTCCTCCCCAAGATGTTTGAATATGAAAACATAGCAACTTATTGTCATATAGGTTCGTTTGAAAATAACGGCAGTAGAATTCATCTTAAGAAAACCATTTTATAATGCAATCAATCAACTCATCTACTTATTGGCATTTCAGACAAATTCTATGATTTACATTAAAAGCAATACCATTCAAAATAAGCAAAATACAACATAGAACATAACAGAGTCAGAGAACAGAAAGTCACCTGCCAATTAAGACTGGGAATTAACAATAAGCAAGCATTATTATAAGAGAAAAACTAGCATAGTTATACACCCTAAAAACCAATAGAGTGATCATAAAGTTCACTGAAATATGGTGTGTTTGATTTGGCATTCAATCACATTCAACATCTATGCTTCATGAGACATAGCTTCACGTTGAACATTTATCAGGAAGCCGGAATCAAAGAAAACAAACATACTCATAACGGCATGAGAAGAAAGTTAAGCTGGGAATCTACCATCCATTTTCACCATTCCTTTTAAAGGATGATCTGATAAGGACGAAAACAACAGACAAAATACAAATTGATCTTAATTTGTACAATAGTCAGACAAACAAACTTTCTTTTCTGTCGTTAATCAAACAATAATCTCAAGTCTCAACCTCTCCAATCCATCACACATCCTTGACACACCATAAAATGTATTCACCCCTTATTTACTTACTTATTTTCCATTTCACTGTTTATAAAATATTCAAACAAGATAATGGTAATTTTATTCTGTTCTACATTGATCCATTACACTTCGCTTATTCCATACCGTTCACACAGCATTTAGATATCCAATCAAAGCCATATTCACTTCACATCAAGTTGTTAATGTTACATGCAATCCCGAGAAAATGACGCGAACAGCTGAAACAATACTTCTTCCCAACCAATCAACCAAATTAGCCATTCAAATTATATATATATATATATATATATATATATATATATATATATATATATATATATATATATATATTTTTTTTTTAAAATATGAACACACAAAAAAAATCGCAATCTGTGATTTGAGCAGATAATAAACAGAGAGATCCGAGTAACCAAAAAGAGGAATACAGAAAACAATTAAAAAAAGATCATTTTTGTGTGAAGTAATATAATTTACCTAACCAGATCCGACGATGATGTTGTTAATTGGAATGAAAATAAGCTTCACGAAGAAACCCACGAATCCCATCACAACGAAACCAATTGCGGTACGCACGGCAACCTTGGAGAATTCTAAAATACAAAAATGCATTGGAAAATCAGGATCTACAGCACAGAGATTTGAATCGAAGTGGAACGGAAGAAGGAGAATTGGGAATTAGGGTTTCACCTTTGCGATCGGGTTTGTGGCAGCGCTTCACGAGCCTCACGCTGTCCTTTGCGAATTCTCTCAACGGATCGAACACAGAATCAATGGCGTCCATTCTCTTTCTCCTTCTCTGTTCCCGAGCTTGGATTTGAGAATTGAAATGGGTGTTGATTTTTTGTTGAAAGAGTTTTATTTTTATATGCACGAAGATTTTTATCTAAAATCACAAAACGTGTGTTGAGTTTATTCATTTATAATAATTATTTTAAAAATTATATAAAAATTATATAATTTTTACTCATTAAAAATATAAAAAAATTAAGATTCATTTAATAATAAGAATAAAATAAAACTATAATAAGTTTTTATCATATATTTTTAAAAAATAGTATATGTATTTTTAGTGTAAATTTTTTTGACATTGATGTATAGTAAAATTTAATCATATAAAATTAATTATTAAAAATAAATTTAAATTAAAAAATTTAACTAAACTCTTTTTTTTTTGCACCCTCACCAGTTCAAATCCTTGTCTCAAAACCCTAAATTCCAATTTTTGAGTCACTTTCCTCTATTCCACTCTCTCTGAAAACCAAAGTCAACATTTTTTCATGTCACCCTTCTTACTCCACTCTCCTCTATTCATCTCATATTTCATCCCCTGTTTTTTTTTTTTTTTTACCTAACTACTCTTCATTCTCTTATGTCAAAACTCAAAAGGCTAACTACTATTTTTTTTCTTCCAATTACCCTATTCTGCTTCACTCCCCCATTATTATAATTTTTTTATCTATAATGATTTAATTTTCATCGATTTTCTTGATTTTTTTAAGTTCTCTTGAATTGTAGCTTCAAATCGGTGGAATAGATTTTCATCGAATATGTTAATTCTTTCATTTCATCGTACATGTTGCCTGTGTGAGAATTAGTGTGCTCCACTTGATTTTATCTATAAGTGAGTCACTATTTTATTTTCTCTTTATGTTGGAAGTTATACTTCAATTAGGAAATGTGATTATTTCAATTAATGTAATTAATCTGAATTTTTATTTGATGCAATTAATCTGAATGGTACTTGATAATGTATTATGAGGATATGATTATTATAATTAATGATAGAACAACATTATTTCATAAATCTGAATTTTTATTATATTTTGATGAGTTTTTATGTTAAATTGATGTATTTTGATCTATTTTATTTGATAAAATTCACAATTTTATGTAAATCTATGAAAGACAGGTGTTCAAAAATAATTTATGTGGAAAAGAACTAAAATCATGTCTTTTTTGAGATAATGAAGGCCATGACGAGCGATTTTGTACATGAACGATAATTTTATGCATGCGTTAGTAATCTATACTATATACAAAAAGTAAAATATTTTAAAAAAGGGAAATCTCCATGTGACGTGACATTTATAAAGCAACTAAATATTTGGTAAAACTAAAATTTTAAATTTGAACATAATAATGAACTTAGACTTAGGGGTCTAAACATAATAATGAACTAAATATTTGGTAAAACTAAAATCTTAAATTTCTAAGCAACTAGTTTTGGGTCAAAAAGAACTTAAGGGTCTGAAATGAGTTATATAAGTCCGATGACTATAGAATTTTATGGACAACTAGACTTTAGTAATACAAAATTGTGGAAAAAGATTTCGTCCCAAAATTCATTCTATACAAAGAGACATGTAGTGTCAAAGTTGGTTCCTTTTTATCATTTCGAGTCATTTCTAAGATATCTAGAATACATAGTTTTGACTCTTATCATCTTGTCTTGGTTTTGCTAGTTAACACTTCCTAATTGGAGTACTGTCCGTACTAAAATACATTGAGCTAGTAATAAGAACCTAGAATGTGTTACTATTATGATTTAAATATGATTTCTGTTTTTATTTTACTATTATGAACTAGGACATGAAAGAAAAGAAATCAAGCACATATGAAACTGTAGACGCATTTAATAAGTTATTCTCAAGAAAACTGTACCTGATACGAATGTGGAAAGTTTTTATTTGAGAGGGTTTTACCTTTAAAAACCAGTCCAAGCCTCAATGCCAAGCAAAGAATATAAAGGTCCTTACAGGAATGAAGAGTAAAAACATAGAAGTTTAAAGAAGATCGTGATTAACTAAAGCTAGAAGTGCAAAGTCATAGAGAAACTAATACCAAATATCCGAATTCTCAATGGAAAACTCTATCTAACATTTCAAAACATAAAAATGCAATTTCTTCTAGAGAATAACACAAAAAAACTGAACTTCTAGCAACGTGTTGCATACCTCTCGCAAGATTTTAGAGTTTGCCACAAACAAAAATGTTTCTCTAGGGAACTCCGTGCCTGATGATGTCTTTTGGATGCAAGATTTTAGAGTTTGCCACAAACAAAAGGTTCCATCAAAACCTTAATCCTTATTTTTCTCGATTGGCTACCATCCTCTACCTCACTCCCCTGTCTCAAAATCCTAACCTCTTATTATTATTTTTTTGGTATAAAGCATGTGTTTAGTATTTATACTTTCAGTCAAACCTAATTTTAATTCCTGTAGTTTAAAATCGATCAATTTAATTAAAAATAATAGGTGGATTTAATTTTTATTTAATTGTTGACATAAAAAATCCCTATTTAATCTCCCAAGTCGTCAATGTATAAAGACTAAATACACCTAAAGACCAAATTAATCGATTTAAAATTAAAAAAAATGTAATCAAATTTAATAACTAAATTTATATTTTTTTTCTTTTTTTTCCACCTCCACCCCACTCGTCCCATCTCATAAGTCATAACCTCAACTCCTTTTTTTTTTCGCCACTTCCACTACACTCCTCCCATCCTCTATCAAATTAAAATATTTTTATGCTAATAAAAATACACTATCATAAGAATACATGTTGCAACTTGCAACAAATCGTTAATGAACCTAGCTAGCTAGCTAATAGCCATAGTCAAGCTTGTGATGCATTAATGTCTCATTTCTACCCGTGGATTTTGACTTTACTGCTTCTTTTAAAAGAGTAGCATTTGAAGAGGGGAGAAATTGTGATGGTCATCTTGTCGAATTTCACAGCAGATGGCAACACAAGCAACCTGGGGCAAACTCGTTGCTTTTCATCACTATTCACTCTTCTTTCTCAGTCTAGTTTGAATCAGTCAAACTTTTCCGAGAAAAAGGCATCCAAGACAACCCTCATTTTGGATTCAACAAAACAAAGATCAAGTCAATTACCTCTGAATTCAAGAAACAAGCATACACGTGCACACAGTCAGAGAGACATATAGGGACAAATTTGTTAAATCCCTGTGTGAAAAGGATGGAACACAATGTCAAAATTTAACAAAACCCAGTTTGACAAGCTTTAATCGCGTACAGAATTCCAGGCATTTATGTCGTTCAATGTCTCTTGTTCTCAATCCCAAAAAACTCAAAAACTCAAAAAAAAAAAAAAAAGCCAGTCTAGCAAATGACATGTACATGACACAACCTTTCAATCCCGTGTTCGTGTAGGTTATTATATATGCAAACTGTGATGGTTGTATTCAATTCACCCCATAAAATGCCATCTGAGTCTCTATTCATGAAAATGATGAATTCATTTCTATACATATTTTTAATTTAATTTAATCAAAATACATTGGCATTTACATCATTGTTTAATCATAGGATAATATACTAGTAGTATTATGCATGAAAAAATTATTTAATTACGTAATAATTATTTTAAAAGTTACACTTAGCATAATTTTTAATTAGTTTATAATCTAAAAATCTTTGCACCAATAACATATGAATTTTTTTCATCTAAATACACATATTTTTATTTTTAATACATATTTAAAAATGTTATATCAAAATTAATTTATATTTTTTATTTAATTAAAGGAACCTTTTTCTTAATTTCTTTAATCAATATTCAATTTTTTCAATTAATATTAGACAAAAATATATTTTTAAATTACCATTAAATAATCTTATATCAAATCAAAATCATTTAAACTGAAATGTCAAATACATGTATTTTAATATCTCAATTTATGTTTTACATAATAAAAAATTCTATCAATCAAATCAATATTACCTTACATATTTTTTAATTGATTTATTTTTACATGTATTATATTCATATCTATCCATGCAATGGACCAGATATTTGCAAGTTGCGTTATGTATAAATGAATATTCGTTCAAACAAACCAGCTACAAAGGTGATTTTTTTTTTAGTTAATCCCATTCTGACAATGAATTGATAAATGCTCTAAGTTGATTAAAATTGAATTTTTTTAAAAGAGAAATTAAAATTAAAGAAAAGAAAATAATTGTGTAATAACTAGAGACAATTAACTGAATTAAGAATATCAACAGGGAAAATGAAAGTCAACAACTTCCTCGGGCGTAATGTCTGCCGTATAATTCTGAAAAGGATTAATTAGCTCTTCCATACCTTCTACCAAGAACAATAATTTATACTTCTATGCATCCAAAATCTAAAGTATAGTGCAGCATTTATTACTGTTTTTTTTAAAAAAAATTAATTCAACAAAATTGATATGAAAATTGAGAGGAGTGTTATATATAACCTTGCACCATGATGATTATATATGTAAACAGAGAAGGTTAAGACAATACTAGCTTGTTCTTTTCTTACCCATTTTAATTATTTAAAATGTATTGATGTTGGAAATGATTTTTATACTGTGATTTAATTACAAATTATTATGAATAATAAAATTATTATTTTTATAAATTGTTTCAGAAGTCATATTTATTTTAATTAATTGACTGTGTAAAATTGTTTAAATTGATAGTATATTAAAATTAAATTTAAATGAACTTTTTCCATTATTTAACAAATATTTTTATTTTAGTATTTAGCTATTTTCTTGAAAAAGGGGAGGGGATGAGCAAATTTTATAGTATTATCTAGTTTAATTTAAAATTTTAGGGAGAGAGAAAGGGAGAGAGCAAATAAGATTATAATACTTATAAGATTCAGTTTTTTGCTTTTCAAAACATTAATTTTTTTAAAACAAATTTCAAAATTTGATAGATCATATTTGAAAAATTAACCGATGAATAGTATAAAATTATTTTCCACAACAGTTTTTAAAATCAAAAGGTGACAAGTGAATAAAACAGACCCTAAAACCTCCCTGCCTTCTCTCAATTTTATCTTCTAATATTAGGAAATTTGAAAGAAAGTAAAACTGAGTTTAAAAAAATTGAAATATTTTTTTTGGTTGCAATTTTTTTAAAAATATATTAACAATCTGACCGTTTTCGTGTATTACCATTTACTCATTTAGAATCTTATTCATTATCATAAGAGTATAATAATACATTAATTTCATTGTTTTTCTCTCATCCTCTTTGATTTTTTCTTCGTCCTCATAACCAAATAGAAAAGAAGGGATTTATATTTTTATTTTCCTATCCTGTTTGATCGTCTCTCCTCTGTTAAAATCTTCCGTATCCCTTTATTTCCAAACCACATAACATATATATGGTATTTCCAAGGGTTTTAAAAGATGGTAGTAAGACGCATCTATAAACATAATGAAAGGTGAAGATCCAATATTTAAAATAAAATGTGTTTGGTAACGGGAACGTAGTGGTTCCGACGTCAAATATAAAAAATGTAGCCCCCACCAAATTTTATAACGAGGCAGCGTGAACTTTTATCCCTTTAGATTTATATGTAATAATCATTGAGTATCCTAGTTTCTTATTCCCGTGTCAAATCCTCAGGTTTAATGCTGTACCGCATATAATTATATATATATGAAATTAATCTTGAGTCGTACGAGATGGTTAAATCAAACTCTATTCATGTGAACAATTTAATAACTTAATTAATCATGTCCATAGTATTTCAATTATAAGTAAAATTACTTGGAATATGGGCAAAAATATCAATTGGGGTCCTTTTTACAAATTATTTATCAAAATGGGTATGTTTTAAAAATATTTACCAGGTGAGTCTATTTTTTACTACAACGCACTTTACCGTCGGGCGCGTTCAACATAATAACGACACGTGGCATGACGTGACGAGATCGCAAGGGTGGTGGGACAGTCACTGAACGTGGTGTTGTTGCTAGCACTTCAGGTTGTGGCGCTAACGCAGACGCGTCCAGGCCCCTACGCACACAACTACATTCACAGATAGGTGCAGGGAGCGGTGGAAGCCACCTGGGATGCACTGTCGGTGGTGGCGCCTTGGGTCGCGCTGTCAAAGCAGGCGCTACTAGTCGCGCTCTGGTGGAAGGCGCGTCCAGGCCTATATAATGCCTCGCGGTCTCCCCCTTGGTTACCCTTGTCTCCTCCTTCTTCGTTCACACTTCCCCACCCTTGTCTCCTCTTTCTCACTTCAAACTCGAAACTTGCTCCCTCGATGGTTATACAACAATTTGGTATATAATTTTTTTTATTGCTTTAAATTTATTTAATTTGTATAAATTGTTATATTTTATTATTTATATGTTTTCTTTTTTGCAGCTAGGCATTTTGTTTACAACAAAATCTTATTTACTCTCAACAAGTTCATTTTCTTTATCCTTATATATTTTTCCTGTTAGTTTAATTTTTTTTATCATTTTAATTATTTTTTTATTAATTATCTAACAAATTGTTTTTTTGTTTACAGTTGTTCATTTATCTACTAAAGAATTCTAATTTTATTTTTTTAGTGAATTTGTTTGTAGAAGTAATTATTCTTACTTTTATAGTGTGTTAGATTAGTTTTTTTATTTTATAATAATATAAAATTGTTAATTGTTGTTGAAGATAATTATAGATAATAATATTGTTATTTATCATTTGTCATTTAAATATTATATTATTGTTTTTGTTAATATTTAATGATATTAATATTGTATGATTTGTGTTATTTATGATTTGTCATTTAAATAGTTAATATTGTGATTAATGTTAAAATAGTTTTTTAATATATATGATTTGTGTCTATATTTTTTTAATATTTTTCATCGTCACAAATTTACAGTGCAATATATTTACTTGCTGCTAAAAATCTATAAGTGATAGTAGATATAATTTCATTTTTTTTTGTAATTTTACGTTGTCGTGTATCCTTTTTTTTTTTACTCTCAAAACTAATACCACGCTTGATGTGTGCGAATGGAAGGAAGGAGGAGGAATTTTATAGGGGAAGCGTGGAACACAGCGCACAGCAGACTGACGCGTCTAGTCGTGCCTGGTAGACCGGCGTGTCCGACAGTGCATCCCAGGATGTAGGGGCCTGGACGCGCCTGCATCAGCGCCACGACCTGAAGCGCCAGCGACAGCACCACGTTCAGTGACTGTCCCACCACTCCTGCGACCTCATCATGTCATGCCACGTGTCGTTATTACATTGAACGCGCCCGACGGTAAAGTAGTAAAAAAGAGACCCACTCGATAAATATTTTCAAAACAAACTCATTTTAGTAAATAATTTGTAAAAGGAACCCCAATTGATATTTTTGCCTTCATTATGGATACTTTTATTGCAACCAAATATGATTGGATCGCTAATGTTTGCTCAGGGAATTATATAAACTAGCAATACCTTTTTCTACAAGTTATAGTTACCACATTTTGTCATTTTCACATCGAGATTTAGTTTGACTACTTTTCTATTTTTATCTTTCTAATATATTCTATTAAATTATTAGTAAATATTGAATAAAAGATTAAATATATTAAATATCTTAAACACATAAATAAGTTTAACTTTTATAAATTATTTAGTAAAGGAAGAGATAATTTGTAGGAGGATGTAATAAAAAAATAATTTTTTATTTTTAATTGTCAATTTTGAAGGTTTTCTCTAAAGGGAAATTGAGGGTGCATTTCATATGGAAGATTTCACAAGGTAATTTATTTGTTCATTAGCTTTAAAGTACAAATGTAATTTGTTTTGATATAATTTATTTTATGTTTATAATTTTGAAATTGATTTACATATTTTTTTATCATGATTATTTTTAGTTTGATCATTCAACTTTTTATTTATTTTACTTATCATAAAACTAACTTTTTAAAAACAAGTTTTACTGTTTACTTTTTGATGACTAACCATTAGGCTCGACATAATGATAATGAATTTGAGATAATATACATACATGTTATAGATTCGAATCTTAATGTGATTTCGTAGACTAAATTTTTTTGTTGACTTTAAATGGACCAACTTTATTATCACTTGATAGTGGCATGTGATGTCAGCTACAACTAATACATAATAATGTGTGACAAATGATTAGATGCATGCCATAGTCATGTTTGTTTTAGAAATTTTAACATTTCATAATATCCAAATCCGTTAAAAAATTAGGAAATTAAAACCAAATTAAATTATATTTATATATTTTATCCTTTTGAATTTCTATCATTACTAGGTAAAACTATTGATTTCTTATTATTTTATGATTGCACATAATAACCACATCAATTCCAAAACATTGACATTACTTTGCTGATAAAAAAAACATTGACATTACTTTACCAATTAAAATTTAGCTCTTTCAATGGTTAGGCTTCTCCTTCTTCGTTAATCTTTTTATCCAAAACAGAAACACAAAAAATTAGATAATATATAAACTTAACATAATTCATTTTGTAATAATTTGAGCACTAGGTAAGAGTATCAAGGAGTTCTTATTATAAAAAGGTAATCAAGAAAAAAAGATTCCTTAATGGATCTGACTTTTCTGCTGTCCATTTTCAAGTTATTCTTGTGTTGTCTATTCAAAATAACCTCATATAATAATTGTATTAATATTTAATTGTAAATCCACTCTATAAAAATCATGAAAACGGTATCGTTTGAATGGACAACACATGAATAACTTGGAAAGAGACAATAAAGAAACCAAGTTGGTCCCTAGTTTATCTCAGATTTGCATGCATTCAGGATTTAGGTGTCAGATAGAAAAGTCATATATACAAATCTAAAAATCAAACAAATAATAATGAATTTATATCAAATTTATCGCAAGATGATTTAATTAATTAATTGATTTAATTTGACGATCAAATTAACACTTACTCTCTTAGGAAGAAGATGTAGGAATAGGCTAAGAGGAATACCACGTTGGTTCAGTTTAGGAAGAGCACTACCATAGTAGTTAGTTACAACCATATAGAGGTTGTTAGGTCCACTACCAGTTTGTCATTGGTTTGTTAAATGATCTATTAGGACTGTAATATGAAGGCAGTGTATAAAAAAAAGGTTAAGGAATGAATAAAGCATAGAAGAATTTAGATAATTAGCTTGTAAGGAGGTCTTGGTCCTCGAAATCAAGTAGTGTAGCTTTTCTCCCTCACCTCTACTTTTAACAAGTGATCTGACCTGTCGCCCATGGCTGCCTCTACTTGCCGAAACCCCTACCTTTAACCATACCCACTCACTACAGCCACCAGACCACCCTAGACCGTCTTGAAGAGGCTGTATACCACCTCACCTTGAACCTCTCCTCCATGACCACCCAGACTCTAGAGATGACTACCAAGCTTGACGTCATCCTTGACCGACCTTTTGCTCTCATACCCATTCCCTTTCCTCCCAACTCATCCTCAACAGACGCACCACCACCTGTGGAGACCTTAACAGCACCCACTCCATCTCCATCTCCTCCCAAACCACCACCAACAATAGCACCTGCGTCAGCTCCGCCTCCCTTGGCTGTTTCCCACCATCCCGAACTCAAAACAGTCGTACCCATGGCACCACTGACACTTCTCCGCTTTCATTTGACCAACCGCCACATCTAGCTCAGTCGTCCGTTGCCTCTATCACTCTGCACCGCCCACCGTTGTTACCGTCGCGGCCATTGCCGCAAAATCCCTTACGACAATGACACCATCCTACTCAGCAACGCTGCCATCAAGCATCAGATTCATCCGTGCTCGGTTTGGATTTTTTTTATCGTCAAAACTCGGCTTTGCTCTGTCTGTCATCGACGACGACGTGCCCTGCCACACCCGCCACCACATCCACCACCACCACCGAAGCCACCACCTCCACTACGACCATGGCTGGCACAGGCTGAACTTCGTCGACATGAGTGTTACAACCTTCAACATTGAAGTCAAACCATTTTGACAAAAGGGTAGTCACTCAGCGTGAAAGATTGTAGATTCCAATTACTACAGCCTTCATCAACTTGACCAAAACAAGCCCACAAACAAAGTAACTTTACTCAAGTTCTATTTTCTGCACCCAACACCTTGAGGACAAGGTGTTTTTGATGGGCTAGAGAATGTTAGGAAGAAGATGCAGCAGCAGGCCAAGAGGAGCACCACGCTGGTTCAGCTTAGGAAGAGTACTACCATAATAGTTAGTTACAACCATATAAAGGTTGTTAGGTCCACAACCAGTGTGTTAATGGGTTGTTAAATAATCTGTTAGGACTGTAATATGAAAGATGTATATAAAAGAAAAGTTAAGGAATGAATAAACAGAAAAATTTAGATAATTAGATTATAAGGAGGTCTTGGTCCTCAAAATCAAGTAGTGTAGCCTTTCTTCCTCACCTTTGCTCTTAACATACTCATATATTGGTTTTTTTAGGAGCATGAATTCTTATAAGAATTAGCATAAAATCTGAATAATCAACGCATATGCACATCTATAATTATTGCACCAACTAGTGGTCTATCCCATTGGTTAAATCGTCTTTTCCTTGATACACATGCAAAGTATAGTTAGGTGGGTTTTTGAATTATCAAAATATGAGAAATAAGTGTCAAATGATTTGCCGTGTTACCGACAAACTAATGCAGGAAAAATTAGGCAGCGAATCATGAAAACGAAGTTTAGGCTTTTAGCAGAAACTGTTACGTTTCACCACTTTCTAATTATAAAGATTTTCCCCCAAATATAGGATTGCAAATGAGTCAGAACATTATCCTTATATTAAAGCATGCATTTGTGATCTCCGAACAAAAGAAATTGATTAACATAAAAAAAAAAAACTCATCAATCTTAATTCCCACCATTCAAATCTGAAACAGCAGACAGAAATAATTTGGCTCCTTTATGCCAAATCAATACTAGTAATCTGGACACAAGAAATAAGAGAGAGAAAGAGAGAGCAACATGCAAATGAAGAGGGACTTGGAAAACCAGCCACAAATTTTATTTCACTGTTTTTAATTTGACGACCATTGATGTCCTAAAACCGTTTACAAATGTCTTCTAGCTGTAACTATCTCTAAGACTTACTGAACCGACAAAAATATAACGAGAGTGAAAATATAAGTGATCATCATCAATTGCAACTTGCAACACAAATAAATATTATTACTATTATAGAAATTAAAATTAAAGAACAAGTTGATGAGAGGGTGATGAACAAATGCCTGGCTTTCCCATGTACGCCAAATTAATCTTCCTCCACTGGTGAATTCTCCACCAGAAACAATGATCCTCGTCCTCAAAATCATATCTTATACCCATGGTGAGGTTGAAAATGAATCTTCACTGACCCCACATGAGTTGCAATGGCATTTTTCTCACCACTAGTGCCATCCACGAACCTCTTCTTCTTCTTCTTCATGACTATGCTGCAGATTGATGCCTTAAAGAACTAAAACCATAATATATATTTGTAGCTAGCTAGGATAGGGAAATGGAAAGAGTAATTAAGAATACTAATTAAAGGGGTATCAATTTGTTTAATAAGAGAGAGAGAGAGAGAGAGAGAAGAGATAGAGAGAAAAGGGAGAGGTAGAAGGAGAAGGTTGTTCCCAAGAAGATGACGAGTATTTCCCGTTGATGTTGTTTTCAAAGAGTGTTTTAATTTCCTTAGGGTGGGCCAGGAAAGAAGGCATTTTTGTTTCACATGTTGGGGTGGTTCTCTTTGTCTTCCCCCCAAACAACACTCAATGGTTTTAGGCTTAACCCTCAATGAATGAATGACCGAATCCACTTTATTTATTTATTCTCACCTTGTCTTCCTCCGTTTCTTTAATTAGGTTTCCTTTCTTTTCCTTCCTTCTGCCTCTCCTCTCCTCTCCCTATGCGTTACTAGCTGTATAGCTTCAGCTGCTAGGGAACAATGTACATCCAAAAAGGTGTATTAATATAGACTAACCAGCAGAGTGTACATTTCTAGTGATGACTCATGAGATATTATATCATCTGATCACAAGAAAATATAATTTAAAAAAAAAACATTTGAATAATAATTGTACTTTTTTAAAAAAAATATTTGAATAATAATTATAATTTCAAAAATCTTATATAATTTCCCTTAAAAAATCGTATATTATTTTTTAAAAAACACATAAATATAAAATAATTTTATATAAGAAAATAATGTTATCTGATTTGATATCTAAACTATACCAAAAGCTTAATATTTTTTTTTTTATCGTATCATACTCTTGGCCTGCATTTATTTTTATCTTATTATATCTTATATCATAACCATCAAACGAGCTTTTATACTAATAACGCATAAACTTTAAAGTAATTAATACACACACACATTTACTAACATATATAGTATCTTATTTTGTAAAATAAACATTTAAACAGAATATACCTTAAATATTTTTGAAAATAATTAAAAGAAGTAGATTATACTAACTACTCTAGAGACTTTGCGAAATTACACATTTTTTTAACATTTAACTTATTTTGTCTTATTGGAGAATAGATGTGATGTTTTTAAAACAATTAAAGTTAATGTAATATATGTAACAGGACATCAGTATATATTTGTTAATAATTAAAGAGGTTGGTGTAGGACAATAGGAGTACATAAAACACGGAGAGTTTATTTAATTATACAAAATTTTAAGAATAGTTAGTGTAATTTATTTTAATTAAAATTATAGCTTACTAAATAATTTATTTAAAAAAAAAAATAAGAGACTGTGTTAACAAATGAATATTGCTATATACATTTGATAGTATGTATGGCACTTGTCTCTATATCCGTTTTATTAATTTGCACTTGTCTCTCATTTATGGCTATACTTATATAGCAATTCAGTGTAAAATATGGAATTTGGAGTGGTAGATGTTTAGTCAACTCGAGTATAATCTTGTTGAATGGAAGTACTCGATAGGGGACTAGCAGATTCGATCTTATCGCGTGTTGTTTGAAGCTTGCAAATGTCAATAATTGAGCAAAATAATGTGTGACTGATAGTTCACTGCATTTGATACCATTACATTCGAGTGATGCCATTGTTATCAATTTTGATGTGATTGTGCTATCATTTTAAATGCATGAAAACAGCAATATATAGGATTAGTGGTACAACAGTTCTATATAAACATGGTGTGAATCGATCTGTGAGATTTCTTTTAACTTCTTTTTAAACAAAAATTGCTGTGTGATGATAGATACAATATGTAAAGTTCAACACATAAACAATGTGTTTTGATTGATAAAATATTCTCCAACAATAGTTTATTTGCCAATACTTGTGATGACTTTAAAAGTGAGACTGTATAGTAACTAGTAAGGAGTTCCGTACGTGCTAAGCACGAGTTGTGCCAATTTCAATGTTTAAATATACATTAATTAATATATGTTAAAAAAGAACGCACATGTTATTTTTACCTAATTATGTGATGAAAGATATAAGTTAATCCACTAACAAATTAACATATGTTGATAAAAAAATGATAATGTGACTATTAATTAACTTTTAGTTTTCACCATCTATATATTATTGTTCGATCCAAATTTATATTTATGATTTCTCATATAACAAGAAATGTCTCACTTGATAAACTCTCTTCTCCCCCCATATATTTATCTATTGTGGAGAAATCAAATCATATTAGTATAATTTTAATAATTATTACATCATTTTTATAGCTTGATATAAAATGTAATATTTATTTATTCAACCGTTGAATTATATCTACATATTATCAAGATCATATATGTCAAATTTTATTAAAATTGAACAAAAATAAGAAGATAATCAAATGATTCATATTTTAGTATATTTTGAAATATTTATATTATGTCTATTTTAATTTATGTAAATGGGGTAATAAATTATTTTAGAATAATATGAAATTTTGTATATGTGAAAGAGATTTTCAATCCAACAGTGAGTTTTTTTTTTTAAATATCATCCAATTGAAAATTATAAAATGATGTAATAATTAATTGTAAAAGTTAGACTGATGTAATTTGATCTCTCGCGACACATATATACATAGATATATAAAGTCTTAATGATAACATTTGTTTATGGTGAGAAATAAGATCACTAATTAATAATAACCTTTGGATCAATATTAAAAATAATAGATCAATCATGTCAAAATTGAATTGTAGTAATCTCTTGTGAGATCACTAACTAATGTTACCCCCACTACTCATACTCATAATGTCATTGTCAACTTGTATTTATTGTCAAAATTCCCACCAACTCCATCACCATTATGTAGAGGTGAATTATGGCAACATTGATAGTCTCAAAAGAGATGTTTATAATTTAGTTTTAAGTAAAAGATTTATTATTTTAAATCTTGATCTAAGAGTTATTATATATAAAATGTATTAAATGGGAGATATTGCTATTGTAGAAAATAAAAACTATAAATTTAGACTATAAGATTTTGGAGATATTTTGAAATATACAAAGTTCATGATTATACTCTGATTTGTTGGCAGGGATGGATCCTAAAAGGTCCTGAAGGTATATATATATAATTCTTCAGTAGGTGTTAACAATCTGAATCTATATTTGACGTAATCTATTAATGGTATTGGATCCTATTTTGCAAAATTTTAACTGTAGCATAGCCATTTATACCATCATCAGATCCTAGCGACTCTGTAAAATCTTAACCATATCGTCATTTGCACCATATGAAAAAGATCATTAGGGAGGGGGGAGGGGAAGGATTCCTGCTTACTCCCCTTGGATCCGTCTCTGGTTATAGGAGTCTAGTGATACCTCTGTAGTTAACGGGGGAGTCTTCTTATAAAGGAATTATTAAACTTTTATGTAAGTAGTAATTTTGTTATAGTTATAATTAAAGGTAAAATCTCGTACTTGTGAAGAAAAAGTTGTATGATGATTTAAGTTGCTGGCTTTGATGGTCAGTTATATATGATGATTTATGATGATTTTGATGATCAACCTCACAGTCGATATGATGGCCAGTTATATTATTCAATTTAATAATATGTATGCATGCTAACTAACTTCAATAAGTAAAAAATGATAAAACATTATTAAAAAATATTTATGTAAATTAATAGTTAAATAACTTTAAAACAATACATGACAACATGTGCGCACAGATACCTTGCAACTTAACCTTTATAAATTGGCACAAGACTAGTACTAAGGCAAAGATCTCAGGGAGTTCTTCCTTTGCATTCATAATCCCTTATCCTAATTAACAATGCATACCTATGTGATGCACCCAATATACGTGGGACTTCCACTTTTCCAAATAAATCACCATAAACATGTTATTAGTTGCCAATTTTAAACATTAGAAAAAAATTATTATAGAAAATAACTTCTAGTAACTAACTAAATTAATTTTATGTCTAATACCCCCGTAAGCTGGAATGTGTTGAAAACACTTTTAGTTTGGAGAATACAATACATCAACATTAAAGAAGAAAGAAAAAAGAAAAAAAGAAAAAAAATTTGAAAACATGAAATATAACGAAATATGTCAGAAATACATCGGTCAAAATAAAAACTTCGAGAAATCTTCGACCAACTTCGACGGCTTCCAAGAGTCCAAAGCAAGCATCAAAGCTTGTTGGCAAAAACTTTGGTGATGAAGGACAAGAAATTGTAACCGACACGTTCGAAGAGATACCACAATGCGGTGGCATAAACAAGCACCACAACCGCTCCATGCCAATTCATCCACAACATCACATCAGCAACTAAGTCTTTGTCGAGAACACGATGAATGGATGAGAAACTAAGGCAATGTCAAGATTGTCAGAAGAATGAAGAATGAAGGGGTTAGAATCATTAATGGCAGCCATGGCCATGAGAGAAAAAAAAAAAGAATCAACCCGACATTCGAAAGGTCTCCTTAAAAAATGATTCATAAGGGGGTGATCTACCCAGTTATATAAGAACTTAATCATCAATGACATTCATGGCCATGAGAGAAAAAAAAGAACCAACCAGGTATCCGGAAGGTCCCCTTAAAAAATGATGCATAAGGGGGGTAATCTACTCAGTTATATAAGAACTTAATCATCAATGACATCCATGGTCATCAGAGAAAAAAAAAAGAATCAACCAGACATCCGAAAGGTCCCTTTAAAAAAAGAATTGAATCATTCTCATGAATCACTCGATGTGAGACTCGCAACACTCCCCGAATTGTGATTATATTATTTTATTAAAAGAGATAGCATAATATATTCCCAACAAACTCAAAATAAAAATGTTAAGTAAAAAAAATTGTTAAATAATCATTATAGGATTCGAGTTGTTGAACTAAAAGATAAATCAATATCTCGAATGTTCTTAAAAGAAACTGAAAAAGTATTATATAAAATGTTGACACTTGACATCCAGAGAAGACTTTAATAATAATAATAAAAAAATATATTTTACACAATAAAATAAAAATAAGATGATATTTTAATAATTAAAATAAAATAATTTTTCAAACAGAACAAAATTTACAAACTAAACCGTAAAACCAATCATTTTTCGGACTTTACATGACAAACCACAGTCACCCAGAGTGTTTTTTTTTTCGATGTTCGAAACCATCCAAAGTCCAAACAATCTATAATGTTGCAAATTGGGTCCATTGCGGACCAGTCGACGTCCACGGCTCAAATTTGGTCCATTGCTCATTCTAAAATCCCTATTTTCACGGAAAACGTTTCTAGGTTCAGCAATGTCTCATGGACCATATTTTGGCTAAACAGTGAACACCCATTTTTCCTGATTGGGCTAAACTTTATTTTTTAAACATGAAATTAAGGCAAAATACATAAAGTCTCACGTCGAGTAATAAAAATAAAAAAAGTTAAACATTATATATAAGGATAAAACTTGAATCTTATATTTTTGGATTAAAATATGATATTAAATTTTCTTATATGAAATACTCCCCTCAATTCTTTAACACTCACACTGCCACACTAACCATCCTCCCACTTAGAGTAAATCAATTAAGATTAAAATTTTTGAAAATATTTTACCTAAATTTTTTAGGAAAATGTTTTTATTAATATATTTATGCAATATTTTTTATTAACATAGTAACAATGATAATTTTTAATATAATTTATTCACGCTCTCAAAATTTTTACAAACGTTTAAGGAAAAATAAAATAAAATAAAGCGTGAGACATGAAAGAGAGAAAATCACAATAAGAAAAGTGAGTCGGTTCTTCCTTTTTCTCCTGCTTATCCATCACTTTCTAGATTTCTGTCTTAATTTCTTGGCGATAATCATACTCTTGTTCAAGAGTACGTCATGTGATCTCTCCTTCGTGACCATTAGTCAACAAAGAAAAGATGTGTTCGTGGAAAAAGGAAGGAAGACTTCAATTAATTACAAAATTCAAGCTAGAATTAATACATATGTTGTAGCTGGGGTAATAACTAGATAAAGATCTAAACATGGAGTTACAATACGCAGCAACAATTTGTAATATTAATAAGTCATAAAAAAATAAGCATAGCTCATTTTGCTCTACACAACTATTACATGAAGTTGATTCATTTCATTTCTTTCCAAAGCTGAAAATTTGCTCTTCAGTAACCCAACATATATTATGCTGAGCCGAGGGAAAATCAATCCAGAATACAAGTGCAAAGCTAAGCAATATGACCATTCCATATATTTGTGTAAAAGTAAAGTAACCTACTAGTTATAACTCACTAGATCCCACTCCAAAAGAAAATTAATCTTTTAACCATGCTTAACTACTCTCTAATATGTCAAAAATTATTACATGTTCGAGATCATTTGCGTGTTGATGATGACTTTGATCAATCTTCGCGTGACATGTATGTGTCACACGGAAATTGCTTCTTACTCAAAATGGTCTTGAATCATGTAATAATTTTTTGTATATAATCTTTCACCAATTAAGAAAGGTTCACACTCAATAGTTTGCAACTCCTTCATGAGCATCATCACCTCATCTAGTAGCCAAAGGAAACCAACGTTGGTGGAAGGAAGATTGGTATGCCATCATGAACAACACGAAGAGAAGCAAGAGTGCTACACCCCACGGAGACCCTCCAGCTCTGTGCAGCGACTCCCTCTCCTCCGGCAAGGGTATTGGGAACGACGCTCCGCTCGAGAGGCAGTGAACGAGGAGCAACAAGAGCAGAGGCACGAGGGCGAGGAAGATCTTCACCTGTACGAGCAAGTCCTCGAACAAAGACTCGTAGTTTATGTACCACGAGAACGCTAGCACGAAGAAAAGGATGAACACGAAGAAGACGAGGTGGAGTGGGAAAGAGAAGTACTCCCACAAGTAGTAGTAGTAGGGATCGTGGTACCTGGCCATGTTAAGGAAAAATAAAATATAGTGATGATGTTAGTGAGAAATGGTTGAGAATGAATGAATGAGATTTTGTTTGGTAGAAGGAAGGTGTTTCAGATATTGTGTGGAGTCTTCTGGGGGCTTTGATTTGAATAGATTGTAGGGTCAAAAAGGTTTATATAATAATGAGTTGGACTAAGTGGGCGCAGGAAATTAAATCACTATGGACGACATTCATGATTATTTCTTTGGCACTAACATTAAAAGAGATCGAGTTCTCTTTTATCTTGCAATTTTTATTGCAAAAAATTGTATGATATCTATTTCTTTGAATGTATATAGTCCGTTAGAAAGAAAATAATAAGAAGAGAAAATGGGTATGGTACGAAGAACTAACATAAGAAACAGACAAAAGAGATGTCATAAATCTTATAATAAGAATTTTTTTCTTGTTCTTTCAAGTATTATTTTCTCTCTCTAGATAGTCTTTAAAGTGTTGAGAGTATACAAGTTTTTAAAGTATTGAATATTCATTAATTTAAGTCTTACATTAATGTATATTACTTACATTTAGCGACTAATTTGAAGGATTTTTGTTAGAACTTGAGAGATTATTTAGTAAGATTTCTGCTTCTTGCGGAAGGATTAATTATATTATTTGCTTAACTTAAGGATTATTTAGACGAGAATAATATATACTTTAAGGATGAAATAGATAATTTATTCCAAAATTTCATGTCAAATTCAAGTTATCTTATAAAAAAATTTATTTTGTTTATAAATATTGGAGAAAATTTAAAAAGTTATAAAATATAAAATGATAACAAGAAAATGGGAATGAAAAAATAAATTGAATCCTAATTTTTTATGTTGAGGTGATTAATTTTTAATTTTGTCTTATAAATATAAATATAAAGTCACAATCTCTTGCCTTTAAAAGAAATCACAATCTCACTAGTTAAGTTTCTAGGTCTAGTTATTACTTGAAAACAGGAGTCTAGTCGTTTCGTTGGCGTCCGACATTGAATAAAACCAAAAAAGTAAAAAGAAAAAGGGGAAGGAAATTAAATAAAGATTAAATATGTTTTTAGATTGTGTAAATATAAATATTTTTTTTATATTTTATTTATTTTTGATTCATATAAATCTTATAATTCTTAAAATAATTTTTATCATTTAATGATAACATCATATACATTTAAATATATTATGTTCGAAATTATTTTCAAGTGACGTGTGTGTAGGTGACATCATAAATAGAATATACTAAGTTTTTTTTTTATAAATGGTAAAATTTATAAGAACTAAAATTAAAAAATGAAAGTCAAATTTCACTTTATTTAACAAAAGTAAAACATACATATATTAGTATATTATAACAAAGTGAAATTCCTGTCCATTTTGGCATGGCTTCTACTGCTTCAAGAGAAAGTAGAGATTCTACTTTTTTTATTCTGGTGAGTAGTGAGGCATCGAGATTATCCCAGTGACGGTGAGAGTGAGAGTAATTCATGGTTGAGATTCAAAATGGTGTTATCCAATAGGTGAGTGCCAGATACTATGGACACTGGACCAGAAAATGTGAACATGAGAAAATCAAGGAAGTTAAATTATTTTTAGAAGCCATGCACTGTAGTTTGTGATAAATTGGAGACAAAGTGGGGTCATAGCATTGGGAAAACTGCATCTTCCTTATTCGAGGGTGGCCCATTATTCTATTTTCAAGCTTTATTCGTAGGGTTTGGCGAGCCATGTCCGTCCAGCGTATCTTATCAGATAAAATTAGGTGGATTTGCATATTCCTATGAAAAAATAAATGATATTGGTACACCTCGCTAAGTATAGTATATACTACACTCAATGATATATAGAAGAGAAAATAAAATAGATAAATATTATATGAGAATATATAAATATCATTATTGATCGATTCCTGTCATCCATCATATATCCATGCATGTTCCATGATGCATTGTTCCTCCGTTCCTTTACTGCAGGTTACTTTCTTTAGTTCTTGAAATATTCTCTTACCAGTAATAATGCAGAGCATAGAATCTACGATTTTGTTTTGGTACGTTGGACCACTGTAGTTTAAATCCAAGCATCATAAGAAAAGGCTATATGATGAATAAATCCAGTTGCACGTATGGAGCAAACCTGGTCGGAGCTCGGCTCTCGTTTCATTCATTTAATTGGTATTCAACATGAACAATAGGGTAATAACAAGCTTAAAATATTATATAAAAAACAAGTTTAAAATATATGAAATAATTATTTATAATAGAAATAAGGCTTAATAATGTTTTTAATTTTTTAAATTAGAAATTCTATTTTTTTGTACTTTAAATAAAAATTTATATTTTTCAGTCACTCTAATTTGAAACATGTTTATTTTAGTCCATTTAATTTAAAAAAAAATACTCTTTTTAGTCCATCTTTAAAATTGGAAAGACTAAAAAATGTAATTTTTTTTTAAAAAAAAGACTAAAATATATTTTTGAATATGAGAAACTAAAAAAATAATTTTTATTTGAGAGATTAAAAAATAGATGTTTTTATTTTAGGAACTAAAAACATAATTAAGTTTAAAAATCAAGTTATGAAATGATAAGTTTTAATAATTTAATCAGTCACAAGGGCAATGCACATACATAAACTTTAGGTTGAAAAATATAATTTTATAACAGTGTGTTTAATAACACAATAAATTAATTTATTATATCCAAATAAATCAATGATATAGGAATTGGTCGCAACCCTCTTACAAAATGACAAGATATCCCTTCCTCAAAACACCCCTTCTTATTTATAGAAAAAAGAAGCCAACAATCTCACACGAGTAACTCACTCACTAATATAACTAACAGATGGTAACTACTAACCTATTGTAGCTAACTATTAATGGGGAGTACGTAACACTTATGTTCTCGACTTTTTTACCAAACACAACAATTTATTCGAAAGGTGTAGTATAAGAATAAATTTTATGGCTTCTGACGCTTGTTTGATCTGTAGTGGAAGGAGTTATCCTGAGTGACGTTTCTAAGTGATAGTCATTTTTTACTTTCTCATGTGTTATAGAAAATGTTTTTTCTACCTCCATTATACTTATAGCGATGCAAAAAGTATTTATTGTATCCAAAATTGTTCCTATTAGTATCTCTCAAATCATTCTCATTCTTATAAGATCTTTATTTGATACCCTTTTTGTGTTCTTTACTTCTGTTGTTCTGTGTGATTCAACTCTTATTTAAGCAAATATGGTTGCAGATCACGATTTTTCCAACAAAATTTAATTTGATGATTGATTTAGCTTCTTGATATATGAACTAATTAACATTGTATGCATATACTTTGTGCTATATGTTTTGGAAAAATGACATTTTATTTACTTCACAATTAATTCTTATTGCAGAATAAGATGTGACCGTAGGCCAATAGGGAATTGGATAATACTATAAAAGTCATTCTTTACTGGCCTATTGGTGTTGATTTCTTTGACTCAAATATATCAGAGTTACTTTTGCTGTCATTATTTATAATTGTCTTTACTTTGTTTGGTCATGTAGAGTGCCCTTCCACAGAGAACTGAGAGAAGTGGTCAAGTAAACCTAACATTGCGGGAGTGGTATTGACTTAAACAATACAGGGAGGTATGTTGGATAAATTGATTTTTTGTAGTTGTAAATTTTGATGTCAATCTGCCTTAAAATTGTGAATTTTATTTCCCAGTGTTGTTGTTGAAGAGAAAAAAAAAAATCTAATTCTTACGGTTCCAGATGGATGTGGGCGAGAGCATTCACCCTTAAGGTGATTCATTTTTTATATTTTTAAGCGAATGAGAATTAAATTCAAGTAATACTACTATTTCTAAAATGCCTTATTAATTGTGGGCCATATAAGTTCTGATTGTTTTCTCAAATATCAGGCTGAGACATCAGAAGATCTGTTTGAATGGAAGACAACTCTTGAACAAGCCCTCGCACAAGCACCAGGTGCTACCCTTTTTATGGGACGCAATGGGATTTTCCGGAATGACGCAAGTGATCATTCTAATTCTGTTAAGATATCGAAGGGTCTTTCCATCAATGTATGTGTCCACATTTTCGCCAAAATTTGTGTTGTGCTTACAAGGAGGGACAAGCGTCCAATTATATAAGTCTGTGATTGTTCAAATACCAATTCTGCTAGTACTTGAAGATATTGATGAAGGCATGTCTTTCGGTCTTTCCTTAAAAAAGCTCTTTGATTTCTACTTTCTAGAGAAGTATGGTAAGTTATGATCTTCTATTGCATATATGTAGTGCATCTGCATTTCCTTTCACTTCTTAATTGTCCGTGATCAAATTTTCATAGTTATATATAAAGGATTTAAATTCAATATCACTAATTAAGCTATAATAATCTTGAGTCAGTTGGTTCATGTACTTAGTAATAAATTATTCTTGAATTAGTTGATTCATGCACTTAGTGGTAATTAAATTATTGATAAGTTTAATATTAATAATTAAATTAACTTAATTTCTTAATTATTAATTAAAAGAGTATAGAAGAGCAGAGGGTAGAAATATATATGCTGTATAGTAAAAAGATGTGTCAACTACATGCATGGTTGGCGGAAAACATTCAACCTATGCCAGCCCAAGCACGGATAGAGTCCATGCTTTTATTTCTTATTTCTTACATATATACTAGTTATTACATGGAGTACACTCAAGTATATGAGTGTGTTCAGTTCATATATTTGTGATTTTTACTTCAGCAACATTTGCAGCCCTTTCGACCGCAGCATCTGCATCCTCCGCCATGTCCTCCACCGTGTCCTCCTCCGCCATGTCCTCCACCGTGTCCTCCTCCGCCATGCCCCCAGTCTCCACCGTGTCCCCAGCTTCCATCATGCCCCCCACTTCCACCTCTTCCCCAGGCATCTGGCTGTGTCTTTGGTTCTTCTGCTGCACAGGTATAGACTAACATTTTTAAATATGACATTGATTTGTTAATTTATTTCTTTTTCTTTTTTCAAAAGTTACATTTACATGCATAACTACTAAGCATAATAAAATTAATCAACAGTAACACCATTATTAATATTCATTGTAGCACCCGAAAAAAATATATTATGGTAGAAATGGGGTCTTGTGGTGGTATGCATTACTTATATAACAATGCCAATATATGCCAGAGCGCAAGCAATAATGTAATATAAAATTTATTTTTGATTATGTAGAAAATAAATATATAATGTCTTATATACCGTATAATTTCAATTGGCAATAAAAGGAGGAGAAACACGCCTTAAGGTAACGACTTTTGAAACTAAAACTCATGAATAGCAAAAATTTGATGTTAGGATTTTGTTTCTCGGTTCCAACACTGCAACCTTGGACAATATATATAGTTGCATGCATGGGAAATTATTCTTAAGATTTAAGGAGAATTTTTAAAGTTTGGATAATTTGTAATGTATTAAAGTGGCACTGCTATTGCTGCAAATGTAGAAAAGTATGGCCCTAAGTAGCAGAGTTGTATAGCTTCAATGTATTGAGAAATCTCAAATAGCTTCAATGTACATGACCAAAATATATTAAAGAAGAAAGCAATATTGTAGGGGCATGGAAAGTGGAAACTACATAGCCACCACACTACCTCATCGACTAGATTAGGAAATAATTTAAATTTCAAAATTAATGTTTAATTGTTTTACTGAGAGGGGAATAGGATTAACAAGAAATTAAAGAAACATGAAGACTAAGTGGAAGGATAATGGTTAATCTTGGTGATTTGAGAAAGGATAAATTGCAGCTAGCTATATAATATGCATTACCTTGTGTCTCATCTTTGGATGGCTCAGTTGCCACAACAGAGATGAGAAGCAGTGCGCAGAGGAAGCACAAGAAGAAAACGGGCTTGGTATTCATCTATGCAATTAGGTTATATAAAGATGAGTTGTTGTGAAGTATATAGACTGTGTTTCTCGACTGCTATTTATAGTGATCATGAGAGAAGATAAACGAAAGGAGATAAAAAAAGAAATGAAGTAGATGACAGTGGTCATTAAATTCGCTTTCTTAAATTATGGTATTTATCTTGGTTAGATAACTGGAATTGTTTGGCTGATTGCGAGGATAATAGGGGGTCAATTATCCTTATCAACACCGATTCAGCCATTAAAGTGTTAAACTGGGACAAGTGTGTATACTGAGGTAAGCAATTTTATCAGAAGATGGCAACTGGCAAGTGACCAAGAAAATGTGTAAACTGGTTGCATCATATTTAATTATATACAAGAAAGAAGAAGGATATTGTCATAGAATTAATTTGCTTTGAAATATTGAACAAAATTGCTACATATAATCATTAATCGACATGGATATATTAGTGTTTCGGTTGAATATTTCAAAATTAAGTCCCACATTAATAGTTTCGGGATTCCTAATAAAACTTTTTATAAAAATTTTGATTTGAAAAATTTAACTTTATCTATTTTTAAGAGGAGCTTTATCTTTAGTCTGTCTCTAACTTTTACATAATACACTAAATTATACAACAAAATTATAATTTCGTTGTGTTAATCAATACAACGAAATTATAATTTATTGTATTATTCGTCTAATAATAGGATGAAATCATACTTCCGTCAGATTGTTTTTCAAAACAAAAAATATCATAAGAAAAATGCGATTCAATTGTGTTCTAAGTTAAAAATCATAACGAAAGTATAACATAATAAAATTATATTTTTGTTAGGTATAAAATAATAAATAAAATGCAAGGGGAAGGAAAAATGGTGGTGAGAAGAATGGGGGAGGAGGAAAGGGACGGAAAAAATGTAGAGAGGAACACTTTTATCTATTCTCACTACAATTCAAAAAGTGTTTTAGCGAAAATATCAACTCCTTATCCAGTGGTTCAAGTCATATTGAGATTTGTCCTCGATCAAAAGATTCTCAATGCATGCAGGCTTTAAGAGGTTGACTAATGGACTAACACATTGTCTTAATTTTTAATATTTGACTTGAATCCTGTAAAAAGGGGCCCAAAAAAGAATTTCCCAAAAAAACGAGTTAGCCCTGTCTTTGCTAACTTGTATTGGTTCTTATGGTTCTATTCTTTTAGGCTTAATCGTCACCTTAGGCTTCACATTTTTATTGTATGCATTTTAGTAAACTTAGTTTTGATGACCTTATTTATTTTACCATTTTTTTTTATAAGTTTTCTCTTAAATGTTTTGGGCTTAGATAACCTTGTTCTTGAATTTTGGTTTGCCTTAAAAATTCTCTACCTTTATGAGTTTGGCATCATTCGAACAATTTTTTTATTCTAATGATTGCTTCTTTCATAATTAAAAATTCCCAACATTTTGTATTCTACTTTCTTTGGTTTTCGTTTTGTGTAAGGGATTGTAAGTTTGTTGTCTAATTTGTGACTCATGTTTCTTGAACCTTTCTTTGGAATAAGTTGAAGTTTTTCCTTCCCTCATGCGCGCGAGTAACTTAAAGTTTGCTCTAGTGCGAAGGGATTCTTTATTTCTTTCCTATTCTGGTTATATTTGATTTTTGTTGGCTTGCATTGTTTCCATATTTAATAAAGGATGGATACAGTCTTGTTCTCTCCACGGGCGAATGGGGTTTCTTCTATTATTCCTTCTAGAATAGGCAGTTCTATTGGGTTGGTCTCCACATTGTATACACTTCTTGTTGGGTCTCATAAGCAAATTTTGCTTATATTTCAACCCATATTGAAGTCACATGTACTCTTAGCGATAACATCCATTGAGCTTTTGAATTACCTGGGTCGAATGGTCATTTTTGTTCTCATGGATTCGATTTGAGAGAGAAAATGAGAAAATCTGAGAGAGACAGAAAAATGTTATTTGATTAAAAGTAAAGTGGTAATTAGAAGATGATTACATCAGCCATTATATAGGATTTGTCTACGGTGAATTCTGTGAAAATGGGTTTACGTACCTGTGAACTTTCTATTTTGATTGTTAGATATATTATTATTTTAATACAACAGCACTACATCATCAATGAGGCAATGGCAAGATTGATGACGAAGTAGTTGAGCGAACCATCGATGAAGAAAGCACCATAACCCCAAATCAATTTTCAAATATGGGTTTTCTATCATATCTGAGTTTCTGGTAGAGTAGGTGCAATGGTGCGTGTATTGCACAGAGGTATATAGACGAAGATATTTTGCCAGCGTCGAGGGAGAGAGTTGTGACGATGAAGGTTTGCTCGGTGATGTCAAGTCTGTAGAGCATTTTAATTGTTTTTCTTATTTTTTTTTTTCATTTTTTTTTTTGGTTTTGTTGTCGAATCATTGTACCTCTAGTTCTTGCAAGGGTAGTTCTTGTAGCTTTTCATTTAAGCTTATCTGTAGCAAGTGATCGAACAGAGATCTTGGTACTTGCCCTTGAAGTGAAAGGGTTTCATGGTTTGATTTTGATTTAATTGTGTAATGCTTGAAGGACAAACAGAAAGGGACAAACAATGATGTTGTGCCAGAAATGAACAATTTATTACAATGTTAGATTTGCCTTTTTTTTTTTTCTGCATTTGGGTTAGGCTTAATGAAAAATATTTTGTAATTTATTCTAATTCATTAGATCGATCTTTTTATATTTTAATTTACTATTAAAGTTTTTTTTTTTCAAATTTACTATTAGAGTCCTCATGCTTAATATTCAACTAACAAAAAATGTTGATCATTATGTGTTATTATTTTATTTGTCGTTAATTTTTATTCACATTTTACCAATTATGTAGATAATGACAAGTGAAAGTTAATGTCTAATTTTAGTCATAAAGATTTAAATAATAAATTTGAAAAAAATAGTGAATTAAAATTTAGGAAACAATTTAGTGAGTTGAGAGAAATACTAAAATGATTTTTGCAATTAAACCTTTGGGTTATTTAGGTGATACTTTGTTTGAGTGTTTATTTTTTTTGTTTTTATTTTCTAAAAATAATTTCTATTTTCAAGATTTAAAAAACATGTATTTAGAAGAATGTATTTTAAGGTGTTAGTGCATTTTTACTTCTTAGAAAAGATTGAAAATGTTAATTTGTTATTTTTAATTTTGAGTATGTTTTTGAAAATATTTTCTTTCACTTTCTGAAGAAAATATTTTCTAAATTTTAAACAAACTTATTTCCACTTTTGTTTTTGTTTTCTTTGAAAATAAAACAAAAAAAATACTGAAACCAAGAACCATCTTTTAAGTTTAGTGTTTCGATTTGGGTTACTAACTGTTCCCCTGTAACACATGCTTCATTAGTATTCTTATTAGCATTTTTCTTCAATTTGGCATGAATAAATGGGATACGTTTGGGGAGGGATGCTGTTGTAGAAAGAAAAGAAGAATAAAACAGTAGATGAGTAGATATTGTCCAAGGAAGAAGAATTAGGAGGAATGAGATATTAATTGGCAATTTTTTTTTTACAACCGGTTGATGAACAGGTTGATGGCTGACTATTATAAGTAAAAATGACATGTTCAGAGGTGAACCCCAATTTTGAAACTTCACCATAGACAAATCCCTTTATATGGGCTCACTACTAATCACAATCTAAATCTCTAATAGCTAGCAGCCCATAAAATTAACTTTCAACATGATTAATTTTAAAAATGGAAAAGGATATTTGGTAAAGATAATTTGGTGAAATCTTGAATGAATAAATATATACTAGCGTCAATGAATATAATATTGTTGCAAATTAGATACTCTACGTAAATTGTCAAATTTTTATTCATGGATCAACGTAAAGTATTACATGAAAAGGGAACAATGAAACCGAGTATCATCTCTAAAGCTACATTTAAGTTGAAGAAAGAACTAGGTAGTAGTTGTCTAACTCTAGACTTTGGTTCCATGCCAACCAACACGTCCTTTCCCTTTATTCTATATGCCATAGCCTTCTTTAATAATAATTCAATATCCTCCTTCGCCACCTTTGTGTCCTCTATCTTTCCCACCTTTTCCCCTTTCTCCATGATGATCGTCTCCTTTTTCATCACCTCCAATTCCTCCTCCTTTATCGCCGCCACCAGCACCGTAGCCTCCGCCCTCGCCACCACTAGAACCTCCTCCTTCACTACCACCACCCCCAATGTAACCTCCGCCACCTCCTTGATCACCACCACTACCTCCTTGGCCGCCTCCTCCACTTCCTCCTCCTTGGCTACCACCACCTCCTCCACTTCCTCCTTGGCTACCTCCACCTCCGGCACTGCCCCCTCCTCCTTGGCTTCCACCACCCCCAGCACTACCTCCTCCTCCTTCGCTACCACCACCTCCTCCACTTCCACCACCACCATAACCTCCACTACCTCCTCCTTGGCTACCACCACCCCCAGCATCACCTCCTCCTCCTTCGCTACCACCACCTCCGGCACTACCCCCTCCTCCTTGGCTTCCACCACTTCCGTAACCTCCACCACCTCCAGCACTACCTCCTCCTCCTTCACTACCACCACCTCCGGCGCTACCTCCTCCTCCTTGGCTTCCACCACCACCTCCAGCACTACCCCCTTCTCCTTCGCTACCACCACCTCCGGCACTACCCCCTCCTCCTTGGCTTCCACCGCTTCCGTAACCTCCACCACCTCCAGCACTACCTCCTCCTCCTTCACTACCACCACCTCCAGCGCTGCCCCCTCCTCCTTCGCTACCACCACCTCCAGCGCTGCCCCCTCCCCCTTGGCTTCCACCCCCTTCACCACCACCGCCGTAACCTCCACCACCTCCAGCACTACCTCCTCCTCCTCCACTTCCACCACCTCCGGCGCTACCTCCTCCTCCTTGGCTTCCACCACCACCTCCAGCACTACCCCCTCCTCCTTCGCTACCACCACCTCCGGCGCTACCTCCTCCTCCTTGGCTTCCACCACCACCTCCGGCGCTACCCCCTCCTCCTTGACTTCCACCACCACTGTAACCTCCACTTCCGCCCCCTTGGCTTCCACCACCTCCTCCGCTTCCACCGCCTCCGGCACTACCACCTCCACCTCCACCTGATCCACCACCACCATAACCTCCACCACCTCCTGATCCACCTTCATCACCTCCTCCCCCTTTGTCACCACCTCCCTTTCCCTTTCCTTTCCCACAGTTACCGGTATCATGATTTAGCTGGAATTTCCTACCACTCAAAACTGCATAAACCACCACGTTTAAGATTCACGTACCTTGTTATAAAAGGAAACATGAGAAGAGAAAAGGAAATACTTACGGATTCCCTGCACTTCATCGCATCCACTAAATTCTTCGTGAATTCCGTTTGTTCCTACAGTTTCATCATCAGAGGTAATGATTAGCTATAAATTAAGGTTTAACTTACTACATGTCAGTTTTACGTGAGTTTCATGAACTTAATGTTTTGGAAAATGGAATATACTTATATCACTTTCATAAACAGTCTTTTTGACTAAATTCTTTAACAAATTCAAATAATTGATGAACAAATAAAGTGCATTATTATCATTAACCTTAAACAAGTTAAGGTTCATACCTTTTTCCTCATCTTTCCATGGCTCACCAGCCACCACCGCAGCGATGAGGATCACCCCATACAGAAAACAAAGCAAAATAAAGGGCTTGATCAGATTCATTTTGTTAGTGAACATAACAACAGTTGAGAAGGATGAATGCAAAGGCTCAACAAGACCCATATATATAGTGCAAGAAAAGTATTAAAGTATTGCATGCAACAGTGTGAAGCGGGACCTACTTGTGAACCATCTGCTTAATACTTTTTGGCTCCTTTCTTCGGGTATTTTCAGGCCTTTTCTCTAACTTTACCATGAAAATAAGATTATCCAGATGTTACATTGCACCCAGATTCAAAGCTAATTAAGGAAAATGGCAAGGCGCATTGAAGTTCAAGTATAAGATATTTATTGAGATGCTATCGGTAGAATCAGTTCCATGCCCTATTATCCGCGCATCAAGGTTGAAACTTTCTTCTTTACCATTAATGAAGATAATGAAGAACAAGCAGTTCAATAGGCGTGTTCATGTGCTTGTGACACCTTGAATACGCGTGTTCATGTAAGAAGCTCGGCATGTCATCTACATAAGCGTTTCTTACTTTTTTCAATCAAACTCATTGAAGAAGAAAGAGAGAAAAAACTAAAAAGGACACAGAAAAAGAGGGATAAAAGAGAAGAAGGACCATTTCTGGGTATCATGTATTCGGTGTAACTGAATTTCCGTGGACGGTGCATGAGGGCAAAGTGGATGAGGCTAGTAATGTTCTTAATTTCATGAAATTGAGCACACGTTATCAACACGTACGTGTATACGTGTTAACAATTTTTTTTACTACACTCTTTAGATTGTTTGAAATTTGAATGAGTTAAAATGGGCTTCACTAATTACTATATTTGAAAAATTATATATATATATATATATATATATATATATATATATATATATATATATATTATTTAACTTAATCAATCACTTTAAAAATCTTGAATAGTTAAAAAAAATTATTTATTAATGACAAATTTATTCTAATTTTAAAATGAAACCGCCTTCCTCTTTTAATTTTTAATATCAAGTGAAAAATGGTTTGTAGGTATTTTTTTTCTAAATTTATTATACTTAATTTATATTTATATATCTACAATTTATAAGTTAAATTAATAGTTATTTTAATATTTAATTTTATAATCAATAGTAAAAAATGAGTTAATATTGAAATAAAGATATGATGGTTGGATATACTAAATTGTTAGGGAGATAAGAAACTACTAAATTATCTGCATATATACATAAAAGAAATTGGCATTTGTAACATCTTAAATGTAATATTTTTTTTCAAATATTTGAAATTATAGTTGTAATGTCTTACGAGTAATATTTATGTTTCTAAAGATATTTTTTAACATTTTATGCTCGTATGTTAAAAAACAATTAACTTTTTTATAAAAAAAATAAACTTTAAATAATAAACAAAATTATACGTATCTTAATTTTAAACCTTTTCGGTTACATGCAGTAGTTATTAGTTTAATATTAAATGATTGAACAAAAAGAAAAAAGAAGAGAAAATATTCATATGATAAGTAATTTGATTTTTCGTTTAATTTAAATAATGTGAGAAGGGGAGTAAAGAATCGTGTAACTGTTTTTTTTTTCTTAAAAAAGGAAACAAGGCGTTACAAAGAAGGGGCAGTCTTTATAAGAAAAATATTAAAACGGGACAAAATGATTTTTGTACCATACATGAAAGTGTAAATTTTTTATATTTTTTTAATATCTTGAACACTTTTTTTAAATCTCCACTACATATGTATTTGACTTTTGATTAGTTAAAATTAATGAATTTGTAATACATTTTAACAAACTGTCTTTTGTATTAAATAATATTATTACTTATAAAGAAAAGAAGATACAAATCATAATGACGCTTTATTATTTTTATTATTATTAATCTAAACACCCAGTGAATTAACCAGAGATATTTCTCACAAAATACAAAGACATGTGATGTGGAATATAATAATGTTACTTTTCATCTGGGAAATTTTTGAAAAAAAATATTTATATGATTAATTTAAAACTGAAATTCTTTCATTTGTGGAGAAATATGTAACTCATAAATGTTTTTTATTTTTATTTACCATAATAATTTAAAAAAGTATTGATTTAAGATAAATTTAATACTTTTAATTAAATTAATTTATTTTTTATGAATAAATTAATTAATTGAGTCTTATGATAAGGATTGACGGAGGAAATATTTGTTTGGATCCGTCTTAAGACATTTTATTTATTAAAATTAATTACGGGTTGTGCTACTGCCTGATTGTAAACGTACACCATTGGATGTCTTATATTATGTAGATTTTGATATTTGATAATTATAGCTAGTATTAAATTTAAATTTGTAATATTTACCAATTTGAAATTAATTTAGTTTAAATAGACTGATATTATAAAAACTTTTTTTATACTGTCATATATGATAAAATTATTAATTTTTTTGATAATGACTTAAAAGGTCATAATTTAAAGTGGTTTCAGATTTAGCTGATGAGAATATAAAAATCTTTACGGTGATACTGTGATAGTGTTTAGAAATTAAATTTTTTTATATTTTAGAAATTCTATTTAGTATGTTCTATGGTGAGCATTAGTGCAGAAAGATTTAAAAAGTTCTGTATATATGAAATTTTTGTCGAAGAGTGTCAGTAATACATCTCCTTCTAATAACATATTTTTTCTTATTCCTTAAGACGCATGTGAGTCATTAATTTGGAAAAGAAGCCCCTAAATGAGAAATGAATTATTTATATACTACGCATTTAGTAAGATTTAAAAGGATTTATATCCTAAAAAAAAAGAGGATTTATTCAATAGGAGAGTGTGTCAAAAAGAGTGAATACAATGCTGCTAATATTTCACTTGGTAAGATTAAATGAAAAAAGTAATCAATTAAAAAAATGTGAAAGGAGTCCAAGTTAATATGAAACTGTTCTATCTATTCAAAAAATAAAATTTAGTATTATTCTATGAATTTAATATCTATATACTAATAATATAAAATAATTTAAGCAATCATTCAATCACAATTATCATTTAAATTATTTTTTTTTCTCTTATTTTATTATAAAAAAATTCAAAATCGATTAAGTAATAGGCAAAGAATGATCGGGATCTAAAACGAAACCTAAACGACATATGGGCAGCACAAATTTGGCGATGCATGAAATCACATACTGTACTTTGTTAATTAGTGGATTAAAATCAAATATAATAATTGCTTAAAATATCGTTTTATGCCACGATCCTGCTGCTGGGTATTTGCTCTAATGCCTTCAGTTTGTTTTGTCTGGACTTGATGATCCAATAAAGGATATGTTGTTTAGATCAAAATGATTTCGTCAAATTTGTACGACTATGTTTTCTAACAAAAACGTAATTTTCAAAATTTGTTAATTAATATTGTCTTGCTTATCTTGCTTTTTTTTTTTTATAAAAAAAATAGGCTTGATTATACTTTCAATATGGTTCTTGAAGTTTCTTGAACTGACCAATAAGATAAACCAAACTTAATTTGCTCACATTATATAATTATTTTAAAATAAATATAATAATAAGAACAAAACTTTTAATAACTCCTTAAATATTTATCATTAAATTTCTAAACCATCAACACGAAGATGTGTTTTCGTGCACTAAATAACTTCATTTTTTTTTTGTTTATAGTAACTTCCATTAAGAATATGTACTGGAATTATATTAAAATAATCCATTTTATTTGATATCTTGATCATAAAAAATTATGAATGTATTAGGAATGATCAAGAATTGTTAGTTTTAGGATTCACGAAACGAACACTGTACTGCTGCCACTCACATTCTTCACTTATATATACATACACCCATGACAGCATGCATAGATTAATTACTCCTGCATTTATTGGTTTGCTACTGTGCTCCTGGCTCCTGCATATATATGCTTCCTTTATCTGCACAAGTTTTTGTTGTTTTTCGTTTGGTGCGTGAAAGGGAAAGCGTTGCTGTATTTAATCACGAATTTAAAAGAATTGTGTATATGGCTTTAGTTTAGTCTATTCAACATAAAGGGAGACAAGCGTCTTAGGTTTCAATAATATTGTAAATGCAGATAATTTAATTAATAATGTAAAATATAAACAAAAAAATCTTTAAAAGAAATTAAAATATATAAACAAACAATATAAACTCCTTTTATCCTTAGCCTTAATTTGGTGTCACCGTACTTTTTTCCCCTTTATTTTTCTATTTTCTTTAGAAAGTTTCTAACTTATAATTAAAACAAGCTTTAATTATAAAACTCTTTTTATCCGTAGCCTTAATTTTGTGTCACGTTATTTTTTCCTTTTAAAAGGTTTCTAACTCAAGAATACGTTAGAAAATGAATTCAATGAGCAAGGCATCATAATAAGAATAACCAGTTTAATAGCAACACAAATATGAAAGAAGAACAAACACTGTGACACTATCACATAATAAACATAATTATTATATATTGATAAAATATCTCTAATTCAAGTCTTTGGAATATGGCTTCACTCCAAACCCATGAGATCTTGGACCGTACCCACCATAAGGCCCACCTCCAAAACCACCATCTTTAGGTCCGCCACCACCAGGACCCGCACCACCTCCAGGCCCGCCTCCATAACCGTCACCTCCGGGTTCACCACCATCAGGCTCGCCTCCATAACTGCCACCTCCGGGTCCACCACCACTAGGCCCTGCACCACTTCCGGGTCCGCCGCCACCAGGACCTGCACCACCTCCTGGTCCACCACCACCAGGACCTACACCGCCTCCAGGACCACCTCCATAACCGCCACTGCCAGGCCCTGCACCGCTTCCTGGTTCACCACCACCAGGTCCTGCACCACCTCCTGGTCCACCACCACCGGGACCTGCATCACCTCCAGGCCCACCTCCATAACCACCACTGCCAGGCCCTGCACCACTTCCTGGTTCACCACCACCAGGACCTATATCACCTCCAGGCCCACCTCCATAACCACCACTGCCAGGCCCTGCACTACCTCCGGGTCCACCACCACCAGGACCTGCATCACCTCCAGGCCCACCTCCATAACTGCCACCGCCAGACCCTGCACCACCTCCAGGCCCGCCTCCATAACCACCACCTACGGGTCCGCCACCACCAGGCCCTACACCACCTCCAGGCCCACCTCCATAACTGCCACCACTAGGCCCTGTCCCACCTCCGGGTCCGCCACCACCACCAGGTCCTACACCACCTCCAGGCCCACCTCCATAACCACCGCTACCAGGCCCTATACCACCTCCGGGTCCACCACCACCAGGACCTGCACCACCTCCAGGTCCGCCACCACCACCAGGCCCTACACCACCTCCAGGCCCACCTCCATAACCACCACCACCAGGCCCTGTACCACCTCCGGGCCCGCCACCACCACCAGGCCCTGCACCACCTCCAGGGCCACCTCCATAACCACCACCACCAGGCCCTGTACCATTTCCGGGTCCGCCACCACCAGGACCTGCACCACCTCCAGGTCCGCCACCACCACCAGGCCCTACACCACCTCCAGGCCCACCTCCATAACCACCACCACCAGGCCCTGTACCACCTCCGGGCCCGCCACCGCCACCAGACCCTGCACCACCTCCAGGCCCACCTCCATAACCGCCACTACCAGGTCCTGCACCACCTCCAGATTCACCACCACCTGGACTTGCACCACCTCCGGGCCCGCCTCCGTAACCGCCGCCTACAGGTCCGCCACCACCAGGTCCTGTACCACCTTCGTGTCCACCACCACCAGGACCTGCACCACCTCCGGATCCGCCACCACTAGGACCTGCACCACCACCAGGCCCTGCACCACCTCCAGGCCCGCCTCCATAACCACCACCTACGGGTCCACCACCACCAGACCCTGTACCACCTTTGGGTCCGCCACCACCTCCGGGTCCGTCACCACCAGGCTTGCCCATTCCTGGTCCACCAACTCCAGGCCCACCACCACCAATAGGGATACCCCATCCAGGGAAGATACTACCAAAACCTGGAATGCCCCAACCAAAGCAATTTGACGTTGAACAAACCCCATGACTTGGATTTTGTTCATATTTCACATCACTCACTTTTTTCTCTTTAGCAACTTCACCTACAAACGCATAAACGTTGACCAAATGTCATAATCACATTTGTCACAAAAACAATAATTACGATTAAGGAACATAACACAAGATTTATCGTCAATTTAGTCCGTTACAATGCAATGCATAATCGAATTTAATTGCAGTATATGAGAATTCAAAGCAAAATGCAAACTCACCCGTTGTAGACATTGGGGAGGTCTCAGCAAGGTTTCTAGCTGTCACGTTAGAGGATATAAGAGCAACCATGGTCAAGAGACCTAGGATGAGTATGGTTTCCTTAGAAAACATTTTTCAGAACTAAACAAAACAAAGTGAATTTCAAATCAATGTTTGATAATGACGTATCGATTTGAAAAACAGTGGGGAAGTGGTTCTATATATAGGATGAAGGGAGATAGCTGGAGTTGAGAAGGGCCCCAACTTGCCAATTTAACCCAAATAATAAATTCATATTTCTCCAAAAACTCACAATTCACTCTGCCGATATCCTACTCAACGTTATTCTTAATTTTCGGAAAGTAGCATTTAATGTTTTTTTTATTGCTTAAGTAGCATTGAATGCTTGATGAACATGACTATGTAATGAAAATGAATACAAATATTAAACAAGCGCATATCTATTGTATCTTGCATTGGTTATAGGCATCAAAGTCAACAGGGAAAGATAACTTGCAATTTGCTATAAATGCGTCCTTCAGTTTCTTTGACTGAGCAAGAACAAAATTTTAAAAAAATTAGTATAAATCAAATTTAATTTGTTCACCCCCTTTTTCTTAAATGAAATACTATTAAATCATTACAAAATTTATGGTAAAGTTTCTTATATTTTTATTTTCGGCCAAATAAAGTTACTTTTAAATTTAACAGAGTTTCGGAATCAAATATAAGATAGACAATCTTTCAGATTAAATAATGTATGTCTTTGAAAGAATGTGTTTATGTTTTTTTCTTTCTTAAAGAACCACATAAATGACATTATTCTTTATTACTTTAAGGAATACACACCAACCTTAATTTCCCCAACAAAAATCGATAAGGATAAGCACGTAAATTTATATACATCACAAAAGTTCACATAAATTTAAATTTAAAAATATAGTGTGATATCAATTAAAAATTAACGTGCATATATGATAATACAAACATTAACGAAAAAAAATCATTTAATTTTATTAATTATTAATATTATGAATAAGGAAATCCAAAATTATTAATTATTAATATAAACTAGTTGGATTTTAAAGAATTATTTTAGGATTTTTCTGTTTTTAAATCCTTAATTGCTTAAAGAAATATAAACCAAGCATGATCTGCCCAAAAGGGATAAGGACAAACACATAAATTATATACATCACAAAAGTTTACATAAATATAAATTTAAAATATAATGTGCATTTATGACAATACAGAAATTAATGGAAAAGATTAAAATAGCATTTAATATTATTAATTATCAATATTATGAAGTAGCATTCAATGTTTTTTTTATTACTTAAGTAGCATTGAATTCTTGATGCTTGTATACATCAACTTAACTCTGTAATGAAAATGAATACAAATTAATATCGAACAATTGGATATCTAGTGTATCTTGGATTGGTTATAAGCAACAATGTCAACAGGGAAAGATACTCCCACCCCACCCAAACTATAAGGACAAACATGTAAATATATATATATATATATATATATATATATATATATATATATATATATATAGCAAAAGTTCACATAAATTTAATTTAAAAATATAATATGATATCAATTAAAAATTAATGTGCATTAGCATTTAATATTATTAATTATTAATATACTAATATTGAGCTTTAAAATAGATATAAACTAATAGAATTAAAATTTTAAAATATTATTTTAACATAAAATAAATTTTAAATTCTTTATTACGTAAAGAAATATACACAAAGCATAATTCTCCCTCCCCAAAACTGATAAGGACAAGCACGTAAATTTATATACATCACAAAAGTTCACATAGATATAAATTTAAAAATATAAATTAATGTGCGTTTATGATAATACAAGAATTAATGAAAACATTAAAATAATATTTAATACTATTAATTATTAATATTATGAATAAGGCAATCCAAAATTATTAATTATTAATATAAACTAATACTGAGCTTTAAAAAAAATAAAAACTAATTGAATTAAAATTTTAAAAAATTATTTTAACATAATTCTTTTATAGATTTTAACTTCCTTGTTACATAAAGAGATACACACCAATCGTAATCCCCCTACCCCCCAAAAAATCTAATAAGGACAAGCACGTAAATTTATATAATCATAAAAGTTCACATAAATTTAAATTTAAAAATATAATATGATATCAATAGAAAATTAATGTGCATTTATGATGACACAAAAATTAATGAAAAAAAATTTAAAATAGCATTTAATATTATTAAAATTATTAATGAGGCAAATAAAAAATATTAATTATTAATATAAAATAATTTTGAGATTTCAAAAATAAATTTTAACTAATTAGATTAAAATTTTAAAAGATTATTTTAACATATTTATTACTTACATAAATTTAAATTTAAAAATATTATGTTATATGAATTAAAAATTAATGTTCGTTTATGATAATACATAAATTAATAAAAAAATAAAAATAGAATTTAATATTATTAATTATTAATATAAAAAATAATTTTGAGCTTAAAAAAATATAGAGTAATTTGATTAAAATTTCAAAAAAAAATATTTTAGTATAAAAAAATTTATGAGTTTTAAAAGACGTTGTAATAATATAATGATTTTAAAGATTTTTTTAAAAGGTTTTATGATTAGTATTTTTTAAACTTTGAACATTTTTATAAACACTTTTTTGAAAAAGAATATTTGAGTTTAAATTAGTAATTTCAAAATTATTATTTTTATTATTTAATAATTATCATAAATTCTTTCTGGATGTTTTAAACTTTTACAAAATGTTATATCCTTATTAAAAAATATTAAGTGATTTTATAGTTTTTCATCAATATAAGAAATTAAAAAAATATTGATATTTATAGATAAAAAGGCATAAAACTTAGAGGCAATCCTATAGCGATTTATATCCTAATTCTCCAATAAATTTTACCTCAATAAACTGCATAAGAAAGGATGTTTTTTAATTTTTATTTTTTTACAATAAGAAAGGTTGTTATTAAAGGTCAACAACACTAAAAATATATGTGAAACTGTATAAGTTTTATCCTAAAAAAATATTATTCCCACAATTTACCCATGCAGGCGCATTGTGCATCGCACGGGTCTAGTGAAATTGTTAAAAGTCCACGCTTAAGAAGATTATGAGTTTTAATAAAGATAAAAAGAGTATGATTTATGGTCGTAAAGAATTTTACTGGACAGATTCATTAACAAATTAGATTTGAAATAAAAATTAAGAAGTGTATTTGAAAAAACAAATAAAACCAAATGTTAACTATATGTAATTAAAGATAAGACGTGTACGGGGTTTGCTAAGTTAGAGGGTCATGAGAGGCTTGTCACAGAATACTACAGGTTATTTTGTATCTGGGAACAAAAAAATGAGAAGGTGGAGGTGGGAGAATGGCATGGGAAAGTTTCAATGGGAGCAAGAACTGGAACAACAATTGGTGGGGGACATTGAACGATGTGAGTAGATCCCAGATGGATGGAATTGGAGTGGGGGTGCGAATGGTAAGTATGTGGTGAAAGAAGTATATATATGAAGCCTTAAACAACCAAGGCAATGACGAAGATGCAGGATTCTATAAAAAGCTGTACGTAGAAGATACAGGTTCCTTCAAAAAAAAAAAAAAGGTTTTGTCTGGAAGGTGAAGGATACAAACATAAGTACATAACAGAATCTTCAAAAGAGGAATATCTTAGAGAGTGGCAGCGAAACAAATTGCGTGTTTTGTAATTCAGAACTTGAAACTGCAGATCACTTATTTTTCCACTGTTGGTTCTCACATGAGGTCTGGAATCGGTGTTTTCTTTGGGGTAGTGAAATGAGGGTATTGCTGGTAGACAGACATTCAAAGCCATTTTTGTCAACATGAAGGTTACAGACATAGCTCCAAAAGCCATTTGGTGTGTATTATGTGGATGGCAGTGACGTTGGCTTTGTGGAGACACGGAAATGACATTTTGTTTAATGAGAATAAGATGAAACCATACTGATCACTCTTTGTAATTTGTAGTATCTTTGGATTAATTTATATATATATACTTTTAAAATAATTTAGTTAATAGTATTAAATTTATCAATTATTTATGTTATTATTTTTATTTCTCTATCCACTTAATTATTTTTCACTAATATTTTAAAAAAATAATTAAATAAAAATATATAGAAAAAAATAATTAATACATCTAAAAATTAAAAAAATATAAAAAAACAAACAAATTTTCAAAAACAACTTTATATTGAGTAAATAGACATTTTGGTCCCTGTCTTTGTAGTCATTTTGTAAATTAGTCCATATTCTATTCAAATGTAAAAAATAGTCTCTATCTTTACATAAATATTGTAAAATAGTTTTTGTTGTTAAATTCGAAAGTAAACACCATTAGTGAAGTGCATTATTGACAATTATAGTGTCACGTAAACTATCCAACGTGACACTAAAGTCTAGATACTCCTTTCTCATTCCATTCTTTCCAACTTCTGTCGACACCAAGACTTGAAGCCGCCGTCAACAACAACACCTCCACCGCTTCCAAACATGCATGACACTAGCAGACCACTACAATTCTTCCTCCATTGCCAAAGAACAACCTTCTTCAGATGCATTCTTCTAATTTTAAGAACAACAATGGCAGTTTAAAAACAATGCACTATAAAGCAGACCAAAAAAGTGGATCCAAAATAACAACATTGGCAGAAGTGAAAATCAATTACACATAAGGATCCAAAAAAAGAGGACTTGAGAATCAATTACATAGCAGACCCCAAAGAACAAACCATGGTAGATCCAAAAAAAAATTATATAGCAAATAAAAAAAATTGGAGAAATAATCAGATTCAGAAAACAAATTCAAACCGAACAAATAAAAAAAATATCTATTTGTTTCTTGGTAGCAAAACAATGGCACGACATTTCGCCGCCGCGCTTACAGGAGCCTCAACTCCATCGTGCTCACGCTCGGAGGGAATCTCGATGCCGCTGCACTCAAGCTTGCAAGGAACCACTCTGCTACACTCATAGGGAGCCTCAACATCATCATCACGTTCACACTTGCAAAATCCTCACTATCACGCCTTCTCTGCTTCCTCTAGGAGCCAATCACGGAACCTCCATGTTGTTAGGATCTTTGTCTTTAGATCTCCTGTCTAACAAAATAAATGACTCAATAAATAGTTTTCCACGGCTTCTCTGCACCAACACCACGCGCTCCCCTCAGTTCATTGGTCTCAGAAACTAGTGCAAAGATGGATGGAAATGCAGAAGCCTTTGTCAGTGGCAGTGGCATAGTGGATAGGTGGTGGCGGCAACACGGTGCGGTTGCGTGCGATTGAGATATGGTGGTACTGTTAGGAAGAAGATGGTCTGCCATGGAAACTTGTCATAGGGGTAGTTATCATTCTAGAAGTAGTTAATGTAGTGGATAGAAGTAGTTATAATGTAGTGGATAGTAGTAGTTATCATGTAGTGGATAGTAGTAGTTATCATGTAGTGCAATCATTGACTATAAATAATTCCCTTTGTATTGAATAAAACAGGCATAAATATATTCAGTATTCTCTCCTTCTCGCTTTCTTGCTTTCTTTGTTTAACGGAGATTCCCTTGATCTCGAAAACAAGAGCGAGCAACCTAACAATTGGTCCGACCTGCCACTCTTCAATGGCGGACACCAAACTTTCCGCTGCCTGTGTGGATCGTCTCGAGGCCGCCATGGCCAAACTCGCTACAGCCCAAACTTTCACTGCTGCAACCCAAACCTCCATGGCTTCTAAACTTGATGCCATTATTCGGATATTGAATACCATGGTACCCAGAGAACCCTCTCCATCTTCTGCCTCTGCGAAGTCAACACCTATGCCGCTTCTACTTCCCAAGGTAACCAACCTATCTTCTTCCTCTGCTAAGCCACCACCAACAGCAGAAACCACGCCGCCTCCACCAACAGCAGAAATCACATTGCCTCCCCTTCCCATGGCAACTTCCCACCTTCCCGTTAACAAGCACCACGCACTCTCCTTCGACCCCCTCCTGGCTGCCAGTAACCGATCCCACACAAAGCCCCGCGACATCCTTCCCTTCGACATCTGCTTCTCCCTTTCTGTTGTGTGTGCCACCACGGTCAGGGACACAAATCTCCACCACCCCTTCCTCCTCCTCTTCGCCATTCTCGTTGCTGCCAAAGGGCTCTGTCTCCGCAACCATCTTTAGGCATTAATTCCTACACCCACTTTCATTTGGGATCCAGGTTCTGTTTTCTGCACCCAACACCTTGAGGACAAGGTGTTTTTGATGGGCTAGGGAATGTTAGGAAGAAGATGATCTGCCATGGAAACCTGTCATAGGGGTAGTTATCATTCTAGAAGTAGTTAATGTAGTGGATAATAGTAGTTATCATGTAGTGGATAGAAGTAGTTATCATGTAGTGGATAGTAGTAGTTATCATGTAGTGCAATCATTGGCTATAAATAATTTCCTTTGTATTGAATAAAACAGGCAGAAATATATTCATTATTCTCTCCTTCTCGCTTTCTTGCTTTCTTTGTTTAACGGAAATTCCCTTGATCTCGAATACAAGGGCGAGCAACCTAATAGGTACACAGTGGGGGCGGATAGAAGAAAAGGGGGAAAGAAGTGGGGGAGAGAGAAGAGAGGTAAAAGAAAAGGGGCAACCGTTCCTTTTAATTCCGTCCAAAAACATGAGTTTGCTTACATGACTAAGACTTGTTACATAAATATATGACTAATAGGAAATTGAATTTTAATAGTAGAGAGTTATTTACATAATAAATGTAAAGATAAAGATTATTTTTTACATTTTAATAAGATAAAGACTAATTTATAAAATGACTACAAAAATAAGACAAAGACCAAAATATCTATTCACTCCATTATAATTAGGATGGAAGGAACACATGGAGGAGAACTTTGAAGTTATGTGTGGAGTTGGTGCAGGACAAAGGTCAATGCTAACTCTTGTATATCATTGCTCTTGATTGGTGGGACGTGGATTAAACTTGGGTAGGGTGCTCGGGGTCTAATGTTCTATGTCAACAGATTCTGTATGGGCATATATATGGAAACATATGGGGTACGATAGAAGATGATTTATATTCATTTGGTGTACTCTGCAATGTTTTATATTTGCTTTGTAACTTTCACACTTTGCATATGTAGGATGGTATCAATGAGAATGATAATAACTCCAAAATATGTTCAATTTAAGGAAGCTTCAAAAAACACTATCAATTTCATTGAAGAATAACTCTTAAAAATGTCCTTGTTCATAGTGAAGATTTAGATTTATAATATAAAAGTATATTTCAATTAATAGTAAATAATATATTTTAAAAAATGTATTAGAAAATATATTTTTATCATTTCTCATATTTGTATAACCTAGGTAGAATTTCCACCGCTAATAATTTATCAAGGGCAATTTATTATCGCAAATCTTAGCTAGTTTTATATGTTTCTTTTCTGTTTAGCAGTAATAGAGCCGCTTTATGTTGGTTTGACTGCTACTACTTGTATCTGGGATGGGGTACCGTGGTACTTCCTTCAATGAATTTAGCTGTTCGAATTTTTTTTATTACAAATCTTCCTTTTATAATTTTATTAGATAATATCCTTGCAATGCACCGATAAATTTAGAGGAAGAAATTTTTATAATTATATAAATAATTAGATTAACAATTTTATTGAAAATAAAATAAAATAGAAGACATCTCGTGATTACGGCTGTTACCAGACAAGGCAAGAAAAATTGGTACCTCCAATGAATTTAGCTGTTCAAAAGAAAAATTATTGCAAATCCTCCTTTTATAAGTTTATGACTATGAGATGCTTTTCCTTCCAGAGCTTATTCCAATTCTTGGTAAAAAATCAAATAATTGATTTTTTTTTTATAAAAATGTTAGTAATGTATTAATAATATTTTTATTTGTTAATCAATATTCTTAAAACTGGTACTCATTAATATTTGGCGGATATATTTATCTTCGACTTTAACTAAATTTACCTAAAATTGATCAAACTATTCTATAAAGATACTAATAACTCCACTCTTAAAAAATATAGTACGCGTAAATGATGTTATCGTCAACACACAATTAAATTTCATGTCATGAAATTAAAAATAATTATTAAAGATATTAATATAAAAAATAAAATATCTATCCTGTTCGAAGCCCATTTTTTAACATTAGTATAAGGCAACGGCCCAAACTTCAAAGCAGTCGAAGATGACAACCTTGTTGTCGAGCAATCCCTCTTGTAGTATTGTCATGACGATGTGGAAGAAGTGTGGGGCAATTTTTTTTTTTCTGTTTATTATTATATATTTCAATTTATTTTTTAAATGTTATTAATAAACTTTAATAATATTTTATTAAGTATTAAATAAAAAATATTATTAAATATCATGTGTAATAATGATTATGGACGGCGGGAACTAAGGTTTTATATATATAATTGTTAATATGTACTCATGATCTCTTGAAGTGTATCAATACATCAAAAGTTTAGGACAAAAATCTCAACACATCTCTTATTTTATTAATTTATTTTAAGGTTATTATAATAATTAAATATTTTATTTTAAAATTTAAAAAATAAAACCTGTTTCTGTTCTTCTCTCTCCGTCGTTTCGGAATTCTGATCCATCATATTCTCAAGGAAAATTTCAGAGGCACCATCAAGGACCTACTTGAAGAATATGTACGATAACAAACCAAGAGAGACAATGGTTGAAGTCAATTTTGTTTATCTAGAATAAGGAAATGCAACATTCAATTGAAAATTAAATTACAAAGGAAATGCGTTCATGGTTATTAATTATTATGGGATTTGCAATAGATGGTGAATATTGAATAATCATCTTATGGAGACAATTTGGAAGTGTTATCCGCTGAAGGCAAGGAGTGCCATGTGTTGTTGGGTCTAATTCCATTTAAATCATGAATTAAAGTAGCCATTAGTTTTCACAAATTCATCCTCATGAATATTTCATGGGCGGTTTGACTGACCTTTGTGATAAACTTGGCTTGTTGGTGAGATGCATTATGCAGCGAAGGCATAATGGTAAGACGCAAATAAGGGAAAGGGTATGAGAGAAAAGTATATTGGTGAGAGGCAGACGTGAGAAAAGTGGGAAGAAGATTTATTTTTCAATTTTTAAAATAAAACATTAAATTACTGTAATGATCCTAAATAAATTAATATGAATGTGTTGACATATGCATAGCTCAAAGATGAAAATACAAACTGTTCCTAAAAATATAAAAAGTACATCAAATATATTCATCTTTAACTTTTCTTGGTCACCGTTAATAAAATAATCTAAGTGAAAAAAAGATAAATTTGTCACTGAAATGATTGTCAACGTAATCATGCTGACTAAATTTGACAAAAATATCAATAAGATGCTATATTTGGACATAAATATCACTAATTTTTTGTTGGACGAAAATCTCACTATTTATTTATTGGGGGAAAATGCCAGTATTTGTTTGAACCTATATGTGAGTAAGTTCTACTGAATTAAAATGTCAATAAGTTATTATTATTGGATAAAAAATGTCAATAATTTTTTATTGAACCTAAATATTAGTATGTTCTTATTTGACTAATTTGTTAGACCTAAAATTTTGTTTCATTTAAGGGTAAAATATAATTTTAGGATAAATTTTCATCATTTTTATCGTTAAAAGTATAACATTATAATAATCACTTAAAAAATATATATTGACAAACATAATTTAAACCAAACATAATAATAACGATAATATTGATTATCAACCATAGTTTGTTTGTCACAATAAAAATTATACAAAATAAAAGTTGTACCAGTTTACCAAAATAAACATTGTAATACTATATCAATCATTACAAAAATTTTCAAATTATAATAATTAGTCACAATCTATTATAAATAAAAGATAAATATATCTCATATATCACTTATTCGAATCTTGACTATTTTATTAACGGTGACTGACAAAGGTTAATGACCGAATATATTTGTTGGACTTTTTATATTTTCAGGAACTAAATTTTATATTTTCATCTTTCAGAGATACATTTGTGTTAGAGACAGAGGGTGGGGTAGTGCCTTTGTTCGAGGCAAGGCTCCTCCTAAGAAAGTCTGATACTAATTCTAAGTTTTTCTGCATGCCTTTTATTCATTCATGCAACTCTTATATACTACAATTATTTACATGCATAACTAGCTCAACAAACTAATGGTATTAACAACTTGTTGGTAACTAACCCAACAGATTTAACTAACTATCTACTATGCTTTATTGGCTGCAATGGCTTCTTCCTAACAATTTGTCAGCGAATTACACATTAATGGACAAAAGTGACTATTTATCCTATTCATAATCCTAGAGAGTAAGAAGAAAGAAAATATTACATGACAAATATGTTCTTATATTGACAATTAGAGATGATTATGTTGACAATCATTTTAGTAATAAATTCGTCCCTCTATATCATATATGTTATTTTATTAATTTATTAATGGTGGTGGATAAAAATTAACGATCATATATATATTTGTTGTATTTTTTACATTTTTAAGGATTAAATTTTATATTTTCATCTTTTAGGGATACATTTATAATTAAGTGAATTATACATTTAAGGACAAAGTAATTATCTATCTAGGTATAAACAATTATTAATGATATCAATTTTTAATAAACAAAAGAATCATTTTAAATTAATTTAAAAAATAAGTAATTTAAATAATTTTTTTAAAAGATAAAAGATTAAACTGAAATAAAAAATAAGATAAAGGATAAAAATTACATTTAACATATAAATATTATAACTTTTTTTCCAAAAGAAGTGAGACCTTGGTGGGAGTAGGGATAACAAAATTATCCGTACTCAATTCACAACGGATAGACGACAGATACTTAAACAAGTAACTTTCTATATTTTAAACGGGTATATATGTACTTGTTAATAAATGAGAGTAGAGGCAAGTATCATGGAATTCGCTTGTTTGTACCCTTTATAGTAAAAATAATTAAATTTAGTTTCTAAATTGAAGTATTTTGATTAGTATAATTGTATAAAATATTAAATAATTTTAGTTTTTTTAGCCTTTAAACTATTTTTTTAAAATAACCAGTTAGAATAATTAAAAGTTATGGTTCAAGTTTTCAATTTTAAATCTTTATGATGTTGTTTAAATTTTAAAAATAAGAAAAACAAATAAATCCTTAAAATGTTAATTGTGTGTTCTTTTCAAATCTTCCTCACTATAGATAATAATAACAAAGTCTTGTCAAAATCAATTACATAAATTACATAACTGGTACAATTAAAAATCAAAGTTTCAAAAATACTATCAAGTCTAACATTTTCCTCCATGATTTCCTCCAATTAACATCATTTTTAGTCTTCCTCTTCTCCTTATTTTTCTACTAGCTAAAAATCAAGAATTTACTTAACTGATTTTTTGTCATCTTTTTCCTCAGTGGTTACATCAATCTTTTCTTGTATAATCAATCTCCGCTCAATCTTTCTCAAGTGATTTAATATATTTATAGAGGGATTCATTGGCCGAGAAGTTAGTTATTCCACGAGGCATGGCATGAATACCCCATCGTCCTTTGAATTAATTCACTATGTATGTCGAGTTGTCATGAGATAGTCCGGGTAAGGTGAGGTTCATTCGTAGAGGTTTGAGGGGGTTTGCTATTTACTAACTGACCTATGGTCCTTTGGGCAAAGTGAACCCCAGAACAACACCCAAAGATCTTTCAATCTAGGTCATGGATTGCGTTCTCACAGACATGGAACAAATAAACTGACATTTATTCAATTTAACCATAAGCCTGAAAGCTACACAAAAATGAAAACGTGTGAATTGGACATCACTTGCGCTTTCATTAACTAGTATGAAGCCATGGACTATTCAGAATAAATGAGATATTAAAAACATAACTTATATAAAAAAAAATGCATGTGACTATCTGATTAGATTCTTTGATGATATAATAAGTCATTAAATTACTAACTCCTGTGTTACCTTGTCGGGTTAATGTTGTTACTTGATAACAAATATTAAAAGTGGTCAAAAAAATATTCAGGAACTTTGACAGATCAAATTAATTTAGTTTAGAGTCTAATTACAGGTTTGGTTCCATGTCTAACACCCAAACATGCATAAAAAATGTGGAAAAGCATAAGCTATCCAGAGCTGCTTCTACTTGGACCCGATAAATTGAGGTACATTATCTTTGATGTGATGCTAAACCAAACATCACTAAAAACATAAATACAAAGAAATAGTAAACTCCTCCTTTTTTTTTTACTACAAGGATCAATTATTAAAAATTAATGAATCTATTAAGGTTTTGGGTCATTCAAAGGAACAACAATTTTAAACCTTGTGTTTCCTTAGTTATTGGGCTTTCGGGCCATTAGGAATTTATTAACAAAATGAAATTATTTTATACCAATAATAAATATATTTTAGCAAATAGTTAAAGTTAGTGGTAAAAAGTGTGAAATATTAATAATTATCTATATCATTATAATCTTTGGCAACATAAAGTATAATAAGAAAACAACCACAATTTTACATTGCAAATAAACGTGTAAGTGGATAAAAATATTTTCTAAATTAATGTCTAGAAAAAAGTGGTTTTTTTAAGTATAAACAATTTTTAGAAATAAGAATATAAAATTGTAAGTATTTAAGTATGCTCTGTAGTTACAACATATTCTCTGATCTTTGACATAAAAAAGTATTATTCTTAATATTATATAGTAAGAAACTTAGTTTAAAAAATTGATAATTTGCATCACCTATAGTTATTTTTTTATAGAAAATTTATACTTTTTAAATAATCCAAGTTAAGAATTTAGAAAAGAAGAGAATGATAAATTAAATTAAATTTAGAATTTATGCATAAAAGAGGTTGTGTATGCATGCTTTATTAATTACGCGCACAAAAATTTCTTGAATGTTTTGACAATGTTTATTGTCATTGTATATTTTATGATGATTACTGTGAATATAATTTGAGACAGAAGTGTGATATATCTTTGTGATCACTAGCTAAGTTAGCGGTCTTCAATCTTTACGAGAATTTTCAAATAGTATATGATGAATAACATGTGATAGGCATCCCCCGTGTTAGGACTATAATAAGACCATGCTGTACGTGAAGCATGACTGCCTATGTTTGAAAATAACAGTTTGGTACACTGCATGATGAAAAACATGGACCATCATTCAGGTTTTTAGGGTAAAGGTACTGAGTTTTGAACGTACAGATGAAAAAAAAGCCCGAGTTATAAATGTCTTAATGGTACGTGTTAGCACCCTTGAGTTGTGACAAATCACATAAATCGACTTGGTAACCGTGATCCCTCTCAGCATCACCCAGATTGGTGAAATGTACATACTTGATGGGTTGGAGGATCTTTGCTCAAGTATAATGACTACGACATGGATGTCAGTACCTTGTGAGGGGTTATACGAGAATGATTCCTAATGGTTAAGGGTAAGTCATTAGAGATGAGTATGAATCCATACGTCTAGTAGAGGTATATATGTGGTTGAGTCATGACAATTTAGGTCAGACCTTACTTAGGCTCTTGTATTGTTTGTTCTATTCTTGTATGTTTTAGGTTTTAAAACCTATTGAGAAAATAAATGAGGCTCGTGAAACCTCACTCCATGTTTCTTTTCTTCTGTATGTATAAATGTGTATGGTACAATGTTGGATTTGGCTCTGGATAAGAGGAAGAAGTCGTTATTAAGGATACTAGGGACGAAAAGGACAGAGGAAGACACTTCAAGACATTCGCGGTTGCTATGTGTAAAGATATTTGTGATTAATTGAAACAAATTAAGAAAAATGTAAACAATCGGTCTTGGCTCAAGGCGTCACGTACGGTTATCAAGTGGCTTCCATATGTTTACGCTTAAAGCTAACATTCCAATACACGTAAACAAGTGCACAATATGATAATTGAGGGCAATAATATGATAGTTTTAATCATCGCTACGAATAAATTTATAGCCACAGCAATATTTAAAATATGGACATGTGTTTCCCTTTTCTCTTCCTCCACCTCAAGAAAGCACATAAAGAAATATATGATAAAGAAAAGATAAAATTTAACTACAAAGAAATGACGAAGATATGTAGTAACGGTAGAAGTAAAACTCACCATTCATAGGAAAAACGATAACTTTGCACATATATCATAATTTTATTCAACATTTTCTTACTGGGAAATAACTCTAGTGATAATTAAGAAAGGTTAGAGAAAAGACAGGCCTCTTTGTTGACTATATCCATGCCTCTCACAACACGAGTTTATTCATGAAATATATTATAACTAGGTAGAAACTAGGTAGAACTACGTGCAGTGTCTCATTCTTTACTCTTAACCTCGTTGACCTGGGAAGCCACCTCCACCAGGGAAGCCTCCGCCAACAACACCGGGGAAGCCGCCTCCGCCACCAACACCGGGGAAGCCTCCACCGCCACCGAAGAAGCTTCCACCAACTCCCGGGAAGCCTCCACCACCACCGGGGAAGCTTCCACCAACACCCGAGAAGCCTCCACCAATACCAGGGAAGCCTCCACCGCCACCTTGGAAGCCTCCACCCCCACCAGGGAAGCCTCCACCTCCACCACCACCACCACCAGGGAAGCCTCCACCACCACCAGGGAAGCCACCGCCAACACGAGGGAAGCCACCAGCACCATCACCAGCAGGAAAACTACCACCACCAGGGAAGCCTCCACGACCACGAGGGGAGCCACCACGACCAGCACCTGATAATCCACCACCAACACCAAGGTTGCCCCCACCACCCGCAGTAGCTAACTCTAACACCTCCGAGGAGATCAAAAGGAGCATGGCCAGCATAGAAACTATTGCTATCTTCGAACCCATCTTTCACTTTTTCACTAGTAAACTACAGGTCTACAACAGATCTCTACTCAAGTTAATGAGATATGTCTGGTTAGGATGAGAAAATGAGTCGGAAATATGCTCTATATATAGGAGCGAATGAGAGAATTTGAACCTTTCTCTTAATTGGCACCGTAGGTAGCGTATATTAATGTAGTCTTTTCTAGAATTAATTAACAACCTAATTGTTCTCGATCTCCAGCTCAATTTCCTTGTCCAATTTCAATGCTAAAGTGATGTAGGCTATGAAATTGAAGGACAGTATTTATTGTGCGTAAATGCGTATGAACTTCCCATGTACTGCAAAAATGATCAGTGGACAACTTATTTGACACTTAGTGACAGAAAGAGATAAAAAAAAAAAAGAAGTATGATAGTTGATATCATGTGATAGAAAGATAGAGATATAGAAATACTAAGTTTAAACATAAGGAGTTGGTTGAGCATATCATAATAGGATATCTCATTTGACAAGTTGCATGTTTTAATCTTACTTGTCTCCTTAGATTGATGTAAATTTAAATATTTTTATAAACGTTGTTTGAGTTCAAATAGCATCTCCTCCCATAAATATTTTACTATGAAAAAGGGAAAGAAAATTAGGGAGTGTTAAAGAAGTGTTTCGAGAGATAGAATATCCACCTATCATTACTCAAAAAGGGGAGAAGCAGACACCTAGTGCTAGTTTGCTATGTATCTTAATATTTTTCTGATTTACCCTAAAGTATAAAATAATTTAAAGGTCAAAGTTAGACTTTTTTGCTGCAAAGTTAGTTAAAGTCCTTTAAGACTACCAAAAATCAACAAATTACAAATAAATACACTAAAGAAAAAATGTTATTCCCTTCCTAATTTTGATGTTAACAAATTTTTAAAAATTATATATAGATTTTCTTAATTTTAATTTTTTTTACTTGCATTTGTTATATTGTTTTCTAACCAGAATTACAATTTTATTTTGGTAACTAACATTTAATACTAGTCAGCTGAAACTTCATTTTGAATAAAAAATAACACAAAAAATACTTAAGAAATGACATGTAATTAAGTTTTTTTCTTAATTAAACATGCTTGCCAAATAATACAGAAAAATTGTATGTCAAATATGAAAAAAAATAATTACCATCGAGTGCCTATATATAGGGTGCTAACGTTAAATGAAATTACAATGTGCGAAATATTATCATGTTTTTCTTCCATTACATACACAAGTATTTTAAACTTATGAAATTAAACACGTCAATACAATAAATTGTTACTAAAAACATTTTATATTATAATAATAATTATTAATGAGTATCTTGTTATATTAAACATGAATGAATTAAAGAGAAACATCTTTTAAAATATCGAAGAGAAAAATATCTTTATAAATTAATATCATATATTAAATTGCAAAATTTAAAAATTAAATTTAAATTAGGAATGATTAAGACTTTTTCTTTTTGTAATAAAATCCCGTTATGCAGGCAGTGCCCATTGGCCACTATTGTTGATTCAGATTGCTACTCCAAGCTAGCCCCCCATCGATGACATCGATGCCACAAAAGTTTGCCCAAAAGCGATATATATTAATTGGGCATGGGGTTTAGCTATGCTATAGGTTTCGTGATCACATTACAGCCAAGCATATTTCAGCATGTGATATCTCCACTTTTGACGAAATCATAGCCCACAACTCGTCAATTTTGTTGCATGCACACACCTTGCGGGAGCCATAGCATGCCTGCCCTATTCATTCAAGAGCTTGCCTTGATTGGACTTTCTCAAAAACATAGTACTTGTCGATATTTCTAACACTATATATGGTTGCCAAGAGATTTTGAAATCAAGGTCCTGAATTGAGTGCTCGCAGACTAGCAGCAAATTAACCCAGCTATAGATTTATTGAAATCGACCATAAATTATTTCGGCCGGAAGCCACACAAAAATGAGCGAGCATGCAAGAAGGAGAGATCACTTGTCCTAGCTTGGTCCATAGAGGCCTTTCCAAAAAAAAAAAAAAACAGAACCTATAAAATAAATAAATGAGATAGTGGGGCCCACGCTTTGAGAGAGATACCCAGGGTCATAGGACCCACCACTAAAAGGGATTTAAATTACTTTTTAAAAAATTATATGTTTGCTGTATAATATTTTCTATAATTTTTAATTTTATTTTTGTAAATAGATTGAAGTTATTGTTTTATCCCTTTTTTTTTTCAAACTAACATGTAACATGAGATTAAAAAACATTATCATGTTAGTTGTTAGTTTTTTTTTTTACCTTTATAAATTTTTATTAAATGAATTTTTAACTCACTATGCTATTTTATTCAATGTAACGAAAATATAATTTTTTAATGAAATTATTGTTTATTTTTTATGTAATATATATTTATATTTTTAAATAATTAAATATAAATTAAAGGACTTTATTTAGTGTTTCGTTATGGATGCATAAGAAGCAAGGATCAACACCGAAGATAGTTGGCTGTTTTTTGGGGTTGGTTCATGTTCAACTCATGGATAGTGAGTGTTAAACACTCCACACAAAGGATAAAAAGAAAAGACGAAAGAGGGTTACCTTGTTGGAGGCTCTTGAATGCGAAAAGCTCTCAAGCTTTGACTCATTCTATAGGAGGAATAACATGGAACCCCACACATGGACACCCGACGTGTTAAGATCGATGATGAAGTACATGTTGGAAATGCCTAACTCTACAAGGGTTTCCTGGATGAAATATTAATCAATTCTGTTATTAGTTTTTTTGAGGTCAATTTTGATCCAATCATGTCTCAATAGGCTTAGTCTGTAAAAGACAGTATACAAATTAGACACCATTGAATATAAGTATTTTCTGTCTAACTTGCTATAATTTGCTACATGCATTGAGGTAGTTAGTAACCAACCAAATCCAAATACACCTTACGAAATGTAAGGATTGAACTTTAAATTTTGAGCATCAACTAAATTTGGACCTTTTAGCCTAGTTCCATCATGGCTTGATGTGGCCTTAACTCACAAAAAGTTGGAAAACCTTAAATCTTTTCTTTTCCATTCTATTTTGCTCTCACTTTAGATCATTTCATCACATCGTCGTGTAAAGAGTCATATATTTTTTTTTAGTGAACTCTTAAAACAAAAAACATATGACTGATAACAAGTTTTAAAATAGAAAAAAAATTAAAAAATAGTTTTACTTTTTAAAAAATTTAAAACTTAAAACAAAAAATTACTCCGAACGAGAGCTAAATATTTATACTTTTTTTATTTTAAGAGAAATTAATTTTAGCAATACACTCTCTCAAAACAATGTTTCTAATACATTATCATTGACTAAAATTTGTTAAAAGTTACAAAATTTTGTGAGTCTCAAACGATTTTTCTAATACATTATCAATATTATTAATTCACTAATTTAGAGAACAAAATCATTTTTATGCCATAATTTGCTTTTAATTTGGTGTGTTTTTGTGTCATCAAAACTGATGACGGAGTCCCTTTCATCACCTGTGGTTGCAGTGGGTCGGGTCCCAAACCCAAGTCAAAGAATGATAGACAAAGGAATGGAGAAGGAAAGATTATCACCTGAGAAACATTTTATTTTTCCTTTGTCTTTTGTTTGCAATTTTGCATGGAAAACTTTGGGATCAATTCTCCAATTGTCCTTTGCCATTCCCCTGAACTTAAAATTTAGAGTTTGCAATTTTACAAGTCTTTAAAATTTGAAAATAAAAAAATGTAAAACTCAAAACACGCAACTAGAAAAATGATTATTAGTGAGGGGGATATAAATTTGTCACAAAATATTTTATGATAAAAATATTTAGAGAGAGCTTTATTCATCACTAAATCTAATTTAAATTGTTTGTGACAGATTTTTTTTATTAACAATATTATTGAGGGGGATATAAACTGGTCAAAAACCCCTCGCTAAATGTTTTATATTTATTTATGACGAATTTTGTGACAGAAAAATTTGAAAAGGGGATATTCCATAACATAATCCCCAGCTAATATTTCATATTTGTTTTGTGAGGAACATATATGTTTAAGAGGGACACAAATCCATTACAAAATTAAATAAATTTTTGTCCATCTCAAATCTGTATTTTTCGTCACAAAGGTCGTAACTGTGAGAAAGAGTTTTTTCATGTCTAAGATTCATCACTAATTTTGATTTTTTTTTCTAGAAGTGATACAAACCTTATTAAAAAGGGTTTTAGTTTATAAAATTTAGAACTAACAATTTTCCCAGACCCTTACCAACAACATATTAGTCTCACTCTTTATAATGAAGTCTACTCACAATTTTATAAATTTTAACAAGTTTAATTAACATAAGATAATATATTAGAAAAAAATATTAAAGAATATTTTAGTAACTCTGCTCTTATTGTAAATAGTAGGAATAATATATCCGACGACAAATAATGCCATTGAATATGATAATAAATGAGTGGATAAATAATTATTTTTGTTGTTGGATATTTAAATCGGTGAAAATTTAATTTTTAAAATAATAAAAATTCTAATTTTATTTTTAAATGTATAAAAAATAAGATAATTATGTCTTACTACGTGATTATTTTGTCATTATAAAAATAACATGAATTTTCTCCGTATTTGACATCTGGCACATCATTTTTCTCCTTAGCAACTTCAGTTACAAACACGTGAAACATGAACAAGTGATAATCATATATATTTGCCATGAAAGACAGTAATCATGATTAAGGAGCATAACACAATCAGTGTTATCATGAGTTAAATAAGTTATAATGCAAATTATCATTGAATTTAAAGTTTGTGAGAATTGAAAGCAAAATTGAAACTCACCTATTGTACACATTGACGAAGTCTCAGCAAGGTTCCTAACTGTCACGCTAAAGGATATCAGAGCAACCATGGCCAAGAGGCCTAGGACGAGTAAGGTTTCCTTAGAAAACATTTTTCAGAAATGAAAATACAAACCGAATCAAATTAATAAATGTTTTCTGATGACAGCTTATGAAATATCGATATGAAAATTAGTGAGGAAGTGGCTGTATATGTAGGAGGAGGGAGATAGCTAGACTTGAAATGGACTCCAAAACTTGCCAATTTAACTTGAACAATTAAATAATAAATTCAGTCTTCTCCAAGTGCTGAAAATTCGTGTTTCTGATATCACACTCAACGTTCTTCTTAATTTTCGGAAGTAGCATTCATTGTTTAATTTGATGCTGGTGTCAACGTAATTCTATGTGGTCAAGTAGGTAAATTAATCTCGAACGAGTGCATATATATCTATTGTTTGCTGTTTTGTTTATAACTTATAAGCACCAAAGTGAACAGATAAAGGCAACTTCCGATTTGCTATAAATGCTTTTTTCAGTTTCTTGGACTGAACAATCAAGAGCATTTTTGGGGGAGTGCTTCATTATACTACTAAGTGTTACTTAACTGAGTTGTTTATATAAATAACTGTTATTAAATTTATTTTTATCAATTACAAAATTATTTTTTAATTACAAAATTTAATGTGACACAAATTAAATACTCATTTTAATAACTTTAATATTTGAGTAAATTTTTATGTAAAATTTTTTAATTTATATAATATTATAAGATTCATAAATTTTAGATAAACAATTTATTTAAAGAGTCATGTAGATGCTCTTAAAAGAATATTTACAAACAACAAATATCAACAATATTAATTTTCTCACCCCATTTTACTTAAAAATAAAAGTTAAATCAGAACAAAATTTATGGCCAAGTTATTTATATTTTTCCACCAAAAAATAAGTTACTTATATTTTTACCATCAAACAAATAATGTTGTAGGTATTCATTCTTTCATATAATGTAGTCTTAAAATTAAATAATAATAAGAAAGTAATCAAATTATTAATATTTTAATATATTTATATTATGTCAATTTTAATATATATAAATGAGTTAACATATGATTTTGAATTAATATGAAATTTTATATATATAATTTTTTGAAAGAAATTTTCAATCTAACATTAAATTTTAAGAAAATATTATTCAATTGAAAGTTACATAATGATATAATAATCGTCAAAGTTATACTTATGTAATTTTATTTGTCTTCTCTCACTCTCTCTCTCTCTATATATATATATATGAAGGCTAGCTCAATGAATTTTGTATATATTAATAAAGGAACAAACATTGATTTACTGTAGCTTCAAGCAGGTTGAAGATATGATAATTATAAAAACTGAAACTTAACTACAAAGAAATAATGAAGAGATGTAGACAGCATAGAAGTAAGACACACGATTTAATTAGGACAAACAAAAGCTTTGCACACAGTATATTATCACCATTCTTAAATTTGCTCTGATTATATAGGTACATGCAGTGACGTACGTATTATTCAATATTTTGTTATTGTTAGTGGTAATCATTAAGAAAGGTCAGGAGAAAAGACACCCCTCCTTGTTGACTATAAGCATGCCTCACACAACAACAAGAAATTTATTCATGAAATATAGTAAGTACTTAGTAGAACTACTCTGTCATTTGTGAGCCTTATCCTCTCTGGCCTGGGAATCCACCACCCCTTCCACCAGGGAAGCCGCCACCACCACTAGGGGAGCCACCAACATCACCAGGGAAACCGCCAACTCCACCAGGAAAACCTCCACGTCCGGGAGGGGTGCCACCAACATCACCAGGGAAACCGCCAACTCCACCAGGAAAACCTCCACGTCCGGGAGGGGAGCCACCACGACCACGAGGGGTGCCACCACCACTAGGGAAGGTACCAACAATGCCCGGGAAGCCACTGCCACCTCCAACAGGGAATCCAACACCACCACCAACAGGTAGTCCACCACGACGACCACCACCACCAGGTGATCCAACACCACCACCAATCGGGAATCCACCACGACCACCACCAGGTAATCCAACACCACCACCAACAGGGAATCCACCACGACCACCACCAGGTAATCCAACATCACCACCAATAGGGAATCCACCACGACCACCACCAGGTAATCCAACATCACCACCACCACCACCAGGTAATCCACCACCAACACTAGGGTTACCACCACCAAAGTTACCCGCACCACCACTAGTGGCTAAGACCTCCGAGGAGATCAGAAGGAGCATGGCCAACAGACCTAGGGTAGGTACTGTTGATATCTTCGAACCCATTTTTCAGTACTAAACTACAACAAATTAATTAACTCAAATGAGATATGCTTGACAGTGAAGGATGAGAAAATTAGTGGGGAAGTATACTCTATATATAGGAGGGGAGGGGAGAGAAGTAGGACATTTCTCTTAATTGGCACCGTAGAGTATATTAATTTAGTTTCTAGAGTTATTATTAAGTAATAACCTAATTGTGCTTCATCTCCAGCTCAATAGTCTCAATGATAAAATGTAGGCTATGAAATTGAAGGACAGTATTTATTGTGCCTGACTACATGCATGTATGTTATGCAAAAAGTGATCACTGCATAACTAATTTGAAACTTAGTGAGAGAAAGAGATAAAAGAAATAAATATATATAATAAAAAGATAGAGAGAAAGAAAATTAGTGACTGGTAAAGAATTGTTCGGACATATAAGAATATCACCTATCATTTTTCGAAAAGTGGAGAAGTACTAGACATGAACTAGTACTAGTTTGCTTTTTTTTTTTTTACATGAATCATAATATTTTATTTATTTATTTATTTATGACAAAGTATAAAATAATCTAAAAGTCAAAGTTAGATAAAGTTCTTTAAGACTATCACAAATCAATAAATTACTAATAAATATAATAACGAAAAATTGTTATTCCCATGCTAATTTTTAGGTTAGTAAATTAAATGACTGACTTTTTAAAATTTATATATAGATTAATCACCTTCCTTGTATTTTCGGTATCTTTTTTTTTTTTTATTAAAATTACAATTTCATTTTGGTAACTTATACTAAATTTTATTACAAGTCAAATGAAACGTCCTTTTTGACTAAAACCAAACCACAAAAATACCATGTAATTAAGTTTTGTCTTAAATAAAATTATGTCAAATAATACCATAACAATTGTATATATCAAATACGAAAATTAATTACCACCGAGTGCCTAGATGAAATGAAATGGTGTGGACAAAACAATAAAAGGAAAGAAAAACTAAAATCAATTTTACGCGTTACAATATATTTTCTTGAAAGATTGTTATTTAACATTCTCCATTGTGATTCCTATTAAATGTTTTTATACAGTATAACTTCAAAACTAATAATGTTTATAAAAAAAACTTCAAAATTAATATTTAGAGTTGTACTTTTAATTAATAAAGTCGTATTTACGTGATCTTAAGAAAAAAATCATGGCTGAGTTTTTTTCCCCCTAATGCATCATGGTTATGATTTATATATATGATATTATAGGTAAGTTAGTTTTTTGCATTAAAATTTTCACAATTCTCGTCAAGATTAGTTATAGTAAGCATTTTATTATTATTTTATATTAAGTCCAGTACGGAGAATACTTATGTCTGATCTTTCATCTACTACTCAATTAATTTTATTATTTTTAGTCTCAATGGAAGGCCTGGCTACGCCATTTTGAATTAAAAACAAAAAACAATAAAAGTTAAGAACACAAGTTTTCCTTCTTGTAGACAGAAGTGTGCTGTGGCTATGAGCTGCGCCGTTTTCTAAGGTGCTAACGTCAAATGAAATTGTAATATGTGGGAAATACTATCACGTTTTTCGTCCATTACGTACGTACACAAAGTTTTTTTTAAATTTAAATAAAACATGTCAGAAAATAAATTAATAAAACATTTTATATTTTTATTATTAATAATGAATAATTTGTTCGAGCTACTATGTGGCACCCCGATAAAGAAAAACATCTTTTAAAATCGAAGAGGATAATGTTTATTAATTAATATGATATATTAAATTTAATTAGGAATGATTAAGATTTTTTTTTTTGTAAGAATTCAAAATGAAAAGAGGAACTACAACGTGACAACAGTAGGCATATCCCTGCCCACATATCCCTCCCCAAAGTCTCTAAAATAGTTTCATGGCGGTGCCCACCATCGATATTGGAGAATGCAAGAGTTGCCACAGAAATCATAGCCCTAAAACCAGGAAAGTATGCTTTAGCTATAGGTTTCGTGGTCACATTCCAGCCAACCATAATTTAGCATCTGATATCCCCCATTCTTGACCAAATGATAGCCATGTACAACTCGTCAATTTTGTTGCATGCACACACCTTGCGGGAGCCAGAATTGCATAGGGTATAATGGAATGAAGGAAATGACTGATTTAGTGAGCCATAGGCTGCCTGCTCTAGTCAAGAGATTGCCCTTCCAAAAGGTAATGTAGGATTGGACTTTCTCAATAACATTCTTAAAGTCTGCCTAGCTTATTGGTCACCGGCCCCATTTATTAACATTCGAAATCGAAAGCCAAGGTGCATAGATGTCGATATCCCTAGGGCGATGCCCAAAGATCTTTCAATCAAGGTCCATAGGGCCTTGCAAAAAACCCAAAACATCATGAGTAAAAAAAAAAAGATGATGTAGAGGGGACTTTCCAGGATTAGTTCATGTTCAACTCATGGATAGTAAGTGTTAGGCACATATAATCCATAAAGGTATAAAAAGGTAGGGTGAATGAGGATTGGCTTGTCGAATGCCTCTTGGGAAAAAGTCTCAAGCTTTGACCCATTCTAGAGGAGGCATAACATGGAACCACCCATACCCTACACGATACAAGATTAATGTATGAAGATGTTGGGAATATCAAACTATAATAATATGTTTGAATGGAGCAATTCAGGAGAAGAATTAATTTTTTCAAGGAATTTAAAAGAATTTTATGATAAAATAATTTGTTTGGATAAAATATTTGAAAGAAGATTTAATTTTTGGTATTTTTATGAATCATTTTGATTGACTAAAATATTGAGATTTCAAATTCTCTCAAAAAATAAAGAATTTGAAATTCTTTTTTCGGAGATGTTCACTCTAACTCACATCCTTACTCGCGACTCTTTCTCGTTTAACACTCGCAATTACGGGTGATCGAAGTTTTTACGACCGGCATCGACATCAGCTATTTTTCACTGACGTTGATCAAAGTTTTTTCAATCAAGATTTTTATGTATGATGTTGACCAAAACTATTTTTTGCTGATATCGGTTAAGATTTTTTTTATATGATATTGGTTAAGGTTATTTTCTCATTAACGTCAGTCATGAGAATTTTTTGCTAACGTCAACCAAGGATATTTTTTAGCTACAGCCATCTAGGTTCTCTAGTTGATGCCGACAAATGATTTTTTTGGCCGAAATTGACTAGATTTTTTCTGCTGACATCGGTCAGAACTAACTTTTGAGTAGACACCTGCTAGGATTTTTTAGCCGACGTCAGTTAGGTTTTTCCAGCCAACATCGGCTAAAGCTATTTTTTAGCCAATATCTGCTAGGGTTACTTTTTAGTCGATTTTAGCTAGGGTGTTTTGGCTGATGTCAACTAGATTTTCTTAGCTGATAACAGTTAGAATTTTTTTTGCTGACATCAACTAGGGTTTTCTGTATGACATCAATCAAAGCTATTTATAAACCACATTAGCTAGGGTTTTTTGGTTGATGTTGGCTAGGGTTTTTTATGCTAACACCAGCTAGGTATTTTTTATCTACTATTTTTAGTCGACATTGACTAGGTTCTTTCGGTTGACAACCACTAGAATTTTTTTGGTCGACATCGGTTAGAGTTATTTTTTAGCCAACATTAGCCAATACTATTTTGTAGTCGATGTTGGCTAAGGTTTTTTATCTGACATTAGTCAGGACTATTTTTTAGCCAACTTCGACTAGGGATTTTTCGGCCAATGTTTACCAATGATATTTTTCAGTCGACTTCGGATAGGTTCTATTGGTCAACATTGATCAAGCTATTTTTTAGTTGATGTTGGATATAGTGTTTTTGTCAATGCCTGTTAGGGTTTTTTAGGCCGACGTTGATTAGTAAGGGCTATTTATCGACTGAAAAACCCTAGAAGATGTCGACCAAAAAACCCCAAGCTGACGTTGGCTAAAAATAATCTTGGTCAATGTCGTATAAAAAGAGCATAGCCGACGTCGGCCAAACAAACCCTAGCTGGTGTTTGCCAAAAAACCCTAGCCAACGTTAGTCAAAAAACCTAGTCAACATCAACTAAAAAATAGACTCAATCAACGTTGGCCGAAAAATTACCCTGGCTTACACTAGCTAACAAATATTCCCGACATACTTTAACAAAATAAACCCTATTTGATGTCAACCGAAACATGACATTGGTTGATGTCGATTTAAAAACATCACTAGTTGTGGTCAAGCAAAACAATCTTAGTTAAAATTATCAATATTTTATATTTTTAAATTATTAAACATTGAAAAATATTTTTTAATTAATATTTCAAAATTTGATTGTGTTTATTTTCTATAAAGTTTAATATTGAGATTTCATCTATTTAAAATATAAAATTAAAATTTTGCATATATATGAAGGAAATTGAATTATCATTTTCAAACAAAAAATTTAAAATTGAAAAAAATTAAATTGATTTATCCAAACAAAACATTTAAAAATAAAGAAAATTAAAATCAAAACAATTCTAATTTTAAACATTTTAAATTTCCTAAAATTTTGAAATTTCTAATCCAAACACAAGAATTTCTTGGATGAAATTCTAATCAATCCTATCATGCATAAGCTTTTCCGAGGTCAATTTTGATATAGCCTTCAATCCATTCTTCGCCTTAGACTTTTGAATGATTTGAAACACTCATGCTAAAATAGTGTTATCTATAGTGCCCCTGCCTGGAACAGGCCAATTAGTACATCCAAGAATGGCATAAGATGACAGATAAGGACTTTCGTGATTACCTTATAACCCAAATTGCACAAGCTAATCAACTAGTAGTACTCCTTTAGTCGAACTAGATGGTACAGTATGGGAATAAGGACCAAAAGGGTCTTGAGGAGGCTCGAATTTAAAAAATTGTCAGTGAATGCTTTGCGTACTAGATGCCAAAGGTCATTGCCAAAAATGAGTAAGTGTATGGCTTGTAAAAGAAAGACTGAAAACCATCCAGGTTAAGTTAAAGGACTTTATTTTCATGGTTGCACTCTTAACCTCCTCTTTTGTGACCGAGGCCAGTAGTGCCTCTTGCGCTTCTTACTCAATTAAGAAATATTACCAACATCCAACAGGGGCCAAGAATGTTATTAGAAAAAAGAGATATGAAGTGCCTAATGGCTTTCTATTTTAAAACATCAAAATTTGTATGTTAGGAACCTTTCTTTAGAAAGAGATCAAAGATCTTATATTCCGCATCCAACGAGAGATTGTTTGGGCATGAAAAAAAAAATCTAGTGTATGTTCTGTATGAGGTAAACCAGTGTGCTACAACACAAAGCTATATATCACTTTTCCTTATACATTCTATGTTTTAAAGAGAATATCCATAAATATTTTTCAAAACACTAGTTAAACATTTAAATAAGTAGTAAATTTATGAAAAAGACATATTACTAATGCATTTTTGTTATAAATATTCACCAAAAAAATTTATATTAATTTCTAGCTTTTGGCATAGAAGACACCTCGGAAGAAAAAAAATCTATTCAAAGCGCAAAAAGACAAGCCAACATTTTTTCGATCACATTTCAAACTGGATGTGAGTAGAAAGAAATTTTTTTAATGCTTAGCTGAAACAATTTTTTTATGCATTAGCTTAAACAATTTTACTAGCTTAAATGATTGTTTTACTTTTGTATATATATCAACTGTAATTATTTTACATGACAATTTCAAATTAACTAGTGCATAGTATGTTGTTACTTTAGCTGCTGTTATATGTATAGGATGTTTCAAATGACAACAATTAATTTCAACTATTGGATTCCAGTTTTAAAAAAATAGTGGATGAGATTAAAATTTAATTAAAATAAATCATGTGCACGTTAAACATCCATGAGTTTAATATTGCCTTCATGAAAACATGATTCCTCACCGTCCTGCCATCAAGTGTCCCGTTGGAACCACCGAGATTTCCATCACGAGAGTGACTCCCACCAACATCAACGAAGGAAAACAGTGATGGGTCGTCAGTGATCTATCGAAGAATTCTCGCTGTCCGACATTTTCTTCGTCTTGGAGATGATCGCATTGTTGCAGTGTCTTTTTTTTCCTTCTATTTTAATTTCTCAGTTTAATTTATTTCTATTATTATTAAAAGATTTAATTAGTTTCTTTAATTTTTTTAAATGATTCAATTTGAGCTTTATATTTCTAAAAGTTTCTAAAGGTTGAGTTTGATTCCATTATAAATCAAAATTCATGTGTTGTGTTAAGAAATTTGATTCCATTTTTTTTAGAATTTTTTTATTCATTTAATTTATTTACAAAATTTGATAATTACATAAATTTTATATTTAATTGAATGATGTATTTAGATATTTATTATAATGATTAAAAATTAAATAAATATGATATTTAATTGAATGATGTATTTAGATGTTTTTTTTATAACAATTGATAATTAAATAAATTTAATATTTTTTACATATGTAAATACTTATTAAACCTATGATTTTTATTTATAATTTATATATGTAAATAAATTAATTATTAGATAATAAATAATCATAAAAAAATTTATTATATAAATTTACATATACATTAAATATAAATTAAAAATTTTAATCTTATAACATATATTAGCTCAATTAGTTTAAATATTTTATTAATGATGCCAGAGACACAAGTTTAATTCATGTTTGTGTCATTAATTTTAAATTAAATTATAAATTATATTTTTGAAAAAAAATTAAAAAAATGTATGGTATTGATTATGTGATTGGCGTTAATAAATCCAAAGGGCCATAGTTAGTGTTGTTTTCTCAACTTAAATTAATTGAATTGATTTTTTCTTATACTAGTTCATGAATTAATTATTTTATAAAATTAATTTAATTAATCAAATTATTTTTATAAAACGAGTTTAGTAAATTGAATTAGTTTTTATTTAAATATTTTTTATTTGTAAAAAATAATTTAAAAACTAGTTAAAAAACTAATTTAAAATTGATTCCGTTCCAAGGATCACTTTAAAACTAATTAAAAACTAATTCACTTTTAAAATAATTTTTTAAAATCAGATTTATTTTCAATCAATTTCTAAATCAGTTTTACTGTTTAGATATAAAATCATCAAAATAATTCAAAACCAATTGGGTTTTATTTTTTACCGAATCAGTTTTTCACAGTCTAATCTTCAATGCTGCAATTAAACGCATATTATAATGTCTGCTAGCTTGTTGAATTCATTTATTGTCGTATCCAATGACATTTGTCTTCCGTTCGTGTTTTTCTATTCCTACTATTTAGAATAATAGAAGCTACTAAAACACTCTAATACATTCATTTTTAATATAGTTAAAATTTATTTAAAATTTAAAAATTAAGTTGATCTAATTAAATAAAGAGTAAGTTAAATTTAGATTTCTTGAGCAAATTCCTGGATCCAAGTATTGTAATAAAAAAAACATGATTAATTTTAGAAGGAGAAATTTTACTAATCATGATGATCAAACATATTCTCGGATGTAGATATGCAAAACAAAGCTAATGACTACTCATTGTGACAAAAATAAAAAACAAGAAGTGAAACTCAAAATTTTATAATTTCTAATAAATTTTAGTCATTGATATAACGTATGTATTAGGAAAATTTTGCTAAGAGAGTGTATTGTTGACATTTCTCTTAGAATAAAAAAGCATAAAAATACTATATAAATCAAAAGTTTAGGCCTTGTTTGTATAGTGATTTTTGGTTTCAAGTTTTAAAACTTTTAAAAGCTAAGGCTACTTTTTAGTTTTTAGTTTTCATTTAAATTTTCTTATTTTCAATTTTTAAAACTTGTTATCAGCCTATATACTCTTTTGAAAGTTTACTAAAAGAATGTGAAACTTTTAATTATATGATGAAAATGTGACAAGATCATATGGAGTGAGTGCAAAATAGAACGGAATAGAAAGATTTAAGGTTTTCACCAAAATTTTCTTTTTTTAAAAAAAAAAATAGGTTTTCACTAACTTTTGTGGGTTAAGGCCAGATCAAACCATGATGGTATTGGGATAAAAGGAAAAAAAAATTAATTCATCATGCTTAAAATTTAAAGTTCAAACCTTAGGTTTAATAAGGTGAATTTGGGTTAGGTCGGTCACTACATCAATGCATGTAGCAGGCTATAAGAAGTATATTACTATATGCAGCGTTTATGAATGTCGAATGGTTGTTAGCCATTTGATGATATAAAAAAGCAATATATATATATATATATATATATTCTTTTCTTAGTTTGTTGTTATATAATTTCCTTTTGCTCAAACTAAAGGGCAATCCTTCGGAATTGAAAATTCCTATCCTTCTGATTTCTTATATTAAAGGTATATAATACTATTATTAGTTATGACAACTATTATTTTAATAATATCATCAATACTAGTTATTACCATGTTGCCTGGAAAATATTTATTAGCTATTGTGATTCTCAGGTTCTGTTATTACAACACTGACGTACAAGCTTTGTTTCATGCTTGCTTAAGTAATATTCTAACCGCAATGACATTAAGGTGATTGGTGAATTAATAGAATAAGATTATTTTGTGATAAAATATGGATATCATAGATTGGTTGGTTACAATTTTAGGGTAATAGTTATTTTCATTGTATAAGGTAGTGACAAATTCATCATCCAAAGATGAAAATTCAAATTTTAGTCCATAAAACTAAAAAAGTGTGACAAATTTATTTATTCATTAACTTTCATATATTACCGTTAATGAAAGAGTCTATGTAATATAGAGACAAAAATGATATTTATCCAAAATATAATTTAATTTTTATCTTTCTTTTTTTTTTACTCGTCACAAACATAATATTATAATAAACACTTAAAACAATAAAAAATCAAATATAAATTAGAACAAACATAAGATGAATACATTTGTTGCATTTTTTCACTTTTCGAAATTAAAATTTTAATTTTAATTTTTTAAAGATGAATTTGTTTGACATTCTACATTTTCAAAGAAAAAGATAACTATTTAGTATTATTTTAACACTTTTGGTGCTCTTACATAATAATAAATCAGTTAGTAACTTTTGAAAATTCTGAATTAATATGTTACGGCGCCAGGTAAGAGAGAGGTTTCCCTATTTCTCCTTCCTCCAACTCCTTTATATAGAGTATATATTCCCACAAATTTTCTCATCTTTTGTTACTAAACAAACTCGATCTGTTGTAATTTATTTAGTACGTATTGAAAAATGGGTTCAAAGATGGCTATACTGATCCTAGGCCTGTTGGCCATGCTCCTTTTGATCTCCTCAGAAGTGGCAGCCAGGAATTTAAAAGAGGGCAAGTTAATTATAATGTTATATATCATCTTACCTTATATGGTTCTCATTTCAAATAAGAGAATATTAATAAAGGCTTTAAAAACACTAGCTAATTTTTTTTAAAAAAATACTATACTTCTAAAATATTTTTGTTGTAACCATTTTATAATTTTTTATCGACTTAAATATTTTTGCCCCTGCAATTATGTGTTTTTGTATACTTTTTATCCTTGCACTTTTCCTAATAATCCTTGTAAAATTCTCTTTTTTATGGTTTTGGTCTTATAATTTTATTTGTTTAGTTCCTGTAACATTTTTTATTTTGTCGTTGCAATATTTGAATAATTTGCTTTAATTTCAGTCTCTATTATATTTTTTTATAAGGACTAATTCAGAATAAAGAAAATATTACAGGACCTAAGAAATTAATAACAAACAAAACCGACAAAAATAAAGGTTTCATAAAGAGCATTTCAGAAAAAAAAAATCAGCAATAAAGAAAAAAAAGCTAATAACAAGAGTAGTATTTAAACCCATTTTTTTGGTGAATTTAAACCCATCTTAATTATACGCCTAATATATATAATGGGTGTGCAAAATTCATTTTTCTATAGTAAATGGTTCACGTGTTAAGGGTTAATGTGTTCCAGCAGGTGAGGCTGTTCAAGAGACAAATGAAGTGGCTGATGCCAAATTAGTTGCTGGTGGTGTTTTCTTTCTCTTCCTCTCCTCCCTCAAAAATCATATACACCTAATTAATGGGTGTGCAAAATTAATTTTTCGATATATAGTAAATGTTTGACGTGTTAATATTTAATTAATGTGTTCCAGCAGGTGAGGCTGTTCAAGAGACAAATGAAGTGGCTGATACCAAATTAGTTGGTGGTGGTGTTTTCTTTCTCTTCCTCTCCTCCCTCAAATATCATATACACCTAATTAATGGGTGTGCAAAATTAATTTTTCGATATATAGTAAATGTTTGACGTGTTAATATTTAATTAATGTGTTCCAGCAGGTGAGGCTGTTCAAGAGACAAATGAAGTGGCTGATACCAAATTAGTTGGTGGTGGTGTTTTCTTTCTCTTCCTCTCCTCCCTCAAATATCATATACACCTAATTAATGGGTGTGCAAAATTAATTTTTCGATATATAGTAAATGTTTGACGTGTTAATACTTAATTAATGTGTTTGCAGCAGGTGGGGTTGTTAAACAGAGAAATAAAGTGGGTTATGGCAAATTAGTTGGTGTTGGTGGTTATGATTATGGGAATTGGAATGGTGGCCAACGCTCTCCATATGGAACGGGAGCTATTTGCATGAGAGGCTGTTGTTTTCCATCCTCGTTGGGAGGTTGCCTAAGTTGCTGCCCGCATGAATGGCAGTAACCGCCCTACATGGCATGGCTGCTGCTTATTTCATGAATAAAATCTCTTGTTGTGAGAGGCTTGTCTTTTCTCAAGTATAAATAATGTAGAATAATACGTACGTCACTGTGCCTGTGTGACAAGTTTAAGAGCAAATTGAAATAATCTTCAGTGCAAATATTTTGTTTTAAAATCGCGACTTTTGCTTCTATTATTGTTATTATTATTATTATAAAACATGCAGTTCCTTATGTAACTGGGGTTAGGGGCCGGGACGGATAGAAGGGGAGCAGGCAGGGGCCCTAGTCCCCCCTCCTCCCTCAACACTTTCTTAGTTTTGATTTATCAATACGTAGGTAATAAGAATTATATACAACAACGTACCTGATCCTTTTAAACATCATTTCAATCTCTTTTATCTTTTCTTTTTTTCTCTCCCTTTCTATCATATCATAAATCCTATCATATATATAAATGTAAGAAGTAGAAAGATATAATTTTATCTTATTTTAACTCACATCTTATAATTCTTTTTGTAACATTGTGTTTTTTTAATTAATTATTCAAGTGATTTAATTAAATTATAAGAAAATTTAAATTAAATTAAAGTACTTGAATGAATGAACTAATAAATTTAGTGATTTGATTGTATGTGAATATTTTATTAGTAAATTTTTAGTGTTTTGGACTTAAGAGAATGACTTTAGTTTATGTTTGGAGGGGTGTGTATAGTAAATTCAGGTGTGAAAAGAAAAAATTACAAGAGTCATAAATTCTATTTCAACTCTTAAAAATCTAAAACATAAATACAAAATTTTCATTCAAGTATCTTCTTTTTCTGCAAGAAAGCACATTCCTTAAATTCTTTTTCTGCAAGAAAATAAATTCCTTAAAAAGTTGAAAACTTGATTTTCTTACCTAAAAAAGACATTTTTCTTCTTTATTTAGTGTTTATTGTTTGTTTCTTTATGTGATAAACACGTCTCCTCCTTCCAATTAACATTACAACATTACTATAACTCTATAATAATAGATATTGTATTATTGTTAGTATACGGTCTACAGGGACCTACGACCTGACCTACATAAAATCTGGTCTAAATTGACCTATTTAATTAAAAGGTTAGGCTCAGATTTTTTTAAAAGTCTATTAAATTAAATAGACCAGGCTTGGACTTATTAAAAAACCTTATAAGTCTGATAGACCGGCCTATATATATATATATATACTTACATTATTTTTTGGGTACCAATATATAATTATTTTTTGGATATAATTAATTTTTTTTTGAAACTATCATATTTTGATTACACATTACTGCTCCATAACTTCTATTCCTGTAATCAAGGACTTTAATTACAATGCCCTTTTATATTCCTCATTATTTTGATTGACTTTCCTTTTTCTTTAACTTTCCTATTACATTCCTACTTCATAAAATATTAAATATTTATTGTGTAGAAGGCTTTTAAAAAGGCTATCAGGCTAGGCCAGACTTTTAAAAAGGTCAGGTCGAGCCAAAATAAAAGTCTTTGATAGGCTATAGGCTAGGCTCAGGCCTCAAAGATTCATCGTAAGCTAGGCTCAGGCCTTTCAAAGTCTGACCTGACCTGGCCTATTCCCACCCCTACTACTACATACTAAAGTGGATGTTCCCATTTAAAATAAATATGACTTTACTATTGGCCGGTTCTTGACTGGATTGATCAATTCTTGATTGGCCCTTACTAATTTTGAAATAGTCTAATTTTTTGTATTGGTTATGCAAGTTGGTTTCGGGTCAAAATCATTTTAACTCGTCGTGTTTTAAAGTGATTCAATTCGTCGAGTTTTCATAGTGAATTTCATCATAATGTTCGTCGTGTAAAAACTTAACGTTTTTAAAGGGTCTTACAGTTATGTAATTGTACAGTTCATAATTCACAACTTAATGTCATCACTTTAGCATGTATAATGACATTGAGAAACTATTAATCCTAGACTTGTTCACAAAACATGTCTCATCACACTTTCTCACTAACACATTATCACTTCTCATACACACACACACACACACACACACACACACACACACACACACACACACACACATATATATATATATATATATATATATCATACAATAGTAATCTTTCAACATTTAAGGCATATAGTCATTCACTTATTCATTTGGTTAATAACATATAACATTTGCTTACATCATGGTTCACAAAGCCCCTCAATCAATTTCAAGAGAAGGTTTTAGTTTTATGAGTTCGGGATTTCAGTTTTACTAAGACATGTTTGGGTGTATGCGGGAAAAATAAAAAGTTTTGGAAGAGGAAGAATGAAGAATGAAGTTAGGAGAAAGAGAGCATAGAAACATATCGTAAATATAAAAACTGACCTAATATATTTCTATTTATATATATGGTACTTTAAGCCTATTATTTACTCCATTTTCTTTATTTTATTATTTTATAAAATGGAACTCTATTTTACTATTTCATTAAATAAATAATTAATTAAAACATCCATTTTTATTTTTTAAAACATCATTTTACTTTATTCATTTTCTAATACTAAGAAACCCTTATTATGTCAAGATTGGTGATTGAATTTGTGATAACACATGATATTGATTTGAATGATCATAACATGCATGCATTGATGTATGACATTATAAGCGAGTAGGTAAGTAAGTTGGGGGTGCTAAGAAGGCCCTAAACATAGTGTTGGTGGATGTCGTGGTGACTAATGCCGAATAGGCTATAGAATGGATGAGTGGGTAAACTCCTATAGATAGATTAAGGTCTTTGCAAGTCTTATCAAGGTAAGTCACAACTCACTTTCATCTATTTTCAATAAAATCATACTTCTTCTGCAGGGTTAATTCTAGTTTTCTTGAATGGTCAACTCACAAAATAGGACTTTGTTAAGAGATATACTTAAGTAAATCGCTCAAAAGGTGAAATCTTCTAAGAGTAAAGAGCCAACATGACATTACATGATAGTTAGACATATATATTGATAATTGTGACCTGAGAATGATGTGTTACGTGAGGAGTTGTATTAATACATGGTTGTTGGAAAAATGAAAGATTTTTATATCTCTTTTTAAATCTTGATCTTATATTTATTTTATATGTTATTTTCTTTTAAGATGAACTTATCCTTACATTTTTTGTTGAACTTTGATGATTGTGTCATTTAATAGGGAGTATATTATGATGTAGCCTTTGAGGAACGCATGTCACTTATGGTTAATGTGATCTTAATAGTGGATTTAGGGGGGAGATCTGACTCTTCATCATTTATTTATGTTTTGTATTAGTAGAAATCAATTTAAGATTTATGTATCTTCATAAATCTATATTGTATTTATTTCTTGAATGAGACACTTGAATTTTATTTAGAGATTTGTTTATGATATTTAATGAAATAGTATCTTAGAACACATATCTTTATATTTTATAACTTAAAAGAACCTTTTATGAATAAAGTTTATATGACATGCTTGCATTCATAGAAAAAATGATGCATATTTTCATTAATTAAACTAATTCAAGAATTTTAAAGGATATTAGAAATATATTTTTCCGCATTATTAAAATCTTAGTATTTCATATACTGATATTTGGGTTCATTATACTTTTGATAAGACATTGTTATGGCATTAATTATTATTTTAATAATATTAATAGTTATAATCACGTCGCCTGCAAAACGTTATTAGCTATTGCGTTCTGGTAATGTTTGGATTCATTGAACGGTCAGTTACAATTAATTTAACACCTTTTGACAACGTACACTTTGTTATGAATTATAATCGGATCTTAACTAGTATATATTAGTAAACATTGTCACTATTTTTCTCATCCTTCAGTACCAAATATATCTCATTTGAGTTAATCTTTTGTGGTTTATTTACTTCTGAAAGATGAGTTCGAAGAAGAAGATAGCAATACTTATCCCAGCAAGCATGTTGGCCATGCTCCTTCTGATATCTTCATCAGAGGTGGCAGCCAGCCATTCAAAGGAGGGTGAGCTAGAAAGAAAGGTGCAGGAAAATGATATCTTTATTCACATGACAGAGTGTGTTTATATACACATATTGTAGTACAATCGTGATCCTATAATTAAGCTAGGAGTAATTACACTAATTATAGAAATAAACATATATGGAAAGAATTGGTCTTGATAGCTACACACACGCAGGAACCAAATCATAGAGCAATCAAGGTCATGATACAGGATCAAGAGATTGACATAATAATATTGTATTCAATGTGTAATCATTAGAATTATTACTTTCTCTAATTCCCCCTTTCAAACTGATGGTGACATAATCACCCCAAGTTTGTCTCTCAAAATGTTGAACCTTGTGTGTGTGAGAGGTTTGGTTAAGCAATCTGCAATTTGGTCTGTTGTGGGCACGTAGGCTATTGTGACTTGGTTTTGAAGAACTTGATCACGTATGTAGTGGACATCTATCTCAATATGTTTGGACCGAGCATGCATCACTGGATTGGATGCCAGTGCCTTGGCACTTAAGTTATCACACCACAAAATTGGTTTCCTAGGCATAGGGAGTTTTAGCTCAGCTAGGAGTGATCTAATCCAAGCTACTTCCGCTGCTAGGTCAGCCAAAGATCTGTATTCAGACTCAGTACTTGATCGTGACACCACTCTTTGTTTTCTTGAGGCCCACGAGATTAATGTCTCACCAAGGAACACACACTGCCCTGCCATGGATTTCCTGTCATCTATGCTAGTAGCCCAATCTGCGTCAGAAAATCCAGCAATATCGAGATCAGTTGAGGGTTTGATATGAAGACATAAATTTGTTGTGCCATGGAGATATCTCAGTATTCGTTTTATTCCTTGCCAGTGATCTGTGGTTGGACAACTCATATATTGGCTAAGTTTGTTGACTGAGAATGCTATGTCTGGCCTAGTGTTGGTTAGGTACTGTAATGCACCTATAGCCTGTCTGTATAGTGTAGGGTTGGCCATAGGTTCTCCTTCAACAGTGAATTGTTTTCCTGTTACCATTGGTGTGGGGCAGGATGAGGCTTTTTCCATATTAAACTTCTTGAGCAGGTCTCTAATGTACTTTGTTTGTTTCAGGTACATTCCACCAGTGTCTCTGTGAACTTCAACTCCTAGGAAGTAGTGTAGATGACCTAAGTCTTTAAGAGAGAAAGCAATATTTAGTTGAGTGATAAAGGTCTCTAGAAACTTCTTATTGCTCCCTGTTACTATTATGTCATCAACATATATGAGAAGGAGTGTGATATGATCAGTTCCTCTGAGAACAAACAGTGATGAATCACTCTTGGTGTTTTGAAACCCCCATTCTAGTAGTGTGTCCTTCAACCTGTCAAACCAAGCCCTTGGGGCTTGCTTCAGGCCGTAAATTGCCTTAGTTAATTTGCATATGTGATGAGGCCTGGTTGAATCTATATATCCTTCTGGTTGATGCATAAACACAGTTTCTTTGAGATTGCCATTCAAGAATGCATTATTTATGTCTAATTGCCTAACTTCCCAATTTAAATGTACTGCAATGGATAGAACAATTCTTACAGTGCTGGATTTGATCACTGGGCTGAAGGTCTCATCATAGTCTAGACCTGCAGTTTGTTGAAAGCCTTTGGCAACCAATCTTGCTTTCCTTCTTTCAATTGAGCCATCTGCCTTGTACTTGGTTTTAAAAACCCACTTTGAGTCTATGATATTATTCTGCCCCTGAAATGGTACCAATATCCAAGTGTGATTTGCTGTTAGAGCTTTAAATTCTGCATCCATAGCTTCTTTCCACCTTGGTCTGACTTGTGCTTCATTGACATTTTCTGGTTCCTTGTCCTCTTTGTGTGTCACTGTCAATCCTATATAAGGCAATTTGGGTTTGTAGATCCCAGCCTTACTCCTGGTACGCATACAGTGTGTGTTGTCCTGGGCCTGTTGGTTATTTTCTGGTGTGTCTGCTGATGTGTCCTCTGCTGGATTGTTGTCCTGGGCCTGTTGGTTGTCTTCTGGTGTGTCTACTGATGTGTCCTCTGCTGGTTCTACTGTTGTTGTTGCTTCATTTTCTGCAGTCTCACTGAGGGCTGGTTGATCTTCATTGACAGCTAAGTCACCTTCCTGATGGTTCACATCACTAATAGTTGGTTCAATTGTGTGACTTGTAGTGGTATCTGCAAGACAAGAAGGAAAAACAATAGGTACTATTTCAGGTAGAGTTTTTAATGGGTTCCTTGTGTCAAGAAAGCCATCATGAAATGGAAAGTGGTTCTCATTGAAGACCACATGTCTTGAGACAAAAATTCTTCCATGAGAGTTGAGGCACTTATATCCCTTGTGAGAGTTGCTATATCCCAAGAACACACACCTAGTGGTATGGAATTGAAGTTTGTGTTGATTGTATGGTTTGAGGCAAGGATAGCAGGCACAACCAAAAGGCTTTAAGGCATTATAATCAGGTTCCTTTCTAAACAATAATGAATATGGACTTTCATTTGGGTTAACTGATGAGGGTAATCTATTGATGAGATAAACTGAGGTAGAGAAAGCTTCCCACTAGTAGTGTAAAGGCATTTTTGCCTGTGCTAGTAGTGTGAGCCCTAGTTCAGCTACATGTCTATGTTTTCTTTCTGCTCTACCATTCTGTTGGGAGGTATATGGGCAAGACATTCTAAATTGGATTCCTGACTCTATGGCTATTTTCTGGACAGGTTTATACTCACCTCCACCATCACATTGAAGAACTTTTATTTTCCTGTTGAACTGATTTTCAACCATGTTTTTGAATTGAATAAAAGCCGTTATTGTTTCTGATTTTTGTTTCAAGGGAAAAATCCAAGTGAATCTGCTGAAATCATCAATAAAGTGAACATAGTACTTGAAATTAGATGGAGACAAGATTGGGGCTGGACCCCATACATCACTATGAATCAAATCTAAAGGTTCTTTAGCATGAGAGGAAGAGGGTTTAAATGGTAACAAGTGAAGTTTTCCAAATTGACAAGCTTCACAAAATGAAAATTGATCATTTGACGAAGCCTTCACATTGCAATTCTTCAACACCTTTTCCAGAACTTTATTGTTGGGGTGTCCAAGCTTTCTATGCCAATTCTCCTTGACTGACATGTAGGTACATGGGTCTTTATTGACTTGAGATTTGACACTTGAAAGTTGGTATAATCCATCTCTAAGTTTCCCTTTTAGTAGTGCCTTCCCTGTTAGTTTGTCCTTCACATAGCAGCAGTTTGCATCAAATTCAACAAGAGCATTATTGTCTGCAGTTAATTTAGATACACTCAACAAGTTTTTGGTTATTTCTGGAACATACAAGACATTATGCAAGTTGAGGTTATTCAATTGAGTCGAGCCTGAGGCCAATATGCTCAATCTTTTACCATTGCCAACTAACAGAGAATTCTTACCATTGCTTTCACTGAGATCTTGGAGTTTCTCATTTTGATGAGTCACATGATTGCTAGCTCCACTATCAAAGTACCATTCATAGTCCTGGCCGTGGTAGGGTGAGGCTATGAAGGCACTGTGATTTTCTTGCGTGTTATTCTCAGCATTTGAGCCTGTGTATGACTTGTCATATCGATAAAAACATTGCACTGCAGTGTGACCAAACTTGTTGCATACCTGACATGTTGGTTTAGATCTACCTCTTCCTCTACCTCCTCTGAAGTTAGAGCCTCTCTAGTTGCCTCGTGTTCCAGGTTTGTTGCCTCTGGAATAAGTTTTGCTTGCAAGGTTTGCTGAAGCATTCATTGAGAGATTACTGAAATTGTTCAGTTGTTCTATTCTGCTTTCAAAGGCCAATAGTTGAGCTTGTAGATCAACCCAACCAAGATTGATTTGATCAGATAATTTGACCACCACAGGATTGTAATCAGCATCTAGGCCATTCAATGTTTGAATCATCAAATCTGAGTTGGAGATTGGTGATCCTGCCAGCTTTAATTTGTCAGCAAGGTTCTTCATTTTGAGAAGATACTGATCCATCTTCATTTCTCCTTTGCGAGTGTTGTGAAACTCTGATTTAAGATAGATTGTTCTTGATTTTGTGTGTGCACCTGCTAGGCTTTGGGCTTCATCCCAAAGTTCCTTTGAGGTTTCACAGTGCAGCAACTGTGTTGCAATGTCAATGGCCATTGAATTTCTTAGCCACCCTAGGAGAGCTTGGTCATGAGCAATCCATTCTTCATAGTCAGAATTGATTTTCACAGTTGTATCATTTGTGTTAACAAACTGTTCAGGGCATTCTTTTGTTCCTAGGATGTAGCTATCAAGTTTGCAACCTCTAATCAATGGAAGAACTAGTGACTTCCATAGGAGATAGTTATCTCTATCCAGCTTGACAGAGACAGTTGTAGGTAGGTCATGATACAGGATCAAGAGATTGACATAATAATATTGTATTCAATGTGTAATCATTAGAATTATTACTTTCTCTAATTGAGCTATATATCACTTTTCCTTATATATTCTTATATTTCAAATAGAATATCTATACATGTTTTCAAAACACTAGTTAAACATTTAAATATATAGTAAATTTATGAAAAAGACATATTACTAATATATATTTTTTTATAAATATTCACCAAAAAAATACATTTTTGCTATAAATGTTTTATAATTTTTTGATGACCTAAATATTTTGTCTCTGTACGTTATACATTTTTTTTTAAAAAAAAATGATCCTTGTAAAATCAGTTTTTCACTTGTGTTCTTATTATTTTCTTTCTATGGTAAATGGTTCATGTGTTAAGATCTAATGCAAGCGTTTGCAGGTGAGGTTGTCAAAATAACTAACGAACAGGGTGATGCCAAATTTGTTGGTGGTGGTGACCTTGATGTTATGGTCATTTGTTTTCCTCCTCCCCCTCGTCGTTATGGCCGGGGTGTTTACTACGAATACGTTGACAATCTTTCTCAAAAGCAAGCAGATAAATGCTATTGTGGTTGTTGCTGGCTGACAGAGTCGGGAGATTGCAGACAATGCTGCCGAGAATACTATTGGTCGCCTAGAAGTGGCGGTGCCTCCCCCTGACATACAATATGAGGAGGATAAAACCCACATTTGAGATAGTGTTCAGGCTTTTAAGCCCTGACCATAAAAAATCTATATAATATCATAGTGTTCAGGCTTTTAAGCCCTGATCATAAAAAATCTATATAATATCATCAGTCGTACGTGAGAGGATGAATACATGTCTTTCTTATCACTAAATAATGTTAGTACTAATATGTATTGTGTCAGTGTGACATGTTTTAAGAGAAAAACTCAAATATTTACTGTGTGTGATCCTAATTAAATCGTGGCATATACTTTCTAGCAAGACCCAACTAACTCTTACTGCAGTAGAAGCTTTAAATAAAAACTCATACGCGATAAATAAACTCCAAAAGAATATCTAATAAAATGATTACTAACATGATTTGGTCCGGTTGACAAATAGTTAACCATGTTCATTATGCATATGGTCAGAAGTTTGATCCCAAAATTTATATTAATTTCTAGCTTTTGGCATAGAAGACACCTCGGCAAACAAAATCTAATCAAAGCGCAACATTTTTTCGATCACATTTCAAATTGGATGTGAGTAGAAAGAAATGTTTTTAATGCCTAGATTAAACAATTTAACTAGTTTAGATGATTTTTTTTACTTTTGTATATCAACTGTAATTATTTTTAATGACAATTTCAAATTAACTAGTGCATAGTATGTTGTTACTTTAGCTGTTGTTATATATATAGGATGTTTCAAATGAGAACAATTAATTTCAATTATTGGATCCCAGTTTTAAAAAAAGTTAATGGATGAGATTAAAATTCAATTAAAAAAAATCATGTGCACGTTAAACATCCATGAGTTTAATATTGCCTTCATGAAAACATGCTTCCTCACCGTCCTGCCATCAAGTGTCCCGTTGGAACCACCGTAATTGGCACCGAGATTGCCATCACGAGAGTGACTCCCACCAAGATCAATGAAGGAAAACAGTGATGGATCGTCAGTGCTCTATCGAAGAATTCTCGCTGTCTGACATTTTCTCCGTCTCAGAGATTAAGACATTGTTGCAGTGTCTTTTCTTTTCTTCTAATTTAATTTTTAAGTTTAATTTATTTCTGTTGTTATTAAAAGATTTAATTAGTTCCTTTAATTTTTTAAAATGATCCAATTAGTTCTTTATATTTCTAAAAGCTTCTAAAGGTTAAATTTGGTTCCATTATAAATCAAAATTCAGTCCCATTTTTCAAAATTTTTGGAACAAATAAAAGGACCAAATTGAACTACTTTTACATAATAATGAACCTAATTGAATTTTTTTAAAAGTAAAAAGATCAAATTGAATTTTCTTAAAAAAAATATAGAATTTAATTGAACTTTTAATAATAAGAGGATCAAATTGAACTTACAAAATAAATCAGTGGACTAAAATAATAATTAAACTTTTTTAAAATTAAAATCAATGAATGATCATGGCAAAGGAAAGCGTTAATTAATTATTGCTCGGATCTCTAAAGGAAAAAACAAAGTGTTTTTGAAATTAATAGAGAACGAAGATGAAAACTTAGAGGTCTGTTGATTTTATTGTCATCATCCATGTTCTCTTGGCTCGGAAGCATGAATTTGAAAACTGAAGCGCTGTTTTTGTTGGTGGAATTTTTTTTAACAAAGATAACCCTTGAAAAGAGAATGAGAGCAGGCATGTGACTTTTTTAATTGAATTTTAATTTATACATAAAAAATTTAAAATTGTGATTCAATGATTAAAATTAATTATTCTCATTTGAAACATCTTTATATATATATATATATATATATATATATATATATATATATATATTAACTATTATTTTAATAATATGAATAGTTATAATCACGTCTCCTCGAAAACATTACCAGCTATTGCAATTCTGCTTTATTGCAACAATGACGTACAAGCTTTGTTTCATGCCTTATAATATTCTAACTGCAAAGACGTTAAAAGGGAATTGGTGAACTAATATAATAAGATTAGAGAAATATTATTGGTACGAATTCGTACAGTACAAATGTCATATATGAAAGATATCCTGTGATTTTCGTTTATTATTGAATCTTTTTCAGTTTTTGATTCACTAATGAGCCAATTATATTTAAACATTAGCCTTGTTAAAATTTTCGTGCTATACTCTTTCGCAGCAATGTTAGATTAATTTGTAGAAATCACTCATGGAGATGTCGGCTTGAGGGTGAGGCAGCGCAGGACGGGGAGCATTTTTTTTTTTTTAATTAAAGTAGCATAAAATTCAATTCACTCAAAATTTAAAACTAAAACTATGCATAATTAATCTAAAAAATTCAATTCAAAATTTTAAACATTTTAATAATGAACTTCAAGAAGTAGCATAAAATATCTATTTCTTTTTATGAATAACCTTCAATTAAACTAAGCACAATTTAACACTGAATTTTTTAAAAGAGCACCCAACAAATCAGAAACAAGCAATGGTCTAATATACTGATTTAGTGCGTCATGATTGATTAAAAGAACTTCAGATTTTATAGGCAGCGTTTATGAATGTCGAATGGTTGTTAGCCATTTGATGATATAAAAAAGTAATATATATATATATATATATATATATAGAAAGATATAACTTTAACTTATTTTAATTCAAAACTTTTAAGTTTCTTTTCTTAGTTTGTTGTTATATAATTTCCTTTTGCTCTAAAGGGTAATCCTTTGGAATTGAAAATTCCTATCTTTCGGGTTTTTTTATATTAAAGGTATATAATATTATTATTAGTTATATGACAAATATTATTTTAATAATATCATTAGGCTAATCTAGTATTATTAGTGTAGTCCTATGGTTGAGCAAGTAAATTAATACTAATATAATTTTCATAGCAACTACAATAGAACAAAAATGAATTATTAGTCAAAATAAGAATATATATAACAAATTCAAAGTCAAACTTGCTTGCATGTCGTCATTATTTCGAGGTGATGAAGATAGTTTCTTCTGCTGCATCGCCAACAATAACTCATTCTGAAGAGCAGCTTAGTTTTCAGAGATCTTATTTAGCATGGACCTTAATTTCTGATTCTCCTTCACTTCCTCTAGCTCAACTTGCAACAAGCCAAACTAATTAAAATCCAGTCACAGAAAAAGGACTAACATGAGGGACATCGATCAATCAATCAAAATTTATGCAGATTAAAATAGGTTTGTGTAAACCAATTTAACTTATCAAACATTACTCTTCAAACCATCCCCTCCTCCTTCTAAATTCCATTCCCACACTTCTCCCTCCCACTTCCCCATTTGTCCCACCACTAGATCTTTTTGCTCCGAGTTACGCTTTTGTATTGCCCCCATCATCCATCTTTGTCACCACGCCTCCCTCAAACCACCCATAGTTATATGAATTGATAGATGAAGAAAGTTCAAAGGAAATGATTAGTCTGTTAATGAAGTTATGATTTTAAATTGTGGTTGCGGTTGCATTTGCCACGAGACAAATACTTTTACATTGTGGACAATTACAAGAAAATACTATTGATGCGGCTACGATGTAATTGCTGACAACGTTGTGGCCGCAATTGAGATTGCAAACCACAATTTAAAATCATGAATGAAGTATTTAAAGTGGATACATGTATCATTATAGGAAAACAAATCATTAAGGTATGAAATGTTTGATAAACATCCAATGAGTTAATCCTGAGGCAAAGTAAAAAAAAAAAATTATAAGTATAATAGAATTTATAATGTAATAAAAAAAATAAAGAAAATTGAAATGTGTTAGAAGATCGCGCACATTCATAATTTTGGCTCATATTAAGACATTGTCCAGGTAGAGATTAGGTTCGGGCAATTGATATTTAATTACACCATCTAATTTTACTAATATATTTTTTATAATATTTTTTCAGAAATATCATATTTCTGGAGAAACCTTTCCAACATTTTTTAGAATTTCAACACATTCAAAATACTTTTAGGAAGTGTTAAATGTTTAACATTTTTCGGAAATTGCTTTCTGGGGACCATTTTTTTTTTTTTATAAAAAAAAGGCACCACCAAAGGGGTAAACTTTGCAGTTTTGGATAGCCGGTGACAGTGATGTTGTAGTTGCAGTGAATTTGAATGATTTTCATCATTGTGATTGGACTGTCATGCATTAATGGGTTCATGTTTCTACGATCTCTTTTAGAATTTCATAATTTTTTTATATTTTAGCTAGGATTTATTCTAAAGAATTATCAAGGAAGTGAGTGTATCAACCTATAGCAAACGTAGGCATCTTAAAACAATTAGTGTTCTTTTTTTATCATTCTAAAAATTGGTTTCTAGAACCGGTCAATAATAAACTCATATTTTATTTTAAACGGGAACATCCACTTTAGTCTGTAGTAACATTCTCTCTAAATCCATATAATAATAATATAATATTTATAATACAATATCTATTGTTATAAAATTATAGTAATGCTGTATTAATTGGAAAATACATTGTAATACTATTTAAGGTTAATAAAAAATATTTAAATAATATATCAAAAATATTTTTATGTTACTATTTACACGAAAAGAATGTTTTATTATAACTTTTATTATTGTCTACACTAAATTAAACTATTTTTATCTTGATATTTTATTTATAATTAAGCTATGACATACTTATAAGAAAAAATATCTTGTATGAGGATGAGAAGTTTCAATTTGAATCGTGTAATTATATATTAAAAGTTAAAATTTAATATGATGTAACTACTTAAAAAATCATATAACTTTTTAAAAATTTAAATAAATTTTTAAAATTAAATCTTAATTATTTATATTTAATTATATAATCTAAATTTAATTCTCTATAAGATATATTCCTCTCATATAATATATCTTGTACATATTAACATGAATTTATAAAAAAAGATCTGATCTCCCACTCAACAGAAAATGGAAGAAACATGGGACTGGCCGGAACCAACCTCAGCTTGCTTAGGTTCCGCCAACAAAGTTTCCACCCACCTCACAATCTACTGGTCCACTAATTGAACAATTTGGGGCTAACATTATCTGCCATAAGTTCCAACTCCCTTCCTCTCACGCAATTCCCCTAAACCGGCCTCTCAAATCCTATACCCTATAATTCACTGTAATAGGTGAAATGCAAGAGACGCTCCCACGTACGTACCCTCAAACCAACAAATTAATTCTCTTCTCCTTACAATCCTAAAATCTTCCTCAAAACCAATAATAGAGAGAATGAAGGTAATTTTGTCTTTCAACGTATCACATTCAGCATCACTTAATAGTGATGCATATAAGAGTTGTTTGTGTAATTGTTACAGATGCAGGATTGTATCATCAGTTTTTTTTTTTCGATCGACAAAATCTTTCTTTTTTTGTCTGCAGATAACCAGTATATTTCAATTTGTATATGTCAAAGTCAGGTACAAGTAGTTACATAATTAACCCGACTACAAAATGGGAATGTAAAAGATAGAAGTATATCCTCACCAAAGGTTAATATCTATCAATGCTAAAAATTGTAACATAAATAAAGATTAGCAACTGCTAACTCGTTGACAAGTACACTAAGTTTGTAACGAGGAGGTTCGAGTGTGAAACCACAGAAATTTTGTTTGTATCTAAATTGAGTAAACTCAATTTACAAGTAAAAGATGAGAAAATAAATTAATAGATAAAAAAGATAAAAGATAAGATAAAAATTTAAAAGAAAAGATAAAAGATTTAAATATAAAAATAGAAGATAAAAAAGATAAAATATTGAAATTAAAAGATGATAAAGATAAAAGGAAATATATAGAAGATAAAGAAAGATAAGAAAAATAAAAAATTAAGATGAAGATAAAGAAAAATAAACTCAGAATGTGATAACTTTGAGAACTAACTTGCCTTATTTGCCTATGATGTATTATTTTATATTTTTTCATATCAATTTGGTAAAATTTTTCTTACACACATATGCTAAAATACTTGTCCCGATGTCTCACAATGACAAGTCTATCTTCCCCCCAAATGTCTTTCCAAAGACTCAATAGATAAAATACATGAAATTTTAATTTTAGATATTTGCTTTGATGCATAGGCATAATGCAATTACTCTATGTCTAATAATGATTTTATTAAGATACTCATTTCTTTTAGTTCTATTATAAATTATCATCTATCATGTGACTAATCTGTAAAACTGATACATATTTCTTTTAAGGATTATCCTCTATCGAATATCAAACCCCTAAAGATGATATAAGGATGAATGATATATGAAATTAAAATAAGAAAAGATAATAAGAAAGAAAATACATGTATACATTAATAAATATGAAGTATACAATACATTTTTTGACTTTTTAGGTCTGTCAAACCCCAACTGAGGGTTTAACCTCTCATAGACATAAAATATCTTACACTTGAAAAGAGATTTATAAATTGAAAAAGAAGGAATAGAAAAAGGACATAGAAATAAAGATTTTTCCTATTTGAAATACTCAAGCTTAAAATGTATTCATTAGAGAACTCATATCTGGGATAATGTATTTTCTTCTTGGCTTGATTCTCTTTTTATAGTTGTTGGAGTGGACTTGGACTTAATGTTAAAAAATTTCCTTATTTGTATTTTCTGAATTTTTTTCGCTTTTAATCTTCCTTTTCATATTTGCAAGTTATAAATAAAAAAATATCAATTTTAAATATTTAAATCAAAAATAACTACTAAATAAATATTTTTAATATATTTTTATTATAAAAAATAATTCATATTTAACCGTTGTGAGCCACCTCACTGTTATCCCTCAACATAAACAAAATCCTGGAAAGCTTTTTATATAGCTTTTTCCACCGAAAGATATCTTCCCCAACCTGCACTTGAAACCAAAAGATACAAAAATTTTAGAATGAGTCATACGTTTGACAGACTAGGATATTTATGGACCACACACGATTAGTCAAAGTGAATAATTCATTTCCAATGAAAGTTTTACATGTCAATTACATTATAATTAGTTAATTAATTGACCCTTCATGTGTACGAGAAAGTTTTTAGGTTTCTAATAGTACATATTTCCTCAGTTAATATTTTAATTTAGTAACTTAATTTTTTATTTTATTTAAATTAATTTTTTTAATAAAAAAAATTATACAAGCAACATGTCGTCATTAATGTAGTAGAGGGTCCATTACCATGGGAAGACTAACGTGAAGATTTAATATATTTTTTTATATACAACATGTATCGAAGATAATTTTGTTTGAGTTTGATTGTTTCATACGATAAAAAATTTTCCTTCTAAATATTTAACATATATACAATTGGACGTAAAAAACTTAAACTTTATACTTCTAATTATTTTGGAAGAATCTCAAGTCAATTTATACTCGCACCACAAGTCAAAAAGATCGATCTCTCATTACTGAAATTTTATTTTAAGAATTCAATCTCCCAACAAATACTCTTGTCTATACATACATTTTAAGGTCGAGTCTGTGATTGTACGTTTGAAGGTTATTGGTCAATCATACAACATCATATTGATTGTTGATTAAATATCCTTTTGGATCGAGCTAATATGTCACGTTTGAGTCTTCATTTAAAACTTTTACTTTAGTAAGAGTTGGCTGATTCATGCTAGAGAAAGGTAGCCACTCATCAGAAATATGAATATATATGGTCAAGATACATTATCCCAGATTTGCCACTACAACGAAAAAACACTTCTCTCTTCTTGTTCAATGAAGAGGATAGCAGTGTTAGGGTGAAAATATCAGGGTTTCATAGTCTGAAAGCTTTTTTTATCATAATTAATATTTGTATTATTGGAAAAGAATATATACATAGTAACCATGATACGTGAGGGGAGGCACTTAGTATAGTTACATACAACTACACTACTTAGTCATGTAATTCGTGTTATTCGGTTCTTCTGGTACTTGTTTATAATATATTTTTTCTTTGCTGACCCCCCCCAAAAAAAACTGTATTGTTGAAAATTGTTTTCCCAAGTTGCAGAATGTGTTTTCTTTAAAAGAGAAACAAAGAACGAAAGAATATAAGCATGTTAAAATGTTTTGAGAATTTTGTTTTAAAAGCAGGAAATCAAAAACCATTTTTTTAATAAAAAATGTATGGCAAAAAACGGTACTCGAACAAGTTTTTTTTTTATATTTTTTAAATAAAATAATTTTATAAACCACATAAAAATTAAACTACTCATATATCTTGGTGATTAGTTTCTTCTTAGCATCGTCGAGCTATTTATGCAGAATAAACGCTAGGATTGAATTTTATGTGTAGCTGTTACATAAGCTAGTTTTCTGCCACTAATCACATGTATACGGTTTTTGGGCTCCCTCTGTGCCCACGTATATATAAATTATAGTAACTTTGCTGATTAAAAAAAAAAAGCTTGGGCTTGCTTTCTGAATAAAAAGATATGTTTGCAAGGATTATCTATAATGATATGATAATGATAATATTAGAGAAGGATAAAGACATAAAGTTAACAATAAACAGGATATGATATAAATGATGATGATATATAATAACAGTACAAGTAAAACTCACGATTTATGACAAACTATTTGTACACTAGAGATGTTCCCGTTTGCTGTTAAACATATAACACAAGCACAACGAGGTAATTCATCATCACGATTTCCACTTGTCAAATATCTATCCCTCATGCCTCTCATAACATGAGATTTATTCATGAAATATATTATTATAAGTACATAGAACTACACTGTCTCATTATTAATTTGTGAATCTTAATTATCTTGAGATTGAGCAGCACCTTAAGCATCTTCCCATTGCATCCTGAACACAACAGCTGAATCTGCAAAACGCTTGGCCTTGGAAGCCACCACCAATATTAGGGAAACCACCACCACCACCAATGTTAGGGAAACCACCACCACCACCAATGTTAGGGAAACCACCAATGTAACCCCCGCCAATGATTGGGATGGAACCACCAATGTAACCCCCACCAATATTGCCTGGGAAAACACCACCAATGAAATTCCCACCAATGCCTGGGATGCTAAGTTTGCTAACATCATGAATACCACCAACTAATTTGGCATCACCAACTCTATTTGTCTCTCTTACTACCTCACCTGCAAACACATTAACTCAACATATTAACAATTTTGGATAGAAAAATGAATCTTGCACGCCCATTAGGCCTTAAGTGTATGTACTTTGTTAGGGAAGAGAAAGATAAGAGGGGAAAAAAAAAAGAAAATGATAAATGTGATTGATGAGAAAGAAAAAAGAATTCAAATTTTACCGTAGATAAATAATATTCAGTTTAGGGATTTAGAAAAAAAAATTAAGGTGTCACATAGGAACTAAAAACATATTAAACATAAAATTTAATAAAGAAAAAATAATATTATATAGTCTATGAAAGTACGTGTTTTTTTCTTTTCATCATGCAATTTATTTTTGAAATGGTCATTGTATTTTTTTTTGCTGCTTATTATTTTGTTTATTTTTTTTGTTCTAACTAGTCCCTATGATATTTAGTTTATTTTCAATTAGTCCTTGTGAAAAAAAAAACAAAAAGAAACTAAAAATAAATTATCCAATATTACAAGGACAAAAAAAAAATAATCTAAAGGTCTTAAATAAAATAACACAAATTTAAATAAAAATAAGTATTTTTTCAAGGATCATTTATAAAAAAGGTTTAAATACATTTTTTCCTATAATTTAATGTTTTTTCATTTTCGATCCTGTAATTTCTATTTTGTTTTAATGATTACAAAATGTATTTGTTTTATTTTTTTTACCTTAAAAGGATTTTAGATAACACTCTAAGCATTTTTTCACTGTTATAGCATTTTAACCATAAAAAATAAAACATACATTTTGAAATGATTAAAATGAAAAAAATATTATAAGGACAAAAATATATTTAAACTTTAAAAACTGCATAATTATGTAAAACATATTTAAAAAAATAGATTATTAAAACGTTTATAACAAAAATACATTAGTAATATCATTTCATAAATTTATTATGTTTTAAAAGATTTATTTTAATAATATTCTCTTAATTGAAAATACTCATGAGCAAATAAGGCAAAATGATATATAGCTCACCCTCTTTCAAATTCCTGGCTGCAGCTACCTCTGAGGAAATGAAAACGAGCATGGCCAACAGGCCTGTGATGAGTAATGCAATCTTCGACTTCAAAGCCATCTTTCGGTAATAAACTACAATAGATTAACTCGAATGAGAAATTAGGGGGGATGTATACTCTATATATAGGAATGGAGGAGGGAAAATTGGGACCTTTCTCTTAATTCGCGCCGTAGAGTATTAATTCAATCTTTTCTAGAGTTATAAACCGATTTGTTCTTGATCATCTCCAGCTCAATTTCCTTCTCCATTTTCAATGGTAAAAATTTGTAGGCTATGAAATTGAAGCACAGCAATTATTGTAAGTGACTACGTGTATATGCTATATGTAATAGAAGGTAGAGAAGTAGACACCTACTAGTTTGATAGTTTCATATCATAATATTGTTTTTATTTATTGTGAAGACAAAGTTAAATAAAGTTTCCCAAGTATGTTGGGTGTCGTTTTTAAATAAAATAAAATTTTCATTTTAGTAATATATATATATATATATATATATATATGTATATGTATATATTAGTATTTAATACAAGTCTTTTAAGATGGATATTAGTAAAGTAATATTTTAATTCTAATTAAAAAATAACAAAAAAATACTTTAAAAGATATAAGTTTTGTCCAATTTATTTAAACTATGCGTCAAATAACTTATTAGTTTGATATCGTAATATTATTTTTACTTACCATGCATTAAGTATAAAATTATTTAGCAATTGAGTTGGTATAAATGCCCCTTAATTAGATTGTTTCTTTTATGTAAGCTCACCCCTGATGGGTCTGGTAATATTATTTTCTTGTACTGAATTGTCATCTTTTAACTAAGGGTCACAATTCGTGCTTGTTTTAATAATATTAGTTTAAATACGAGCCTTTATAAGGAGGATTATCAAAGTAATGATGTACTATATGCATGTGAAATAAGTTTATATTATTATTTAATAATAAATTATTAATAATAATTAAAATAATTATTATAAAAATTAATATATAAATCATATATGATCATTTGTTTGTAATTAAATATCGGTATAAAAATATTTTATATCTGTAAACAAAACAGTGTATACTCTTATGTTGGAGAAGTTAAGTGTGTGTCTATACATATAAAGCTGAGAAAAATATTTTATTATAAGAGGTGGAAAGATTAAATAATAATCATTATCAGATCAAAATAGAAAATTTAAATTTAATTATTAATTAAATGAGGTAAGAGAAAAATTACACTTATTTAAATTTAATTATTAATTAAATGAGGTAAGAGAAAAATTACACTTATTCTTTTCTCACGCGATATTTTTCTCTCACCTCATCTAATTAAATTTATATCAACAATTAAATTTATATCATTTATTTTAATTACTATTTGATTCTTACACTTTTCATGATAAAACACTTTCTTTATATATATAAACATTATAGATTGTTATTATGAGCATTAAAAAAAGATTTTAGAAAATCATCTCATGACAAGATAAAGGTACCGATCATCACCGACAATTGTAATTGTCTTCAGTACCATGTGTAGATTTTTTGTGATGAATTTCAAACACAAAAAGTTGTGGATTCATCGATCTTGACACCTGGTTGTGATTGTGATGGTGTGTGCCTTGTTAAAACCAGCAAAATCATTTCTCTCAATGGAAGTGTCGAATTTTGTATGCATGGATCCTCATAATTTCATTTTGACCCCTTGCTTCCGTAGTTGGATATCGTTCTTAAATATGAGAATCTTTCATATTTTATATTGTTCATTTAAACGAGAAGATAAAGGTAGTTTTATTTTCAAAATAAATTTATATTACACCTAATTTAAGATAAACTACACCGAAATCTTTACGGGAAGGCAATATAAAATTTTCAAAATAAATTTATATTAATGTCATACGGTGTAACACCTAAATTTTTACTGTTTTTATTAAATAACATTAATTTCATCTTTCATAAGTGAAAACATTAATTCAATTATAAAATTCAATTAATTAGAATTTATGTGAGTTGCTCTAAAAGTTAGATCAACTAATTGGACTAGTGTGACATGAAACTATTCTATTGACGTCCATTAACTCCAAACAACCTACACATCTCAGTACTTATCAAACAAGTCCAAAATTGTGTCCTATTTTTATTTTATTTTTTAATTTTATCAAAAATATTTTTAAGATAATAAAAATGCATATTTAAATAATTTACATAAATATAAATTATTTTATAAGTTATTATTATCTTTTTATCTTATAAAACATATAATTTAATTATTTATATTAACTTATTTTTTAATCTTTATTTCTCATTATTTATATTATTTTATTACTTAATCTCGCATAGCCACGGTTTGGCCAAAGATACCATTTGTTCAATCATGGTATAGTCACGGTTGAACCAATACAATCTGTGAACTAGTACTTTCATGTAATAATTTCAAATCCGGTATGGAAAACATTGGCTTCAGCTGTGTTAACCAAATTGCGATTTAGATTGTAAGATATTCTGGTAAGCAGACAACAAAATATCTCATAAAGATTAATATGATCTCTAATTAATTATAATTAACCTGCTGGATGTTTTTGAAATGATTCTAACATTCTAAAATAAATTAATAGTATTATTTTATATAATGTCACAAGAAGCAACTCTAGACTAAAGAAGCAATTAATACTTGCAATCCTTCATTTGACGTCTTATGGTATAATAAGACAATTATATACATTAATCTTGATTAGAGAGTGAGATTACACCCTTTTGACGAAACATCTTTCTCACACTTAGTCTAAAGTCTTTTAGACTAACCATTTTGGTGATAAGGATCCAAAAATCACATGGGAGGCAACACTTTCTTCATTCAATTAAAAGTTCACTAATTCAATTAAGAAAACGGTTTGTTCGGTTCTTGTGTGGAGGGCTGTTCACATATACACGCAATTTGTGAAGTTAATTTGATCCAAATTGATTTGAGTTGAATTTTTTGAATATTTAGATCCAATCCAATTCATTCAAACACGTTTATATATCAATTGGATCACCATTTTTAATATTTAAATTTAGGAATCCAACTCATTATTTAATTTTTTGATTTCAATTATTATTATTATTAAAATAAATTATACTAATCATTTTAAGGTTTCGTGAAATACCATAAACTTTTTCTATTTTAAACATTTATAGCGGCCTTCCTTGTAGGAAAACTTTTCAAATTAACAATTAATTATTATAAGAGTTATCAATATAATATTTTTAAATTATATTTAAAACAAGTAAGAGATTATTATTGTTGTCGTGATTGTCCCTATTGTTAAACATATTAATACTACAATTAAAATAATAATAGAACCTGGAAAAAATCCTAATTATATATATATAAAAAAGGTATTACACATTTTTTTATGAAACCATAAGTATTTTTTAATGGGAGAGAATCTTATTTATGATGTAATTTCATACTCAAAATATAAACTTGAGATCAACAATTAGACTAGAACAATTTAATGGCATTTGATTCACATTCTCGGTAGTCAAATACTTTATTAATATTTAAATTTGGGTTAGTTAATTGTATTTTTTTTTGTCTCTAAATTTTATCAAATTTTTATTTTTAGTCCTTAAATAAAAAATTAATCGGTCTTTAATCTTTTTAATAGTAAATGATTTTAATCATTATCATCAAATATAGCCTTTCACTGATGATATATCATTATTTAATTACATTTTATGGAAATTATCTTCCAAATTGTAAAAAAGTATTCAAAATATATTAAATCATTTCTGACCGATAAAATCCTCCTTAGATGGTTGCTTGGCTATATTTCTTATCAAAATCCCATTCAAACACATCACATGGAGAATTATTTCAACCAACTTGTTGAATTTATTTTCGGAGACCAAACCAAGTAAAACTATAGAATTATTTCAAGCAACTTGTTAATTTATTTTCAAAACCTTCCTTCTGATCAAGGCTAAATCCTTTACAGCGGCACTCATAAAATCTGCAATCTGAAAATTTTCATACAATTATTTAAAAAAATAAGAAGCATACATGAACTTTCTTTTTCATCCAAGCAATTATGAGCTCTTCACTTATCTCGTGATTATTTTCAAGATCACATTCACGCCTTGCTAGCAAGTTCCAAAATTTTGGTTGTGTAAGAAAAATCCCTATTTTTCGGTTGCTAAAGGTTTATGGAGGAGTGTGTCGTTGAACCGCCACGGCTGATGGTGGATTCAAACACGAGATTCGATCGAGCTTGATGGAGGGGGTGATGTGGTGGCGCATAATGGCGTGTAAGGTGAGTGCAAAGAGAGGGAGCGAAGGGTGCATTTCATTTGGGGAGGGTTCTTGAAGAAAAATATAACACCAAGTTTTGTTTTTTCCTTCCAATTCCTAACCTTTCCACAATCTAATGCTAATCCATCACCATATTCAGAAATGACAACGAATAAGAAACACGAACCAACGATAAACTTCACGGCATGCCAAATCGATCGACCCACTTGGAGAAAAAACTGAAACCGAGCTCAGAAACATTGACACGGGAAAGAGGAACAACTAAAAGCAAAACCCATTGAAGGAAAAGGCCTTCATTGTTTTCACTCACACGGTTTTAATTTTTCTTTTTTTTATTTGTGTTTCAAATGGATTCTGATTTGTGTTTTGAGGATGTGATTTGCTGTTTAAAGTAATTTCTGCTAGTTTCAGCTGTGAGAAGTTAAACAATAATTAAGTATTTTTTTTAAGTAATTTTTTACCGTCAAAAAAGGAACCATGCACCTTAAAATATAATTAAATAATAATAAAAATAATAGCATGTCATCGGTTTATGATTAATCATTTTTTTATTCATGGATTAAAAAAATTTAGAGAACAAAAACATAATAGCTCTTTAAATTTTAATAAGGTAACTCCTTTTCTTATAACAAAAGTATTGAAAAAGTTTACTTTGTATCTATGATAGTGAGCGTAATTAGTAAATCTCATTATATATTGCCTCTTCCACAATTGAGGTATCTTTATGAATATTGGTTGTAGTATACATTCTTCGTCGACCACGAATCCACGATACTATGAATCTATGATCGCTTCTTCTTTTTTTTTTTTTTGAGAACGAAAAAAAAGATTAGGCTATTTGTATCAGATCCATAAATTCGGCCCATATTAAGCCGTTGCTCATGTATAGTTTTTTTTTTCCTTTCGATTTTTTCAGTCTTGATCGATGCTGCTATAGACTATACATTATAGTAGTCTATTATTACACGTTTTTTTTTTCGGGTTTTTTTTTGTTGTGAATATACTTTTATTTTCGTTGATTCCACTTTTAAGGCGTAACCAATTTATTTTAAATGGAACACCTTAATGAAGTTTGTAGTTGATTATCTCCCTAAATCCATTTAATGTTGTTTTACTAATAATATATTGACTATTATAATTATAATATAATAACTATTATTATAATTTGTATGGGAAGAGGAGTTGTTCGAGGCATTGCAGCATTTGATAGATTCAGCAAAATTAAATTTAGACATGAATGACAGATGGGGTGTATTCAGACAGTGGCTTCAGCATACAAGAGCTTGCATAATAGAACCAACGTGACACTTCTGAATGTGGATGAGAGGCTGCTGTGGAATTCATTGGTTCCTTTAAATGTTACTGTGCTTGCTGTTACTTACATAGTGTTTAGAATACTTATCGCAGAAAATTAAGATTTATTGCGAATTCAAAAAACATATAACAATAAAAATAAAATAAAAAATAGATTTGCATACCCAGAGACATGTTCTTAAGAATCAATTTTTATAAACCCTTTATGAGTGAAACTATAAAGAATAAATCCTTATCAACTTTAAACACCAAATCATTTTTCCACTTTTTATTTCTAAAACTAAGCTTTTTGTAGTTTTTGTCTACTACACTTTACTTTGGGTAGATACTTCTATTTATAATATTAAAGATATATGGATTTTGATATTTTTCAAAAAGGAAAAATTTAATTTAAAATAATTTCATATTTCTTTATTTTTTATTTGAAGTTAAAATTATTTTATATCCTTTTTATCTTAGGAAACTTCTTGATGTAAGACAAAGATGATTTTTAAATAATCATATGACTGATCCTAACTATTTAGATCATCTCTTTAGGTATGTAGTAATAGAATCTTATTCTTATTTTATGGACAACTTTTACATTTATGAAATAATATTCTTTGTTGATATTAATTATATTCTTGGTGCTATCAAATAATATAATAATATTTCACTAAAATATTTATTTGATTAAATTAAATTTTTTAATATAATTATCAAATAAATAATTTTTTTACTAAGATTAAAACGCTCGTTTGTGTATGATCTCACAGGTTCAATATTAAATCATAATAAATTAATCATAACTAATTTACTAATCATAACTAATTTACCAAGATAGCATGAAGTAACATATTTTACCTAAGAGCCAATGGAAGAATAATATAATATTTTTTTCATCATTTGAAGCTCAATATTAGCTCTAAAATACAGTATTACATTACTGTTAAATTCTAATAAGTTAACACATTATATTTATTTAATCAATGAATGACTTAAAAAAAAATTCTTTCATTAATTATTCTGATCAAGGTCTTAATTTTATCATAGAGTTCAAACTCATTACGAGTTAATGGATTTTTTCTTGATTAATCAATAATTTTACAATTATTTAATCATATCCAATACTCATTCAACTAGTATCCTAAGGTATTAGGTGTCCGAAATTAAAATATAACAAATAACTTATTAATCACTATGATAATTTATGGTCAAAGTAAATTATTTTATTTCTTATTAAGAACTTTCTATTAACATTCAGACAATATTAATCATTAAAAATTTTCAATTGAGTCACCTCTGACATCCACATGTACATCATCGATATACAATTTAATAAATAAAATTTATTAATCTTTATTCATTAAAAATCATTAATATGTTTGGATTATTGATTCCCTATTCACAATTATCATATTATAAAAAATAATTTATATTAAAATTATAAAGAACTTATTTTTCACTATCATGATCTTTATCATAATAATAAGTATTTAATTTTAATAAAAAAACTTATCAAATTAATAATTTAATAAAATTATAAATATGATAGTAAAATAAGACAATTTTTTTTACTAAAATTAATAAATGATACGTTGAATCTTGGTCCTACACATTTCTTCTCAATAGTTTCGTGGAAATACCAAAAAGCCCATGTTGCTGAGTTGCTGAATCTTTGGTATGGGTTGGTTTTGGGTTGTGTTGTAATGTTTCTATTTCAATTCTTGGATTATGCTGTTCAATCTATTTTTAGCCACCCTGATACATCTTCTATCAGTATGTTTGGCTTAGTATATTTTTGCCTTTTAAAAAAAACTATGATTATAAAATTATAGTAATGTTGTAATATGTTAATTTATATTACAATAACATTGTAATATTGTTTACGGTCAATAAAAAAAAATTGGTTTTAAAACCAATTTTGTTTTGAGAATTTCGTTTTAAAAACAGGAAATCAAATGCCAAACTTTAATTAAAACATGATTAATTAAAAAAGGTAATCAAACAAGTTATATATATTTTATTTTAAAAAAATATATAAGAAAATATATCAAATAGCCCTCATATCTTGGTGATTATTAGTTTTTTCTTAGCATCATCGAGAGATAAGAATGCTCCTAATTATAAACCAAAGATTAGAATTGAGTTGTATATCTGAGATATCATTCAAAGTCTATCAGAATTTAAATGCAGCATTGACCTTGTTCAATTTAGCATCGGCTTGCTAAGTTTTCTGCTTTCTGAATACGATTGTAAGATGACAATATAATTATAGAAAGACAAACTTTAGAACAGAGAGGATGATAATACGTAGTAACATGATAGAAGTAAAACTCACTATTTATTACAAACTATTTGTACAGTAAATATTTGAGTTTGCTCTTAAACCTATAACATAGTACGACGACATATTATTGATCACAAATTCTACTTGTGAAATATCTCTAGTGGTAAGAAAGGTCGACAGAAATGACATGCAGGCCTCCATGTTGTCTATCCATTCCTCTCATATGACGAGATTTATTCATGAAATATACTATTAAGTACACATAGATCACACTGTATCTCATTTTTATGTAGGTCTTATTGTCAGTATTAGCAGCAAGCTAAGCAACCTCTCGCATTCCCATAACAACAGCCATTAATGCAACGGAATTGGCCAGGGAAGCCCTGACCAGGGAAGCCCTGACGGGGAAAGCCCTGACCAGGAAAGCCCTGACCGGGGAAGCCCTGACCAGGGACCAAAGGGTAGCCCTGACCGGGAAAGGGAAAGCCTTGAACAGGGAAGCCCTGACCAGGGAAGCCCTGACCGGGAAAGCCCTGACCAGGAAAGCCACGACCAGGAATGCCACGACCAGGGAAGACAGGAGTAGGTGAGCCACGACCAGAGCCTTGCAACCCTCCACCAACTAATTTGGCATCACCAACTTTACTTGTCTCTTTAAGAACCCCCTCTGCAAACATATATATTAACTCTTAACAAATGAACCGTGGGAAAAATGAAGGGAAAGATATCTAAGTTTGAATCTCTTACTAACCAAAATTGAACAACTAATAATTAATATTTATTAATAAAAAAAATACGTAAACCGTATATATAGAGAGAGAGAGAAAATGATTAATGTGATTCACAATGAGACAGAGATAAAAATATATATATAAAGTGGAAATAAAAATTGAAGTTTTATAATAAAATGTGGGGTGATTGAACTATTCCCTTTTAGAAAATTTTCATTTATGTGTTTTTAAATCTCAAAACAACATTAATTATTTTTTGGTAATTAATTTAAACAAGATTTTTTTCTAGCTTATTAATCGATCTACATATTTATTATGAAAGTAGAAGTGAAAATACCACTTATATATATTTATTGTGAAGAAGAATAAAAAACATATGAACAAAAAAAATGTAATAGAAAACTTAATAACTATTGTATTAGGACAACAATAAGTTGGAAAAGATATATAATGCCAGAGGGGGGGGGGGAGGGGGCATTTTTTACCAAATGAATAGAATTATAGAATTATGCATGAATATTTTAAGGACAAAAACAATATATATATATATATATATATATATATATATATATATATATATTATCCAAAAAAATTATAAAATGTTTATAACAAAATATCAAGATGGCTAGTATCGATCTTTTCATAAATTCATCATATTTTTTATTTTTTTAACTAGTGTTTTTAAAAACATTTATTAATATTCTCTTACTTTAAAATACCCATGACATGCAAGAGAATAGAAGGCAAAATGATATATAACTCACCCTCTTTCAAGTCCCTGGCTGCCACCTCTGAGGAGATGAAAAGGAGTATGGCTAACATGCCAGGAATAAGTATTGCTACCTTCGTCTTCGAATCCATCTTTCAGTAGTATACTACAAAGTCTACAACAGATATACTCAAATGCAATATATATGTTTGGTAATGAAGGATGAGAAAATTAGTGCAAATGTATACTCTATTTATAGGAGGGGAGGAGGGAGAAGTTGGGACCTTTCTCTTAATTGGCGCCGTAGCGTACTAATTCAGTCTTTTCTAGAGTTAATTAAGAACTGATTTGTTCTATTCCTTCATTTTCAATGGTAAAAAGTTGTAGGCTATGAAATTGAAGCATGTATAGCAATTAATTGTTATTCCTGAATACGTGTATCAATTTGCTATGTAATGAAAAGTGGAGAAATAGACACCCACTGTAGTTTTATTTATTTATGAAATACTGTAGTTTGCTTTTACATGCCATAATATCCTTTTTATATATCATAGGTAGAAAATAATTCAAAGGACAACGTTAGATACGTTTTCTTAAGTTTTTCAGAATTTGTTTTCTAATGAAGATTCAAATTTTATTGTAATTAGTATGGAATAAAAATAGAACAATGTGATAAAAAAATATTTATTTTAGTAATCTGCATACCGACTTTACTTTTAATAAGAGTCTTTAAAAGGTAGATCATCAAAGTTAAATTTTAATTCTAAACGAAAAGTAACGTAAAACAAATTAAAAGAATGTGTTTGGACAAGGAATTCTAAAGAGGTCATCTACTTTTATAAAGAATCTAAAATACTTTGTGGTTATATATATATATATATATATTGTATGGTCATGGAATTTGGAAGAAATTCAAGAAATTTATGAAATTATTTTCACTACTTGAAACTAATATTTTAGTATATCTGTACAGAATAAATAATTTTTTAAAACTAAAATTTATAATAAATAAATACTATATTTTAAAATTTAACAAATTCAAATTTAGTTATACTCGAGTTTCATTGTTCATGTAAGACTCGAGTTTTGATTTTTGATAAAAAAGAAATTATCAGATGTTACTTAATTACATTCAAAGATTTTTTTTTTTTTTTACTTTTTTCAAATAAGAGTTGTATCTATATAAAATTGTTCTGTTTCTTAGTATGATTTCTATCATCGTACCTTCCGTTGAATTTCGGATTAATAGCTAAAATATTAAAAAAATATTTAAAAATTTAATAACATTTATTATCACACATATGAAGATAAAAACATAAATGTGATTTCAACCTATCTAATAAAATAAATTACATAACTCATAATAGTCCTTTATATAATCTCATATTTTAAAATTGTCGAATCTCATTGTCAATGTTATTGAATTTCCACTAAACGAGTTGTCAAATTGTCAAATTCATTGCCAAATTAATTTCCATGAAACTCATTGTCAACTCATGCTCCAACTAGTTGCCAAATTCACTAAATCAATAGGGACAAAATCTTCTTAAAGAATTTATAATGTATTTTAAAGGGAAATATTGACTTGGTTAGCATGCTCCTCTTTGAAAATGTGTTATTTGAGTCTTATTTCGATAATTAGAATATGTTAATTTTTATTCGCTAGAGAGTTTGAAAAACAAAAATGAATTGAAACTGAGAAATTGAGGATAATGGGTTCAAATTTATATAAACATGAGAAAAAAATACAAAAGCTCTAAATATATATTTATAATTTTTTCAAAGTCAAGGGTACATTTACACACTTTCAATCAAGGACGGATCCAAGGGGATAAGCACGGGTTTTCTCCCCAATATTCTTTATGTATAATGAGAAAAAATAGAAATAAAAAAATGCTAATAGAGGAAAATAAATAGGATTTTTCATTTAATATTTGCTAAAATTCTTTCTAATGAATCCTTTTTTAGTTTTACACTTAAAATTAATAATAAATATTTTTATAAACTAAATTACCATTTATTAAATAACTATTTATTAGAAATTAAATATTAAAAGAATTGTGTAAAACAAAATTCCTCCTCTTTTATAATACATTCGTAAATCCATCTCTACTCTTAATTCAACGTAGGTGTGACCATTTTGGGTGGGATATGTTAGTGTCTATGCAACCACATTCAACATATTACACTGAATTTGAAAATAAATATAAAATAAATTTTATTTATATATCTTAAAATGAATGTTAAGGACCAAGATTAGCGATTTTAATACTTTGCATACATAAAACTAAGGAAATATTGTTTACAAAAACTAAAAATAATAATTTCAAATTTTAGATGAAAATAATAAAAAAATAAAAAACATAAATAAAAATTTATTCATTTTATAGAAACAAAAATCATATTTATGTCTTTTATTTAATCATAAAATGCCGAAATTAATTACCACCGATGGGTAGATGATGTGGTGTGGGCAGACAAAATAGAGAAAACGCAAATCAATTAATTTTACGTACACGTTACAATATATTTTCTTCCAAGGTTGTTTTTTCAAACTCTCCATTGAGAATCCTCTTGAAATTAATTTCTGCACAGCATAATTTCAATTTTTTTTTAGAATAACTTAATTAAAAAATGTCTTGAAATTTTCAATAAAGTCGTGGCTTATGTATTATGTTTATTCTTTTATAAAAGCCGAGTAATTAAATTTTTTACTATAGGTAAATTATTTTTACATTAAACTTTTCACAATTGGCAATCCTAAACAAGATTAATTAGTAAATAATTTTTATTATTTTATAAAAAGTTGAGCATACTTTAAAAAAAAATAGGTTTATGCAATAATAATAATATATTATTATTATTATAAAATGGGTTTTTATGAACTAGTTTTTTTAAACAATAATAAAGTAAAATTATAAACATATCTCTATATATATGGAGAGAGAAAGAGAGACAAATGCTGACAGTGTACTCCTTTTAAACTCAATTATAAGTCACACAGAAAGCTTTGCTGGACTCAAATAAAAGTAATTGTTAATTACTTACCCTGTTTAATTATATAATTTCAAACATGCCCTTTAAATTAATTAATTGAGAGTATATTTCCTAAGTCTTGAAGAGGTAGTCCCGAACATATTTTTTTAATACACTTTATTACTGATTTAATTATTGAAAATTATAATTTTTCGTATGTCTCATCTTTTATTTAGTTTTTAGTATTAGATTGTGTATTGGAAGGAGTGTTGTTATTCACACAAAAAAAAGGAAGGAGTGTTGTTAGTATCCTCTCTCTCTTTATATATATATATATATATATATATATATATATATATATATATATATATATATATATATATATATATATATATATATATATATATATATATATATATATATATATATATATATATATATAGTTGCATTTTTTTAAAAGAGGAGAATCGTGTGAGGTGATAGTACGTACTGTAAAAGATATTTGATTTAGTAATAACTTTTTGAATAAATTCTATTGACACCTCTTCAGATTTTATCTTATTATTCTCATATCCCTCCTTTATTAGTCCTCACAATAAACTCTTTAACAGTTTACATGTTATTACATTCTTTCCGCCATGCTCTAAGTCCTAAGCTTCAAGAGTGCTTTAATGGTGGGTGAAGAAAAATCTAGCTCTAAACCCTTGAATCTTTGGTAGAAGATGAGAGAAATTGAAAGAAATTCACCGAGTGTGTATTGGGTGTGTCTACGGTGAAGAGAAAGAAAAGAAAGAGTGGACTTGGCTTGCTTGATAAGTTTTAATAAGAATTGCCAACTTCATGACAAGTGGCCAAGTAATTTGTGGTCTAGAAAAATTATAGTATAGATTTAATTTAGTTGTAATTGTTCATGATTATCCTTAACAAAATCAAGACCTATGTAATGAGAAGTCAACTAAGTTACCATTTTAGTTAATTGGAGTAACTAAATTTATTAAAGAAAAAGCATAGAAAAAGTACTTTTTGTTACTTACTATAATTACTAAAAATAATTACGTAATTAAATTAAATTTTTACTTTATAAATTATTAGAACAATGAATTCTAGAAATTCCCAATAAACTAGTATTGAGCTTCCATCTGCTTAACTAGGAGTACTTTTGTCATTTTCGTAAGAATTCTAAAAAAATATTAAAAAAAAGTCTCAAAAACCAATTTTGGCATTCTAAATATTTTCTTATTAAAATATAATATTTCTGAAACAAGATATTTATCAGTGTTCTTATTAATGATACACAATCAAGCTTTTAATTCAGCTTATTAAAGTATTTTCAATTAGTAGTGTATAATTAATGAAGGTATAATAATAAGAATAATTTAAGTTACACACTTACAAATGATATTTGGAATTTAACAATCCCTTTAATCAAATATTTCTCAGGGAGATAAATTGAATAATTTATCTTTTTAAAAAGTGACAATAACATTTCATCATATTGTGAAAGTATAAATGATAAGAACATATTAAGAGAAATGTTAATCTCTCTTATATAGGCATTACTTTCCCACGAGCTAAGCCTCTTCAACACACTCCAGCTCTTGGGAACAGCACTGTTGAGCCTTGAGTCAATTAACAATTCTTTTTTTTTCCTCTTTACTTTTGTGCTAATTCGTGACTAATTTGTTTAACGTTAATCTCTTATTGGATACGTTGAATCGATATTTTGTCCTAGACGTTTAAATTGATCTTGGATCTCTATGAATTTTTTAAAGCTTTCATAATTGATTAGATTTACATAACATACTAGATCGACATCAAATACTTGTTCGGCCCCACTAGAGAGGACTGAAACAACATACCATATATGTATTAGATCAATGTAATTGAGTATCCATACGAACCTACACAAGGAAATAATCACATTTACTAGTAATCACAAAATTGAACCACATACCCCTGCTTAGAGAATAGATTACCTAGATGGTAATGAATGCACACAAGCCCAAGGGCCAACGAGGTTGGAATTAAAAGGATAGGACCTCCATTAAACATTATTGTTCATTAAATACACATGTATTATTCACATTCACTACTTTAGGCCAAAACCACTTAAGCGTTAGAGTATCTTTTATAATTATTTCCTTCTTCGGATCACACCACTCGAACGAAGTGAAGAAGGAAGAAGAACAAAGATCCTTCCACAGAAGGAGTAGTATTCGATCATATTGTAACAAGAATATTTTGGTGTCAACCTTGAGACCATGTAACACAACAACAACAAAACAACTTGAGAATCAACAACATGAAGATGCACACGTAGAGGATCAGACCAACTTATCCTTAATGGTGAGGAGGTTGCAAGCACATGTATCAGATAGGAATCAACACCATGCCAAAGAATTCATGGCCCTTTGGCAGGAGAATGCACAGCTACAAGAGGGTAATCGATTTTGGTGACCTAGAAATGAAACACTCGTTGGAGCAAAGGTAAAGCCAATGACCATTGAGATGTCAAGGACCACCATTGTTGGTGTTCGGTAGGACATCCCCCAACCCGTAAACACGTCAGGGAAGCATTTACGATAGTTCAAGAATTCTTTCGTCGCCCCTTACATTATGAAGGCTACCTTTCCTTCCAACTGGAAAATTATGACTATCAAAAAGTATGATGGTACAAGCAACCCGAATGAGCACCTTGACGTTTACATCACTCAAGTCAGTTTGTACATTACCGACAATTTTGTTTTATGTTGGGTTTTTTCCCATATCCTTGAAGGGTCAACCCCTGCAGTAGTGCACCGAACTATCCTTTTATACCATAGACTCGTTTGATACATTGGCAGCTCTGTTTAGAATGCAATTCGCAACTAGCTAGCCTCATCACCTAACATTGGTAGCTTAGGTCAACATATGACAGAAGAAGAAATAATCGCTTTGGACTTTCATGGAACGTTTCAGAAAGATAGCTTTGATTATCTGAAACCTAGACCTAGTAGTCACCATGAACCAGTTGATAAGGACACTTAGGTCGAGACCCTTTGTGAATGGAGACGCCCGCCTCTGATATGGATGAGTTACAACGAAGAACAACCAAGTACATGCAAATAAAAGAACTGACCGAATATTGGAACCAGGTTCCTTTTATAAGAGATGGACCTTCAATAGGGCCAATCTCCACCATAAGATTAACAAAGATCAATGGTTGGAGTGAAAACGCATTTTGGTTACCAACATGGATAGTTGAAGAGATGTGATGTCAGACCACGATTTGACAGTTATGCCAAGACCTCTTAAAGAAGCACAACCATCACTAGGAACCAGTGATCCAAAAATTGAATACCTGTCTGACCCCATTAGGAACTGAAGCAGCATACCAAATATGTATTATGCCAAAGTAGTCGATTGAGTATCCATTCAGACCCACACAAGGCAATAATCGTAATCACTAATAATTGTGAGATTAGGCCACCTAATCCTTCTCAGAGGATGGATTACGTAGATGGTAATCAATACATATAAGTTCAAGGTCCAAGGCCTAACAAGGTTAATTGGTATAAAAAGTATAGAAATCCCATGTAAAAATTATTGTTCATTGAATGCATATTTATTATTCATATTTGCTGCTTTAGGTCAAATCCTTACTTAAGTATCGAAGTATTTTTTTGCATATATCTCCTTTAGATCACACCACTCGGATGAAGCAAAGTAGGAAAAGGAAAAACAAGAATCCTTTGACACAAGAAGTAATATTTCATCATTTTGTATCAGAAACACATAATATTGCAAATTAAATAGAGAAGTAACGTTCGTGTTTTTCTCATGGTGAAATAGTTTATTTTTCTTGCTGAATCTAGTTTATCCCTCAACTCATCTAACGAACTGGACGACCACCATGGGTTGCTGTCAAACACTCAAACGTGTTAAGAACCCAGACCAACAACTCAAGTTCAACAACAGTGGCACGAAACAGTACCATCGAATGCAGCATCGTATAAGTGCTAAAGGAAAAGGAAAAGGAAAAGGCAAGGCCAAGAGATAGCGTACGGTAAGGGTTAAGGATTTTGAAACTCTAAAAGATAGGGTCATTGAATAGAGTTGTGGCAGCTACAGTGGCCATATGCCATCAACACTTCTGATCGCACCTTTAGAGCCTGTAAGTGCGGGTGTAGACTCAAATGACACGTGGATCAATCATAAAAATATAATTGCATTAATAATTTTATATAAAATATTTATAAATTGATGTTTTAAAATACTAATTACATTGATAATTTATAAAACACAAAAACTCTTTTATGTATGTAACAAAATTATCTAATTGAAACGATAATAAATTTTCAGCAATTTTTTTTCAAATGTTTCCTAACAAACTGTCAATAAAAAATTCATCTTTTATGTTTTGCATGCTGTAGTTGCAAAGCTTTTTTTGTCTGATTATATTAATTCATAACTGAGAAAAAATGCTCTATAGTAATTGTAGATACAAAAAGTGTGAGAAAAACAGGGATTTTTTTTTAATTTTTTGTCTTCAATTATAAGTAAATTAATGATCATAAGCGACGCTTACAATGAGAGTTTTACAAAGCCCAAGAAAAATAAAAAATAAAACTGATTGAACAATAACTTAAATTTGATAAAGTATAATATTTAGATAAGATTTTAAAAAAAAAAGATTACTAACAATTTAATAATTTAGAAAAGAGTCAGAGATAAAAAATGATTGTATATTTATTAAAAGAAAAAGGGACGTCTAGTGAATTTATTTCCTTTATTCCAAAAAATTGATATTTTAGCATTCAATTTTTTTTCATACGGACTAATATTTACAGTTTTATGAGATTTTAAAATTTTTATTTCATATCTGTCTCTAATAAATTACATCAATTAATTTAATGATTTTTGAGTATTATGTCTAATAATTTCTTAACTATCACTATTAATCACCTAATAGTTACAAGAACTGAGAAAATATTATTATTTTAAAGCTGAACAGTGCTTATCAATTGACAGTTCGAAATTAATTTTTTCAGAGCATAATGATTATCAAAATAAATTGTCTCCCAAAAAAATATATGCATGTATATGAATCAAACCGCGTGGAGCTATTATATTATTCAAAGTTTATTAGATATTTTTTATTAGAGAAAAGTAAGAGTACTGCACTATTTCTTAGATAACAAACTGCAAGAAACCTACACAAATACGCATGTGGACAGTTTTTTTATTGGTTATTTGAAACATAAAAAAGGCGAAGATAAAGTGAAGTGAATGACGGAAATCATGGTAATTGGTTCACATACAGTTTCATATATGAAATATAAAAAAAAAAAAAAAAATGTCCCCTGTGTATTCGAGTAGGTTTCTTGCAGTTTGTTATCGTGAGAAATAGCGCAGTACTCTTACTTTTCTCTAATCAAAATATCTAATAAACTGTTGAATAATATAATTGCTACACGTCGTTTGATTCATATACACGCGTATGAATAATATAATAGCTTCTTCGTACCAAACCGTATTTCCCGGAAATTAAATGCAGCACTAATTGGCCCTGTTCAATCAAGCTTCGGCTTACTAATTTAATTTCCAGCTTTCTGAATAAAAAGATTATGGTTGCAAAGATTATTTATAATAACACGATAATCATAGAGAAGGACAAACTTATTAACTTAACAACAGAGAGGATGATACGTATAAACGGTGATGATATATAATAACAGTAGAAGTAAAAGTCAAGATTTATTATATGACAAATTATTTGTACAATAGATAATTGAGTTTACTCATAAACTTAATGACACAGGCACAAATGAGCAACGACGTAATATATATTCAATACTAACTAATTCTAGTAGTATCTCAGGTGGTAAGAAAGGTGGGAAGAAAAGACAGGACTTGCCGTCTATCCACATGTGCCTCTCATAACACGCAAGAGATTTTATTCATGAAATATGTTATTTTAAGTACGTAGAATTACACTGTCGTCTCAACTATGTATCCTCTGATAGCTAGGGCATCAGCACCTTAATCAAGCAACTTCACTCACTACATCATCCCCATCTCAACAGCCTTTACGGAAATCCTCCTGGGATGCCACCAACACCACCAAAGCCAGTGTTTGAGAAGCCGCCGCCGACGCCACCACCAAAGCCAGGGAAGGTGCCGGTGAATCCAGTGCCGGGGAATCCAGTGCCGGGGAATCCAGGGCCGCCGGAGAATCCAGGGAAGCCGGGGAATCCAGGGAAGCTGGTGGGGAATCCAGGGAAGCCGGGGAATCCAGGGAAGCTGGTGGGGAATCCAGGGAAGAAGCGGGGGGAGCCATTATTGAAGCCAAAGCGGAAGCCAGGGCCACCACCAATGCCACCAAAGCCACCAAAGTTTACGCCACGGCCACCAGACAAGCCAGCACCAGTGACTGGGGAAGCCACCACCAATGTAACAATTATTATGATCTAAAGAATATAACCCCTTATATTGCAAACATCTTTTAAATTCAAAGGTTCGGTTAATGAAGGTTTTAAGGATATCAAATAAAAATTAATCAATACAAAAGGCTTAAATAATATTTTGTTAATTAGTATATGTAACTACACTTCTTTTTGTTTTTCATTCCTGTCATTTTTTTTAAATGGTCATCCTATTTTTTTTTTCATTTTGGTTATTTTTTATTTGGTTTTAATCCTTAATATATATTATTTTAGTTTTTATAATATTTATTGTATTTTTAATTGGTTGGTAATATTTACTGTATTTTGAATTAGCTAGTCTCTTTGGAGAAAAATCAAAAGCAAATTATCCACAATTATAAAGTAAAAAAAATTACAAAATTAAAACAAAATAATAAAGACCAAAATAAAATAAAAATTGCAAAAGGATAGTTTAGAAGAAAAGTGAATAAAGAAATCATTAAACATTCATAACAAAAATATATTAGTAATATCTTTAGATAATTTATTATAGTTTAATTATTAACATTCTTTTAGTTTAAGATACTGAAGAGAATATAAGGCAAAATAATATATAGCTCACCCTCTTTCAGTTCTCTGGCTGCCACCTCTGAGGAGATGAAAAGGAGCATGGCCAGCAGACCGAAGATAAGTAATGCTATCTTCCTCTTCGAATCCATCTTTCAGTAGTAAAAAAACTATAACAGATATACTCAAATGAAATATATTTGGAAGTGAGAAGATGAGAAGCTTATGGGAATGTATACTCTATATATAGGAGAGGGGAGGGAGAAGTTGGGACCTTTCTCTTAATTTGCGCCGTAATGTATTAATTAATTCAGTCTTTTCGAGAGTTAAGAACCGACTTGTTCTTGATCGTCTTTAGTTCAATACCCTTCTCCATTTTTAATGGTAAAAAGCTTTAGGCTATGAAATTGAAGCACATAGCAATTATTGTACGTGACTATACGTGTATCAACTTGCTATGTAAGTAGACACCTACTGTAGTATGCTCTCATATATAAAATCATTTTTATATAGCATAAGTATAAAATAATTTAAAGGACTAAATTAAATGCATTTTTAAAAGTATTTTCGGCCGATTTATTTTCTTGATAAAGATTAATTAAATTTTTATTTTAATAATCTATATATACGGACCTTTAATACAAAGTCTTTAAAAGGTTGGTTACAAAAGTTAAATTTTAGTTTTAACAAAAAACGTAAAAAAAAAAATGCTTTAAAAACTATACGTTTATTAAAGGGGATTACAACAATGTAGTTATAAAAAAGTTATCATAAAATAGTTTTACTCTGTCGTATCATAAATCACCATCATAATAAAATTGTTGATATTTACAATATAATTGTTTATATGTTTTTTATCTTAATCCTTCAGTTTATTACGAGAAAAAAACTCTTACTAATCTGAAATTTAATTAAGAAATATCTAAGTTTGATTAAGAATTATTTCTATTAAGAATCTAACTTAAGTATTATCTAAATAATTTAATCTTAACTTTAATATATTAATTATTTATATCTAATTACTTGATTAATTATTTACATGTTTAATGTAATTTTAGGTGACTGCATGTCTAGTAGTGAATTTAAGATAATTAATGGGGGAAATTACTTCAAATAAAAAAATTAGTAATAATAATTATCACACTTATAAAGATAAAAACATAAAGGTTAAAAAATCATAAATTTTTAATGTATCTAATCAAATAATTAACTTAACATATAATTGTCCTCTAGTAATCTCATGTTTTGAAATTGCTGACTCATTGTGATTGCTATTGAATTTCCATTAAACCACTTGCCAAATATCCATTAGACTCACTATCCACTCATCCACCAATTAATTGCCAAATTCATTAAATCAAAATGGACAATATTTTCTTAAAGTATTTCTAACTATTCTTTGAGGAAATTATGTTCTGCATGTAAGTTGGTATGGTCTTCTTTATATATATATATACTTATAATTTTTTCAAAATCAGATGATGCATTTGCACACTCCCAATTAGACATGGTAATGGGGCGGGACGGGGATGGGTATTATCTCCCCAATCCCCAACTCCCCAACATGTCCTTGTATCCGTACCCGATATCCAACGGATTAAAATTTATTATTTTATCCCGTACCCGTTGGATATCAGGTATCTCCGACCCATTCCGTACCCAATTCAAATTAAAAAAATAATTTCTTTGTAAAGAAAATATTAAAAAATAAATTGATTGTTAAACATTTATTTTTAACTACTTATATATCAATAAATTTATTATAACGCATGTGTTTTAAAAAATCGTTAAGAAAAAATGTTAAATTATGTAAAAATTCTAAAATAAAATTAACTAGTAATAAAAATTCTAGGCCTTTTGATTAAATTATGCAAAAAATCTAAAAATTAAGTGGCGGGGCAGGTCCGGGTTTAAGGTCGAGGCGGATGTAGTAATCTCATATTCGTATTCATACCCGACTTTTGGTTATCGAAAAAAATCTAAACCCGAACTCATACCTGGTCAACTCAGGTATTATCCGTCAAAGTCAGGACGGATTCAGACAGGTGCCTACCGGTACGGGTTTTATTGCTATGTTTATTCTGAATTCAACATTTATTTTGTTGTGACTATCCCAAGTTGCACTCATTAATGTCCAGGATACCATGTATGTATATGACATATGTAATCTCACACATATATATACCTTAAAATGAATGTTGGAATCAAAATTAGTGAATTTAGATTTTGAATAGATAAAAATTAAGGAATTTTTATTTACCATAATCAAAATTCACTAATTTATGTAGACTAAAAATAATTATTTCAATTTTTTAGAGAAAATGAAAATCATATAATTATTTCAATTACATGTAAAAGTTGTAATAAATTACCACCGATGGATAGATGATTTGGTGTGTTCAATCAAAACAAATAAAAAAAATTGGACGAATACTCAAATTGATCTCAAAAGTAATATCAGCAGAGACACTGTAATTTTAGTCCATAAAAATAATAACTTTAAAAAAATCCTAAAAATATAATTTATCACTCACTTTGACCTAAAATTCAAAAAGTCATATGACTTAAGTGATTATATATATTGACATAATTTTAAGAAATAAAGTGACCATAATTAAAGAGTTAAGTTTAGAAATCAAAGTGATAATAGAAAAGCTTATTTTAATTTTTCTAACTTTCCGATAGACTAACGTGGTGATGCTTTATTCTTTTATAAAAAAAATAAAGCTAAAATATAAAAATAGTTCCTTATCTTATTTTTTATTTTATATTGATCCCCTAACCATTAAAAGTTCTAAAATGATTATCTTACATATTTAATTCATGACAAGTTAGTGGTTAAAAAAATTGGTCATTTTATTATTATTTTTTAACACAATTTTAAATCTTTTTCTTATGGTTTCAAGATATAAAACTTGTTTCATTAGATTCATCTATATGAAAATTATAAGAATTAATTAATGCTAAAACCAAAAAAAAAACTATGTATATCATAAAATTGTATGAAAAATAAGTCTCATAAATAATAAACAAAGAATTTGACATTACATTTTTAAGTTTTCGATTCAAGATTCATTTTTCATGTATTTTTATCTTGTTTATATATCTTTTTTGTTCAAACACTAGTTAATTTTTATAATTTTCATATAAATGAATCTAATGAGACAAATCTCGCATCTTGAATCAATATAAAAATGTTCAAAATTACATTCAAAAATTAAAAATAATCAATTTTTTTAAAGATTAACTTGTCATAAATTAAATAAGATTGTTTTATAACTTTTAAACGTTAAAACACCAATTTAAACCAAAAAATAAATTAAGGAAACATTTGGATATGTCATGAAAAAAATAAAATCAATTAACTTAAGGTACATTGCAATATATTTTCTTCAAAGGTTTTTTCACATTCTCCATTGTGATTCCCCTTGAAGTTTTTTTATACAGTATAAGTTCAAAATTCATTTTTAGGGGAGCAACTTTAATGAAGTTGTCCTTTACGTATATGAATTAAACTAGTTTTTTTTAACATAATACCATATATGGTGGTTATGAATCGTGAATATTATAGGTAAATTATTTTTTCATAAAAAATTTCTCAATCCTAAACATTAATTAGTGATTAAATTATTTTATTTTATTTTTTATGAAGTCCAGTACGGAAAAAAAAACTTGCCTCGGTATTTCATCCACCATTTAATTTTAACTTTTATAGTCCCAGTGGAATTATGGAAGTCCTACCTCCGACATTTGTTTTGTTTATTTAAAAAGAAAAGTCGAGTTTTTTCTTCTTCTTTATCTTCATAAAAAAAAAAAAAAGAACCCAAGTTAATTTTTCATTTTTTTTGAAACAAAATTGTGGCTGTGAGTCGTTTGATAGGTTATGATATAAATTCAGCCACATCCTCTTTTTTCTTGGCAATTGCCTCTTCCTCCTACAGACTCCTCTCACATGCCACATTGTCAACTAGATTGATTTCATCAACCAACTTGTTAATTTGTGTGTCCAGGTTCCCGAAGACTTCCACTCCACATTCCACCTCCTTTCCCTTAACTTAATTGAAGCCCCCCCACCCCCCCCCCCCCCCCAAACCGCTAAAGTTTTTAAAGATGGAAACATCTAGGCCTATTGTCTATCTTCACCCTAAATTGAAACCTATAGTAAAAAAATGTGGAATGTGGTGAAAATTCATAGTAGAATACATATACCTAAGTCCTAATATAAGAAACTTCCATTATTAGAAAACAAGTTTTTTACATCAGTCGAAATAATTATTCAAAGACAATGGTTAATCGTTTTTTATAATAATGTCGTTGAAAGTAAAAAGATCTAAGAACAATAAAAAATTGTCTATTGTAGAATTACATTGATTTCTACATCAATACTATACAAATCACTTTGATTTAGTTAATTATTCTTTACAAAAGGAAAATAATAGCAGTTTGCAAAAATTAGTTCGATAAAAAAATTGAATCGAATTGGTTTTAAATTATTTTAACCGGTTTGTTTTTATATATAAATAATCAAACCAATTTAGAAACTGTTTTAAAATTGAACTAATTTTTAAAAAATTGATTTTGAACTGAACTAATTTTTAATCAGTTTTAAATTAATTCTAAGCGCCAAATCGACTTTGAATTGGTTTTTAAATTAGTTTTTAAACTATTTTTCAAATAAAAAATTTTAAATAAAAAAATCAGTTCAATTAACTGAACTAATTTTGTAGAAATAATTTAATTAACTAAATTGATTTTATTAATTAGTGCACTCATTTTTTATTAAATTAATTTTAAAAAAACTAATTCAGTTTATATTCAATTACAATTCGGTTCAATCTCAACTAGTTTTTTTAATCCCTAGACAAGAGTTTAAAAGGAAAATGTCATTTGCATGCAGCGCTATCTATCTTCACCCTAAATTGAAACCTATAGTAGAAAAATGTGGTTAAATTTCTATATATGATAATATAATTAATGTATGGTCTCTAATAGAGAAATTAGTCGTGATGACAAATGGAGTGAAGTCAAAGTGCTTTGGCAACATGTTAAATCAATGTAAATCATCTGGCGAGAAACTTAAATATCTCTTTACATTTGAAATATATATTTAGAAAGGTTAACTATAAAATGGTATTAATAACTAGTTGTAGTTTGAAAAATGGAAGAATGAGACAAGTAATTACAATTGGCTCTCTTGCTTGCAACAAGCTTAAGCATAGTGGTCCTAGAGGATGCTACTTCTAACGAAAATAATGGAAACTGCAAACTAAATGGTCATGGAAGTGCAAATAATTAAGAGTGATAGGAAGAGAATTAATTAATTTAAAAAGTTTATTTTTAAAAAAAAATCCTAAAGTTTATTTGAAACTTGATATCAAGAATAAATAAAATCAACAAAAATAGAAAATCAATTAATTGAAGAAATTTTTTAAAATTATATCATTAAATATAGTGAAAATAATTAAAATTTATTTATAATTAAGTTCGCTAAACTTTTTTTTCTTATAATTGAATCAAGAGAGAGTATGCTTTGAATAATGAAGAATTTTTGTAAATTCTTGCTCAGAGGTTACTGCAAGAGAATGCTAACTCTTAATAACCAGAAATATAAGTCCCCATTCCACGTACGGTAATATTATATAGATAGCATTCAAGTGTATGTTTGGTATAAGCCATGGGAAAACACCACGAAGTTAAGTATTTTTTCCCCCTCTCATATTCAAATAAAGAGCACGAATCAAAGGCGCATAAACAAAATAGAGAGTGAAATATACCTTTTTGTCATTGAATAATGATGCAAAGTATCCACATCTTTAGAGGTATACACAGATAAATAATATGATAATATATATTAAATGTCTTTATATATAACACGATACAAATTTGTCTTCCACTTGCACTAGAGCCGCTCAAACCTGTTTCTAATGTCTAATGATCGATCTAGTATGCCCTTTATACTTATAATGCACAAGAGGTTTAGTCAGTGGGTTTGCAACATTATCATCGCGCGTTTGTTTGCACTTTGCATATTTTCTTTATTATCTCCCGTGTTCTCTCGAATGAGATGTGGAAGTACTTAGGTATATGCTTACATCTTTGGTGCAATCTAGAATCCATAGTTATTGCTATTGCTCCACTACAATAGAGACTTGTAGGTTATTAATTAATTAGTTTTTATCTTAACCCACATATCCTGGGGATTAGTTTTAAATTTCTTAGCATCGCTTAGCTAAATAATTAAAAAGGTTCCTATATATAGACTAAAGGTTAGGATTGACTTGTACGTGTAGCTGTTATGTTATTCATAGTTTATTAATTAGGCATTGTTAATTAGGGGAAATTAAATATAGTGCAGCATTGACCTTGTTCAATTAAGCTTCGGCTTTCTAATTTCTTTGCTTTCTGAATAAATAGACATGGTTTCAAGGATAATTTATAATGACGTGATAATTATAGAGAAGTAAAAACTTAACAGCAGAGAGGATGATATAAATGATGATGATATATAGTAACAATGCAACTAAAACCCCCGATATATGACAAACTATTTGTACAATACATAATTGATATTTCAATTTGCTATAAAACTCATCAACCCAATATGACTTATTATTCACTTATTCTATACTTATGAAATATCTCTGGGTAAGAAAGGTCGGAAAAAAAGATAGACTTCCTTGCTATGTATCCATGCCTCTCATAACACGAGATTTTATTGATGAAATATATTAGTAAGTACGTATAAATTATACACTGTCTCATTTTGTGGGTCGTATCTTCAGAGAATCTAGGGCAACACCTAAAGCAACCTCTGAATGGATACCCAAAACAACAGCCGAAATGGCAAAACCTTGGGTTGAAGCCACGACCAGGGAAGAAGCCACCACCACCAAAACCACCACCAGGGAAGAAGCCGCCACCACCAAGTAATTTGGCATCACCCTCATTGACCTCTTGAACAACCTTTCCTGCAAACATATTTAACTCTTAACACATGAATCACTTATGATGGAAAAATGATTTTTTGCTCACCCATTTGGTGTATGTACTTTGTGAGGGAAGAGAGAGATAAGAGGGAAAGAGAAGAAAATGATATATTAGATTCACGATGAGCTGACACAGAAAGAAAAGGATATAAAGTGATCATAAAAATTGAAGAAAAGGTTAAATGATAATAAATTGGGAAAAGATACATTGGGGAAAGGGGAGTCCATTATGATAGAATGAATAAGCTAAAAAAAGCCGTTGTATTCTAAACATATTTTAAGTTTAAAGGTTTTTGATAACGAGTGCTTACGACGTAAATTTAACTTAATAAATAAAAAAGTCTTAAATATTTTGTTAGTTCTGAAATTAGGCATTTTTTTTTACTTTTTGTTATTGCAACTTTTTAAAATGATATTGGTAACTTTTTTCTACATTTTGATCTTTATTTTTAATTTATCCCTATAACGTATCTATTTCTTATTATAATTTCTATATTCGTTGGCTTAATTTCAATTAGATGATGTGAAAAATGGTAAAAGAAAAACAATATAAACAATTTTTTCGTATATTATAAGGACAAAAGAAAAAAAATGGGTATATTACATAAACAAACAAAATAATAAAAATAAAAAATAAAATACAAGAACCATTTCAAAAATAAATATAGGGATGAAAAGAAGGAGTAACTGCAAGGGTTAAAAAAATATTATTTATACAAAAGTACCTACTAATTTTACAAATGATTAGTCTCTATTAAAATATTTCTCTACACACTTTTAATGAGTTCCATCCTCCTAACTATCTTTAAGGTTGAACCCAATACCTTGATTATAAAATAAACTTAATTATACTCAGAATAATAACATCGTTTTAGCGATAAAAGTATATCTAAGTTAATAAAAAATCATAACACATGTTTATAACAAAAAAACATTAGTAATATCTTTTCATACATTTATTATATTTTAATTTTTTAACTAGAGTTTTAAAAATATTTATTAGTATTCTCTTATTTCTATATACTCACGAGAGTATAAGGCAAAATATATATCGCTCAGCCTCTTGAAAATCCCTGGCTGTCACCTCTGAGCAGATGAAAAGGAACATGGCCAGTGGAATAATGAGTAATGCTATCTTCGTCTTGGAACCCATCTTTCAGTAGTAAACTACAACAAATCTACTCAAATAAGATGTATTTGGCAATGAAGGATGAGAAAATTAAAGGAAATGTATATAGTCTATATATAGGAGGGGAGGAGGGAATAGTTGGGACCTTTCCCTTAATTGGCGCCTATAGTGTACTAACTCAGTCTTAGATATGGCAACAACGGGGCTAGGCAGGGATGATGGATATTGCTTGCAGAGTCCTTCGGCCTAACTCGTATCCATTTCAAATACGTGACGGTTAGAACTAAAATTTATTATCTCATCTTTCTATTATCGGATTATCGGATATTGGATATTCCTTTTCGTCCTATCCTCAATTTAGATTTATAAAAAAAAGGTTTTTCTAAAATAAAATATTGAAAATCTGATTTTAAAAAAATTAATTATTACATATTTATTTTTAATTACTTGTATTTGTAATCATAAAAAAAGAATATTAAATTATATAAAAATTATAAAAAAAATTTAACAAGTAATTAATAAAATTTTAATAATTTCATCATGGTGACGGGTACGGGAATGGATATGAGACGGATCGTGACATCCCCATTCCCAATTTAAAAAATTGAGTAATGTTAGAACCTGAATTCATACTCGATCAACTTAGATATTTCCATTCAAAATCCAAAAAGATTAGAGCTGATAAAAATACTGATTTCATTATCATGCCTACTCAGTCTTTTGTGACCGACTTGTTCTTGATCTGCAGCTTAATTTCCTTCTCGATTTTCAATGGTAAAAGATTGTAGGATGTGAAATTGAAGCACTGCAATTATTGTACGTGACTATATATATATATAAGTGACCACGTGTATATGCTATGTAATGAAAAGTAGAGAAGTAGACGCCTACGGCTATTTAATTTGATATCATAATATTATTTTAATTACCATAAAGAATAAAAAAAAAAAACTTAAAGCACAAAGTAGATTGATCTCTTTAATGTTTTTGTATCATTTTCTAATTAAAATTAGAATTTTATTTTAGTAACGTACTAAGCTAGTCATTAATACAACTTTTTATAAGATGGATTATCAAGATAAAATTTCAACTCTAATTAAAATAACCGGAAAAAATACATTAAAAACTATAAATTTTGCTCTAATTTAACCTATAGGTACGTCAAATACTGCAATTAATTACGACCGCTGAATGGGTACGTAGAAGCAAATGTTATGGAAATCAAAAGAAGAAAACACTAAAGTCAATTAATTTTAAACGTTACAATTTATTTTGTTCAAAGGTTGTTTTTTCACTCCTCCATTGTGATTCCTCTTGAATTTTTTTATGCAGTATATACTATATAACCTTAAAATTAATTTTTAGAGCAGTAACTTTAATTTTATTTCATGATTTACGTATAGTAACTTTTTAACACGAAACCGTGGTTATGAATCATGAATATTATAGGTAAATTATTTTTTACATTAAATTTTTCACAATCTTAATCAAGATTAACCAGTAAATATTTTTTATTAATTTATATAAAGTCCAGTACGGGAAATACTTATGTCGGGTCTTTCATCCACCATTTAATTTGTACTCTCAATAGAAGTCCTACCTCCGCCATTTTGAAGTTTTTTTTTTTAAGAAAAAAAAAAGAAAGAAAAAGTCAAGAACACAACTACACAAGTTTTATTTATCGTAGAAAATTGTGGCTGAGTTACCCTGTTTGCCAAGGTAGCGGTGCTAACCTCAAATGACATTATATGTGGCTGTTAATTAATTTTCTTGATGGTTGCTAAAAGATTTTTGTCCATAGACTTATGGCCCATCCTCCACGGCTTTGCCAACGATGTATCTCTTTTAATTAAAAAAATTTGCTGTTATTAAAGTTTTTTTTTTACGAAAAATATTTAAAAAATATATTTCTTTTAAAGAAAAGGATCTTCAAAACTAAATTTTATATTCGGGAATATATTTCCTATAGAAATGTGCTACATCTAATTAAGTATGAAAAATTAACATAACTTTAAAATATTTGTTTTACCTTTTTAATAAATAAATAAATAAATAATAAAGACAACCTAGTCATTACAAGAAAAACTCGTTCAAGCGACTGAATTTTACGATCATGAAGAATCCGTCGCAACTGGAGACCGTATTAGCGACCGGATTTCTTTCTCAAAAGAAGTTAACATATCGGCCGCTAATTTGTTAGTAAAAATATTTTTAATATAAAAAATTAAATAAATCTGAAAGCAAATATAGTTGTGATACTTTGCGACCGATTTTATCAGTAGCTAATGATATTATCAATAATATTTGTGTAAAGTCTATAAAAAATCAATTTAACAAATACAAAATTGGAGATTTTAATATTATAAATATAAATAATAATATGTTAAATAGAAAATTATTTTACTATATTTTCTAATATTATAAATTTTTACATTTTTATTTAAAAAGAAAAAGAACATAATTGCGTCATGGTGTTCACCACCAAGATACAAAAATGTGGTGCGAGAGTGAGAAAGATAAGGTGATGTTCTCTTTTGTTGCTGCTTGTCATTTCTGTTTAGAGTCTTAATATTTATAAAATTGTTAGGAGTCTGAATTGATAAGAAAGTTAGTTTCATCATGTATTATGATCGTGTTGGAAACCCTATATTTTGGATTGTGTTTTACGTCGAATCCTATCGGCTATCGGCTAGGATGACATTCTTTATGTTGAGCTCAGGTTAAGTGTTGATGTCAGAGTAACCCTGGAACAGGTAGTATAAATTATATGTCTATGTTGTAAAGCATCGCATGAATTTTACAGAGTATTTCAATTTTTATTGCTTGCACAAGGTACAATGCAGTGTGTGCAGCTATATGACTCCTACGATTTTTATAACAAATGAAGATAATATATACAAACTACACATCAACGTTTAAAGATCATTGCAAGAACATTTAAATAGAAAATTTTATTTTTCATTTTTCTTTTGTGAAAGTCATTGGCTAAAATATATTTTTGATCCCTATAATATTTTCTTAGTAATTTTAGTCTTCTTACTCTAAAATCAAGATATTTATTTTCTCAATCTGTCAAAATTACAATTAATACTAACATTTATTTTGCAAAAAAGGATTTCAATTAATAACGCAATATAAAAATAGTAAAAATAAAATGAAAACTTCAAAAAAGGGAGTAGAATACGTTAATGTTATTGTAGCATGAATAAGCTTTTATTTTAGCGATTAATTCACACTATTAATCTATTTTATTAACAAACTAAGAAAAAGGATAATAAAACATAATAGCCACAAAAGATTAATAAGAAAAACAAAATAATAAAAAAATATTAGTTTTTCAGTTCAGAAGAAGAAGAAAAATTATCAAACTCAAATTATTAAAAACAAGTGGGGTCCATCAACCGAAATATGAACGACAAGAAATCAAAGTTCTGGGCCGAGCCCAATGTGAAAAAGCATCTAGTACACAATATAAGCAAAATAGACCTTTGCTTCCTGTACCTCTACTTTTTCTATCTGCATCCCCAAATTTTTAATATATCCAAATTAGCCTTCTTTATTATAAATTGCTCTCTCACTTTATTTCTCCTCACACCCACTCTCACTTTATTTCTCTGTCGGTCTCCTTCCTTTTGTCTTCCTCCAATAGATGACGAAGCTATGGTTAAAGTGAGCTAGTAAGGGTGTTTTTCTCCTATGAGGTATAAGGAGGGTTGAATGGTCAAGGAAAAAGAAAATAGAAGAAAGATCATGATTTCAATCTCTTCCGTTAACAAAAATTAACATTTTAACAATTTAATATTTTTTGATAAAATAAGTTTTTTTTTTCTGTTTATATTTATGGCTGTAAATAATAAAAAAACATCTAATCCAGTGTATTAGATGTTCAAGAATTATGTTAGCATAGATCCAAATCGAGTAATCTCAAATGTATGTTGTATTTCATATTACTCAACCTATAATTATGCTAACATAAGTTCCAAAGTGTAGATCTAGAAGTGAACCAACATAATTATGATTGAGTTTTATGGATTACTCAATAAAAAATTATGTTATATCATTTCCCAATCAACAATTCCAAAATTAAGATAACATAATTTTAGATTGAGTAATCCGTAATAAAACTTGGTTGATCTAGAAATGATGTAACATAATTCAAATTGAGTAATCCAAAATGTATGTTGTGTTTTGAAATACTTAATCTCAATTAAAAAAATTAGAAGGACACTAAAATAAATTTTCTCATTTTAAGGAGTAGAAATGTATTTAATCCAAAAAATTATTAATATAAAAATAAGGAGTTATAACCAAGGTTTTCTTTTTCTTTTTTTTTTAAAAAAAAAGCATTGGAAAAACTCTTTAATAAATGAAAATGTCTTCAAAATCAAATATTGGAATTATTGACTCGTAAGAAAGATATTAGCATCTTACATCAGTCCTAAAACAATTACTTCCGGTTAAATGTGCAAAGTTATGATAATTTATAAATATTGGTTTTATTCCTTAAAAAAAGCAAGAAAAAGCTTTTAAGTATTTTTTTTATCACTTTCATCTTGCAAATATGATGTTTTTCACTTTTAAATCCTCTAAGTATTTTTTTTCATTATTTTAAGTTTTAAATATTCCTTGTTTAGAACTTAACAACAATCTCATTCTAAAACAATATTGATATTATTGATAACATGAATTCCTCATGTATGACAAAAGTTAAAACTGTCAAAACTAGTAATCTGACTCGACCTAGCTTAACCTATTGGTCTTAGCATGAAAAGTGGATCGGCCTAACTTGACCCATGGTGTATTAAAAAATAATTTAGAAAACTTTCCCATTATTATAAATTTACTAGCTTACAAACTTTTTCCGTATTTTAATTTTTTAGAAATAAAAAAATATTTCATAAAACACAATTCAAACTGCCCCTATATCTCAGTGATTTGGTTTTGCTAAGGATTGTCAAGCTAGGAAGGCTCCTATATATAGACTAAAGGTTAATATGTACACGTTTGGGTAAGGATTAGCCATGCAAGATGTTATTCAGAGTTTATTATCCATATTTTACTTAGGGTTTAATTACGATTTAGGTTCCCTTGTGCTCTACTTTCTGAATAAATAATAATAGAATTTGTACAATAGATGATATTCACCAATTTATTTTAATTTTCTCTTAAACTCATCACACAGGCACGAAGACGTGTATTATTATACATTCAACAACACTCTTAATTTCTACTTGCGAAATATCTCTAGTGGTATGAAAGATCATGGACTCATGCATGATGAGAATCCATGCCTCTCCAGTCACAAGCTGTTTTATTTCATGAAATTAAAATATCAAAAGTACTAATTAAGTAGAACTGCATCGTCTTAATCGTGAGGCTTATCTTGAGTTTGTGCAGCAACAGCTTCGCCAGCGTTATAGCAGCACCTTCTGCAACCTCCGTTGTATGTCCGGCCACCGCAACAGCCATGCCTACAGTATCCACCACCACGGCCAGGGTAGCCGCCACCATGACCAGGGTGGCCACCACCATGACCAGGATAGCCACCACCACCGCCATGGCCAGGATAACCGCCACCGCCATGGCCAGGATAACCGCCACCGCCATGACCTGGGTAACCCCCTCCATAGCTTCCACCGGGATATTTGGCATCATCCACTCCATTTGCCTCTTTAACAACCACAAAACACAGTTAGTGAACCATTTATCTTAGAAAAAGTTTTTTTTGGATATGGGTGGAAAAGTTATAGTTAGTGAACCATTGATCTCAAGTAATTATTATGTATGTACCATTAATATTTTTTCAATTTATAAAAAAATAAAATCAAATTCAATTATTTGTAATGTAAAAATTGTCTCAGATGACTATTGGGGCCTGAGGGATGAAAAAGAAAAAAAAAGAATATAATTAGAAACTTCTTTTTTTGTAAACATTTTTTTAATTTTTTTTATAAACTTTTTAAATTTAAATATTTTATTAACAAATATTTCAGGGATATTAATATAGAAACCAATGAGTATTTTTTTAATAAAACATTGCAGTGAAAGTACTATAGAAATTACAACAAAAGTATATCGTAGCCTTCTTTTACATTTTATTTTATTTTTCTAATTCTTTAACAACTTTAAAGAGAATTGTTAATTAGTATGTTTTATTGTAAAAGAATCATAAGAATATAATTAACTAGAGACATTATAAAATGACGTATAGCTTACCCTCTTTTGTATTCGTGGATGCCACCTCAGAGGAGACCAAAAGGAGCATGAGGGAAAGGCCTAGGATCAGTAACGCCATCTTCAAACCCATCTTTCAGTATAAACTACAAGGAATGTATTCAAATGAGATATGCTTGGTAATGAAGGATGAGTAGAACATCAATGGGAAAGTATCTCTATATATAGGAGAGGAGGAGAGAGAAGCAGAACCTTTCTGTTAAGTTGGTAGTTGGTATGTATTAATTCAATCTTATCTAAAGAATTAATAAGAACTTCCTTCTCCATTGTGAATGGTAAAAGATTGTAGGCTATGAAATTGAAGCAGAGCAATTATTGTACGTCTATCAACCTGCAATGTATATCAACTTGCTATGTACTGAAAAACTGAAGTAAAGACGACGCCTGCTGCAGCCTGCTAGTCGATATCATAATTTTATTATATCTTGCATAAAGTATAAAATATTATAAACTGTATGCCCAACACTTAATTCAACCCATGCATGCATCGGTTAATAAAAGACTATTTTTTATTATAAACTGTATGTCCAACACTTAATTCAACCCATGCATGCATCGGTTAATAAAAGACTATTTTTTTTATGTTAACCTGTGATATTAACTTCAAGTTTGAGTAAAATATAATTAAAAACTCCGTATATAATAGTTCTAATCGACTCCAACATGAATACAGTCAGTAAAAAAAACGCAACACTAATTACACGTTGCAGCATGTTAATTTGCTTCAGTGGCTGTTTTTTCACATTCTTAGTCGTAATTCCTCTTGGCAAAAAAATAATATTGACTCCCTATTTTTTTTAATTCTTAATTTTATTCCTTTATTTTTAAAGAGAATTTACTTCTCTAACTTTTAAAATCAATTTTTAATCCAATTTTACAAATAAATGCCTTGATCCCATGTGACATAACTTAACTGCAGGTATTGAGGTATACAACCATTAATGTGAACGGTGCAGTAGGTGGATGCCAAAAATAATAATGTATTTCTTTTGACTTATAATTTTAATTAAGTATTTTGATAAATTAATTTAAATTCAACTGCATAATTAAAATCTAGTTTATATACAAAATATAAATATTTTATTATCAAATATATTTTTTTCTGAATTTCACACACACACACACGATAACACACACACACATGATAACACACACACATGATAACACACACACATATGATATTTAATAATTTTTATTAAAGATAAATATATATCATTATTGATAAATACAAAAATTAATAGTATGAAATGAAAAAAAAATGTTTAATTACATATTTATATAAATAATATATAAATATTTATGCTCAAGTCTACTTATCTTTCATAATTTGGTCATTTTAAAATATGTTTTATAAATAATAATGATTAAAAATAAGGTATTTTATGAATAATAATTAAAAACTGGATTTTTATTATTATATATAGCACGCACGAAGAGGTAAAGCAAGTAGATTTGTTTGATTTTGTGAATTTTATTATCAGCAATCAGATGTATCAAACGGTCCAGGAAGTTGTTGTCGATGGGCTGGCAATATGCTAGAGAGAATCCGAACACCTCCTAATGTGATAAATATGATATGTGAGGGACAAATGTAGAGAGAAATAGAAAGAAAAATGGGATAAAAATGGATTGCAAGGGACTGAAAGAGATGAACATCATTACTCTCAAGGTTGTATTAATAGGATTTAAACACCGCGAGAAAATTAAACATAACCCACAAAACTAATTTATTAAGTGTGAAAGTCTTAAGGTGGATTAAGTATCACATTAAATAATTTATTTAATTTAATGTGGGATTTTTAACATTGTTACTCTTTTAAGAATAACATTTATTATGATTTTCATCACTCTATCAACTTGCCAATTTGGTATTCATGAGTTTCTACCTTAGTCCAGCTTATAGAAAGCATTTTCCTAATATAAGCCTATACGAAAAACATAAATTAGAACTTAAAATATATGCGAAGAGTCCAAGTCAAAAGACTAGTCCATTGAATGGAAGAATATCTCAACTTAACCAACGTCCACAACAACTTTCATTATATTTACATTGATCATATGATAACCCTTTTACCTTTATTAGCTTCACTCATTTATGAGTATTTAATCTGCACATTAATCCAACTTGTAGGTAGTCTTTTTTTAACTAAACTCTCAATGAAATATAATGGCTCAAGACGGACTAAGAACATAGATCATTGGATTAAACTATAACTTTCAGAAAAGCACTTTCTAAAAGTTTTTTGTCTTTCTATCAATGCTCCTCCTTGAAAATGGTTTGTAATAACCATTTTTTTTATTTCTTTTCTGGCGTACTTAATAGATTTTGTTAGCACCAAATCATTACAATTTTTTGTATTTTTATTTTAATAATTAAAATTATTTTATTAAACACAAGTCAAAGAGTCCCTATATATATCTCAATGATTTGGTTTTGCTCAAGATTGTCAAGCTAAGAAGAGGCTGCTATAGAGACTAAAGATTAATATATATATATATATATATATATATATATATATATATATATATATGTATGTATGTATATACAAGCTTTGGTTAGGATTAAGTTGTAATTCGTGTAGCTAGCCATGATATTATTCAAAGTTTATTAGCCATATATTTTAATTGGAGTAAATTAAAGCGGCATTGACCCTTGTTCAATCAAGCTTTAAGTTTCTGGGTTCTTTGCTTGGAATAAATAGATGGCTATATATAATTAAGGGTCATCTATAAGTATATGATAATTATAAATTAAAAGACCAATTAGAAATAAAAATCACGATATTTAAGACAAATTAGAATTTCTACAATAGATGATGTTCATCACGTTAATTTGCTCTTAAACTGATCACACATGCACGTACAAATTAAAGGCGTATTACACATTAGACACTATTTCTACATTCGAAATAGATCTAGTGGTAAGAAAGATCACGGGGAATCCATGCCTCTCGTGACACGAGATTTTATTCATGAAACATCTTAAGCATTACGTAGAACTGCATTGTCTCAATTGTGAGTCTTATCCTGAGTTTGTGCAGCAACAGCTTCACCGGCGTAGTAGCAGCACCTTCTACAACCTCCATTGTATGTCCGGCCACCGCAACAGCCATAGCGACAATACCCTCCTCCACGGCCTGGATAGCCGCCACCACGACCAGGGTAACCACCACCGCGACCTGGATAGCCACCACCACGACCAGGGTAGCCACCACCACGGCCAGGATAGCCACCACCGCCATTGCCTGGGTAACCCCCACCATAGCCTCCACCAGGATATTTGGCATCTTCAACTCCATTTGTCACTTTAATAACAACAAATCCGAGTTATTATAATTAGTAAACCATTTACCATTCAACAATGATTTTTGTGAATGTTGAAATTATTACACGATGTCAAACCATCACGTATTTAATTTGGGTCGCGATTAATTTATATGTGATACATAACTAACTGTTTAATTTCTTATTTTTTTTAATAAAACTCAATTATGTATGTGTTAATTACATGAAAATTCTGTTGTTTAGAATCATCATAATCCCGGATCAAGTAATATATATAGTTTTCCTGTTGAATGTATATACTTTATGAGGGAAGAAAAAGAAATTGAAGTGATAAGTATAATTGGTGGTTGGAAGAAAAAGAAATATAAAGATAGAAAAAGATATAAGGTGAACAGAAAAATTGAAGTGAGAGTTTTAGATGATAACAAAATATACACTCCATTGAAAAAATATACAAAATACCGAAAGAGGAGTCTATTATGATCGAATAAATAAGATTAGAAAGCTCTTGTTTCGTAACATTTTTATTTATTTAAAGGTTACAACAGTAATATATATATTTTAGGGATGTTAGTATAGAAATTAATAAGTGTTATTTTTATAAAACAATGCAGTGAGAGAACATATTGTTGCATTCTATAATATTTTTTACTCTTTAACGAGAGTGTTTTTAAAGACATTAATATTTACTAGTATTTTATCTTTAAAATTTTCATAAAAGTACAAGGCAATTAAAATGATGTATAGGTTACGTACCCTCTTTTGAATTCGTGGATGCCACCTCTGAGGAGACCAAAAGGAACATGGCCAGCAGGCCTAGGATCAGTATTGCCATTTTCAAACTCATCTTTCAATAGTAAACTATAAATGAGATATGTTTGGAAATGAAGGATGAGAAAACAAGTGGGAAATATATCCTCTATATATAGGAGGAGAGGAAAGAGAAATAGGGACTTTTCTCTTACTAGTAAGTTGGTAGTTGGCGCAGTAACGTGTATATATTAATTCAGTCTATCTAAAGAGTTAATAACCGAAGAGTTCTTCTTGATCTCCAGCTCAATTTCCTTCACCATTTTGAATGGTAGTAAAAGATTGTTGTTGGTTCTGAAAGTGAAGCAGGGCAATTATTGACATGCATGCATCAACCTGCTATATACTATCAACTTGCTGTGTACTGAAAAGTGGTGAAACAAAGACGCCTGCTTCTAGCTTGCTATCATAATTTTATTATATTTAGCATAAAGTATAAAATAATTCTTATACACTGTATGTCAAACACTTAACCCAGCGCATACATCAGTCAATTAATACGAGACTATTTTATCTTAACCTATATATCGTCGAACACTTACACACATTGCAGTATATGTTTTCTTCAATGGTTGTTTTTATCATGTTTTTATTTGTAATTAATTTTTTTTGGAAAGAAAGAATATATCGTATAGCTTCAAAATTAACTTTTGTAGCAGTAACTTTAATAAAGTTATGATTTACTTGTTAAGCACCCGTATAAAAAGAGAAATATATATTTTATATGTATAGAATTTGGAATTTCCGCCAATAGGGGTTACACACCGGCAATATTTTTACTTCAATGGAAAATAAGCAAATTATATAAGGGAACTTCTCATACTTTAATCTAAAATATTAAGATTTTAGTTTATGAATCTTAATTTTACTTATATGATATTTAATATTTTTATTTCTAATGGATGTGAGTCTCTTTTATATGATAAGTCTCCCTTCAAGAGAAAAGTTATCATGTGAAAGGTGAATAAGAATGAAAAAATTAAATATCATATAAAAGAAAAAAAAATCATAAACTTAACGTTAATATTTTGAGTTAAAGTGTGAATTAAATTTACTTATATAATTTTCTTACAACCCATTGATTAAATTTCTCCATAATTTACCTCATTTTTCACTGTCAAGTTCACTTGTAAATTTAAAAAATTTACTTTATGTTTGGATATTAATTAATCTTATATATTAAAATCATCACTTAAATAATCTAATCAAGTCAAATAAAATAATCAAATTAAATAAAATGAAATGAAATGACTGACACATAATCAATCAAAATTTTAAACAAAAAAGTTATAATAATAATAATAATAATAATAATAAATATCATATTTTATTAAATGTGTATAAATTAAAGAGATAGTCATCTTTATTAATATAATATGTCAAGATTTAAAATTTAAAAACGAAATATAAATTAGGATTGAGTAAATTTACTATAATTTGAAAGTTTAATTTATATATAAAAGAATGATATTTTTAATTTGATTAGATGTATAAAGATTTAAAATTGAGAAAAAAATTTAAGAAATAGTACTTGAAAAAAATAAAACTCACTTCTATATTTTAAACTGTAATACATAATTTGGAGTAAAACTCTTACTCTCCTCACTTTCTAAATTAGACATTTTTTTATATTCTCTACCTTCTTTCCTCTGGATGAGCATTTCACACATACTTATATGTAACTAGTAAAAAATATCTCTCAATTATCTCAAATTATCATTTTTTATTCTTATTTGTATACTTAATCTTCTTACCTCTTTATGTATTTCAATCTATCTTCTTTTATCTTTATCTATAAATTAAATTTCAATAATTTAAAAAATATCAATAAATATAAATATAAATATAAATGACCTTATATCTAATTTAAACTATTCAAAAGATATTAAATTTTTTTATTTATCATGATAAATATACACATTTTTAACAGATTATTTTAACCCATATTTTATTATGTTATCAATTTTCTTTATTTGCCCATTGAAAAAACATCAACTTGCCTACTTGAATTTTAAATATTATTGTTTTTTAATTATATTCTCAGCTTACCTATCTTTAAATAGTGTAATTTATGCACATATTATAAATGAGAGAATATAATGAAAGTCATATTAAAAAGTTAAATTATAGTTACATTCTTTAGTTTATGTAATATTTTCTTAAGTGAATAAATGAAACGAAACAAAATAAGTATGTATATTTTACTAAAAATTATTGGAATTTACAAAATTAAAATGTGAACATCATTAGAAAAATAAAAGGACTCGTATATAAATTCATTAATTTTAATAAATTTCAGTAAATAATAGAAAATAAAAAATATAAAAAAATTGCGTCGACATACCTAATCTAACGTTTCAAATTAAGTAAAATGCTTTAATGCATTGAATTCCCAGACGCTCCTGCAACACGAACCGTACAAGTGTACAACCAATGTGAATGTGATGAAGTACGTACCTTTGGCTTGTGGCTGTGGGTCATATAGTATTGAATGAGAAAACCAGTGAACCGAATCTAGCTAGATAGCAACTCCATCAATGGACTCACCGGACGGGAAGGACGAAAAATTTGGACTCCATTGCTGACACTACTTAAATGCCTAATTATCATAAATAATGAGCCATGACCCCCACTAGCTTAATTATCAGCTTTCGTTTCATCCACTAGTAAAGTGTCACAAGAAAATAATCATGCTGCAGATCAATAATGGTGAGAACCGATCACTACTAGTACAAAAAATAAACACTTTTTTACACTCACAAACTATGCCTAGCTATGTTTGGCTTTGCATTTGTACTTATTGGGAAAATACCCAAGTCCCACATCGACTGCCTCAATCCTTGGAGTGCAGCTTATATACCTGTTGGGCAACTTCACTTAATGCCAATTGGTTTTAAGATGAAATCCCACATGGTATCAGAGCAGGCTCTAACCCTGGGACCTCTCATTCGCTTCCGCTGCGACAAGCACCCACCATTTGTGGTTCACGCACCAAGCCCAATAAGTGCTGGGCGTGAAGGGGGTGTATTGGGAAAATACCCAAGTCCCACATCGGCTGCCTCAATCCTTGGAGTGCAGCTTATATACCTGTTGGGCAACTTCATTCACTCACTGCATTTTCACTTATTTCATCATATCATTGCTTTTTTTTTTTTCTGACTTAATTATGACTTATAATTTTGTTGTATGGGACTTATGGTTACTTTTTTTTTTCAAATCCTAGTTTAAAATGATTACATTGAAGATTGAACATCATAAATCATTCTGATATTTAGGTTATTTTCACTGTCTAGATCTTGCCTTTGTTGAAATATGTTTTCTGGATGATGTTAGTTTAAATTTTAAAAAAACTCATAAAATTAAATAACTTAGGTCATAATTATATTTAATGATACTAGTTGTAATTTAAAAAATATTTTTTTTCCTATATGAGTGTGAGTAAGTCAATAAACGCATCCATTTGATCATAGGGAATAAGTGTGCATCTCTCAATAATAGACTTCACATAAAATAACAGAACAAAAAAGTTAGTAATAAATACATTTTAAAAATATGTTTTTTATAATTAAAATATATAGAGAGAGAGAGGATATGAGTGTATGTTAGTAATTTTTTGTGGATTTGTCAATGTACACTTGTTTTTAAAAAGGACTATTTTAACAAGTTATCATTTTGATTTCTTAAAATATGTGCAAGTTGCTAACATGTCTATTTGAAAAATAAACGGGTGTATATATTAACAAATCTCATAAATAAAAGAGGTAAATAATATATTAATAAATTATAAATAATTTTATATAAATGAAGAGATTAATTATTTTTAAATCTGTGTATCAGAACATTAAATAATAAATAAACTAAAGGAAGAAATTATAAAGTTTTATTAGTGAAAACTCATAAAAAAATTTAATTAATAACATGATGCTTCATTTTACAAAAAAAAAAAAAAGAAGAGAAAATTGAAATTAAAATCAGATACAGGTTATTCTGTATCCCAATTTATTCTCTTCACACAACACACGTAACTTTGACTATATATTGATGCATTAAATGTAATCATTATTGTTTTAGCATTTTGTAGTCAAATTTGCTATTTCTTGCATTTCCACTCAACCGCATAAGTTAAATCATGCACATGACTTGTCAGGCTTTCTATAACAAATGTCAACGAAACAATTAGATCACATTTACCAACAAGATGTAAACGTGTCTGCTGCTTTGAGTGTGTAAAGCATTTATATTACTGAGTAATTACTTGATAAAAATCAACAATTACTAATATTTTAATAAGATTATAATTTGTTATATATGTAAATTTTTAATTAGTTTATTTGTGATTCTCATTTTATAGAAGAAAGAATATCGGGTTGAGTTTTTTTAATGTGAAATAGTATCAGATTTATCATAAGTAAATAAGACTGAAATACATAATTAAATCAGTAAGTTTTTAATGAAGCCTTGTAATGTTTTTTAAGTGAGGTTGGGACACACCTTTTTATATTTCAATTGAAATAATATGATGCTAATGATGGAAACCCAACATCTCTTAACTGTTTTGTGAATAGAAGGGTTGCCCTGCAGAACCGATACTCTACATTGAGCTAAATAGAAGGAAAAAGAAATTGAAAAAATAATAATGCCTAAATGTGTAGGCACAAATAGTGTAAAGCTTTTTTTTTTTACATTATTATCCAATATTTACAAAATAATATATAAGGTAAATTTGTTTGCTTTAACAATGATCACATTAACGGTCATACTCATACGTAGCGTAATTTCTTACACAATTTAGTATGTACAAGAAACGATATATATATATATATATATATATATATATATATATATATATATATATATATATATATATCCAAGCCCGGAAGATGATATACTTGAGTTTTGACACGCTGCTGGTTACCTTTTATTTCAACATTTTTTGGGGATATATAAGTAGGAAACGTGCATTTTCATCTGTTATAAATAAAAAATAAAAAAAAGGGACGCATATTTTTAGGAAAAAGAGTGGTTTTTATATTTTTTATGTTTTAACTCCTAAGAAAGGAATGGGATAAGTTCATTTTCAAGGAGAGAAAATAATATTCTATACGTAAATCTTTTATTTTATATTTTTAACTTCTTTTACATGTCACTTTCATTGAAAGATTTTCAATTTAGTAATCAAATTGTATGTTTTTCTTTAAGACTTAAATAACAATTTGGTCCCTACTCAATACCTTATTTTTTGTATTGGTCCTTTAAAGTTTATTTTTAATCTCTATAAAATTTACAACTTTTTATTATATTCTTTGAAATACTATGCTGAGAATATAGGATTCACATAAATATTTTTGGTTGGTATTTGATAAATTCATAATATTATTTTATTAAAAAAAATAAAATAAAAGAAATGAAAAAAGGATAGCAGGAATGGATAGTTAACTTCTATTTTCATAGGAATATATATACTCGATTGTCCTTCGTCATGAAAATAAGAGGTGAGATAAATATAAGTATATCATATTTCTACAATCAGCGATGTCTGAAAATATAATTTTTAGAACTTGTAACAATCATGGAAATGTGATATCATGTGTTCATATTTTTGGGAATAATTTGTAATATCTTGAAACAAATAACTAGTTTAACAAGATAATCACATATATTTTTTAAAACAATATTTTTAATCTCTTTATATAGTATCAACTATTTTGAATAATATATATATATATATATATATATATATATATGATTGACTTATCATATTTTTTATGACATGATACATCAATAAATTTCAGCACGTTATTGTTACATGATATAAGTTAATGTCATTACATAGTTTGATATTACAAACAAAGTTCTTGAAAATTAACATTATTAAATTTTCATTAAATGTTGTAGGCATGTTATTTTCAATTAATGTGATGCCCCCCCTCACTTGTTTCATTCATTCCAAGCTCTCTTATTTATTTTTTTTCATAAAACCTTGTTTCCTCCATAAATATTACGCCTTATTTTGTATCCTTTTATATTTGATAAACAAGTATGATTTTATTTTGCAAGAACAAAGCATGTTGGAGATGCTAATTCGTTGGAAGTGGCTGAGACGATATCGATCGGCTGTTCGAACAATGAGGATGAACCCCCAACTCAATAGTCAAGAGTTGTTGTGTGCTTATAATGATCAAGTTAATATGAGTGTTTGCAGAATTTCAATACTAGAGTTTAAAATACTCATCAATTGTTTGGATGGTAGGGGTGAACAAGAGACGGGTGGGGTCGGGTTAAATTCAATTTTAATCTTTTGTTTTTAAATTTTGATCAGATTTAGATCCTAATCCATTTTTAGACTTAATGAACCTAATGATTTATGATTTAAATTAGGATTGGATCTATTTAAGAATATGAATTTTTCTATTAATATAATTGAGATTTCAAAGATAAATTTTATCTTATTTTTATACACGATATTATATAAATTAAATTATAGTCACTTATAACCATAAAAAAAAAAAATTAACATCAATTTAGAAAATATTTACAAAAGAAGTTAACAGGTTAGTGTGTTTTTTCAGGGATTAACACAACAAATGAAATGTAGTGTAAAGATATAATAATTAAGGACTAGAATTAAAGATCTGGCAAAGAAAAAATTGGGATAGGTTGTGTTTAACCCTAACCTATCCCTAAATTGTCACTAACCCTAATTGAATCTAATTATTTACGGGTTAAATTAGGATGGATTAGGTTAGCCCATCAGGTTGGATTGGAGGATCTTGCACACCCCCAATTGAATAGAATATTTATACAAAAATGAGGGTGACGTGGGTGGATAACGTAAGTGGAAGAATGATTAGACGTTTTATCCGTCCATTAGTTACTTTCACGCAACTTTATGAGTTGAGAGGAGTTAGAGTTATCCCATACCTAAATTAGGAAGTAATTCCATAATTTGCAACATAAAATCCACTCTTAGCAATGTGTCATTTTCCACGTCTATAGTACAACTCACAAATTAACTTGAGTTCCATGAAATGTATCTCAGTTACCAAGGTGGAAAAATTCAACATATCATTTGTGGATTTTGCTGGAATATTAGGTCCTTAATTACTTGATCTAATGCAATTTAGCCAACTGTTAGAAAATTGATCACTAGGCTAGCTATAAAGTTGTGTGGAGCAAACAATGGAGGAAACTAACTGAGTAATCAAATTAACAGGTAATAAAAATCAAAATTCTACTCATCAACGATTTCTAACCAAATATTTAGTCATCCACAAAATATTCAACCTCCCTAACCACCGACAAAGCGCGATCAACATCATGATAATCATCCAACATGTTCCTATGTGCAGTATTATTACAACAAATAAATGACTCACAGGAATGAAACCAGTTTTCATAAATGGACGTTCCTACTAACCATATGATGCAAATTAATTAGAATGAACAAGGTACCTAGACTATATTAGTACGCATGCATTTATATATATATCGTCTAAATTCTGTCAAACAGGAAGAGTCGGGGAAGCATCCTTAAACAGGTTAAATATGATTGCAACGTGGTGTTGAGAGAGACATGGGGATGGAGGGGGAAAAAGTAAATTGCTTGGTCAGAAATATCATTTTAATAATGTTCAGCGGAAGTTCAAGTGTTAAATTTTAAAGACTTAGCTATAAACTTTTAACATTATAATAATTTAATTAAAAAAATTAAATCATAGAAAACATACTTAAAAATTTAATTAATGAAATTACAAGAATTTATCAATTTAAGTAATTATAAACATAATATTCTTTTAATAAATTTAATAAATGACTATTTCTCAATTTATTATCTATTTATATTATAAATCTAATATATGACGATACAAATGTTATTTTTCTTAACTTTTAATTTCAATATATGTTATATCTTCTAATTCTTTCATTAAATCTTCTTGCTGATCTTTCTTTTCTCTTTCAAAATTCAAAATAAGAATGTGTTTTAAATTTAAAAAGAAACCCAATTAATAACCTAAATAATCTTATTATATTATTAGGTAAAAAAATGTTTGTTTTCATCTCCATGTTAGTATTTTAATTGGTTGATTTGTATGAGAAATATTGATATTACATTCTCTAACAGTATGTTTGGTAGGAAAAAAAGAAATAAATATGTTAGAGTTATGGTGGATTGAAATAAGAAATAGAGAATGAGAGTAAATTAAAATAGGTGAAAAATAGAGTAAAAATCTAAGTGTTTGATTTAAGGAAAATAAGAAAGAAATAAAGAAGAGAAAAAATAAAAAATTCATTGATAAACAATCTTTTTAACAAATAATTGATTATTTTATATGACTGATGTTTTTTGAAAGATAATTGTATGCGGTTTTGGTAGTTTTTGACCACCAATACATGTTAAAAATCAGTCACTAAATGTATTTTTCTAGTAATTTTCCACTGTCGTTAGAAAATTACCTCAAAATGTTAAAAATTGACACTTTCACTATTTAATTCTGCTCATTTTTGTGAAGAAATAAAAAGTGTATGTGAGACTCACATCTTTTTATTTCTCTCCCTACCTATTTATCCGCTAACAAACCCACTCTATTTTTTATTTTCCTCTATTTCAACTCCCTCCTCCCTATTTCTTCTTCATTTCATCCCTACCAAATATATCTTAACTTTTAAATATTCTCTTTATTATTTTACGTGTCTAACTTGTGATTTTCTAGTTTCCTAAAAGTTTTAACTAATATATAAACGAGTTTGTTGACGAGCAGGGTTAAATATTTAAAATAAAGAGTGTGGAAAGTTGATAAAGTGGAATATAATATAGATTGAGAAAGGACATATTAGTAATCCGGTCATCATTTAATATTTAGCAATTTGTTCTAGAGAAATATTTTTTTAGTTAAAATAATGCTTAACTTATTAACAGTTTATGGTTTTGAGTTAACTTAGTGGTTTCAGCCCAGCATCTCAACGAAATAACACAAACATAACTGGATAAGACTAATGGGTCTCTCGATGGTTGACAAGGAAAGAGACAAAAAGCCCAAAAACAATAGAAAGCATGAAACAAGACTGGGCTGAGCAATAATCCAATGGGAACTGCTAGGGACACCCTGTATTTTTGCTGGGACACCCAGCATAATATGCGAAACTCCAATTTTACTCTTTCATAAGTCCAATACAGATTGACAATCCATATGAGGCATACGGATTTGCAATCCATAGGCCCAATACGGATTACCAATCCCTAAGTGGTCCATAGGATTTTTTTTTATTTTTTTTCAAAAATATAATTTATGAATTAATTTAAAATTAATGATTTACATATATAAATTGTAAATATAATATTTAATTTGTTTACAAATATAAATTGTAAATAAAAATCATAGATTTAATAGAAATTTACATATGTAAAAAAATACCAAATTTATTTAATTATCAATTATTGTAATAAACATTTAAATACACCATTCAATTAAATATCATATTTGTTTAATTTTCAATCATTGTAATAAACATTCAAATACATCAGTCGATTAAATACCAAATTTTTTAACTATTAATTACTATAATAAACATTTAAATACAACATTTAGTTAAATATCAAATTTTTTTAATTATCAAATTATGTAAATAAATTAAATGTATAAAAAATTTCTAAAAAAATTATAATTTAAAAAACAATCAAAACATACGGATTGACAATTCGTATGGTTCATACGGATTGTTAATCCTATGAACCATATGGATTGCCAAATGACCATATTTATTGTAGTTCATACAAATTGTTAATTCGTATGAACCATACGGATTGTCATGAATCCGTATGTTTTGAATTTTTTTAATATGCACATCTTTTTTTTTGTCGACGAAAAATCGCTAAACTTCATCGTATATTCGTAAACAACACACTACCACTAATGACAACAAATACTAACAAAAGGATGCTAACGAAAGTAAGTTACACTAAGAAAGTACGGTTTTGCAAAAAAAAATGCTGCAAAAATGAAAAAAAAAATCTATTATTTATAACCAAAAATATTCATGAGAACATTTTCGATATTTTGAAAAACTGCTAGGTGTATCAGTAAAAATGCTAGGTGCCCCAAACACTTCCCTAGTCCAATTGAGGCAAGAAAAAGACAAAAACAAATTACACTTGTCTTCTTGTGTTTAAGACTTATTATATTTATACTTTCTCTTTATTTTTATATTACACTAAATTCTCCTAATTTTGTATTATCTATTATAATGTGACCCCTAACCCAAACACAGTAAAAAAATACTAACAGAGAAGCTAAGCATGTGACCTTCACATACTTTTTAATGATTTGCTTTTTTTAAAATCATCTTATCTTCTTCCTTTAACAAAACCATTTTGATTTCTTCCGTAGATTTTGATGCACTAACAAAAATAGATTTGCAGATCTAGATTACGCTTGTTTAAACTTCATTTTGCAAGCAAACATTCTCGCCTCCATTCCTAATCCACCCTACCATGCATCTCCTAATTAAATTACATCACCATGCTCATCGATCACTAGACAAGAAATATATGTAGTTCTTGCTGCCACACTAGTAACAATAAATTTCATCTCCTAAATTACATCACCGTGTCCATCAAAAACTGAGTTATTAAAACAAATTTCATGTCTAAATGATACTTCAACCCGAACCAAACGCACACAAACAAAAAAGGAAAAATCATTATGGCCTCAAAAGCACGTCCTCGATCTATTGGGTCTAACCCTAAAGGAATTTGCGAAACTTGAAACCATCATCAACACGCATCACAAAATTGGACCCTTTCCCCCGAAATCTCCACCCCATCAAAGTGCAACGCATCGACACACCAGCGCGCACGGTGCGGCTCTTGGTTTGAAGCTTCGCAAACCTGCAGAAGTACAAGCACTTTCGTGAAGAGCTGCAACATGCGATCACTGCCACCATTCAATTTGAGCGTTCGAATCTCCGGAATTTTCGAATCCAAAACCCTAAAAAGCGAAAATGCGTGATTGAGCTTTTGAGCCAAATCTAGTTCGTCAAATTTTACTAATACAAATGTTTGTTTATTCTGAAAAGGTGGTTTAAGATCTGGTGATGAAGAGATGGGTGGAAGAAACACAGATGGGGTCTTTTGTTGTCATTTCACTAAAAAGTTAACATCTTAAGTTAACAGTGAGATTCAGGGGTGGTAAAGAAATAGATTTTAAGGGAGAAAATGCGAATGTAATAAGTCCTAAACAAATAGAAGATGAAGTGTAATTTGCTCGGCTCAAAAGACAAACAAGTTGTAAATTCTGAAATGCAGATTCATTAGGATACAGTGAGGAAAACCGATGAACAACTATCATGAATATGATAAAATTGAAATAACCATAACATAAAAAATAAGATCTTGAAATACACATTCAATTTTAATATTTGCTTCATGGTAAATGAAGAGCTAGCGGGAACATTTGGCTGTGACCAAGATGAATGAGAAATGCCACTTGTAGGTGGAGGCAGCATTATTGGTGCAAAGGTAGATGGAGATGAGGAAGAAATTGATATTGCTGTTTGGATCTTTGTGGTGATCAACAGTGGTGGTTAAGAATTTGTATTCATGAAGGATAAAAATAGCCGTTGTTATTAGTTGTAATGAAGCAAAATTGTTAACGTGCATTTCGAAATGGGATGGATTGGGATTGAAAGAAAAATTTATAAGAAAAGAGAAGGAAAAAAAATAAAGATAAAGTAATAAATATAATAAACTATATAATAAGAAATGTAAAAAAAAATATGTAGAAATAAGAAGGAAAAATAAGTACTTATTTATAATTATTCTTTTTTAAAACCAACCAAATATTTGTTGATCTATCAGTGAATCACACCCCTTTTATGTAAGCTTCTAGAATAATGTATTTTATTATTTATTTTAGTTAATTAATTTCATTTATTTTTAATTTAGTGTTTTTAGAGTTGAGCTCAAATCCAAATCAAGCAAAAAAGGAAATTCATTTCTGAGCTTTATGTTAGTCCTATTAAATTCCTCAAAACAATAGTCCTATAATCTATATATAAAAAAAAGACCGGGCCTATAAAATAACAGTAAAAATAAAATTAAATGAAATAACATAAAAATATCGAACAAAACTAATTGTTGACACTTGGATATTTTTTATTTTTATAAGAAGCATGGGAACAACTAATAGTTGAGATCGCCAGATGCTAACCTTTTTTTAATTACTTCCATTATTGTATTTTCAGAAAAAGCATAAATTGAACTCTATGAACAGAAACAAAAAAGAATGTAACGCGGCAAGCAGAGAAGCAATTAAGCTGAATTTCGTCCAATAGATTTTAGCCATGATGCAACATGAATTTTTGTCCCTAAGTAGGGGTGGGAATAGGCCAGACCGACCTACAGGGACCTACGACCTGACCTACATAAAGTCTGGCTTGAACTGCCCAATCAAAATCGTAGGCTCAGACTTTTTTAAAAGTCTATTAAATTAAATAGACCATGCTTAGACTTATTAAAAAATCTTATAAACTTGATAGGCCGGCATATATATATATATATATATATATATATATATATATATATATATATATATTATTTGGGTACAATATATAATATTATCATGTACTCTTTTATATTCCTCATTATTTTAATTGACTTTCTTTTTTCTTTAATTTTCCTATTACGTTCCTATTCTATAAAATATTGTAAAGAAGGTTTTTAAAAAGGTTATAGGTCAAACCAGACTTTTAAACAGATCAGGTCGAACTAAAATAAAAATCTTTGATAGACTATAGGTCAGACTCAGACCTCAAAGATTCATCATAGGCTAAGCTCAAGCCTTTTAAAGTCTGATCTAGTCTATTCCCACCCTTATCCCTAAGCAACAAAATATGAATCAACTAAAGCATATCCTTCGCTTAATCTTTGAGCATTCCGGCACCGAAAGTGGAGGGAAAATACCCTTAATTAGAGTTATTATTATTTAGAGTGAAACAGAAATGAGTGAAATATAATAATCGGTGGGTACCCATGTTTTAGATGGTTTTTGTGCCCCTAGTTCCACCAATTAAACTCGTTTCGTTCCGCGTTTCACCTTTGAATTTGCCCACGCTTTTTGATACTAAAAATGAAGACTTCCCACAAAGTTCAACTTCAACTATGCGTTGGCCAACCGTTTTTGAGGAAGCCCACTGACTCAAAAATCAGAATGTAACCTCGCCTTCAATAGTCCTAATTCTCCCAACAAACAAACAAATAATATTCATTGTGATCATTTGACTGTTTAAGCAACATAGTGCCTTTTACCAGACAAATTCTCTTATTGATTAATACTTTTAGTGCATATGGTACTATATATAGTACTATTTTCTTTTAATATTATATCCATGCAACTGTAATGTTATTTATATTCAAGGAAGGTGGATCTTAAACCATAGACATAAGCACAACTAATTAAATACTTGAACTTGACCAGTTGACGTTAGACATCTCTTGTAACATTATTACCAAAAAAGTTTTTCAAAACGGTTTTTTATCTCTTTCTACAATAGTTTTTAATTGTCTTTGAATTCGTTGTTATAAAAAAATAAACACTTTTTATAATGATTTTTAAACTATCTTAAAATATCGATTTTTTTAGAAATAGTCTTAAAATGTGTTATTTTTTGTTTAAAAGATGTGAAAATTTAAAGACAATTTTTCTACACAGATATCTTAATATCATACATGATAGAATTTCACTTTGTCATTGTGTACGGTAGAATGTATTATTTTTAAAAAAATTATCTTAAAATATATACTTTTTAAAACGACTTTTTGAAAAATAATCTTAAATTATATCTTTTTTAAGATGATTTTTTAAAAATCGATGTTATTTTTTTTAATGTTTATTTTGTTATACAGCAAATCCACGCTTTTTATGTTTATTGAACTGGAAAAATTCACCATTCTACGTTCAGGGCTTACAAAAGGAAATGTGACCTCTACCTCCCACACAATTCTCTTTATATTAGATTTGTATCTTCTTTATCTTTAGGTTACTTACCCTCCACACTTGTGTCTGTTTTAAATTCTAATTACAATTAAGCTAAGTCCTCATTTGAAAGTTGTTGGGCTTTCTAGGGCCCAAGCTGAATCTTCTTCTGTCCAGGTAATGTCAGGAATTCAACTAATAACTAATTAGGCAGCTTTCAACAAGTCAACCTTTCTATTTTTAGATTACCAATTCCACATAAAACTAAGTAAAATAAAAGAAGGATTTTCTTTACAAGCAATTTATTGGCAGAAATTATAATGAAGATAAATAAGATTAGCTTTTATTAAATTTTACAGTGCAGCAAAGACATCCAAAAGATTCCCTTAAAAACCAGTTCATAAGAGGGTGGCCTACTCAACTATATAAGCACTTATCATGTTTATGAATAATTCGATGTAGGACTCTTAACAGCTTTTGCCTTTTGAAAGCTGAATTGCTAACATACAATAGAACAGATCACACCATAAGGTTGTATCTAACAAACAACAAGGACAGAGGACTCAAAATTGAAATGACAGAAAATGAATTATATAGGCAAGCACATTCAGAAACTATTTGCTAAACTATACCTAACACTGCAGTTTTAGAACATGGAGACTAACTAAATAAGTGAAGAGTTAATGCAAATGCATAGCTCAAATAGAGTAATTATTTTACTATTTCAAATAAGAGTGAATGTTATAAATTAATTTGAGAACAATTAGATGAGTAAATAATCAGATATCTGCATTTTAGCCTCTTCCCATGTTAATCCAAACCTTTTACCAAAGATCTGACCATCTACCTCAAACTAAAACATGAGAAAATTATTTAAGAACTTTCAAAACTTGTTAAACAAACTCATGAAAAAAATGAAAAGCCATACAAGCTTCAATTGTCAAATGAAAAGGAATTGAAGAAGCACCTCTGAACTTATCTGATTTGATTATTCCACTACTTTATTTGTTACTCGCTTATTCAATGCATGCACTCTATTTGGTTATTTCATAATTTAGTTTCCATTCTTTTAAAGTAGAGGCTTCACAAACTCAAATATAACTAATTATTTTATTTTATGAGACTTGGTTAGAGACTTCCAATCTAGGATATGAAATCCTATATGCCTCAGATGCACTTGAAAATGAGATTGCTCTTCTTTAGGCAATGGTTAATTACCAATATAATTACGACTACTAGCAAACCCACCAACATCACCGTTAGTGGAACCACAATCATCCTTAGCATGAGACATATATATATATATATAGAGAGAGATTGATCAGAGAGAGATGTATCTACAAAATCATTATAAAAAGGGTAAAATAAGATGATTATTGAAAAATCATTGTGAAATTATTGTTTTTATTTACAAAAATATCATGATATTATTTTCTATGATAATCATTTTTGCTTAACCGACATTTTAACGTTGTAAAAACATATTTTTATAGTAGTATAACATGCAAAATACAAACATATTTGAAATATAATCTACTTATTTATTTTTATTTCTGTTAGGTATAGTGATACACATAATATACCTAAAATATAATGTTACTAAAGGAATAATTCTTTTGTTGTTAATTATAAGACCTTTTTTTAGAAACTTATTTATTTTTTTATAAAATTATTTTCTAATTTCTAGGTGCATTAATTATTTTTTCTTATATACTTTTAATTATTTTCTCTTTAAATATTAATGAAAAATAATTAAATAGATAAATAATGAAAAGATAATTTTAAAATAATAATATAAATAATTGATAGATTTAATATGATTAATTAAATTTATTATTTTTTAAAAGACATTAATTGAAAGATCCTTTGTGATTAATAATCAAGTGAGTAATATATGAATCCTAGCATTCTAGAACAATCATTTTCCTATTGGCGGCATGTGTGCCAAATAAAAGAACCCATTATTCAAATATATAAAGACCACATAAATATATACCAACATCGGGAAGCAAATGGAAAGAAAGCGTGTGACATAAATAAAACTTGGTCGGCAAGCATTCGAATTCAAAATCCACGACTTAAAAGGAAATTAAACAACGGTCGCAAAGAAATTAAACCACTTCTCACTCATAAAATAACCAACCGCGCTACCCAGTGCTATATAAACCTCAATCGACCAACACAGTCTCATACCAAACCAAAATTCATCAATCAAATTCCACTCACTACTACTCTCTCTTTCCATCATTGTCCCCTTAAAAATCATGAGTGTAGAAATACTAGACGGTGCAACCATCGTAGGATTCGTGGAGGACGAGGAAGCCTTCAACGTCTGCGTGAGCGACCTCTTCACCCAACTGGACACCGACAAGGACGGTCTTCTCTCTTACGCGGAGATGCTGAAGGAGTTGCAGAGGCTGAGGGTGTTCGAGACCCACTTCGGCGTCGACGTGAAGCGTGACCCCGACGAACTCGCACGTGTGTACGAGTCCATGTTCGTGCAATTCGACCACGACTTGAATGGGAGGGTTGATCTTGAAGAATTCAAGGAGGAAACGAAGCAGATAATGCTTGCCATGGCGAATGGACTTGGATTTCTCCCTGTTCAGATGGCTCTTGAACACGATAGCCTCCTCATGAAAGCCGTTCAACGAGAGTACTGTCCCAAAATTGCGGCTTAAAGAATTAATATGCATATGGGGAAATTTTGCATCCACCGCGCGCAATATATGCATGCATGCATCATGCATGGTGGTGATATCATTTATACGCTTTGTTACGTTTTAATTTTGCGTCATTGATTCAGTGGTTTATATGTTTGTGTTTTGATTAACTTTTATTGTAGTTGTTGGCCAGTTGGGTACTTGCGCTTGTTGATTGCTTAACTGGTCATTGATCAATTAGAAATTAAATGAGCTTAATTAAACATAGAAGGAGCTTAATTAATTATCTATCGTGTCTTCTATCAGTTGAAAATCACTTCTCAAGTGAACACGAAGATATTAGATTCATCCAATGATTAAAAAAAATGAAACGAGAGGAGAGGAAAGAAACTAAGATTTCTAAAGTCAACCTGTCATTTTCTCTTTCTCAAGCCGCACCCATCTTCTATAAAACATTAAATTTTAGGCAGAAAATTAATTTGTAATAAGAAAAAAAAGTCATGTGACCCGCTCCACCCCCAAAATAATTAAATCGACAGCCTTTAAAATAATGATGATTGAGGCAAACATAAAAAACTCTGTCAAGTAATTAAAAATCTCTCAAATGATGATGGATGAATACAGAATTTAATAATTTTCTTTTATATGACAATTTTTTTTTAGTTTACAGTGGCAAAACTTAGGATTAATTAAATTTAAGACTTTACACATATATGTTACTCAAATCTCCTACTAGATCAGCCCTAATTGACTATATGAATGAAAGTGTAAATAAATTAAAATTTAATTTAAATAAATAGTGCAAATATTTTTCCACTCATACATTTTTAAAGTACCATGTATATTTTACTTGAACAATCTCTTTTAATCAATCTATACTTGTGAGATGGATTGTTATATATAATAAATTTTTTATCATATAATAAAATATTTATATTTTTTAGGTTTACTTCTTATTCTAGTACTGTTATTTTTTAAAAGTTTAAATTGGTATCTTAATTATTTAATACTAGGGAAAATAGACACTTCGTGCCTAATTGTGTTTCTTGATTTTCTTAGTAAAAAAAAAAGAAGATAGTGGGCAATGAGTATAAAAATGTGTATACAGCAGTCTTATTCCCTTTATATATATAGTTAGAGATTAATTTGGTCCTATTATTTATAAAAGGTTCACTTTGATATTTTGATCTATTTATTTATTTCAATTTGATATTTTTATTTTTAAAGATTAAATTTGGTCATTTATTTTTTAAAATTGATTTTATTTTATCCCATTTTCTTTGGCCAGCTCTAAAAAAATTCAAAAAATGAAACCAAATTTGGTTTTAAGTTGAACCAATTAATTGAACCCATTTTAAAAATAAAAGATTTAATTGATTTTTTAAAATAAAAAACAAATTGAACATAAAAATAAATTAAGGGATCAAATTGAATGTTTTAAAAATAAAATGATGACATTAATTTAAAAAATAAATTAGAAGACCAAAATAGCAATTAAATCCATTTTTTATTATTATATGACCATCAACACACAATAGGACAGTCAATTTATGAGAACTAAAAGATCAAGGATTTTTTTTCCATCAATAGTTGTTAGCTTATTAGTTTATGTTAATGAGAGAAATTCAAACTTATGATCTCTGTCTCCCCTTTTCTCTTTAGTGAATAAGTTGACCTTATAACTCCAAAATTCAAGGAAATTTCATGCTTTTTTAAATAAATAAATATACAAGATCTTATCCAACACTTAGCATTGATTTTTAAGCTATATTTGGCTCAATTTTTTAGTGTAAAAAATAAAATAAAGAGTTCAATCATTTTATTTCTTTTAACTTAAAGGAAATATTTTCTCTTGTCCATATTATAAGACATAGTTTTAGAAGAAATTGATGGTCCAATTTATATGATTTTTTTAGAATTTTAATGAAGCATTTAATCTTTTTTCCTTAGTTGTCCTTATTAAATATTTTAAAGTATTTTTATTTTTTTATTGATATTTTGCATAATATTCTTGAACTTTAATGTTTTCATGATTACCTATAACAAGTTAATGATTATTAATAAAGACATAATTAATACATTATTAATATTGAGTGATTGATGTTCAAAGTGTCTTCCTTATCATTAGGACAGAGGGAATAACTAAAAAAGAGAAGAGAAAAAGAGAGATAAAAGAGGAAGTGAGTAAATAAAAAGTTTAGATAATCAGGAGATAAAATAAGAAGAAATTATTAAAAAATAAATAGATAAAGACTAATTAAATATATTTTTTTATCTTTTTAATTTTGATCTCATAAGATATTTTATTTATTTTTAGATCTTATATGTTTGTATTTTTTAATTTTGATTCCTATAAGTATAAACTTATGAAAATTATAAATAAAAAAAATAAGAATCTTACATAGATCAAAATTGAAAAAAGAATACAAATTTACATAAATTAAAATTGAATAAAATATCTTATAGAAAACAAAATTAAAATAATGCCAATCTACCGAGACTAAAATTAAAAAATAAACTTACATTGAGAAAAAAAATATTAAAATTTACATAGATTAAAAATATATTTAAGTCATAAATAAATAACCAAAGAGATAATGAAAGAAATTAAGAAGACATTCTTCTAAGAATGGATCTTCACCTACCTCTTTTATTGCAAGGTTTATCCTTTCATCTCAAACTAAAACTAAAACCGTTGATTACATTATTTCTGGATTTTGTTTACATTTTTTTTTTTTGGTGGAAGAGAGGGGATTTTGGTTACATGGTAACTTGGTTAAAGAGGATCTATTTTGTTTTTTATACTAAAGTTGCTTCCCTCAATTTGTCTTTTATCAACTAAATTTGTTTAAAATTTTACTTTTTCTTATCATTTTTATATTATTTGAGAGTTTTAAAAAATATGTTTCACCAACTTCTTTCTAACAATACAAAAAATAAAAATTACAGTAACACTCCCTCGGCTACAGCTAATTATTCTAATTACATATGCATTCCTTCGTTTCTTTGTTCCTATAGAAAATCCCTAACCTTTTGCTAGTTATTACACTGATACCTCATGATCCTTTAACACCGTCAATTTTGTTTACTCCAACCGATGAAGATCATGTCTTTGATTTATTATTATTATTTTGTTAAAATACCCTTCTCTTCTTTTTGGGTATCTGAGTTTGAAGAAAAAAAATAATTGCAGCAAAGAGCAACTTCAAATCGAGGAAGAACTCCAAACAGCATCCAAAATTTTTACTTTGAATCTCATATCAGGAGTTCTTTAGTTTGTGATTTTCTTAATAATAGTTAGAAGTAACGTGTCAATATCATGAATAAAAATGTTTCAACCTGTTGGAAAACTCGCAGCAGCATAAATTCCTTTCACGAAAATTAGTCAAATAAAAACAAAAGAACCCATTTGAGTATGTTGAATCCAAGGTATCTCAAAAACCAACTAAATTGTAATTGTTGAGATCTCCCTGTGAATATTTTAGTGGACCGCTAAGAAGAAGAAAAAGAAAAGGTACACTGAACTGTTGAACAGTGGAAGCGGCAATACCCTGCAGAGCTTGGGGGTGGAGCTTGAACGCAATGACAACTAAGAACGACAGCCAAGAATGGCAATTTTGGATTGTCGGAAAGGATATTTTTGTAAATGAACTTTGAAAGTTACATCATACGACAGAAGGAGTGTCAAAATAATGCCTTCAAATAGAGGAAATATATGTATAATTAAATCAAATCTTAGAAAATATCAGTCTAATTTACTAAAAACAATCCTGCCAAAAGTTAAAACAAACCTAGCCTTTGATTATGTAACCAAAAAAACTAGCCTTAATAACTTAACAAACATCATTGTCTTCTAGATCTACCCAATTTTTTTTAATAATTAAAAGCATTCCATTTAACTAATAGGAATTTCTGTTCTCTACAAAAAGATTCACACATATTTTAATGAGAGTCAAGTCAGATGTGAATGTTTTAGAAAAACATACATGGGAAAATTATAGTGGAAGTTAGATGAAATATAGATAAATTGATTTTTTTATTCATCATAATTAGAATCTTTATATCTCGATGGAATCTCGAAGTATTTCAGAAATTTTAATGTTTGGATTAATTATGTGATTAATTTCATTTTTTTAGGGATGTATTTTGTGGAAATAATTGAAATCCAAATTTTCTTTTACAAATTTAATGTATGTTATTAATTGAATTCCACCGTGTGTGTGTGTGTGTATATATATATATATATATATATATATATATATATATATATATATATATATATATATATATTATCATAATTTTACTTTAAAAAAAAAACTGTCAAATTAATTATGGGATCCGAAACGGTTCATCCACGAAGACTTGACTCTCGAGACGCGTTTTAATAATGCATATAGGAATGCGACATATTAGACTACCATTCGTTGTAACTGTCAGTCAATCACTAAATTACAGGGCAAATTTATTTGAACAATCAATAATTTTCCTTTTTAAACTTTTTTCATGTATTGAAAAAAACTTTTTTTGTTGTTGTACATTTTACATGTATCCTTCTGAGGCCTACTTGAGGCTGAATTACAGTAGGTAATAAAACTATCTCTCAGTATTAACAGTATATATATTTAATACTATAATCATCTATCTCTTTCTTTCTTTTTCAAGTGCCTAGTAAGATGAGCGTCAATTCACCATTTTCCTATATAATCACTAGCGTTGTCCACACAAAGAACATAGTTTATCACCCGCGAATATAGCTAGCTTCTCCAACTTCAACAACATAAAGCTAAAGTAGCCTTCTGCTTCAGATTATGAAATATGAAGGTGATATCACTTGCAATGATTAATAAATAGTTAAATTACAAGTTATGATATTTCTTTGAATAACTCGCTCTATATTTATTTAAATTAATACTGCCATGCATGAAGCAGAAAATAGTTATAAGGATGCACGTGGAGGATGGCAAATGCAGAAGCAAGGCTCTCAAAATTGCCGCTGTATGTCAAGGTGCACGTGTCTTGTTCAATAATTTCCATTCGATCATCCGTTGCTAACTTTATAAGATCCATTTTAAATTTGATTTGATATATAGCCGACAGGTCTAAATACATATACATAGCTAGTACCTAGTGTTTAAATCTTGATTCATATTTCATAGACTAAGTATATATGCAGCAATTTTATGTGAACAACGTTGTGCTTCTTCTTTGTCATGGCCATATATACAACAAATTAAAACCTTACCGACAAATTTTTTGTCAATATTGGCAAATTTTGTTACTAAAATTTTAGCGACAAATTTTTAAAAATTACATAAAAATTATTTTGTCACTCTTGTTAAATTTATTATATATATATATATATATATATATATATATATATATATATATATATATATATATATATATCAAACATTCAGGTGTTCAATCATTAGCATTTGAAGGCGAAACCAGTGATCAATTGGTGGTAACTGGAGAAGGAATCGATGCTGTTTTCTTAACCAACCGGATGAGAAAGAAGTTCAGTTATGCAACGTTATTAAGTGTGGAAGAAGTGAAAGAAGAAAAAGATGAGGGTGGCCAAGATGGAGGAGAAGAGGAAGATGAAACCGAGACAAATGAAAACTATCCTCCACCTTGTCCCATGTGTGGCACCTATCATTCTCCTATGTACCATCACGTAGTTTATGATCCATACCCTAATAGCTGCTCCATCCTCTGAGTTAATTAATTACCTCTCCTGGTTTTCTTCTTGTGATTGTATGGATAAGGCTTTTGACCTTTCCACGACAAGGATAGGAAAAACCATATTTATCTAAATTAAAAAGCGTTATGCTTTGCTTAGGATATGGAATAATGATAAGGTTCAAAAGTTTCTTTAGATTTGGAAGTGCATGTATGTAAAAAGATATTTTGTTATATGTGACTGAAGCTAGTTTCAGTTGTTAGAAAATCTATTAACCTAAATTTCAAAGGATATACATTTAACATGGAAGTTAATGAAGACTGAGTAAATTCACGATTTAGGTTTTCTGCCAAAATTTTATGTACAATACATATGCACAAACCCTTTTAGTAGGCTATGGCGGTCACGAATTGATGCATCCAACATCTATCAATTGGATTTTTCCCCACAAAGAATGCAACTTTTTTATTCCATCGATCGTTAAGCGGAAAACTCTACTCTTGAAATTAGTCTTCCGGCAACCAGCCAATTTCTTTTAATTTTAAATAATTACCATAATTGTCTTTAAAATATTGACGTTGTTTTCGGGCCTTCAACGCTAAGACTAAACATTAGTCCTCCCTCGAAGCTATTTTTAAATCATGTTGAGAATGGTGCAAGTTGTTAGACATATAAATGATTTTATTATTTATATTCAGCAGCGTTATTTGATGCGAAAATATTCTATGAAAATATGAGTTTTTGTTAATTTGACTAATTAATTTAATAAGATTTTATGTTACCTTCATTAGGTGTGTTAGCACTCAATTTTGTCTAGTATGTAAAAACATTGAAAACATAGAATATAAAAAAGAAAGAAAAACTTTTGAAGAGAAATAAAGATTAATGAGTCTTTTTTTTTTTTTTTTTATGTTAGGCAACGTGTAAAGACATGTTTTAAGTTATACTTATTCAAATGATGTATTCTTTATATTGAAAAATTAAGAATAAGATATACAATTCATATTTCAAACTTTTAAACAAAAATAATCTTATCTTAATGAAAAACAACAGAAAAGTAAGTTATTCAATTATTGTAGCTTGAAGTTTTTTCTTAATCTCACTTATGTAAGAAGCCAGACATATATTGGGAGAATCACTTTTTTTCATCCTCTTTTCCTTTAACTATAACTATTAATAAAAACAACTACTTTTATTTGATATACACATTTTCTTAAATCATTTTATCATCTAATTAATTCTAAAAACCACATTTGAATCAAACAGTTATTAATTACAAAAAAATAACTCCTCAAATATAGTTATTAGAATAAATAATTCCTCAAATGTACCAAATATTTACTTCTTTTAATTATTTTTTATTTTTAATTTAAAACTAAAAAATAAAAGAAATTGGCAGTTGAGCCTATTTCCTATTAGTATGTATAAAGAGGACACCATCAAACATTAGGATCCTCTAAAAAAAAATGTTAGTGTAAAGCATATGGTCTATAATTTAGTTTGAATATTTTAATATTTTAGAGCTCAAAAGTTAGAGGCACATAAATTGCTTTGAATTATTTGACGCATTGTGTTCTTTAAGAATGATCATCTTGAAGTAAATATTTTTTTTATCTCTATGTTTTATTTATAACTGTGGTTGATATTATTATTGATGTTATTTTTACTGTTGTTGTTATTATTATTTCTTTAAGCTTTCTTTCTTTTAAAAAAGTTTCATTTAAGCATAATGCCTTATATTAATAATCCATTTTGGGACATAATTAAATTGCGAAAATTTGATTTCTTGAAAAATTAAAAAGAAAAATACAATTATCTTTACAGATTAAATTGCGTCAGTTAATTTTATTTATTTTACGATGCACAAGTTCCAATAATTTGATACTTCTAAATTCCTTTTGTGAAATTAAAATTACTGTTGTTGTTCTAAAAGATAGAAGCAAAAATTAATTAGCTGTAATATCTTCTTAATATTACAGTTTTGCGGCACGCATTGCGAAAATTTGATTTCTTGAAACTACTGTAATAATAAAATTTATTAAATTCCCAATATTTTTTTTAAAAAAAACTTAACTCCAAGTTTCTCATTGCACGGGAAAATAGGTAAGAAGAAGGGGTCATTAAGCCCAAAATATTTTTTTTAGTTTTCTCCTTTATTAAAAATAAATCACCCCCTAAAAGAAAATAATTAATAGTATACAATAAATTGATTATTTGAATAAATACAACTCTTATAATTATTTTTCCTCGATCTTTTGATTAACTCTTGATTATGTTATAAGGTGGGAGATGCATTTTAGAAACTATTAATAATTTTCTTAATTGATTATATGTAATCATTTTCAACATAGTTTAAATATAAATATAAATTATAAGTTGAAATTAATTTTACAATTTCTCAAAGAATAAATATAAAATAAATTGCAAATTCACAGTTAAAACAAATTTTTATCACATGAGCATGTGTACTGATTGATATATATATATATATATATATATATATATATATATATATATATTATTTTGGATATATAATATAGTAAAATTCTGTTTGAATTAAATCAGTTTGTATAATAAGAATCAAACCAATAAAATTTAGTTTAATTGATTGATCAATATTGGGCATGAATTCTTATAAACTCTATAGTGTTTGTTATTTGGATTAAGGATCAAATTCATTACTCAAATGATTCAGTCTTAAATTTAAGATATTAATTACATATACTTAATTATTTGGTTGTATTAAATATATTTGAATGATTGGTAAACACCTCCAATTGCATCATATTCCACCTTCTTACAGGCAAAATCAAGAAAAGTAAGTCATCGTTAGTGACTATTATGTCCTAGACAGCAATCTTCTATCAAAGAAATTTCTTAAAGAAAAAACAACCCTTCATTTGTCTGTGTCGATCGATCTTAATGTTCTTCCTTCCTACTTCATAGAAATTTCCTCAATTATCAGCCTGTGTATTTGTTTTTTTTAGAACTTCGGTCAATACAAATAATACCACAAACTTGTGTGCTTATGACACAAGTGAAAAAATACAAATAATTATCAAATGAAAAGTATAAGTATTTATAGTTTACAAATACTGAAAAGTATTATTTTAAAAAAAAAATTGGTAAAAAAGTTTATTTTAAAAAATAAAACTTTTACTCAGCCACCGTTTCTGACCAGACAGTTGCTAGACGTTGAGTGGATTTGCCAACGATACCTACATAGACCAATAAAACTAATTTTAACATATTGCCATCGTGAAAAAAATAATAATCAAAGACAAAGATGTAAATGCTTATTTTTTTATATATGAAATAAATGTTTCAAAACAGTTCAATTATTTAACTATTTCCAAAATGCGATGGACCAATTGCCCTGTTCTTTACACTCAGGTATCTCAATTAATAGTGATGTGTGGAGCTCAAGGCCTGAGATTGTGATGCGCTGATGTGTGTGCTTTTTTATGGATTACAAGCACTATGTTTTTATCAGAAATAATCCTATTTAAGTTGGATAAAAATGTTATAAATAGTAACATTTTCAATAAAAGTGTCTAGGACATATTTGTGCTAGAGAAAATATTTTTCTTTAACTGATATATTTCATGATCGCAAATATTATTAATTAGATAATAAAATACTGGCAATTAGTGTAAGAATTGCTTCTAGAAAGATAATTTAATGTAGAGTACTCTAGTCTATTAATTCAAAATATCAAAATCTGTATTAAATTTTTTTCCTCCAACACGGGTCACTCCCCCTCCAATATATTTTCCACTCAAAATTTGCAAGACGTGTGTTTTGAAAGACGTTTACATCCGTTGACAAGAGTGGACTTAGGTAGAAGACTTTGAATAATTATTTCTAATATATCACATACTATTATAATATTTATTATGATATTCTGCTTACAGAAATGTTATTTGATATAATATACTTTACAAGATATATTATTATGATATTATAAATTATATATATAATATTTATAATTTGTTATATTATCATAATATTATATTATTTATATATTTTTATTTTGAAATCTCATGAGTAAATTATTGATTATATATATATATATATATATATATATATATATATATGTATGTATATTCATTCAATCACATCTTTATAAATCATAAATTTTTCAATTGTATAATTTTTTATATCATTAATTTTAAAAGTAATTATAATAATATGTTTAAAAAATAATTATAATATCTTAACATATAAATTTTATATAAGAAACAATAAAATTATATGTTTTAATACTAATTCTTATCTTATTTCAATTATAATTTTAATATATATTTTCAAACACTTATGAATTAATTTTTGGACAATATTTTTCCTAGTTTTTTTAGTGTAAAAATAATACTAAAGTTACAATATAAAATAAGAATTTAAAAAATAAAATAATGTTCAGCTATTTTTTTAACTAAAAAAAGCAACTCTGGAAAAACGAGATATTAGCGATGGAGGGACAGAGAAAGTAGGGAAGATAGAAAGCATGGGGTCGGAGAGAGTAAGAAGATATGACTAGGTAACAAAGAGAACAAAGACAGAGAAGAAAAACCACATTTTTTTATATTGGATCCTCATTCTCTCCTTGTGTTTGGTTGTGAAAAAGATAATGGAGAGAATAAGAGGAAATATGTGGGAAGAGAAAAAAAAAAGTAAATTTTAAAAAATAATAAAAGTGATTTAATTGAAAAAAATAAAGAAAAATAAAAAATAAATATTACTTTTTTTTATAATTTATTTAATGGTATGCTAATACACCGCAAATTACAGGACGAATGATAAATGAGTGTAGTTTGAAAGCAAATATAAGTTATCAATCACAATTTTTGTCTCCTTACTTTAAGAACATTTGTCCTTGAGTAATCATTCTTTCTTATTTTCTCTCCTTTGCACTGAAAATTTCAAAAATCTCCTTTCTCTTTCAGTTAACCAACCCACATTCTTCCCCTCACTTTTCCTCTCTTTCTTCCTATCTTCTCTTTCTACCCATCAAACTGAGGGTAAGGATTTTTCTTTTTAAAGTTCTTTTTTTTTCAATTTTTTCATTAAACATTTATAAGAAAATAAATGAAAAATAAAATAAACTTCTATTTTAAACTAAAATTAATTTATATACAAGTTAAAAATCAACTTCTAAAAAATTTATTATAAAAAAATTTCTACAAATTAATATGTAGATACATAAGCTAATTTAAATTTATAAATTTATTTCATTCTTTTTCTTATTTTATTCACTTCTCTATGAGTTTTAAATTCAGACCCGTCTATTACGTTCTCTCCCCTTCTTGGTTGTTCTACAATAACACATTAAAGGTTGAAATTTTACAGGATTTTGACTTAACTTGGTTGAAGAGGATCTAAATTCCCTTTTTTATCCCCCAAAAGTTGCTTCACCCAATTAGTCTTATAAAGCTACTTTTTCATTTTCTTTAATAAAATTAAACTACTTAATTTTAAAAGTTTCTCAAAAAAAAAAATGTTTGACAAACTTCTTTCTAAAGAAAAGAAAGCATATATTATTAAAATTAAGTTAAAACAAATCCAGCCTCAATAGATTAACAAACATCATTGTCTTCTACCAAATTTTTTATCATTAAGAAGATTCCATTTAACTACTAGGAATTTGCTGGTCCCACAAAATGATTCACACATATCTAATAATCGAATTTAAAATAGAACTTGAAACACGGGGCCAAGTCTTTCAAAGAGAGTCCACGTTCTTCGTTATTTTGTTTTTACCTTCAAACGCGGGGCCAAGTCTTTCATATGTGGTTTTTCTTCTCTGTCTTTATTATTTACCTTTATTTTGTCGTTAAACGTCACCTAATTTCCCATCATAAGTGTAAAATGGAAGAAGGATTCAAACTGAAAAATATAGAAATCAACCAGTTTCCATGGCGTCTTGCGCAATATGTCTACTCTAAGTCAGCAAAAATAATACAGAAAAAAATATTGATAAGAGTTTAATTTCCATGTAGAGTATAAATTTTTTTATATTATCAATTAATAAAAAACTTATTTTAAATATGATTTTTCAAATAATTATTATAAAACAAAATTATCATATATAATAATATATAGTTGAATAATAATGTAAAAATCTTTTATATTATCGGTGTATTTAAATTAAGTTGAACTTTAATATTTATGTTAATGACTTTTTATGATTTTGTTGTCGTAGAGAATTCACAGGAAACCTGTCAAATAAGATGGGTTCTGTTCTCTATTTTTAGAAGATCTCATTACTTATAAAATGAAATTTAATAGTTTTAAGCAAATTATAAAAAGTATGATAGAAAAGCATTACTAATTAATATTTCTATGCAAAGATCACTGTTACATGCGGATATATAAACGGTCTCCTAATTGCACCACTACCATGAAAAACCAGAACATCACTAGCTAAAGCTTCTCCCCAAACATAAAGCTAAAGCTGTCCTCTGTTTTAAATTACCAAACATGAAGGTGAGACCACTTGCATTTGTTAGTAATTAAATTATTGCATAGGTTCAATTTGATTCAGTAATAAGCTCTCCACTTCTGCAGAAAATAGTTATCCAGGTGCACATGGAGAATGACAAATGCAGAAGCAAGGCACTGAAAATTGCTGCAGCCTCTCAAGGTACAATTATCCGTTTATTATTGAGAAATGTTACTTATACAATAATTTATACAATTGACAGAAAAAATTGATTTTAAGATGAATAATGTGATGGTCAAAGACATTAAAATGACTTTCTACAAACTTTTATATGAGCATCATATTTCTTAGTGCATGTTTAGATTAAAGTTTGTAATATTAAGTTTAAGTGAGACTTAAGTTCACAAACTGATTTTACAAAAACTGATTTTTCAGACAATGTGTAATCATACTTTTTGAGGGTAACTAAACATATCACCAAAATGAAATTACTTTCAAATTGAATATGGAGTTCCCAAAAGAAAAATCAAACACAGCTTTTATTATTAGTAATTTCAATTTTTAATTTTCAGTCTAAATAACATATCCTAATTGAGTTATACTTGACAGTACTTATTTATGCTCATAATTAACTTATATATGCTGTTTCTAATTAAGGTGGCCAAATCAAACATACATGCAGGTGTGCATTCAGTGGCATTAGAAGGTGAAAGCAGAGATCAAGTGGTGGTGACTGGAGATACAATCGATTCTGTTTGCTTGACGAATAAGTTTCGAAAAAAGTTCAGCAATGCTACCCTTATAAGTGTTGCAGATGCAAACGCTTCCGATGAGCAACAGGGTGGTGGTGGAGGAGAACAGAAAGTTGAAACAACTTTAGAGAAAAAATTGCCAATAGCTTATTGTTATGCTAACTTTCCTCCACCTTGTCCATTATATGTGGTAGATCATGATCCATACCCCAATACTTGCTCTATTCTCTAAGAAGACTGAACCTTAATTTCTGAAAGTGAAATCATCCATGAATTGAAGCACATGCTTTATGCTTTGGATATCCAAGAATAATATTACAACATTTGGGACCCCAAATCTATATGAGATAACACAATGTCCTGTTTTCGTTTACTATTTTGTCAATTATATCTCTATCTTTGTTTAAGTTTTAATTATTTTATATATTTATTCTCTAATTAAGGAAAGAAAAGTAAATAATAATAATTAAAAAATTAATCAATACAATAAATAAGAAGTACTCAAATGACATTTTTTTGGACCCCTAAAAGAAATAACAGTGTCCTGTTTTCGTTTTATAGAATTTGACCATGTTGGAATATAAAGAAATCCAAGCAAGATACAGGAAGAACAAAAAAAGAAACTCCTAGCCTATCATAAATTAGAGTCCACACTTGATTTAAGACATTACATGAGAGAAAAAAAAGGTGTCCAACATTACAAAATGGTTACGACAGGTTCATCCCTTCAGAAGTCACTCATGAAATATGATCACCTCTCTTCATATATAGACACAAGGACCTTCCATTTTCACTCTCTTTCTCTCTAACAAATCCACGCAAAGAAAACTATGGCACTTCTCTTTGATTCCCCTTGAGAAATTATTAGGCCTCCAAAGCTGACTTCTCTTTGATTCCCCGTGACTTAAAAATAGACCTCCATCAACACGAGCTCTTATTAGTAACCACACTACCGGCCTCCAAAGTTGATATGATGCTTATTAGGAGTAGATCGTTTGGTATAAATCACAAAAACGAATGATGTCACTTCCAAAGATGAAAGATAGGTCAAGGGTATACATCACAAGAGTTCAATCTTGATAAGTCCGAAATTGATTCAGCAAGAAATATAAAGAGAAGTTCTCACAAAATACACATGTATTTTCTCAAAATGTCAAAATTCTTTTTCATCAAAATGACTTCAATACATATAATGTAGATGAGGTGCAGAAAAGACACCAATTTATTTAATAAAAAATTACAAAAATAGAAAAAAATATTCGATATGGGCCTTCAACTTAGTATGAGTCTTCAGCAATCAAAATTCTTGAGAGTGTCTTTGAGTTTTTGTTTTTCTCCACTTAAGCCTTGTATGACTGTTACCAAAGGTATCCTGTGACTGTTTAGTGCTATTCTTGATCATAAGTCTCTTATATTTAGACAGTTTTAGGATTCTCATCAAAAGTCCAAACCAACCCGACATACCAAATTCTTAAAGGAATAATGATACATAAAACATCTTTTATTTTAAATATCTCACTCACACTTTTCATTTCTCTCTATATTCCTATCACATTATAAATCTTATCATATTTATATTTTTTTATTTTTTCTTTCTCAGTGTTGGATGTCATTTGAGCTGTCTATCAAATATTTTTCTTTTTGAAGTGAAACATATACTGAACTTCAGAATAAAAGTGCTTGGGAGGGGTACTCGTGTGGTCAAAACACAGACCAGAAGCGGTTTAATGTAATGTTTGGTAAAATAGAATGAAATACAATTTTTTTTAAAATTTAAATTAAATTAATAAAAGTGTGAGTTACACAAAACAAACTCGTAGGGGCAAGGTAAGACACTTCTTAATTAACTATATTGTGATGGATGCATCGAATTTATGTGATTAACTGCTACTTGAAATATACATTCAGATGGCTTCGAGGAGGAAATAAGAATATAGGTAGTGATGATTTGAAGTTATACCAAAGATTACTTGATACAATGAAGCGAACCGATATAAGTACATGAATTCTTATTTTGTGACAAATTTAACTAAGAGTGCATTTGGATATGGATAGAAGATTTTAAATGAGGAAAATAATTTATCAAGAGAATTTGAATTTCTGTACTTTAGAATTCATTGTTTGGATGCTTTTTATGAAGAATTTAAAATTTTAGAATTTTAAAACAGAATTTTAAACAACTAAAAATCTGAAATTTCAATTTCCTTCTAAAAGGTGAGAAATTGAAATTCTTTTCTTACAGTCTTCTCCAAGAAACACCGTCTGAGTTCCTAAAATATCGTTGTGAGCATAGAAGAACACGTATAACTAACATACCAATCATATTTTTTCTTTTTTTTTCATCCTCATAATTTTAACTTTTTTTTATCCAAACACAAAATTTTGAAAACAAAAGAATTTTAATTGAAGTATTTGAAATTCTTAGAATTTAAAATTTCTCAAAATTTTAAATTTCTCCATCTAAACACACTCTTAAGGAATTCAATGCTATATAGTTAATTGTTATTTTGTGTAGGTGGTTTGGGAGTCTTACTCAAAGGATGTAATGCAACTATTTTTGTGTTGGTGCTAGTATGATAGTCACAATTTGATCCCTAAAAAAATATCTTAGTAGGTGAGAGAAGAGAATATTTATAAATGATCTTTGACCTCGACTCCGTAAGATTTTATGATTACCGAAACATTCATTATATATGGTTTGTTCTATATCCTGTACAATGATATGTTTGAGTTTTTTTGTTACAAGGTGAAATTGCAGAGGCATTATCGTTCAACACCACAGCATCAGGGGACGCTGATGACTCCAAGTGCCCTTCAGTTTGATTTGTAATTATGTATCATAAATATGCCAACCGAACCAAAGCCAAATTAGTGATGCAGATCATTGTCAAGTGACGCAACTCTGGTGTCATCATTGTGTTCATAGCAAGCCATTGTATATGCCACCATTTCATGTGGTTTTACACTATCAATTTTAATTTTGTTGTGGTTTTAAAAATTCTAAAACAAATGGAATTACTTAATTTGTAACTAATGGCAGGCACTTATATATATATATATATATATATATATATATATATATATATATATATATAATACTCGTATAAGACCTAAAATGTAGACTTTTGAAGCATAGGAATTACATCGCAATATTTGACAAGGGTAGCTAGGATCAAATAAGTTATTAACCCTTAAAATAATTATTAATAATTTATATTATATTAATGTATATTTATATTTTTTTCTCTTTATAATATTAGTATATATAATAAAATATGTATTTTGAAGAATGAATGAATGTGTTTTTAAATTTTAATAGTTATTTTTAAAAAAAATCAAAATCAGGGAAGAAAATAAAGGTTAGAAAATATAAAAATAGAATAAATGAAAGATATTTGAAAAATTGACAAAAGAAAATTAAACAAAATAATAAATTAAAAATTTCAAAATAAAATTTAGAAAAACTTAATTGCAATAGTTTGTCGACCACTTGACTCTCAGAGACGCGTTTCATTAATGTATATACGGATACGATTAATTAGACTATCTTATTGCGTGTGACATTTTTTAACAAGACTTGACTCAATCAATAGTAGCGACAAATCAGAAGTTATTAACTTTTTATTTATATTAAATCTTTATATTATTAACTTTTTGATAAGTTTTATTTTATTTTTGTTAAAGTTTGTGTCAAACCGTTCGTTAATATATTTTTTTAATTTTTCAGGAGTATATCAGTATTAGTATGCTACTACTACTATTAACTAATTCTAACAGGGTTTGCATTTTTTATCAACGTAGACAAAAACGGGTTGGAGAGTAATCCATGCAAGTAGGGTTGGAGTGTATTTCATGTACTCAAATATTCTGATATTATTTTGGTCACATAGGGAAGGGATAACCAAGTTTTAATTCGTTAATGAGTGCGTCAAACCTTATTTTCAGCAAACACGGTGGGAATAAAGCTGACTTCTGTAATACAAGCTTATTATAAATGAATATATATATATATATATATATATATATATATATATATATTCAAGACTGCAGTAGTAGTAACATCTAGCAAGAGTTGTGCCACGGAGATTAATTGCAATCAGTGAATGCAAAAAGGTTGTCAATCTTGGGCATGATGCAACCCTACATGAAAAGGCAAATTAAGCAATAGCATAGCTACACATGTGCCAACAAAAGCAAATGATATTGCACAGTTTCACCAATTTTTATTTAAATATAAGATAATAAACATCTAAAATATCTGACAAAGATAAAAATTATCTCTTAGCAATGGTTTCTATACAAAAGGAGGAACAAGTCTCTTATTTTTTTCTCCACTTGGTTTAACGATCATCTGTTGTGTCTCAATTTATAGCCTATGCAATAGACTCTTTAGGTATATTTTAACTCGCACCTCACCTATTATGAGATAGACATTTTTGTTGCTGTAATTAGACAGTGGTAATTCTTGTACTTTTCTGCTCTCATTATATATAATATTACACCTTTGCCTTAAAAAAAAGTGTCACCAATTTTTTAAACCACCTTTGCCAAGATAAAAATCTCTCATTCATATCACATTAATCCTTGATATGCATATAATACTTAAAGTAATAAACTGATATTTGAAATCATTTGCATGCATCGGCTATAAATTGAGACACAACAGATGATTGTTAACCAAGTGGAGAAAAAAAATAAGAGACTTGTTCCTCCTTTTGTATAGAAACCATTGCTAAGAGATAGTTTTTATCTTTGTCAGAAAAAATGAGAGACTTGTTCCTCCTTTTGTATAGAAACTTTGCAATATGATTTGCTTTTGTTGGCACACACCAAGCTATGCTATTGCTTAATTTGCCTTTTCATGTTGGGTTACATCATGCCCAAGATTGACAACCTTTTTGCATTCACTGGTTGCAATTAATCTCCGTGGCACAACTTTTGCTAGATGTTACTGCTACTGCAGTCTTGAATAAAATGGTTTTTACATATTATTATTATTATTATTCAATCGATCTATTAAGAATTCAGGAAAAAGAATTTTGTGTTATTTGTCACTTTTATACGTTGTGGTATAGTTTACTTGAATTTTACGTAACATTTCCTATTTCAGGATTTTCCTTAATTTTTTACTTCAATGATACTTTGAACTAGATAAAAATTAAATTGTTAACATGATTTAAGACAAAAAAAAGAGTCCTATATATATATAACTGTAGTAAGTCAAATAAATTTTCATGGCGTGCGCGATGGGCAACATGTCACACATTCTAACAAACACACACACATATATATATACATACATATATATATATATATATATATATATATATATATATATATATATAATCTCACTCGCACTGCCCATTCGAAGCATAGAAACTTGAATAAACGTATTGGATCCAACAATATAAAGTTAAAGCAGTCTTCTTCATATATATCATCAAACATGAAGGTAATATCACTTTGTAATGATTAGTTAAATTACAAGCTACTCTATTTATTTGAGAATATATAATAAGCTCTATATGAATTCTGCGATATATATGCAGCAGAGAATAGTTATAAAGGTGCAATTGGAGACTGACAAATGCAGAAGCAAAGCTCTCAAAATTGCTGCTAAATCGCAAGGTGCGCGTGCATGCATGTGTATCATGTCCAATAATTTGCATTCCTGCTTTTATTACTTAAATATCCATTTTAAATTTGAATTAATAACCACAAGTAGAAATTACCTATAATTGTTTATGCTTGATAACTTGTAATTCAAAACTAGCTAATAGTGTGTAAATCACGATTCATATATAGCCAAAGTATATGAATTTGTCATGGTTTTAAATTGCGGTTGTGTTCACGGCCATATATCAAACATACAGGGGTGCAGTCACTGTCCTTAGAAGAAGAAAGCAATAATGATCAAGTGGTGGTGATTGGAAATGATGTGGATCCTGTTTGCTTAGTAAATCAGTTGAGAAAGAAGTTCCGTTACGCTACGTTGTTAAGTGTCGAAGATTTAGAAGAAGGAGATGAGGGTGGTCAAGATGGAGGAGGAGAAGAAGAAGAAGCAGAAACAGAAACAGAAGAAGTCACGCAAAAGGAACCTCATTATGATAATTACCATATTCCTAATTGTCCAATATATACTAATAGCACGTATGTTCCACCTTCTCCAATATGTACCACCTATCTTCCAACTTGTCCAATGTGTGCCACTGCCACATATTTTCCACCTTCAGCTCCCATGTATCGTCCCAGAGTTTATGATTCATACCCCAATAGCTGCACCATCCTCTGATTCTATGGAAAAAGCTTTTGACATATTTCCATATCAGAAGGATACCATAAAACCATTTAGGTTGGATATGCTGCTGAGATAGTGTTGTTGGACTTGATAAAATTTAGATTTTGGTACTACTTAACTGGAAAAGTTAAGGGTTTTCTTTTATCTATATATATAGATCCTTTGTTATGAATAAAAGCTCTGTAAGAATTGTTACACTTGTATACGGGTTGAGGTACTCTTATACCTCATCATAAATATATTTTATCTTTGCTGATGAAAAAACATTCATGAATCAAAAGCGTTACACTTGGCTAATTAGGATATGGTTCAAATTTCTTTAGATTTGGAAATGTATATGTAAAATGACACATTTTGTACTGTGACTACTGAAGCTAGTTTATTTGCTAGAAAATATAGTAATCTATAAATTTCAAAAACTATATATAGAGAGAGAGAGAGAACAAGGAGGTCTGTTTATGAAGACTGCAGAGTTAAAGGTTTGATTTTCTGTCAGCGTTATATGCATCCAACATCTATCAATTAATTGATACTTTTTCCCATTAAATATACAACTGTTATTATTTTCCATCAACTATACCCTTTTTTTTGGTGTCTTGAAATTATTAGTTAGTCTTTCCGGAAATTAAGAAATAATTACCATAATATATATATAGAGAGAGAGAGAGAGAGAGAGGTTGTTTTTAGGTCTTCAAGTCTTCCACTAAGAATTAATTATGCTTGGTAGCTGTCACACACAATAAAAAAGCGACGCGTTTCCATGTGCAGATCCTATTCTTATGAAACTTGAAGTATAATATGATTATTTAGTAGATTTATATATGTAGTTTAATGTCTTGGTTGCAAATTATTATCCTTATTAGGGAGTACATGTAATCACAGCGGATACATTTTTTGTAGTCACTACCGTTTAGTTAGTAAATTAAACTCGGCATGTAAACAACCATTAACAACACACTTCTTGTACTGAGATAGTATCTTTATTCAATAATATTTTTCTTTAAAAAAATGGTTCGGAAATATTATTGTTCTTAGATTGGTTAATAAAAGCTTCAATTTAATTTGCATCTTATTTCATGCCCGCTTCACAGGTAAAATCAAGAAAAAGCAAGTCTTCGATCGTTTGTTAATGTCCCGTATATAATATATGCTAATCCTTTTCAATCATAGAAAATTCCTCGAAAATGCAAGAATTCTTTGTCTCTGTCAAGTCTGTTTGTGTTCTTTCATAGAAATTTCCTCAACAACACCATGTGAATTAATTTCATTAGCTACCGTAACTGACCAACCCGTAGCTAGACCAATAAAATTAATTTTAACATTGCTATCATGCCAAAAAAACTAAAAAAATAATCAAAGACAAAGATGTAAATGTTTCGTTTTATGTATGAAATAAATGTTTTAGAACAGTTCAATTAATTAATTATTGTAAAAACGACGTTGACAAATTTCCCCTCAGGTATCCCATTCCTTTGTAGTCATACCTCGACAATCACTTGACTTACTACAACCTAGTGGTACGCACACATGTGTTTGTTAGAGAGAAAGGAAGTTTTAATTCTGAGGTAGTATTTCACATATATAATTCTGGGATAGTATTAATACTGTACTCGCACGTATACATGGATCGTTATTGATGTTAATTTATGCATCAATAAAATAACACTTAAATATAAATATATTATAATTTGTTACATATGAAATCTATCGATATATTTCATGACAATGATATATTTAGAAGTTGATGATGTAGATATTTGTGCCTATAGAGATCTGTTGTTTGTTTTTAGTTTGCAATTATAACAGTTATAATATGGAATTATAAAAAAATTTATATGGACAAAATAATCATGTTTATTGTTACCAAAATTATAATTAACATTACTGATTGACAAGTCATTTCATAATAACAATCGAAAAACCATAATAAAGAAAATAGGAAGTATTTGAAAATATATAGAATCAAATAATGTTTCCAGTTCAATAGACATATATATTCTAATAAAACTGTATGCTATTTCAAGCAATCCAACACAACTACATAGGTCAATTATATAATTAAAAATATTTTTTTAGACAAAATAACATTATTATCTAGTTACCAAAAGGTAATAATACTTAAGGGTGTGCATTAAAAGAGAAATTTCCAGAGACTCTTTTGAAAATTAAGAGTGAAGTATTAAACAGAAAAACTATGAAATATTAATTGTTTGATTTTGAATTTGTACTTGTGAACCCAAAATATTTTTCGGACTTTTATATATTTTATACAACTTTTAGTTTTGTATTAGTTTTTCCTTTTAGTAGTAAAATATAACAAATTGGGTTTTGACCTATCAAACAAATCCAACACTGATAAATCAAAGCTGCCATTTACTTCCTTCACCTCCTTTTTTGCTTCTGCACCCCCTAAAGGACAAAAATATCCATCATCTTCACCGGCACCCGATGTCGGAGAAGCTATGTTACGCCTGCTTCGCAACCGCGTCTGATGGTTATGGCAGCAAAATGCTCAACGACTTCAAGAATCGCCTCGTCTCAGAGCTCAACAACAGCAAACCAGTCATATTCAAAGGTTGGAAAGTTGACAAAAATGTAAAATGCGACAGCATTCAGTAAATCCTTTTCCAAAACAGTGAAATTTTTTTAACATTCCAAAATGGTGTTTCCAGAATTTGGATTTTACCATTCTGGAAAGGACTTTCCAACTTTATTGTTTCTTATACTTTAATATAATATAGATAAATTTGGTCTGTAAAAAATATTTGAATTTTTTTATCTATAAAAATCAAAGATAAATATAAGGAACTATACAATAATTTACACGTTTAACCAATTAAATTAAACCTCCAATAATAAAAATATTTGAATTTAATCCCACAAATGATTCCTTCTCCCATGCAAAGAATGTTTCCACACATATGTTCGTGCTCTCCAACGAAAGTATATATATTTTTGGGCTCCCTCTCCCACTTCCTAATTTCATTATGCTTATTAGTGTTTTATTCCTAACTTTGGACAATATAGTATTATATACTTAATGATTTTTATTTTATTTTATTTGGGGGGGTTAGGAACGAATTAATGGCTGAAGAACATGATCAAGTTGAAAATAGTATGAAAGTCAACTCAAGCTGAAGAAAGTGCTTCATATTAACTTCATACAACTACTGCCATGTAATATCAACTCGACGCTTTTTGCATGAACAGTTTCAGTCACAAATTTTAAAAGAATTAATGAAATTTACAGGACGTTGCGGCACCTTGAAAAAATTAATGGCTGAAGAACATGATCAAGTTGAAAATATTACGGAAGTCAACTCAAGCTGAAGAAAGTGCTCCATTATACAACTATATACTGGCTACTGCATGTATAATTTAACTCAGCGCTTCATGAGCAACAGTTTAAGTCACAATTTTTTTTCTCTTTAGAAGCGTTTCTGTCAAAAAATTTAAAATAAAATTTACATGAAGCTCTTGCACCTTGAAAAAATTATATTTAGTCCAAAATATTTATGCATATTTGTATACTCTTTTGTATTTTTTATTTTATTTTTAACAAACATTATTAACAAATCAATAACAACTTGTACAAAAGGATATGAAAAGTCAAAGGACAGGGAAAGATATAGCTTGCCCAGGAGAGAAAAAATGACATTCTCTCCAATAATTTTCACGTGAATTTTAGAATATTGGATGAAGCACTTGTAATATTAATCAAGTATTGTACGAGAGTTTCTTGTATACATCATGTACGTCCTTGACGACACTGCTAGCTAGGGCTAAAAGCCTCCAACCCCAAAAGAGAAAACAACTACAAAGTCCACGCTAATTAGTGGGCTGCACATGCTCATCACCACTTTTATATTTCGCAATTAAATATTTAAATAATAGTAACTATTAATTCTAACCATGCCTTTGAAAATGGATTGGCAGAGCATATTGCATGGTCCTTTATGTGTTGCCCACATGCATGTGTTCAGAAATAATCATTAAGACATGTAGCAACAGAATGAATTATTTACCACTTGTAAGTTGTATTGTTTAACTTTTTTCACTCCTACAAAATACCACATAACCAACGGATCACCAATGCCATATGCCAAAGTCCACTTGCTGATAGTGTATGATTGCTAACTAGGTATTATAAATCCCTTCTACTGGTAGAAAATTTGGGTTTCATTCCTTTTTAGGCGCGGGCAGACACAAATATTAGCAAAGAAAAAGGCCTCAATGGATAATGTATTTTCTCTAATTGAATGATGAGAGTAAGACATGGGATAAGAAAGGAACAGGTTTTTTCAAATATAATTAAATGTTATAACTAATTATAATGGGTCGTTACTCGTTAGATATTAAACAGTTTGTATCCTTTACTGTGTCCTGAAATGAATGTATATTGATCATTAAAATTTATATAAAAATAATAATAACTAAAGCTTAAAAGATTATAGAGTGAATTACTTTTTCTTCTTCTGAAAAAATGCATATTTATCATTATATATATATATATATATATATATATTTAATTTAATATGTAATATGTTTATATCTGTTAGGGAAGAAAAATGTGAATTTTAACTCAAGAAGGAATGAATATATAACACTTACAGTTGTCACACGGAATAAAAGTGTAAAGAATATTTTGGTAATAATTTTTTTAATGGAATTTTAATTAAAAATTAAAAATTAAAAAAATGAAATAAAGTGTCATACACTCTAATCTATCAGGGAAGGAAGTGTAAATTTTAACACCAGAGAAAAGGACAATGTATTATTTACATCTTTAAGAAAGGGGAGTGTAATTTACACAAGATTATAACATGCATGACTAGTTAAATATGAGTTTAAAGTTTTTTTTGTCAATTTATATAAAATTCTCAATAGTTGATATTCTCTTTTATGACCTCTCTCATATATCGATTGATATTCTCTATTATTGTTAGTATAACTTTTAATATAATTATTATAAAAGTTAATAAAAACATAAATCACAATAATTTGTAATTGAATACTATAATGTAAAATACACATTTTTAATGCAAAGCTTATTTTCTTGTAATTCAAATACTTTTTAAAGCAAAAAAAATCATTATTGAACTCAATTATTTGATCACTGCCTTCTTCCTCTACAGTTCTTCAAATTAAATTCTTACTTATCAATCTTTCCCAAAAGCTTCAGAAAAGAAACAAATCCTTTATTTTTGGTGGAGCGAGAGATCGATGTTGGGAAAGCAGGGTTTTCGTTTTAATTGAGCAATCCCTGATTCTCCAATTACCATGCAAAACTGATGATCAGGGTACTATTTAATTTCCCGGGATTTTCACTAAAGACAGTCATGACATATTTTTTCATTTCATATTCCCTATTCAATTCACTCCACCAAACCATATACACGAGGTCCTATAGGCTTTCCATCAACTTCCTCATAAAGGCACCCTGCATGAAAGAAAAATAATTGACTAGTGAATTAGGAGTTATCACTTATTAGCATGTCACACACTGCACCTTTGCCATTTCATGAGCTCATCCAAAATAAAGAAACACACCACATCTGCAAAAGTGCCCTACAAAATTGATAGTGAAGAATCCTTTGAAACTATTTCTAGGCTTCCTAACCGGCCTGTCCCCAAAGCTACTGGCATCAAACTAAAGTGATAAAAAAATTTAAAAAAAATAAAAAAAATAAAAGGCATATCATAAATATATTTGAGATTCTTGATAAATATTCTATTTTTATTTTGAGTTTTTAATAATTTTTTCTTTATATTATATTCATAATATATTAAACACTTATTTTGAATCCTTAAGCACTAATGCAACATTATATTTATCACTGATTTTCAATATATATTAACTGTTGAGATGATATTATGTGTTATGATAATGACTCACAATAAAAAAGAATTTAATATGTTAAGAATCCGATGCAACAAAAATATTTATTAAGGACCCACAATAAAAATTAATAATTTATTAAAAACCTAAAACATATTTAAACCAAAATAAAATTAAAAAAGCCACCCTAAGGACAGAGAAAGCAGTAATCAGAAAGGAATAATAGACATAGCCCCAGTAACAAGTAAGCTTTATGAAAGCTTATCATCTGCAAGCCATGTGCCAAAAGTATGTACAAAAGCAATAAAAAAACATGCACTCAATTCCATCGCCTTTTTTATCTTGCTTTTACTTTTGCACAGCTTCTATTATTTTCTGATTTAGAGGGTACCCTTACAGCTCTGCACACAGATCATCATGATCAAGCTTATTTCTAGCTAACATGTGGTCTCTCGATCCCTATATATAAAAGTTAGCAGTTTCGTGTAACGTTTAAAATAACACCAATGCAACTTTATTTATTTTTATATTTAATGTCTAATATTGTTGATCAAGTAAGAATGTGTCACTTTCCTTATTATACTTTATCCAATCCTAATAATAATGTAGCTTACTACTCCACCTATGTGCATTGGCATATATTAATATGGTTGAGGACATCTCGTGGGGAATTTGTGAAGGCTTTCACTTGTGAGCTTAGAAAACTGAAGATGGGTTTCACAGGGGAGTTGGTAAGAAGTGTCTTCTCCAAAAATCGTTCTGATGGGTCTCATGAAAACAAAGTGAGTCTATATGTTGCACTTGTTCTATAGTATCTACAAATTTACAATAGAAAAAGCATAAATGCATAATACAATTCTCTTAGCTCAATTTAAGTTCCAATAATGTTCTCATTGAATATTGCATTAACCAGCTTAATTTGAATTATGGCATGCTAATTAACAGGTGAGGCGCAATAGTGCTAAAAATAGAAGAATGTTATCTGTGAGGTCATTCTTGTGTGGTGATGAATTCAATTCAGTCCTTGCAGAGAATGATTCAGCTTCAGTTAAGAGCTCTGAAGTCACGGTTTCACAGTCCGTACATGAGGGCTTGTTAAACGATGAAGGAGACACTGAAAGTGAAGAAACTGTGGAGAATGTAGCACAGAACAGGCCAAGTTCAAACTCCAAAAAGTCATTGAATGAGGAAGAAGCAGCTGTTCTTATTCAATCAGCATTTAGAGGCTTCCTGGTTAGCTCACCAAACTTTAATTACATCAATTTTCTTATTCATATGAAAAAAAATATTTTAGTCTAAGAAAAAATTGTATTTAAGTTAAGGAAATAGTGAAAAACATATTCATGCGCTTACCTTAATGGTTGTTTGTACTAAGTTCGAGGAGTGTATGAGATGAGTGAAAATTGCAACACTGAACAGAGAATTGAGTGTCAATTTTCACCCTTCCCAAATGTTAATTTCTCCCATGTCCATTACTCAACCCTTTTTAAATTATTAATGAAAAAAATGTCAATGGTTACTTTTTAGAATCTTAGCTTATAATGGTATGTTCAATATTCATATGTTTCATAGTTTGTTCATTAATCATAGCATATAATCTGGCTTATTAGCATCACTGATATGCTGCACATTACAGTTGAGGCGTCAAAATGGAGAAATCAAATCACAAACTGGAAAAGATGAGTTCAATTTAGTAACAGAAAGTCCAGACAAAAAGTCCATAGGCACATCAATTGATGTCCAAACCTCAAACTCTACGGAAGTTTTCTCTGTCGAAGGAGAATTAAAGGGCATTTGCCACCGTATTCAGCGCAGGACCAGAACTCAAGCAATAAAGCAAAAGGTACAACAGAAGACAATGATGCTTGTGAACTGGCACTCCATGATTTTGGTTAAAAGAGAAAAAATTAAAATTGAGATATGCTCAAGAGAATAATAAATTCAGAAGAAAAGAACAAAGAAATTAGACAGAAGTACTATTTAAGACATCTTCCAGAACATATTTTAAACTTCAGATGATTAACTAAAAGAGTGGTTAATATTTTATCAAAGTTTTCTTTTAAAAAAGAAAAATAAGAACCAGAAGAGTGATAAGAAGGGTGTAAAGAAGATGAGCATGTTAACTTGATAAATCATCTTTTTGGGTTAATTTGTTCCGCATCATAAATGTGTCTAGGGTCTAGGCCAACTAAGTCACTAGCTCAATTGGTACCTCCCCAACACTTTTGAATGTGATATTGATGTTGAAATTTAATATTCCACTTGGCCACTTTTTTCCTTTGTATTGTTTGCATTCTCCAACATAACCAAAAGTCAAATATATCAGGATACACCTTAATTGGTAATTCTCACTTCTCAGCAAGGTATTTCTATTTAGTACAACCAGTTTCTGGCACACATGATTTTTTCTTGTTTTTAATATAAAGTCACAACCAACGCAAGCAAGGTTCGTTAATTTTATACATAGCACACATTGTAGGAGCATTTAATAGTCTGAACTTTAACAGGGACCCATTAAATTGGCTATAATTTACAAGTTACAACCAATCAAAATTCTGTTAAGCTGCATAGTAACATCGACATTTTCAGGAAGATTGGGATGACAGCACAGTAAGTAGCTATGTTTCAAAAATGAGGATGCAGAATAGAATGGAGGCTTCAACCAGGAGGGAAAGAGCACTGGCTTATGCTTTCTCACAACAGGTAAACACTAAAGAGTAAACAATATATGCACGGATACAGTGACGGTATAAACAAATTTTACACTATTATCCAAATGCAAACAATCATGTAAGGTAAGTTTTGTGACTTTTACAATAACTAACTAAAAATTCATAATAACAATGATTTCTGATTAGTTGATCATGTAAAATTCTTTACACCGATAGTACATAGAAATTTAATGAAGATAAAGGCACAGGACTGGTAACAAAACACTAATCCTGATTGTTGCAGCTAAGAATCTGTTCAAAGAGGAAATCTCCAAAATTTAACAGCATGGAGTCAAATATGAGTTGGAGTTGGCTTGAGCGGTGGATGGCAACGCGCCTTCCGGAGACATCATCAGTTGAAAGCCATGCCATGAAGCAGTATGACCCTTCTAATGGTAGTCACAAATTCACAATCATGACAAGATTTTTTGATGCTGCTGGGGAAGAAAAGGAGAGCTGCGGGTCAAATGAAGTGCCCCTTCATTTTGATAACTATTCCATCAATTCACGAGAAGAAAAAGTTAGCTTCAAACCACATACACCAAAGACCAACTTCAAAGCTAGGAGAACTGTTTCAAGGCGGAAAACAGTGCCTAGTTATCAATTCCATGAAGAGCAGCCAAAGGTCAGAATCTCTTTACTAGTTCACATGCCATCCAAGTCATGCATAACAGATTCATGATTATGTCTCAGTGATAGTTTACATCATTTTAGTCTCAGTTGTTACATTAGTCTCTAAAATTAAAATAAGTTCTTGAAAATGCAATCTGGCAATCACATTAGCCTATAATTCAAAAAAATGTGACTAAAGTAATAATACTAACATATGTTCAGGCACCAAAATAAAGATTAATAGTTAAGTTTAGAAACTTAAGTGAAACAACTTATAAATTCATGAACTGATTTAAAATTTCTTTAATTTTAAGGATTAATGTGACAGGTTTTTACAATTTTTAGAGACTGGAATTATGATTCTCTTTTTTTCATATATAATGTCATGATCACGAAAGATATGATTAGAATGCATGAGCATGTTGCTTGCGTATCTCTACCATCTTCTAAATATAGATTTTTAATGTTCCCACAGGTAAGCAAAAGAGATGGTTCAGGCGATGCTAGCAAGGATATTAAGCAAAAACAAAAGCAAGTGGGAAGCAGGACAGAAATTGCATTAAGCACCTCGAAAGCTTCTAATGTGTAACTTGTAAAAAATAAAGTCAAAGTATGTGTCTAGTATTGAGATGTAATGGTTGGATTCTCTAGTAGATTCTTGATTCCATAAATCTTATGTGTACATTGTACATAATATCAAGTACAAGATTGAGATGGTTGTTCTGATGATTTGCTTTCCAAAAATTCATTCATTAATAAATAGAAAAATGAATACAATGTGTTAGGAAGAAGATGCTCTGCTATGGAAACCTGTCATAGGGGTAGTTATCATTCTAGTAGCGGTTATTGTAGTGGGGTGCGGTTATTGTAGTGGTTATTATAGCGGCTATTATAATGGTTATTGTAGTGGGAATGTAGACATACAATTGTGTATAAAAGCTCTAAGAATCAATGAATAAGGCAGAAAGAGAAGAATTTAGAAAATTAGTTTGTAAGGAGGTCTTGGTCCTCGAAACCAAGTAGTGTAGTTTTCTTCCCCTCCCCTCTGCTCCTAACAATTGGTCCGACCTGCCACTCTTCAATGGCGGACACCGAACTTTCCACCGCTTGTGTGGATCGTCTCGAGGCCGCCATGGCCAAACTCGCTGCAATTCAAACTTCCACTGCTGCAGACCAAACTTCCATTACTTCCAAACTTGATGTCATTATTCGGATATTGAATACCATGGTACCTAAACAACCTTCTCCATCTTCTGCCTCTGCGAAGTCACCACCCATGCCGCCTCTGCTTCCTAAGACAATCAACCCAACTTCTTCCTCTGCTAAGCCACCACCAACAGCAGAAACCACGTCGCCTCCACCAACTGCAGAAACCACGTTGCCTCCCTTTCCCATGGCAACTTTCCACCTTCCCGTTAACAAGCACCACGCACTCTTCTTCGAATCCCTCCCAGTCGCCAGTCATCGGTCCCACACAAAGTCCTCTAATCGTGGCATCCTTCCCTCTGACATCCACTTCTCCCTTTCTGTTGTGTGTGCTGCCACGATCAGGGACACAAATCTCAACCACCCCTTCCTCCTCCTCATCTTCGTCATTCTCGTCACTGCCAAAGGGCTCTGTCTCCACAATCATCTTCAGGCACTAATTCTTACACCCATTTTCATTTGGGATCCAGGTTCTATTTTCTACACCCAACACCTTGAGGACAATGTGTTTTTGATGGGCTAGAGAATGTTAGGAAGAAGATGCTCTGTCATGGAAACCTGTCATTGGGGTAGTTATCATTCTAGTAGCGGTTATTGTAGTGGTTATTATAGCGGTTATTGTAATGGTTATTGTAGCGGTTATTGTAGTGGGAATGTAGACATGCAATTGTGTATAAAAGCTCTAAGAATCAATAAGAATTTAGAAAATTAGTTTGTAAAGAGGTCTTGATCATGTAGTGTAGTTTTCTTTCCCTCCCCTCTGCTCCTAACACAATCAGAATTAGTTGCATGATGGGACATTAATTTTTTTAACTGAGAAATGATAATGCTCAATATTAAAATTCAACTTCGTATATTATTTCATACAAAACCAATGTGTGTTGGTTTAATACAAATAGTTTGAATATCTTAAGTAAATGATTAGGTTAATAACCCCCCTCCAATCAAAAATATCCTCATCATTTCCCACACGAGCTAGGCAAAAGTAATTAACGTGTATGAAATCAGGTTGAAGATGATATCATAAACAAAACATAAAATAAAAACGGTGCCATACAAAAATCTAAGGTAATCCTATTATATCGCCAGTTAAAGCTGTTATTTAATAGTAGGAATGAAAACTAAAAATATTTTAATAACAAAAACAAAATACAAGACATTTTATATGAACTAAATTGTCATTTAAGCCTAATAATTCTATCTACGACAACTAACGATTTCTTTAATTTAGAAACATCATACATTATTATATTAACTTTATTTTTGAAAATCACTCCTTCTAAATAATACAAGAACCATGCGAACCAGCTTTATTCAGTATAACTAGACCAACCTAATAATTCCTTTTTCCAACCATTCAATTTCTAAAATATAAAACGTTAAAAAAATAATAATCATAATTCAAAAATGATGAATTAATTGATGATCATATGTCTATAAAAAAAAACATAATTAATGTTAATGGTCAGTGAGGATGTAGACAAGTTGAGCGCAAATCAAGTTTGTCTTGAAAAAAAAATTATAGTGCTTTATGCTTAAGTTTAACTTATTAGAAGAAAATGTTAAACAACATGAATTTGTGAAACAGCACATAAAAACAATTACTCTTGAATTCCTCGTATACTTATCTCTTTTTATTATTATTTTCATTTTTATAACAAAATATAAATTATTTATAAAAAAAACTAAAATATAATTTACATAATCAAGAATATTTTTAATAAAATTTTAATTATAATATAATTTATATAATTAAAATTATAATAATATATAAATTAAACATTTATCCTTTCGAAGTTACACTTATTTTTTCCCATTTGCTGTTAGTCCATTTAATTTCAAGTGGTAAGCATTTTCCATAGACATGCTGCCTAAAGAAAATAGCCGTATTTTACTATGATTCATGAATGGTTTCTTTTGGAATGAGAATATTAGTACAAAAGTAATGTTATATAAAAAATATTATAAATATTCATTGTACAAATAAATAATTTTTTTAGAAGAATAAATCATGATTTTTAAATTAGCCGGTGTTTACTTTTCTGCTGGATAAACTCCAAATCAATTTGGGCACTTTGGACTTTTCATGTCCCTCACCGGTATTTCTGAGTCCTGGGAAAGATTTTCTCCCTTCTACGTCTTTGCTTCCCCTATGTTCCTGCAACAGATGATCAACTCCAATTTCCGCGAACGATAAATCAAAATGGCACCTTTCTTTGTTCTGTTTCTATTAGCCTCTTCATTGACTCAAGGGTATGCTCAATTTCAACCAAAAAACGAAGCTTTTATATCCTTGTTGATTACCCAAAATGGCCTTGACTTTGTGAAGGAGTTGCTGGTGAACAAGGCAATTTCCTCACTGGTCTCACTTCGATTGCCGAATATTGAAAAGACTGCGAAAATCCCAGTTGTGGGTAATGTCTACATGGTGCTCTCCAACATCACAATTTATCATATTGATGTTCCTTCCTCGCATGTCAAGCCAGGGGAGACAGGAATTTCCATTATAGCTTCTGGGGTTACTTGTAATTTGAGTATGAATTGGTATTACTCTTATAGTACATGGCTTGTGCCTGTTAAGATCTCTGACAGAGGTAGAGCAGAAGTTCAGGTATGAAATTTTTCCTTTATTTTGTTTGTGTATATAAAGAGAGAAGATTTAATTAGAATGCAATTTCAAAGTTATTTTACACTGTCCTCCAATTAAAGATTGTCAGTAAGTTTGTTGATTTTTATAATAATTATTTTAAAAGTCAATTCAAGATGGTTTCTGATTAGTTCACAATGGCATGCATGTGTTGCTTGTTGTTTGTTGTTTGATTGGAACTTATAAGTGTTGCTTGTTGTTTCATTGGAATTTGTATCTTAACTTGTTTAATTTATGTTGTGGATTTTGGTATCTAACGATGTTAACTTGTTTAATTATAAATAAACTGCGCTATGGGCTATGGCATTCAGTATGGAATTTGTATGTGGTATTGTTGTTTTACTTATTTTATGGAAAGTTCATATTCTTATATTGGTATATGATTATTCTTGTTTGTATGGGATGAAAATGATGTTTTTTTTTTACTATTATTTCTGTTTATATCTGTTCATCTTCTTCACAACTGTAATCAGAAAGGAATTTGATTAGTGCTACTGCTGGAAAGGTTGAAGGCATGGAAGTAGGACTTACATTGGGTTTGGAGAACCAGGAAGGGTCTTTGAAGCTGAAACTCAAGGACTGCGGGTCTAATGTTAAAGATATTTCAATAAAATTGGATGGAGGTGCATCTTGGCTTTATCAAGGGTATGGAAATATCCATATTAGCTTCAAATTTCGAGCTCATAAAGGAACATAGGTTTCAATGTTTCCTGTATCTTTTGTAGCATTATAGAACTTGTGCTGGCTGCTTCTTATCCCTCCTCCTATAAGATGCCTTAGGCCTGTTTACTCTGAAATTTATTTTATTTTTTTCATTTTCTATTTGAAACTAGAAAACTAAATGGAACACAAGGTAGCATTTTGTAATTAGAAGTGAAAATAAGAAATGAAAACAGAAAACATTTTCTCAAACTAAACAGCTCGTTACTTTTCTTTTAGGTGGTTTTCTCAATATCTTTTTTCCCACATTTTAATTTGATGCTGATCAGACTTTAAGTCCAACTTGGAAAACACCTTAGCTCCCCCTAATCCTCTATGACAGGGATTGGAAGCTTGCTGGATATCATAATATTATTGAAAGCCCTATAATCCACACAACATCTCCGCCCTTCATCCCTTTTCTTAACTAAAAATTGTACAGTTGGAATAAGAGATAATGTTAGGCCGGATTATGCCTGCTGCTAACAGTTTCAACTAAGTTCTTTTGTTTTTTAACAGTTACAACTAAGTTAGGGGTTATAATCCCCTACATCTCTCCTCTATTTTTCTTCATATAAACCCTGGTAATTGGAGGGCCTTTCCTATCAATTCTTCTCTTCATAATCTAGTAATCAACTGCTTCAAACTGGTCACTTATTTCTAGCCTAGAAACATTATCCCTATCTATCATCACCACCAGGAGGATTTTTCTCCTTTAATTTCCAACTTTTCCAGCTACTCTGATGAAACCATGCTCTAACATGGTATTATTTAAAATAGGATGAAAATACACCATAGGACATGTGTTGTTGTAGTTAATGTTTTCTGAAATTTTGTAAGTAAACAATATTTGGAGGTTTCCACTTTCCCGCATATCTAGTTTTATCATCATCTATTCATACATTTCCATGTCACCTTTATCTGGCATAAAAATGATTTTATGATTTTTTGACTTTTAGTTTTGCTTCATATCTAACAGGATAGTTGATGCTTTTGAAGATAAAATTGGTTCAACAGTGGAAAATGCTATCGCCAAGAAACTTACGAAAGGGATTTCAAGCCTTGACTCGTATTTGAAAAGTCTTCCAAGGGAGGTCCCAGTTGATGATCATGCTTCTATGAATGTCACTTTTGTCAATGATGTTTTATTCAGTGATTCATCTGTTGGATTTGAAACCAATGGGTTATTTATAGAAAGAAAGATTTCCTTACCTATTCTTGACCTCGACCACAAGAACTCGAAACTTCCAATTTTATGCACAAATTCATCAAAAATGCTAGGGATCACTTTAGATGAGGCTGTTTTTAACTCCGCAACAGCCTTATATTATGATGTAAGTTTAGATGTTCGGTTATGATCTTAAATTGTGCACTTTCTCAAAATATTCTTTTTTTATCATTGGATTGGCTCAAAGAAAGTGCTTACTGTGTTCAGGCAAAATTTATGCACTGGATTGTTGACCAAATACCAGATCAATCTCTACTGAACACTGCAGGATGGAGATTTATTGTTCCCCAGCTGTACAAGAAATACCCAAATCATGACATGAACTTGAATGTATCTTTATCGTCTCCTCCAGTTGTGGAGATTTCAAATCAGAAAGCTGGTGCCACCATATTTGCAGACATGGCAATCGATGTTTTGGAAGAAGATGAAGTAATACCAGTGGCATGCATATCATTGGTAAGATCTTTAAAATTTATGTGTATGTTTTATTCATCGCCATTCTGAATATTACTAGGATGTACTAGATATTATTTTATGTTCTACAGGCTGGTGTGGATGTAAAATGGAGTTCAGCAAGCTTAATTGTACAACATTGGGCTGCTCTCTTTAATACTCTCTTTTTTCTATTAACAGAAGCTAATCCATATCAGTCTTTGTTAGTACTGTCATTTATCTTAAAACTTGGCTAATCAATCTTCCAGTCCGCTGGATTGGCTTGTTGGTCAAGTGGTCAACAGTCCTTGCTAGGATAGTAGGTTGTTTTGGCTGCAGACTCTATGTGTTTGCCCTGTATGTCAGACTCGTGAATATTTATCAGTTTAAGGGATTGCTATCAATGATTGGTTTAACTCAATAATATATTTTTGAGTATTCAACTGCAATGATCGCTTGGTAAGAAATAGACAATTTTTGGTTTCCTCTACCTTACCCTAGCATCAGGAAAAGCTGTGTTTAAAGAACCAATCATTTTAGCAGTTTAGTTTTGTAGTGATGTTGCAACTGATTGTTATTTAAATGAAGGCTTAAATGCAATTTTAGTCCCCATATTTTGTTTGATCCGCAATTTTGGCCCATCCATTTTAAAATTGAGACATTTTGTTCTTCTATTTTAAAAAATCTGTCATTTTAGTCCTTCCATTTCAAAATAGAGACACTTAGTCCTATTTTAGAAAATTCGCAATTTTGGTCAAATTCTCAATTTTGTTTACGTTTTATTTCTTTTCGTTTAGTGCAATTGAACCCTAAACCTAACTATTCATTAAAGGTACCATTAAGAAATGATTTAATTAGTTACAAAGTAAGAAAATAAAAGAAATAAAGCATAGACAAAATTAAAGATTAAACCAAAATTGAGGATTTTCTAAACTATGGGGACCAAATGTTTTAATTTTAAAATAGAGTTATCAAAATTGTAGATCGAATAAAATAGAGGGATCAAAATTGCATTTAAGCCTTCAAATGAATTACTGAAGTTTGTCATAATTAGTATTAGTAGATGCTACTTTTTTTTTTAGATATAGAGTAAGGTGCTACTTTCTTTTTGTATATTTATGCAAGGAATATATTTTATCCAGATACTATGCGTATCTATTCAACCACTGGCGGATAGGGGGCACATAATTAAAGAATAGTCAGCTTAAAAATAATTAAAGCTAACATTGTGTGGTAGACTATGATAGAATATTAGGAATCTCATTGTGTTGGGAATCTTATGATGTTAGTATAGTAAATCTTATTGCACCAGCATATACTAGTTATGAATTTTGAGTATAAATAGGTATTAGTGCTTTGCATCACATGACATAACATGCAATATTTTCATCAGATGCCAATTATTCAGAATCTCTTATTTTCCTTTTCCATCTAACCCCCATAATTTAAAATTGGCATTGGAGCAGTGCCACCCTCCATGACCTAATCCTGTCACTAACACAGCTGCCAAATTTGCGAAGTTTATCAGATCATGTATTGCCCCTGTTTGTTGTTGTAATGAATTGTTCCTTTACAATGAATGACCGCTATGGCTACATTGCATCTTGTTGACATAGGTAATTCAAGGTACAGGTCTGGTCAAAATCAAAGGAAACAACCTCGTAGGTTCTATCAGATTGAATGACTTTCAAATGTCATTGAAATGGAGCAACATTGGCAATCTGCGGATGTACCTCATTCAGGTGCCTTTATGTTTCATGTTTGTATAAGACGCGTGATAACAAATACTAAAATTTTAATTCTAAAGTTTATCATTAATGAAGGATGTGTTGTCTTTTCCTACTGCAGCCAGTTGTGTGGACGCTTATTGAAACTGTCTTCTTGCCATATGCAAATGCACGTCTGAGTAAAGGGTTACCTTTGCCCATCATTCATGGTTTCACCTTACAAAATGCAGAGATAATCTTGTCAACTTCAAGAATTGCAGTTTGCAGCGATGTAGCTTTTGCAGATTCAAACAAGCGTTTTCTTCAATTTCATTGAAGAGTGTATGGTTATTGTTCATGGAGTGTAAATAGTTCAAATCAGAAATCAAGATGATACATCTACTTGTGCAATCTTATTTCATTTGTTAATTGCTACTTGCTGGGAAACGGGGCAATCATTATACAAACTTTGATACAAATACTTGCTCCGCCAGTTATCATGTAAGAAGTAGAGGTTTATAAAACCTTGCAAAAGAACATGTGCATATTTGAATTAGAGTTAGTATTTGAATAAATTTGATGTTACAAACTTGGTTTTGATTATGACTTAGTAGATTAAAATCATTCTAGATAGCACAAAATTTAAACAAAACCATAACGCACCAAATTATTGCTCCATAAAAGGAAACAGGCATCTCCAATAGCAAAGTGAAGGTTCTTATGTAACAAAAAAAAGAGTCAAGGTCCTTATTAGAGTGTTTGATAGAGTGAAAAAAAAAATGAATTAAAATAAAAGTTTTGATTTAAAGTAGAGGGTAAAAATGTGTATTTCACATTGTTTACTGTTCTTTTTTCTTTTTTTTACTACAAACAAAGAAAGTATGTCTTATATATTATAAGAGTATTTAAAAATTTTACATGTCCTATATAATTATTTAAGAACTTAAAATAAATTTCACATATTATCTTGCCAAATAATTTTAATCACAAGAACTAGTTACTTATATAGGAACTAATTCTTCTATTTAAAAGCGATATCAAACTCCTTCATCGGTAATCCCTCATAAGAACTGTCATTGTGCAGTTATGTATTTCTTGTTTAGTTTTTTTATATAATAAAAACTTAAGTTTAAAACATAAAACATGTTTTGTTGATTACTTGATTCTGACTATTTTTTCTCCCTAATAAATACAATTTAAAATATAATCAAAACCAATTGCAGTAAAAAAATCATTTTTATTTTCTAAAATAGAAAAGCTAAAAGAAAGTAATAATTATTTATAAAAGAGAAAGAGAACAAGTAACTTTAAAATTAAACAATTTTCATAAATTCTAATACTATATCATCAACCCTGTCTCCACTAAAAAATACTAAATAAATACATTGTAATTTTTTTTTTTTGAAAATGAATCATTTAAAAGAAATAAAAACAAAAAAATGTTCTTCAAAAGTCAAAACGACAGTGTTCAGCAAGTTAACCTTATCCTCCAATTCCATCACAATAGTACCGGTGGTTCAGGCCGACACCAACCTTTTTAAAACCCACATTAAACCCTGCTTTCTCTCCCTCTCCCTCTCTGTTTCTGTTCCAATTCACAGAGAACAATGCAAATTTCTCTTAGCAATTTAGCCTTCAAGACCCCTCAACTCTTCCCAATACACCACCCCATTTTCCCTCCAAAGCCACCACTGAACCACCAAGTTTCAACGCAGAGCCATGTCAACAATGTCCTGAAAGGTTCGTCGGGGTATTTGTCCGAAATCAGCAAAGTGATTGATCACGAAGAACAGTACCGGGTAGCCCGGTCGCAGGTTAGCCGTAAAGTTTTGGACTTGGAAGGTTATTCCATAGAGGGTCTTTCAGTTGGAGGCCAAGAGACATGCATCATAATCCCTGAGTTCAAGTGTTCTTTTGATATTGGGAGGTGCCCTAGTAGGGCTATTCAACAAAACTTCCTTTTTATTACTCATGCTCATCTTGATCACATTGTAAGGTTCTCCACTTTTGTCACCAATAACCTTTTATGTTCTGGTGTTTTTGTGTTTTTTTGGATTAGTAAAAAGGGAAAAAAAAAAGAGGCTAAATTACACATGCTCCGTGTTATCATAATAGGTTGTATTGATTATTGATAGAAAAGCCAGCCAATTCATACTTGATTAACATGGCCTAAAGGCTGTTTAGTATGGAAAAAAAAATGTCTTGTTTTTATTTTCTGCTTTAATTTTATATATGAAATAATGAAAACAAAAAATAATATAAAGTTATTTTCACTGTTTCTTGTATAAAGTTTTGAAAATGGAAAATAAAGTGAAGATACTGACATTTTTTGTAATTAGATGTGAAAACTGAAAATGAATGTAGAAAATGTTTCCTCAAACCAAACAGTGCCTTAAGTTTTTAATGTTAGAACTCGAGCCTATTTATGGTTGTAACTTGCAAGTGGTAAGTTGATGGCGTACATAGGCATGTTGAATGCCAATTCGATTTTGGAGAAGGTTTGGGTTCAAGATGCATTAGAAAACGGGATTTTAGTAAACCAAACACACTCTAAAAACAACTTACATAATCTAATGCTGGCCTTTCTTTTTGGGAGGCATCAAATACCTGTGAATGTGCTTTTTCATCCTAGTAATTTGTTTGCAAGTTATATGCATTCTGTGTATCCTGTACTTTGGATGTTAAGTGTAAATTTAGCCTAAGGGTGTGATGATTTTGAATGATTTAGGGAGGGCTGCCAATGTATGTAGCTAGCCGTGGTTTGTTCAATTTGAAACCTCCAACTGTGTTTGTGCCTCCTTGCATCAAAGAGGATGTCGAGAAGCTGCTTGATATTCACAGAACAATGGGCCAAGTTGAATTGAATGCTGAAGTGGTTGCTTTGGATGTGGGTATGTTTCATTTGTCTTTCGTTAATGATCAGGAAATATCTTCAAGGAATGACGTGCAAAATTTCATTTTAGGGGAGACGTATGAGATACGGAATAACCTTGTTGTCCGACCATTCAAAACACAACATGTTATACCCAGCCAGGTATCTTTCGATCTGCATTCTGTGGCCCTTGTCTTTTAAATGAAGGGTATATTATATCAGGGTTAGAAGTTACCTCATTCCTTGTACAAAAACTTGACCCAAAACTTAACAGGTTTCAGCTTACCATATTTTGTTGTCATCTATATGAAATTTTGTTAAGAAATGCCATTTGGGCATTCCCACATTTTGTCTGCTGAAAACACATACATGTTTTATGCAGGGTTATGTAGTCTACTCAATCAGGAAGAAGTTGAGGAAACAGTATGCACACCTTAATGGGAAACAAATTGAGAAATTGAAGAAATCAGGTGTTGAGGTTTGTAATATTGGAACTCAATTCTGATTTAAGTCTTCTTTGATCTTTACCTTTAATGAACTCTGCTTTCTAGATTACCGACATGATATTATCGCCTGAGGTGGCCTTCACCGGTGATACAACATCGGATTTTATGCTTGACCCGTGTAATGCTGATGCATTGAGAGCAAAAATTCTTATAACCGAGGTACAATACAATCTTTTAATGAAATGGGTACAATTATTTCATCTCCCAAGTTCTGCAGACTTTGAGAATTGACAGCATGATCTGCTGAAATCCTTAGAAATAGAGAATAGCTATAGAGATTCAGATCTAAGTATGGGGCAATATTATATATGTAAGAATTTTTAGCATCAATTATCAAAACAGCCTTCAAGTCTATTTCATTCCATAAATGGACTTTTAATTTGGTCGTTCCTTAACTAGTTCTTTATGATGATCATGTTTACAACTTGAGGTATTGTCATGGGAATTTTAAGTTAAATTTTTATTTTGTGCTTGGTTATAGTGGAATTGGAAGGAATGAAAACAATAGTGAAAAGGATGAGATTATAAATTTTTATGGTTACTAGTTCATTGATAATCTAGGGGGTTTCTTTCCTTGATGGATATACCAAAAGATTGCATGCCCTTTTTTTTTGGTTATGACCTTATGACTTTCCTGCTTGCTTTCTCCATATGTATTTCCTGGCAGATTTCTTATCCTTTTCTGTGATAGTCATTTTCTTTTTAAATTTGCCTTTCCTTTTAAAGGAAGAGCGAGGGGGGAGGGGGGGAGAGAGAGAGAAGGATTTCCTGCTTGTCATCCTTTCCTCTCATTTTTTTTAACAAGCCGTTTCCTCTCTTATTGAACTCACTTTTTTTTAGTAAAAAGAAAATAATTGTTGCTTGCCTATAAAAAGTGAAGATAGATAGAATTAGAGAATGGGTGAGAGGCTACTAGTAAAATCTTGTAAGTAAGAAATCACATTTAATGATTTTAGTCTTATATGGGATATTATTCTCTCTTTTTCTTTTTTCTCCTTTATGTTTAACCTTTTCTTAGTCATTTTTTTCTGACAATTAATTGTAACAATATCAATTAACAGTGAAATGAAATTCTTTTTATTGTATCCCAAAGGTTTGTCTTCACCAGTTCACCTAAGTTGATATCATCATTACTTTTAGACTCCGCTTTACTTGTAAAAGGAATTAAACAATTTAAAAAATGTTATTGCCATTTTTTGTAGTGTGCTCTGACTTCTTTATTGCTATTTTATTTTTCCCTTTTTTGTTTGATTGATTTGCTTGTTGAACCTCCTTTAATAGGCAACTTTCCTAGATGATTCATTCAGCATAGATCATGCTCGGCAACATGGACATACACATTTATTTGAGGTATGCAACATCTTTCACTCTGTCATGGCTATTTATAGTTAGCTCAACAAAATCAAAGATGCACAAAGGCTAGCTTTTGCAGCCCTCTCATACTTGCCCTTTCTCTTTCATGTTGCTGTCTTGTATGACTGAGGTAGTGTTCATGTTTAATGCATATACATATTTATCATAATCTTTTCATTATCAACAGCTTTTGTGCCAAATGTTACAGAAGAGTTCAACCAAGTACATAGCTTATTAGTCATATACTATGTTGCATTTATGACTCATTTTCATGTCATTTCAAGATAAAAACCTGGAGTCTCTACCTGCTCAGACAAATTCTCAGAATTATGACTCTACTGCATATTATATTTGAGGAGTTCCCGATTAGTAAACTTATGCTAATTATGTAGATCATTGCAAATGCACAGTGGATTCGCAACAAAGCAGTTCTGTTGACTCATTTTTCTCCAAGATATACTATAGAGGTAATGTTATAGTTTTCCTTTTAGTTTTTTAACTTGCAAATTGCATCCCCCAAGGTCTCATATCTGCATTGATACTAATTAGATGCAAAACTCCAAGAATTGTGAAGTGTCTTGACCTTCCTCTTGGAGGGGGGACATATTCTCTTGTAGCACCACATTAAATATGCATTTTATAATAAAGACAAAATTTAGATGCAACTCCTTAAGTGTTTTTTGTTGGTGTTGTTCAATCAGAATTAAAGTTTTACCTTGATAATTTGTTTAATAAACATCTGCGTTAAAGGTCAGCACAGATTATCAAAATCAAAAAGAAATTCCAATTCTGATTAGACAACACCCCCACCAAAATCTCTTAAGAAATGACATCTAAGTTTTGTCCTATTAGTAATGTTAAGAAATTTGTGCCTCTTTTATAAGATAGGCATTTACATTTTTGATCCTCAGGATATTCGTCAAGCTGCATCAAAATTGCAGTCCAGGTTGTCCGCTAAAGTGGTTCCTCTTACAGAAGGCTTCAAATCTATGTACTCTTAAGTGTTCCAAATCAGTACATCAACGATTATAGAGAAAAAAAAGATGTCACTAGTTGTATCTCCGTTTCATAGTTTCTTGTAAATTAGAGGTATATTTGTTCAGTTTTTTTTATTAGATTAAATTTAACTTGTAAGCTTTCTATATTAGCATGAATGAGTAGCACTACCCTTATGTAACTTACAATTACAATTGGTACAACCTTAAAGATTATGTTTCGCCCAACATTAAAGTCTGTTTCATATGTATATGCAATAAAGCATTGGTTGATAGTGTTTTCGGCCTAATAATAAGTTTGATTTGGATATCTAAATTGTCTTGATTAAAGTGATAGTTTAGTTCGGTCCCTCAAAAGAATTAATTACGCCAATTTTATTGCTGAAAGAGAGAAAAAGTTACCAAATATTCTTTTGAAATTATAAATGTGGAACACATTAGTCCTTTAATCATCTTCTTTTACTTTTTTCACATAGTTAGCTTCTAGAAGAGCAAATCACGTACCATTAGTCCTTACAAAATTATTAGTGACCGAAGTTGATTCTTTAAAACGTTAAATAGATGAAAAAGTTATAGTTTTATGTCTACAATTATACAAAAGTATTTGATTTAAGTATAAGTAAATTAGGTTGAGTGAAATTTTCAGGGACTAAAATGGGTGTCTAATCTTACTTTCATCTATGATTATTTATTATGCGTTAATTATTTTTTATGAATACTCTTTCCCATTTATATTTTGTTCTTACTGTAAATTTTTTGGGATCCAAGTTTTCTAAAGTAGATAATTTATTTTAGAGAGTATAATAACAAAATTCAGTTGATGAACAAAATTAATAGTTAATATTTCATGTACATACATAATAAAATCATGAATGTGTTGAAATATTAATTTTTCATTTCTAACTAACACATAAAATTAATTATTATTCACACAAAAAAAATTGTTATTTTAGAGATTATTTTTGTTTGTGTGATAAATCCAAACTCGACTTCACACAAAAAATTGTTATTTTAGAGATTATTTTTGTTTGTGTGATAAATCCAAACTCGACTTACGTAAATGAAGTGTGTATGAAAAAAGTTATCTTAATCTCTTCCCTTTGAAAAATGAAAGTCATAATCATGTCTTCATAACTTTCCAATCATCTCAGCACATATTCCAGAACTCATTTTGCTCCATAGGAAAAGATATACCGTAATTTTACTAAAGATAGCTTGTACGTTACTTCTCTTTTTCTTTTTTTTTTTATATGAATTGTACCTTCTTCATTATAATAAGTTCAAACTTCAAACCCGTGTGGTTCATTTGGCCCCTAAAAAAATCATCTCAAAATTCAAAACACAATAGACCAAAAAGTAACATTTAGTCTTTTTAAAATAAGAATGAATGTATTTTTTTGTTAGAATTAGGTTACTTGAGTTAATTCAGTCCAACCAAATTTTTCATCAGATTTTAAGTTTTTCCTTTTTGAAAATTAGGCATAAATTGTAACACTTTTACTAAATTAATAAGCATAATAAGATAATAATATTCTGAGGATAGCTATACCATTTGTTTAGAACTTTGAATTATAAATATTTATTAGTTCTAATTTATTAATTTTATGACTTAGCTATGTATAGTGTTTAAATTTATATATTTCATTTAAACCTTGTTAAATTCAGTCCTAATCTAGTCAAACCATACCTAACTCAGATCATGAGTGGAAAAAAGTTCCAAACTGAGACGTTTTTTTCTTCTTGCATATATGCAACAAACACTCACTCATCATATGAACTGTATAAATATAAATTTGATGTGTATAAGTGTAAGTGTGTAATGTGTGTTTTACGCAAGGAAAATATTTTTTTTAATAAAATTACAAAATAATATAGCCAGAAAAATATAATATAACCAGCAATCATTTTGTATAAAGCAACGGTGTTTTTATATTTTGTTAAAACTTCAAAATATTTTAATTTATAAAAGATATACATAAATAACTTATACAAAATTTTAAACATAAATTGGAATTTTAAATTAAAAAAAAATTATATAAGATAACCAATTTAAAATAATTTGAATAAAAATTAATATTAAAAGGTAAGAAAGACGTGTATCATCTTTTAAAAGAAGGTAAAGCAAAACTTAGGTCATGCTCAAGATAATATATTATAATAAACCCATTAACAAATTTGAATCATCATTATTGAGAGTAGAATGACCTGTGTGCATGCTCTCTTGAGTGAGTCTCTTCATGTTGTCGTTTCTAAACTTTTATATTAAATTATGTCCACATTTTCCTCTTTAATTAATTATTCTTTATTGAAAGTTTGAAATGCTTGTATTTATATATTTTAATTTATGTTTATTATTAATGAAATAATTTTCAATAATCAGTCCTCTTTTATTTTAATTTATATTTTATCACACTTGACCTGAATCGACAGATAATTCTATAGTGCATGCGACACTTCTTTATTTAATATGTAAAACTAGAGTGTGGGCAAAACTAATTACATAGATTTGAACTAAATGTGGAAATTAATAACCAAAATTTAGAAATGCCCGATTCTCTTGGTCCACTGCATTAATTTCATGCATATTTTGTATAATTTTTTTAAAAATATTTTTTATTTTATTTTGTATAAAACTGCAAAAGTAGTTTGACTATGATTTATGTTAGAGAGCCCCTTTGAACCCCGTCAATTCCACTGCAATAGTTTCATCATTTATGTTTTTTAATGAATAATTTCATCATTTATGTATGTATTAAATCATAACTTATCTTTGCGGCGAGTATTTGTAACATTCATTAAAATTAATTTTGAAGTGTTGCTGAATGTTTTTTTTTTAAAAAAATCTAATAGTAAAATTTAGTATAAATTTTTTATTTAATTTAAAAATTATTAAAGTTATTCTGATAAAAAATTCATTTTAGAATTAAAAGTAATATCCCAACCTAAATCCAAACACATTCAAAATTCAAATTAAAGAAACTCATCATAATTGAGCTAGCTATTTGTGATAAATCTATGTTTATCATGAATGAATAAATGCAAGTGGAAGAGAGAAAAAAAGGAGAAAATGAAAAAGCGGAAGAGAGAAGAATGGAGAAAAGAAAAAAAACGGATTAATATTTTGTCTTAACGGATTAAATGAGCAAAAATCTCACTTTACATGAATATATTGTGTCTTATGTAACTAATGTTAGGTTGTTACATAAATGGTTACAAAAGTAATTAATTTGTAACTAACTAAACTAATAACTCACTTGTAATTAACTATAACTAACTAATGCTAGTAATACTGGTAATTTATATCTCTAATACCCCTCACAAGCTGAAAGTTTAAAGAAGATAATACATTTACATCAAAGAAAATAAAAATAAAGTCTGAAAATTTAAATATAGCTAAACATGCCGGAAATACATTGACCAAAATAAAAATTTAGAAACAAATCAAAATATAGGTGCCACCACGGTGTATAGCTCCTAAAAATCTTTGACCATCATCGACTTTCTCAGTCTTCTTCCAAGAGTCCAAATCAATCATCAAAAACTTGACCACCAAGTATAAGCCACAACACAAGGCCATTTGACAGAAGCTACAATCATCAATCCATTAAACTATTAAAGCTTAACCAATTGGCAGATACAACAAGGCTTAACCACAAGAGCAGAAGCCAAAAGAATGCTTAACCACTCAAGATAGAAGCAAAACAATAATCTAATGTTTAACCATCCATGACAAAAACTCAAACAATGCTTAATAATCATGGACAAAAGCTTACATCAACATAAAGTATCAACAATTAGAAGAATACAAAATTTGTTTTCAATGAGAACTTTTTACAAACACTTTGTGAATCAAAAGCAACTAAGGCTTAACTATCCATGGAAGAAGCTAAAATCATCAAAACAAGGCTAAAAGGATGAAAACAATAAGCCAAAATAGGCCAAATATCAATGAAATAATGAAAAGATTAATCACCAAACAATTGGTGTGCACCTTTCTAAAATAGTACAAGACTTCTAAAATAGTACAAGACTTCAAACTAGTACAAGACTTCTAAAATAGTACAAGACTTCAAACAGTAGTCAATATCTTCAAAATCTTCATAAACATTTAAGCAAACACCTTGTAGCCAAAAACTAAGCAGTGCTAAACATGGAGAAACTTATTATGGCAATGCAAATTGTTGGTTTTACAGCAAGGCTATCATCCTTGTTGTTATGGATTCAGTTTCTTGCCAGACGAAGAAGACAAAATATGTTGATTGATTATGATGTTGTTCTAGTTTTTGAATGTGAATGTTTAATAACATGAAGATTGAAGCTTGGTAACAGTGACTGAAAATCGCTATTCGCAATGAAGGGCGACGACACATGACGAAGGGTGGTGGCGCACAACAGAAGATGACGACGACAGTGAACAAAGAGCTTGATCGGTGGGTTATGATGTGGAAGGCTAAATGTGAAGTGGATGAGATGAAGAAATCATAAATTTGATATTGAAGCTTCACTTTCACGGAGAGGGAAAAGATAAGTGCAATGGAGAAAAGAAAAAATGGGATGGATTCATTGTTTTGATACCATGATAAATCTCATGCTTGCCATAAATGAATGAATGCAAATGAAATAGAAAAAAATGGAGAAAATGAAAAAGTAAAAAAGAAAAGAATGAAGAAAATGAAGAACGGATTAATATTAAGATAATGGTCAAATGAATAAAAATCTCACTTTACATAAATACATTCTGTCTTATATAACTAATGCTAAGTTGTTATATAATTAATTAAAAAACAATTAACTTATAACTAAAACTAACTCATGTTAATAATTTATATCTCTAATAGGATTATCATATTTGGCAAGTTAATTTGGCAGCATTTTTCTATGTAAGCTGCGCCTAACTCGTGCCGACATCCGTATCTAAAAGACTCATTTTTGTGGGCCAAAGGCATGGAACTTGACCTATCAATGAACAGAGAATTGACGTAAATTTCACTATGATATGTCAAAAAACAACACATCACAAATGGATAAATCTCTCCACAAAGTCGGTTGATAGATAACTGAATATTTTATGTGAATTGATTAACATTTTATTATGACTATGTATGTAGAAAGGATTTGTTACTTGAGGCAAAAGACCTATTTGGAAAATAAACTTTTCTATCAAGTTAAAATTAATTTATACTATAAGTTAAAATCTGCTTTTAGAAAAGTTAAATAAAAAAGTTTTTATAAATTAGAACATGTATAAGCCAACTTTTTTTTGTTATACTTTTCTTTTGTGTGCTTAAAAAGTTATAAATTAATTCTTCTAAGTGTTGAAATTTATTTAAGAAGTTGTGATAATCTAATAGGTGTTCTTTTATATACACGAATTTAGAGATTGAATCGCTTATCATATGCGTAAGAGAAATTTTTATCTATTACTATATCAATTCATATGTATTATTATTAGCATGGTTTTAAATTAAATTACACAGCAGATGTGATATATTACTGATGTCCAGTGTTGTCCGGATGATCTATTATCATATATGATTCGATTAAAGGGGGGAAATTTTATTTTATTTTATTGTCAAAAATCTTCATAATCACTATAAATATTTTTTTTCTTTGATAAAATACAGAGACACAATCTTTGAAATAGCGATGTTAGGATTTAAAATTCTAATTGATGACGTTACATGTAAAGTTTACCTGAAATACTAATTCGCTTTCATCACTACCAAACATATTAGGTAAATAACTTGTTTGTTTAGCTTAACTAATAGCCAATATACTTTTATAATATAATAATAATAATAATAGTATAAAACAAAATGAGCTTGCTTTTGCTTCAAATTAAATTACTCTAACATTGACTTAATGTGTATTTGGATCTATTTTTTTTTAAATTACAACTTTCATACAGAATTATTAAAAAACATTATTTCATTCTAATTATATTTATAAATTTCCTTAAAAAACTACATTACTAAATATACATAAAAAAATTATATTTCTAATTCAAGTTTCAAAATAAAATTTATAAAGGCGAAGCACTTAATTTTGTTAAAACTTAAAAGAATTTAATGATGATACACTTTTAAGTTAATTAGTATGATTTTTAAGTTTATTATTATAAAAATTAATAAATTTATCATATATATAATGAGTTATATTTAAAGGAAGGAATACAACTTTTTTACAATGTCAATGTATCACCTATTTTATCAAATTTAAAAGACTTTTTACCTTAAAATTAAGCATAACGCAAATCCAAATCAAAGCTATAGGTACCAAAGTAGTTTAGCTTTATTAAAACGCTCAAAATGAAAGTATCGATGCTTAAGAACCAAATCACAAATAATTTATTTTTAAAAAAAAGTACAAACAGTAATTTTTGGAAAAAAAAATTGGGGAGACTATTTTTTTTTTCAGTCAGTGAAAACTTTCTTGAATGAGAGAATTTATTTCCATTATAATTGTCAATATGGATTGGGCACAGCAAGCTAGCTAATCCGATCACACTAAAATGGTAGTTAGGTTAAAAAATGACACACCAAGAATAGATAATATTAATTTAACTCACTTAACTTACATATGAAATAGGTTTGAATTGGGTTAATATGTTAGAAAAAAATCGTAAAATGAAAATAGATTAAAACTATTTGGGAAGACATTAATCCTAATACTCTTTTGTCCTTCGAGAATGGTGCATATCGGTGCAATGAGATGTTAGTTGGCCTAGTGGTGGAATTGGGCATCCAATCAAAACGAAAGTTTGCTCTCTCACAATGATCACCTGCAAACACTCTGATAGTTAAGATAGTAGTGATTTTATCATAGTTTTGTGTTTGGATGGGGAAAAAATGTATTTACATAAAGTCTTGGGTGAAGGTACTTATGGGGGAAAGGGAGGTGACATGAATGGATAGATCAATCATTAGATCATCTTGTTAGTCTTTTATTGCTTTTACATTAGTTTTTGAGTCAAAAGGAGATCATCAATGTGTGTCAAGAGAAAATGCCTATAATTTATATTGCCAAGTCCATTCTTAAAAATGTTCACAATTTGGGGTCTGAGATGATTTAGCCATACACCAACAAGATAAACTACATGTCATCCTAGGCGTTGAGATGAAAGTGCCTTGTTTGATTAGGCCATGGCCAGGTCCTTAGACCATTATTGGGCCTAAGATGGGACCATATTTTTCCACTTAATTACTTATATTTCCTTTTTTCATACTCTCAGTTCACTATTCATTGATTTTCCATCATGTTTCATTCATCATCAACTAGAGCGAAGAACTACCATTTGTGAACAATGAAAAGGAGTACACTACTTGAGGGGAGGTGAAAACAATTATATTTCAATTTGAGTGTTAGTTGTGGTGTTTAGAGATTTGAATTTTGGGTAACAATATGTGATTTGTGTGTTGACGGAACAATGAGATTTGAACTAAAGATAGAGGACGGATGAAATAATAGAAGAAATAAAGAAAACTCCTAAATATTTACTCGTTATATCTTACATTGATTTCAACCTTATTTCTTATGCTGTAGCAACAACAATATTATTATTATTATTAACTAAATGTTAACAATTTTTTCCTACTTACTGCAAGACCTTTTCTATTTTTTTTTAAATCCAATTTTGTTAACTCTCATACTTCATATCATTATCACCTACCACACAACACATTTTATATATGAAAATACATGAATCTATATCATTTTGTAGTATAAGTCTATACTATACTATCTTTTCTAAAAAATAAAAAATAAATAAAAAATATCTGATGCTTCCATTTGACACCCATGACTTAACTAATTTGTTTCTATTGAATCAATTCATTTTAGAATAAATGATATATATTGTTGTAATTCATTATTTAAATCAAAATTAAATTTGAAATCTTCATTAGAAGGTTCAAGTGACTTGCGCTAACAATTTTTGGTATATATAATACTTTCTCTATGTAATATTGAAATTCTTTTATAAATTTATTTATCCTCTTTATAAGATTTCTTTTAAATTATTTCTTGCATTTTTTACCAAATATTTTTAATTACTTTACAATTTTTTAGTCAATCAATAGTACTCTCTCTAGTCTTTTTTATAATTATAAAATTAGTGATTTTGACTAGGTTCTTTTTATAAAAACCAATCTAAAATATTTTTTCATCAATTGTTTATTCACAAAAATATCCTTAATTATTCGTTATTTCTTTATGTTCTATACATAGTAATTAGGATATATTAATTTAGTCTAAGTTACACTTTTAGTATTTTATCTTATTTTTAAAATTTAGTTTGATTTTTTATCTTTTAAAAAATTTATTTTTTTAAGTGAGTGAAAATAGTTATTTTCGTCATGTTTGTTACATTTAACATTAAATAATTCATATTGGCATTTTTTTTGGACCGCTAATAATTGTTATAATGAGTGTAAATAATTTTATAGCGATTTTAAATTCCAAGAAATTGCTTATTTCTCTCTAATCTAGCACTAGAGAACAATCGCACATGGTTGCGAAGAATGCTAAACACATGAAACAACGAATCCTACCAAATTGCTTAATCAAAGAGCCAAATTATACACTAATCAAGTACAAAGCCTACAAAATGAAGTCAAATCCAATAACAATTCCAATTCAAACATGAAGCCGAAAAAATGATGAGCAAAAGTACTGACTGTTATTACGCAGTTGCTGGGATAAAATCTTACCCTACAAATTTAAGAAGGACAAGGGAGAAAGGGAAAAGAGAGATGAATAGTTGGAAGTATGCTTAATTCATATATATATATATACTTAAAATATATTTTTATTTTTATGTTTATTTCTTAATAAATTTTTATTTTGCATCCAGTCCTTAATAGAATAATATTTTTATTTTTTTTATATTTTATTTTACTCCCTCATAAATTAATGAATATAAAATTATTTTATCAGCAAACAAATACAAAATTCATTAATTTATCAATAGCTAAAATTAAGTGTTAAGAATTAAAAATAAAAATATTATTTTATGAAGAATTAACGCAAAAATAAGATATTTACTGGAATTAAATATATATATATATATATATATATATATATTGACTAATTCTAAAAATATAAAATTAAATTAAACTTTTTTTTAAAAAGGTATTACCATGGATATAAAAGAACAAAGTTGTGAAAATAAAAATATAAAAATATACACAATTTACTAAAAGAAAACTAGAAGACCTTAGAAAAAAATATTTAATACATTGATTTTATAAAACTTTATATAATCTGTAACGGGGGAAATATCTTTTAATAAGATCTAAAACAAATCCCTTATTGCTTGTGTTTACAGTCTCAAAATATACACAATTTACTAAAAGAAAACTAGAAGATAGAGGGGAGAAAAAGCTTTTTGAGTTATGATGAAAGGAATCATGATTATTTACCGGAAACTAAGAGGTTGAGTGTGAGGCAAGTTGTGTTTTTACGAGATCTAGTTAGTCTAGGAGAATAAGAAACCTGGAGTGTTCACGTGCCAATCAAGAATCTTAAAGCCCCCAAAATCCAACAACTAATATATATACCAAAAAAATTCACCACTGTGTCATTCATCACCCATGACCATGATCCAATCCATCCAAATCCCTCTCTATAATGCCTTCATCAAAATCCAGTAGTAGAAACGAAACGATTGAGTAATCCTAACTTGATGATACTAGTCCTTAGTTGATAACATTGTTATCACATCAAACTTGCAATAACATAAAAACTTCCTTACAGTTCCTCTTTCTCTCTTGTCTCTCTTTCTTCCACCCTTCCCTCTCTTCTCGTCTTTACATCACACCCTCTTTTCCCCCCTTTGCCAAAGCTCTGATCTTGTCCCCCTCCAATCCCCGCTACTCTGCTTTTCTTGATCTGGGTGTCTCGTTCTCAGTTTTGAATCGTTTTTCTGTTCTGGGTCTTTCTCCTCTTCGAAAAAGATCTGATTTTTCTCCCTGTTTTGATTCGAATCCCTCGTGAACCCTCTTTCTTGATCTGGGTGTGTGGGAAACCGTTTTTATCCTTCAATTATGAGGAAAAGGGAGAGGGAGAATCCTTGTGGCGTGTGTGGCCACTATCACAAATATGAAGAAGGGGAAGTGTGTTCGATTTGCGGTCACCGGATTCCGGTTGGATCGGAGAAAACTTCGATACAAGTTAGTGCTTTTCCTTCCGTTGTTCTGCCGGAATTTCTTTACCTAGGAAGCTACGACAACGCATCACGCTCGGAGCTTCTGAAGACTCAGGGGATTTCTCGTATCCTCAATGTAAGAGGGTTGTTATTGTCTTTTTCAATCTGTGATTGAATCTGGCATCTTTTGCAATTTCAATTTTTCGATGATCATCTATGAATGTATGCATGTATTGATGTTTACTGTGGAATTGTGGGGATGCTGGTTGGTTAAATGTTTCGGGGTTTTGTTTTTGGGTTATTATGTGTTCTTGTTTGAGGTTTCAGTTTTTATTGAGTAATTGCAGGTGGTGTGGTTTAGGTTAGGGGTTTCCTTAACAATACTCTTCTAGTTTCTAAGTGGCCAATGATGTTTGAGTCTTTATTTTCTTATACTGATTTTTATTGAGTAATTTGTAGGTGGTGTGGTGTGGTTTGGGTTAGGGGTTTCCTTAACAAATACTCTTCTAGTTTCTAAGTGGCCAATGTTGTTTGAGTGTTAATACCTTTGAATTTTCTGTTTGTGCAGACCGTCCCTTCTTGTCAAAATCTCTACAAGAACTCGTTTACCTATCACTGCCTCCCAGATGACAAAACTTTGCCATTTGATGAAGCAATTCAGTTTCTTGGTATGTTCTTTTGTGTTCATTATACTTATCATTTCATTTGCTTAGGTGCTTCTTTAACATGGATTTGAAATTTTTAATTAATACCTATCAAACATGATACTTGCGCATAGTATTGGAACTATTGGAACGTCAGCCTATTCTTCATGCTTTATACAAATAAATGATCTGCTTTGTGATCTTCTACATTTATTGCATTTGTTATTTCTTATTTCTCTCAAAAAAAGGTACAGGATATGTTGTATTTCTGTCATAGTGATTGATTGTTCTTCTAAAAGAATGAACGCATTTCCTTTTACGATGCTTTTTGCACTTCTACTTTATAGATTGCTCTATGAACCATCTAGTCAATTTATGTACTATTAACAAGCTGTAAATGGAAAAGAAAAGGCAATTGTAGAATCACATAGACCTGGGATGTTTGTTCTTCCATGTCTCAAACTTATCTTTGTACCTCCACCTCTCTTGTTCTTCTGAAACTATTCTCACTTATGTTGCAATGAGAAATTACTTCATTCTGTTATGTTTATCAACCACTCTACTCCTCTCTTTGAAACCAAATGTTGCCTAAAATTACAATTTCCCTTTTCGTCCACTTTTACCTATCCGCGAGTGTTCTCAAAAGTACCTGCTTAAATTCAATATTGAAGAAAGCTTCTTCAGCAATTTGATTATCTGAGAGCATCCCCGCCATCTATCAGTGTATCACAATGACTTGCTACATTTTTTTCCCTCATCATCAGCATCTGTATCCATGACTTCAGGTTCTTGACATATTTAAGATTCTTTTAGGGGCTTAGACTTTCCCAGTAGTGCATAATCGAGTTGGAGTAAAGTAGAAAGCTTTAATCTATTTTTCTTATCAGTGAGCACCATACTGATTGTGTACTGAGATAAATACCATGGTGAATAGTGGCGTGGTGCCCCCACCCCCCAAATGCTATAGTGGGATACCAGATGACCACCATTTTGACTCCTACATAGATTTAAATTACACATATATATGCTGAAAAATAAACAAAAATACCTAAAATTAGGAAAAAGTCTGGAAACAATGGAACAGATTCAATTTCAATGTAATGCCATTAGTATAAACAATAAAGAAAAAGAAGTTTAACACTCATGAATCTGGAAATGCAAGAAAGCTTGAAGAGAAAAGAGAAAGTATTTGAAGAAAAAATCTTGGCCTGTCCAGCAAGGTTAATCTTCTATTGAAAACCGACTTGTCAAAATTGAGCGAAGTGGGAGACTTTATAGCCAACACCGACTCCATGTTGGCGGGAAAAACTGTTATTGGTTCATCGTTGAAGCCTTAGGTATTTGAAGCTGAATTGGCGCTGAAGAGAAAGTGTAGAGAAGCTAGGGCTGGCTGGGCACCAAAGAAGAAAGTGTTGAAGAAAGAAAAGGGATTCTAAATATAACATTATAGGATTTTCCAATTTTACCCCCATAAAAAGCACAAAACAACACTTAAAAAGGGGGTAAAAATTCTCTTCTTGCCCGTTACGCTGGGAGCCGCTGCGGACAGTTGTGAAGGGCATGATCTGTGCTTCAATTAGTGCGGCAATGACTGCAACTAGAAATGTGATACAACGGCTTCACAAGGAGTGGGACCTACCCATGACACACTGTGATGGTGCAATCATGCCGCAAATGCGTGCTATTGACTATTCTGTGATAGACACGCTATGTGCTGCCTAGAATAGATAGAAAGTTGCTGTGGACCAGAGATCAGGGCGTGTGGACAATGACCCTTTGTTCTCTAACTCTGTCGGTAACTGTGGTGAGGTGATAGGATGTGAAACACACCCTAGATCTATAGATTTAATATGACCAGTTGCCAAGGAGAGAGAAAAAGGGGTGGCTGAATTTTTTGTTGTTGAAAATATATAGTAATTAATGAGAGAGAAAATTATGAAGAGCCCCAAAAGTTAATGTTCACGAAAAGGAAATAAAGATATTATTGGTTTTACAAACATCATCTTACAAATTTCTGTTGTTAACAATATATTTTAGGTTATTTTAGATGTTGATCATGAATCTTATGCTTTGTGATGTTTTGATTCAAGATTCCAAGATAGGTCTTTTGATTCACTATTTGATAACTAGTACCTAGAGGGAATTGTCGTTCTATCCTAAATTGTCTTTCAAAAGGTCTAAGCCTTATTGGAATTGTGATAAACTTGGTAATTTTTTGTGGTTTTTCACCTATTCTCTAACCATCTTCTCTCTGCTAATCTGCCCCCATCTTTTCTCCTCCAGTATTGTTAATAGTTGATGGGGAGACATGTTTGTGGGCTTGTATTGTAAACTTTGTTGTATTTCCATCATTGCATAATTAATCTCTAATAAATTCTCTAGTATATTAGGCTTGATTTGAACTTTCTATCTCTCTAAATTTTTTTCTCATTTGGTTTAGTTTAAATGGCTGCTATTTATCATAACATTCCCTGTTTAAGTTTAGTTTTAGATTCTAGTTTGCATATATTTGTTTTTCAGAATATAATCAGCCTAAAATGTTGACAACATTAATGCAATATATGAGTAACACTTCCTATGCTGTTATTCCCTGCATAGAGTTATAACATTTGATTTGGCTAATTAAAACTAACTAGTAATCAATAGTTTCTTTATTTTACTATTGGCAATACTATTTTCTCTAATATTTCTTCCTTTTTACCCTTGATAATGGAGTGCTGTGTGCTTCCTTTGCAGAGCAATGTGAGAAGGATAAGGAGCGTGTTCTGGTTCATTGCATGTCAGGAAAGAGTAGGTAAGATATTGCTGCAAGCGTGCAACATGCTATCATAAGCATGATGGTTACATTTGAATTAGTTAGTGATGACCCTCAGAAAATAAAAGGGAATTGATATAGGTTATTGTACTGCAGCCTTTCAAATGAGGAATGCAATATAAAAATGTTATAATTTTCTCTGAATAACATGTATCCTATGGCAGGTCTCCAGCTATTGTGATTGCATACTTGATGAAGTCCAAAGGATGGAGACTTGTACACAGTTATCAGTGGGTAAAGGAACGGAGACCTTCTGTTGAATTAACTCAAGGTATGTTTGTTTACTGTTTCCATTTTTGCTTCCAGTCTCCAGTAAAGCCATCAGATTGCAGTGTTGGTCAATTGAAGACTCTTATCTGGCCAAGTTATTTATTTGAAGACCATTATGGAAACTTCAAACTAAAAGGAAAACATTTGCACTTCCAATCTGTCCACTTGTTTGACCATCTATTCGCTATTGTTTTTCCTTTGTTAAGCCCTGTGTTTTCTGGTGACCCACTAATGCCTGTTTGTTGGTTGGGTTTCAACAAAACTCTTTCTTTGTGCCCTTGTCTGTCGTAGGACTGATTCATGCACACATCAGTGTTTCCATTTCTCTCCTTTTTTTTTTGCTGTCATGTACTGCACTTCACAGGTCACAGGCTCACAGCTCACTAAATTTGATTGCATGATTATGTTCTTATTATTCCATTTTGTTTTTTCTATTAATTTCCATCACCTTTGTTTCTCTCCCTTATTGTTCCCTTATATTTCTTGGCTTCTGTCATTACATTATGCTTTGGATAAATAGTGTCTGGACTCTGGACTATGTCATTTTTTACTATTAATGGCAATTCTTGTATCTGTTTTCCCACTATATTGTTTTTTGGGGTCATCCAGGATTGACAACTATGTTTTCACATGCATGTTTACACCATGGACTGTTTCTTCAAAATGAAGCAACCATTTTCATACAGTAATAGGATACCAAGGTTTTTACCCTTTGGTAATAAACAAACCATCCTGTTGGAATTGGTGTGATATTACTCGTTTCCACTTATGTATGTTTTTTCTATATCAAGTAGTGAATAATTTCAGGGTTTGGTTGCCTTTCACGAGGCTAATTATCATCTTTCTAACATCCATGCTTCCTCTCTTAATATAGGTGTGTACCAGCAGCTGCAGGAGTTTGAGGAAAAGATCTATGGACGGATCGATAGTGGAAGCTCTCTGGTGCCTGGTTTCTTGCCTGCAGCACCTCCTTCAATTAGCTTTGGTTTTCCAAAGATCAATGATCCAGCTCAACTTCCCTCATTCAGCGCTGGAACTCCTTCAATCTTCGCGCGAGCACCTCTAGACATTGCTCCTACCGAGTTTACATTTGGTGCAGGTCAGACTCAGAAGAATGTGGCTGGAAATCCCTTTAATGCAAATCCAGCAAATCCAAATGGCACTGATATCCAAATGGATGGTTCTTGATCCTTCACCGGCCACTTGTGTGATTAAGCTGCTTGACAATTTGTCTTGTGGTAAAGTTTGCAAGGTACCACCACCAGGCTGCCATATTTCAAGTCAAGGTGCAATAATCACAAGTGACTTGTCAATTCTACACCAACTTCTTTTTTTCCCATGTTTTTCTCAAATCTTTTCATAGTTATCTCTGGTTGTAGTATTGAGATACAGCATATTTTTACTGGCCTCAGTTGTTCTGCGCGACAATATCCAGTTTTCAATATTAGAAGCAAAATCTTATCTACAAGGTATACAAATAGTAAACAATCCAGCTTGTGGAACCGCTGTTTTAAAATATAGAAAAATTCATGGACCAGTTTTTGAAATTCATCATCAATTTCCCCCCTTTATTTTTTATCACCGTACCAAAGTAACCATAAGATGCTCTTATTATTTGAGACTGAATATAATTTTCTGATCTTGCGTTTTGTCATAGTACGTAAGCATGTTAAATTATTCACGTGGAACCGTCAACATTTCACCAGTTATGCCTCAGTCATCTCACCATCAACGTCAATATTATTATGTACTCTATCATTCACTTTATTCTTAATCAGTCCCAGCTCAATAATATATGGTGCATTAAAGTCATGTTCTGCATTTATGGCTGAGTTCCATGCAAAAGCCTTGACAATTCATTTAATAGTACTTGGCAATCACCATTTTCCCGTTTCCCTCCTCTCCTGTTGTCTCAAAAGCATGAACAAGTTCCTCTATCTGTTCTATATTTCTTGCCCTTTCGGTCTTTACTCGTTCAAGTGTCTACATAGCATTTCAAAATTACACCAAGTTGAAGTGTGCTTTCTTTCTCCTGCAATACTAAAATTGCATTTCTATGTTTTCTTTAAAGGGAGGATGAGCTTTGATACAAGGATTAAATGTGTGTTTGATTTTACGTTTGAAAACTTTTAAATGATTATTGAATAAAAAAAATTTGAATTCTTACTTCTCATAAAACATGGATGAGAATGTGTGTCTGTTCTAATGTTAAACTACAGACATCCAAGCTTGCCATCTCATGATTTGAATGTCAAATATTTAAATCTTGGAAATAACCTTCCAGTTTATAAGAATAAGGTTGGTAAGCTTCCGGTTCATAAGAAACAACCCAAGTTGATAGTTTTTTTTTTATGATTATTGATAAAAAAAAAAGTTGTATGAAATCTTCTTTGCTCTTATCGTTTTTATAAAATTGTGAAAATGCAAAATAAAAATATAACTCCTTATCAAACAAGAATAAACTTGTTTTTGCTATCATTTTTTTAGTTGGAAGCTAATATATGCTTGTAAGGTTGCCTCTCTCGGCAAGAAGTCTTTCAATTTTGAGCATAGGAGAAAACATTTAGGAAGGGAGTGGGGGACCCGTGCATATAAATAGTCTTGTATCTAAATAGTATAGGAAAATCTAGTGTGATTAAATATGAAAAAGAGTGATGAATAATAAAACAGTTTTATTATTTGTATCGTATATTAGGTGTTGCATATTTTTTTCTGATCAAGTTAGAATAATTTTATGCTAGTTGATTAACATGTTTGATTTTATTTTTTTTTGGATAAACAAATGATACATATATAAGTAATATAAGTGCACCAGGAGTGCTGGACTACATAAAGGACTAGATCACTCCAGTACGAGGTAACAAAGTCACCACCAAAAATAAACACTAAGCCACTGACTAGGCACCCACATCAGAAAAAATCCTGCAGCTAACTATGCCATTAGCATCTTTGCATATGCATATATGAATCCCATAGTACTGTACTGTCTACTGTGAACCTCAATTTGCATATTTGCCCACCCACCTGGCAAATATAGTAAGAAAACCTGCAAGTGAGATGTGCCCTCCTCTTGGCTATTGCAAAAAGTGCAATTTGCATCAGCCAAGGTTCTAAAAAAGGTTCTGTTTTGTCTGCACTCTACCCTGCATAACTCTCCACACTAAACCCTGTATCTTAGAAGGAACCGGAGTGCTCCATATTAATTAACTAAGAAGCTTTTCCTCCTCCCAAACTCGTTGCATATAAATAGTCTTATACCTATAATATTTCCCAAAATTAAAGGAACAACTTTTCTTGTTTTATTTCTGTTGTCCTTAATAAAAACCCTTCGAGAACTCATGCGTGTTTCATCCCCAACAAAAGATTACCCACACAATCTTGTTGGTTGCTGTTATCTTAATAATTTCACATATATTCACTTTCTCCCTTCCCAAATAAACTATAAATAGTATAAACGATATAAAACTATAGCTAATGAGTGGGAAGCTATATAACTTGCTCAAAAACAAAAAACGTATCCAGCAATCCTGCCACTTTTACAATTCACTGTAAAGTACACTGTTCATCAATTATGAATTTTTATATTAAAGTTAAATCGATGATTTTTATTACAATTATTTTAAAAATCATACTGAAATGTCGCCTAATTAATAATGTAAAAATATTTCCAATAACATTGTCTTAAAATGAAACTCTATCCTTGTAACATATGAACGAGAACATAAAGGGGATTAATGAATCTTATGTACTGACTTTTTTTTAATTAATTTTTTTTAGGTAAATTGAATCCTAAGTATTCATAAAGTTACGATAAACCTCAAGATTCAAAGAAATACACTTATATATATATATTATCTACGGACAATATTCTTATTTCAGCAACAAAAATCAAACTCAATTTATTTGTGAGATGTGAGTTCTTATATACCGACTTTATCACTTAATGAAATCTAAGTGAACCAATATGTTTTATAGGTATAATAAGTTTCTACTTTAAAGTAAAAATAATAAACAGGAAATCGTGATAATTTACAATGTCAAAAGCTTTTTTTATTTTAAAAAAAATGATTGATGATCTGTTTTGTGTATGAACACACTGAAATGATTTTGAGTACAATTGAAAATTAGATGCGTTCACGCATTTGTAATTGTTGGAAGAAGCTCAATTGATACATATTTTAATCTGATAAATCAAATTTAACACACATTATTTTAATTTGAGATCTTAATAACTATCCGATTTAAATCCATTGGTTACAAAGCATTTGACTCCGTAAATGCGTGTAATTTCTGAGTGCATGCAGGCTATCCAGATCAATGAATTAATACACCATTATTTCTCATCATTGAATGTGCATTCGTGCACGTAAATGCTACAGAAATTGACAACAGCATAGATAGAAAGCTTTTAACCTGCATTGCAGTGACCTATAATTGAATAGCTGGTGAAGTAATATTTTAAGTGGATTGCTATATAGCTGTTCACCTAGCTAGCTATAAATCCATGCCAAACGAAAAGGAAACAACATTTTCAAATCGCAATAGTATTTTTATTTTCTGGATCCTACATACATTTACTCAACCAAGACCATAAAGAAGACCGAATAAAATTAAGCTAAAAAGCCTAAATGAATTCCTCATATCCCACAAAGAGGACCCCCCCAAAAAAAGAAACAAAAACAAAAACAAAAACTGGACTCAAGACTTGCCAACAACTTGAAAACAAATTAATTCTTATTCTAGCTAGCATGTTTGGAAATTCGTTGGGAAACGAAGGAATCACATTTAGGACACTGAAGCTATAACTGCTAGCTTATGAAAATCACATCCGAAACGTGAAAAATCACATCTGAGATGCGAAACCAAATACATCAATGCCCCAAGACATTGACATTGTTGTTTGCAATATTAGGAGAGTCATTACCATCATCATGATGGAAATGAGAAGCAACCTTCTTCACTGCAGCCTTGAAAGTGTCATCAATATCACCATACAATCCAAGAGAGTCATCTTCATCCGTGCATTCTTCCACTCCTCCTTCCGGGTGGCTGGATCCGCACCCTTCACGAGGATCTTCGCGCCTCACGGCATGAATGATCGGTTCATCATCGTCGTCGTCGTCGTCATCGCCGGCCTCGGTGCCCTTCATGCACCACATGCTAACAATGAGAACTCCAAGACCAAAAACGAGCATGCCTTTGGTATATTTGGCCATTGCTAGCACAAGATATTGGTTCAGTTAGTTTAGTCTTTGAGAGGGACGCACAAAGTTGTTATAGGTAGAAAAGAGAACGTGGGGCAATTTAAAGGCAACGTTGTTTACTATTATGGGAGCAATATTTAAGGTTGTGTTTTAGACTTTAGAGTTGGAACTGGTCTTAGGGTAGATCCACTTGAAGCTGAAAAGATGTTATCTTATGTTGTGCGTAGTACAAGGTTCTAGCTACTAACGTGGGAAGTGAAGATCGGCTATTTTTAGGTTGAAACGTACGTGTAATGATGGTTAACGTTGTAAAAATTGCAACAATATGCACAAGAAGTTGCATCGAACTAAAGATGTGTCACTGTGCATGTTGAGCCACTTGTATACTTTTAAGTTCAACGTACGTGTTTGGGAAAATTTATTTATATGAAAATATAATGTTTTATTTCGGAAGTTCGTTTAGAAAATTGATACGCGTTGAGCGAGTAAATATTTTCGTAAAACTTGTGTCCTCATGTTAATATTATCAATTGTTTAGGGTGTGATTGATTTGTTTTTTTATTTTCTATTTTTATATTTTGTTTTTATTATTTGAAAATTGTTTTTATTTTTAAAAGATTTGAATTCTAAAAATATGTTTGATTAACTTTTTGTTTTCTGTTTTTAGGAAATAAAAACATTGAAAATTTATGATATATTAATTTCTTATTTTTTTATATTTTTAAATTTATCCAAAATTATATTCATTATCATTTTATTTTCATTTTATCCCAACTGAGGTTTTTATTTTCAAAAATTCAACCAAGATATTTTTATCACCATTTTCTATTTTTAATGAAAATAAAAACAAAAAACAGACAAATCAAACACTCCTTTACATTCTCAAAGGATTGTACATGTGTGTGATTAGAATAGCATTACATCTATCTTTTTTTTTTCTCTCTCGTCATTCTCTTCTTCCGAGCGTGTGTATATTATACAATGCTTATCGCCATTGGTGAATATATATATACTATTATTGTGATACGAAGCTTTTATATTGATCCAAATTAATTAAAATGCAACAGAATGGTTTTCATTAATTATATACTGTATAAAATACATTCACCTCATTTAATTTTTATTTTAATAGAATAACAAACGGTGCCAGAGATTTTGTCCTTGCTCCCGACCTCTATAGTACTTAGATATAAGTACTACCTACCCAACTTAGGTTCCACCTTTCCAGCATCAATTTTCCTCAAAATTTGGTCAAATTTGAAGCCCATTCCATAAACATATAGCAGCTAAGTGAGCTAACATGAAAATCACGACGAATTGAATCTCTGACCCCATCTCATTTATCTACTTGTTATTATTAATTACTTGTAGTACATTAATTAAAGGTTAAGTTAGGCTAGAATAGAAGAATAGTGGCTTGATAGAAAGTTGAACTGTCTAGAGATTGTACGGGGCTGTCTGCCCAACGTTTAGTATCTTCTGTTGGGCCTTTGGCCCTTGTTTACACCCAAAAAAAGGGGAAATTTTATTAATTTATGTTTCATTTTGATCCAAAAGTTTTTCAATGCCACTTATATTGTACGATGTAAATAATTTAATTAGAAGAGACCAGAGGGTTGGTTTGGTTAATACTTAATACTTACTACTTAGTAGGTGGAAGCTATTGCACATATTTAATAATTTTTCATATCCATGGCACGTACTAGCTGTAGGAGGCAGTTGGTATCTATCTGATAGTTTGACACCAAAGTACCTACCCAGTTGTGAGCAATGGTGGCCACACCCAGCTGGCTGGGGTCTTCCATCAACCTCATGATTTTGTTGCACCTATTCTGCTTTAATGTTGCCAGTTGGAATTCGATATAAAGTAATGGCCTCTCTAACATGGCTTTGCACAACATTTACCATTTAGAAGATGCATGAACCCATATATAGCTATATTTATATTCTCCGCTGCCATCCTCATATACACCTTACCCAATATCACACTGTATGTGTTCATTTTGACAAATTTTCCTTGGTACATCTTGCTTTCTTAATGAAGTATTTTATTTTTATAACTACCGTAATTAAAGTTATTGACTCTAGGATAGAATCTTAAGGTATCTTGACAAGTGTTGTTCCATTAGGTTAATTATGAGATTAATCTTAGATTCAAAATTTAATCACATTTAAAATTTATTGTTTCTTTCCCAAAATTTATTAGGTGAGAACTAAACTTACATCATTTTCCACAAGTACGTCTAATATTTTCTCAATTAAGATACATTCACTAAGTCGATCTTAAGAAGTTTGTTCTTGTCATTCTCATTTAATTCAAAAATTATCTCTAATGAAAACATCATTAATCTAAATACCAATATAAAAAATCTTAAATCCGACAGAAAGGAAATTTCATTTAAAATTTTAGGTAAAATCCTTAAATTTATCCAAGTAAGAATAAAAAAATTGCAACGTATAGACTATTGCTATTATTATTTTTTCCTTATTTTGCAGGCATAAATGGTGTGATGATATCAGTATTTTTTTCTATTTATAGGAATAAAAACAAATATTAAAAGATTTAAAATAACTTATACGTTAGATTCCTTATCTGATGACATTGCCGTGATTTTGTGCTTGCAATATCTAACTTATAAATGAGCGAACAAAGCATTTAATTTAGAACTAGTGACATCGGCAATACTGACCTCTAATATTTAGTCCAATTTTTATATATCCATGCATCTATTTTAATTACAACCAAACAAATAATTTAACTACTACGAACATAATAAACATGATAGTGATTGGGCGCATATCACACACTCACGCTATTATCATATAAAATTCAACTATATTGACATGACCAAATTTAATTTTGCCGGTGAACTGTCTCGAAAGTCTGAATTATGAAAGGAATTCCCTACAAGCATCAGGGGCATGTATCATGTATGAGTAAACTAATACCTGCAAATTAATTACAATCAAAACTGAAACTGAAAGCGAACTTCTAATATAAATTAAAATGGCGATCATGTCAAGATCGATAAAACCTAGACGAGGATTTTACACCTCTCTCTAGGAAAAAATGGAGAGAAAATTTCTATAATTATGTGAGGATTTTACACCTCTCTCTAGTATAATTTAAATAATTTTTCTTAATTTTCTTCTACTCTTTAGTACTCTTTCACATAATCAAACTTGTTGAATAATCAACACTTTCATAAATAAAATTATTCATCTCTACAAAGGATCGTGAAAATACAACAAAAATTATATCATAGAAAAAATAATAACAAATACAAAAATTTAACATGGTTTGACACCTCTTGCCTACGTTCAAGAAATCATCTCAAAAATATTTCACTATCACAAAAATGATTATAAGATTGTAACTCACCCCAAATAGTATATCACTCTACAAACTTGAGTACTTCACTCAATGGTTACAAAAAATGATAATGCTCTCACACAAAAATATTTTTCTCTCAAAAAGTGACTTTGGTTCATAATCTCTCTTCACGTATTGTGATTCTCCACTAATTATCTTCTCTATTTATATTAGACTGAAGATTGTCACCAACTATAATAAAAAAGTTCTCTTAAGAGTTGAAACAAAAATAATTTCCAATACATTTATTCAAGTAAGGTTCATATAGTAAGATGTAATCTTTCACTCTCTATTTAAGTTACCTAAATCTTAATGATAAAAATTCAATTCTCAATATACATGAACCTTATTTTTTGACTTGAAACTCTACAAAACTCACCCTAAGGGAATGTTTGATAGGAGGAAGATCATAAGATGAATAAAAATATTAGAAAATAAAAAAATAAGATGAATAAAAATAGATGAGAGATAAGATAATTTATTAATTTTAGGAATTAGTATTTGATTTGAGAGAAATAAAAAAATAAAGAAGAGAGAAATAAGATAATATAAAAAATCATTTGTTAATTGATTTTTCGTTCAAAAAATAGATTGTTATTTCTACGGACACACATGTAACTATCCACAAATTTTATAAGTATCCATGGGTATCCACAAATATTTGTTAATAATAAATTTTTTAAAAAGGTAAAATAAAAAGATTTTGAAACAAATAATTATACTAAAATAAAAATAATTTTAAAATATATATTTATGCTACAAATAAATTAGAGAAATTTACTTTTGTATATAATAAGAACATTTAAGTAATTTCAAATTGTGGGTATCCGTAGGTACAAGTACCTTACTATTTTTAAGATTATGCTAGCCCTCATCAGTTTGTTTATATCCTCCTTCTTGTATTGTTGAGATAGTGAAATAATATGAGTACTCTTTCGTAAAAAATAAAAAATAAAAAACGTACCTTACTATATTTCCTCGCCCCACTAATAAGCAGGTATTCATTAATGTATCCATTTTTAACTCGTAGTAGGTTTTACTCACAAATATAAACGGGTGCATATATGTTTCTAATTTTTGCCATCTCTAACTTCTCTATTGCATTCTATATACTATAAGTGCAAAATTTAATCATGTGTTTTCTCACATTATTTAGGAATGAATTTGATAATATATAAATTATCATATCTATTAAATAATATGTAACATATCATTATCCTTTAAAAAATGATAATATATCATTAAATAATAATATAAAATATTTTTTTAATATATATCAAAACATAATATCATATACTCTTTTTATCCTTATTATAAGTTTAATTCAATAATTCATTAGAATTAAAAAAAATGGTTAATTTAATTGAAAGTATTACATTTGTCCTAAATTAATATTATTTTTTTTCAAAAATTATTTCTGTCAACAAAATTTACAAATATTTATGGATTAGGTTTTCCTTCCATGGAAAGATAGATTATGCAAATAATACAATTTTCGAAAGTCTCTGCACATCAAGAGGTAAAATAAGATCATCTGTCATCCAAAAATTAAAATCAATGTACTTTACCAACTAATTATTATTGAAATAAGAAAAATGACTTTAATTAATGATATTTTTGTAAAAAAAAATTAATATATGCGACATTTTGTATTGAATCTTATAATAAGAATTAAGAGATATATACTTTTTATTTGATCGACCTTATAATAAAAAGCGGAGGGAGTACTATTTATTTAATGAAAATATTATAAAAATATAAAATGATTGATATGTCCTTACTACGTAAAAGCTTTTGAAATAGTTGATAATATAATAAAGAGTGTCATAATTTTATAATATTTAATAAATTTTAATTATTAAAATATTTTTATTTTTTTAAAAAAAATATTAATTAGTATTCTAAGAACATTGGTTAAAAAATTTTAAAGTAAAATTATATTTATTAAGAGACAGAAAATTATTTTGCCATGATCATTTTTAATTACATTTTTCTACAATTTATACAATATTTTTTTAGTTTTTTAACCAATAACCTAATAACATTGGTTAGGTCGATTAAAAAAATGTGTTACAAAATGTTGTTATAACTCATCATAAACATAAGTATTGTTTAGTCAGCAATGCGGGGACATTAGGTCGGAGAAAATGCGCATAAATCCAGAAACGTGTGGTTTGTGGAAAGTGGAAACCCATGCAAAGCGTTCATTAAAATCCCCAACCAAACTTTCAGCCAATTAATCACATACATCTAAATTCGAACTACTACTATAGCTACGACTATAAAACTTCTCTGTTGTGTATCCAAGCTTCTCACTTATGACCCAAAAGCTACTACTAACATGAGTCCCGCATGGCTATTATTGTTGACCCAAATTCTTCTGGTGGCGGAGGCAAAGAAAAATGTCCCAGCGGTGATTGTTTTCGGAGACTCCTCTGTGGATTCTGGGAACAATAACGTCATAGCCACGGTTTTGAAGAGCAACTTCAAGCCCTATGGTCGTGACTTCGAAGGTGGTCGTCCCACGGGACGGTTCTGCAACGGTCGTGTCCCTCCAGATTTCATTGCTGAGGCTTTTGGCATTAAACGCGCGATTCCTGCATACTTGGATCCTGCTTTTACAATTAAGGATTTCGCTACTGGGGTTTGCTTTGCCTCTGCTGGAACTGGATATGATAATGCTACTTCTGCTGTACTAGTAAGTGTACCTGTTAATTTGTTTCACTTTTCACTCTTAACTGTTTTTCTTTCATCGCCAAATAGAGCAATCGATCTTATAACGTTGTTTCAGGGCGTCTGGGGGATTTTTTTTAAGGAAATTATTATTATTTTTGTTTTTTTTTTCAAATGTTACCAGAAATTATAAAAATTAACTGATTTTCCCCCCAAAATAACCAACAAGTTGTTGGTTGTTGAGTGGAGTTTGGTATCCTTAAGTTTGAATTTTGGATGAAAAAAAATAATTAGAATAATAAATCACACTAAGTGTCATCAGATAAGTTTTGTAGTAAAAATTTATCATCAATAAACTTTGTGGATATTTCATACTAATTAATATCATGGTAACAAAAAAAAATTAAGAAAAATTTCAAAACATGTTAATTGTTGTTTTACAATATCTTAGCAAACTTTACTGTATATCTTGTTTTTCACAGTTTAAATTCCTCTCTATCCAGATAGTTACATTCAGTATTTGACTGTTTTAAACAGAGTTGTATTTTATAAATTAGGAGTTGTTAGGAGGAATCTCATAATGAATATATATCTACTTTAATATTATTTTTTTCTCTTTTTGCCGGAGAGACAACATCTCTTTGGACAATCCAATTTGTATTTAATTTTATGTAAAGTATAATTAATTGACACAAGTTGTTTCATCTTACACAGAATGTGATACCACTATGGAAGGAATTAGAGTATTACAAGGAGTATCAAGCCAAATTGAGAGCCCATGTTGGTGTAGAAAAAGCCAACGAGATCATAAGCGAAGCGTTGTACTTGATGAGCTTGGGAACCAACGATTTCCTCGAAAACTATTACGTGTTCCCAACCCGAAGACTTCACTTCACCGTGTCACAATATGAGGACTTTCTATTGCGTATTGCGGAGAATTTCGTTAGGGAATTGTACGCACTTGGAGTTAGGAAATTATCCATAACTGGTCTTATTCCCGTAGGATGTCTCCCATTAGAGAGGGCCACGAACATCTTTGGCGACCATGGTTGCAACGAGGAATACAATAACGTGGCTATGAGCTTCAATAAGAAGTTGGAGAATGTGATAACGAAGCTTAATAGGGACCTTCCACAATTGAAAGCTTTGTCGGCAAATGCATATTCCATCTTCAGTGATATCATTACAAAACCTTCCACATATGGTACGTAGGCTATCTAATTTATTTGCTCTCACTTTTGTTGTTCTTTTAACTTCTATTATATATGCAACCATTATGTTCAAGGTTTTAAATATTGGTTGCGCTTATATTAAGTTTCATCATATATTTGTTGATATCGTGATAAATTGTAGATAAATACGATTTATGTGATCCAAATTACAATCATGGACAGTTAAAAAAATCTTAATATTGCAGCCCAATTAATCACGATTGCAAACTGTGTTTTCTTTTTAATTATTTTTTTTATTGTGTAGTAGATTTTAAATTAATGAAATTTGCGCATCATACATGCGATGTGCTTTAACTTCCGTATCTAACCTGTGCGAATAATATTATTAAGTACTGCAGTTAATTGCATAATTAATGCATGTACCAAACAAGGGGGTACCCTTCTCCTGATTGAAACCAAAACGGTATGCTTGCTGCAGATGTTCCCTTCTTCAAACTCCGTTTCTTTTTTTAAGGCAAATATACTTATAATAATAGATAGAAATGTACATCAACCTCTGTACAAGTTGTATAGTATGAACTCTACATACCAAAAGATATCCCCATATACAGACCCAACAAACCGATCATCAAACTCTTCTCCACTATTATCCAGACAAAAGAAAAGGAGTAGGCTAACTACAAAAAACTGATAGACACTGTATGGGGCTGTTGCACCCAGAAGAGAAAAACAAGCCTGGTTTGTTTCCCTTGAAACTTTGTTTTGACTCTCTTCAAACAAAAATAAAAACTTTTTTTTTTGTAGTTTTAATATAATACATATATTTTAATAATTTATTATTATTATTATTATTTATTTGATTACTAATTTTAAGATACTAACTAATACTACATATCTTCTCTTCAAGCAAACTAACACTTATCTTTATCTTATTTAAAGGACCTCATATGTAACAATAGATCGTTTTAAAGGTGATATTTAATACATTTAATTAATTGATTTAAACTATTTAAAACAGTACTATTACTTATATTGATACTAATATAATCCTTATTAATTTGGGAAATTGAACTTTATGCTGGTACAATTGTGAGATATATATATATATATATATATATATATATATATATATATATATATATATATATATATATATACTATTAATTAGATATATCACACTAACAAATAAATTGATATAATTTTTTTGAAAGATCAAAAATTTTATCAAAAAATCAAAATGAAGTGTAATATTAAAGGAGGTAAAAATGTTAATTTATTAAAGCATATATTGAGAGTAAAAGTCAAAAAACAATATTAGTAAACTATAAGTTAATAAGCTATTTCATCTAAAAAAAATTATAAATTAACGAGATAAGTTCATCTATTAAACACTTCTATTATGGTCAAAGAAACTTATAAATTGGTAATAAAAAAAATTACAAAGCACACAGGCATCTTGAAGGATAGTCAATAGAAATAGGGTTGTTGTTTTTTTGGTTCGTAGTATGCATTTAATTATGAAATACAAGAAATTCTATGCATAAGGAGGGCAGCTGAAACATAACATTTAATGTCCAGTGAAGGTTTGGTTCAATTGATAAAGATAAGATGGATCCATGATCCATAACTCATAAGCATCAAATTTTATTGTTGATGTAGAAATTTTATTAGTAAATAATACATAAGTATTTCTAAAATCATTCTTTAAATCTTGCGAGACATGAGCTCTAAGCTACGATTCATTTAATTACCTAAACTTTTGTTAAACAGAAAAAAAAACATAACATTTAGTTCTAAATTTGTATGGCCACCGAAGCTCGTCCAGTACATATTTTGTGCTTTAAAGTTGCTGGTGGCAATTCATAAGATTGGCCAGTAAAACTCGTGTATAGTACACAACTTTTAGGTTTGCTTTTACTTCTTATCATAAATACTAATTTATGAAGGCAGAAAAGCTCCAAGACACACACGGTTCAGTGTGGTACGTCAACCAACCCCAGAATAGGTGATAACCACCTTAGATGGCTAGCTGCTGCTAGGGGATTCTCATTCTTTATGGATTCATTATACGTTTTTTGTAAGATACTACTGGTATCACTTTATATATATATATATATATATATATATAAACTCTTTATTGGCTGATAAAAAAAACATCAACCAACAAGAATGGCGAATCCCGTACATAGTTAGTTTTGTATCCAGAATTCACACAAGATTTATTAACAAAGTTATGCATGCATATATTTTTTTTTTCAAGAGAAAATAAGATATGCGCTAAAATATTATTCCTCTTTCAGTTTATATAGATTTCTTGATTTATTACCACAAAAACCTACATAAAATATTGACCTTGATATGGATATTATTAATTTCAGGATTTGAGGTTGTAGAGAAGGCGTGTTGTTCGACAGGAACATTTGAAATGAGCTACTTGTGCAGTGACAAGAATCCACTTACATGCACAGACGCCGAAAAGTACGTGTTTTGGGATGCCTTTCATCCTACGGAGAAGACAAACCGCATTGTCTCAAATTATTTGATTCCAAAGCTTTTAGCAACCTTTAGATGATGATGATCCATTATTTTCCATTTAAAAGATCACATAGTCTTGCATAGGGCAACATCAAAATATACATATAGCAAGATTTAATGTCGGGTTGTCATTTTTTTAAATGAATTTATCTTTACATTTTCTATTGAACTGTAATTATATATGGAAATAAATTTTGAAAAACATGTCACTTGATATAAATTTAAGGATCAAATTCAACCTTTGATCTTTTATTTATGTTTTATCTTAATAGAGATCAGTTTAAGATATATATATATATATATATATATATGAATTTATGTTATATTTTTTTAGATCCTTCAAATTTGTTTATAATATTTTGATGATGTACTACCTTAAGATATAATGTTTTTATGTTTTTCGAATTGAAGATGCTTTTATGATGAAATTTATATGACATAATTGTATTCATGAAAAATATTATATGTATTTTCATTCATTAAATTAATTTAAAAAAATTTAAAGGAATTAAAAATAAATCTTTCCATATTAAAATCTTAGTATTTTATATAATAACATCTGAAATGGTTGCATAGATAATATAATTAGTGGGAAGTAATTAAGAAAAGTTTAATTAGATAGAACATTACAAAGAAAGTACTACTAAGTTTTATGATTTTAGTACTATTGTTTAATAAATGTGATTTGAGTTGATTTGTTTATAAAATGTTGAAAAATTTACCTTTTGAGCATTAAATTATAACAAATTTTATGAGAATGTACGCAATATAACATTTGATAATATAAGTTTCTGTTTTTTTATAGGCAAATTAATTATATTACGAGAGTAGAAGGGGGTATTACAATCTTAATATATATATAAAAGAACTTATCCAGAAAAGGGAAAACCATTGTGAACCTAACATATTAGGGATATTTGCACACTAACGAGAGAAAAAATGCTACCCAATTTACCAAAAAATCATGACCATATGATCTGACCTTTATTAATTAGATTCAAAAGCGTAAAAATGTTGAAGGCAACCAAAGAGTTCAAATAAATGCATGTAGTATTTGTCAAGCTTTGTTTTGCACTCCTTCCTAAAAGCAATCTAAAGAATTTACACCCCAATCAGGGGGAAAAAAGTGTCTCACCCAATATAGTGATGTACAAGAAAACCAAGACCAAGATTTAGCCACTATTAGATCCAAAAGCCTAAGAATGGAATCATGCCTAAAAATGATAGCGTATGGGAAATATATAGTATTCATAAATATTTGAAGAAAGAGTAACCTTAATTAATTAACACTCGACCATGAGAATACAGCAGACAAAACTTCATGAAACAAAGTACATGTTAGCTTGATGAGATTGATGTGTAGTACTTCACTATGAAAGGCAAAAAAACATAAAACGATCGGTCCTGCTAGACAACCATAACATTCCTTCTGAGTAAATTACTTCTGGTTAGAATTTGATTCCAAATAATTTGCCAAGAGAAAGCTAAGACTCTAGAAGGGGCATAGCATTTCCAAAACTTTCTAAATAAGGTCAACTCAGAATTAGAAAAAAAAGCTGAATAAGTATGAAAAGCTATTTCGCATCCACATATGTGCATATTTAAATGAAAAATTCCCACAGATTTCCAAAGACCACACCCACATGTCATACTTATCCCTAGGTAGGACCACATACCTCAATATGTCAAGCAATTCAAACATCAAGATTTCCTCCTAAAAGAATATAGAAACCTCCTCCAACTAAACAACCAAGCCCAACATTCAACAAACCACACCTCCCAAAATCCTTGAACTTGATTACCTTGCACCTAAAAGTGGAAATACGATACAATCTAGGGAATAGATCTTCGAAGCTATCATTTCCCAACCAAATATCGTCTTAGAATCTAACATTTATAGGTACCACAACCAGTCCTTTTCCAAACAAGAGGAAAACCAACCAAAAGAAATGTCATGACTGTTCAGCTTGGAAATATACGTATATCCCAGCATCAAAAGGAGGAATATTCACAATTAAAACTTCTGACAAAATTTGTCAAACTAGCATTAAAATGACCCATACCTGGAACAAAGAATATTTATCTAAAAAACCATCTGATTCAGACAGCAACCACCACCTCCATTTTGCTAAGTGGGGTAAATTTAACCATTCCTTGGACTTAAAAATCACTTTCCAACTAACTTAAGCAAACTTTCTTTTATCTTCAATAGTCACTACCACCCAAAATCGAGTCAAAATATTTAAAACCTTCCTTGGCATGGTAGTAGAAGTTACAGGCAACTCAACACAGAATTCATAAAACTTAATATAGCTACCTCAAAAAAGAGATGTTTACTTTTCCAAGACCCCAACTTCTACCTCAAATTAAGAATGAATATCAGGCTTCCAATTTGCTAAACTCTTAGAATTAGCACCAATTCAAAGGCCTAGATTCTTACTTTAAAGGAGTACTACTACCTAACTCTGGCGATTCCGAAAAAGGCAAGGCAGAATCCAAGAAACCATCATCCACATTCATATCAATTAAACTACTTTTATATAAAGTTAATTTTAAGGATACAAAGCCGGCTCTACTTTGACTAATAAATAAATAATTAATAATTAAGGATTAAATTATAGTTGGGTTAAATAGGAAAAAATTTTAAAAATAATTATTATTTGATGGGAATAATAATTATAAAAAGATTAATATTCATTAACGTAAAATAAGGTCTTATTTTTAAAAAAAATATTTTCTCTAATCTCAAGTACGTAAAAAGACAAAATAATTAAGGAAGAAAAATCTTATTTCTTTTTTCTTTCAAGGAATCAAAGTATATCAGAAATAAGAGTGTGCACCATTTATCTATTATTTGTGAGAATCATATATTTCAATATTTTATTAGTTTCTATAATTATTAATCTTACAAACATTAAAATTTACACAAATCACCTCAAAATTGAAATATACCTGAGACATCTATATCTAAGTGCGTGTTTCCGGTGCCATCATGAACATATATAAGAAGAATTCTACCGAAGACAAAGTAGAGATTAAGGAGTCTAAGTCCTACCATTCTTTCTGTGGAAGCATCATAATTAAAAGTTCCTCGATCGTGAGTTTAAGGAATTTTTTACGTTTGCATGCAGCAACATTTTATACTATCACTATCTAAGGATTCGCTAGCAATACCTGTAGGTTGCTGACAAGAACGTACAACAGACATTATTTTCGTTGAACTGAGCTAGTTAGTTCCTCTCCTATACTTACCTTACTTTGTCACTGAAAGGTTGTCACGTGTGCTTAAATATGTCAAACGCTCCCCTAAAACCTGTGGAACAAAACATTCTTCAACAAATTGCCAACACATTATTGATCACTTAGATTCCATTTGGCGCATGGAGTTTTAAATTGTAATTTTAAATTATAATTTCAATTCCAATTCCAATTCTGTGGGAATATGAATTGGTTTAGATTAGAATAATAATTCGTATGTTTTAGTTATGCAAAAAGAAAATAATATGATTTAATTTAGAGTTAAATTTTAATTTCCCTTTAACATATCTCAGTAGTCATACAAAGGGTACATTACTTTTGAGTAAAAAAGTTTGATCCACGTGATGGAAATGGCAGTAGGGATAGTGCACCCCAGACAAGACCCATTTAATAATTCGCAGGCCCCAAAGTTCAAAACAGGTACAATTACAACCGAACTCTTGGTTTGAGGTCCAACAAGGAAAATGCAAAAAGAGGAATTGCTTCCTGCATCCCCTTTTTTGCTTCCTGCACCCACAAAAAGACCTAGTCAGACAAAAATACCCTCATCAGGCATCCCTGCCTATCCCAAGCAAATCCTAACTGTCAAACCTGCATCCCACCTCCAACCAACCACCCAATAGTATACTACTTCCGCACCCTAACACCACCACTACAACCACCCACCTCCACCCAACACCACCGCCACACTTAACTTCTTCTACAAGTCCAACCTAATATGTATTGACAAAGAAAGAAATCTCTCTAAGTCAAAGTTAGCATCATCGACGTTGCAATGAAGAAGGAACCAAGTAGCACTGACCCTTCTTTGTTCACGCTTCTAATGTTGTGTCCTTCTGAACTTTCACCCTAATAGGTTTGCTACACTTTGAACCCTCACAATTCACCTCAAACATGTCTTGCTAACCAATATATTTGTCACCCTATTTTGAAAAAGGTTTATGGATTACCTATTCACTTTCAAAATGACCATTCTGTAATAAAAGAAGGGTAATGTGGGAATTTTAAAACATTTGGGGTACAAGAAGCAATTGCTGGCAAAAAGTGCTATTAGCCGTCCAAAAATGTAGTAACATAAACATAATTTATTATGAAAAGAGAACAAATTGCATGTAACTTTAAAAATTATTATACATTTTTATAATTTTTAACTAAATAATATTTTTTAAAAATTTATTGTTTGATTAAAAGTTTCTATCACATAAATTATATATACAAATTTCATATTAATTCAAAATCATTTGATACCTATTCATATAGATTAAAATCAAATATTTTAAAATATACTAAATATGGATAATTTAATTACATTCTTGTTGTTTAATTTTGACAAAAATTGACACAAATGATATTAATAATATGTTGATATAATTCAACGATTAAATAAAAAAAACATTCTATATCAAGTTATAAAAATAATTTAATAATTGTCAAAGTTACATTAATGTAATTTAATATCTCTTTTTATATATATATATATATATATATATATATATATATATATTCACATATTAGTCATTTCAGTAGTTTTTTTAAAAAAATAAACAAGGTTTAGGTCTTGAAAAAAATGTTAAGAGCGTTTTAGTTTTTTTAAATAGGTTCATTCATCTTAACTTGAATTAAATAGAGATGACTATTAGATAGGAACAATTATATATATATAAAAAAAACTCTAAACTACTAATCTTAATGGATTCATTAATTTCTTTCATTTCTTTAATGAAAACCTATAACATTGCTGAAATGTGTAATCACTTATAACTAAGTCTGATTATGATAATTAAATATGAATTTGGTGGTATCTGTATGACTTGTCCTAACATTGAGGCAAAAAATTCATTTTAATTAGAGTGGGATTTGAAATTTTCCTAACTTGAAAAGGCAAGGTTGGAGTTGAGTGTAAACTCTACCCTCTAACCTGCCCCCCTGTGCATACGTGTGTTAGAGTTAGGATTTTTTTAATTATTTAAAATATAAATTAATTATTTTTATAGGTGAATGATTATAATAATTATTATTATTATTAAGTAATAAATTTAAAATTAAATATTTAAATAAAATATAACTTGATTCTTAAATTTTATTTATTTATTAATTTTTATATATTGTTTGAATCAAAACGTGATTAATAACTTAATATATAATTTATTTAAAAACATATAAAAAGACAATTTTTTTTAAAAAATATAAGAATAATTTCTCACAAATTTTCATGAATATGATCAAACCCAACAGCAACAATGATGTTAGGTTTATATTTTTCATTCATTCTTCTATTAAACCCAAACTCATTGTACATTTTATAAGTACAATAGTGGAAAGAGTTCAGCATAGCAAATTGATCCGAAGGGACACGCTCCGAGGTGAACGAATTTAGAAAAATGTTAGAAAGAGTGACACATTGAACATATTCTTTTATTAGTTAAAAATGATAAAATTAGACAAATTTTATATCATATTTAAATGATTATCTCTTTTAATTTTGTAATTTTTAATAAATTAAATAACAAGAAAAAGTATATTTAAAAAAATATTAAAAAATATATTACTTCGTGATCATGAAATTAATAGCATTGGCGAGGGTATAAGTTTACCTATCCTTGGCCTGGCTATTCAATGTGTTTCGTGATTTCTCTAATAATTCAATTCAATTTATGTTTCCCCTAAAAAATAATATTTTCTTGCAAAGACTCTGGTCGTTATATGATGTCTGAATTATATGGATAGTGATAGATTCCTATACATATAAATGTTATCTAGAAGTCCATGTGCAGCTACATGGAATTGTTGACATTTTCGTGCATATGAGTGATGACTTATTTATCTCTTTTTTTTTTTTCAAATGTTAAATTAATTTTGAGGTGCTTATACTGTTTGGCAATTTTGAATTAAGTCTGAATATTTTAAAAATTTGTGATTGAATGTCGTCAGAATTTTTTTAACGTGTTATCGAAAAAGAAGAGAATTGTTTAACGTGCTCTAACTCTAATTTTCCAAATTTTTTCCCGCGATTAACTCTTTTGATTTCCAATAGTATGCTGCCCGTGTATATGTACAGGTTATCTATAAGTAGTCTGATAGAAATGCAAAGCAATTCGGGATCGCGTAAAGATATATTAAACATTTTACAGAAAGCTATTTGAAAGAGATATGGGCCAATACAGAACCCACCCTTTACCAACTAACCATAGAATCTTTTTCATCAAAACATATATACATATATATATATATATACATATATATATATATATATATATATACGGGATTAGAAAATTAAAATAAATGAGAAAAAAATATAAAGTCTTAAACTAAATAACATGACAAAATAATTTTAGAACATAAATCAACCATGTACTATATAATATAATAAACATGCAGAAAAATATTTCAAGTTTTGTTAGCCTGTATTAAACAGGCAAACGTTATTCTTAGAGACAAAACATTCTTAATGTACTAGTAGAAAATCCGATTGTGCTCCTCCCCAAAATACGACATCATGTACTGAAAGGATTCCCAAACATTCTAAACATAATGTTGTTGCTCTTAAAAATAAGTTTTTATAAAAAAAAAGAAAAAGAAACCAAATTATTTTTTTGCTTGCGTGTATTTTTAGAGAGGAGGGAATAGATATATATAGACCCATTGTATTATTAGAAACCAACTTACATGTATCAAAACAAACGTAACAAATAATTTATTTTGTAAAAATAGAATTAATATAAGTAATATATTTTTTACAAATTTTAAATTATAAAAAAAATATTTACCAATATATATATTTGAAAATTCTGCATAATCCCCCAAAAGGAAAAGCACATTACTCCTTTAATATTTGAGTCCTATAAAAATTAGTCCACTAAATTTAAAAATGTGTAAAATAATATACTTAATATTTATGAACAATATAAAACAAACCTTCCATTGCAGAAATTATTAAATAATAGTTAATAGATAAAAATACCTTTACATATGTAAAGGTGTATATTCTTCCACCTGTTCTTTTAACTTTGGTTCCTGCAATAGTAAGTAAATGCTTCACATGCAATCATAAATAAGTTTGCTTTATTATGAGTTAACAAAAATTTCGTCATAAATCCTACGTCTATAACTCACTGCTAATAAAAATTTAGAAGAATAGAGAGATAAAATTTAATGTCAAGTAAAAGTATATTATATTTTGTAATAATATGGATTATAAACAAAAATTATTATATTTGCCAATGCTGAAAGATTAAAAATAAGATTCATTATATTTACATGGCCCCTCAATCATATAAATTGAAAGAGAGGAAAAAAAAAAAAAAGCAAAGTATTCTAATGGCTCAAAAGGACAACAGCAATCCCCGAAGTGTCCCTATTTTTGTCTTCTAAAAGGCTAAAACAAAGCTATGGTTTAGAATTATGACAACGGTAAACATAGATAGCACCTTCTAGTAGTAAGGTAGGGTCCGTACTGTTTGGCCATTCAAGTAAAAATATAATGTGAGATTTGAACTATATGTTAGCTAGTAAACTAGTGCATCTACCCGACAATTATTCATACGATACGTACTGGTTTACAAATTGAGGATGCTTGATTTGGATCCCTGATCCCACTTTGGAGAACAATGTTTTCAGCTTAATTAATCGGAATCATTACTTACAAACATTATTTAGGATAGCATTTTTTTTTGTGTGTGAATATTTAAGATAAAATTTAATTAGGATATATTGATATCATAAAGATTTTTTGTATATGATAATTTAATTGATAATTATTATGTATGATAAATTTATTAACTAATTTTTATAATAATTACTTTAAAAATTATATTTAAGATTATTTTTAATTGATTAGCAATGCAAAAAAAAAAATAGATGGCTTTTAAAGTTATATATAATACTATATATGAAAATTAAACTCTTAAATAAAATCCTAATTTTACCCTGCAAATTATCAATGACTTCTCTCTATCAGTATTATCGATAGAAAAAGTCCACTGTAAATCATTGAAAATTCAAATCATTCCTCATTCTTTTCTATATATCTATTTTACCACCAACGGCAAAATAACTAATCAGAAAGTCCACTGTAAATGAAAGTAACATTGATGAAATCATGTAAAGGCTTCATGTAATTGTTTGTACACGTACACGTAATATATTCATGAATTAATTTATTAACTGTGGTCACTCTGGAGAATATATATAGTTAGAGATTGTTATGCATAATTCCTGCATACGTACTAGTACTAGAGTTATGCATGATTAATGATACACAGTTACTGTGAGTGGTTTCTTTTGTGAAAAGAGAGAGCAAGGTCTCATTTATTGAGCAATATACATAAATCGTGGCACCTCCTTTCTCGTTGAGTAGCATTGAATTAATGGCATAGGACAAGAGCTGATCAGGAACTAACTTGCCCCTTCAGCGGTTGCAACTACACATGGCTGCCTAATTAATAAGGCCGTCGTGTCTCTCTGTCTCTTTCTCATACTATTCTAGCTCTTTCGGTGGTAGTTGGTGCTGGAATTAGTCAAACATGCATTTGTAATATGGAATGTGAGATTCGAACAATGTCTCTTTTCTCTTGTATGTATCAACTAGGAGAAATTATCATTTAGGTGGCATGGTCGGATTAATCTTTATATGATACTTTTTTAAGTTTTTAAATTAATAATATTTAATTATAGATTTTGTAAGTATAGTAGTATTAGATTATCTGATATTTTTTAGGCCAGCCATTAATATTTAGAACTGTGAATTTATACCCGTTCGATCCATTTGAACTCGTGTCAATCACATGTTAATGTATTTTTAGGTTGAGTTGAACTGACTTGGTCAAATTACTAGTAAAATTGATAGATATTTAGTATCAATATTATCATAACAAAAATTAAATTGAATCAAGTCATTTTTATGATGGGCAGGATTTTTCTTGGTCTAATCTAGTCCTTGATGGGTCGTAGGCCAATAAGCTAGTCCATAGTAAACTTTTTAAAGTATAAAAATAAAAATTATCAAAATAAATTAACTTTTATATATAAAAGAAGGTAATGAGATATATATAATTATAAAAAGTTCAACATCAATTTTAAAAGTAATTAAAATCCAATCTCATTTACGTTGGGGTCAAGAAACTTACCAGGAATCCACCCATTTTTTTAAATTACTTATATACAGTTATAAGTAAAACATATGTTAAGTTATTAATTACTTTTTAATTTAAATAATATGCACAAATTAATAAGCAACATGAATCATGAAAATACATAAGATATTTAAAAATATAAAAAAAATTTAAAATTTTTCTTTGTCAAAAGAGTTATAGAAAATATAAAGATGACTTAACAGTAAAGAATGATGAAGGAAGAGAGATAAGTCATGAATTCAAATCATCCGCTAATAAAAATTAATAATTAATATTTATGGATAAAAAATGATATAATATTTAATTACAAATAGTTGCCAAGTTTTCGGATATATCACGACCTTAAAATTAACAAGAAAAAAATCGTCAGTTGTCACCTGAAAGTTTTATAGAAGGATATGAAAATGTGGTGATTGCGGTCTCGTGCAGCTATATACTACCAGATATATATGTAGTTAAGACATCCAATCGAAAAGAACTGCTTTTACTAGATTTTGTTGGTGGATGATATATGCTTCAAATTTATTAATATACGAATTTGGTTGAATGTAATTCATCAATCCACAAGATCGGTTCATGCAATGGAAGTGGGACAACTTGAACTCACGAACTTATTTATGGTTTTGCACGGTGAGTCAGCTCCAAATTTTGACTCCTCTTTCTGACAAGGTGTGACACAATCTAGAAGGATGACCAAAAAGAAAAGAAAAAATTAATAAATTTTGATATATGACAAATAATTCAGTTTAATCCTCTTCTCCTTGGACCTTGGGGGATAGTTTTGAAGACATGCATTAACTATTATTTCTTGATTTAGGCAATGTTTTATCACGCTAAATGTTGGACGTTCGGGACCATAAAAATGTATAATACTCATTGCGACATCCATAATATTCTTCTTAAACGATCTATATAGTACTTTGTATTCCAAGAATCTTTTTCATTATACTCTAAGATCTTCTATGACAAATATTTGCTCAATGGTTTGTTGAGAACGAGTGACTTCATTTTTAGTATGATCATGGACTCACCATTTTTATAGATTTTCACAAAAGTAGAGGTTTCCGAAAGTCTTCTAATTAAAAATTATGTTAGAACATAAAAAGCTCGAAATTTTTGTACCATTATTTTAGAGCTTGCTTCATATATACCATAAAAGTTTTACTTCAAATAATAACACACTAAAGGCTCTTGGTCTGATACTATGAAACCTTCAAGTTGCTCTATATAAAGATAAATACATAGTGTTTTAATTAAAATTTTGGGATAAATACTTATATATAATTTACTTGTGCCCCGATATAGATCTTCAAAAATTTTAGCTCTAACAAATTGTGACATGTATAGTGTATGTAAGTGAACTCTTTGCAAATTTTGTACGTTGGGTGGTCATCCTCGTGCATCTAGTTTAGGTAGTACAATTATCCCCTAGCTCCCGGCAGGCTGGCATTTGTGTTCTATTCTTTGCGGATTTTAAGACATTTTCGTGTGAATTGAACGTTATTAATCGTAGTCTTGTACATGGTGTCATGAGAGAAATATCAATACATTGTAGGGTCTAGCAGAAATTTGTAAGATCTCATTTAATATGTTTGTATTTATTTTTCCACTCACATGAATTCATCACGTAAAATCCCCTATTATAAGATTTAATTTATGATATACATTGCACAAGTCCATCTTTTCTCAGGGGTCGACATTCACATGACACGCGTCATATTTAGGATTGGTTGGTATTTAACTATTTTTTTCTCAATATATTTGTTAATGTCTATTATAAAATGTATATTATGTATTATTTTTGCCTGTTTTTTATTTATTTTAAGAATTTACTTTCTAACAAAGTTTTATTTTCTCAATTTCTTGTATAAATTTTCTAAATGGCCAGAAAATAATAAAAATAAAAACAATTTATAATAAAAAAATTTAAGTGAATTAATCTTGATAACTTATTAGAATACGATAAGTTTTAAGATTCAAGAAGTGTTTAAAAAATATTTATAAATTATTTATTAATAAAATTCTTATAACGAAAATCGAACTCATATTATTATGAGAGAAGAATATATTTTTTATCAACTAAATTAACCTTTATTTTAGAAGTGATTTTTTTTTTATATACGTTAAAGAAAAAAATGTGAACAACCATTTACCCCACCTTGAATGCTCGTCCCATCCATAGAACTGTGATCTTGTCTTGGCAATTATGGTTTCCAACAACTTCTTCACCCAAACACCAAAAGATCAAAGTTCCATTAATAGTCCTAACCAATATTTATTTTCTCACAAGTTCACTTCCCTAGCACACTCCAAAGTCACCCTACAACAACAACACACACACTCCTCACACAATAATGGAAGAAGGGCAAAGAAAAACAACAACACTACTTCTATGCTCCCACATTGTGGTTCTTCTTTTACTCTCCCTAGTGGCCGAGACTAGTGCCAAGGTTTCAGCAGTGATCGTCTTCGGCGACTCCTCTGTCGACGCCGGCAACAACAACTTCATCCCCACCATTGCACGGAGCAATTTTCAGCCATATGGGCGTGACTTTGAAGGTGGAAAAGCCACTGGGAGGTTTTGCAATGGGAGAATACCGACGGATTTTATATCTGAGTCTTTTGGTCTGAAACCTTATGTGCCAGCATACTTGGATCCTAAGTATAATATTTCAGATTTTGCAAGTGGGGTCACTTTTGCTTCTGCAGCAACTGGTTATGATAATGCAACCTCGGATGTGCTGGTAATTCATGTCCTTTTCAACCTATATATATAATGGAACTATATATGCATGCTTTACTTTTTCAATAATATCTCTATTTTTTTTCCTTGGCTTACTTATTTTTTTCCCCTTGTTTTGCTTCAAAGGAAAATAAACAGAGATAGATAAAATTTTGAAATTTAAATTAAAACAAAAATAAATTTTTAGTTTTTTAGAGATCAACTTTGTTCTTTTTATTATTATTTTACTTCTTTTTTAATTAAAAAAGTATCATCACCTATTTTTTTTTCTTTTCTCTCGTCCAAATATATCACAATTTTTATGATATAATTTTTTTATGAAACACCTCTCTTTAATATTTGAATTCAATCTTATTGATTATATTTGTTTTCACTCTTATAAGATAAGAAGATATATTTTACATAATAATAATTAAGTTTACGACTAAATACATATAATTAATGTAAAATATTTAAATTTAAGAATGAATTCTAATAAAAAAGTAATTTTGTGAAAAATTAATCTAAAAAAATAATGTCACTTTCAAAAGAATATATTTAAATTTGATATACAAGATTGTACATATGTAGGGTTACATCACATAATTTTTTATCAATCTTTTCAGCTATCTCCGCACTGCTACTTCCTCTTTGCCTCTCCTCTGTTTCTCTTCTCTTCTCCGTCAAACAAATAGGAAAAACTAAAAATAATTACTAATATGTTGTCTCTCCTCTTTATTTTTTTTCATTATTTTTTTTTTGTTAAAATCTGAAATTTAAAAATGAAGCTTATGAGTCCATTGTCAAAGATATAATTATGCAAACCATGATATTGGTTGCAGTCTGTGATACCACTATGGAAGCAATTAGAGTACTACAAGGGATACCAAAAGAATTTGAGTGCATATCTTGGTGAAAGCAAAGCAAAGGAGACCGTAGCTGAAGCATTACACCTCATGAGTCTTGGAACAAATGACTTCCTAGAGAACTACTACACCATGCCTGGTAGAGCATCTCAATACACACCCCAACAGTACCAAATTTTTCTGGCTGGCATAGCTGAGAACTTCATAAGGAGCCTCTATGGTCTTGGTGCTAGGAAGATTTCCCTAGGAGGGTTACCTCCCATGGGATGCTTGCCACTTGAAAGAACCACAAATATTGTTGGTGGGAATGACTGTGTTGCCAGATACAATAACATAGCATTGGAGTTCAATGATAAGCTCAAGAATTTGACCATTAAGCTAAACCAAGAGCTCCCTGGACTCAAATTGGTGTTTTCTAATCCTTATTACATTATGTTGAACATCATAAAAAGACCTCAACTTTATGGTATGTTATCCTAAACCATGCATATATGTTTTTCAGATATCGTTGTCTCTTTCTCCCTTTTCTGTTTCAGATAATTTGGACCCTCCCAAATAAATAAATAAAATTCACTATTCCCCCTTACAATTTTCCACTGTTTCGTTCTTGATTTTATATATTACTTCTGTCTTTAAAAATAACAATGATAAAATCAATAATATATGAATAAATAAAATATGCATTGGCAATGTAATTTTTTTTATATTCTCATGTAAGATATCATGTATAATAAATTTGTTGACTTTTAAATAATTATCTTAAATTTCATATAAAAAATTTCTAATTAGTTAATGTGCACATCTCTTAATATTTTATACAAATTAATCATGATGTGCACTAATTCATTATTTTTTTTTCTCTTCAGGATTTGAATCGACCTCAGTGGCATGTTGTGCTACTGGAATGTTTGAGATGGGTTATGCATGCAGCAGGGGCCAAATGTTCAGTTGCACTGATGCTTCCAAATATGTGTTTTGGGACTCTTTTCATCCAACTGAGATGACAAATAGTATCGTTGCAAAGTACGTGGTGCTGCGTGTTTTATATCAATTCTTACAATAAACAAATAGCTACTAGTGAAATTTTATTTATGTACGGCTATCTCTTCATGTCTGCACATTCGCCATAAAGTGCCATTTGGGCTTTCTATGAATGACTGCATGTCGATGTGTACATATATAAAAATGTCAATACAGCACATTCACCATATAATGTGCTGATAATTAGAAATAAGTCGTTTTGTTTAGAACAATATATATATAGTATTTATACTTTTTAGGCACTTTACTAGATTCGGTGTCCTCCATATGTATGTCCTATTATGTTGGGTCTATAGTTTGTAATATCTATCCATGGTTTGGAAATGTCAAATTCCAAGAGAGAATTTTCTGGTTTTTCTTTGGTTGCAGTTATTTATGGCCAAAATCAAATACCCACTTCATTGCCAAATTCACTTTTCAGAGATTATCTAAACCTAATCAATCAATTTACCATAAACCCACTAGGGTAGGCCAAGTGGTGAGGAATTAAAATAGAATGAATGAGATCATGGGTTCAAATCTTAGTGCAACTGCAATTATACACCAAAAAAACCGATTTACCATTTATTAAAATTAATAAATTCATCCAAACCCCGTTTCACAAATAAGCTGAATGATAACACCATATTAACTCTTTATTAATCATTATCAGTATCTTAATAATTAGACACCATTTCTAGGGCACCTATCGCTTTTGAAATGTAAATGTTCTTTAAAAACCAAAACGGTACATGAACATTTCCTCAAAGTCACAATCACTTAATAATTAGTACAACTAACACCTAACTATGAAACTAATAAAGCCAATTTTCGCACTTTCATAAGTCAGCCATATTCATGCTTTGAACAAACTGCCAAAACTAGATAGCTCCAACATATTTGAAAAAACCTAAATCTCATATTAACTAAAGATAATTTTATTTATGATATCCTTCTCATCGTTCATTGCAACTTCAGCATCAACATTAGCTGTGTTTGTAAGCATACTCTTGCTAGTTCGAACCTGAGAACACTAGTAGCTTAACCTCTTGTTGACCAGATATTATGATCTGCAGAATGTTTTCTCCATTGCTTTTACATATCAGATATTGTAGGCAAGTATGATGTTTTAGTTCCAAAAGGATCACTTGGGATTCCCATAATTTCCTCTTTTGATGGGCTCTTCCTTTCTTCCTCACAACATAAAGAAACCATGTCCTCCAGCAGGCAACGTACCAAGGGAATCTCCTATTTCAGAGTTAGTTTTACATTCTCATCAAGGAATAAAAAACTGACACCAAAATTTAAGAGAGCTGATATCAACATTTATCTTAATCCATCCCAGCAGAGGAATCACCCATCTAACTAGGCAAGGAGCATGTTCTAGAGTTGATTCTATAGATAAGACAAATACACAAGTTACTTCCATTTGGATGAAGCTCCAAAATTCTAAACACCATCTCCTAGTTATGATTGTCATTGTTGCAGACTTTGGGGTTCTTGTTTTCTCTAAATCAACCAAACTGTAGAGAGGTCAACTGAGTAGTCTTTCCTTGAAAAAAGCCATATTATCCAGTTGTTATCCAGATTATCCTCCAGTGTTGTTCTGGTTAAATCCCAACTGTCCATACTTCCAGTGCTCCCTAAGTCCTACAAGCAATGGACAGTGTTTTCAGATCAGTGTTGTAGGACATGATGCAGGTGTAGCAAGACCCCAGGTCAAAACACAGGTCATTCATTGGTAGCGCTGCATGACAAACCAGCCAGATAAGGTGTTAACAAATTTTCTGGAATTTAAAGCTCCAAATCCAACCTAATATAAAAGTGCATAGTGTTCCATGTGTCTGCATGTGCAATTGTTGAAATTTATAATAAAAATATGGTATTTCAAAATTACTGATAAAGTGGTATGCATACAGTTTACAATCAGGTTTAGAGGCAAATGATTGAAAGGGAAATTCAATAAAATAGACCTAATTTGTTTCAATTATTACAAATCTTACAATAGCAAAAAGAACATTTTGGCAAGCCTCGAGGCTTAAAATAGAAGCATGTTATATGAAAGATTCTAATCAATTAAAATAACAATAAGAGATTAATAAGTAAATTATCTATTAAAAATATTCAAAATTATAACATAGAACATGGCAACAGAAGTAAAACAAAACGTAACATCTATCTCACCCAAAAATATGAACACAACAACATAGCATAAAACATAAGCCAATTTTTTTTCAAGGTAATGAGGTTTTTAACAAAATCCAAATCAAAAGCATTGATTGCATGCAGGATACCATTTGATTAAAGTCAAGAAACAAAGAAAAGAAATGCATGATAGAAAAACAGGATAATACAATGTGTGAAAACATGGGAGGATCTGAGTATAAGAAGTAAACTGAACAAAGGTAAAAAATGAATACCTTAAATGGAGCTATTAGTTCTTATCTTTATTTGATAATCTTTTTAAGCCCTTCCAGATGGCTGAACCTTGAGGATGCACATTCACAAAGTACTTTACAAAGCGTTTATCATTGGATGCAATTATGGTACTCAGGGTTAATGTAGGATTTACAGCATTCCTCTCCTTCAGCCATGCATACATTGAAAGTCTTTCAACAATTTTGTCCAAATCATGGCAAAAGTATGTTGGGAATCCCACGAGACCTTCTAGAGGGTAATCTAAAACATTTTTTAAGAAATCAATCTTCTTTTGAATTACAGCTTTGTTCTGGCTTAGAATCATAGGAGCTCGTTTTATCATTTCAATCACACTGTTATAGTCCAAGCCAGCTTCTACCAGGCAATCAAACCTCTCTTGTAATTGATCACCTCTCCCTCGAAACATTTTTAATGCTTTGGCCATCTCTTCAGAGTTCTCAATGTATCCCAATTTCAGCAAGAAAGTTGTCTTTTCCAAATAGTTACGTGGGTCATGACTATCTACCTTTCCATTGCCCTTCTGCTCCTGTTTTGATGCCAAACTAATTAGCTTCAATGGATCATCCTTTATGATTTGGTACAAATCAGCTTTTCCAACTTTTAACTCCTGACAAACAGTTTTATGACCTTTCAAGGAACGTGTAATCAGGAGATGCATGTACTTAGACAAAATGTGTGTAATGTCATCTTTTCCCATTCCAATAGCACCCAAAAAGTCAATCACTCTCAACATATCGTTCGCACACTTATTCAACAAGATATTGGGATACTCTACAAAATAAGAATAAACCACATTCATCTCAACACCAACTTTAAGCAATCTACCAAAAACTAAGTACACTTTCCTCCCAAAACCCTCCAACAACAACTTAGGATTTTCCCTAAACAAATTGTGCATTTGTTCCTCGGAATAACCCACTTTATGAAGAAACAGCATGGCATCAAGCATTCTTTTCCAACTATATGTCCTTGAACAAGACAAGTAATTCACCATCCAATCACTCTCAATCCCAATTCTCTTCAACCAATCAAGCACGGAAACAAATTCAAAATTCACATCACCAACCAAAAGCAAAGGGCAACAAACAACAAGCTTGACAACAGTTGATTTCCTCAAACCCAAATTCTCATAAGCTTCTAACTTTGACAACAGCACCCCACTAGCATACCCAAAAATCTCTTTTGCCTCTTTAAAAAACTTCCCCATTCGATTCCTTGGCACCCCATAGTTACACAAAGCATGAAAATTTTGAAGCAGCACATGATCATCAGCCAGGAAAAACATACCATGGGGAAGAAACAAATACAACTCAGAAGGGTCAATTCCCAAACTCTCGAAAAATGGTTCAAACTCGTTAATGGGGTTGTACCTGAGGAATCTTTCCAACGACCGAAGAACATCATCTTTGTCGTCAATCATTGAGACCAATGATTCAATAAAACGTGGTGAGTTCTCGCTGATGTACTCGGCGTCGGAGAAAGTGTAGCCACGCGTGGAATGCATGTAATCCATTAGAGCGTGTTGAGCTTCGGACCTCAAGAGGCGAGAGACACGTTTGGGGGAACGTGACGAGAGAACGGAACTTAAAGGAGAAGAAGAGGGAAGAGGGATGGGTTCAGAAGCTCGAAAGCATCGAACTTTGAGAGAAATGGAAGATGGGGTTTTTTGTGAAAGGGGTTTTGGAAGCATGGCGTGGTGGGAAAAATAGAAGCCATTTAAATTCAACAGGGAAATCATTTGAGAGAGATAACAAAAGAATCAAGAAGACTACAAGTCTATAAAAGCATCAAATGAAATTAGGGCGTTCGGTCAAGGAGTCCAATGTAATTTTGTGTTTTAAAACAAATTAAAAAAACTTAAATATATTTTTCCTTCATCCTACTTAGTCTTTTTTTTTATCTTTTTATTTCTTATAAAATATGTTTATTTTTTTCATTAATAAAATACTTTAAATAATGATGCTTTGAGTGTTTTGAACAATAAAAAAATTATTTAAAATACTTTAAGGATAAAAATAAAATAAATAAATACATTTGAAAGGACTAAAACGAAATTACAGGAACGAGAAAAAAAGTGCACACATTGATTTTATGACATTGCCTTTTATACTTCACTGAATGTTAGCATGAAATAAGATGCTTGAACACGTACAAAATACTTGAAGCATGTGATGCAGTGTGTCCCTGAAAAGTAAGCTCAACATTGGCAGAATGGAAGCTTGAATCAGAAGATGGTGATATAGGAAAGGAAAAATACAAGGGGATAAGAAGCAATATCAATTAATTAAGTACTTGTTAAGCATCAAAATATGAAGTGCATGTTTGGTTTGTACTTGGAAAATGTAACGGTGGAGTTGAATATGAGGTAGTATAATGTTTTACTATTCAATACTAATGTGTTGATATATTATGTACCAAATGTATTACTACTAGACTAAATACAAACTTTGGGCTTATCTTGAAATGCTGCTCCACTAAAACCAAAAGTCCATCCAGTCCAAACGTTCCCATCTCGCCACCGTGAACACCCCACACATAAACACACTCCAAGCGCTCGTTAGCAACCTACGCTGTCTTCGCCACCGCGCGATCGCCGTCGATGGAGTCTCTCTTCGACTCGATCAACGTCCGCGACCTTCTTTCGGCGCAGGATCTCTCGGACCCTAACTCCCCTCTCTCGGCGCCGGATCTCCGTCTCCTGATCCAGCGCCTGGAGTCGCACTCCCTCCAAATCCGCTCTCAGGTGCAGTCCTACCTCGTCTCGCACCGCGAGGATTTCGCGCGCCTCTTTTCCCTCTGCAACGACGCTGTTTCGCAGACGCGCGAGGTCTCCGACGACGTCACCGCCATCCTCCGTCTCCTCTCCGACCGCCCTATCGACGCCGAGGTGCGCGACATCGTGTCGGAGATGAAGGCAAAGAAGGAGGAACTGAAAGTGAAGAAGGAACTGCTGGGATTGGTTGGAACCGTTGTGGCGCTGAACCAGAGATTGGAGAGTGTGAGGGAAGCGTTGAAGAGTGGGAGGTTCGAATTCGCGGCGCAAGGGTTGAAGGAGTTGAAGGTGGCGTTGAGGATTGGTGAGGAGAATGATAGGGAGCCTTTGGTGTATGGCTTGTTGAGGAAGGAGTGGTCTCAGTGCTTTGAAGAGGTACTACCCTGCTCTCTTGTTGCTGTTTTTTATGGTTTCGTTTGGTGCATTAGGTTTATAGTTATGTGTTAATGCGTGGTGGATTTGGTGCTGTGAATGTATTTGTGTGTGTGCCAATTGAATTGAAGCCTTTCAGAATGTGAAACTGAAATAGGTTTTGGTATGTGGTGATTTCAATTGCATGGACAATGTGCGATAAACAAATAGTCAAATACAAGATTTCATTGCTCTGTGCATTACTGTTCTTTCCATATTTCCCCCAAATAAAGGCCACGTACTCAGTTGTATGGAAGCAAAATGCTCAGTATCCCTGTGGTTACCATTGGCCTAGGAATTCATTTATGAAGTTTGAATTCAGCCAAGTTTATTTTACTTGGAATATTGTCAACTAAACATAATGATGATAGTAATAGTCATATAATGATGTCTATGGTGATGATAAACTGTGTAGGGGACACTTAACGCATTTTTTTATTTGAATTAAATTCTTGTTGATATATTTGACAATATAATCAATTCATGTGATTTGTGCCATAGTAATGGTGGTTGTATAGTTTGTGATTTTTAGAGTTTGTGATTGTTTTTAGAGGAATTCGATTTGGGTTTGTAGATTCAAGAGGTCCTCATGAAGTTTATGGAAAAGGCAGTACGATTTGATGGGGATTTGAATCAAGTTGAAGTCAAGTATCATTTAGAAGTTGAGAATGTGAATGGGATTCAATTACACACAGTTGTGGAGGCAATGGATGTAAGTGAATTCGTTATATTTTAAGCTCTCTATTTCAAACATTCTATTCTATTCCTCTTGTGCTGTTGTAAGGTTGGAAATTTATGAGCTCTGTTGAATTTATTTGTTCTTCCTCTAATTTATGTCATTTTTTAGGTAGTTGGTATTCTAGAGTATGGGCTTGCTAAAGTTGCTGATTTGATGATCAAGTATGTCATTACTCCTTTTGTAAATCATGGACAACCTCTTTCATTTCTTGAGGAATTGCATCAAGAATCGGCTCTACTGAAGATAGTTCCATCACTAGATAGTAAGGTGAGTATGATATGTTAGGGTCATAGAATCAATTGTATTTCTCATGCTTTGCCATTTTATGACAGTGACACCCGCCTGCACCTTTGGCGGGGGAGGGTGTTGCTTGCTTGCTTGTGTTATTGGTTTATTCATGGACAGAGTTCTCAATTTTCTAGTTGAGATTTTTTTAAATAAATTAGGAAGCATTGTCATTTAAATGCTATGTTATTTCTAAATATCTAATTTTCATTTTGCAGTTTGAATATTTGGATGGGGAGTTTCTCTATTCAGGGATTCTGCTGTTTATCAAATTTATTTACAGAAGTATTTGCTTCCAGAAAAGTTCTTGGATGCAGTGTTTTGGACGGTTGACATGGCCAAGGATATCAGAGCTAATAATATCTACCTTTCTTTCAAAGGTTTGCTCTTCAGCCCTATGCCATTAGAAATTTGATTGAACGAAGACCATATCCATGCATTCTGTGCTTTCTAACAACTCTAAGGATGTGTATCCATAAAAATACCATTTCATTGATTTCAATTGATATTGGATCAAAAGCTGTTGTTGCCTTATAATATGCAAGTGCATATGATTTCTACCATCCCTACCAACAAAAGTAAGATTATTCCAAATCTTGTCTATCTTATGATCTAGAACAATTATTTAGTGGTTAGTTAGTGTCAGAGAGGAAGTGCTGTGCGTATTTGATAATTTACAGATAGTCACTTGAGATGTCTGATTTCAGGTTGTCCCAACAGATGCATCAAAACTTCCTGACTTTCAGAAGATCATTGTATGTTCATCTGAATTTGAGACAGCTTTAAAAGAGCTTATGTACATTTCAGCATCAGATGACAAAGATAACAGGCTGAGCAATTTTGCTGAAAATGTTGAGGTTCACTTTGCATTCAAGAAAAAGACAGAGATCTTGGCTAAAGCTAGAAACCTACTTCTAGAATGTGACTTTTCAATTCCTCAAGTGAGTTTCCTGACTGGGAAAATTCTTCTTTTGCTATTGTGATCTGTAATTATTTATGAAGAATGTTGCTGCAGGAGTATACAAGGGATGGTTCTGTTTGGAAGAGTGATGAAACTTCTGTCCAGTCATCCAGCCATGTGGTAGATTTGCTTTTCTTATCAGAGAGGTGTCTAGTATCCAAAGCAGCCAAACAATTGATGGAGCTAGTTCATCAGACGCTGCAGGTATACCATCCAGAATAATGAAAATATTTTACTAATGACTCTATGCAGCATATTTTATTTGAAATAAAACTCTGGACTATCTATATACTGTTTCAATCAGTAGATGTACGCTAGTTTTTACCAGGTCTATCATGATCGAGTTATTTCCTATAGAGATCATTCTCATTATGGCCTGACTGTAACAATTGCTGTACAGCTGATAAATTGAAAGAAAAGTATACAAAATGATAAACTCCGCCTCCCCAGTTAGTTCTAACATGTTTTAGAATAGTTAGAAGAGGGATCTAGAATTGGTCCCGCTGAAAGCACCTGTGAATTGTATATAGTTAAGGGTGATGATGGAATATTATCATAACAATTAGATTTCAGCTTAAAGTCTCTAACCAGTAACTTTAGTCAGAGGTTCATAGTATTCTTCCAGTAGCTCGAAACTAGGGCCCCGCTAACAATATTATTCACCTCATATCTATTAACCTGCAATGATGTCATCTTTCATTGTAGGGATTAGACAGTTGATGACAAAGTGCACTCTTTGTTTTTCTTTTCTTTTATTAATACTGTAATGATAATTGTTTGATTATTGAACCATACTAGTACTCTTAATTTAATTAACATCCATTTAAGTATTTTCAGTTTATTGACCTACAAGAATTTTAATATTAATAGTGAAGCTGATCATTGCAAATGAAAATTTGTCCAGGATGTTTGCCTGTCATCTACAAGAGTTGCTTTGGAATTTTATCACACAGCTAGAGATGCTATACTACTTTATGAAGTAGTTGTCCCTGTCAAGGTTAGTCCATGTAAAGCAGTGGTCCTACTTCTTAGTATTTTTATCATTATGGATTGATTTTATGGGGTGAATTTAATAAAGTAATGCAAGTTTATGGTCAATATCATTATTAATTTTAGAGTGATGTCCTTTGTGCTAATATTTAATACCTTTCCCAATCTTTGGCTGAGATTACCTACTATAAATGACATCCAATACATATGGAGGATTTATCTTCTTTATGATGTTGTCAACTTGTTGTATATGTCAAGGTTACCTCTGTATTTGGGTGTTAGTTGTTGTCTGTGTATACTTTCAGCTTATAGTAATAACTTCTGTTTTTGATTTGTGAAGCTAGAGAGGCAGCTCAATGGCATTAATCATGTAGCCGTTCTGTTGCATAATGACTGTCTTTATCTCTCCCAGGAGATATTTGGGTTTGCATTTGAGGTATACATACTTGAATAATTGAGGATGAAGTAAACTCACAATATTTAAATAATTTACTATTCTTTAAGTTTTAACCAATTTTTTTTTAATTCCTGATGTCATCCTTTACCCATTTTATTTTAATGTTTGTTTGTTTTTGTATTTGCTTAAAACATTACTGGGGTCAATTCCTCAAATAAAATGTCAAGGAAAACATACAATGTAAACCTTGTTTATTTTATGTTAGTTTTTTTTCTTGGCTCATGCATTATGTTCTTTTCTCAGTATCGAACAGACTTTCCAAGTTCCATGAAGGAACATGCTGTGTTTGTTGATTTGGCTCCAAGGTTTCAGCTGTTGGCAGAAGAAATATTGCAGAGACAAGTTCACCTTGTTATTTATAATTTGAAGGAGGTAATTTCTTTATTAAAATGCATGAAGCATCTAGCGATATCTTACTAATAGTTGACATTTGCCTTACTGACCTGCACTTTCCCACATGTGCCCATGTTTATAGGCTATAGATGGTGCTGATGGATTTCAGAATACTCATCAGATGAAACAATTTGAGTCAGCTAAATTTAGCATAGACCAGGTAATTTTCTTGTCTGTCTAATATGTCTACAATACATTACCATTTGCTATCCCGTATTTTTTTATGCCTTATTTCCTTTGTTCCTTTTTTCTCTGTATCCAACCCACAGGGTGGGGAAGATTTATAGGTTACTAGTATTAGTTGATGTATTTTTAGTTTCACAAATGACATGACTGAGTGTAATTGATTAGGTTGTTTTCATTCTGGAAAAAGTACATATCATATGGGAGCCGCTTTTGCTGCCTTCAACTTACAGGAGAAGCATGTGTACAGTCTTAGAGTCAGTTTTCTCAAGAATTGCCAGAGATATACTTCTGTTAGATGACATAGCTGCAGAGGAGACTTTACAGGTAGAATGTATACCGTAAGTCAACTAATTGATGCTTGTAGTTGCACCATTGTATTTCATTAGTTGGTCTTAAGCATTATTCCTCTCATATTTTCAGCTACAAAGACTTATTTATTTAATGCTGGAAAACCTGTTGTCATTATTTGAGTCTTTGGCCCCTGGAGAACAGAATTTGCATGAGTTCTCTGCAGAGTCTCTTGAAGATTTTATCCCATCCTTACGTAAAATCCGTAAACTATCAGGCATGCAGTGGCATCTTCTAAATTATTTCTTTAAAAGATGTTGGTTGGATTATCATTGACTCATCCATGACAACTAACCTCTTCATCTTTCATTTGCCTCAGAATTATTAGATATGCCTTTAAAATCCATTACAGCATCTTGGGAGAATAAAGAATTGCTCTCTTGTGGCTTTACAATAACTGAGGTATTATTTGATTATTGACGACTTTGTTTCTTGGCTTCTTGGGACAATATCTTTTTTTCCTTCATTTATGTTAATTATTTTTAAACACTGCCCTTGGATTGTTATTTTATGTCAGAGCTTCAATTAGACAGTGTCTTAAAATGACTTAATATATATGTAGATTCTTCAATCTGATTTTCTCTTTCCGATTATTCTTTACAACATTGTAATTTGTTTGGACAAGGCTCCTCTAAAGAGCTTATCTTCATTTAATTTAAAGTAAAACTCAATTTAACTTAATAAAATTAAAGGATGAATACACCCTTGCTTACTTTAGAGACATTCTCATTTTAGAGGAGCTTTATCCCATTTGTTTCACCCAGAATTTCACTGTATATTCATGTGGATCAAATTGCTACTACAGGAAAACATAACTGAATGGATTATTACATATGATTGACCAGTATGTTTTGTTCTATAAAAAATGATTTTAAATGCCCTGATCTGATATCTTTTCCTTTACTGTCTTCTTCATGTTATGCAATTTTAAAAATATTGTATTAGAACTGTATCTGATGAGCTTTTTCTTCACAAGCATTCTCACTTGTTATGTTTCTTACACGTCTGATTGTTGACCTTTTCTGCAGGTGGAAGATTTCATAAAAGCTATATTTACAGACTCACCTTTAAGAAAAGATTGTTTATGGAGGATACAAAATCCGAGCTTTTAGATTTTTCATCTAACTTCCTAATAAATTTATAAATCACGAAGAACACACTAGAGTTTGAGAGTCAGAGATGATCGATCACCTAAGCATATATCATGTGAGTTTGAGCTGCTGCTCCAAATATTACAGCTAGCAGAAAGTACAGATTTGAAGCAGATTCGTGCTGATGAATTTACTGAGGAGGCTTCCCCATAAAGATTTTGTCGACAAAAGTCTTATGCTGAAGAAGTGATAGTCTTTTTTTTTCCTTCCTTTTTCCGTTTAAAGTAAAACTGGGGAGGGGTTTGGTGCAGAGTTGTGCCTCGTTTCCATTATAGAGCATCCTAATTGTTGCTCATTAATAGGAAACACGGATATGAATTCAATGGTCGATATATATATACTTGTAATGCTGCTAATACAAGGCAGATTTAGTGAGACCATTTTTAGAAGCAGATAAATAAACGATTGTGGCACAAATGTTGGAAATAGCATTTTTCATTCAGGTTTTGTGATTCGCACTATTACGTAATAAATGTTACATTTGGTTGCAGTGTACAAATTGCCTACATGACAGTTACGCCACTATTGGATGTATCGACTTTCAATGTAATAGAAATAATGTGTTGATTATATTTAAATTTAATCCAGTGGTCTATAAGATGTCGAGTTTGTGTTGCAAGACTTAGGAAGACAGCATAACCTAGGTATGGAGGTTTATCAAAGACAAATGTTTGGTTTAGCTTAAAAGTTAAAAGCTACATGTAACTCACGCAAAATATAAAGAGGAATGTTCAAATTACATCATGCAAATTTTGATAATTATTACAATATTTTATAACTTGATATAAATGATAATTTTTATTGATTTAACTATTAAATATATTTATATTTTATTAAGATTATTTATATCAAATTTTGTCAAAGTTAAACGAAAAAATAATCAAATAATTTATATTTTAATATATTTTAGAATGATTATATTATGAATTTTAATCCACATAAATGAGATAATAAATAATTTTAAATTAATATGAAATTTTATATATGATTTATATGAAAAAACTTTAATCTATGATGAATTTTAAAAAATTATTATTTAATTAGAAGTTATAAAATAATATAATAATTACGAAAGTTAATATTTCTTCTCAAATTTAAATATATTTCCAATAGGGATGCAAAGAGAATCCCTTTTAGAGTTATTTATAATCCGATAAAATTTGAAAATTCAATCTAAAAAATTCAACCAACCGAAAAATCTCAAACAAAAATTGAAAAAATATATTTTTTTTTTTTACTTATTATATCAAATTTCAGATTTAGTTTTTTTTAAAAAAATCCATCTAAATTGAACTTAAAAGTATATATATTTTTATTTATAAATTTTAATATAACTCATTTACATTTTTGTTTCTTAAATATTTATAACTTAATTATGAAACACATTTATAAAAATATATATTTAATTAAATATAACTTTTTAATAACTATTTGAATAAAAATATATAAATATCATTATCAAATTGTAAATTTATTTTACTATATACTTGAAAATCTATTCTGCTATTAAATATATAATGACATTGGTGCAATATTTTAACATTTTGCTTGTTTTTTTATTATGTTTGTATCATGTTTTACCACTTATTATATATTACCAATCAATCCAAAACAATTCAATCCAAATCACTTTAAATTAAATTTGATTGGATCAAATTTAAATTTTAAACTAATCCTAATTTCTCTTTAAAATCAATCCAATCCAATTTGCAGAAATTTCTACTTTTCACCTGGTCAAGGGGCTACAATCCACTAGAGATTTAGGTCACAATGGCATCATCACCCTACTTATTAATAACTAATGATTTATACAAAAGGTAGATCAAAAAGTTCCTTTGTTATGAGGGTCGAACCTGTTAGCTGAAAGCTCATTGATAGGGAAAAGAAAATACCAAAACATGCTAACATTTTCCGGAGATATATCAGTACGTACCCACTGAATGACATATATCAAAATCCTCAGAGAAGATCACTCATCACTAGACTGGTTTTTTAACTTGGAACATGGAAAAACAGAATAGTGATCACAATAATCATGAGAAACAAGTTGCCTGTAACGTAAAAATCGGTGGTTGAAACTTTAATTTGGTATAAATTCCTTATAAATTGATCATAGCTCATCCTTGCTTGAAGCATCTTCCCCCATTAGTTCTTCAAGAGAAAATTCATCCTCCTCAATTATTTCTCCATCTTTTCCATCCCATGGTTCTGTCTTTACAATGGTTGGAGTGCCTTGCAGGGGCAAATTCCCTTTGCCTCCACGTCCAGCTTCTTTCACAAATTCTCTGAAGAAAATAAATAGGTAATATTTAAGCATTTGTTTATCTCAATAATGTGTTTAGCATTTAGCATAAAGTTAGAAGAACAGACTTACATAATCTGGTCAAGTTCAAAAGCACTCTTGAGAGGAGCATAAACAGCTTTCTTAAGGTTAAGGGCCACTAAAGCTGGATAACCGTACCCTCCAACACCCACATTCTTCTCAAGATCTGGCTGATTCCCTGCAGCTACCCAGACGTAGCTGTCCACGACACAAAAATTCAATTAATATTAAGAATATGTCAACAAACACTAATTAAAATATACATATATAAAGCACTTGCAACATTGATAGAATAAAAATTTTTAGATGTGATGACATTAACTAGCAGTGTGATATTAAGGTGTGGTGTGGAATCTAAGCAAAAAGTACTTTTTTACTTGCCTGTATGGACTCCTTTTAAACTTCTCTGCAACAGATAGTAACTGCTGAAGATATATGTTTCTCCCCTCAGCCTTGGAATCTAAAATGTCAGGAAGGAAGGCAACAAAACAGATTGCGGCAGAACCACATTTCTCTTCCAAAACATCCTATAGAGAAGATTCATGTTAATTATCTTAGGCAAGGCACAGGTTAAGGAAACAAAATAGGAAGTATTTATTAGAAAATAAAGCATTTATTGTTTCAAAAACAAAAATCAGTTAATACTTTTGTTTTTGAATAATCGAAATCATTTAATATATAATCAGTGCGCCTAGGGAACTCTCATCAGCAAGATCCGTTATCTTGTATTCCTCTCTTTCAAACCAATGCACAACCAAGTAAAGTAGGTAGGGGAGAAAATGCTTACTGGACTGTGTAGCTCTGTCACTTCTGGAGGAGCAACGTTTGTTTCCAGCTGCTCTAATGCAAATGATTCAATAGCCAAGGCAGTTCTTGCGCCTTCATAAGGAATAGGACTATCTTTATCAGCACCAAACACCAAGATAGTTGGGAATCCTTGAACTTTGAACCTGCTCATTAGAGACTGATAACAAATATCCTGTCAGAATAATATAAACAAAAAAGCATAATAAAAAAAATTAAAAAATGAGACTGCAATTAAGAGTCTTACACTCTTACCCTTCCTTATCAAGAAGTAAGAATAAATAAATTAAGAAACTCCGTGACCATCTTGATCACCACCAAAGGAGTTTTAATCAGTTCTTATCAACTATTTAGGCATATAAGATTACCTTTTCAGCATCACAGTCAACATGGCCCAGTTTAACCTTCCCTTTCAAACTATTGGATGCTTTCTTCCACTCAGGAGCTAATTTCTTACAATGTCCACACCTTTGGGAAATAAAAGAGAATGAATGTTATTAGAGCTACAAATCTGAAGTAGGAATACTTTAGGTTCAGTCAGGTAATCATGATATAAAAAATTAGATTTTAGAACACAGGCAGAACTTACCAAGGTGCGAAAAATTCCACAATCCAGAGTTCTTTGCTTTTGATCACCAATTCATCAAAGTTGCCAGAGTTCAATTCTACTGAAGAACTGGTTTCTGTCTTGTCACTAGATCCTCCTGTTGCTTTTCCACTTAACCGATCCTTCAAAAGAGCCTTTACCTGTACATGCAGATAATGAATGTACAAGGAGGCAATATTTTGGAGTAATGGTATTACATTTTACTATTTTTTTTAAATGCATATTAGAAACATGGGAGAAGGACTTAGCAGTGAGTAACAAATCACAAAAATTAATTGGTGAATTACGATGTGATAGTCTGCTCATTTAGATTTTTATTTATTATTCTGATAAAAAAAAATTTCCATTGGGCAACAACACATCAAACATCAGTTAATCAAACATAAACCATGAATTATAACACAACTGAATGTGAGTGAATTTCTTTTATTATTATTTATATAGAACTGTATTTACAAGTAGTCACACAATGCTCAAACCCTAATCCCAATACATCCAAATCCTCACTCTGCTTAGATTTTCTACACTACCAAGTGGTGTGTAAAAAGAATTTCCCTTTCAAATTTTTAATAAGAATCTCGTTTACTTTGTAGTCATTAAAGTTTCCATAGAAATACAATTGTTTTGTTACAAAAGAGGACATCTATACTCTATCCAAAGTCCAACATCACACATGCAATAACACTACTCATAAAACATCAGAAATATTACACCACGTTTGGGGCAAAAAGGTTAAAAAAAAAAATCCCTCATGAGATCCCAACAAACCTGTTGAAGTGCAAATTCAGCAATTGGTTTGACATCTCTTGCTCCTTGGTAATCAACAGGTGGCTTTCCAGGTGCAAACACTTTTATAGTTGGAAATCCTCTAATTCCATATTCCTGTAGAGTAGGGAATCAAGAAAAAGTTACACACACAAACACATGCGAAAATCTAAATGTTTTTAATGAAGACAATTGAAGAAAACAGCCAATAACTGAAAACACCTACAAGGAGTAAATGAACCTCATGCAAATATGCAGATGTTATGAAGAAACAGAAAAAGAATGTCCAAAGAGATATTCTATCTTGTACATGCAATATATTCTTCGGTTGCTTTACATACAGAGTGGGGGCTAGATACGAAAACTTTACACGTACAATATTCTTGCATGTAGATATTCCAAAATGGCTGAGGTGATTAGATCCAATTAATCATATTCCAATTATTTGAAACAGTTTCTAGAGCTCAAATGATTATGAATAAAAAAGCCTTGTTTTGCATAATGCTTGATCCACAAAAAGGTATTTCCAGTATTACACACAAAAGTTAAGCATATAATAAAGCATCTTCCTAATTCAGAAAAAGCTGATTGCAAGAACCAAAGAACACATACAGCATAGTCCTCATTCAACAGATATCAACATTTCATTATACATAAAAATGCCATCATTAAATGAAGAAATGAACAATAGACAACCTGAGCCAAAGACGGATGAGCATCAGCATCAATTGCTGCCACAGTAACAACACCCTTCAACACAGTAGCTGCCTTCTCCCATATAGGAGTCAGAGCCTGACAGTGTCCACACCATGGAGCAAAGAATTCAACAAGAACAACTCCATTTGAATTCAGAACCTGCGAAGAACCTTGATATCAGTCACCAAAACTACAACCACAATATCAAACTTGGCATTTACATGCCCAGATGGATTTCAAGAGCAAAGATGCGAAATTTAACGTTTATACGCAACACTCATTTGAAAAAATGGCAAAAACAGTGAGATCACAAAATGAGGTAATGGAGAAAGGGGTAAAAAAATAAATTTGATTCACCTTGGACTTGAAGTTAGAGGGAGTGAGTTGAAGCACGGGTGAGGATGCTCCATAGAGTGCGTGCGAAGGGGTGAGGTTGAAGATGAATAACAAAAGGGGAAGAGAAACCAGAAATGGGGTTCGAAATTGAGACTTCGGCATTGTCTTTCTCTCACACTTTGCACTCTGAATCTGCTCAGGTAAGAAAAAACCCTTCTTGGTTTTTCTGTTCGAGGACTTTCTATTGCTACGTGTGTCATCCAATCATATATTTACACGTCAGACTCCCATTTTGGCAAATGAAATTTCTTTCTTCTTCTTCTTCTTTTTACATACTTGAAAATTAAAATAAAGAATTTGATTAAAGCCATGGACATTTTTTTATCTGCATAGAAAGAATATTTTACATGAAAATACATTAGTATTTGCATGAAGAATAGTGTTTAAATTAGAGTAAAAACATTAATATCTTACATATACCCTTATTAATATACTTAAATGATAAAATGTATTGTACTCGGAAAAACATTTTTATATGAAAGTACATTTATAGTCATATAAAAAACTATCCATATAAAAACTTATTAAGATTTATGGATCTATTTTTCTATAGATGTACTTTTTAAGAATATAAAAAATTATTAACTTGATTTTGTTTTTCTTTTTATATATATTTTAATAGAAATTTCACATAATCTTTTCCTAATATATAATACTTATAAACATTTTTTATATGTGCACAATAAAGACATATTATTGTTCCCACAGGTCAATAAACTAGTTTATTTTAAAAAGTAATTACTCTTTAACACTTTTCTCTATATAAGATATATCAATAGTTGAAGAATAATAAATAATTTACATGTTAAAAAATTTCCTTCTTATTTTTCATAACTTAAATTAAGTAACATGAAACATACCCATGTTCTGTGTTTCTAAGGACTTTTCCATAGTATTAATATTGCCTTGAGTGTATGATAAACCCTATATAGAAATGCATATATCTGCCAAAAACTATACTGTGTTACTTATTGAGGGAGAAGCGTGGGGGTTGCTCAAAGCTCTTACTTGGATGACAGATATCAACCTTACTCATAGAAGATAAAATTAACAGTTTTGCAACAGAAGATACAGAGATAGGAGATATTATTGCTGAGTGTAAAAACATACTAGTGCAGAATCCAAACTGTGGAGTGGACTTTGTAAAGAGACACGCAAATATTTTTGCACACTTGCTTGCAAGGAGAGCAACAGATCACGCTAGGCTCAAAGATTTTCATTATATCCCTTCTCGTATCATGAATGAAATGTCTTAATTCTGTTCTTGTAAAAAAAACTATAATGTGTTACGTTTATATTAATTGTTGCGAACTAGAGTCAGAGACCAAATTGTTAGAACTTCAGAAGGTAAAGAGGCATATAAATCCACCTTTTGATCCATTCCACGCATCATCTAACTTTCATCATTCGTTCGGGATACCTCAAGATCAAGACACTGATTCAACTAAGTTACAAAGTATCACAGACCGTCACTTCAAATTCGAATGTGCAAGATGCATCTCCATCTCCATGTATTTTATTAGATCGTTTACTTGTAACTTGTAAAGTACAACCATGGCATCAACACCAATACTTTTGGGTTACATATAACATGGAGAAAATAACTGAGCAAGTAAACCATTGGAATAGACCACATTACACAACCTTGAACCTTGGGTCCTTCATTTGTTGGAATTTTTGTTTCGCGTCTTTCTTACCAGTTGTCTGAATAGATATACTCGTTTTTATTTTTCACCTCATGGCTGGGTCAAGTCCCACATCGACTAGTTTCGGGTACAAATCATTCTTTATAAATCTCTAACTTGGGAGTTAGTTCGCTGAGCTGAGTAACGTTAGCTTGTAACCTAAGTGGGGGCATTAAAGTGATGGGACATGGCTCGGGCTATGCTCGGTCGGGCTGTTAGATGCATAATTCTGGCCTGCCCGCTCCAAGTTAAGAGCTGAGTCATGGGATTTGGGCGAAGGCTCAGGTCTCTTGGCTCCTAAACTGGAGGGCACAGCGTGAGGCTGGTTTAACAGAGCAGCGAGCACCTCCGGCTCCTGACAGTGGAGGGATAACAGGCTGCAGCACTTTCAGCCCACCATGACCGGGTGTACCAAGCTCCTGAACCATCATATTTTTTTTTTTTTTGTGATGAATCAAGTTTAATATATAGTTTAAAAGTTAAACTATCAATAACAATTTCTGGGACTAATTTATTATTGACGTCCTAATCCTCGATAGCTTCCAATGGCATGCTAGTTCTTCCTTTAGCGGTGTTTACCTTCCCAAGAACCAGACGTTTCTACAAACCTCCAATCAAGCTTGCAAATCAAATTTGTCATCAGAGTTATGAAAAGAAAGAGCATCCATTAATGAAGTAACATTTTGGTGTACCTGAGGAGAATGTTCTAGAGGATCAGATGAATTGATCACAAGATTCCAAACTAATATTTTATGTTTTCTAATTTCAATTATTTGCTCTAGCTGATCTCAGTATGTTAAGCACCTTTAGTCAAAGGAATTATTACATTGTCTTAGACCAATCTCTACTAAGTAGGTGAAATTTTCAATTTTCGAGAAAATTCATAAAACTCAACTATAAGAGATTAGTCGAGACCATAACGATCTCAAATTATACAATAATTTCTCCTTTTAACTGAGAGAGTGACCTCTAAATTTTAAATTTCATCACATGCCAAGAAGATATATTTGAAGTTTCATTCATGAACCTCTAAATTTTCAAGGTTTTTTTGGAGTCTCATGCATCGTGTGGGACCCTTACGTACATACTTCAAGTCAGCTAACATATCTTTTAAATATGATGGATCTAGCTTTTCAGTCCTGCTAGTTGAAAAACACCTTATATTTATATTTTTCGGTTCCAAACTCGTAATGTTTCTCATTTTTCAGAGTCTGTAATGCTGAAATTTCGTGGTCCTATGCACAATGAGTGGCCAAGATCCCGCAAAAAGAGCTTGATACACGTTAGTGGATAACAATTCTATATTTTCGAACATATGTGAATGTATTTAATCACAATTTCAACTGTTAATTTTCTAATCAACTACTATAAGTTTACGTTATCTTCTAAAGTTTATGAAATAACTGTGTGGGTAAGATGAAGCTGGCCGGTTGTGTGAGATATTATCATTTATTTATCACAAATCAAACCACTTCTTTCTCAACAACAATATCAGGATTTATAGTTTCTTCTAGCCTTTTTAGCATGGTCTTGCACCTTTTTTATTTTCCCTTCTCCTTGGTCGTGCCTCACAAATTACCAAATCCCTCACATGAATAGGAAAATGGAATCCATAACAAAGTGAACTTCCACATGGCTATATTTAAACAAGGGAAATGAGCCATGAGTCAAATCATCAAATTAATGCTGTTTTGCTAGTATGAGTATGTCTTGACCATAGCTGCATAATACATTCTTCTTAAAGCCTTTTGGGTCCATATTAGAAACAATCATGATTCATAAGTTCCTAATAGCAAGTGCCAAGAAATGTATTTCCTTAGAACCAAGCTGTGCTAGTTAAAACATGACTACCTTGATGATTCATGTAAGTGTAATGTTGATAAATCAGCTTCACGGTATGATGTAGAATCTTGATGATACAAAGCTTTAGGTTTGTGGTTTTGCAACAGGCCTAGGCTGGCTTTAGATCTTGTAAAGCTACACTCAAGAATTGTTAAAAATTGTTCCACTGTAAAATCATGATTATAATTATACATGAAAAACCGGTTTAATCCAGCTTTGGATGACACACTGAAGTAAGATATAGGAATTTCCTTTAATAATATCATCTTCTGTGAAATTACATACTGACATTTCCGTGCTATTCAATTCTATGATTTAGAGACAGGTAATGGCAATATTCTATAAGGAGTATTCTTCACTAGATATCACTGAAGCCTAAAGAAAGATATAAGAGGTTCATATACATCTCGGTGAGCATTTTCACCCATAACATAATCTGCATGTGCATAATCATTTCTGTACTGCACTACAAGCTTATCTGCATCGTGATCTTTGAGTATTTCTAACAGACGTTGCACATCCTTAACATCAGAAAGAGCATCAGCCCCTCCATAACTCAGGAAGAGAGGAAGGTCATTTGGAAGTCTTTTCATGTCATATGCTGGAGGAGTGGGTTGTCCATAGTGTTTCATGTTCTCATCTCGGTTTTCGTAATCAAACATTGAAGTGGTTCCTTCTCTGATCACTGATATCCATATATGATTCATGAAAAACAAAAAACTACTCTTATTAACATCAGTTAAATTTACAACATCTATGCTAATAAGTAATATGCTTCCTTTTTATAGGATATATTGGTGTCTACATGATATTTAAATTAGGGAAAGATGACCACTTACTCTGAGATAGATGGATCATGTTCTTTGTTGCTGTTGACTGAGGCTCATGATCCAAAAAAACATTTACAATCGAAGGGTTCAGGCAGCAGTTTTGGCCTGAAAGCATAATAGTGTCGTCAATGTAGGAAACAAAGTGTTAAATATAGAGATTTCTTTTGGTGGTTGGTGGGAGGGGGTTCCTCATGGTTAATAGCATAATAATTACATGAATGAAACCTGTGAAAGAGGTCAACAAGTTGGTGCAGTCAATGCCTGTGTTATTGCACAAGTCCTTTAGAAACTTAATAACAGAGCCCCTATTCAAACATGAGAAAAAAAATGAAATGAAACAAATCCTCATATGATTGGAGTCACTAACAAGATTAGTCATAAACTGGTTTACTTCTCAATTTCATCCTCCAAAGTTATTTATGACTATTATCACGTCTGACAGAAAATTTGGTTACCAAATTAGTCCCTCAAAAATTTAAAACATTGCTGTATTTGTCTAATTTGGTGAAAGATTAGATATTTGAAGACATTTCACTGATAAAATCTTTGGAGGACCAAAGTGGTGACATAAAGAATCTTTGAAAGACTAATGTGATGATGCATATAACTTTGGAGGATCAAATACATGTTTTTCTTAATTATTAGTTATACTCTACATTCAATGAAAAGCACAATTTCACGTCAGGATGGATTCTGACTCTGATCTTATTCTATCCACCAAGAATTTTGAGAAATGTCTTGTATTAATATTCGTACAACATAAAAAGTTTGAACTATGAGGAAGTAACATTGCAGCCTTCTTATTCTTAGCCACAGTGCAGAGAAATTAATGACAATGAATGATATAGATAACGGGAGTTACTTACCCTCTCATATTAAATTCAAAGATTCCCAAATTGTACAGTGACTGTTAGAAAAAAAAAAAAAAAAAACAGATTTTTAGTGTCAATCTTTTGAATTTTAAACAGAAAATTTCTTTTCCTTTTTTCCTTGTGAAAAAATAAAAGCATGTTTATAACTAAATACCTCTGCAATAAAGTTTTCAGCAGCATTTTTAGCTAGGGGTGAAGTCATCTGACCAGCATAAGCAATTGGGCTAAGTAAGGCAGCTGATCTCAACATGTTCAGTAACTGATCTTGGGAAAGAGCAGCCAATGCAATCAAAGTTCCCTACAAAAGAATTCAACACTCTTCAGTCAGCAACACATTGAATAAATCAAAGACAAGAAGAGCAAGTGTAGCATGCGAAATTCACCTGTGAGTGACCAACATAGTGCAATTTTTTTCCAGTTAGATCATGCACATACTTGAATGTGGCTGGAAGATCATGTGCAACTAATTCATCCCATGACCAATTCCAATAATCCTAAATAAACAAACTTGCATAAGCAATAGGACCAATCAAATTGCTGACCACAGAAGTGAAACAACATGTTGTACACAAACTAACCGAGCTATTAGAAGGTAAAGATGTATGTTGCCGGCTAAATTTGGTTCCACGAGTGTTAGCAACCCAAACATCAAACCCATTATCCGCCAAAAGGAATGCAAGAGACTGGTTTGAAGGTAACAATAACCATGTTATGCCATCCTGCAACCACAACATCACATTAATTGCCAACATCAACTACAAAATCCATGACACATAGTTGCTTGTGAAACTATTAATTTAGTTACCATGAAAAGTCCATGCTGTAGAAGAACCGGTGGCCCCCTTGATTCTCCCATTCTAATTCTTGCCAAGTTAAGAATATAACCATCTTGTGATGTCACCTAAAAACCATCACAAAATAAGCCAGTTAGTAGCTACTAGCTGCTCTAAATCTTGCTCATTTCTGATCAGAAACAAGAAACAGATGCAAGCACAGTACATACCAAGTGTTCTCCACAAGTGTAGCCTTGTGTCATCACCATTGATGAGCAAATACCATCACTGGGGGGTGATGACAATGTAGCGGTAGTGCTAAGTGGTGATAATTTTCTCCCAGTTGCAAGAGTTAAACCCCAGAAGAGAATCACAAGGATTGTTGAGAGTGATGTGTTGGCCATGTTCTGTTTCCTGGTACATTAATCTTCCCAATCCAGACATTATTATTTATACACGCAGAAAACAGGAAAAAATAATAGTACTGAGGTATTCACATGAGGGGTTTTAAACCACCTTTTTGTCAACAGTAGTTTAAACAAAAGTATTTGTGGGGTCTACCAAGGAGCCACTATTAAATCATAAGATTTTTAATACCAAAAAAGAAATTATAAGATTTTGGATTTTGTTGCCACGGTTCTTTAAATTTGAAAGAAATGTGTGGATGGTTTTTCACCGCAGGGGTGACTCCTGACCAGACCAATGTGGCTCATATATAAAAAGCCAAAACATGTGCCTTCAAGAAAATATTATGCAATAGTTGCTCTAAGTTGTTTTGTCCCACAAACCATACCCAAGTCTTGCTTCCAAATAACTAAATTAGGTATTGTACAAACACACTGGAAGTCTTGCTTATTATAGACGCATGGCATTTTACAGATGTATTCACACTTATTATAAATTAACAAATTAGCTTAATTAATAAGTATCCAATACATTGTACTGATATTTTTCATATTGTTAGGAGTAATTAGCTTGTTAGGTATACTAGCAGGTTGTTAGTTTGTTTGTAATATTTGTCAATTTTAATGAGCTCTATAGCAAATTAATAGGACAATATTTAAAATTATTGTTGAAATATAAATGATTAATTTAAATAAATATATAATACACATTCAAGTTTGCAATTAGTAATAAGATAATATGGGATGGTGAGAATTGAATTACTATTACTCGTTCCTTTGAGTAAGTAATGAGGATTTAGTGGCTGAAGTTATAATAATTGATACTAAGTAACCAATAATTAAAATGGAAAGAAGAGAAAAGATCTATGTTGGTGGTGAAGGTTGATTAAGTTCAAAACAGATGAATAACCATGGGATACAAGACGAAGATAATGGACAAATTGCTTATGTGGCTAAATAATAAAGATTTCTCTATTTATGATTAGGTCTGAATTCGATAATGGAATTTTTTTCATATATAAAAATGAATAATATTTTTTTCAAATATTGATTTATTTTTTCAGGAATCAATATTCTCAGTTTTTATTGATTCAGAGCTCTTAATTTATTTATGATATAAATTAATTCATATATAAATTTAAGTTATTCAAATGATATTTTCACTGTTTGTACTTCAAGTTGTTTGGAGTTTTCATTTCTCAATTAAAACCAAGAGTATGAAGAGAATAATTTAATAGAAGAGTAAGGAAAATTAAGGGATTTTTTTGGGTGAATTCAGATATTCCAAATGGGAGCTATAGACAAATTCTTCAAAATCCTGATCATAAGTTTAGGGAAAGAGTTATTTGCGAATTATGTCACATTTTATTTTTGTTGGTTTAATAGATATTCACCACTAGATAATTAAAAAAAAATCAAGAAGTAAAAAGGCTAGAAATAATGTGACTAACACCTCTGACGTTTGTTTATTTAATGGACAACGAAAGGAATTAAAAATTGGGAGATGAAAAGATAAGTAAAAACTTAACGTTAATACAACAGAATTTGCTTACATAACAATTAACAATAAAATATAGTATAAAATATCAAACGTATACCTTTTTACGCAATTTTGAACTGAAAAAAAACTTGATATCTATCTTTAAAATGGATAATTTTTAACGTAGCATTGGTATTGACACATTTTAGATGTTATGTGCATTTCATCTCTTTGATTTAACCATCTTGGGGATGCTTTCTTAGTCATTATCTTATAAATTAACATCAAATTCATCAGCTGTAATTTCCTGAATCTCTAAAAGGTTGCTTATTTGGGTGAATTATGTAAGCATTAGAAGAAAGCTTTTCAAGTGGAGACGTTGATTCTAGAAAATTTTCATCTTTATAAAAAAATCCTCTTAGAATATTGAATTACTTCTTTTTAGTGTTCAACCATTGTACATTGTTAAAGATAACTTTACCACTCACAAAAAAACTGAAATCATTATTACGTAAAAAAAATTGGTTTAATAGGAACATATCAAATGACATTGTGACAAATATGAGAAACTGATTTTAATTATCATGTTTTAAAGGTAATCTTGGCCATATATTTTTTCTTCAATCTCACACTAATGATTAATTCTACTAAATTATAAGAAATGCTACCAACACACTTTTCAATATTTTATTTTCTAATATGTAAAATTAATTGCAGTCTCACTAAATATTTGGATCTTTTATCTCATGGTGAGTCTCATTCCCAAGCTACTGGAATCCTCGTGAATTCAACTAATAGGAGAGGGAATATTGGAAACAAAGTATTAGAAAGTATGTTCCTATCACTCATCTTAAATTATTATCTTGATGGAAAATTTTGTTGTTAAAATTCCACTATTAAGAACTTGTTTATTCCCCATGCAACACAAATTTACTATTCAGAAAAGTTTAAATTGAATTGAAGTCAATTAACAAAAAGTGAAAAGAGAGAGATCTATTTGCCAGTCCCCAAAATTAAAGGGTGTGTATTTCAGAATTTCCTCCATTATAAATTGATCAAAACAGAACATAAGTTTCTAAAGCACTCCTCCCATGAGGGATGAAGAATTTATGAAGGGCGAGCAACTGCAGGCCAAAATAAAATATCAGAGAAAAATTTGATGATAATTGATAATAACTAAGTTGCTACTCTGTTTGTCTAATTGAAAGCCTAGTCCAGTATCTGCAGCCATCTCTATCAATATTGGTGCTTGAAAGAACCATTTATAGTAGTATACTAATCGGATTTTACAGCAATATGTGTGGTAGAAACACCCTTTATACTCGTTTCAGATTTTTTGTGGCAGTGTCAGACACTTTGAATCTTGTAAGTTTCCTTCTAAGGAACTGGAATTGAAACCCTCTAGGCTTTATCTTCCCAAGCAATTGCCATCTTTTAGGTGTAATCTGTCCTAGCATTTTCATCTGCTCCTTTCGGAACTTCTTAGTTGCATACCAGATTCCACCTCTCCATCCTAAGGCATACCTGTATATAAGCTAAAGTGAGAACTTATAACTAAAAGGAAATTAAAATGTTTAAACCCACTGAATGCAAAATATCAAAAGAAAATAAAAGTCAATGTGCATGGCTTACGAAGTAAAAACACATTTGACAGAGGAAACTTGTTCATGTCAAACATGTATTATGCCAACCCAATATGAAATCAAATAAGTTTGACATCATACCAGTACTGTCCTATATTTCAAACTATGAAACAACCATATTGAGGAATGATATATATTTGAGAAAACAGGAACCAGAGATAAGAAATGAAATGTGTAAGAGTTCAAGGGAGAGAGTGACACATTATACCCCCACCCCCTCCCATTTTTCCTACCACTCCCAAATTTCTTCTCTATTTGCAAAACTACACCCGATATTAATCTTCGCCATTGATTGATTGATTATTTTTGTCATCCTAAAAAATTTATGAAACCATTAGTATATGAAATAAAAAGTTGTACTTCGTGAAACCATTCGTGTAAACTTTTAGTTCTGTCATCCGCATTCCTCCTCTCAGAGTATTTATTACCTTGCTAACAGTACCTCTACCTCTACACACAAAGCAATGTCCTGTCCCATGTTTCCCTAGTTCATAACATAAAACAACAATCCTAGAAAAATCCCAAAATAGATAAATAGGACGGGGGTTTGTCGACAAGGGCAGCAGCATACGAAAACTTGCTGAATGTGGGGGGCCATATATTTAACTGTAGGTGTGAAGAAGAACCCAATGGATGAGTCAGGGCAAGACTTTCCACTATAATAACTTATAGTTATACACAATTAAACTTATCTAACTAATAATTAACTTAAGGCGTGTAGTTTATCATCAAAACATTCTAATCATACAGAAACCAAAGCCCTATTAACCATGGCATACTATAACCTTTCAAGTTTTTTGCATTTCACTATAGAAATTTTCCAACCATCAAGAGTCATACATTTTGTTTATGTTCCACAAAATCAGTGAATGCTTTCTCTCTTTATTTTTCAATTACACCAATGATATCAATGCTAGCTAGCAAGTAATATCTCCTGAAATAGAACTAACTATATGTTAAGGAGCAGAGCGAGCATGTTGTTTGCAAGTAAGTGTGGGAGCAAACCCGATGATTAAGGAGGTTCCAGCAGTGGCAACACAAGCAGGGATACTAAAAGCTCCGGAAGCGGAACCCGCGACAATGTCTTTGATTTGGGAATGTTGGAGATTGGAATTGTTTTTCATCTACAGAATGCATATTTAGATGAAGCAAGAGAAAGGGAAAACAAGAGTAAAAGGAAAGAGATGTAGATAGATGGATACAGACAGAATTTTCGATAGATTGAAGCCTTTGATCAACTTTGGTGTCATGTAAATGGCGCAAGGAATAACCTGAGAAATAAAAAAGAGTGAGTGAGGGGTGGGTTGTTAATGGTATGCAAACAGAGAGAAGAGAAACACGGACCGAACCAAGCAGTGGCAACGGAAGCAATGGAAGTTCCAACGGTGAAAACCACGCGATGTCTCTCAAAAGTATCCTATAAAAACACAAATTCATGACATGAGATCAAGGAATCATAAACAGAAACATAGGACCAAACGAATACCTTGGTGGAAAAATAAGTATCTTCAATGGCAGCCCGTGAATTGAGATACTTTTTTTTAAGGAACTCCTTAATCGCTGCATTTCGTATCATATTGCCAGGGAAAACCGCTTACTTCTTTCCCAATTCAATTCATCTCCCCCAAATTATATTTTTTTTTTAAAAAAAACTGCAAATTAGTAATAATGGACTTTTGGGCTTCGGCCTATTTCACCCAAAATATGAACTAACTAATTGGACTATTACTTCTATAAGGGATCTACTATTGGTCTCCTCCTCTTCCCCTATCATCCCACCTTCTTCTCACCCAACCCCCCACCATAGTCGCGCAACCATCATCTTCATCGACCACCTCTGCACTGTGCCACTACCCTATCCCATCTCCTCCACATTGCACCGCCAGCATCACCATGCTGCCATGCACATCCATCGCTGTGCACTCCTCTGCCATAAATGGAATCACATTTTCGCAAGGATATTTGGTAACATAGAACCGTGAGTGATTCTGTTGTCTTAAGGGGGTGCCACAAAATATAAGGGAATCATGGTTCCATTGTGATAATAGAGGCAAAAACCAGTGCTCTACGGAATCATGATTTCATTATGCATTTTGTTCAATGGAATCACAATTTCATTATGTATAAGGGCAGGGCGAGGGGGGGAGGAGAGGTGAAAACTAATTGGTAACAGAATCATGATTCCATGAAAAGGGTGATTTTGAAATTAAAAAGTCCGAGCCCCTTAGGAGGGGCCAAGAGCAATTGCCAAGAAAAATGATTATAACAAGTTTGTTGTATATTCAAAGAAAAAGGATTATAACAAGAAAAATGATTATAAGAAGTTTGTTGTCTATTAAAATAATTATCTTAACATAATTAAAATAATAAATTATGATTAAATGTTAGTATAAAACTATTTTATACCATCAGTAGTATTATGATGCCTAAGGATTAATGATACATCAGATTAGTTCATTCAATTATAACTTTTGATTCATTTAGTTATGAATATCTCAATTTTAATAAGTATATACACTGATAATGGAGAAGTATTTAATATTATCAACTAATAATAAGCCATTATGTAAAATAAATTTTTTGTTTTTATATTAACCTTAAAAATTATAATAACAATAATTTTTGATTGATTTAAAACTATCATTGTTAATATATAAAAAAAATTAGTTGTCATTTCAAAAAAAAAATCATCGTTTAGTACTGTCAAACACCGAAATGACTGTCAGTTAAAAATTCTAAAGATTAAAATGACATTGTTTAATTTCAAAATCTAAATTAATCATAATTTTAGCGTGTAAATTATCTTGCTGTAGAGACATTGACAATGAGCTCAGTTTCTTCTAAACTAGATTTCAGGTTTAAAATTGAAACTTGAAAAAGTTGTCTCGGTGAATAAGTACATCCAAGTTGACTTTAGATTAGTCAAGACCCAAAAGAATGGGGGAGGGAGTATGAGATGATACACAAACAAGTGCAACCAATACTGATATCTCTAATGCATAGGTTTCTTTCGGGTAGGAATGCTTGTTTGAAACTATGATCAGGATCCAAAACATTACAATCACCACCTATCTACAAGTTGTCTATCTTAACATTTGTCTCATATTTTTACAAAGCGGACATCACTCTGTCCAAATGCTGTTCCACATGCAGGACATTTGCGGTGCCGAAGCTCTAGATTTCTCTGAATGCATGGATTGCAGAACAGATGATAGCACTTGACAATCACAACCTGCCAAATACACACATCAAACTTTTAGGTGTTTCTGTTGCAATATATTCTATTCTAGATACTACTACGTATAACCATGCAGTGCAAGTCCAAGAAAGGATGTCAAATTAGCTTTGTATTTTCTCCATTTCAAAAAAATCATGATACATGGCACAAGTCATATAACTACAATGTGAAAGCAAGAAAGTGTATGTAATTGGATAAGTTGGCTTGTGGTTACCTCCTTTGGACGATCAGTACAGACAGTACACTTGATCATGTTCTTGCAAATCCTTATTTCTTTTTCGAGTTTTTGTATCGTGGTTTCTCCAGTTTCAGAAGTCAGCTCATCAATTTTGCAGTTCAATTCTCTTAGTTCTTCCTCAAGCTTCTTCCGTAAACTCCTGCACAACATATACCAAGATTCTTGAGTTCCAAAACTACTTTTGCGATTCATTGCTTATTCAACACCTAAACAACATTACTAATTCATCATTTTCACAAAACTTGAGATTTTAAATCTCTAGGTCATCATTAGAATTAAAATTGTATCAGCGAGTTGCTTGGTGCAGATGTAAAAACCCTTGTTTAAAATCCTATCCCTGGTCCAAATTTGACACAGAATCAACCTCCTTAGAAAAAAAAAAAAAATACCTTTCACTCTCCAATTCCATTTCAATAGCTTCCGTATCTTTCTGAATTTGATCGTATTCTTTCTCTGAAGAGGAAACAGCAGACTTGAGCAACTTCAATTCCTTCTCGGCATCAGCCAATTCCCATTTTGCAAATTCCAGGGTGACTGCAAGGTGTTTTTCTTCTTGGTTACATTTAATGGCATCGGATAGAATAGCTTTCATCTACAGGATTCAAATTTTTGTTTAAACAGTAAGCAGCTGCAGCAGCAAATTCGTTCAGCGTAAAATCAAAATAAATTAGAAAATAAAGGGGCCAGGGGAGAGAGGGGTCAGACAGCAGTGCAGGTTTGACCTGCTCTTCACTGTGTGTAATCCTCGTCTTTGAATTTTCTATTGATGTATTGATTTGTTGAAGTTGCTTAGCTAAGGCCTGCTTCTGGGACATTAAAGTGTTGTGCGCCTGTTTTGTCTTCACACTATCTGATACAAGCTGCATTAAGATTGCAATATTATAAAAAAAGTGGTATCACAAACCAAAAGTCCAATTATTTAAGAACAAATGCACTTGCTTTCAGTAAATAGCACAACATTCAGTGCATATTAAGTTCCTGTTTAGAGTGAGATTTTGTCCTTCCAAAATCAATTCCTACAGCAAAAATTCATGGTGTTTGAGAGAATTGATTTGTCTTGGTATTTCTCCGAAATCAATTATCCCAAATTTCTAGGTTGATCCAGAGTTGATTCTAGGAGATGCTTCCCACCAGTTCTCCAAAAACCTTCCTAATTTGATTCAATCTTGTAAGATTCACCATAATTTATATAAACCAGATATGCAAATTTTTTCAGATCAATTCATACATAACCAATTCTTCAAAATATTAACATATATTTCTAATTTATATTAGCTACAAAGTTGAAGCATATGTTTTTCATCAAGCAGATTAGCAAAAGCCAGGAAAATAACCTAAGCATTACTGTAGTGCACGGAAAGATGGTGAAGATAATAACAAGGCAGTGTTTAGTAAAGATAAAAGTAAGACATACCTTAATATTATAGTCATCCCTCTCGATCACCTGGTTCAACAGATTTTGGTTCTGTGTCTGCATATCTTCATATGCTTGACCAATAGTCTGCACAAAAGCAATCAATAATTATATTACAAGAAATAAGAGTTAGAGTATGAAGGGGAAGAAAAAGTCAGATAGCATACCTCAATTTCAGATATATATGCCTCTGCCTCAGCATCTTTAACTTTAACAGCCTCAGTCAGCTCCAAAATATCCCTGAACACGGAAAGATAAAACATGTATCAACAGATTAATAGAAAAGCCAGATTGTACAACATTTATTCCTTTCATATGAATACAACAATCAAAATGCTAAAAAAAGAGAGAAAAAACATTTTACTTTTCTATCTCACAAAGCAATACAAGCAAGTATACCGAAATCACAGTATCAAACAACTGATATAACAAATAAAAAGAACTCTGTTAAGACATTCTTTTGAGTTATAAATGTTTCAAAATCAATTTTTTATTTTCATTAAAACTGTATATGTTAAAGAACAAAAGTATAAAACCATTTTTGTATCTTCACTTAACATCTTAAGCTTTTAGGTTAATTGGTTAATGACATGGTATCAGAGCCTCTCTGACCAAGTAGCCTAGAGTTTGGTCATTGCAACCCCCATTTTTAAAAAATTAAAATTAAATTTCATCCCAAGGTAAGGAGGGCCTGTATATTTATATGCTATTTAGTTTTTGGAATAATTGATTAATGAGGTATACAAAATCTAAGTTTAGTTATTTTTGCCCAACAAAATGTTACAAGGATTACAGACATGTCAATCAGGTTTATAATATAATTATGTATGCTTATGTTCAGAGTTGTTTCTCCAAAAATTAATTTAAAATATTTATTCTTCCATAAATACATGTTAATACTTAGCTCCTCAATTAAACCTTTAGTCCTCAACGTGTTTCCATCCTCCTCATATACCTACAACTGTAATATTTATATTTATTCTCATTTTAAAAGGCATAGTGTAACTGCAGTTCTGACCTTTGCCAAATAACATGATGTAGCATATTTTTTTGCAAATATCCCAAATGAACTAATGGTACCAATGAAATAAATATTGTTTCATTTCAGAAATTTCATGCCTCAAATTCACTCCATGATAAAACTCAAAAGGGGCTCATGCAAATAGCCTAACACATTCTCCCAGGTATGCAGTCATAAATGTAAAGCAGCTAGTATATTGGCCAAAAGAGAAAGTCCTTCAACAACTCTATATAAACTTTAGCCCGTCTACCTTCCCCACTCCTCATCACCAGAAACTTTTCTCCCAAAATAAACAAACACAAATATTTATAAGGTTAGAAAAAACAAGAGACACTACACAAGTTTGTCCATGAAGCAAAATCAAAATCAATGTAGAAGTACACCTAAACACCAACCTCTCAGATGCATCCAGCTTGGACCTCAAGTCCTCTATTTCAGCTTCTGCGGCAGAAAGCCTTTGTTCACAAGCAGCTTCAGCTTCATTAGCAGCTTTTACTCTCAACTCTAGGCTATGCTCATCTAAAGCATTTTTCAGCATTTCAGCTTGAGAGTGAGCTTTACTTTCAGATTCTCTTACTTCCGAATATCTGAAATTCAAGTTTTAAAAAGATCAAATCATCCAAGTATACAGATGGGAATAAAATTGAGTTGAATGCAAAATAAATTCTCTAGTTGGTTACCAAGTACAACTAAATGTTTATCTTATGTTAAATTTAACACTAAAACCTCACAAGTTGTGCACCATGAACAGAAACACTTGAGACCAAAGGAAAAGACTAAAAACTACATATATTTCTGATTGATTAAACTATACAAAGAATACATGAATATGTAGAGAGATACACAGAGAAGATTATGGGCTTGCTTGGTATCCACTACCCCTCTTCCCCCTGGACTGGGGAGACATATGAGACAGTTGATAAAAGTCTCCATTGAGATGTCAATCATGTCATAGAATAGACACTTTGAGCCTTCTTTCAAATATCATAGCATGTAGTGTAGGAGAGATAATGAACCAACAATGAAAGTTCAATGGACTGCCCCAAAAGAGAGACCAATGGTAGTCTCCCTGCACTCAATCATCACATAACTTGGCATCAAATAATTGGTGGTCAGTGGAAACTTAGTTCCTAGGCTGATACTGAGTGCTACTCCTCAGACACTAATACCCATGAACAGTAAAGTAAATGCATTTTATCATGTGATACATGAACATACTAGTTTCTAAGTGCATTAACTAATATTATTTCCAACAGTATGTGCAAAAATCACCACACTATGATGTATGAGATATACTTTATAAGAAATTTTACCTCATAAATTTAACTACATGAAATTATTGCCAACACTTGACAACTTCCAATCAGCATACCTTTTATCATAATTCTCCAGGCCATGCATATCCAGAACAAACTCTAATTCCTGATTCTCCTTCTGTAACTTTTCAGTCTGCACCAAAATATTGTAATTAACTATTTGAAAATTAGTTTAGACAATCAAGAAGACCTCTAAAATCACAATCAAATAATGCTAGATGATTTTAGAAAGCAAAGATGCATATGCACATGCATGGTACAAGTAAAAGACAAAACTCAAACAAGACATACTCAAGATTCAGAAAGTAATAGATAAGTGGCATCTATCAAACTTAAACCCAAACAAGACAACTGAGAAGTGTTACTGCTATACAACAGAGGTAATTGAAGAAGAAAATACCTATAGATCAAGAAAGACACAAAGGTAAAGCCAAGAGAAGACTTACCAATGTTTTTAAAGACTTGATTTCCAAAACCTGTTCAGCACATTTGTTTGCAAGGCTCTTAAGTTCACTTGTCTGCTTCAAAACAAAGTAATTAACAAACCTTAATGCTAAAAAAGGTATACATTGTTTGTGTTCAATGGCAAAACCTTTGGCCTATTTCAGCACGTTCCAACCAACATGACTACTCATGTCACTAAATTCAAAATGGTGTTAGTAAAAAAAAAAAAAAAAAATTCCAATTTGATCAAGGACCACATTTTATCATATACTAACCAGTGATTTATCCAATAACCATCATTTATTACAACAGCAGTGGACAGTTTTTGTTAACTTGTATCAAATTGGAAGTTTCTCATTGACTTTCTATAATTTAACATGAATACAGAATTATGTCAGTTTCATTAAACAAAGAAATGGACACTTGGAGTTCAATGTCTATAGGAACAATTACCAACTTTGAAGCATATATTTGTTGGATTCAATAATGTCATTTTACATTGTCAACAAAGTTAAAAGAGCTTTTACTTGTCAGGGCAAGCTAGAGATATATTTTAAAACCATTCTTGCCTTTTTTCCCAACAGATTAGCATTTTAGTGAATCATTTCTTGACATTTTACAACAAAAATTAAGATGGCTAAAGACTTGTGCTCTCATGAAAGCCCAATTCCTTGTAAAAGTGACAATCTGTTGTATAGACTCAATCTAACTAGATAAATTTCTGTGGAAGACCTATCACAAAATAAGTGGGAAAGAAAATGAAAGGGCAAATTATATTGGATCAACCTTCGTGCTCAATGCTTCTCTTAGTGAATGTGCTTTCTCACGTAATGATACAGCCTCATGAGCTGCATCTTTCCATCGCTTTAATTGACCTTCCATCATTCCCATTTCTTTAGATAAAGCTGAAGCCATAACATGAAACTCAGATTTGATATCTTTTCTCCCTGAAACATTTAATGATGTAAGAAACTGGGATCCAATCACATGCACCACAAGTCTAAACACAGAACAAGTTATATGCTGACCAGTATCCTGTTTAGCTTCTTCCATTTTAATTTCAAGATCATTCTTTTCAATAATACACTTCTGCAACTGAAGCTCTAGGTCATCAATCCTATGGTCAGAATTGCCAAGGATCTGCCTTGCACTATCAGCAGACTCCAATTTCAAATTTAGTTCATTCTCCCATTTTGCAACATGAACACTGCCAGCCTAAAATAGCATTTAGAATAAAAAATGTAAAGGGGGAAATGACAAATATTAAATTAAAACCAGACTATTACACTACTAAAGGGGAAAAGGGAAATCATTGTTAACCTGCAGAGATTCTACCGATGTTTTATATCGGGCCAATTCAGTCATCCAATGTTGAAGCTGATCATTAGCCAAAGAGTATATTCGAGAAGTGCGCACATACTTATCATCTTTCAGTTCATTCTGGAAATAAACACAGAAGAAAATAAAGTTTTACCTGAACTCTATAACAAATGCCTCCCCCATACCTTCGCATAGCGAAGAGCCTCTGGGCAATGGGGTACGAAGTTCTATAACAAATGCATCTTAACAATTCGAGAAAATATGACTAGACCATTATATTAGATAATCCAAACTTACAAACCTGAAGATCTTGGAACTGCTTCGTCAAGGTCTGATTGTCTTCTTGTGCATCTTGAAGCTCAGAAAGACGATCAGCATCCACTATCTATGACATTAAGCAATCATATATCTTCATTAGATAGATAACAAGGAAAAATGAATTACAGATAGAGAGAGAAAGATAATCACACAACAAAAACCTTTGCTTCCTCAATTGAATCCTTCAACTCACGCAAACCCATGGTCCTGTCAGCAATGTTTTCAGGGGACAGGTTTCCATTCACTGCATCTGCGTTGGGGGAATTCATTCCTATTGCTGCATCCTTTTGCATTTCCAGATTGACTAGTTTTCTTCTACTCTCTTCTAGTTCAGCCACAATCTCATCAAGCTCACCTTTACATATGACAAGACACTCACAGGTGACAATTATGCCAAAAATTATACCAAAAATCTCTGCATAAATCTAAGGACATTACCTCTGGTCATATCTATTCCTAACTAATTCTAACCAGACCAATTATAATCAATGTAACTTAACTCATCCTGATAGTTTTCCTAAATTACTGAATTATGCACTTGCATAATTACAATTCTCTCCCTACTCAGCACAATACAAGACCTTGGCACAACAGTAAGGTTGCTGCCTTATGACCAGTCACTGGTTCAAATCCTGGAAACAGCCTATCTGCTAGTAGGGTTAAGACTACATCTACCTCCCCAAGCCCCAATTGATGGGAGCCTCATGAATTGAGTCACCTTTTTTAAATAGCTGTCCTTGCATTTGTATTCATCAAACTTAAAATGTGCATATACATTGGAATATTCATCAATTAAAATTAAAACTAAAATCAAATCATATGCACTCAAATCAACCCAATTGAGTGAATTTCTATTTATACAAATCTAAAATAAAAAGGATTTCGAAATCAAATCAATTCCCATTTCATAATTTTCCAAACAAGAAATTTAAATTTTATAATTTTTCAAACAAAAAAAAAACTCCATTTATAAATCACATTAATTTCTTGAAATATTCCATTCCAAACAATAACATTTCTTCAATTTTCAATGTTTTAAAACAAGACCAGCTCATTCCAAACTGCATGGCTTCATTAGCTTGTCATTAACTTTTAATGACTATCCCCAAGGCAGAGTGCTGATCTAATCAAAGTACTGCACGGCACATTTACTTCTCCTTCTACTTAGCATCGGACTAGATAATAGGTTTTCTAATTTAACTTGGGCTTAACCATTTTTTTTGTGAGCAATACAAGAAAAACCTAGAAACCTCTACAAAAACAAATATCAATTAAATCAGCTCGTAAAGCATTACAAAATGAAGTCTGGTGCAATGTCAAAGATATGAAATTGAGAAGGAATCTACAAACAAGGAGTTGCAAATGAACAATATTTTCAAATAACAAACTAATCAATCATCAAAGCAATAAGAGATGAACAATGTGCAAAAGATATTCAATGTACAATTTAGCCATAAGAGATGCTCCAAAAAATTTAGAATAAGCCCCCATTTTGGTCCTCAAAATTTTTTAAAAAACATTCAATTTATTTCTAGAAAGAGTATTACACAAATTCAGTCCTTGAGTGATACTATTTTTCAGTGATCAAAATAGAGATTTATTCATACATCATATAATATTACCACTTTAACTGAAAAAGATCATTAAGCACAAGGAAACCTTCCTTTATTCAACCATGGCACGTACCATTTAAATCATAGCATATTATAATCAATATCATTAAAATTAACACTTTTTAATATTTTAAACTTCATAATAACTGAAGTAGTTAAACAAAAGAAAAAGAAACATTTCGGAGACCTGCAAGGCGTTTAATCTCAGATTGATCTTGTGAGTACTCATTAATAGAATTTTGAATAGCAACTGTATACTCTTTATGTTTTGCATGGAGAGTATCAACCACTTCACGGAAATTATCTACCTCCTCTTTCGTCATATCATCAATCTTAGACATTTGGATTATAGCATCTGCAAACCAAGAATGAGTGACAATAACAGATCATTTATATAAATTTATTCAAAGTATCCTACAACATTGATATCAGATAGAAAAAAGAACAAATCAACCATTAACAAAAACTATATACAGCAATGAGATAGCATATCATATGTTTTTTACCTTCAGAAGATAAATCTCCATGTAAAACCTGAGCTATACTGCCTGCTCTTTCCATCTGATCATCAATGGTATCTTTCAGGAGTTTCAACAGCTCCCTTGTATATGACTGACGCAAAGCAAGGGCCTCCTCAACATAACTAATGATCTCATCATCACTGATTCCTTTAATGGAATCTTTCTGGATTAATCTACATAGAAACATATCCTCAGCAGGACACAAAGGAACTGAACCTAGAGAGTAAATCAAGTCAGTCTCTTGAATTACCTTTATACTGTAAGAAAAAAACTACTTGTGTGTGTGTATACCTTGAGGATTATCAATGTCAGTCAAATGTTGCAATGTGTCTTTGCCTTTGCCTCTCCCAGCTCGTATTCCAAGAAGAATCATATCATCAACCAACTAGAACAACAAATAAGAAAAACTAAGCCAGCTAACATATTATCCTACAAGAATATGACAAAAAACGCATTGCCTCACACCCTCCAACACCCCACAAGGCCACCGAAGCATGCACTACATACAGTAGTGTTACTTTCAAGAGAGGAAAATACTAAATCCAACAGAGTGCAGCCGGTAAAGAAACCAAAGCATGATGACAAAGAATAACCTGAGTCCAGAGTTGGTTCAATGCAATTAACAAGTCGTCATAGGAACTTTGCTTTCCTTTTAATTCTCTAATTTTTTCTTCAAGATCATGCAAAGCATGTTTTTGGATGTCTATCTGTTGAACAAGCTGCTGATTCTGGAACTGTAAGACTCCTGCGTCAGCCTGGAGGGAGCATATCATTCCCCGTTACATAATTAAAACTAATTAAAAACTAACATTGAAAAAAAAAATTATGCCACAAAGAAAGAGTTGTTGTGATGATAAACAAGAAACCAAACATTTTTTTACCACAAACTCTAGTCAAGCACCTCAAAGCTCATAAAAAACCTTGCGCATCTAAATTTTTCATTTTCAAAATATACATCCATCTTTTAAATGAAAGACTCTCAATGACATGAAAGCATGACACAATGCAAGGAATCACAAGACATCAAAATCCAACCTTGCTACTCTTCATAGCCCAGTCAGCACTCAGCAATAAGTTGGCACTAAGCACAATCAAACTGCCACCCCCTTCTCATAAAGATCAAAATTTTATCTAAAACAACACTACACCAGAACTAAAGAGGCAATTCATTTTGTGCCCACGAGACCAAAAAGCTCAGAGAATCCAATTACACACCCAATTTCACATTTCACTAAAATTCAGAACAAGATCATCAACGGAACACAGGACAACATTGAGATAGAAGAACGAAGAACATATATAAACACATGGATACACAATCATGTAGAGGGAGAAAAAGGGGTTACAGTTTTGTTGTTGGTAGGAGAGTTGATGGAGTTTCGAGGAGTGCGGGAAGAGACAGAGGTGAGATGAGGCCTCTTCTTTTCGGGTTCGTCGTGGTCTGAGTTTTCCATTAAGATTCTGAAATTTTGACCAAAACCCACCACAGCATTAGTAATCAAAATCAATACTTGCTCAATTCTTATGAGTTCTGAAGGAAAAACAAGAAATTGAATCAATATACAGCTCTTCTACTCTTACAAACTAAAAAAGTTTAGGGTGATGAACACTGTGACCACTTTTGCATTTATATTTTAAAAAAAATAGTATTTTTTTATTATGTGTATTCTTAAAATAAATATTTATTTTGTGTAATTTAAAAATAAATATTTAAAAATTATAAATTATACTATAATTAAAATATATAAGAATATTTTTAAATATGTAAATCATATGTTAAATTTGAATTATAATCTAATTTTTTTAAATTGAAATGGATAAATTATTAAGAAAATCAAATATATAGATTTTTTATAGGAAAATCAAATATATCAAATATATAGATAGAAACAAAAGAAAAGTTGTTTGAGATAATTATTGGAGATACCGAAAGCCAGATTTATTTGTAAGGTGAATACTATCCATTGCCTCCAAGAGGCAATAGGTGTTGTTTATTGTTTTTTTTTTTTCTCTTTTTATTTTTCAAATAGAAGTGGATCAAATGTGTTTTGTGGGCTTTTTTTTACCTTTCAAGGGTAAATTTTTTTAAAATTAGCAAAAAAGATATTTTTTAAATTTATTACAAAAAATGAATAAGATATGTTTTAAAAATACCTAAAGAAATCATGTTTTAAAAATACCTTTCAAGAGGCAATTTTGTTTTTTTTTTTTACTTTTAAACTCTATAAAATTATTTTTACTTATAAATTATATAAAATAATTTTTAAAAAATCATAAATAATTTTGTTGTTGAATAACATTGATTTTACGAGGTTGAAATTTTTATAATGAATAATAATTTAAATACAACTAGTTCATATATTTATTACAAAATAATATTTTGATTCTATGTTTAATCATTTCACATACGAAAACTTTTATTTTGAAATTAAGTTTCATTGAACTACTGATTCCAAGTGCACCACATACCCACCACATTAGAAACTAGAGTGCTTGTTCTCCCTCACTTCTCTTACTTCATTGGATTCCATTATTTTTAATTCTCATTCTCCCAAATTACTTTGAAGGTGCCTTCTCATACTATCGTGTTAGACACCAAATTACTTTGAAGGCACCTTGTGTGCCAAAGCTTATTTTAACATGAAAAGAAGGTAAAAAAAAATGCATTAATCTGTTTTTTATCAGAAAATTGCATGAATCTGTTAATTAAATTAAATTAATGTTTAGTCTGTATTTTTTTTTAATTCTAGTTTCTACTTGTATTACCCTACATAAACAATACTTACATTTATATAAAAGATAAATGTTTGCGGCCTTTTCGAGACTCTAGCTTTAATAATGAGTTTATGTTATTGATTTTGATTTTATAATTACAATTAATTAATTCAACATGTCATTTATTTAGAAAATTTTAAAGAGTGTTTGAGACTTTAAAATTTTCAACTTTATTATTTTTAAATTTTTTTTATAATATTAATTATTGTTATGTCTGTAGATGTTTTAAGATTATGTTTAAAATATCTTTGAGTAGTTTCTCAATTGAATTAAGTTGATTTTTCAATCAATCAATATTATGTTTATTCACGTGTTCTGTTTTTTTCTTAGAGATGTGGTCAATTGAATTATGTTTTCAACCAGAAAAAGATATAATTTTAACATTACCTAATTAATACTACTACTAAAATAATTGTAACATATCTAAAAACAATAGTTATATAATTCTATTTTTTTAAAATCACAAATATTCTTTATGAGAAACAGTATTTATTTTAGGACTATTATATACAACAAATTATTTTTTCAAATATTTAATAGTTACAAATTTGAACTAAAGAAAAATTGTTAAGGTAAAATAATATGTGTCAGTTAACTCTGTAAACTCAGTTGTTACATAATTTTTTAACATACATAATGTTATTTTATTAGTAGTATTTTATACTATTGAATATTATTCCTTTCATTTTAGAATATATGACATTTTAAAAGAAAAAATTATTCCAAAATATATGTAGTTTTACAAAATTAATGTTATATTAAATATATTTTTTTCAAAAATATTCTTAATAAATATTTAGTGTGAATAATATATAGAAAGAATAAATGAATCATTAATTAAAAAAATAAATAATATATTAAGAAATTATTGAATATTTTATTTAAAATTAAATAAATTAATTATATTTCTTAATATTTACGTAACAAAACCTTAAACATTATATATTTTAGAATGAAAGGAGTATTAAAAATAAGAAGCAATAACTATGACACCCATGCTTTTTCTCCCCCATCCACGTGTCCCACCCCGTCTATCTCTTTCTCATAACTATGACAAAGAGAAGCTGGCGTGTTTTATTTTTTTAAGATGTGGCTTTGAATTTGTAATAACTGGTACTTCCTTTATTTTATTATAACTGTCATGCAAGAAAAAATAATTTATTTAAAAATAAATATTATTTTATTTTTTTTAATATAGTATTAACTATTTTTTACTTATATTTTATAATATTAATGATTGATGATCAAATTTATAAATAAAATAATGATAATATAAGATTAATTTTATAAAATTATTATTTTATTTTATTTATTTATTGGTTTTTTGGTTTATGTAAAATAATTTAGGACGAAAATTATAATAATGGGATCTAGGGAATATGGTTTTTATAATATAATATTAGGACATATAATAAAATATACATTATTTTACAGATATAATAATAATCTAAATTGTATTGGGATGATTAATATTAAAATAAGTATTCTAATAAATTCTCTAAATTATTTCCATTGTCCACCAAATAATATATAGGACAAAAAATTATCCTAAAAATAAGCCTTTGTCATGTGTTATTTTCCTTGTACTATATTTTAGTATGTACTATCAAACTCACCCTTAATTTAGCATTATTTACCCAATAGTTTGCAGCCATTTCTTTTTCGAAACAATTTCATACGAATTTTATTCGTACCATACAACACTTGTATTTCGAATATAACAATTGAGCCACGTGCACTCTTCTACCTGAATATCATATTAACATTGGCATTAAGCACTAAAAACACTCCAAGATTCCATATTTGGGCACCTTGAGTACAAAAAACAATTACAAGCGAAAAAATAAAAAGTAATCATCTGTTTATAGCATCAATAGATTAAGAAGGAAAATTAACCTACCTTGTCCAAACAATGCAATTCATACATGCATAATTAGGGTACATAGATGCTTTATTTTACCTAGTAAACAAGATATGTGCCCATTAGGTTTACTGTTTGTAGGGTCTAGTAGACCTTCGTTTACATTCATGTAATGCTCTTTGTAATTTTGAGGATTGTGTTTAGGTAAAATTTGACAAGAAATTCCACAACTGAACGCAAAGTGTTGTTGTTCAAATCTTGTTCTCGCATATCAACAATAGGGTCGCTTTTGGGCTGCAAATGTAAGGGGTTAATTTATAATTTCTCACAGCAATTTGTCTAATTCATCCTTAATTACAATAATTGTCTATTATTATATTATACCCATTTTGGTAATATCATATCTAAAGTCTAAAGTCTAAACACATATCAGGTTTCTTAAAATCATTTCTAAAAAATTTAACTACTTTCGGAACAAATTCAAAATTGACACAATCTATTTGTGAATACGTAAATGATTTAATCTTTGACAAAAACGAAAAACTACACAAAAACATTGTAACAAAAATGGTATAAGAAAACATCAAATCCCCGTACGAGATATGAGAGAATTTGTCAAACATAAAAAGCACTACCATTAACTGAGAGAACTCTTTTGTTGGAGAATTTCGTAGGGGTTTTCGAACTCCGTTCTATTAAATGTATACCACATAAATTATGTGAACTGTAATGTAGTATTTTGCTTTAACTATATTTTTAATGTTATATCTGAAGCGAAACACATTCAGAACATAATTCGGTGCACTTGAACACCAAATTCATCACCTCACATGTATTGATCTATATATAGTAGCTGAATCTAAGTATGTAAAAATTAAAGTGGAACCAGCTATATGTAGATATAAAGTATTATTATAATTATTCATGGAAATATGCTTCCTTTCCGAAATATTTTTACGGTATGTTCCTTTTCTTTTTCTTTTATTTCCAGCTTTTCTAATGCTTTTTTAATCATGAAGGATCATTTTTGTTCCATCTTTATTGTTTTTATTGTAAGTTATATGTGTATTTGTTAAAAAAATCATTATTCACGGGGACGTAAAAGGATATCCGTTTATACAATCATTACAAAGCTGGATTCTTTTGCTTATAATAATAGAAAAAGATAACAATATCCATATCAACAGAGAAAAATCACAGTTTTTCGTATCTTATTTTATATTTTAAAATATGTTAAATTTAGAGATGATGCCCCATCTACCGGCATTCATTTTCGGTAACATTAGCCCTAATAATCCCGAGAAGAATTGTAAACTTTAGTGTATTAATATTATAAGCACTCGGTTACAAAGACAGCAAATAGCATAGTATCCACTTTCTGTTTATAAATCAATCATTTCCGAAGAAGCTTATTTCAAATCAGAAGACCAGAAAATTCTCCTTGGGCAACTCACATTTATTTGTCTTATCAATAATAGGTTATTAAGAAGGTATCAATCTCAAGTTCAAATTGGAATACCATGCAAAAAAAAGTTTGACATTCAAACCATGCCTTTGAATTTTATGGACACAACTCTCAACTGAACGTACATCAGAAATTTGATGAAATGAAATATTATTCACCTTAGCTAATACTTCAGACAGAAATAAATTCATATATATATATATATATATATATATATATATATATATATTCAGTCATGAAAGATGATAGCTCCCTGAACCTCCGTACACGTACATTCTTTCTATTACACAAACGAAGATAACTTTGTTCAATAATTTATTCATTTTAAACTAAAAAATGATTTTCCAAAATCATGAAGGGTCTGAGATTCTCTCACATGTGAAAATCTAAATTTTGTGGCCTTGAGGCATGAAACATTCAAGACCCATGCTAATCATTACATATCTAATACAAGACCTAATTTTCCGATATCTTTCAGGGAATGTCTCTACCATTAGGTATACTAGTCCTATTTTCTTTTACATAATTTCTCCAAATTATTGTTTGATTATCGAAACTTAAAAATAAAACGGTTTTCCCCCTCAGACGATGTAAAAAAAAAAAAAAAAACCTTAGTTTTAGTCCGTATAATAATGTTTATGATCCCAACTCCATAAAAAAACGTTTATAATTCCAACATGTTATAAAAAAAAACATATATAATAATGTTTATGATCCCAATCCATGAAAAAATATTTATAATTCCAAAATCTTATAAAAAAACATATATTTTTAGTGTTTGATAAATGATGAAAAACTAAAATCACATCACTTTTATAAATGCATAGACTAAAAACACGTTAAATTTTTACAGGAACTCAGATAAAATAGGGAGATATTTTGAGAAAACAAAAACATATTTTACCTTTAAAAAAAAAACGCCGTCGAATAAAAAGTAGCAAAACTAATTCGGAACTAGCAATGAACACACCCTGTATATCAGATCATCATCAACTATGTGATGGATCTCCAAAGAAATGATCGTGGATTCGTGATTACCGTTGCACGTAACACGAAAGATTTCTTGAAAAAAAAAATCTAGATTCTTAAACAGTTTTTAGTTTTCATCACAAAGAATAAGACTAACTAGCACACGAAACTAACGCAAAGAACTAGGATAAAGTAATAAAACAAATCTGCATCTGAATTCAACACTGAAAACCCAATCCCAAATCCCAATGCAATGCAGATTAAAGAAGAAGAAGAAGAAGAAGCAAGCAGGGAAAGAGTAATTGATTAGAATGTAATTTATTCTATGATCTGATTGCCATGATTTTTGTACAGAAAAGTAAGAAAAAGAGAGTAAGTTCTAATTGGGGGGTAAGGGTAAGGGTAAGAAGCAGATCCATGAAGAAAGCAGAAGCAGCAACCAGTTTTCCAGATGAGGTCCAATGCTATGGATCCAAATAACTTACAACAACACAACCTTCCATCCATCCATCCATCTCCATGCCTATATTATAATATTACTCTACAACACCACAACACAATCTAACAACTTCAATTAATTAAACCAGAGATAGTCAACAATAACAACAACAACAACAACAAGAAAATTATGATTATACCGAGAAGAGACTCTTCTTCATCAGAGGCACAGCGCGGTGGCGGGGACGTCGTCGTCGTCGTCGTCGTCGTAGGCGGCATCGGGCGGCGGGAGGTTTAGATCAAAGGGAAGCGGTTGCCGGAAGGAGGAGGTGAGGACGCAGTCCTGGTCGTCGACGACGGAGGAAGAAGAGTCGCAATCGCTGTGGCAATCGTCGTCGTCGTCGTCGAGAGGGATGATAGGGTTAACAACCACAAGGGGCTTGCGAGAGGAGGAGGAGGAGGGGGGAACCCTAGGCCCGCTGAAGGACTCCACGGTGCTGCTCATGCCGCTGGTGGTGGGCCGGTTCACCTGGGCGGGCTCGAACTTGGTGGAAAGCCCGTGGGCCTGGTAGAGCGGCGGAATCTGCTGCGAGGAGTGGTGGTCCGTCGGGCCGGGGAAGGAGGGGAAATTGGTCTTGGCCTTGGGCCCGCGGAAGGATCGGGCAGCCTTGTCGTAAGCCCGCGCGGCATCCTCGGCGGAATCGAACGTCCCCAGCCACACGCGCTGCTTCTTCCACGGATCTCGAATCTCCGCCGCGAATCGCCCCCACGGCCGCTTCCTGACGCCGCGGAACCGCGTCTCCTTCGCCTGCTCCGCCGTCGGATCCACGACGGCGGCGGTGGCTCTCCCTCGGCGCATCTTGATCACGATATAAAAAAGTTATTATATTTTACAATAACAAGATCGATCGAGAACAAGCAAGGAGACACCACCGGCTTCTTCAAACCCCAATTCTTAATCTTGTTTCTTTTCCATATTTTTTTTTCCTCGTTTAGGTTTGGGGTCCCATGATGCGGTCTCACCTCGTTTGCTCCAATAGATTGATTATACGTGTGTGGAATGACATAATTGCCCTTTTTGTCTTTGTGTGGGGACTATGCCCCTTTCGCGAGTCTGTGTTTGGATTTTCAGTGAACATATCCATTTGCACACACTAAACGGAAAAGTTTCGCCAGAGAAAGGATTGAGATGAACTCCGTTCAAGGGTTTTTAATTAAAATCCAAACACACTCAGTCTTTTTATCTCGATATAAGTATAAAAAAATCCTTTATTTCTTTTTCTCGAATATAATATGTAGATTCTAATTATTTATATCATGAGATTCTCTTAAAAACATTATTTATTTCATGAGGTGAACAAATTTTTTTGTTTGATATAAACTTCAAATGAAAAGTAGTTTAGGGGTTTGGGGTATATGCTTTGTCGTTATTATTGTTGTTATTGCCTTCGATTCCAGACCAAACCACCACAAATGGGAGCAAACGTTACTTTGTGGTATTTGCGATTTGCCGAATGTAAATAAACGCTGAGGGTTAGGTTTTCTTTCTAACAGATGTAAATTCATTTGCATGATTCATTGGTGAAGTCTCGTTGGATTTTCAAAATGGTAGAAAGCAGCTAACTAATTTTCATTAATTCAGCAATCGCAAAATCCAACTTTGTTGCTTAGTTGGTTGAATTTATTTCATGGTAGAGTAAAGGCATGCTTATTACAGTTTTTTTATATATAAAAATAATACTAGTAACTTTTTTTAGTAAAGAACTAAATAATTTATGGTTTGATTGAAAATATGGTTTTTTAATAAAATCAATTACTACTTCTTTAAGAAAATACTTTATAAATTAACATACTTTATTGAAATATTTAAAAAATAACTACTTATTTACTATTTTACATCAGACACTTTTTTCAATATGGAATAAACCTAAAAGAAAACACAATTTGGCTCATTTTTATTTATTTTTTTGTTTAAATATGGGTCAAAGCTTGGAACGGACATCCGAGAATAAAAGAATGGCATGGGTAAAAAGATCATTTTGAAACAAATATTTAGACTCATCTTGCATCATCTTGATTTTTTTTAAGATGAAGTGCGAATTTAAATGTGTTTACTAGTATTTTATATTTTTGCATTTATTTTAAGTGTGAAATCCATCTCAATTAATGTAATAAAATTGTTTCCTTACATATGTTTGTAGATTCTAATTTTTTACACCACTAAATTTTTTTGTTTGCTTTATTTATTAGTTTATTCACGGGTATTGGAAAGGTAAATCTTAAAATTTGAAAATATATGAATTTGGAAACTAATAAAGCAAGCGTAGAAATATCCAATAACATGGTTTTAATTATTGTATGTATGTTTGTTTCAAGAAAAAATTATACTTATGTATGTTTCAGTAAAAAAATAATAATTATAGTGTGTATGTTGTAATTTTTATTCTGTAACTGTAAATTTTCCATTACTTATATCATGATTTACAAGCTACTATAAATCATAAAGGATTTGCTATATATAAAAAAAAAAACTGAAAAGTGTCTGAATTGAAGTAATGTTTCTTCTAGTTTACATGATTACGAGATTTATTTTTCCACACATTAAATTTTCTTGTGGCTGGGTGAAGCTGGAGACTAAAATAGGTTCAACTGTTGTATATACTTTTCAAATATTAGATTATTTATGGTCTGGCCAAAAAGTATTAGATTTGTCTATATTAAACTTTAAGTCAGGATATGGATGAAAGATAGAATGTTAAAATATTGTTTATAGCCAATGCCTAAGAGTCTAAATTATAAATAACAAACATTATTTTATACTGTAACATATATAAACACGCGTACATTTAAATTGGGTGTTCATAAGAATTATATATAAATAACAAACATTAATTACATTATTGTATACTATAACATAAAAATTCGTACATTTAAATTGGGTGATGATAAGAACAAGCACATTTAAGTGCCATATCTAATCTTAAAAATTCTAGATATTCTCATTTGCATTCATAAAATCTCCGAACAAACATACACCTAAAATCTTGAAATTTATAGTTTGAATTTATGTAAGTTGAATTTTAGAAGAACTTGAACTACATTTTGATACATTTACACCAGTACGGAAGCACACTTATGCCTAGTTATTAGAAGCTAGGCTAAAAAACTTACTTGTTAAATCAAATTAAATATTTCTTCACCCAAAAAATGTATTTTATATGACAAATTTATATCTTCAAATAATTGATTTGATATATTTCTTCTACTTGAAAAAAGTCGAGGGAGACAGGGAGTTAATTGAATCCGGTTAGGAACACCGACGGAAGTCGGAAGGCATTTCATTTCATAATTTCCTTTGTGTACACAATTCAAATCTCTTGTCGTCAAAGGAGAAATCTAATTTCCAAAATGCTTTTAGAGTATGTTTGAATAGAGAATTCTAACTGAGAAAAAGAATTTATCAGAGAATTTGAATTTTTGTAATCTAGAATTCATTATTTTGATACATTTTTGTGAAGAATTTAAAATTTTGGAATTTTAAAAGAATTTTAAATAATTAAAAATCTGGAATTTCAATTTCTTTCTAAAAGGTGAGAAATTGAAATTCTCTTCTTATAGTCTTCTTCTATGAGATTGTGAAACATCGATCGGGTCTGAGCGTAGAGGAACACTAATCATATCTTTTCTTTTTTTTTCATTCATTTTTTTCACCCTTATAATTTTAACTTTTTTTATCCAAATACAAAATTTTAAAAATAAAAGTATTTCAATTGAAGTATTTAAAATTCTTAAAATTTAAAATTTTTCAGAATTTTAAATTCCTCCATCCAAACACACTCTTATAGTGTTTTTTTACAATTGGTATTAAATTAGATGAGATGTAATGGGAATTTTTTAAAAATATATAAAAAGATTCTTAAAATTATAGAGTAATAACAACTAAAATAAGAAATGAGAAAATATAAATGGACAAGAAAGAAATATCATTAGGTGGAAGACATTATAACATTTTCTCTCTCTTCTTTATAAGATTTTCTCTCTTTTGCATGATACTACTTTGAGAACCTTAAAAGATACACTAATTATTATCTTTTGAGTCAATTTCTACTTCACAATCAATCAATTATAAGTTATTCTCAAACATGAGCCTTAATAATGAATAAAAAAGAATGAAAATATTTCGAGTAGTGTATGCATTAGCGATGAGAATCCTTATATATAAAGATTAGATAATGAGAATAGTCACTATGTTCATGACAAGTCTTGGTACAGAGCATTAGAATGCTCTTGAGAGGATCTTTAGAGGAATTTCAAATGTCACATTTGGAGGATCAAATTTTTTTGTTAGGAACTATGTCGATTTAGATTTTGCAGGTGATAATAACCTAACAAATGTTATGACAAAGTCGATCATTTGTGACAAATTTATTAGGTGTCGATCCTCTAGTAGCCTATCATAAACATAAGCAACATAGAATGACAAAGAAGAAGAAATAATATGAAGATATGATTGACTCAATCAAAATCTTCAAGTGTAAAAATTGTTAGGAGTCCTTGTTGGGTTTTGGCTCTTGAGCTCCACACATAGCCTATATAATGAGGCCTTGGTGGAACCTCTTACTCATCCCAAAGTTTCTCCTCTTTCTCTTGTATAAGCTTGTATACTTAGAGATAAATTAAGAGAATAATTAGTTTCACCTTAAAGGTTTTATGAGTAGCAGTATTCTCCTATAGAAGAGAGAGTGTTAACTTCGGTAGTTATGGCATTGAAGTTTCCCCTTGTATTTGTACCGCTACTGTTTTGATTGTTGCACACCTTTTGCTGCAATCCTTATCAACAATAAGGATGAGGAAAGATAAGTTTGGCTTGAGCAAGGCTTATAACAAGGATTCATTGCAATTTGCAAATCATGAGCTTGATAAGAGCGACAAAAGATCAAGCCTATAAATTGAGATTAATTTAGACATCTCAAGGCTCCAAATCAATTTTACTGAATTTTAGAACAGGTATGTGTCTGTCCAAGAGTTGCAGCCATCAGAGGTTTTTATTCCCAAAGCAATTTATTCAACAACCACGATGGTGGTGTGAGATGATAACGTAGAAGCTAAGAGCCTCATTGATATTCTCTTGTGGAATATTAGGAACGGAAATACTTGCATACTTTTTTATATATCCAAGTTAGATACATTTACCTTGCAAATTATAACTATTAATATATAATTCATAAATGGTTAATTGATTAATAATTAACTATGATCGATAATGAGTTAATTTATTGGCCTAACTCGTCCAACTTGAATGAACCGTGTTTGTGCAATATTTTTTCCATTTGGAACTAGAAGAATCATTTCAAAGGGAGAATATTGTATCCATTGCTAATTCGAGCGAATGTATGTGACATTAGTTGACTTTTTCCCCCTACCCCGTTTTGATTTATGGATGGTGATTTGGAACATTCCTGTCTTTTTGTACTTCTTTTTTCCCAAGCATATGCCAAATGAGAAATAAAAATTATCTATTGTTATAGTATAAAAATAGATTTCAGCAGTGAAGTAGTCACAGATCAAATTTCACCCGATTGAACTTCGTTTGGCTGAAACTTAGGCTTTTTTGGTTCAATGATTACCATTTGTCTCAAGAAGCCCCTTTGTGAAATATTGTAGCGACCCTTCTGAAAACGAAGATAAAGTAATGGGACAATATCTAAAATAGTAAAGGGGTGAGATATCTTAGTTTAAAGTAGAAAATCAAATAAAAAACTGTAATAGTTGGTACATCAATTAAGTTTTTCATCATTCTATCATAGCTAAAGTGGCTAATACAAGAATATTCTAAAACATATTAAAATCGAGAGAGCATCTATTAACAAACAAGGGAGGTGTGGGGAAGAGAATGGAATAACAAAAAAAGGACCAAGTAATCTGGTTGGTATTCAATTTATATAAACTAACCAACACGTGTTTAAACTTATGTTTCACACGTTAATATGTTTTTTCATAGATATCTTACACAAGAATCAAACCTATTCAATAAACGGTTCGACACTAAATGTATATTCTCATTGTGCAAAACTTTGAACCGTAATCTATTATTTTGTAAGAATAAGTTCCGTATACTAAATTCAACTTCAGATAGCTTTATATGCTAATATTTGCATCATATAAAATTATAAAATTATAAAATTTGAACCCAAACACGACCTAGCTTGATAGGCCATCGTCTTAATCTGTGTTTTTTAGTAATAAAACGTGGTGGAAAAAAAAACTGTTGGAAAGACATAAAATTTAGGTTCGGTGAGGTTTGCTGTTTACGGTTAGAGGAATCTAAAACAAAGGTTTTGTAGATGAAGTTAAACCATATACCTCACTTATCCTATTCTTATTTTTTTTATTGATAAGAATAAAAAACAAGTATAAATTTTTTTACAATATATACCATTCGGCCTATCCTAGAATCTAGATTGCAAATTTTTTCCAGTCCAAAGGAGTTTAACTTTGTACGAGTTTCAATATAAAGCCAAGGCCCATTATCAATTTTCAACTAAAAATCTAAGAGACTGATTTAACATAACACAACAATGAATTTTAGATTTGCGTCCTTTGATTTTCTTCAATAACAGAATTATATCCTGGCCATGAGAAAAGGAGATACATTTTACAATGCAAAAACACACACAAGTGGTTGGAAGATCTCCTAATTATATTAAAAAAATATCTTGTTTACTAAAAAAAGATCATATCTTACTATTTAAGAAAAAGAGAATCTAAATCCATTGGAAAACCACCACCAATACCACCCACTGCATAATGCTCTTGGATTCCGTATTCCCTTATTTGTCCTCTTCCTTTCCATTCTTTTTTCTCTCTTCAAATTGGCATTTTGAACCATGCCACAGAAGATTTAAATCCTCTCATGTTCTTTTCCTAAATTACGAGATAAAAGGACAAAAATAAGTTTAATAGACCCTACTCACGTGATAAATAAGTTTTCCTATAGTTATTTGTCTTTCTAGTTAATACTCACATTAGGAACATGAAAGACCCAAATGGCCAAATCTGTTACAAAGCACCCGACATTAACTTGAATTTCCAAACTCCACATAGCCCCAAATTAAAGTATTTGAACCTCTAAATTATTTTTTAAAAAAAATTAATAGTTAGGCACGCCCTTAAAAACGGAGTCAGTGACAAGTTTGTCATACTTCCCTTAATTTTTCATTTAGCATTTTTAAATGTGTATCAAACCAACCCGAAGAGAGAGAGAGAGAATGATAAACGTGAAGGGTCATAATCTTTCTACCTGCACTTTATTCACCACAAAAAATGCCTTCCATTCCCCACAAGCTAGTGGTTGTCACAACAACCTCTGAACAAACTATCCAACTCCACAGAATTGCAGGTGAAAAGGGGGGAATAGATGGTATGTATTATATACTTCTCCTGAAAATGTGGGGAAAAATAAAATGTCCAAAAGAAAGAAAAAAAATTCAAACTTCAAGTAGTTTAGTCGTGTAATGGCTCTGCAGAAGCCGGGAAGGAATTTGATGTAGTATCATCTTGTTTGGATGAATCTTCTGTAGCAGCTTTTGCATCAGAATGCTGAAGCTTGTTGTCACTTGATAATTTAGAAGGAGATGTCTCAGGTGGTTGTACATTTGATAACCCCCTGTTGAGAGGAGTATCAAGTACATTCATAGCAGGTGAGGTCAAGCCATAGTTCTGAGGGATAGTCAAAACTGGATGATCAAATTTGCATGTTGGGCCAAACTTGCACATTCCATAGATTCTGTAATAAGAGCATACAGCTTGCCCCTGCAAATAACCAAGATAGGAATCAGGAATCTAAATACTTAAAAAACCATACATGGTAACCAATATGAACTATAAAATTACCTTCTTAGGATTTTAGGGAGGACAATACAAACAAAATTGTTTAAGAATAAACAATACATGTTCTGATTTTTTGCATTGCCATACAATCACAAACTATCATGTATGATAAGTCTATTGAGTTTTATAATAATTATTTTAAAAGTCGTATCTTGGATTATTTTTCATGATTGACTGTGTAAAAACTTTTAAACTAACCACATGTCTATTAAACTCATTGGCCTCAATCAAGTAGAAGCTGAACTTACAGGTCTCACAGGAAGGCCAAGTGGATTTATTAATGATTGAGATATTCTTTCCTTTGGGTGGTGGAACTTGCAATCAGATCCATATTTGCAGGTCCCAGTGCTCATAAAGTATCTACATTCTGGTTGATCTGGTCTATTCGGGAGAGCTGAATTGATTGCCTGCCCACCAAAAAGTGGCTCGCCCAGATTCATGTAGTCATAAACAAGATTAGATCCAAGAAAACCGTTCGGCATTGCAGGGTTCATATTTCCCTATTTTGAGAAACAAAGTCACAGTCAAAACAAAAAGATTTCAATTTGCAGAAAGTACCATTAACTGCATGTACTATGTAGTAACCACAACCCAACATAATTAATTATCACTAAAAGAGGCGAGATGCTCTGAAGATTTCCTTAAGAACAAGGCACATTCTGTATCAGATATTAATTGGTATATGTATGCCAAATGTGCTTGGCAATTGATGAAATAAAATAGATGGAAAGTGTAAGGAATAACAGTATTATTTCCATACACAGATCACTTCCCTAAAGTTCCTTGTAATGTCTATGAGATTTAGTAGTAAAATATGGTAACAACATTTTATAATCTTCTTGCATTTATTTATCTAAACATATCAGTCAGACAACAAAATTCACAATGCCTCCAAGTAGAGAACTATTGCCTAACGCTTCACGCAGCGATCCAAAACTATTATGTATGGAGTAACATTTCTGTAAGACAGCAGAGGAGCGGAATACCATATCGAACTCTATCTTTTTTTTTTCCCAAAAAATTAGCAAATCTGTATAACCCTTGCAATCATTCATGAAGAGAAATAATACCACTCAGATCAAATTCAATGACAGGATAACCCCAGAGCAGAGGAGAAAAACAAAGACCAGGGCAAACAGAAATGTATAGATATGCAGGACCTTGAACACCCTTAACTAACCATGTAGTTGTTCCAGCTCTGCACAGGTATAACACCTTGTGAAGAAGGCAGAAAAGGAGGCACATATGATTGAAGGCCTTGTCCAGATAAATACGACATTCTTGGTACTGCTGACCATGCAGGAAACCCTCCAGCATATGATAAACCTGATGTAGGAATAATTGTTGAGGTAGGAGTAGGAGGTCCACCAGCCAATGGGTATGCTCCGAGGGAAGCATACTGTGGATGATGAAACTTGCATGCAACACCAAACTTACAAGACCCAGTTCTCATGTAATAGGGACATGATTTTTCTTCCTGAAAGAGACAATCAAAGAATGTTGAAAATTTATAATGGTTTCTTTCATCAACACAGCAACAGTAATCAATTAAAAAAATGCTACAAGTGCAAAAGGACGCGCAAACCTGACGCATGGGAAGACCTAAAGTATTGAATGACACGGGAGCAGCACCTCGCCTGTCCTTTGGATGATGATATTTACATGTTGATCCATACTTGCACATCCCAGTCTTAAGAAAATACTGCAATGCATATTTAAAAAAAGATCACAAGCTACTCAAATTGAATAGCACTGGAATTGTTAATAAATCTCCCATGAAGATGGACTCTGTAGCATGCAAAAATTTTCAGATTATACTACACTTCCTGAATCAGATATTTATAGTATAATAGATGTTAAACTTAAGTTCATATATTTATTTCCTTTCCTGGTTTAAGTATGCCATAGCTGGCATCAAATAAAATTTTTCCATCATCATCATAATGAAATCTGGTAAATAAGTTCTAAAGGAAAAAAGCCACATAATATGACCACTAAAATTAAAACAAATCATCAATAGAAAACAAAATGGTAGCAGTTATACACTGACAGCATAACTACTCTATTTTTGTCCAGTTCATTAGGTATCCTACTTCAATTTGACATTTTCTTTCCCTTCATTTATTGGTTTGGTATCTGTGCACTAGTAATCACTAGCTAAACATTTCAAACAGACCAGATTTATTACTAAAAGGGACCACAAAAAAGGACAAACATAAATGCAAAAAAGCAAGTAAAGCTTCTGCCAGAGTGACATAGCAAAATATGAAACGCATATCTTCTTATGGAGTCTTCTACAAACACAAGAAATGTTATTTTTTTATTACAAAATCCTCCCCAAAGTTTATGTTAAAGGGAAACAAATATATTTTATTTCACTCTAATGTTCTTGCATAAAACACATCCCCAATCAGTTTTATGAAGCATAATTCTGTTCTGACTCATGAACCAACAACTATCCCAAAGCTTAAGTTGTTAGGTAAAGCCACGTGAATGGCTTTATATTACATCCCTAATAAAATTCAACTCAAGAAAAATGTCACAAAACAAATACATATTAATTCATCAAAATAAACATACCTCGCAATCAGGTTGCCCTGCCCTCTGAGGGAGTTCTTCACCATAATGAGTACCCTGAAAATCTAACAAAGTATGAGAAACTTCAACTATTTGTTTGCATATGATAAAACTAACAAGCAGATTGAAGATTAAGATACAATAGAAACAAAGTAAAAGATTACAATTACACAAACTACATCTTTTTGTCGAATATTTGGCAAAAAGTGTTGCTTCATATATATATATCCAGAAGACAAAGAATGAAAAGCAAATTAAAGAAAAAGCTCTTACAATTGAAATATGAGCAGGGTGATGGTAGCGACAGTTACTCCCATAACCACACGCTCCAGTCCTCAAATAATACAAGCACTCAGGTTCACCGGGTCGATCTGGATATTGGGTAGATTGAGCTGCAGCATCTCTATCCCAATTATCATTGATTTTCAAACGCCGAATTGCTTCTACCATACAGATCAAAACCAATCAGGCAAAGTTTGCCCAAAGTCTCATTTGAACAAATTAATGCAACACAACTAACTAGATCAGAAACTTAAAATTTTCACCTCAAAAAGCACACTATTGTTGCCTAAAAGATTTTAAGATCAAAACATGCAGGCTATCCTTAGTTGCATCATTAAAAAAAAGTGCGTCAATTATGTAAACCCATGTATGATCAAACACAACACAACACCATAGTTTAGGAAGGAAAACACGAAATGAGAAACTAAGCCATGTTTCCAAAAAAAATCCTCATAGGTCTCTCACAATACATTGTGTGAATCATCAGAATTCTCCAAATCAAAATCATCGTACCATAAAAAGAAAGGCATGATATCATAAATGAAACAAAAATCGTTGAATAAAAACCATCTAATATCAAACATTCCCTAGCAAAACAACACAAAGCCATCATCATTAAACGATGATCGGAGCCATTTATACCATGAATCATGACAAACAACAATGGAAAACCAATAACCAGAAAAATCTGCACCACCTTCAATGTTGTCACTAGAATCAGCATTCCTCAGAACCTGCCTGTTTTCCGGCATCTGGTAGCGTTGAAAGGATAACAGAAGACTCTTTTTTTTTGCTTGTTCGATCAAACCCAGAAAACCCTTTGAGCCTTTAAGAAGAAATCAGCGCACAACAATCTCAAATTAACTCACCCCACATGGTAAAATGATCATCAGGAGACAGTGAAAATTGACCAAAGACTAAAAACAATAAAAAATAAAAAAAAATAAAAATTCAGGAAAACTAAAATATTAAAAACAAAACAAAGGTACCAAGCGAGAATCGCAGATAAAATTGAGAAGAATCAAAATGTGAAATCTTAAAAAGAGATTTAATAATATTCCAATTGGATGAAAGTTGGCGTCAGATTAGCTTAGAGTTTCCTGGCTGTGGTTCTGCAATCTTCGGAACATTTTGGATCTTTAAATGTGAAACCCGACAAGTTAATCTATAATTATTGATAACGAGAATTACTCCTTTTTGATATACACATTCGGTTAATTTTATCCTTAGATTACATCTTAAATTTCAATTCGGTTAATTTTATCCTTAAATATTTTAAATTTCAATTTTTTTTCTAATTTCTTATAACTTTTATATTATTAATTGTTTTTATTTTATTATTTAAGAAATTTAAAGAGTCCCCCGAATGTCTCACTTCCCCTGCAATAATTATTAATTAATGTTAATAATAAAGTAAGGTTCTTGCGCGCGTGTACGAACAATAAATTCTATGTACGATATTACCCTCCAAGTGGCTGCACCATAACATGTTTACGTGAACCAAGATTTATTACTGCCACTATGGCGCGTGCATTGCAATCACTACTACAAATTTGGATTGTTAAGAAAATTTAATTAGCCTGAACAAGTAGATGCCAATTACGGAATTGGTAAGTGGCATTTTAAGCTTTTAACCTCTTCATTTTATCTCACCAGATTAACCACTTTAATTCCTTTCATAATTTTTAAAAGACCAGTAACATACGACAACTAGTAATAAATATTCCATCAAATGATTAAAAATATCTTTTAAAAAACCTAAATTATCATGTAACACATTATCATTATCATAGCTATTATACCATTCATTGCGATGCTAATAGTAGTAACAATCATTTTAGTTGTAACAATCTTGTAAAATGGTTAATAACAATCTTTAAAAAAAGTCGCGTGATAATTAAGTTATTTTTTATGTTATAAATAGATCTTCTAGAAATATTATTGTTACATGATATTTTAATTCAAATTTTTAAGTATTGTAATCTTAGTAGTCTATTTTTTTATAATTTTGATTCGATAATTATTATTAATTAATTGTTTTCACGTTTTCATATAAAAGAGTATTCTAATTTGAGTATAAGTGTCCTACAACTTACATTATTATCATATTTTAAGAACTTTCTAATTATAAATTATTAGCACACTCAACAAAATAAGTGAATGTAGAATAATAAATTCCACATTGAAATTTATTAACATATATATACTTAATTTTTAGCATGAGCAATTTAACAAACTATCTTATTAATATATTCACACACGTTTTACGATTTTATGTTGTTAATTTATTATCTTAATTTGCATATTTTAAATTCAATGGGTAGAACAACATTCTATTCTCGTATTGTTTGCACCACAATGCTATTTTTCTTTTTAAAAAAAGTATTGTTTTTTAAAAGTAAATAGTTTATAAAGTAATTGTGTAAATTTTTTTATATTATTATCTAAATACAAATTAATATTATATAACAAATTTATTAACTTTTATTATAATTATAATTATTTTCAAAAATAGACTTATCATAATTTTTTTATTAGTTCACAGTATAATTTTTTTTATACTTTTACATTAAACTCGTTTTTTTAATATGAAGGAGCCACAAAGTATGACTTTTGAGACACGGAGAACCAAAACATACAATATTTTATTTTGTAACGCACTAGCATTATCACCTGAATAATGCATAAGGTATTAACCCAAAAATTAGTCATTTATTTTTTAAATTTTTTTATGGTTTTAACGTAATCTATCTTCTTTTTTGTTGAAATAAGATAAATATTTTCATAATTAAAAGTTACCAGACTAATCTTCAAGACGCCAAAATCATCAAGTTGATTTTATTTCTTCTAATAAAATATTTTCTAACGTAATCTATCATCTAATGTATGTAAGCCGATAGTAAATATTATGCATAAAATGCCCAATATTAAATATCGAGTATTAATATTATTATTTTAAACATATTTTTAGGCTATGAAAATTATAATTTTTAATTAGTATTTTTGAAATTTTCATTTTAATTCTTATATATAATATTTTATATTTTTCAATAACTAATTTTAAAAAAATATAGTTGAATTACATAAAAATAAGTTATGCTTTTAGGAAATAAAAATATATTTAAATTACTTTTAAATTACAGATTTTAAATAATGGTAACGAAAATACATTTGAATGATCTTTTTATGCTTCTATTTGTAGCTGCTAATCTAAAAAGAAATCATTCATTTAAGCTTTTCAGCTGATTAGATGCAACAAATTTTCATTTTTATCTCCAACTTTTTTATTTATTTTAACCGTAATTAAACAAAAAAATATATTTCTTGTTAGAATTGATAAAAATAAATAAATAACTTATATTTTTATCAGCCTAATCTTATTTTATATTTACAATTGTTTTAAAGATATATTTTTATTCTTCTTTCAGATTCTTTTTATTTTTATTAATTTTGAACAATTTTAAAAAAGTAAAAAGAAGAGTGCATGAACTTATGCACAGTACCACATACACTGAAAGAAAGTGAAACTTCATCTTTGGTATGCGCATAGGTTTTTTTTATTCATATTTCAGTCTTTTTTTTATTCATGATGTGTATAGATTTGATTTTTACACGCTTTAAAAGTAATTATTTATTTTTAATATTTCGAAATAAATGGCTTTTAAAAAATTACATTCAAACGATCTAATCCAAACACGTTATATTTTGAGTAAAGTTCACAGTTGTCTTAATACACCTCATGAATACATAACAGTAGTTCTCAAGAAATTAAAAAAGAATACTCCACAATACTGTAGTAAGTGAGCAGTTACTGATGAAAATAATGGCGCAACACTTTTTAAAATCTATTTGTTCAGGAGATTTAACGTTATGAAAAACTATCGTTTTCTATCAATGATCTTTATGTAACTCTTAGATTTCTAATTCCAAAAATATTTGCATTTATTTTTAACCACTAATATTAAAATATTATATTGAAATCTAATCAATTCAAATTAAATTATCAAGAGCAATAAAATTCCTCTCCTAATTCTTAGTATAAGTATTAAGAGTAATCAATTATTTGTTCATCAGAAAGGTTAGTCTTAAGCTTTCTAAAAAGCTTTTTTAATTAAACAAAACTAAACTTTTGGCTTTAAAAAAAATTATTAAGCTTGATATAAACCTATATATATAAGTATATAATATTTATATTTAATATATATTATTAATATTATCATTAATAAATAAGCTTTGTAGATTTGTTTGTGTATTTAGGCCCGTTGACCTACTTAGACATAGACTTATTGGTTGTTTTCTATAAAATAGAACATGCAAATAAGTTTTTAAGGTAGATTTTTAAACAATCAGATCAAAGAGGCATATCAAAGTCTTATTGACCTAGTGTGACATGTCTCCTCTCCTAGATGTTAGTGTGAAAATAATAATAAAAATTATTGCTTATTGAATGTTTTTGTAAACATGTGTTGCATGTGTTTTTTTTTCCTAGAAAAGGATATATGTGTGGAGATAACAAAAAAAAATAATATTAGATCATCGTTAAGAGGAAATATTTCACCTATGAGTGCCAATAAATTTCTCAAAGAAGTTTAAGAAGTTGCTAATAGACTAAAGTACTCCTTTGCAATAATATGGCAAAAAAAAAAAACTAGAATGAGAAGTGAGTGACACTAATAAAAAAAACGGATTTTTTAGTATTTAAATTACATATTATAATAAAAATTAATAATTAATACAAAAATAAGATGGAACTTGCATAATAATTTTCTTACTCTTATTTTTTTATTAATAATAACTTAGAGACTCCTCAATTCTTTTATAGTACGATAATCGGTATTGAGAGTATTAAATAAATAAGTTAAAACATTTTATAATATTATAATTTTTTCTCATACATATATTTTATAATAAGTTAAAATATTTTTTTTGAGAACAATCTTATTCAATCTAGATGTGATCATTATAGTAACTTGTGTATATGTATATTTAGTCCAAAAAAAATCTTTGATTTTTTGTTTCAATTTCTAAAAAAAAATCATATTTAGTTTTTACATTTAACAAAATAATATGATTTTAGTATTTTATTTCACATTGTTTTATCTTTTTTGGTACGAGAAAAATGGAAGGGGAGGAAGAGAAGAGGAGATGATTGAAATAATATAGTAGGTTATTTGTTAAAAGCAACTCCAGTGGGAGTTAGCACTTCAAAGAGAAATCCAAACCCATTGGAGACTATTTGTGTGGGCCCTATTTCAATTGAGAGTTGTTAGTCGTAGCAACCCGTCTTGTTGCTTCTCGAGGATCAACATAGTACACAGAAGAATATAAAAAAAATAATAAATATCTACTTTTGTCTTTGAAATATGTAATTTTTTTAAAAAATAAAAATATAAAATTTTATCCCTAAAAATATTAAAAATATGATTGATAAATATATTCGATCGTTAACTTTTATCTCTTATTATTAATAAAATAGTTTGCATAACATAAAAAGATAAATTTATCACCAAAATGATTAACAACGTAATCATGCTGATTAGATTGAACAAAAATTGTGAGTAAGATAACATTTTTTTGACGTAAATGACACTAATTTTTTGTTAAACTAAAATGTTAATATTTTTTTATTAGAAAAAAATGTGAGTAATTTTTTTTACGTACATTCTATTGGATGAAAAATGTTAATAAATTATCATTATTAGACGAAAAATGTTAGTAATTTTTTATTGAAAATAAATATCAGTATGTTTTTATTGGACTAATTTGTTAGATCCAAAATTTAATTTCATTTAATGATAAAATATAATTTTAGGATAAATTTTTATCATTTTTTACTGTTACGAACATAACATTACAATAATCACTTAAAAAAATTATATTGGCAAACATAATTTAAAATAAACATAATAATAATGATAATATTGATTATCAATCATAATTTATCTGTCACAATAAAAATTATTCAAATAATTATTGTACTGGTTTACCAAAATAAAATATTGTAACAATGTACCAATTATTATAAATTTTTTCAAATTACCCTAAAAGATAAATATATCTCATATTTTACTTCTTTGAATTTTGACTATTTTATTAATGGTGACGATCTGACGGACGGAAGCTAACAGCTGAATATATTTGTTGCACTTTTTATACTTTTGGGGACTAAATTTTGTGTTTTCATATCTGAGAGACGTCTTTATTAGTGAAATACACATTCAATGACAAGAGTGACTATTTACTCATTCATATTTCGAGCAAGTGGGAAGGCGAAAAAAAAAAAATATTATATGAGAAAATGTTCCTATGTTGAATTAGAGATGACTATGTTGACAATTATTTGAGTGACAAATTCGTTTATCTATGTCATGTAGGCTATTTTATTAGCGGTGACGGGCGAAAGTTAACGTTTATACATATTTGTAACACTTTTTATGCTTTTGGAAACTAAATTTTATATTTTTATCTTTTAAGAACGCATTCGTTATCGAACTGCACATTTAAGCACAAAAGTGATTTTTTTTATATAAAAAAAAGAGTTGTAAAGTTGCTTTTAGAAATTTTAGTGAATTTTTTGGTTGAAGTAAAAAGTTGATTGAGTTATTTTAAATAATAAATATGATATGAGATAATAGGAAAATATAAAATATTATAACACATGTAACAAAAAAAAATGATGAGTTTCTTTATTGTAGCCGTCTTAAGAAAAGAGAACGAGAATAGTTGTAACTACAGGGAGATTCATTGTATTATTTCTAACATATTTTTACTTATATTTCTATCTCTCTCCTCATATCTTTTCTATTTTTTTAAGCCAAATATTAATAATTTTTACTTTATTTCTTATCTATTTTTCTTTATTATTCTTATTTTTATTTATCATATTTTTCTCATTTACCAGAAAGAGCATTAGTCTTTGGTATAAAACTAAAAGTATGTTGTTTTATTAAATGTAAGCACTAAAAATAAATAATTTATTAAAATACAAAATCATGATATTTTAAAAATTAAAAACATGTTTAATCTTTAATTAAATATAATTATCATTTAATAAAATTACTCCTGTTGGATTTTATAAAAATGATAATTCTTTATTATTTTTTTATTTGTAAGAATTGAAGATAAGTTATTAAACAATTTATAATAATTTAGTTGAGTTATAACATATTTGTAAACTCATTTCATCTTATTGGCTCAGTTCCAAGGAACAGTTTTGTGAGAAGTAACATTTTCTTACTTTTAAATCAACTTACTTTTGAGTGATGGAGAGTGGGGGAAATAAAAACACTATTAGACTTCTTGGTATTTTATTGAAGTTTATATTAAAAATTAACAGTTCCTTTAGTATAAAAACTATGTTATATTGTACAGAATAAATTGTGAATCTGTATCTGTTGATTCAAAAGATCCAAAGATAAATTTTAGTAATAAATTTAGCTAATAATTTTTTATCATTAAAAGTTAATATTTTTTTTTTATAAAAAAATATATGCCCTTTGCTTGCATTTTGACTTTTAGATTTTACCGACGCCCAACAGTTGGTGGTCAATTTTAACATTTTGTGTTTTGGTTAAACCCACATATTCTTTGGCAGGAGCACTTCATAGTTCGGACATTGCCATAACCATTCAACAAAAACAAACAAAATCAAATATATTAATTAAGAGAAATGTTAGCCGTATGTTATATGACCTTTTTTTTTTTAAAGATTTTCTTTATGATTATTAATTTATAATTTTTTATAGATTTTTGTTTCTCATTATCTTCTGATTTATATTAAATAAAAAGAAAAATTTATCAAAATTAATAATTTCATATAAATTATAACCAAACATATAAAAAGTCTTCCAGAAAAAATGTCAATGTGACTAGTGATCCTCATTAAAGAAAAATAAAATTGAAGACTTCAATTTTCTTTTGGAAGATCTTGAGCGTCCAGTTAGGGGGAAGAGGACTTGGCCGTCTGATTCAAGTTAGGTACAATGCATTCGTGTAAAAGGAAGTGAGTCATTTCAGACAGTGCCATAAGGCATAAGCCTATGGGTGTTGCGAAAAATCGTCGCGTTAAAGTGATATAGAAAGCTAAGCTTGGATAGGCGGCACGTGGAAATGAATCAGCCATTGATTGCAAAAGTCAGTGGTAGACCCATCGTTTCTTCATGTCGGCAATGTATTTTGATTTAAATTCTTAAATGAATGAAGCATGCCATTTTGCATCATCAATACACGTATAACTATCAGAAATTTAAAATATTTATTATATCAATACCAAAAAAATACTAATATTTATTATATAATCTCAATTCTAACTTCACTATATTTAAATTAAATATTTAGAAAAAAATTATTATTTATAATAATTCTAACCTATTGGAATAAGATTGTTTTCGGTAGAAAATATCTGTATTTTACTAAAACATTACAATTCGACAACAATATAAGAAGATATTATATTATATTTAATCAATGATATATATACAAATTAGTAAAAGCATTTAAAAAAGTGATAAATGTATTACTCGTTTTTTCATGTTCTCCTTGGGCTAAAAAGGCTTCATGGTCGTGAATCAAAACGGCTTAATTACAACAAAGTCAACGAGGATTTCGTGAAGGAAACACTAGAATTAGTGGGGCTAGATAGAAACCTTACATATTTAATTAACCAATGCATTAGCTCGGTTATTATGGTTGTAAATTTGATTGGCTCTCTCTCAACAAAATTCTTCCTTTCAAGAGGAATTAGATATATAAGGGGATCAAATGATCATGCATACCTCTATTTGTTTGGGCTAGCATGGAAACCGGAAAGATTAAGCTACAATATATTGAAGATGGGGTTGCCTCTAATGATTAGGGTGGTCCAAAATTTATCCCAATTTTTTTTTTTTACCGATGACATTATTATATATCCTTGTGGGGTAGGCATCAACCAACAAGCACACGTCATTAACAACATTCTTCACCATTTTTGTTCATCCTCTAGTCAGAGAGTTAGGTTTCCTACATATAAAATTTTGCGTGCATGTTCTCAAATAATGTGAGCCAGCAGGAAGCAATTGTTGTTAGTGTGTGTATTGATAACCAAAGATATAGGTAAATATTTTGGGAGTTCATCATATCCTTCATTTCTTTATTAATTGACAGTTAAAAAAGTTTACTATTGGAAAGTCAAAGCCTCATCCTTTGTTGGCGCGCAAGACAATACAATTGCTTAATCCCTCTTATGAGGGTTCCAGAAAATATCATGCAAACTATATATATATTAAGATTCCTATAAGTATCTGCCAATCATGATATTGAAAAGTTGTGTCGTGAGTTCATTGGGGCTAACTTGCACAAGAAATGCCAGTGCCATGAGAGAAGATTTGTAAACTTGAGGAGAGTGCAGCTCTTGGATATAGAAACGTAAAACTAAAAACTCTTCAAACATTCTTACAAATGATGAAGGTAGGCATAGAATTGGATGTCTTATAGCGCTATTTTTTCCCCATATGCCATAATGCCCTTAAAAGTTAAAACTACTACGCATCTTTTGCGTGATTGTGAAGATGTTGCAGCCTTGCGGACCAGCCTTTAATGCTTCTCAGCATTCTAGCTCATTCTTCACTTCCTCGGTTTAGGTGCTTGATTGTCCAAAATCTATGAAGAGAGTATCCTTAATTAGAGCTTGGTCTTTGGAGTAGACACATGGTTTTGGTTGAAAGATAGAAACTCTAGTATTTTCTAATATAATTGATATGGATAGGAACCACTCATACTTTTTTTTTTGTCAGCAAATAAATATTATATAAATAATTAAGATGGTACAAGGGATACCATAATTAATCCATCTACACAGACCAAAGAGTAATGTCCCACAAGCATAGATGGTTACAAAACATATACAATTCCACCCCTCCCTAAGTTACTCGAACATCTAGATGAAACAACCAACCAAAATCCCAGCAACTCATGCTTACCATATGCCTCATTAAGGTAGGTAGTTAATTGCACAAAGTCTTATAAGAGAAATATACTCCCTCCATTCCAAAATACTACTACTTGATACAAATTTAAAGCTGTAAAAAAAGTTGATACAAATTTAAATAATAAAGAATACTCTTAGTTTTTCAACTAAGTATACTCTTGTCATAAACTATCCTACTATCCACCAATGACAAATACATCCTACTACTCATTAACTTAGTTTTATAGCCGATGTATCTTTTTAATGTAAATATTAATTTATCCTCTTAATTATGTTTAGGAATATTGTTGAAAAAATAGATTAAAAAATTATTATATTTGATATTTTTTTATATAAGAAACAAGCTAGCTTCAGTGTATTCAGTATATTCATATGGAGATTTGTCTATTATAAAAATAAAGTCGGAAGGAGTATTGTTTTAGAAAAGAAAGCTAAATAAACTATTATTTTACAAAGCTAAAAAGAAGTAATACCCACGTATTTAGAAAAGGCAATTACGTAGTTGAAAAACTAAGAGTATAAGGTCAACATGGGTCACCAAAATGATTTTCACGTTCATATTGTCAATGAAACTCTCATGCTTGTGGTATTGCCTTTTCTATATTAATTTTGTAGTTAGACTTATAGCATCATTATAAATTTGATTAAACAGTATATGTTATGCACTAATAATTTTTTTATATATTTTTATTCAATTATAAATTATCATTTATAATAAATTTATTAACTTTTATAATAATTTCCTTAAATTTATATTTGTTAGTTATTATAATTTCTTGTTAGTTGGTAATTTTAACATTAATAATAAAAACTTTTATTAATTCTGCACTTATAATGAACCTTTATTTTTTGGAGAGGGAAGAAAAGGAAACAAAACACTAACGCAGTAAATCTTTATAATATAAAAGATAATTATGATTAGTCTAAAATGAAATTATTAATTAGATATAAATGAGGATGAAGTTAACTTCAATTATGGAGTACATTCTAATTTTTATAAACCAATTAAAAATTATTTATACTAAATTATGTGTCAACTATTAAGTCAATCACTTATTAAAATTAACTCCTTAAAAAATATTAACAATTTAATCCTAAAAATATAAAAAATTATTCTAGATTTAGAATTGAATATAAATTAAAATAATTTTGAATAAAAAATTTAAAATATTTAAACATAAATCATACTACTTTAAAATTAATTTTTCCAATATTCATCAAAACACACTTTCTTATCTGACACATTTTTATGCATGCATGACTATGGCCTATTATTTTGATCTTAACTTTAAACATTTACTGACATTTTAATATTTAAATTTAATTATTATTTACTGTTATTTTAATAGTTAAACTTAATTACTTATTATTGTTTCGATTTTTAACAATACTTTTAAAATGAATATTTATTTAATTAAATAAATATATAAATTATTATAAATTTCTTAATATTATATTCAATTTATACAGATAAATAAAATGAATATTTAACCTAAAATTGACGTTATAAAATTAAGCTTACTTTATCTTTTAAGTATTTTTATTTTTTGTTTTCATTTTTAAAAAATTATTTTTATTTTTAAAAGATTAAAATTTTAAAAATATGTTTAGTTTGATTTATTATTTTCTGTTTTCATGAAATAAAAATATTAAAAATTTATGATATATTATTTTCTTATCTTTTTATATTTTTATATTTACTTAAAATTATATTCATTGTCACCATAATTTCATTTTATCCGAAAATGAAATTTCTGTTCTCAATTAAAAATATTAAAAAAATGAGATTTTATTATTTTTATTTTCTGATTATTTCCTGTTTTTATTTTTATTAAAAATATTTTTAAAAATCTAACCAAATACATTTTTTTAAAAAAATAAAAATAAAAAACAACCAAATCAAACCGTGGTAATTTCAGAAGGAAGTTTTTCTTTTTCTAAAGTGGAATGAAGGAAGTGAATCAAAGTGGGTCCCAGTGGAAAAGTGCGTTGGATACGTAGCCAGTGAGGCGCGAAGAATGAGGCAACGCACCTTTCACTCTCACAGCAGACAACGTAAGATTTGGTGGTCCTGCGCTACGTCGGAACAATTGGAGAAAACCAATAGAAGAGTGACACGTGTCGAACGGACCCATTCCTCGAAATGTAAAGTTGAATCAGGTGATCTCGAGCAACAGTAAAAAAAATGAATGCAAGTGTAACTGCAATCTTTTGGCTAGGTCAAGAAACTTTATGACCCTACGATTACGATGGTGTGGACTCTACACTAGACTAGCTTCTTGCATCTGTCGCAGTTCTACATTGCCACGATTGGATTTTATTTTAATTTTATCCCAAGAAAAATATATTTTTTCAAATGGCCCAGTTGGGTTGTTAATATACGCTGAACTAAAAGTTTGTGGAAGAGAATTTAGTTTATCCACATAATACATTTTTTTAAAGAAATGATAAACTTTAAATGTCATTAAATTTGAATTAAAAATTAATTTCATAATTGATTAAAAGATTGAAACTCCTAAAAATACTTTAAAATATCACTACATTAAATAAATGGTGAACACTTGCACTGTATTTGGATTCCTCAAATGCATCAAATTAAGTTATTGGGGGTTAAAATTTTCTAAAAATTAAAAAGCTAAGAGTAAAAACATGTAATTAAAGCCAATTGAAAAATAAGCATGTGGAGAATTTTATTTTTAGATAAATTCGGTACATGTTTAAAAATTAGGCAGAAAAATACTTTTGAAACAAAAAAACTTTTATACAAAAAGGATTAGAATCCTTATTTTTACTTTCATTTTATTTTTTATCTTATGAATTATATTGGAATACCTGTAATAACAATTTCAATTACAAACCCATCATGCACTTACTTGACTTAATTCAAAGTGCTTTAGCCGTACGTCTTGGTTTTTTTAGCTAAAGGGAAACTATAAAGTATAAATAGTGAATGATCTTTTTCTTCAGTGTTCATTCGAAGTTTGAAGTTAGATACTACTGTTACTGTTACTGTTACACGCGCACACACACACGGTCCACGGAAGTCAAATAGAAATTACAAAATTTCGTTTGAATAATTTTTATTCCTAACTTTTATAATTTCAATCCTTTATTAATTCGCTATTTAGTAGATGGTTGCAAACAGAGTCTATACTAAAAATAAATAGAAACCGACAGGGAGACTCGTATACGACAAGCAAATTAGCAGTTCACAATGGGTCAAGGAACCTGCTGATGCAAATTAATGAAACATTAAGGTCAAGTTAATTAGCAGCATTTTCAAGCAGGAGGTTAAATGTCACATTCACGAGTGTATAGTATTTTTCTATTATTTGCCATTAATTTATGTTACTAACAATTTTTTTAAAGGGTTTAATCGTGATAGCGTAAAATTGTATTATATTATCACTAATCATGTATTATTCTTGAAATGATATGATTTTTAAAATAATTATTAAAGAAGTCGATAAATTTATTATACATTAATTTGTGATTAAATATCACTGTAAAACAATTTTACACTATTATTATGTAGTTTTCTAAAATTAAACACTCTAGGTTTCACTTGCAACAATGATATAAAATAGCTTTATAACCTACTATCTTTTGCCAATCCTAGCTAGAGATGCCTCTCTCACTCCAAAAGCAAGTGTACATTACATATTTACACTATCTGCCGACCCAAACCTAAGGGGAGCACCTAATCATTTTTAGTTCACTACTCACATTCATTCTAAATGTTGTTGCTATGTTGAAAAGGAGATAAAGATTGGTTGACATCTACAAGGGCGTGTATACACGTGCTAGAGGTAAATAAAAATAAATATTGTGAATGATGTGATGAAAAATACCAGACATAAAGATATAAGATATATGGTATATGCAAAGTTTAGGGGTATAACTGTACAAGAAAGTAACTTTGTTGCAAAAGAAGTTGATTTTCTACGAACTGCTTTATTTCCGGCTGTAAATACCTTTCTCGCCACATATTTTACAAACATTTCTTAGTTCCTCAGTCCTCACCTTTCCAGCCAGAAAACGTGGTTGCAATATTTATTTTTTTTGTTAGAAGGATTTTGAATGTTTTTATAAACATACTGATGCTCAAAGCAAAAAGAGTGTGTTTGTTCAGGTACACATTGAATGAGAGTAAAGGAAATGGAAATGAAAATGAAAATGAAAGAAATGAATATTTTTAACTACTTGAATTGGATCATCCAGTTGTCAATTCTTTTTTCTTTTTACTGAAAAAATAATTGTTCCCTTAAATATTTCACATGGTTGCTTGTATCACAAATAAGAGAATATTAGATTAATATACTTTTTTATTTTCCTCCAATTCAATATTGGGAAAAACACTTAATTCAAAACGAACCATAAATGAATTACCTATAATTTCTAACTTTTGGTAAGACGTTCTCAAATAGAATACCCATGATTCTCTTCCTCATAATATCCGATATTGAAATCCAGAAAGAAATTATGTAAAGAGATTTATTTTCATTCCCATCAGACAACCATCAAATGAGGTCAAACAAGGAATAAAATTCGACATAAGAATTTTCAATGTATCAAGCAAAGGTAGATATGGTCAAATAGTCAATGAAAAGTAGATATATATTCCACGCTTGAGGAAATTCCCTAGTCCATGCACTCGAGTAACTTGATAAGAAAATGTAGCAATAAACTAGACCCTACAATAATATTTTAAAAGTGTGTTTGAATTAATTTCTTTAGAAAGAAAAATAAATTTAAAGGTTTTTCATAATTTAAAATTAATTTATGTATAACTTAAAATTCACACATGCCGTGAGTAATGTTTAATTTGATTAATTACTATAGTATTGCTTAAGAAAATACTTTTAACAGGTAGATAATATTTTTCAGTGTAGCATAGCTCTTGCCAACCTAGTTGGAATCACATCTACTTTGATCTAGTTTCTACATGCCGTCTTTTTGCTTAAAACAAATTTAATCAGCTGAAAAGAATTTGTTCACCTTTGACTATAAAGGAGGAAACCATTAATATCAATACCATGAAAATTACACTTAAAGTACCAGCCGGCTTCAACACACCAATTTGCTTACCATTACGAAGGAGTAGCTTGTATGCAATAAACTTTGAATAACATTTAAACCAAAAGTAATGAACTTTGAATGACATACATGTAATGTAAATTGTAACCACAAACTTGAACTAGAATATGTGTATGATGAGTAGTAATAGTCATTGACTTTGAAGGCCTAGCCTGGTGGGGTCATGGAATTATAAAAGCTCCCGGCGGCGTCCTCAATGGTCAAACTTTGGCCTAGACATCCAAAGGCTTAGCAAAATCAACAACTTGGCCATAGCCAATCTTAGTGAAAGAGAAAGACATTCAATGTTCATGGAAAAGTGTCACCACTGAGAATATATAATACGAGTATATTTTGCAAGTATTTTCGATTAATCTTTCTGCACTAAAACTATTGATGTTTAAGGTTAATACACATAACTTAATAAATATGAATAGTACTAAGAAAATTTATATTTAGTCTAAAATGCCATCATTTAATATTTTTTTTTTGAATATAATTATATTTTTGAGTAATTATAATTTTAGTTTAATATGTCATTTTCTTATGTCTAGTATGCTAAAAGGAAAAGTAAAAGAAAAAGTTTTAAGGTGTGTTTGGTTTGGTAAACGGAAACAACGGCCGACTACAGAAATGGGGGAAGGGAGTTTTGCGGGTGAGATTTTGATAGAAATTAAGTTACCAACATGTGGATCCGGTGTATTAATTTTTTTATTCACTAAACAACTTTATAATATTATTTTTACTCTATTTCTCTTCAAACAAACAACACAACATATATTTTATTTCTATTTTAATTTTTTAACAATATCTCTTCTATTTTCGTCTATTCTATTTTTCTCTTCTACATCAAACAAGATATGAAAAAAATAATAAACAAATAAAAAGAAGCAAGAGAAAAGCACATAACGAGTACAAACAAAATGGAGCGTGCTGACACTAGAGTCCAACCAATCAACGCTCTTGAAAATAGGCCCAACCAAATGGTCCATATTAGGCTAAGTTCAACAATCAAAGGGGTATCCCAAGTACAGTTTATAAATCAAGGAGGAGATTTTCAAATTAATTCAATGGGTAAAGCAGTTGCAAAATTCTTAGTTAAGAGGAATTTAAAACTGAAGTAGTTTCTATAACTACTTAAAAGACCATCAGCTTATAAAAGAAAACTTAAAATACCGTCAAATAAAAAAAATCTGAAAACGGACCAACGGTTTTAAATTATACATTATTTAGTTAATATATGCAATAATATATAACCTCGTGATTTCTTGAATGAGTCATGAAAATATTTACGTTGCGAATTTTTTTTGTAAAAGAAGCGTAAGCCAGCATTAATAAAATAGCAAACTGAAGCAAAAACTACACAGATTTTAGACATTCCCATCCAACACACAATAATCAAGTTATATATATATATATATATATCCTTATGGAAGTTTTCAAATCACACTTGTTCTCTATCACCTTTATATCCATTTTCATGTCATAAAGTAATTTTTTAACACGTACAGTGCTTTTAATGGCAAGTAAAGTAACCACTCTTACTATACTAAATTCCTTATTAAAAAAGGATTTACCACTTAGCAGAAAACAAACCAAAACATCATTGCAATATGAACAATAAATATTCAAATAAGATTTTAGGCCAAATTCAACTGCACTGGAGAACAAATAATGCGCATCCATGAGCTGGTACTTCTGCTGAGAACATATTATTTGTTCGTATGGTTCTTCCACTCCACATTTCATTTCCAGAACAAAGTATAAACTTTCTTCTACCTGGATGCACTATAGCCAAGTCTACTATGCTTGCAGATATTGTTGTTTTCTCGTTACTCAGATTGAAAAATGCAACATAGGTCTCCCCTGAACGGAAGAAAAAGCAACAACATGGAGAATTAGAGGATAGTGCACTATAAGAAATCATGGTTAATTAACTGAGCCATGTTATTTTAGTTCATCTCAATTTTGTAGTAAAGAAATAAAGGATTAAATTAGAAAATAGGGAAATATCAAACCTTTTCTTCCAGTTGCAATCCAAGATCGAATCCGATTAGGATAACCTTCAGCTGCATGATTGGTGAAGTTGCACTATTAGATAACAACATAAATAAATTAGAAATAGCATTAATAATTCTGCATAGAGATAACTTTTTGGTACTAATTTTTACCTAGGACATGTTCTACTGTTGCACACATGCCAGAATGACCATTAACTAGAGTCCCATTAGATTTCAACTTCCATATCTGTTCAGATTGGATAGATGTCTGCTTTCTGCATCAGCAGCAATGTAATATGGTTTAGTACAAATAACAAGAACAAATCTAGACAAATAAATTGGAGAAATTAAGGTAAAGCGTGATTACGATGATGCCGTGGGGAGTTCTCTCTTGTGCACACAGAAAGGCTCCTCCTGATCATGCTTTGGACTCTTGTAACAAATTCTTTCAAGATCTTGGTAATATTTTTCACTAGACCATCCATATGCTTTTGGATCAGTGCATTCAGTGAGACCAAGGGAGTAAGTAAACTGTACTTTTGTGACATTGTGTCTTTTAGTCTTTACATCATTTAATCTTGTGATATGAGGAAACTATATAGCAAAAAAGGCAGGAACAAAACCAATCTCAGATTTAAGTAACATATGGTTACCAAAAGAAAAAGCAAGAACAAAGAGAAGTTTCACATGCCTCTTGATTATTTGAGCTAAAAGAGTTTATATCCAATATGGTAGGATTTGTGATAAGATTATAGGTCCATGCATCAATCTTCCGCAGATCCCCTCCATACATAATGGGAGACTTAGCCATACACCACAAAGTCATCTATGAGATGAGAGAAACTTCACTTAGAATCTATTAATTTACATGGGTATATGTCCTCTCCAATATATAGTAATGCAATTCAGTTGTGTGCTTGTGCATATGTACCTGAGTTCTTTGCTCATCTTGAGTAAGCCTAGTAAACCTGTATGGACCTTCATGAGCACCTATCGAGAAAAAAAACAGAAAAAAACATAAAAAGAAAGTTTTATTCTTTATATTCCTAAACATCTCAAATTCATACAAACTCGTTGCAATTATGTATATGTACGATGTATAAGGATGAAACTGAACAGATATTTTTCTTTTTTCTAATGATTTAGAAAGTAAAAGGCATACTTTTTTTGGTGAAAAAAAATAGGGAATATGGTGGCTACTCCATTCAGTGACTAAAGCAACACAAATCAAACATAAATTAAAACATTAGAAGCAAAGTGGTCTGAACCTTACCTACTGAACCAACCGCATTGGAACTCGGTAGTAAAATGGCATATTTTTTAAAAGTATTTTGCATTGGATGTAAATTGGGAACTGTTTAGAATACCTTAACTAGCTTGGCCCTAATAAATTAAGGAAAAAAGTAGTAATGCAGGGGCATTTAGGCTAACCTGGATCAGTTAGCCATCCAAATGGCAGCATGTCCAAATCAGGCCAAGATTTTCCCTTTAAACCTTTTCCTCCTATTAAATTAGATGCAGCAAAATCTCTGAAAGAGTGAAAGATAAATCAGAGATGTAGATAATTTGAAGGTAGAGTAGCAGAAGAAAGGTGGAAGGGCACATATTTTGATATCAAACATAGGAAGGATTTAATTAATGACCTTGCTATATTAAAATGAGCTAAGATTGCTGACCATTCATCCCAATCATCTCCTGTTACACGGTATGTGTTAACTAGATTACTAACCATCTTAGCCATTTGTGGTGTTGCACTGACTCCAGGAGACAGAGAAAGTGCAATGGGTTTGTTAAGTCCATTGAGAATCTACATAGATGGTAACTCAAATGATGACTAAGTTTTCCATGTCTTGCCTTTAAAATGAAAAGGACAGAAAGGGGTGTGAATTTTGCAGTATACCTCTGATACAGATGTTATTTCACCCAAATCCAAGTTATCACCAAATACACAGTCAAGTTTCACTGTAAGAAATCAAAGCGGAAAATTTATATAAATGTGTCAAAGCTGGAAGTAAAATACACACACAATTGCTTGTTGCTTATTTAAAACATTATGATTGAGGTCTAATGTAAGAAATGAATGTATTACATATTTTGCGATAGTACATGATAAGACGAATATATATTAGTAGTGTGAATACCAAAATCAACTCCCCATGAAGCATACAGCTCATAGATTGATCTTAAGAAGGCTTTTCCAGCTCCTGTTTTTGTATTTATAGCCATGAAACCGTTACTCATCCATTTACAAGGCCTTGATGGGATTCCTATGTCTCTTGCTTTCCAGACTCGACCAGATTCCATGTAAGGTTGTCCCTAGCAAGGTGCAAGAACAGAAGAATAAGTTCAAGAAAAAATAACGGGTATGCAGTACACCAATAGCCTCTATTTCCTAGCAAATGTATACATTTCCTTGCTTCTTATCTATAGATAATAAACTCACTTTACAGCATGATTACTCTTATTATATTTTCTTCTTCTCGTAATTATTTTTTGAGTTATCATGTTATTGATGTAAAGTATTCATCTGTTTTATAAATGGTTAATTTATGTCGATAACTTATTGACCAACTTAAGTGAAGTATCTTTTTAACCATGTCTTTTTTTACCAATAAGATTCAATCCCCAACCTTGCTTGAAGGATCTAAGCCTAATTCCGCTCAAACCAACAACATGTTACTAGTAATACATTTTTTAACTATATAAATTTCACCTTTATTTTTTTTTATCAAACTGTATTGAAGGAATTAGAAGATGTACCGTTTGTGTATCAAGTATTGGTGTGTTGTTATTGAATGCCTGTGTACTGATTCCAGCCATAAGATGAATCCCAAACTTCAAACCCGTTCTATGTACTTTATTACCTACATCAGTGAACCCTCTCCCTCCTCTTGAAGAAGGCCATCTTTCAGGGTCAGGGAGCATTCGTCCCCATTTATCAATCACATCGAAACCAAGAGAATTTTTATCACCCTTTAGACTCCTATACCAGAGGTAATCCACAACAGCATACTGCATTGTTTCAAAGGAAATATTTTATGTATATGCATATATTTAATTACTAACATATTCAATAGCAGTAGTGCAATACAGTACCTGATATCCATGAGCAAGTAACTGCTGAGAAACTATATTAACATTCTGTAAGTATTCTTCTTCAGAAATTATCCAGTTAAAGCTATCATAGGAGTTCCAACCTCTTGGAGGCATGATAGCATTTTGTGTTGACACACTGATATCAACAATCATGAAGTCAAATATTCATTGTTTGCTTGCATAGTTGAATATATACCAATAAATTTCGTAAAAAGGATCTTACGAAATAGATATAAAGACTCAGAAATAACATCATGGTTGGTCAGTGTTTACGTATTTGTGTAATTCCTCTCATGACTAATGAGTAATGATAATGAACGACTAAATAACAGAACAAGGTTGCAACATAAAAAGAGGTGTCCAAAAGATCATGGAACTCCCTTTTTAGTTTATTTAAGATTTAAGATGACGGATTAATATTTTTCTCTCTACTCTAATTAATAGTCATATTTTTCAATAAAATTGCGTGAACTCACAAACCAATTAAACAAAGAGAGATTCCTATATCTAGCTAATTACTTTTTTCTTCATATACAATATTTATTTTTAATTTCATCTCTGAAAAAAAAAGGTCTATATGTATATAATTATTTTCAATTCCATCCTCACCGGTTGTTATTATAACATTGCTAGATTACTATGGAAATATAAGAAGCGAATTTTTTATAACATTTATTTTTATTTTAGTTACAATATTTTGTTGCCCCAATAAAAGGTGTTTTGAAAATGGTTGTATGCATGTGAGTGTGTACTACTAAACAGATAATAAACTTGCCTAAACGAAGAAAAACGAAGATCATGAGAAAATAAAATGATTCCTTTAGTAGGAAATATATTTTATTTTCATTTCTATTTTTTTATTAAGAAGTATAAGAAACATGCCATTTTATTTTTTATTTTAAAAGATTTGTACAAAAAATAATCATAATGGTTTTCTGTCGTTTCTTTTACAAATTTTAATTTAAAAAAGTAATCTTATCTCCTTTTTCATTACATAAGATAAAAGAAATAGTTTAAAGACTTAAATATATTTTTGTCTCTCGTATATATCTATTTTTGGAATTTGATTTCTAATAAATTTTTCTTTTAAATCGGGTCCCAAATATTTTAAAAATTTTGTTAAAAGATAAATATATATATTAGAGAACAAAAACATATTTAAACTTAGTTAAAATAAATTGATTAATTAAGTTCCTTTGCATAGAACAAAAACAACAATAACTAATTTTTTTTCTTTTCCAATAAACAAATAGTAAGAATAAACAGATTAAGTCCTCCTCAGTATAAAACAAAAACAAACTTGTTCAAAACTAAAAACATACCCATTTTTGCAATGTTTTTTCTAAGTCTTCAAGAAAACATATGCAGCTGAAAATCAATTATTGAAACCAAAAGCAAGAGAATATGATGCTGAAATACCTTCGAATTGCACAAAGACAAAGAAGGAAGCAAGCAGAGGTAACTGAGATGCACTTCATGGTTGCAGCTAACTCTATTCCAACCATCAATTATGATTCTTAACAGGGGATTCTAGTATATATAAACATTGCCTCAGCCTTTGTGCAAGCTAAATAAAAGTTCTTGTTCCTTATTTTGATTCATAACGTGTTTGTACTAGTTGTGGGCCCCGACTCACATACACCCCTACGTTTTGAGTAACGAAGGAAGCATCAAGTCTATCTTGATTCAAGCTAGAGGACATGTAATTTTTTTTATAGACAGATCTTAAAATTTTAGCTATTTTTTTATGAATACGCATGCATGATAAGACAGACTAAGGAAGTGAATCAATGAGCTTTGTACTTTAATCTATTTTGGGCATGAAAAAGTTGGCATGGCCTTAATTTCTTTATCCCCACCTTAGTATATATGGAAATTTTATGCGACAAGAGAATTGCATTGGTTATGCTTTGGATCACTCAACATAAAGAAATTAGAAAGTGTTGGCAAATTTAAACGAATAACGACTTTCCACCTTTGATTCGTTAATTCGGATTATTCTCCACTTAAAATTACTTAGTATCAATTCTATTATTTGAAAAATTAAAAAATGACATTTTATGTAATGAGTTCTGCTATATGCTACGAAATCTTAAAGCACGAAATGCTCGAAACACTGTTATAAACAGATCATGTGTAATTATCTTATAAGAAAATAAATTAAAATGTTAAAAAAATAAGTAAAACTGAAACAGATACATCGTTTATAACTAAATCCTGTTAATCCTGAAAATTACCGCACCAAAATTGAAATAAACAAAATTCAAATAATAATTGCTCCACCGAAATTCAAGTTGTGGACGTGTTGCAACAAGAAGGCTTACATTTTGCAATGGTTATTGGGTTAAACGTGTTGTGCCTTTGATATCAAAATGGCTAATTATCTTCAAAAATAAAATAAAATTGGTACAATTCTTATCTTTGATATATAGTAGTACATTTGATGTCTTAGATATTAACAACCGCTGAGACGTTTGGAATTAAAATCATAGAAAATTTATGTGTTTAGTACGAATTTTTATTCGTACTCGACGGAATTTAACTTGTGTAGTACTGTATATAATTGTTTTTCCTACATATTTTTCATTTTTTATACACACATCTCAAAATTAGAATACACTCAAAATAAAAAGGGATTGCATTTTTTTTTATAAAAATGTATACAGTATATTTTATAGTAACTAGAAAAGTGCTGAATGAGAATACCTTAACTAATAAGAAGTATGAGTATTTGTTGGCAATAAAATCATTACTAGGCATTACTTAGGTGCTTGAAGTTGCTGAAAGTTGGTGTACATAGATAGTTAATTAATAACAGCTAACGCTAAATATCACGAAATTATAAATATTCCAATAAAATTACAATGCATACATGAACAAATGTGAGATTAAGTTCTTTATAACGGTATCTTAAGTTCCCAAATCACTCAAGCTCTTTAGCTACCTTGGCAAGTCCATTTTCACCACACATATAGTAATTTTTAAAAAGTGTGTTAGGATGGAATTAAGAAGAACCAAATATAGTCTGAAAGTTAAATGACTCAAAGATTATATGGGATGAATTAAGTTAAATATTTGTATTAATTTTTATTTTAAATAATGAGATGTAGACACATGAATAAATAGTTTTCATTAGTTAACATGAATTAGGTTTATATAAATATATTACTCTTTTAAGTATATGAATCAATGAATGACAAAATAAAATATTTTTAGCATTATTTTTCTTTTTATCTTCTTTACTGTCTTGTTTAGGTAAATTAGAGTAATCTCAGCTTTAGCTTTGTAATAAAGTGCTTAATGGCCAGCAACCACTTTTACTATCCTTATTAAAAAAAGATTTAATATTAATTTTCTAGTAGAAAATTAATCAAAATATTAATGCAACTTGAAATATGAAACTAAAAATATTCAAACAAGTTTTTTTTATGCCAAATTCAAAGGCACTTGAGGACAAATAACGCGATTCCATGACCTGGTACTTCTGCTGAAAATGTAGTTTTTGTTCTTATGATACTTCTACTCCAAGTTTCGGTTCCTGCGCAAATTCTCAACTTCCTTCATGTACCCAGACGCGAAAATGCAGGCAAGTCTGCTATGTTTGCAGATATTCTTGTTGTCTCATTATTTAGATTGAAAAAAGCAACATAGATCTCCCCTGAACGCAAGTAAACGCAACAACAACATAGAGTAAGCATGCCATTAGAAATCATGGTTAATTAAACTTGCTATATGGAGATATAAGATTGACTTAGTGATTATAGAAGGAAAGGGAGAACGAAGGAAAAAGAAATTGTGGGTTCAAATTACCTCAATTTACATTTCTAACAAACTAATATTTGTCAATAAAAAAAAATTAAAGGTGCAATATAATATGTACAAAACTTAGATATAGTTTGTGAAGTATCAAAAAGTCTTCAATAGAACGTATCAAAAAAGTGGTATTCTTTAATTAAAATTAGAGTTTCACACTAACGTTTAATACAAACTTTATTATGCGAAATATGAGATAAAAATCCAATTCTATTAAGAGACTAATAAAATAACTTAAGGAACTGCATTTGCCCATGTTACGCTAATGCATTTCAATTTGGGATTAGAGAAACTCTTTCTGTATGCGATGCAACCCAAGATCGAATCACATTAAGATCACCTTCATCTGCATGATTGGAGAAAAAACAGAAATGAATAAATAAGAGATAGTATGAATAGTTCTACACAGAGATAACTATTTCCTACTATTTTTACCTAGGACATGTTCCACTGTTGCTCACTTGCCAGAATTACCATTAACCAATGTCCCATTTGATTTCAATTTCCATATCTGTTCAGATTGGATAGATGATAGCTTTCTGCATCAGCGACAAAGTAATATAAATTTAGTACAAATAACTAGAACATATTTAGACAAATAAATCGAAGAAATTAAGGTAAAGTTGAGTACGATGATGCTATTGGGAGTTCTCTTTTGTGCACGCAGAAAGGTTCCTCCTGATCCTGTGTTGGACTCTTAAAACAGTTCCTTTCAAGATCTTGGTTATATTTTTCACTAGACCAACCACTTGCTTTTGGATCAGTGCATTCAGTGAGAGCTAGGGAGTAAGTAAATGGTACTTTTGTGACAGTGTGTCCTTTAGTCTTGACATCATTTAATGTTGTGATTTCAAGAAACTATATAACAAAAAAAAGAAGCAGAAACAACACTAGTATAAGATTTGAGAAACATAAGATTACCTGAGCTGAAAATGTAAGAAGAAGAAAGAGAAATTTCACATGCCTCATGATTATCTGAGCTGAAAATGTTTATATTCAAAAGGGTAGGATTTGTGATAAGACCAAGGATCCAAGCATCAATTTTCCGTAGATCCCCTCCATACATAATGGGAGACTTTGCCATACACCACAAAGTCATCTGTGAGATAAGAATAAGCTCACTTAGAATTTATTAATTTATATGCATATATCATATGTCTGTCCTCTCCAATATACAGTAATACAATTCAGTTGTGTGCTTATGCATACCTGAGTTCTTTGCTCATCTTGAGTAACCCTGTGTGGACCTTCACGAACAGCTATCGAGCAAAAAAAAAAAAAAGACAAAAAAATGAAGTTTTATTTTTATATTCTTAAACTCTCAAATTTAAACAACTCATTACAATTACATGTATGATAAAGAAAACATAACCTTCTTTTGATGAAAAAAAATAGGAAAACTGGAAGCTACTCTTCCATGAATAGGGCAATAGAAACCAAACATAAATCTAAACATTAAAAAAGCAAAGAGTTATGAACCTTACCAACTGAACCAACCTCATTGGAACTCGGTAATAAAAATAACATTTTTTTGAAAAAATTACTATGCATTGGGGAGCAAATTTATGTACTAATTTAAATGCTTAACTAGCTTGGTCCTAATAAATTAAAGAAAAAGAAGTAATGCAGGGGCATTTAGGCTAACCTGCATCAGTTAGCCATCCAAATGGTAGCATGTCCAAATCAGGCCATGATTTTCCCCTTAAACATGTTTTTCCTATCAAATTAGATGCAGCAAAGTCTCTGAAAGAGAAATAAAATGAATCAAAGATGTTAGAGTAGCAGAAGAAAGGTGAAAGAGCAATCCAAGTATTTTGAATTCAAACATAGGAAGAATTTAGTTAATGACCTTGCTACATTAAAATCAGCTAAGATTGCTGACCATTCATCCCAGTCATCTTCTGTTACACGGTATGTGTTAACTAGACTACTAACCGAGTTAGCCATTAGTGGTGTTGGACTAACTCCAGGAGACAGAGAAAGTACAATGGGGTGCTCAAGGCCATTGAGAATCTGCATAGATAGCAACTCAAATGATGAATAAGTTTTCCATATCTTAGTTTTAAATGAAAAGGACAAAAATGGACACGAAATTTACATTATACCTCTGATACAGATGTTATTTCATCCAAACCCAAGTCCTCACCAAACAAGTCAAGTTTTACTACAAGAAACCAAAGTAGAAAATCCATATAAATGTATCAAAGCTGCAAGTAAAATACACGTACAATTGCTTATTTAAAAACACCATGATTGATGTCTAATCTAAGAAACGAATGCTATACATATTTTGTGATAGTACATGATAAGCATAAAATATTTTAATGGTTTGATCGAGTAACAAAATCAACTCCCCATGAAGCATACAACTCATAAATTGATCTTAAAAAGGCTTTTCCAGCTCCTGTTGTTGCATTTATAGCCATGAAACCATTAGTCATCCATTTACAAGCCCTTGATGGGATTCCTATGTCTTTTGCGTTCCACACTCGACCAGATTCCATGTAAGGTTGTCCCTAGCAAGGTGCATGAAGAGAAAAAAAATTCACCAAAAATTGACATGTACATACTACACCAATTCTTAAATACTATAATTTTTATAGCAACTTTTAAATAAGCTTGTAGTCTGAAATTATTTTTTGTTCAAAACTTCCTCTTTTCTCCCAAATCTAATTAAATTATTTACAATTTTATACTTCAATCCAAAAAAAATATTTGAGCAATGCACAAAATACTTGTTAATCTAATTTTATATTTATAGAGGATCAAATTTAAAGGTAATTACATTATTTAAGGATTTACTATCTTTTGTCACTATTTTTTTTATATTTTCAATCCCTAATTTAAATTTTGGTTGGTCAAATTCATTGATTTTTGATTATTTTTTTCATTATCACTTTTAGTTATTGTGATTAAGTAATATCATTAATTGATAACGTAACAACATTATTACAAACATAATGACTTGCAACATCATTTTCACTTAATCTAATGAGATAACTACGTGTAATTTGAGAATAAAAAAAGTTTAAGAAGGTTGGATAATCAAATTTAGAATAGGGACTACAAGCAAAGTTCCAAAAAAAAGTTTAGGGTACCATTAGTTAAATTCTAATTTTGAACATGACAGAGTTTATCAAACAATGTTGTAGGAATAATTAAGAATTTCTACTGTTGTTGTATCTAGTATTGGCATGTTGTTATTGGATGCCTGTGTACTGGTTCCAGGCATAAGATGAATCCCAAACTTTAAACCCATACTATGTACTTTATTAGCTACATCAGTGAACCCTCTCCTTCCTCTTGAAGAAGGCCATCTTTCAGGGTCAGGGAGCATTCGTCCCCATTCATCAATCATATCAAAACCAAGATAATTGCTATCACCCTTGAGACTCCTATACCAAAGGTAATCCACAATAGCATACTGCATGGTTTCAAAGGATATTTCCATATATTTACTAACATATTCAATTGAATTGTAATTCAAAAGCAGGAGTGCGATATACAATACCTGATATCCATAAGCAATTAACTGCTGAGAAATTATATTAGCATTTTGTAAGTATTCTTCAGAAATTATCCAGCTAAAGCTATCATAGGAGTTTCAACCTCTTGGAGGCATGATAGCATTTTGTGATGATACACTGATATCAAAATCGTGAAGTCAAATATTCATTGTTTCACTACATATATACCTATAAGTTTTGTAAAAGGGTCTTACAAAATTAATACTAAGATTCAGAAGAAAAAAAAACATCATGGTTGGTTAGTGTTTATGTATTTGTATAATTTCTCTCGTGACTAAAAGCAGAACAATATTACAACATAAAGTGGTGTCAAACATTACCTAAAAAAATTTTAAGTGGTACCTAAAAGATCGTGGTACTGTCTTTTAACTTTTAAAGTTGCATTTAACATGTTGAATTAGTAAGTTTTTTCAACTCTCGTTCCCGATCACGTCTTTCAGTAAAATACAGAGAATTCACAAACTGATTAACACATAGAGATTCCTATATCTAGTTAAAATTTAATTTTGTTCATATATAATATTTATTTTTATTTTATCTCTATGCAAAAATAAATTATGGTCTATAATTCTATATGTATATAAATTATTTTCAATTCTGTCTCCCACCAGTTGTCATTATAACATTGTGATTTTTGAGATCGATATAGAATTATCATAAAATTTAAGAAGCGAATCAAATAATTGTTACAGATAAGGAATAATAAAATATTTTTGTTATTTTTACAGATAATTGTCTGTAATCTGTATTATATATATATATATATATATATATATATATATATAAATATAAAATAACATAGATGACATTTAAAAAGGATAATAACGAGATTGAATAAGTATTTTAAGGATAAAAAAGAATAAATTATAAAAAACTAGAAATTAAAATTAATATTTTAAAAAGAAAGACTTCAAATAGTATTTTAAAAAATATTAAAAAATACTAAAAACTACTTTAAAAAGTTTATTTATTAAATTATTAAACAAATTTTTCAGTAAAAAAATTAAAAATTAATTAAAATGATTTATCAAGCACAACCAAATTAGATAATAAACTTTTTGTCAAGAGTAAGAAAAAAAAGTGAGAAAAGAAAACGATTGTTTTACTATAAGAAAATATATTTTATTTTTATTTTTAAAATAAAAAATAATAATTATTATTATTATAATAATGTAAAATTTTAAAAACAAAAACAAAGTAATGTTTTCATAATTATTAATAAAAATTAAAAATATTTCCTTTGATTGATGTGGAAGCCTAAATATTCTCCCTTGTCTTCACATAAGATGAAAAAAAAAATAGAAAGAATAACCTAATCATATCCTCGTTAATGTTTTTAAAACTTGACGTTCATTGAATTGAATGGTTGAGACATTGGTTTAAGGTTTAATATTTTAATTATTGTTGAATCTCATTAAATTGATATTAATAAAAAACAACAATAATTAAATAATACTTAAAATAATCTTAAAGAAACATAATATTATAACTTTAATACTAAAAACTAAAAATAAAACATAATTTTATAGGTTCTTGAATTGAAAGATTCCTCCATGTAAAAAAAAATACTAACAATTTATTGATTAAGTGAAATAAGTAAGGTTTTCGGATTCAAGCTTTATAATAGAAAAAAAAATGTTATTGACAGAAAATATTTTATTAAGAAGGACTAGTTAGATATTTAAATAGAGATTAATCATTAAAAAATTAATATGATTCTATAAAAAAATGCTCAAAATTAAACAAACACATCTATAGAAGATAGAT